>NC_138997.1:52135708-53335708 GCF_964374135.1 Grampus griseus
GACAAATAAGACAAACCTTTTCACTGAACTTGCTTATAAAAAGTGATGGAAATATCAAATGGAAGTGTTAGAAACATCTTATTTTACCCGAGCCTTATACACTGTTCTATGTTAACTACAGTTTGGCTCACACATCTGTTCATTAAGGTTACAATAGTCTCAATTTCTGTTACTGATCCTCCAGAGTGGACCCCAACAAGTGTCCCCCTGCCCAGTGTCATTGGGGCCAACAGATCGAGACTGAGTTTGGTTCACAAGCAAAGGAAACTTTATATTTTGATCAGAGAATGGAGAGGTGAGAGCATGCACTACCCCGTGGGCTGTGGGCTGGGCTGCTGTGTAGAGATCCTGTCAGAGTCAGTGGGAGGGAGGGAGGCGGCGGAGCTCTCGAGGGCCGGGTTGGCTGTAGCTCAGGCTCTATATCGTGGAGTCTGCACTGGGCCCCAGGAGCTGAGGTGTCAACCCAGCCATTCTGCACTAGGAAATCTGGTCTGAAGTGCCGGGTGTGGAACCTCTGCATGCGGGACCCTAGGAGCACGTGAAATTAGACAAAGCACAAAGGATAAAAAAGGTTAGACTTGACTTTATTGCCCAGATTCTATTTTTATCTCCCAGGGATTTTTAATGGGCTTTGCTGGGGACAAACCCCTCCTCTGCCTTTTGTCCCGTTCCTCATTCTTGGAGTGCTGAGGGTGCAGACCCTTCTTCTGTAACTGCTGAGTGCTGAGTTGGGAGCCCTCATACCCTGGGGCGAAGGTCAGAGCTTCTCCCCAGCAGCCTCCCGGTGACGTTGATTGTCCCCAGGACCCCTGCCTCCCTGCTCGTCCACCTGAGCACCAGCATTGGAAGTGTTATAGATTCTAATGACCTTTAAGGGTCCAGGAAAGAGATGTGCAGAGACACTGTGGGGGCCGGTTTCACCCCGCCCCACATTTGTTCGGCCACCTTAGGCTGACCGTTTCTGCCAGCCTAGATGCTCTGACCAGTAGTCTGCGCTTTCTTCAATTAGGCCCCTGAATTAACGTACAAACAGCACCAGGTGTCAGAGCCCTGCCCGCTCAACTCCCAGACAGTCCAGGGTCAGTGGTGATAAGGACCATGATGGCTACTGAGTCAACAGCCTTTTGAAGTAAACAGGAGTCCAGCCGGTCTTATTGGCCACCATCATCACGGTGTCTGTAGGCTTTTCTATGGTGACAGTGTGGTATACGGTTCCCCCGCCAAGATTATTAGCTCCCCTCTGGGTGCAGTAAGTCCTGCAAGCAGTAGTCTACTCTTTTGGGACACACTCTTGTTGTTTTATGAGAGAAACTCCAGGTCAAGTGATGTTCACACGAGTCGTCATGGTGCCCTGTTGCCCCCGGTTATCTCTCTGGATGTTGGAGTTGGAGGGCCTCCTCACTCGAGGTCGGTGTGCCCACGGAGCGAACCCTGCAACTTCAGGGCATGGTTGGTGGTTAGGATCACCACGTGGGGTCCTTTTCCCTTAGGAGGGAGGTGGCCTTTTGGGCTGCTGATTTCCAGGTTTTTAGATACCGCCAGTATCTTGGCCAGATGTGGCAGTGGGCCAAGCTCCTTAGTGACCGTAGCTTATCCTACCTGGATGGCATTCTTGCATTGTTCCATTTCAAGTGGTCCCAGTTTTTGCACTAATTCTCCAATGGCGATTCACCTTTCACCGGGAATGTAAAGGTCAAAGGGTTTAGCTAAATTAGGGAGTTCCAGGGCAAGGGTCTGAATTGACTGCTCTTTCCATTCTTGAAAGGCCACTTCTGGATTCTATTCAAAAGGATCATCATCTTTTCCTTTCAGTGTTTCATATAGAGGCCCAGCTAGTAGACTGTAGTTAGGGATCCAGAAGCAGCAAACCCTGGCCTCCCCAGGAACCCCTAAGCTGTCTTCTAGTTTTAGAAAGGGGTAAGGCTGAAAATGGTTTCTTCCCTTTCCTGGGATGGGCTTCTCTGACCTTCTGTGAGAATGAAGCCCAGGCAGGTCACCGCAGTCTGTGATATTTGAGCTTTTTCTTGGACAACTTCTATCCTTTATTGGCTTGGTAGTTCAGAGGCCTCCTTAGTAGGGCTGGCGATCAGAATGTCGTCTGCATATTGAAGGAGGGTTTCCTTTTCCAGAGGTAGAACTTTTAGGTCTTTAGCTAAGCTTTCCCCAAAGACGGTGTGGGAATTTTTGCACCCTTGGGTCCAGACGGCCCGGAAGTATTGTTTTAGTTGTATGTTGAGTCCTGCCACTCACAAGCCAAAATTTCTTGTGACTCTGGGACTAATGGAATACAAAAGAAGGCATCATTGAAGACTAATACAGAATACCATGTCCTGGTGGTTGGTAGAATGACCAGCAGGGTGTAGGAATTAGGAGCAACTGGAGGTATATCCTCGGTGGCTTCACTGACTGTCCTGACATCCTTTACCAGGTCCCCAGCAGCCCATGGGGCTCTCGTGGTCAGACCAATCCCAGAATATGGAGCTCACCTGGGCAGGTACCCCACCCCCACCCCAGCCCACGGGGCTCTCGTGGTCAGGCCCCTCCCAGGATACAGAGCTACCCTTGCAGGTACCGTGGCAGGGCTGGGCACACAGGAACCGTGCACATAGCCCTCATTGCAGAGCACCCCCAGCTCACCTGTCGCTCAGAGCTGACACAGAGCACCTCAGAGCAGGACTTGAACTAACAAACAGCAGCTGCAACAGGTCTGTGTCCCTGGGCATCACTCCGTGAGGCCTCCCTCCACCTGGTCTTCCAGAGACTTCCACTGCACCCGGGGCACCAGGCCTCTCTCTCCAACCACCACCCACCCCTCCTCTCCCTGACTCCTGGGTTCCTCTCATTAGGAGAGGGTTTTCTTGAAGTTATCTCCCACTCATGGGCCAGATAAAATGATTAGAAAACAAGCCAAAGCTGCAGCCCCTTGTCTATCCTGACTCTCAGGAGGCCACACCTGTTCCTTGGACCTGGCCGGTTCAGCAAGTTCCATTTTCTGCAACTGTGAGCCCCTGAGGGGTGATGATTGGCTGACCTGGGCAGCCTTACCGTGCCGGCCAGCCCTCCCCAGGTGTGCCTGGGTTGAGATCAATATAAATACCACTCCAGGCAGCAAGAGCCCCTGCAGCCGTGCCTGACACCATTTTCTCTGCCCTGTCAGCAGTCTCGGGGCTGGGCTGGTGGGAGGGAGTGAGAGGCCACGGCTTTGTGGGTGGCCCAGTGTGAGTGGGGCTCTGCTGGACTTTCTGCAGCAGTTGCCAGGCTGCCACCTGCTAAAGAAGAGGATGTGTCACCCATACCTGCTGCTGGAATTTCTCCCTGGGCAGAGGTGAGGAAGGAAAAAAGCAGTGGGGGCAGGGACAGGACGGGTATCTCAGGCAGGGAAATGGAAATCTTCCAGAAGAGCACCCAGGGCCAGGACCATCCTGGCTGGCCTGCAGGCACCAAGTCGGCCGGCATGCTGTCACTCGTGTGGCTCTATGTCCCTTCCTCTAGGCTTTCAAGTCCTTGTATATATTCAGGTGTTTTACCTGGGACGGGTGGGAATAGTTCAGCAGCAACTGGCCTGGGGCTCAGCTCACGTTTACTCACAGATGCCTCGGCACGGTGCCCCAGCTTTGCAATGAGGACGCTTGTTGCATGGGGGCTGCTGGCTGAATGGGAGACGATTCCCCACCACTGACCAACTTCAGAATTGTTTACAACTGGAGCAAGTGCCCTGATACGGTTTTCCTCTGTGTAACTGGTGGGTTCTGTGTTTTTTTCTCTTTTTCGTTTTTGGTTCAAGGTAGATTTTATTCCTCTTTTTTGTATTTACAGATATAAGCATGGAAATAATTTATTCATATAAATACATGTAAGTGCAGGGAATAATTGTTTTTTCTGTTTTATTTTTTAAATTTTATTTCTTTTTAATTTTGAATTTTATTTTATATTTTTATACAGCAGGTTCTTATTGGTTATCTATTTTATACATATAAATGTATACATGCCAATTCCAGTCTCTCAACTCGTCCCACCACCACCCCCCCAACAGCTTTCCCCCCTTGTTGTCCATACGTTTGTTGTCTACATCTGTTGCTCTATTTATGCCTTGCAAAATGGTTAATCTGTACAGTTTTTCTAGGTTCCACATATATGCATGAATATACAAGATTTGTTTTTCTCTTTCTGACTTACTTCACTCTGTATGACAGTCTCTAGATCCATCGACGTCTCTACAAATGACCCAATTTCATTCCTTTTCATGGCTTAGTAATATTCCATTTTATATATGTACCACAGCTTTATGCATTCCTTTGTCTGTGGGCATTTAGGTTGCTTCCATTACCTCGATATTGTAAATAGTAATGCAATGAACATTGCGGTGAATGACTCTTTTTGATTTATGGTTTTGTCTGGGTATATGTCCAGTACTGGGATTGCTGTATCATATGGTAACTCTATTGTTAGTTTTTTAAGAAATTCCATATTGTTCTCCATAATGACTGTATCAATTTATATTCCCAACAATAGTGGAAGAGGGTTCCTTTTCTCCAAACCCTTTCCAGCATTTTTTGTTTGTAGATTTTCTATGATGCCTATTCTACCAGGTGTGAGGTGATACCTCATTGTTGAATCCATTTCGTTGAGCAAGGGGTAGGTCTTGTCTATTACATATTTGGCTTATGGAATGGTATCTGTGCTAATTTCAAACTCTGCTTTTATGCAGCACCCCAACTCACCTTCCCCCTTAAGCAGGCATAAGTTGGTTTTCTAAACTTGAGACCCTGTTCTGTTTTGTAATTCAGTTCATGTGTAGCCAAGTTCACATTCCATGTATTAGTGATACCTTATGATGTTTCTTTTTCTGTGTGACTTATTTCACGTAGAATCATCGTGCCTCAATCCACTCATTATGCTGGTACGGGTCTGGTGACATAGATTTCATTGCTGAGTGGTATTCTGTTGTACATAAGTACCGCAACTTCTTTATCCATTTTTCACTTTCTGTGATATTGAACTTGTACGGTAAATGAGGTTCTTGTAAACAGAGGCGTCCCAAACTTTGGGGTGGCTGTGTCTTTTTGATTTTAATTTCCCTAAGCTATAGGACCATAAGTGGAAGTGCCCTAGGCTCTGTTGCTTTGTTTTTAGATGTTTCAGGAAACACCATACACTTCTCCCGAGTGTCTCTTGGCAATTTACATCCCGCCCATCAGCATAACAAGGCTCCCAGTTCTCCATGGCCTGTCCTGCCTTTCTGGATTTTACACTTTTTTCAGATGGCCCTTTTGACCGGGGGGAAGTGAGACTTCATTGTAGTGCAGATTTCCTTTGCAAGCTTGCTTGGTTGGCCAAGAAGGGCGTATGCGTTTTTTCCTGAATATATTCAGGAAAAAACGCATACGCCCTTTTTGGCCAAGTGCATCATTGTGGACGTTCTGCCTCTTTTCCTATGCTTTCAATGCAATTCCAGTCTACCTCCTGAAATCGGTTTCCTGCAATTCTGCCCCGCTTTCAAGTCCTCTTGGCAGCCTTACTTCAGTATATTTTTGGACGATAGCTGTCATTTATAACTCTGCAGGTTTGTGAATTACAGTGCCCCTGAGCTCCTTTCTTCAACTCGCTTTCTTGTGAGCTGGCCGCAACACCACAGGATGGCTTCAGGCCCTAATCTTGTTCCGGCACGGCACGCTGAGCCTTTGGTTAATTCCTCTTCCTGGTGGGAAATGAGAGTTAAATTTGCCCGTCCGGACACCTCCAGCTAGTCTCTCATTGGTTCTCGCTATTCCTGTTCATCTTCCGCAGAAATTGCAAACTGGGCCAAACAGGAGGTTAAAGGCGCTGACTCTCCAATTCGGGAGAGTGTTAGTAAAGCGTCTGGAATGTTGCACCCGAGTACCAGGGGAGGAAAACTGAGACATATTTGAACACGTCTCCCGATCACACGGTTGATCATACTCTGGGTTCCACATGCATGTTTTAGCTGAAGGAAGAATACCTTAAACCTGGAGAGTTGAGACCCGTGGAATGGGTACCATGCAAATTGACTTCAAAGGGTCTTCATTTGCTCACCGAACCTCTCCAATCCTATCACTGCTGCGTTTATGCCCCTGTACACACGCTTGATTCTCTTTTGGAGACATAGCAATCCATAGGTTTTACGATACTTACTAGTCAGGTACATTCTTAGGCGTTTAATATGCGGTGTTGAGTCCATTTCGTTGAGCAAGGAGTAGCTCTGGTCTATTCCATATTTGGCTTAAGGAACTTTATCTGTGCTCATTTCAATCTCTGGTTTTATGCAGCACCCCAACTCACCTTTCCCCTTAAGCAAGCATAAGTTGGTTTTCTAAATTTGAGACCCTGTTCTGTTCTGTAATTCAGTTCCTGTGTAGCCAAGTTTACATTCCGTGTATTACTGATACCTTATGATGTTTCATTTTCTGTGTGACTTATTTCAGTTAGAATCATCATACCTGAATCCACTCATTGTGCTGCTAAGGGCCTGATGACATAGATTTCATTGCTGAGTGATATTGCTTTGCAAGTAAATACCACAACTTCTTTATCCATTTTTCACTTTCTGCGATGTTGAACTTGTACTGTAAACGAGGTTCTTGTAACCAGAGGCGTCCCAAACTTTGGGGTGGCTGTGTCTTTTTGATTTTAATTTCCCTAAGCTATAGGACCATAAGTGGAAGTGCCCAAGGCTCTGTTGCTTTGTTTTTTAGATGTTTCAGGAAACACCATACACTTCTCCCGAGTGTCTGTTGGCAATTTACATCCCGCCCATCAGCATAACAAGGCTCCCAGTTCTCCATGGCCTTTCCTGCCTTGCTGGATTTTACACTTTTTTCAGATGGCCCTTTTGACCGGGGGGAAGTGAGACTTCATTGTAGTGCAGATTTCCTTTGCAAGCTTGCTTGGTTGGCCAAAAAGGGCGTATGCGTTTTTTCCTGAATATATTCAGGAAAAAACGCATACGCTCTTTTTGGCCAAGTGCATCATTGTGGACGTTCTGCCTCTTTTCCTATGCTTTCAATGCAATTCCAGTCTACCTCCTGAAATCGGTTTCCTGCAATTCTGCCCCGCTTTCAAGTCCTCTTGGCAGCCTTACTTCAGTATATTTTTGGACGATAGCTGTCATTTATAACTCTGCAGGTTTGTGAATTACAGTGCCCCTGAGCTCCTTTCTTCAACTCACTTTCTTTTGAGCTGGCCGCAACACCGCAGTGTGGCTTCAGGCTCTAATCTGGTTCCGGCACGGCACACTGAGCCTTTGGTTAATTCCTCTTCCTGGTGGGAAATGAGAGTTAAATTTGCCCGTCCAGACAACTCCAGCTAGTCTCTCATTGGTTCTCCCTATTCTTGTTCATCTTCCGCAGAAATTGCAAACTGGGCCAAACAGGAGGTTAAAGGCGCTGACTCTCCAATTCGGGAGAGTGTTAGTAAAGAATCTGGAATGTTGCACCTGAGTACCAGGGGAGGAAAACTGAGACATATTTGAACACGTCTCCCGTTCACACGGTTGATCATACTCTGGGTTCCACATGCATGTTTTAGCTGAAGGAAGAATACCTTAAACCTGGAGAGTTGAGACCCTTGTAATGGGTACCATGCAAATTGACTTCAAAGGGTCTTCATTTGCTCACCGAACCTCTCCAATCCTATCACTGCTGCGTTTATTCCCCTGTACACACGCCTGATACTCTTTTGGAGACATAACAATCCATAGGTTTTAAGATACTTACTAGTCAGGTACATTCTTAGGCGTTTAATATGCGGTGTTGAGTCCATTTCGTTGAGCAAGGAGTAGCTCTTGTCTATTCCATATTTGGCTTAAGGAACTTTATCTGTGCTCATTTCAATCTCTGTTTTTATGCAGCACCCCAACTCACCTTTCCCCTTAAGCAAGCATAAGTTGGTTTTCTAAATTTGAGACCCTGTTCTGTTCTGTAATTCAGTTCCTGTGTAGCCAAGTTTACATTCCTTGTATTAGTGATACCTTATGATGTTTCTTTTTCTGTGTGACTTATTTCAGTTAGAATCATCATACCTGAATCCACTCATTGTGCTGCTAAGGGCCTGATGACATAGATTTCATTGCTGAGTGATATTGCTTTGTAAGTAAATACCACAACTTCTTTATCCATTTTTCACTTTCTGCGATGTTGAACTTGTACTGTAAACGAGGTTCTTGTAAACAGAGCCGTTCCAAACTTTGGGGTGGCTGTGTCTTTTTGATTTTAATTTCCCTAAGCTATAGGACCATAAGTGGAAGTGCCCTAGGCTCTGTTGCTTTGTTTTTTAGATGTTTCAGGAAACACCATACACTTCTCCCGAGTGTCTGTTGGCAATTTACATCCCGCCCATCAGCATATCAAGGCTCCCAGTTCTCCATGGCCTGTCCTGCCTTTCTGGATTTTACACTTTTTCCACATGGCCCTTTTGACCGAGGGGAAGTGAGACTTCATTGTAGTGCAGATTTCCTTTGCAAGTTTGCTTGGTTGGCCAAAAAGGGCGTATGCGTTTTTTCCTGAATATATTCAGGAAAAAACGCAAACGCCCTTTTTGGCCAAGTGCATCATTGTGGACGTTCTGCCTCTTTTCCTATGCTTTCAATGCAATTGCAGTCTACCTCCTGAAATCGGTTTCCTGCAATTCTGCCCCGCTTTCAAGTCCTCTTGGCAGCCTTACTTCAGTCTATTTTTGGACGATAGCTGTCATTTATAACTCTGCAGGTTTGTGAATTACAGTGCCCCTGAGCTCCTTTCTTCAACTCGCTTTCTTTTGAGCTGGCCGCAACACCGCAGGATGGCTTCAGGCCCTAATCTGGTTCCGGCACGGCACGCTGAGCCTTTGGTTATTTCCTCTTCCTGGTGGGAAATGAGAGTTAAATTTGCCCGTCCAGGCACCTCCAGCTAGTCTCTCATTGGTTCTCCCTATTCCTGTTCATCTTCCACAGAAATTGCAAACTGGGCCAAACAGGAGGTTAAAGGCGCTGACTCTCCAAGTGGGGAGAGTGTTAGTAAAGCGTCTGGAATGTTGCACCCGAGTACCAGGGGAGGAAAACTGAGACATATTTGAACACGTCTCCCGTTCACACGTTTGATCATACACTGGGTTCCACATGCATGTTTTAGCTGAAGGAAGAATACCTTAAACCTGTAGAGTTGAGACCCGTGTAATGGGTACCATGCAATATGACTTCAAATGGTCTTCATTTGCTCACCGAACCTCTCCAATCCTATCACTGCTGCGTTTATGCCCCTGTACACACGCTTGATTCTCTTTTGCAGGCATAGCAATCCATAGGTTTTAAGATACTTACTAGTCAGGTACATTCTTTGGCGTTTAATATGGGGTGTTGAGTCCATTTCGTTGAGCAAGGAGTAGCTCTTGTCTATTCCATATTTGGCTTAAGGAACTTTATCTGTGCTCATTTCAATCTCTGGTTTTATGCAGCACCCCAACTCACCTTTCCCCTTTAGCAAGCATAAGTTGGTTTTCTAAATTTGAGACCCTGTTCTGTTTTGGAATTCAGTTCCTGTGTAGCCAAGTTTACATTCCGTGTATTAGTGATATCTTATGATGTTTCTTTTGCTGTGTGACTTATTTCAGTTAGAATCATCGTACCTGAATCCACTCATTGTGCTGCTAAGGGCCTGATGACATAGATTTCATTGCTGAGTGATATTGCTTTGTAAGTAAATACCACAACTTCTTTATCCATTTTTCACTTTCTGCGATGTTGAACTTGTACTGTAAACGAGGTTCTTGTAAACAGAGCCGTTCCAAACTTTGGGGTGGCTGTGTCTTTTTGATTTTAATTTCCCTAAGCTATAGGACCATAAGTGGAAGTGCCCTAGGCTCTGTTGCTTTGTTTTTTAGATGTTTCAGGAAACACCATACACTTCTCCCGAGTGTCTGTTGGCAATTTACATCCCGCCCATCAGCATATCAAGGCTCCCAGTTCTCCATGGCCTGTCCTGCCTGTCTGGATTTTACACTTTTTCCACATGGCCCTTTTGACCGAGGGGAAGTGAGACTTCATTGTAGTGCAGATTTCCTTTGCAAGCTTGCTTAGTTGGCCAAAAAGGGCGTATGTGTTTTTTCCTGAATATATTCAGGAAAAAACGCATACGCCCTTTTTGGCCAAGTGCATCATTGTGGACGTTCTGCCTCTTTTCCTATGCTTTCAATGCAATTCCAGTCTACCTCCTGAAATCGGTTTCCTGCAATTCTGCCCCGCTTTCAAGTCCTCTTGGCAGCCTTACTTCAGTATATTTTTGGACGATAGCTGTCATTTATAACTCTGCAGGTTTGTGAATTACAGTGCCCCTGAGCTCCTTTCTTCAACTCGCTTTCTTTTGAGCTGGCCGCAACACCGCAGTGTGGCTTCAGGCCCTAATCTGGTTCCGGCACGGCACACTGAGCCTTTGGTTATTTCCTCTTCCTGGTGGGAAATGAGAGTTAAATTTGCCCGTCCAGACACCTCCAGCTAGTCTCTCATTGGTTCTCCCTATTCCTGTTCATCTTCCGCAGAAATTGCAAACTGGGCCAAACAGGAGGTTAAAGGGACTGACTCTCCAAGTCGGGAGAGTGTTAGTAAAGCGTCTGGAATGTTGCACCCGAGTACCAGGGGAGGAAAACTGAGACATATTTGAACACGTCTCCCGTTCACACGGTTGATCATACTCTGGGTTCCACATGCATGTTTTAGCTGAAGGAAGAATACCTTAAACCTGGGTAGTTGAAACCCGTGGAATGGGTACCATGCAATATGACATCAAAGGGTCTTCATTTGCTCACCGAACCTCTCCAATCCTATCGCTGCTGCGTTTATGCCCCTATACACATGCTTGATTCTCTTTCGGAGACATAGCAATCCATAGGTTTTAGGATACTTACTAGTCAGGTACATTCTTAGGCGTTTAATATGGGGTGTTGAGTCCATTTCGTTGAGCAAGGAGTAGCTCTTGTCTATTCCATATTTGGCTTAAGGAACTTTATCTGTGCTCATTTCAATCTCTGGTTTTATGCAGCACCCCAACTCACCTTTACCCTTAAGCAAGCATAAGTTGGTTTTCTAAATTTGAGACCCTGTTCTGTTCTGTAATTCAGTTCCTGTGTAGCCAAGTTTACATTCCGTGTATTAGTGATACCTTATGATGTTTCTTTTTCTGTGTGACTTATTTCAGTTAGAATCATCATACCTGAATCCACTCATTGTGCTGCAAAGGGCCTGATGACATAGATTTCATTGCTGAGTGATATTGCTTTGTAAGTAAATACCACAACTTCTTTATCCATTTTTCATTTTCTGCGATGTTGAACTTGTACTGTAAACGAGGTTCTTGTAAACAGAGGCGTCCCAAACTTTGGGGTGGCTGTGTCTTTTTGATTTTAATTTCCCTAAGCTATAGGACCATAAGTGGAAGTGCCTTAGGCTCTGTTGCTTTGTTTTTTAGATGTTTCAGGAAACACCATACACTTCTCCCGAGTGTCTGTTGGCAATTTACATCCCGCCCAGCAGCATAACAAGGCTCTCAGTTCTCCATGGCCTGTCCTGCCTTGCTGGATTTTACACTTTTTTCAGATGGCCCTTTTGACCGGGGGGAAGTGAGACTTCATTGTAGTGCAGATTTCCTTTGCAAGCTTGCTTGGTTGGCCAAAAAGGGCGTATGCGTTTTTGCCTGAATATATTCAGGAAAAAACACATACGCCCTTTTTGGCCAAGTGCATCATTGTGGACGTTCTGCCTCTTTTCCTATGCTTTCAATGCAATTCCAGTCTACCTCCTGAAATCGGTTTCCTGCAATTCTGCCCCGCTTTCAAGTCCTCTTGGCAGCCTTACTTCAGTATATTTTTGGACGATAGCTGTCATTTATAACTCTGCAGGTTTGTGAATTACAGTGCCCCTGAGCTCCTTTCTTCAACTCGCTTTCTTGTGAGCTGGCCGCAACACCGCAGGATGGCTTCAGGCCCTAATCTGCTTCCGGCACGGCACGCTGAGCCTTTGGTTAATTCCTCTTCCTGGTGGGAAATGAGAGTTAAATTTGCCCGTCCAGACACATCCAGCTAGTCTCTCATTGGTTCTCGCTATACCTGTTCATCTTCCGCAGAAATTGCAAACTGGGCCAAACAGGAGGTTAAAGGGACTGACTCTCCAAGTCGGGAGAGTGTTAGTAAAGAGTCTGGAATGTTGCACCCGAGTACCAGGGTACGAAAACTGAGACATATTTGAACACGTCTCCCGATCACATGGTTGATCATACTCTGGGTTCCACATGCATGTTTTACCAGTAGGAAGAATACCTTAAACCTGGGTAGTTGAAACCCGTGGAATGGGTACCATGCAATATGACTTCAAAGGGTCTTCATTTGCTCACCGAACCTCTCCAATCCTATCGCTGCTGCGTTTATGCCCCTGTACACATGCTTGATTCTCTTTCGGAGACATAGCAATCCATAGGTTTTAAGATACTTACTAGTCAGGTACATTCTTAGGCATTTAATATGGGGTGTTGAGTCCATTTCGTTGAGCAAGGAGTAGCTCTTGTTTATTTCATATTTGGCTTAAGGAACTTTATCTGTGCTCATTTCAATCTCTGGTTTTATGCAGCACCCCAACTCACCTTTACCCTTAAGCAAGCATAAGTTGGTTTTCTAAATATGAGACCCTGTTCTGTTCTGTAATTCAGTTCCTGTGTAGCCAAGTTTACATTCCATGTATTACTGATACCATATGATATTTCTTTTTCTGTGTGACTTATTTCAGTTAGAATCATCATACCTGAATCCACTCATTGTGCTGCTAAGGGCCTGATTACATAGATTTAATTGCTGAGTGATATTGTTTTGCAAGTAAATACCACAACTTCTTTATCCATTTTTCACTTTCTGCGATGTTGAACTTGTACTGTAAACGAGGTTCTTGTAAACAGAGGCGTCCCAAACTTTGGGGTGGCTGTGTCTTTTTGATTTTAATTTCCCTAAGCTATAGGACTATAAGTGGAAGTGCCCTAGGCTCTGTTGCTTTGTTTTTTAGATGTTTCAGGAAACACCATACACTTCTCCCGAGTGTCTGTTGGCAATTTACATCCCGCCCATCAGCATAACAAAGCTCCCAGTTCTCCATGGCCTGTCCTGCCTTTCTGGATTTTACACTTTTTCCAGATGGCCCTTTTGACCGGGGGGAAGTGAGACTTCATTGTAGTACAGATTTCCTTTGCAAGCTTGCTTGGTTGGCCAAAAAGGGCGTATGCGTTTTTTCCTGAATATATTCAGGAAAAAACGCATACGCCCTTTTTGGCCAAGTGCATCATTGTGGACGTTCTGCCTCTTTTCCTATGCTTTCAATGCAATTCCAGTCTACCTCCTGAAATCGGTTTCCTGCAATTCTGCCCCGCTTTCAAGTCCTCTTGGCAGCCTTACTTCAGTATATTTTTGGACGATAACTGTCATTTATAACTCTGCAGGTTTGTGCATTACAGTGCCCCTGAGCTCCTTTCCTCAACTCGCTTTCTTGTGACCTGGCCGCAACACCGCAGGATGGCTTCAGGCTCTAATCTGGTTCCGGCACGGCACACTGAGCCTTTGGTTATTTCCTCTTCCTGGTGGGAAATGAGAGTTAAATTTGCCCGTCCAGACACCTCCAGCTAGTCTCTCATTTGTTCTCCCTATTCCTGTTCATCTTCCGCAGAAATTGCAAACTGGACCAAACAGGAAGTTAAAGGCGCTGACTCTCCAAGTCGGGAGAGTGTTAGTAAAGAATCTGGAATGTTGCACCCGAGTACCAGGGTACGAAAACTGAGACATATTTGAACACGTCTCCCGTTCACACGGTTGATCATACTCTGGGTTCCACATGCATGTTTTAGCTGAAGGAAGAATACCTTAAACCTGGAGAGTTGAGACCCGTGTAATGGGTACCATGCAAATTGACTTCAAAGGGTCTTCATTTGCTCACCGAACCTCTCCAATCCTATCACTGCTGCGTTTATGCCCCTGTACACACGCTTGATTCTCTTTCAGAGACATAGCAATCCATAGGTTTTAAGATACTTACTAGTCAGGTACATTCTTAGGAGTTTAATATGGGGTGTTGAGTCCATTTCGTTGAGCAAGGAGTAGCTCTTGTCTATTCCATATTTGGCTTAAGGAACTTTATCTGTGCTCATTTCAATCTCTGGTTTTATGCAGCACCCCAACTCACCTTTCCCCTTAAGCAAGCATAAGTTGGTTTTCTAAATTTGAGACGCTGTTCTGTTTTGGAATTCAGTTCCTGTGTAGCCAAGTTTATATTCCGTGTATTAGTGATATCTTATGATGTTTCTTTTTCTGTGTGACTTATTTCAGTTAGAATCATCATACCTGAATCCACTCATTGTGCTGCTAAGGGCCTGATGACATAGATTTCATTGCTGTGTGATATTACTTTGTAAGTAAATACCACAAGTTCTTTATCCATTTTTCACTTTCTGCGATGTTGAACATGTACTGTAAACGAGGTTCTTGTAAACAGAGCCGTTCCAAACTTTGGGGTGGCTGTGTCTTTTTTATTTTAATTTCCCTAAGCTATAGGACCATAAGTGGAAGTGCCCTAGGCTCTGTTGCTTTGTTTTTTAGATGTTTCAGGAAACACCATACACTTCTCCCGAGTGTCTGTTGGCAATTTACATCCCGCCCATCAGCATTTCAAGGCTCCCAGTTCTCCATGGCCTGTCCTGCCTTTCTGGATTTTACACTTTTTCCACATGGCCCTTTTGACCGAGGGGAAGTGAGACTTCATTGTAGTGCAGATTTCCTTTGCAAGCTTGCTTAGTTGGCCAAAAAGGGCGTATGCGTTTTTTCCTGAATATATTCAGGAAAAAACGCATACGCCCTTTTTGGCCAAGTGCATCATTGTGGACGTTCTGCCTCTTTTCCTATGCTTTCAATGCAATTCCAGTCTACCTCCTGAAATCGGTTTCCTGCAATTCTGCCCCGCTTTCAAGTCCTCTTGGCAGCCTTACTTCAGTATATTTTTGGACGATAACTGTCATTTATAACTCTGCAGGTTTGTGCATTACAGTGCCCCTGAGCTCCTTTCCTCAACTCGCTTTCTTGTGACCTGGCCGCAACACCGCAGGATGGCTTCAGGCTCTAATCTGGTTCCGGCACGGCACACTGAGCCTTTGGTTATTTCCTCTTCCTGGTGGGAAATGAGAGTTAAATTTGCCCGTCCAGACACCTCCAGCTAGTCTCTCATTTGTTCTCCCTATTCCTGTTCATCTTCCGCAGAAATTGCAAACTGGACCAAACAGGAAGTTAAAGGCGCTGACTCTCCAAGTCGGGAGAGTGTTAGTAAAGAATCTGGAATGTTGCACCCGAGTACCAGGGTACGAAAACTGAGACATATTTGAACACGTCTCCCGTTCACACGGTTGATCATACTCTGGGTTCCACATGCATGTTTTAGCTGAAGGAAGAATACCTTAAACCTGGAGAGTTGAGACCCGTGTAATGGGTACCATGCAAATTGACTTCAAAGGGTCTTCATTTGCTCACCGAACCTCTCCAATCCTATCACTGCTGCGTTTATGCCCCTGTACACACGCTTGATTCTCTTTCAGAGACATAGCAATCCATAGGTTTTAAGATACTTACTAGTCAGGTACATTCTTAGGAGTTTAATATGGGGTGTTGAGTCCATTTCGTTGAGCAAGGAGTAGCTCTTGTCTATTCCATATTTGGCTTAAGGAACTTTATCTGTGCTCATTTCAATCTCTGGTTTTATGCAGCACCCCAACTCACCTTTCCCCTTAAGCAAGCATAAGTTGGTTTTCTAAATTTGAGACGCTGTTCTGTTTTGGAATTCAGTTCCTGTGTAGCCAAGTTTATATTCCGTGTATTAGTGATATCTTATGATGTTTCTTTTTCTGTGTGACTTATTTCAGTTAGAATCATCATACCTGAATCCACTCATTGTGCTGCTAAGGGCCTGATGACATAGATTTCATTGCTGTGTGATATTACTTTGTAAGTAAATACCACAAGTTCTTTATCCATTTTTCACTTTCTGCGATGTTGAACATGTACTGTAAACGAGGTTCTTGTAAACAGAGCCGTTCCAAACTTTGGGGTGGCTGTGTCTTTTTTATTTTAATTTCCCTAAGCTATAGGACCATAAGTGGAAGTGCCCTAGGCTCTGTTGCTTTGTTTTTTAGATGTTTCAGGAAACACCATACACTTCTCCCGAGTGTCTGTTGGCAATTTACATCCCGCCCATCAGCATTTCAAGGCTCCCAGTTCTCCATGGCCTGTCCTGCCTTTCTGGATTTTACACTTTTTCCACATGGCCCTTTTGACCGAGGGGAAGTGAGACTTCATTGTAGTGCAGATTTCCTTTGCAAGCTTGCTTAGTTGGCCAAAAAGGGCGTATGCGTTTTTTCCTGAATATATTCAGGAAAAAACGCATACGCCCTTTTTGGCCAAGTGCATCATTGTGGACGTTCTGCCTCTTTTCCTATGCTTTCAATGCAATTCCAGTCTACCTCCTGAAATCGGTTTCCTGCAATTCTGCCCCGCTTTCAAGTCCTCATGGCAGCCTTACTTCAGTATATTTTTGGATGATAGCTGTGATTTATAACTCTGCAGGTTTGTGAATTACAGTGCCCCTGAGCTCCTTTCTTCAACTCGCTTTCTTTTGAGCTGGCCGCAACACCGCAGTGTGGCTTCAGGCCCTAATCTGGTTCCGGCACGGCACACTGAGCCTTTGGTTATTTCCTCTTCCTGGTGGGAAATGAGAGTTAAATTTGCCCGTCCAGACACCTCCAGCTAGTCTCTCATTGGTTCTCCCTATTCCTTTTCATCTTCCGCAGAAATTGCAAACTGGGCTAAACAGGAGGTTAAAGGGACTGACTCTCCAAGTCGGGAGAGTGTTAGTAAAGCGTCTGGAATGTTGCACCCGAGTACCAGGGGAGGAAATCTGAGACATATTTGAACACGTCTCCCGTTCACACGGTTGATCATACTCTGGGTTCCACATGCATGTTTTAGCTGAAGGAAGAATACCTTAAACCTGGGTAGTTGAAACCCGTGGAATGGGTACCATGCAATATGACATCAAAGGGTCTTCATTTGCTCACCGAACCTCTCCAATCCTATCACTGCTGCGTTTATGCCCCTGTACACACGCTTGATTCTCTTTTGGAGACATAGCAATCCATAGGTTTTAAGATACTTACTAGTCAGGTACATTCTTAGGCGTTTAATATGGGGTGTTGAGTCCATTTCGTTGAGCAAGGAGTAGCTCTTGTCTATTCCATATTTGGCTTAAGGAACTTTATCTGTGCTCATTTCAATCTCTGGTTTTATGCAGCACCCCAACTCACCTTTCCCCTTAAGCAAGCATAAGTTGGTTTTCTAAATTTGAGACGCTGTTCTGTTCTGTAATTCAGTTCCTGTGTAGCCAAGTTTACATTCCGTGTATTACTGATACCTTATGATGTTTCATTTTCTGTGTGACTTATTTCAGTTAGAATCATCATACCTGAATCCACTCATTGTGCTGCTAAGGGCCTGATGACATAGATTTCATTGCTGAGTGATATTGCTTTGCAAGTAAATACCACAACTTCTTTATCCATTTTTCACTTTCTGCGATGTTGAACTAGTACTGTAAACGAGGTTCTTGTAAACAGAGGCGTCCCAAACTTTGGGGTGGCTGTGTCTTTTTTATTTTAATTTCCCTAAGCTATAGGACCATAAGTGGAAGTGCACTAGGCTCTGTTGCTTTGTTTTTTAGATGTTTCAGGAAACACCATACACTTCTCCCGAGTGTCTGTTGGCAATTTACATCCCGCCCAGCAGCATAACAAGGCTCCCAGTTCTCCATGGACTGTCCTGCCTTGCTGGATTTTACACTTTTTTCAGATGGCCCTTTTGACTGGGGGGAAGTGAGACTTCATTGTAGTGCAGATTTCCTTTGCAAGCTTGCTTGGTTGGCCAAAAAGGGCGTATGCGTTTTTTCCTGAATATATTCAGGAAAAAACGCATACGCCCTTTTTGGCCAAGTGCATCATTGTGGACGTTCTGCCTCTTTTCCTATGCTTTCAATGCAATTCCAGTCTACCTCCTGAAATCGGTTTCCTGCAATTCTGCCCCGCTTTCAAGTCCTCTTGGCAGCCTTACTTCAGTATATTTTTGGACGATAGCTGTCATTTATAACTCTGCAGGTTTGTGAATTACAGTGCCCCTGAGCTCCTTTCTTCAACTCGCTTTCTTTTGAGCTGGCCGCAACACCGCAGGATGGCTTCAGTCTCTAATCTGGTTCCGGCATGGCACACTGAGCCTTTGGTTATTTCCTCTTCCTGGTGGGAAATGAGAGTTAAATTTGCCCGTCCAGGCAACTCCAGCTAGTCTCTCATTGGTTCTCCCTATTCCTGTTCATCTTCCACAGAAATTGCAAACTGGGCCAAACAGGACGTTAAAGGCGCTGACTCTCCAAGTCGGGAGAGTGTTAGTAAAGAATCTGGAATGTTGCACCCGAGTACCAGGGGAGGAAAACTGAGACATATTTGAACACGTCTCCCGTTCACACGGTTGATCATACTCTGGGTTCCACATGCATGTTTTAGCTGAAGGAAGAATACCTTAAACCTGGAGAGTTGAGACCCGTGTAATGGGTACCATGCAAATTGACTTCAAAGGGTCTTCATTTGCTCACCGAACCTCTCCAATCCTATCACTGCTGCGTTTATGCCCCTGTACACACGCTTGATTCTCTTTCGGAGACATAGCAATCCATAGGTTTTAAGATACTTACTAGTCAGGTACATTCTTAGGCGTTTAATATGGGGTGTTGAGTCCATTTCATTGAGCAAGGAGTAGCTCTTGTCTATTCCATATTTGGCTTAAGGAACTTTATCTGTGCTCATTTCAATCTCTGGTTTTATGCAGCACCCCAACTCACCTTTCCCCTTAAGCAAGCATAAGTTGGTTTTCTAAATTTGAGACGCTGTTCTGTTTTGCAATTCAGTTCCTGTGTAGCCAAGTTTATATTCCGTGTATTAGTGATATCTTATGATGTTTCTTTTTCTGTGTGACTTATTTCAGTTAGAATCATCATACCTGAATCCACTCATTGTGCTGCTAAGGACCTGATGACATAGATTTCATTGCTGAGTGATATTGCTTTGTAAGTAAATACCACAACTTCTTTATCCATTTTTCATTTTCTGCGATGTTGAACTTGTACTGTAAACGAGGTTCTTGTAAACAGAGGCGTCCCAAACTTTGGGGTGGCTGTGTCTTTTTGATTTTAATTTCCCTAAGCTATAGGACCATAAGTGGAAGTGCCCTTGGCTCTGTTGCTTTGTTTTTTAGATGTTTCAGGAAACACCATACACTTCTCCCGAGTGTCTGTTGGCAATTTACATCCCGCCCAGCAGCATAACAAGGCTCTCAGTTCTCCATGGCCTGTCCTGCCTTGCAGGATTTTACACTTTTTTCAGATGGCCCTTTTGACCGGGGGGAAGTGAGACTTCATTGTAGTGCAGATTTCCTTTGCAAGCTTGCTTGGTTGGCCAAAAAGTGCGTATGCGTTTTTTCCTGAATATATTCAGGAAAAAACGCATACGCCCTTTTTGGCCAAGTGCATCATTGTGGACGTTCTGCCTCTTTTCCTATGCTTTCAATGCAATTCCAGTCTACCTCCTGAAATCGGTTTCCTGCAATTCTGCCCCGCTTTCAAGTCCTCTTGGCAGCCTTACTTCAGTATATTTTTGGACGATAGCTGTCATTTATAACTCTGCAGGTTTGTGAATTACAGTGCCCCTGAGCTCCTTTCTTCAACTCGCTTTCTTTTGAGCTGGCCGCAACACCGCAGGATGGCTTCAGGCTCTAATCTGGTTCCGGCACGGCACACTGAGCCTTTGGTTATTTCCTCTTCCTGGTGGGAAATGAGAGTTAAATTTGCCCGTCCAGACAACTCCAGCTAGTCTCTCATTGGTTCTCCCTATTCTTGTTCATCTTCCGCAGAAATTGCAAACTGGGCCAAACAGGACGTTAAAGGCGCTGACTCTCCAAGTCGGGAGAGTGTTAGTAAAGAATCTGGAATGTTGCACCCGAGTACCAGGGGAGGAAAACTGAGACATATTTGAACACGTTTCCTGTTGACACGGTTGATCATACTCTGGGTTCCACATGCATGTTTTAGCTGAAGGAAGAATACCTTAAACCTGGAGAGTTGAGACCCGTGTAATGGGTACCATGCAAATTGACTTCAAAGGGTCTTCATTTGCTCACCAAACCTCTCCAATCCTATCACTGCTGCGTTTATGCCCCTGTACACACGCTTGATTCTCTTTTGGAGACATAGCAATCCATAGGTTTTAAGATACTTACTAGTCAGGTACATTCTTAGGCGTTTAATATGGGGTGTTGAGTCCATTTCGTTGAGCAAGGAGTAGCTCTTGTCTATTCCATATTTGGCTTAAGGAACTTTATCTGTGCTCATTTCAATCTCTGGTTTTATGCAGCACCCCAACTCACCTTTCCCCTTAAGCAAGCATAAGTTGGTTTTCTAAATTTGAGACGCTGTTCTGTTTTGGAATTCAGTTCCTGTGTAGCCACGTTTACATTCCGTGTATTACTGATATCTTATGATGTTTCTTTTTCTGTGTGACTTATTTCAGTTAGAATCATCATACCTGAATCCACTCATTGTGCTGCTAAGCGCCTGATGACATAGATTTCATTGCTGAGTGATATTGCTTTGTAAGTAAATACCACAACTTCTTTATCCATTTTTCATTTTCTGCGATGTTGAACTTGTACTGTAAACGAGGTTCTTGTAAACAGAGGCGTCCCAAACTTTGGGGTGGCTGTGTCTTTTTGATTTTAATTTCCCTAAGCTATAGGACCATAAGTGGAAGTGCCCTAGGCTCTGTTGCTTTGTTTTTTAGATGTTTCAGGAAACACCATACACTTCTCCGGAGTGTCTGTTGGCAATTTACATCCCGCCCAGCAGCATAACAAGGCTCTCAGTTCTCCATGGCCTGTCCTGCCTTGCTGGATTTTACACTTTATTCAGATGGCCTTTTGACCGGGAGGAAGTGAGACTTCATTGTAGTGCAGATTTCCTTTGCAAGCTTGCTTGGTTGGCCAAAAAGGGCCTATGCGTTTTTCCCTGAATATATTCAGGAAAAAACGAATACGCCCTTTTTGGCCAAGTGCATCATTGTGGACGTTCTGCCTCTTTTCTTATGCTTTCAATGCAATTCCAGTCTACCTCCTGAAATCGGTTTCCTGCAATTCTGCCCCTCTTTCAAGTCCTCTTGGCAGCCTTACTTCAGTATATTTTTGGACGATAGCTGTCATTTATAACTCTGCAGGTTTGTGAATTACAGTGCCCCTGAGCTCCTTTCTTCAACTCGCTTTCTTTTGAGCTGGCCGCAACACCGCAGGATGGCTTCAGGCCCTAATCTGGTTCCGGCACGGCACACTGAGCCTTTGGTTATTTCCTCTTCCTGGTGGGAAATGAGAGTTAAATTTGCCCGTCCAGACAACTCCAGCTAGTCTCTCATTGGTTCTCCCTATTCCTGTTCATCTTCCGCAGAAATTGCAAACTGGGCCAAACAGGACGTTAAAGGCGCTGACTCTCCAAGTCGGGAGAGTGTTAGTAAAGAATCTGGAATGTAGCACCCCAGTACCAGGGGAGGAAAACTGAGACATA
The DNA here is from genome assembly GCF_964374135.1 of Grampus griseus. Lineage (NCBI taxonomy): Eukaryota > Metazoa > Chordata > Mammalia > Artiodactyla > Delphinidae > Grampus > Grampus griseus. Next base: position 52,157,412 of record NC_138997.1, read on the forward strand.
TTTGAACACGTCTCCCGTTCACACGGTTGATCATACTCTGGGTTCCACATGCATGTTTTAGCTGAAGGAAGAATACCTTAAACCTTGAGAGTTGAGACCCGTGTAATGGGTACCAGGCAAATTGACTTCAAAGGGTCTTCATTTGCTCACCGAACCTCTCCAATCCTATCACTGCTGCGTTTATGCCCCTGTACACACGCTTGATTCTCTTTTGGAGACATAGCAATCCATAGGTTTTAAGATACTTACTAGTCAGGTACATTCTTAGGCGTTTAATATGGGGTGTTGAGTCCATTTCGTTGAGCAAGGAGTAGCTCTTGTTTATTCCATATTTGGCTTAAGGAACTTTATCTGTGCTCATTTCAATCTCTGGTTTTATGCAGCACCCCAACTCACCTTTACCCTTAAGCAAGCATAAGTTGGTTTTCTAAATATGAGACCCTGTTCTGTTCTGTAATTCAGTTCCTGTGTAGCCAAGTTTACATTCCATGTATTACTGATACCATATGATATTTCTTTTTCTGTGTGACTTATTTCAGTTAGAATCATCATACCTGAATCCACTCATTGTGCTGCTAAGGGCCTGATTACATAGATTTAATTGCTGAGTGATATTGTTTTGCAAGTAAATACCACAACTTCTTTATCCATTTTTCACTTTCTGCGATGTTGAACTTGTACTGTAAACGAGGTTCTTGTAAACAGAGGCGTCCCAAACTTTGGGGTGGCTGTGTCTTTTTGATTTTAATTTCCCTAAGCTATAGGACCATAAGTGGAAGTGCCCTAGGCTCTGTTGCTTTGTTTTTTAGATGTTTCAGGAAACACCATACACTTCTCCCGAGTGTCTGTTGGCAATTTACATCCCGCCCATCAGCATAACAAAGCTCCCAGTTCTCCATGGCCTGTCCTGCCTTTCTGGATTTTACACTTTTTCCAGATGGCCCTTTTGACCGGGGGGAAGTGAGACTTCATTGTAGTGCAGATTTCCTTTGCAAGCTTGCTTGGTTGGCCAAAAAGGGCGTATGCGTTTTTTCCTGAATATATTCAGGAAAAAACGCATATGCCCTTTTTGGCCAAGTGCATCATTGTGGACGTTCTGCCTCTTTTCCTATGCTTTCAATGCAATTCCAGTCTACCTCCTGAAATCGGTTTCCTGCAATTCTGCCCCGCTTTCAAGTCCTCTTGGCAGCCTTACTTCAGTATATTTTTGGACGATAACTGTCATTTATAACTCTGCAGGTTTGTGCATTACAGTGCCCGTGAGCTCCTTTCGTCAACTCGCTTTCTTGTGACCTGGCCGCAACACCGCAGGATGGCTTCAGGCTCTAATCTGGTTCCGGCACGGCACACTGAGCCTTTGGTTATTTCCTCTTCCTGGTGGGAAATGAGAGTTAAATTTGCCCGTCCAGACACCTCCAGCTAGTCTCTCATTTGTTCTCCCTATTCCTGTTAATCTTCCGCAGAAATTGCAAACTGGACCAAACAGGAAGTTAATGGCGCTGACTCTCCAAGTCGGGAGAGTGTTAGTAAAGAATCTGGAATGTTGCACCCGAGTACCAGGGTACGAAAACTGAGACATATTTGAACACGTCTCCCGTTCACACGGTTGATCATACTCTGGGTTCCACATGCATGTTTTAGCTGAAGGAAGAATACCTTAAACCTGGAGAGTTGAGACCCGTGTAATGGGTACCATGCAAATTGACTTCAAAGGGTCTTCATTTGCTCACCGAACCTCTCCAATCCTATCACTGCTGCGTTTATGCCCCTGTACACACGCTTGATTCTCTTTCAGAGACATAGCAATCCATAGGTTTTAAGATACTTACTAGTCAGGTACATTCTTAGGCGTTTAATATGGGGTGTTGAGTCCATTTCGTTGAGCAAGGAGTAGCTCTTGTCTATTCCATATTTGGCTTAAGGAACTTTATCTGTGCTCATTTCAATCTCTGGTTTTATGCAGAACCCCAACTCACCTTTCCCCTTAAGTAAGCATAAGTTGGTTTTCTAAATTTGAGACCCTGTTCTGTTCTGGAATTCAGTTCCTGTGTAGCCAAGTTTACATTCCGTGTATTACTGATATCTTATGATGTTTCTTTTTCTGTGTGACTTATTTCAGTTAGAATCATCATACCTGAATCCACTCATTGTGCTGCTAAGGGCCTGATGACATAGATTTCATTGCTGAGTGATATTGCTTTGTAAGTAAATACCACAACTTCTTTATCCATTTTTCATTTTCTGCGATGTTGAACTTGTACTGTAAACGAGGTTCTTGTAAACAGAGGCGTCCCAAACTTTGGGGTGGCTGTGTCTTTTTGATTTTAATTTCCCTAAGCTATAGGACCATAAGTGGAAGTGCCCTAGGCTCTGTTGCTTTGTTTTTTAGATGTTTCAGGAAACACCATACACTTCTCCCGAGTGTCTGTTGGCAATTTACATCCCGCCCATCAGCATATCAAGGCTCCCAGTTCTCCATGGCCTGTCCTGCCTTTCTGGATTTTACACTTTTTCCACATGGCCCTTTTGACCGAGGGGAAGTGAGACTTCATTGTAGTGCAGATTTCCTTTGCAAGCTTGCTTAGTTGGCCAAAAAGGGCGTATGCGTTTTTTCCTGAATATATTCAGGAAAAAACGCATACGCCCTTTTTGGCCAAGTGCATCATTGTGGACGTTCTGCCTCTTTTCCTATGCTTTCAATGCAATTCCAGTCTACCTCCTGAAATCGGTTTCCTGCAATTCTGCCCCGCTTTCAAGTCCTCTTGGCAGCCTTACTTCAGTATATTTTTGGATGATAGCTGTGATTTATAACTCTGCAGGTTTGTGAATTACAGTGCCCCTGAGCTCCTTTCTTCAACTCGCTTTCTTTTGAGCTGGCCGCAACACCGCAGTGTGGCTTCAGGCCCTAATCTGGTTCCGGCACGGCACACTGAGCCTTTGGTTATTTCCTCTTCCTGGTGGGAAATGAGAGTTAAATTTGCCCGTCCAGACACCTCCAGCTAGTCTCTCATTGGTTCTCCCTATTCCTGTTCATCTTCCGCAGAAATTGCAAACTGGGCTAAACAGGAGGTTAAAGGGACTGACTCTCCAAGTCGGGAGAGTGTTAGTAAAGCGTCTGGAATGTTGCACCCGAGTACCAGGGGAGGAAATCTGAGACATATTTGAACACGTCTCCCGTTCACACGGTTGATCATACTCTGGGTTCCACATGCATGTTTTAGCTGAAGGAAGAATACCTTAAACCTGGGTAGTTGAAACCCGTGGAATGGGTACCATGCAATATGACATCAAAGGGTCTTCATTTGCTCACCGAACCTCTCCAATCCTATCGCTGCTGCGTTTATGCCTCTGTACACATGCTTGATTCTCTTTCGGAGACATAGCAATCCATAGGTTTTAGGATACTTACTAGTCAGGTACATTCTTAGGCGTTTAATATGGGGTGTTGAGTCCATTTCATTGATCAAGGAGTAGCTCTTGTCTATTCCATATTTGGCTTAAGGAACTTTATCTGTGCTCATTTTAATCTCTGGTTTTATGCAGCACCCCAACTCACCTTTACCCTTAAGCAAGCATAAGTTGGTTTTCTAAATTTGAGACCCTGTTCTGTTCTGTAATTCAGTTCCTGTGTAGCCAAGTTTACATTCCGTGTATTACTGATACCTTATGATGTTTCTTTTTCTGTGTGACTTATTTCAGTTAGAATCATCATACCTGAATCCACTCATTGTGCTGCTAAGGGCCTGATGACATAGATTTCATTGCTGAGTGATATTGCTTTGTAAGTAAATACCACAACTTCTTTATCCATTTTTCATTTTCTGCGATGTTGAACTTGTACTGTAAACGAGGTTCTTGTAAACAGAGGCGTCCCAAACTTTGGGGTGGCTGTGTCTTTTTGATTTTAATTTCCCTATGCTATAGGACCATAAGTGGAAGTGCCTTAGGCTCTGTTGCTTTGTTTTTTAGATGTTTCAGGAAACACCATACACTTCTCCCGAGTGTCTGTTGGCAATTTACATCCCGCCCAGCAGCATAACAAGGCTCTCAGTTCTCCATGGCCTGTCCTGCCTTGCTGGATTTTACACTTTTTTCAGATGGCCCTTTTGACCGGGGGGAAGTGAGATTTCATTGTAGTGCAGATTTCCTTTGCAAGCTTGCTTGGTTGGCCAAAAAGGGCGTATGCGTTTTTCCCTGAGTATATTCAGGAAAAAACGCATACGCCCTTTTTGGCCAAGTGCATCATTGTGGACGTTCTGCCTCTTTTCCTATGCTTTCAATGCAATTCCAGTCTACCTCCTGAAATCGGTTTCCTGCAATTCTGCCCCGCTTTCAAGTCCTCTTGGCAGCCTTACTTCAGTATATTTTTGGACGATAGCTGTCATTTATAACTCTGCAGGTTTGTGAATTACAGTGCCCCTGAGCTCCTGTCTTCAACTCGCTTTCTTTTGAGCTGGCCGCAACACCGCAGGATGGCTTCAGGCTCTAAACTGGTTCCGGCACGGCACACTGAGCCTTTGGTTATTTCCTCTTCCTGGTGGGAAATGAGAGTTAAATTTGCCCGTCCAGACACCTCCAGCTAATCTCTCATTGGTTCTCGCTATTCCTGTTCATCTTCCGCAGAAATTGCAAACTGGGCTAAACAGGAGGTTAAAGGGACTGACTCTCCAAGTGGGGAGAGTGTTAGTAAAGCGTCTGGAATGTTGCACCCGAGTACCAGGGTACGAAAACTGAGACATATTTGAACACGTCTCCCGATCACATGGTTGATCATACTCTGGGTTCCACATGCATGTTTTAGCTGAAGGAAGAATACCTTAAACCTGGGTAGTTGAAACCCGTGGAATGGGTACCATGCAATATGACATCAAAGGGTCTTCATTTGCTCACCGAACCTCTCCAATCCTATCACTGCTGCGTTTATGCCCCTGTACACATGCTTGATTCTCTTTCGGAGACATAGCAATCCATAGGTTTTAAGATACTTACTAGTCAGGTACATTCTTAGGCGTTTAATATGCGGTGTTGAGTCCATTTCGTTGAGCAAGGAGTAGCTCTTGTCTATTCCATATTTGGCTTAAGGAACTTTATCTGTGCTCATTTCAATCTCTGGTTTTATGCAGCACCCCAACTCACCTTTCCCCTTAAGCAAGCATAAGTTGGTTTTCTAAATTTGAGACGCTGTTCTGTTTTGGAATTCAGTTCCTGTGTAGCCAAATTTATATTCCGTGTATTAGTGATATCTTATGATGTTTCTTTCTCTGTGTGACTTATTTCAGTTAGAATCATCATACCTGAATCCACTCATTGTGCTGCTAAGGGCCTGATGACATAGATTTCATTGCTGAGTGATATTGCTTTGTAAGTAAATACCACAATTTCTTTATCCATTTTTCATTTTCTGCGATGTTGAACTTGTACTGTAAACGAGGTTCTTGTAAACAGAGGCGTCCCAAACTTTGGGGTGGCTGTGTCTTTTTGATTTTAATTTCCCTAAGCTATAGGACCATAAGTGGAAGTGCCCTAGGCTCTGTTGCTTTGTTTTTTAGATGTTTCAGGAAACACCATACACTTCTCCGGAATGTCTGTTGGCAATTTACATCCCGCCCAGCAGCATAACAAGGCTCTCAGTTCTCCATCGCCTGTCCTGCCCTGCTGGATTTTACACTTTTTTCAGATGGCCCTTTTGACCTGGGGGAAGTGAGACTTCATTGTAGTGCAGATTTCCTTTGCAAGCTTGCTTGGTTGGCCAAAAAGGGCGTATGCGTTTTTCCCTGAATATATTCAGGAAAAAACGCATACGCCCTTTTTGGCCAAGTGCATCATTGTGGACGTTCTGCCTCTTTTCCTATGCTTTCAATGCAATTCCAGTCTACCTCCTGAAATCGGTTTCCTGCAATTCTGCCCCGCTTTCAAGTCCTCTTGGCAGCCTTACTTCAGTATATTTTTGGACGATAGCTGTCATTTATAACTCTGCAGGTTTGTGAATTACAGTGCCCCTGAGCTCCTTTCTTCAACTCGTTTTCTTTTGAGCTGGCCGCAACACCGCAGGATGGCTTCAGGCTCTAATCTGGTTCCGGCACGGCACACTGAGCCTTTGGTTATTTCCTCTTCCTGGTGGGAAATGAGAGTTAAATTTGCCCGTCCAGACAACTCCAGCTAGTCTCTCATTGGTTCTCCCTATTCCTGTTCATCTTCCGCAGAAATTGCAAACTGGGCCAAACAGGACGTTAAAGGCGCTGACTCTCCAAGTCGGGAGAGTGTTAGTAAAGAATCTGGAATGTTGCACCCGAGTACCAGGGGAGGAAAACTGAGACATATTTGAACACGTCTCCCGTTCACACGGTTGATCATACTCTGGGTTCCACATGCATGTTTTAGCTGAAGGAAGAATACCTTAAACCTGGAGAGTTGAGACCCGTGTTATGGGTACCAGGCAAATTGACTTCAAAGGGTTTTCATTTGCTCACCGAACCTCTCCAATCCTATCACTGCTGCGTTTATGCCCCTGTACACACGCTTGATTCTCTTTTGGAGACATAGCAATCCATAGGTTTTAAGATACTTACTAGTCAGGTACATTCTTAGGCGTTTAATATGGGGTGTTGAGTCCATTTCGTTGAGCAAGGAGTAGCTCTTGTCTATTCCATATTTGGCTTAAGGAACTTTGTCTGTGCTCATTTCAATCTCTGGTTTTATGCAGAACCCCAACTCACCTTTCCCCTTAAGCAAGCATAAGTTGGTTTTCTAAATTTGAGACCCTGTTCTGTTCTGTAATTCAGTTCCTGTGTAGCCAAGTTTACATTCCGTGTATTACTGATACCTTATGATGTTTCATTTTCTGTGTGACTTATTTCAGTTAGAATCATCATACCTGAATCCACTCATTGTGCTGCTAAGGGCCTGATGACATAGATTTCATTGCTGAGTGATATTGCTTTGCAAGTAAATACCACAACTTCTTTATCCATTTTTCACTTTCTGCGATGTTGAACTTGTACTGTAAACGAGGTTCTTGTAAACAGAGGCGTCCCAAACTTTGGGGTGGCTGTGTCTTTTTGAATTTAATTTCCCTAAGCTATAGGACCATAAGTGGAAGTGCCCTAGGCTCTGTTGCTTTGTTTTTTAGATGTTTCAGGAAACACCATACACTTCTCCCGAGTGTCTGTTGGCAATTTACATCCCGCCCAGCAGCATAACAAGGCTCTCAGTTCTCCATGGCCTGTCCTGCCTTGCTGGATTTTACACTTTTTTCAGATGGCCCTTTTGACCGGGGGGAAGTGAGACTTCATTGTAGTGCAGATTTCCTTTTCAAACTTGCTTGGTTGGCCAAAAAGGGTGTATGCGTTTTTCCCTGAATATATTCAGGAAAAAACGCATATGCCCTTTTTGGCCAAGTGCATCATTGTGGACTTTCTGCCTCTTTTCCTATGCTTTCAATGCAATTCCAGTCTACCTCCTGAAATCGGTTTCCTGCAATTCTGCCCCGCTTTCAAGTCCTCATGGCAGCCTTACTTCAGTATATTTTTGGACGATAGCTGTCATTTATAACTCTGCAGGTTTGTGAATTACAGTGTCCCTGAGCTCCTTTCTTCAACTCGCTTTCTTTTGAGCTGGCCACAACAACGCAGGTTGGCTTCAGGCTCTAATCTTGTTCCAGCACGGCACACTGAGCCTTTGGTTAATTCCTCTTCCTGGTGGGAAATGAGAGTTAAATTTGCCCGTCCAGACACCTCCAGCTAGTCTCTCATTGGTTCTCGCTATTCCTGTTCATCTTCCGCAGAAATTGCAAACTGGGCTAAACAGGAGGTTAAAGGGACTGACTCTCCAAGTCGGGAGAGTGTTAGTAAAGCGTCTGGAATGTTGCACCCGAGTACCAGGGTACGAAAACTGAGACATATTTGAACATGTCTCCCGATCACATGGTTGATCATACTCTGGGTTCCACATGCATGTTTTAGCTGAAGGAAGAATACCTTAAACCTGGGTAGTTGAAACCCGTGGAATGGGTACCATGCAATATGACATCAAAGGGTCTTCATTTGCTCACCGAACCTCTCCAATCCTATCACTGCTGCGTTTATGCCCCTGTACACACGCTTGATTCTCTTTCGGAGACATAGCAATCCATAGGTTTTAAGATACTTAGTAGTCAGGTACATTCTTAGGCGTTTAATATGCGGTGTTGAGTCCATTTCGTTGAGCAAGGAGTAGCTCTTGTCTATTCCATATTTGGCTTAAGGAACTTTATCTGTGCTCATTTCAGTCTCTGGTTTTATGCAGCACCCCAACTCACCTTTCCCCTTAACCAAGCATAAGTTGGTTTTCTAAATTTGAGACGCAGTTCTGTTTTGGAATTCAGTTCCTGTGTAGCCAAGTTTATATTCCGTGTATTAGTGATATCTTATGATGTTTCTTTTTCTGTGTGACTTATTTCAGTTAGAATCATCATACCTGAATCCACTCATTGTGCTGCTAAGCGCCTGATGACATAGATTTCATTGCTGAGTGATATTGCTTTGTAAGTAAATACCACAACTTCTTTATCCATTTTTCATTTTCTGCGATGTTGAACTTGTACTGTAAACGAGGTTCTTGTAAACAGAGGCGTCCCAAACTTTGGGGTGGCTGTGTCTTTTTGATTTTAATTTCCCTAAGCTATAGGACCATAAGTGGAAGTGCCCTAGGCTCTGTTGCTTTGTTTTTTAGATGTTTCAGGAAACACCATACACTTCTCCCGAGTGTCTGTTGGCAATTTACATCCCGCCCATCAGCATAACAAGGCTCCCAGTTCTCCATGGCCTGTCCTGCCTTGCTGGATTTTACACTTTTTTCAGATGGCCCTTTTGACTGGGGGGAAGTGAGACTTCATTGTAGTGCAGATTTCCTTTGCAAGCTTGCTTGGTTGGCCAAAAAGGGCGTATGCGTTTTTTCCTGAATATATTCAGGAAAAAACGCATACGCCCTTTTTGGCCAAGTGCATCATTGTGGACGTTCTGCCTCTTTTCCTATGCTTTCAATGCAATTCCAGTCTACCTCCTGAAATCGGTTTCCTGCAATTCTGCCCCGCTTTCAAGTCCTCTTGGCAGCCTTACTTCAGTATATTTTTGGACGATAGCTGTCATTTATAACTCTGCAGGTTTGTGAATTACAGTGCCCCTGAGCTCCTTTCTTCAACTCGCTTTCTTTTGAGCTGGCCGCAACACCGCAGGATGGCTTCAGTCTCTAATCTGGTTCCGGCACGGCACACTGAGCCTTTGGTTATTTCCTCTTCCTGGTGGGAAATGAGAGTTAAATTTGCCCGTCCAGGCAACTCCAGCTAGTCTCTCATTGGTTCTCCCTATTCCTGTTCATCTTCCGCAGAAATTGCAAACTGGGCCAAACAGGAGGTTAAAGGCGCTGACTCTCCAAGTCGGGAGAGTGTTAGTAAAGAATCTGGAATGTTGCACCCGAGTACCAGGGGAGGAAAACTGAGACATATTTGAACACGTCTCCCGTTCACACGGTTGATCATACTCTGGGTTCCACATGCATGTTTTAGCTGAAGGAAGAATACCTTAAACCTGGAGAGTTGAGACCCGTGTAATGGGTACCATGCAAATTGACTTCAAAGGGTCTTCATTTGCTCACCGAACCTCTCCAATCCTATCACTGCTGCGTTTATGCCCCTGTACACACGCTTGATTCTCTTTCGGAGACATAGCAATCCATAGGTTTTAAGATACTTACTAGTCAGGTACATTCTTAGGCGTTTAATATGGGGTGTTGAGTCCATTTCATTGAGCAAGGAGTAGCTCTTGTCTATTCCATATTTGGCTTAAGGAACTTTATCTGTGCTCATTTCAATCTCTGGTTTTATGCAGCACCCCAACTCACCTTTCCCCTTAAGCAAGCATAAGTTGGTTTTCTAAATTTGAGACGCTGTTCTGTTTTGGAATTCAGTTCCTGTGTAGCCAAGTTTATATTCCGTGTATTAGTGATATCTTATGATGTTTCTTTTTCTGTGTGACTTATTTCAGTTAGAATCATCATACCTGAATCCACTCATTGTGCTGCTAAGGGCCTGATGACATAGATTTCATTGCTGAGTGATATTGCTTTGTAAGTAAATACCACAACTTCTTTATCCATTTTTCATTTTCTGCGATGTTGAACTTGTACTGTAAACGAGGTTCTTGTAAACAGAGGCGTCCCAAACTTTGGGGTGGCTGTGTCTTTTTGATTTTAATTTCCCTAAGCTATAGGACCATAAGTGGAAGTGCCCTAGGCTCTGTTGCTTTGTTTTTTAGATGTTTCAGGAAACACCATACATTTCTCCGGAGTGTCTGTTGGCAATTTACATCCCGCCCAGCAGCATAACAAGGCTCTCAGTTCTCCATGGCCTGTCCTGCCTTGCTGGATTTTACACTTTTTTCAGATGGCCCTTTTGACCGGGGGGAAGTGAGACTTCATTGTAGTGCAGATTTCCTTTGCAAGCTTGCTTGGTTGGCCAAAAAGGGCGTATGCGTTTTTCCCTGAATATATTCAGGGAAAAACGCATACGCCCTTTTTGGCCAAGTGCATCATTGTGGACGTTCTGCCTCTTTTCCTATGCTTTCAATGCAATTCCAGTCTACCTCCTGAAATCGGTTTCCTGCAATTCTGCCCCGCTTTCAAGTCCTCTTGGCAGCCTTACTTCAGTATATTTTTGGACGATAGCTGTCATTTATAACTCTGCAGGTTTGTGAATTACAGTGCCCCTGAGCTCCTTTCTTCAACTCGCTTTCTTTTGAGCTGGCCGCAACACCGCAGGATGGCTTCAGGCTCTAATCTGGTTCCGGCACGGCACACTGAGCCTTTGGTTATTTCCTCTTCCTGGTGGGAAATGAGAGTTAAATTTGCCCGTCCAGACAACTCCAGCTAGTCTCTCATTGGTTCTCCCTATTCCTGTTCATCTTCCACAGAAATTGCAAACTGGGCCAAACAGGACGTTAAAGGCGCTGACTCTCCAAGTCGGGAGAGTGTTAGTAAAGAATCTGGAATGTTGCACCCGAGTACCAGGGGAGGAAAACTGAGACATATTTGAACACGTCTCCCGTTCACACGGTTGATCATACTCTGGGTTCCACATGCATGTTTTAGCTGAAGGAAGAATACCTTAAACCTGGAGAGTTGAGACCCGTGTAATGGGTACCAGGCAAATTGACTTCAAAGGGTCTTCATTTGCTCACCGAACCTCTCCAATCCTATCACTGCTGCGTTTATGCCCCTGTACACACGCTTGATTCTCTTTTGGAGACATAGCAATCCATAGGTTTTAAGATACTTACTAGTCAGGTACATTCTTAGGCGTTTAATATGGGGTGTTGAGTCCATTTCGTTGAGCAAGGAGTAGCTCTTGTTTATTCCATATTTGGCTTAAGGAACTTTATCTGTGCTCATTTCAATCTCTGGTTTTATGCAGCACCCCAACTCACCTTTACCCTTAAGCAAGCATAAGTTGGTTTTCTAAATATGAGTCCCTGTTCTGTTCTGTAATTCAGTTCCTGTGTAGCCAAGTTTACATTCCATGTATTACTGACACCATATGATATTTCTTTTTCTGTGTGACTTATTTCAGTTAGAATCATCATACCTGAATCCACTCATTGTGCTGCTAAGGGCCTGATTACATAGATTTAATTGCTGAGTGATATTGTTTTGCAAGTAAATACCACAACTTCTTTATCCATTTTTCACTTTCTGCGATGTTGAACTTGTACTGTAAACGAGGTTCTTGTAAACAGAGGCGTCCCAAACTTTGGGGTGGCTGTGTCTTTTTGATTTTAATTTCCCTAAGCTATAGGACCATTAGTGGAAGTGCCCTAGGCTCTGTTGCTTTGTTTTTTAGATGTTTCAGGAAACACCATACACTTCTCCCGAGTGTCTGTTGGCAATTTACATCCCGCCCATCAGCATAACAAAGCTCCCAGTTCTCCATGACCTGTCCTGCCTTTCTGGATTTTACACTTTTTCCAGATGGCCCTTTTGACCGGGGGGAAGTGAGACTTCATTGTAGTACAGATTTCCTTTGCAAGCTTGCTTGGTTGGCCAAAAAGGGCGTATGCGTTTTTTCCTGAATATATTCAGGAAAAAACGCATACGCCCTTTTTGGCCAAGTGCATCATTGTGGACGTTCTGCCTCTTTTCCTATGCTTTCAATGCAATTCCAGTCTACCTCCTGAAATCGGTTTCCTGCAATTCTGCCCCGCTTTCAAGTCCTCTTGGCAGCCTTACTTCAGTATATTTTTGGACGATAACTGTCATTTATAACTCTGCAGGTTTGTGCATTACAGTGCCCCTGAGCTCCTTTCGTCAACTCGCTTTCTTGTGACCTGGCCGCAACACCGCAGGATGGCTTCAAGCTCTAATCTGGTTCCGGCACGGCACACTGAGCCTTTGGTTATTTCCTCTTCCTGGTGGGAAATGAGAGTTAAATTTGCCCGTCCAGACACCTCCAGCTAGTCTCTCATTTGTTCTCCCTATTCCTGTGCATCTTCCGCAGAAATTGCAAACTGGACCAAACAGGAAGTTAAAGGCGCTGACTCTCCAAGTCGGGAGAGTGTTAGTAAAGAATCTGGAATGTTGCACCCGAGTACCAGGGGAGGAAAACTGAGACATATTTGAACACGTCTCCCGTTCACACGGTTGATCATACTCTGGGTTCCACATGCATGTTTTAGCTGAAGGAAGAATACCTTAAACCTGGAGAGTTGAGACCCGTGTAATGGGTACCATGCAAATTGACTTCAAAGGGTCTTCATTTGCTCACCGAACCTCTCCAATCCTATCACTGCTGCGTTTATGCCCCTGTACACACGCTTGATTCTCTTTCAGAGACATAGCAATCCATAGGTTTTAAGATACTTACTAGTCAGGTACATTCTTAGGCGTTTAATATGCGGTGTTGAGTCCATTTCGTTGAGCAAGGAGTAGCTCTTGTCTATTCCATATTTGGCTTAAGGAACTTTATCTGTGCTCATTTCAATCTCTGGTTTTATGCAGAACCCCAACTCACCTTTCCCCTTAAGCAAGCATAAGTTGGTTTTCTAAATTTGAGACCCTGTTCTGTTCTGGAATTCAGTTCCTGTGTAGCCAAGTTTACATTCCGTGTATTACTGATATCTTATGATGTTTCTTTTTCTGTGTGACTTATTTCAGTTAGAATCATCATACCTGAATCCACTCATTGTGCTGCTAAGGGCCTGATGACATAGATTTCATTGCTGAGTGATATTGCTTTGTAAGTAAATACCACAACTTCTTTATCCATTTTTCATTTTCTGCGATGTTGAACTTGTACTGTAAACGAGGTTCTTGTAAACAGAGGCGTCCCAAACTTTGGGGTGGCTGTGTCTTTTTGATTTTAATTTCCCTAAGCTATAGGACCATAAGTGGAAGTGCCCTAGGCTCTGTTGCTTTGTTTTTTAGATGTTTCAGGAAACACCATACACTTCTCCCGAGTGTCTGTTGGCAATTTACATCCCGCCCAGCAGCATAACAAGGCTCTCAGTTCTCCATGGCCTGTCCTGCCTTGCTGGATTTTACACTTTTTTCAGATGGCCCTTTTGACCGGGGGGAAGTGAGACTTCATTGTAGTGCAGATTTCCTTTGCAAGCTTGCTTGGTTGGCCAAAAAGGGCGTATGCGTTTTTCCCTGAATATATTCAGGAAAAAACGCATACGCCCTTTTTGGCCAAGTGCATCATTGTGGACGTTCTGCCTCTTTTCCTATGCTTTCAATGCAATTCCAGTCTACCTCCTGAAATCGGTTTCCTGCAATTCTGCCCCGCTTTCAAGTCCTCTTGGCAGCCTTACTTCAGTATATTTTTGGACGATAGCTGTCATTTATAACTCTGCAGGTTTGTGAATTACAGTGCCCCTGAGCTCCTTTCTTCAACTCGCTTTCTTTTGAGCTGGCCGCAACACCGCAGGATGGCTTCAGGCTCTAAACTGGTTCCGGCACGGCACACTGAGCCTTTGGTTATTTCCTCTTCCTGGTGGGAAATGAGAGTTAAATTTGCCCGTCCAGACACCTCCAGCTAGTCTCTCATTGGTTCTCGCTATTCCTGTTCATCTTTCGCAGAAATTGCAAACTGGGCTAAACAGGAGGTTAAAGGGACTGACTCTCCAAGTGGGGAGAGTGTTAGTAAAGCGTCTGGAATGTTGCACCCGAGTACCAGGGTACGAAAACTGAGACATATTTGAACACGTCTCCCGATCACATGGTTGATCATACTCTGGGTTCCACATGCATGTTTTAGCTGAAGGAAGAATACCTTAAACCTGGGTAGTTGAAACCCGTGGAATGGGTACCATGCAATATGACATCAAAGGGTCTTCATTTGCTCACCGAACCTCTGCAATCCTATCACTGCTGCGTTTATGCCCCTGTACACATGCTTGATTCTCTTTCGGAGACATAGCAATCCATAGGTTTTAAGATACTTAGTAGTCAGGTACATTCTTAGGCGTTTAATATGCGGTGTTGAGTCCATTTCGTTGAGCAAGGAGTAGCTCTTGTCTATTCCATATTTGGCTTAAGGAACTTTATCTGTGCTCATTTCAATCTCTGGTTTTATGCAGCACCCCAACTCACCTTTCCCCTTAAGCAAGCATAAGTTGGTTTTCTAAATTTGAGACGCTGTTCTGTTTTGGAATTCAGTTCCTGTGTAGCCAAGTTTATATTCCGTGTATTAGTGATATCTTATGATGTTTCTTTTTCTGTGTGACATATTTCAGTTAGAATCATCATACCTGAATTCACTCATTGTGCTGCTAAGCGCCTGATGACATAGATTTCATTGCTGAGTGATATTGCTTTGTAAGTAAATACCACAACTTCTTTATCGATTTTTCATTTTCTGCGATGTTGAACTTGTACTGTAAACGAGGTTCTTGTAAACAGAGGCGTCCCAAACTTTGGGGTGGCTGTGTCTTTTTGATTTTAATTTCCCTAAGCTATAGGACCATAAGTGGAAGTGCCCTAGGCTCTGTTGCTTTGTTTTTTAGATGTTTCAGGAAACACCATACACTTCTCCCGAGGGTCTGTTGGCAATTTACATCCCGCCCATCAGCATAACAAGGCTCCCAGTTCTCCATGGCCTGTCCTGCCTTGCTGGATTTTACACTTTTTTCAGATGGCCCTTTTGACTGGGGGGAAGTGAGACTTCATTGTAGTGCAGATTTCCTTTGCAAGCTTGCTTGGTTGGCCAAAAAGGGCGTATGCGTTTTTTCCTGAATATATTCAGGAAAAAACGCATACGCCCTTTTTGGCCAAGTGCATCATTGTGGACGTTCTGCCTCTTTTCCTATGCTTTCAATGCAATTCCAGTCTACCTCCTGAAATCGGTTTCCTGCAATTCTGCCCCGCTTTCAAGTCCTCTTGGCAGCCTTACTTCAGTATATTTTTGGACGATAGCTGTCATTTATAACTCTGCACGTTTGTGAATTACAGTGCCCCTGAGCTCCTTTCTTCAACTCGCTTTCTTTTGAGCTGGCCGCAACACCGCAGGATGGCTTCAGTCTCTAATCTGGTTCCGGCACGGCACACTGAGCCTTTGGTTATTTCCTCTTCCTGGTGGGAAATGAGAGTTAAATTTGCCCGTCCAGGCAACTCCAGCTGGTCTCTCATTGGTTCTCCCTATTCCTGTTCATCTTCCGCAGAAATTGCAAACTGGGCCAAACAGGAGGTTAAAGGCGCTGACTCTCCAAGTCGGGAGAGTGTTAGTAAAGAATTTGGAATGTTGCACCCGAGTACCAGGGGAGGAAAACTGAGACATATTTGAACACGTCTCCCGTTCACACGGTTGATCATACTCTGGGTTCCACATGCATGTTTTAGCTGAAGGAAGAATACCTTAAACCTGGAGAGTTGAGACCCGTGTAATGGGTACCATGCAAATTGACTTCGAAGGGTCTTCATTTGCTCACCGAACCTCTCCAATCCTATCACTGCTGCGTTTATGCCCCTGTACACACGCTTGATTCTCTTTCGGAGACATAGCAATCCATAGGTTTTAAGATACTTACTAGTCAGGTACATTCTTAGGCGTTTAATATGGGGTGTTGAGTCCATTTCATTGAGCAAGGAGTAGCTCTTGTCTATTCCATATTTGGCTTAAGGAACTTTATCTGTGCTCATTTCAATCTCTGGTTTTATGCAGCACCCCAACTCACCTTTCCCCTTAAGCAAGCATAAGTTGGTTTTCTAAATTTGAGACGCTGTTCTGTTTTGCAATTCAGTTCCTGTGTAGCCAAGTTTATATTCCGTGTATTAGTGATATCTTATGATGTTTCTTTTTCTGTGTGACTTATTTCAGTTAGAATCATCATACCTGAATCCACTCATTGTGCTGCTAAGGGCCTGATGACATAGATTTCATTGCTGAGTGATATTGCTTTTTAAGTAAATACCACAACTTCTTTATCCATTTTTCATTTTCTGCGATGTTGAACTTGTACTGTAAACGAGGTTCTTGTAAACAGAGGCGTCCCAAACTTTGGGGTGGCTGTGTCTTTTTGATTTTAATTTCCCTAAGCTATAGGACCATAAGTGGAAGTGCCCTAGGCTCTGTTGCTTTGTTTTTTAGATGTTTCAGGAAACACCATACACTTCTCCGGAGTGTCTGTTGGCAATTTACATCCCGCCCAGCAGCATAACAAGGCTCTCAGTTCTCCATGGCCTGTCCTGCCTTGCTGGATTTTACACTTTTTTCAGATGACCCTTTTGACCGGGAGGAAGTGAGACTTCATTGTAGTGCAGATTTCCTTTGCAAGCTTGCTTGGTTGGCCAAAAAGGGCGTATGCGTTTTTTCCTGAATATATTCAGGAAAAAACGCATACGCCCTTTTTGGCCAAGTGCATCATTGTGGACGTTCTGCCTCTTTTCCTATGCTTTCAATGCAATTCCAGTCTACCTCCTGAAATCGGTTTCCTGCAATTCTGCCCCGCTTTCAAGTCCTCTTGGCAGCCTTACTTCAGTATATTTTTGGACGATAGCTGTCATTTATAACTCTGCAGGTTTGTGAATTACAGTGCCCCTGAGCTCCTTTCTTCAACTCGCTTTCTTTTGAGCTGGCCGCAACACCGCAGGATGGCTTCAGGCTCTAATCTGGTTCCGGCACGGCACACTGAGCCTTTGGTTATTTCCTCTTCCTGGTGGGAAATGAGAGTTAAATTTGCCCGTCCAGACAACTCCAGCTAGTCTCTCATTGGTTCTCCCTATTCCTGTTCATCTTCCGCAGAAATTGCAAACTGGGCCAAACAGGACGTTAAAGGCGCTGACTCTCCAAGTCGGGAGAGTGTTAGTAAAGAATCTGGAATGTTGCACCCGAGTACCAGGGGAGGAAAACTGAGACATATTTGAACACGTCTCCCGTTCACACGGTTGATCATACTCTGGGTTCCACATGCATGTTTTAGCTGAAGGAAGAATACCTTAAACCTGGAGAGTTGAGACCCGTGTAATGGGTACCATGCAAATTGACTTCAAAGGGTCTTCATTTGCTCACCGAACCTCTCCAATCCTATCACTGCTGCGTTTATGCCCCTGTACACACGCTTGATTCTCTTTTGGAGACATAGCAATCCATAGGTTTTAAGATACTTACTAGTCAGGTACATTCTTAGGCGTTTAATATGCGGTGTTGAGTCCATTTCGTTGAGCAAGGAGTAGCTCTTGTCTATTCCATATTTGGCTTAAGGAACTTTATCTGTGCTCATTTCAATCTCTGGTTTTATGCAGCACCCCAACTCACCTTTCCCCTTAAGCAAGCATAAGTTGGTTTTCTAAATTTGAGACGCTGTTCTGTTTTGGAATTCAGTTCCTGTGTAGCCAAGTTTACATTCCGTGTATTACTGATATCTTATGATGTTTCTTTTTCTGTGTGACTTATTTCAGTTAGAATCATCATACCTGAATCCACTCATTGTGCTGCTAAGCGCCTGATGACATAGATTTCATTGCTGAGTGATATTGCTTTGTAAGTAAATACCACAACTTCTTTATCCATTTTTCATTTTCTGCGATGTTGAACTTGTACTGTAAACGAGGTTCTTGTAAACAGAGGCGTCCCAAACTTTGGGGTGGCTGTGTCTTTTTGATTTTAATTTCCCTAAGCTATAGGACCATAAGTGGAAGTGCCCTAGGCTCTGTTGCTTTGTTTTTTAGATGTTTCAGGAAACACCATACACTTCTCCGGAGTGTCTGTTGGCAATTTACATCCCGCCCAGCAGCATAACAAGGCTCTCAGTTCTCCATGGCCTGTCCTGCCTTTCTGGATTTTACACTTTATTCAGATGGCCTTTTGACCGGGAGGAAGTGAGACTTCATTGTAGTGCAGATTTCCTTTGCAAGCTTGCTTGGTTGGCCAAAAAGGGCCTATGCGTTTTTCCCTGAATATATTCAGGAAAAAACGCATACGCCCTTTTTGGCCAAGTGCATCATTGTGGACGTTCTGCCTCTTTTCCTATGCTTTCAATGCAATTCCAGTCTACCTCCTGAAATCGGTTTCCTGCAATTCTGCCCCGCTTTCAAGTCCTCTTGGCAGCCTTACTTCAGTATATTTTTGGATGATAGCTGTGATTTATAACTCTGCAGGTTTGTGAATTACAGTGCCCCTGAGCTCCGTTCTTCAACTCGCTTTCTTTTGAGCTGGCCGCAACACCGCACTGTGGCTTCAGGCCCTAATCTGGTTCCGGCACGGCACACTGAGCCTTTGGTTATTTCCTCTTCCTGGTGGGAAATGAGAGTTAAATTTGCCCGTCCAGACACCTCCAGCTAGTCTCTCATTGGTTCTCCCTATTCCTGTTCATCTTCCGCAGAAATTGCAAACTGGGCTAAACAGGAGGTTAAAGGGACTGACTCTCCAAGTCGGGAGAGTGTTAGTAAAGCGTCTGGAATGTTGCACCCGAGTACCAGGGGAGGAAATCTGAGACATATTTGAACACGTCTCCCGTTCACACGGTTGATCATACTCTGGGTTCCACATGCATGTTTTAGCTGAAGGAAGAATACCTTAAACCTGGGTAGTTGAAACCCGTGGAATGGGTACCATGCAATATGACATCAAAGGGTCTTCATTTGCTCACCGAACCTCTCCAATCCTATCGCTGCTGCGTTTATGCCCCTGTACACATGCTTGATTCTCTTTCGGAGACATAGCAATTCATAGGTTTTAGGATACTTACTAGTCAGGTACATTCTTAGGCGTTTAATATGGGGTGTTGAGTCCATTTCATTGAGCAAGGAGTAGCTCTTGTCTATTCCATATTTGGCTTAAGGAACTTTATCTGTGCTCATTTTAATCTCTGGTTTTATGCAGCACCCCAACTCACCTTTACCCTTAAGCAAGCATAAGTTGGTTTTCTAAATTTGAGACCCTGTTCTGTTCTGTAATTCAGTTCCTGTGTAGCCAAGTTTACATTCCGTGTATTACTGATACCTTATGATGTTTCTTTTTCTGTGTGACTTATTTCAGTTAGAATCATCATACCTGAAGCCACTCATTGTGCTGCTAAGGGCCTGATGACGTAGATTTCATTGCTGAGTGATATTGCTTTGTAAGTAAATACCACAACTTCTTTATCCATTTTTCATTTTCTGCGATGTTGAACTTGTACTGTAAACGAGGTTCTTGTAAACAGAGGCGTCCCAAACTTTGGGGTGGCTGTGTCTTTTTGATTTTAATTTCCCTATGCTATAGGACCATAAGTGGAAGTGCCCTAGGCTCTGTTGCTTTGTTTTTTAGATGTTTCAGGAAACACCATACACTTCTCCCGAGTGTCTGTTGGCAATTTACATCCCGCCCAGCAGCATAACAAGGCTCTCAGTTCTCCATGGCCTGTCCTGCCTTGCTGGATTTTACACTTTTTTCAGATGGCCCTTTTGACCGGGGGGAAGTGAGACTTCATTGTAGTGCAGATTTCCTTTGCAAGCTTGCTTGGTTGGCCAAAAAGGGCGTATGCGTTTTTCCCTGAATATATTCAGGAAAAAACGCATACGCCCTTTTTGGCCAAGTGCATCATTGTGGACGTTCTGCCTCTTTTCCTATGCTTTCAATGCAATTCCAGTCTACCTCCTGAAATCGGTTTCCTGCAATTCTGCCCCGCTTTCAAGTCCTCTTGGCAGCCTTACTTCAGTATATTTTTGGACGATAGCTGTCATTTATAACTCTGCAGTTTTGTGAATTACAGTGCCCCTGAGCTCCTTTCTTCAACTCGCTTTCTTTTGAGCTGGCCGCAACACCGCAGGATGGCTTCAGGCTCTAAACTGGTTCCGGCACGGCACACTGAGCCTTTGGTTATTTCCTCTTCCTGGTGGGAAATGAGAGTTAAATTTGCCCGTCCAGACACCTCCAGCTAGTCTCTCATTGGTTCTCGCTATTCCTGTTCATCTTCCGCAGAAATTGCAAACTGGGCTAAACAGGAGGTTAAAGGGACTGACTCTCCAAGTGGGGAGAGTGTTAGTAAAGCGTCTGGAATGTTGCACCCGAGTACCAGAGTACGAAAACTGAGACATATTTGAACACGTCTCCCGATCACATGGTTGATCATACTCTGGGTTCCACATGCATGTTTTAGCTGAAGGAAGAATACCTTAAACCTGGGTAGTTGAAACCCGTGGAATGGGTACCATGCAATATGACATCAAAGGGTCTTCATTTGCTCACCGAACCTCTCCAATCCTATCACTGCTGCGTTTATGCCCCTGTACACATGCTTGATTCTCTTTCGGAGACATAGCAATCCATAGGTTTTAAGATACTTACTAGTCAGGTACATTCTTAGGCGTTTAATATGCGGTTTTGAGTCCATTTCGTTGAGCAAGGAGTAGCTCTTGTCTATTCCATATTTGGCTTAAGGAACTTTATCTGTGCTCATTTCAATCTCTGGTTTTATGCAGCACCCCAACTCACCTTTCCCCTTAAGCAAGCATAAGTTGGTTTTCTAAATTTGAGACGCTGTTCTGTTTTGGAATTCAGTTCCTGTGTAGCCAAGTTTATATTCCGTGTATTAGTGATATCTTATGATGTTTCTTTTTCTGTGTGACTTATTTCAGTTAGAATCATCATACCTGAATCCACTCATTGTGCTGCTAAGGGCCTGATGACATAGATTTCATTGCTGAGTGATATTGCTTTGTAAGTAAATACCACAACTTCTTTATCCATTTTTCATTTTCTGCGATGTTGAACTTGTACTGTAAACGAGGTTCTTGTAAACAGAGGCGTCCCAAACTTTGGTGTGGCTGTGTCTTTTTGATTTTAATTTCCCTAAGCTATAGGACCATAAGTGGAAGTGCCCTAGGCTCTGTTGCTTTGTTTTTTAGATGTTTCAGGAAACACCATACACTTCTCCGGAATGTCTGTTGGCAATTTACATCCCGCCCAGCAGCATAACAAGGCTCTCAGTTCTCCATGGCCTGTCCTGCCCTGCTGGATTTTACACTTTTTTCAGATGGCCCTTTTGACCGGGGGGAAGTGAGACTTCATTGTAGTGCAGATTTCCTTTGCAAGCTTGCTTGGTTGGACAAAAAGGGCGTATGCGTTTTTCCCTGAATATATTCAGGAAAAAACGCATACGCCCTTTTTGGCCAAGTGCATCATTGTGGACGTTCTGCCTCTTTTCCTATGCTTTCAATGCAATTCCAGTCTACCTCCTGAAATCGGTTTCCTGCAATTCTGCCCCGCTTTCAAGTCCTCTTGGCAGCCTTACTTCAGTATATTTTTGGACGATAACTGTCATTTATAACTCTGCAGGTTTGTGCATTACAGTGCCCCTGAGCTCCTTTCGTCAACTCGCTTTCTTGTGACCTGGCCGCAACACCGCAGGATGGCTTCAAGCTCTAATCTGGTTCCGGCACGGCACACTGAGCCTTTGGTTATTTCCTCTTCCTGGTGGGAAATGAGAGTTAAATTTGCCCGTCCAGACACCTCCAGCTAGTCTCTCATTTGTTCTCCCTATTCCTGTTCATCTTCCGCAGAAATTGCAAACTGGACCAAACAGGAAGTTAAAGGCGCTGACTCTCCAAGTCGGGAGAGTGTTAGTAAAGAATCTGGAATGTTGCACCCGAGTACCAGGGGAGGAAAACTGAGACATATTTGAACACGTCTCCCGTTCACACGGTTGATCATACTCTGGGTTCCACATGCATGTTTTAGCTGAAGGAAGAATACCTTAAACCTGGAGAGTTGAGACCCGTGTAATGGGTACCATGCAAATTGACTTCAAAGGGTCTTCATTTGCTCACCGAACCTCTCCAATCCTATCACTGCTGCGTTTATGCCCCTGTACACACGCTTGATTCTCTTTCAGAGACATAGCAATCCATAGGTTTTAAGATACTTACTAGTCAGGTACATTCTTAGGCGTTTAATATGCGGTGTTGAGTCCATTTCGTTGAGCAAGGAGTAGCTCTTGTCTATTCCATATTTGGCTTAAGGAACTTTATCTGTGCTCATTTCAATCTCTGGTTTTATGCAGAACCCCAACTCACCTTTCCCCTTAAGCAAGCATAAGTTGGTTTTCTAAATTTGAGACCCTGTTCTGTTCTGGAATTCAGTTCCTGTGTAGCCAAGTTTACATTCCGTGTATTACTGATATCTTATGATGTTTCTTTTTCTGTGTGACTTATTTCAGTTAGAATCATCATACCTGAATACACTCATTGTGCTGCTAAGGGCCTGATGACATAGATTTCATTGCTGAGTGATATTGCTTTGTAAGTAAATACCACAACTTCTTTATCCATTTTTCATTTTCTGCGATGTTGAACTTGTACTGTAAACGAGGTTCTTGTAAACAGAGGCGTCCCAAACTTTGGGGTGGCTGTGTCTTTTTGATTTTAATTTCCCTAAGCTATAGGACCATAAGTGGAAGTGCCCTAGGCTCTGTTGCTTTGTTTTTTAGATGTTTCAGGAAACACCATACACTTCTCCCGAGTGTCTGTTGGCAATTTACATCCCGCCCATCAGCATAACAAGGCTCCCAGTTCTCCATGGCCTGTCCTGCCTTTCTGCATTTTACACTTTTTCCAGATGGCCCTTTTGACCGGGGGGAAGTGAGACTTCATTGTAGTACAGATTTCCTTTGCAAGCTTGCTTGTTTGGCCAAAAAGGGCGTATGCGTTTTTTCCTGAATATATTCAGGAAAAAATGCATACGCCCTTTTTGGCCAAGTGCATCATTGTGGACGTTCTGCCTCTTTTCCTATGCTTTCAATGCAATTCCAGTCTACCTCCTGAAATCGGTTTCCTGCAATTCTGCCCCGCTTTCAAGTCCTCTTGGCAGCCTTACTTCAGTATATTTTTGGACGATAACTGTCATTTATAACTCTGCAGGTTTGTGCATTACAGTGCCCCTGAGCTCCTTTCGTCAACTCGCTTTCTTGTGACCTGGCCGCAACACCGCAGGATGGCTTCAGGCTCTAATCTGGTTCCGGCACGGCACACTGAGCCTTTGGTTATTTCCTCTTCCTGGTGGGAAATGAGAGTTAAATTTGCCCGTCCAGACACCTCCAGCTAGTCTCTCATTTGTTCTCCCTATTCCTGTTCATCTTCCGCAGAAATTGCAAACTGGACCAAACAGGAAGTTAAAGGCGCTGACTCTCCAAGTCGGGAGAGTGTTAGTAAAGAATCTGGAATGTTGCACCCGAGTACCAGGGGAGGAAAACTGACTCATATTTGAACACGTCTCCCGTTCACACGGTTGATCATACTCTGGGTTCCACATGCATGTTTTAGCTGAAGGAAGAATACCTTAAACCTGGAGAGTTGAGACCCGTGTAATGGGTACCATGCAAATTGACTTCAAAGGGTCTTCATTTGCTCACCGAACCTCTCCAATCCTATCACTGCTGCGTTTATGCCCCTGTACACACGCTTGATTCTCTTTTGGAGACATAGCAATCCATAGGTTTTAAGATACTTACTAGTCAGGTACATTCTTAGGCGTTTAATATGGGGTGTTGAGTCCATTTCATTGAGCAAGGAGTAGCTCTTGTCTATTCCATATTTGGCTTAAGGAACTTTATCTGTGCTCATTTCAATCTCTGGTTTTATGCAGCACCCCAACTCACCTTTCCCCTTAAGCAAGCATAAGTTGGTTTTCTAAATTTGAGACGCTGTTCTGTTCTGGAATTCAGTTCCTGTGTAGCCAAGTTTACATTCCGTGTATTACTGATATCTTATGATGTTTCTTTTTCTGTGTGACTTATTTCAGTTAGAATCATCATACCTGAATCCACTCATTGTGCTGCTAAGGGCCTGATGACATAGATTTCATTGCTGAGTCATATTGCTTTGTAAGTAAATACCACAACTTCTTTATCCATTTTTCATTTTCTGCGATGTTGAACTTGTACTGTAAACGAGGTTCTTGTAAACAGAGGCGTCCCAAACTTTGGGGTGGCTGTGTCTTTTTGATTTTAATTTCCCTATGCTATAGGACCATAAGTGGAAGTGCCTTAGGCTCTGTTGCTTTGTTTTTTAGATGTTTCAGGAAACACCATACACTTCTCCCGAGTGTCTGTTGGCAATTTACATCCCGCCCAGCAGCATAACAAGGCTCTCAGTTCTCCATGGCCTGTCCTGCCTTGCTGGATTTTACACTTTTTTCAGATGGCCCTTTTGACCGGGGGGAAGTGAGACTTCATTGTAGTGCAGATTTCCTTTGCAAGCTTGCTTGGTTGGCCAAAAAGGGCGTATGCGTTTTTCCCTGAATATATTCAGGAAAAAACGCATACGCCCTTTTTGGCCAAGTGCATCATTGTGGACGTTCTGCCTCTTTTCCTATGCTTTCAATGCAATTCCAGTCTACCTCCTGAAATCGGTTTCCTGCAATTCTGCCCCGCTTTCAAGTCCTCTTGGCAGCCTTACTTCAGTATATTTTTGGACGATAGCTGTCATTTATAACTCTGCAGGTTTGTGAATTACAGTGCCCCTGAGCTCCTTTCTTCAACTCGCTTTCTTTTGAGCTGGCCGCAACACCGCAGGATGGCTTCAGGCTCTAAACTGGTTCCGGCACGGCACACTGAGCCTTTGGTTATTTCCTCTTCCTGGTGGGAAATGAGAGTTAAATTTGCCCGTCCAGACACCTCCAGCTAGTCTCTCATTGGTTCTCGCTATTCCTGTTCATCTTTCGCAGAAATTGCAAACTGGGCTAAACAGGAGGTTAAAGGGACTGACTCTCCAAGTGGGGAGAGTGTTAGTAAAGCGTCTGGAATGTTGCACCCGAGTACCAGGGTACGAAAACTGAGACATATTTGAACACGTCTCCCGATCACATGGTTGATCATACTCTGGGTTCCACATGCATGTTTTAGCTGAAGGAAGAATACCTTAAACCTGGGTAGTTGAAACCCGTGGAATGGGTACCATGCAATATGACATCAAAGGGTCTTCATTTGCTCACCGAACCTCTGCAATCCTATCACTGCTGCGTTTATGCCCCTGTACACATGCTTGATTCTCTTTCGGAGACATAGCAATCCATAGGTTTTAAGATACTTAGTAGTCAGGTACATTCTTAGGCGTTTAATATGCGGTGTTGAGTCCATTTCGTTGAGCAAGGAGTAGCTCTTGTCTATTCCATATTTGGCTTAAGGAACTTTATCTGTGCTCATTTCAATCTCTGGTTTTATGCAGCACCCCAACTCACCTTTCCCCTTAAGCAAGCATAAGTTGGTTTTCTAAATTTGAGACGCTGTTCTGTTTTGGAATTCAGTTCCTGTGTAGCCAAGTTTATATTCCGTGTATTAGTGATATCTTATGATGTTTCTTTTTCTGTGTGACTTATTTCAGTTAGAATCATCATACCTGAATTCACTCATTGTGCTGCTAAGCGCCTGATGACATAGATTTCATTGCTGAGTGATATTGCTTTGTAAGTAAATACCACAACTTCTTTATCGATTTTTCATTTTCTGCGATGTTGAACTTGTACTGTAAACGAGGTTCTTGTAAACAGAGGCGTCCCAAACTTTGGGGTGGCTGTGTCTTTTTGATTTTAATTTCCCTAAGCTATAGGACCATAAGTTGAAGTGCCCTAGGCTCTGTTGCTTTGTTTTTTAGATGTTTCAGGAAACACCATACACTTCTCCCGAGGGTCTGTTGGCAATTTACATCCCGCCCATCAGCATAACAAGGCTCCCAGTTCTCCATGGCCTGTCCTGCCTTGCTGGATTTTACACTTTTTTCAGATGGCCCTTTTGACTGGGGGGAAGTGAGACTTCATTGTAGTGCAGATTTCCTTTGCAAGCTTGCTTGGTTGGCCAAAAAGGGCGTATGCGTTTTTTCCTGAATATATTCAGGAAAAAACGCATACGCCCTTTTTGGCCAAGTGCATCATTGTGGACGTTCTGCCTCTTTTCCTATGCTTTCAATGCAATTCCAGTCTACCTCCTGAAATCGGTTTCCTGCAATTCTGCCCCGCTTTCAAGTCCTCTTGGCAGCCTTACTTCAGTATATTTTTGGACGATAGCTGTCATTTATAACTCTGCACGTTTGTGAATTACAGTGCCCCTGAGCTCCTTTCTTCAACTCGCTTTCTTTTGAGCTGGCCGCAACACCGCAGGATGGCTTCAGTCTCTAATCTGGTTCCGGCACGGCACACTGAGCCTTTGGTTATTTCCTCTTCCTGGTGGGAAATGAGAGTTAAATTTGCCCGTCCAGGCAACTCCAGCTGGTCTCTCATTGGTTCTCCCTATTCCTGTTCATCTTCCGCAGAAATTGCAAACTGGGCCAAACAGGAGGTTAAAGGCGCTGACTCTCCAAGTCGGGAGAGTGTTAGTAAAGAATTTGGAATGTTGCACCCGAGTACCAGGGGAGGAAAACTGAGACATATTTGAACACGTCTCCCGTTCACACGGTTGATCATACTCTGGGTTCCACATGCATGTTTTAGCTGAAGGAAGAATACCTTAAACCTGGAGAGTTGAGACCCGTGTAATGGGTACCATGCAAATTGACTTCGAAGGGTCTTCATTTGCTCACCGAACCTCTCCAATCCTATCACTGCTGCGTTTATGCCCCTGTACACACGCTTGATTCTCTTTCGGAGACATAGCAATCCATAGGTTTTAAGATACTTACTAGTCAGGTACATTCTTAGGCGTTTAATATGGGGTGTTGAGTCCATTTCATTGAGCAAGGAGTAGCTCTTGTCTATTCCATATTTGGCTTAAGGAACTTTATCTGTGCTCATTTCAATCTCTGGTTTTATGCAGCACCCCAACTCACCTTTCCCCTTAAGCAAGCATAAGTTGGTTTTCTAAATTTGAGACGCTGTTCTGTTTTGCAATTCAGTTCCTGTGTAGCCAAGTTTATATTCCGTGTATTAGTGATATCTTATGATGTTTCTTTTTCTGTGTGACTTATTTCAGTTAGAATCATCATACCTGAATCCACTCATTGTGCTGCTAAGGGCCTGATGACATAGATTTCATTGCTGAGTGATATTGCTTTTTAAGTAAATACCACAACTTCTTTATCCATTTTTCATTTTCTGCGATGTTGAACTTGTACTGTAAACGAGGTTCTTGTAAACAGAGGCGTCCCAAACTTTGGGGTGGCTGTGTCTTTTTGATTTTAATTTCCCTAAGCTATAGGACCATAAGTGGAAGTGCCCTAGGCTCTGTTGCTTTGTTTTTTAGATGTTTCAGGAAACACCATACACTTCTCCGGAGTGTCTGTTGGCAATTTACATCCCGCCCAGCAGCATAACAAGGCTCTCAGTTCTCCATGGCCTGTCCTGCCTTGCAGGATTTTACACTTTTTTCAGATGACCCTTTTGACCGGGAGGAAGTGAGACTTCATTGTAGTGCAGATTTCCTTTGCAAGCTTGCTTGGTTGGCCAAAAAGGGCGTATGCGTTTTTTCCTGAATATATTCAGGAAAAAACGCATACGCCCTTTTTGGCCAAGTGCATCATTGTGGACGTTCTGCCTCTTTTCCTATGCTTTCAATGCAATTCCAGTCTACCTCCTGAAATCGGTTTCCTGCAATTCTGCCCCGCTTTCAAGTCCTCTTGGCAGCCTTACTTCAGTATATTTTTGGACGATAGCTGTCATTTATAACTCTGCAGGTTTGTGAATTACAGTGCCCCTGAGCTCCTTTCTTCAACTCGCTTTCTTTTGAGCTGGCCGCAACACCGCAGGATGGCTTCAGGCTCTAATCTGGTTCCGGCACGGCACACTGAGCCTTTGGTTATTTCCTCTTCCTGGTGGGAAATGAGAGTTAAATTTGCCCGTCCAGACAACTCCAGCTAGTCTCTCATTGGTTCTCCCTATTCCTGTTCATCTTCCGCAGAAATTGCAAACTGGGCCAAACAGGACGTTAAAGGCGCTGACTCTCCAAGTCGGGAGAGTGTTAGTAAAGAATCTGGAATGTTGCACCCGAGTACCAGGGGAGGAAAACTGAGACATATTTGAACACGTCTCCCGATCACACGGTTGATCATACTCTGGGTTCCACATGCATGTTTTAGCTGAAGGAAGAATACCTTAAACCTGGAGAGTTGAGACCCGTGTAATGGGTACCATGCAAATTGACTTCAAAGGGTCTTCATTTGCTCACCGAACCTCTCCAATCCTATCACTGCTGCGTTTATGCCCCTGTACACACGCTTGATTCTCTTTTGGAGACATAGCAATCCATAGGTTTTAAGATACTTACTAGTCAGGTACATTCTTAGGCGTTTAATATGGGGTGTTGAGTCCATTTCGTTGAGCAAGGAGTAGCTCTTGTCTATTCCATATTTGGCTTAAGGAACTTTATCTGTGCTCATTTCAATCTCTGGTTTTATGCAGCACCCCAACTCACCTTTCCCCTTAAGCAAGCATAAGTTGGTTTTCTAAATTTGAGACGCTGTTCTGTTTTGGAATTCAGTTCCTGTGTAGCCAAGTTTACATTCCGTGTATTACTGATATCTTATGATGTTTCTTTTTCTGTGTGACTTATTTCAGTTAGAATCATCATACCTGAATCCACTCATTGTGCTGCTAAGCGCCTGATGACATAGATTTCATTGCTGAGTGATATTGCTTTGTAAGTAAATACCACAACTTCTTTATCCATTTTTCATTTTCTGCGATGTTGAACTTGTACTGTAAACGAGGTTCTTGTAAACAGAGGCGTCCCAAACTTTGGGGTGGCTGTGTCTTTTTGATTTTAATTTCCCTAAGCTATAGGACCATAAGTGGAAGTGCCCTAGGCTCTGTTGCTTTGTTTTTTAGATGTTTCAGGAAACACCATACACTTCTCCGGAGTGTCTGTTGGCAATTTACATCCCGCCCAGCAGCATAACAAGGCTCTCAGTTCTCCATGGCCTGTCCTGCCTTTCTGGATTTTACACTTTATTCAGATGGCCTTTTGACCGGGAGGAAGTGAGACTTCATTGTAGTGCAGATTTCCTTTGCAAGCTTGCTTGGTTGGCCAAAAAGGGCCTATGCGTTTTTCCCTGAATATATTCAGGAAAAAACGCATACGCCCTTTTTGGCCAAGTGCATCATTGTGGACGTTCTGCCTCTTTTCCTATGCTTTCAATGCAATTCCAGTCTACCTCCTGAAATCGGTTTCCTGCAATTCTGCCCCGCTTTCAAGTCCTCTTGGCAGCCTTACTTCAGTATATTTTTGGATGATAGCTGTGATTTATAACTCTGCAGGTTTGTGAATTACAGTGCCCCTGAGCTCCGTTCTTCAACTCGCTTTCTTTTGAGCTGGCCGCAACACCGCACTGTGGCTTCAGGCCCTAATCTGGTTCCGGCACGGCACACTGAGCCTTTGGTTATTTCCTCTTCCTGGTGGGAAATGAGAGTTAAATTTGCCCGTCCAGACACCTCCAGCTAGTCTCTCATTGGTTCTCCCTATTCCTGTTCATCTTCCGCAGAAATTGCAAACTGGGCTAAACAGGAGGTTAAAGGGACTGACTCTCCAAGTCGGGAGAGTGTTAGTAAAGCGTCTGGAATGTTGCACCCGAGTACCAGGGGAGGAAATCTGAGACATATTTGAACACGTCTCCCGTTCACACGGTTGATCATACTCTGGGTTCCACATGCATGTTTTAGCTGAAGGAAGAATACCTTAAACCTGGGTAGTTGAAACCCGTGGAATGGGTACCATGAAATATGACATCAAAGGGTCTTCATTTGCTCACCGAACCTCTCCAATCCTATCGCTGCTGCGTTTATGCCCCTGTACACATGCTTGATTCTCTTTCGGAGACATAGCAATTCATAGGTTTTAGGATACTTACTAGTCAGGTACATTCTTAGGCGTTTAATATGGGGTGTTGAGTCCATTTCATTGAGCAAGGAGTAGCTCTTGTCTATTCCATATTTGGCTTAAGGAACTTTATCTGTGCTCATTTTAATCTCTGGTTTTATGCAGCACCCCAACTCACCTTTACCCTTAAGCAAGCATAAGTTGGTTTTCTAAATTTGAGACCCTGTTCTGTTCTGTAATTCAGTTCCTGTGTAGCCAAGTTTACATTCCGTGTATTACTGATACCTTATGATGTTTCTTTTTCTGTGTGACTTATTTCAGTTAGAATCATCATACCTGAAGCCACTCATTGTGCTGCTAAGGGCCTGATGACGTAGATTTCATTGCTGAGTGATATTGCTTTGTAAGTAAATACCACAACTTCTTTATCCATTTTTCATTTTCTGCGATGTTGAACTTGTACTGTAAACGAGGTTCTTGTAAACAGAGGCGTCCCAAACTTTGGGGTGGCTGTGTCTTTTTGATTTTAATTTCCCTATGCTATAGGACCATAAGTGGAAGTGCCCTAGGCTCTGTTGCTTTGTTTTTTAGATGTTTCAGGAAACACCATACACTTCTCCCGAGTGTCTGTTGGCAATTTACATCCCGCCCAGCAGCATAACAAGGCTCTCAGTTCTCCATGGCCTGTCCTGCCTTGCTGGATTTTACACTTTTTTCAGATGGCCCTTTTGACCGGGGGGAAGTGAGACTTCATTGTAGTGCAGATTTCCTTTGCAAGCTTGCTTGGTTGGCCAAAAAGGGCGTATGCGTTTTTCCCTGAATATATTCAGGAAAAAACGCATACGCCCTTTTTGGCCAAGTGCATCATTGTGGACGTTCTGCCTCTTTTCCTATGCTTTCAATGCAATTCCAGTCTACCTCCTGAAATCGGTTTCCTGCAATTCTGCCCCGCTTTCAAGTCCTCTTGGCAGCCTTACTTCAGTATATTTTTGTACGATAGCTGTCATTTATAACTCTGCAGTTTTGTGAATTACAGTGCCCCTGAGCTCCTTTCTTCAACTCGCTTTCTTTTGAGCTGGCCGCAACACCGCAGGATGGCTTCAGGCTCTAAACTGGTTCCGGCACGGCACACTGAGCCTTTGGTTATTTCCTCTTCCTGGTGGGAAATGAGAGTTAAATTTGCCCGTCCAGACACCTCCAGCTAGTCTCTCATTGGTTCTCGCTATTCCTGTTCATCTTCCGCAGAAATTGCAAACTGGGCTAAACAGGAGGTTAAAGGGACTGACTCTCCAAGTGGGGAGAGTGTTAGTAAAGCGTCTGGAATGTTGCACCCGAGTACCAGAGTACGAAAACTGAGACATATTTGAACACGTCTCCCGATCACATGGTTGATCATACTCTGGGTTCCACATGCATGTTTTAGCTGAAGGAAGAATACCTTAAACCTGGGTAGTTGAAACCCGTGGAATGGGTACCATGCAATATGACATCAAAGGGTCTTCATTTGCTCACCGAACCTCTCCAATCCTATCACTGCTGCGTTTATGCCCCTGTACACATGCTTGATTCTCTTTCGGAGACATAGCAATCCATAGGTTTTAAGATACTTACTAGTCAGGTACATTCTTAGGCGTTTAATATGCGGTTTTGAGTCCATTTCGTTGAGCAAGGAGTAGCTCTTGTCTATTCCATATTTGGCTTAAGGAACTTTATCTGTGCTCATTTCAATCTCTGGTTTTATGCAGCACCCCAACTCACCTTTCCCCTTAAGCAAGCATAAGTTGGTTTTCTAAATTTGAGACGCTGTTCTGTTTTGGAATTCAGTTCCTGTGTAGCCAAGTTTATATTCCGTGTATTAGTGATATCTTATGATGTTTCTTTTTCTGTGTGACTTATTTCAGTTAGAATCATCATACCTGAATCCACTCATTGTGCTGCTAAGGGCCTGATGACATAGATTTCATTGCTGAGTGATATTGCTTTGTAAGTAAATACCACAACTTCTTTATCCATTTTTCATTTTCTGCGATGTTGAACTTGTACTGTAAACGAGGTTCTTGTAAACAGAGGCGTCCCAAACTTTGGTGTGGCTGTGTCTTTTTGATTTTAATTTCCCTAAGCTATAGGACCATAAGTGGAAGTGCCCTAGGCTCTGTTGCTTTGTTTTTTAGATGTTTCAGGAAACACCATACACTTCTCCGGAATGTCTGTTGGCAATTTACATCCCGCCCAGCAGCATAACAAGGCTCTCAGTTCTCCATGGCCTGTCCTGCCCTGCTGGATTTTACACTTTTTTCAGATGGCCCTTTTGACCGGGGGGAAGTGAGACTTCATTGTAGTGCAGATTTCCTTTGCAAGCTTGCTTGGTTGGCCAAAAAGGGCGTATGCGTTTTTCCCTGAATATATTCAGGAAAAAACGCATACGCCCTTTTTGGCCAAGTGCATCATTGTGGACGTTCTGCCTCTTTTCCTATGCTTTCAATGCAATTCCAGTCTACCTCCTGAAATCGGTTTCCTGCAATTCTGCCCCGCTTTCAAGTCCTCTTGGCAGCCTTACTTCAGTATATTTTTGGACGATAGCTGTCATTTATAACTCTGCAGGTTTGTGAATTACAGTGCCCCTGAGCTCCTTTCTTCAACTCGTTTTCTTTTGAGCTGGCCGCAGCACCGCAGGATGGCTTCAGGCTCTAATCTGGTTCCGGCACGGCACACTGAGCCTTTGGTTATTTCCTCTTCCTGGTGGGAAATGAGAGTTAAATTTGCCCGTCCAGACAACTCCAGCTAGTCTCTCATTGGTTCTCCCTATTCCTGTTCATCTTCCGCAGAAATTGCAAACTGGGCCAAACAGGACGTTAAAGGCGCTGACTCTCCAAGTCGGGAGAGTGTTAGTAAAGAATCTGGAATGTTGCACCCGAGTACCAGGGGAGGAAAACTGAGACATATTTGAACACGTCTCCCGTTCACACGGTTGATCATACTCTGGGTTCCACATGAATGTTTTAGCTGAAGGAAGAATACCTTAAACCTGGAGAGTTGAGACCCGTGTTATGGGTACCAGGCAAATTGACTTCAAAGGGTCTTCATTTGCTCACCGAACCTCTCCAATCCTATCACTGCTGCGTTTATGCCCCTGTACACACGCTTGATTCTCTTTTGGAGACATAGCAATCCATAGGTTTTAAGATACTTACTAGTCAGGTACATTCTTAGGCGTTTAATATGGGGTGTTGAGTCCATTTCGTTGAGCAAGGAGTAGCTCTTGTCTATTCCATATTTGGCTTAAGGAACTTTATCTGTGCTCATTTCAATCTCTGGTTTTATGCAGAACCCCAACTCACCTTTCCCCTTAAGCAAGCATATGTTGGTTTTCTAAATTTGAGACCCTGTTCTGATCTGTAATTCAGTTCCTGTGTAGCCAAGTTTACATTCCGTGTATTACTGATACCTTATGATGTTTCATTTTCTGTGTGACTTATTTCAGTTAGAATCATCATACCTGAATCCACTCATTGTGCTGCTAAGGGCCTGATGACATAGATTTCATTGCTGAGTGATATTGCTTTGCAAGTAAATACCACAACTTCTTTATCCATTTTTCACTTTCTGCGATGTTGAACTTGTACTGTAAACGAGGTTCTTGTAAACAGAGGCGTCCCAAACTTTGGGGTGGCTGTGTCTTTTTGATTTTAATTTCCCTAAGCTATAGGACCATAAGTGGAAGTGCCCTAGGCTCTGTTGCTTTGTTTTTTAGATGTTTCAGGAAACACCATACACTTCTCCCGAGTGTCTGTTGGCAATTTACATCCCGCCCAGCAGCATAACAAGGCTCTCAGTTCTCCATGGCCTGTCCTGCCTTGCTGGATTTTACACTTTTTTCAGATGGCCCTTTTGACCGGGGGGAAGTGAGACTTCATTGTAGTGCAGATTTCCTTTGCAAGCTTGCTTGGTTGGCCAAAAAGGGCGTATGCGTTTTTCCCTGAATATATTCAGGAAAAAACGCATATGCCCTTTTTGGCCAAGTGCATCATTGTGGACGTTCTGCCTCTTTTCCTATGCTTTCAATGCAATTCCAGTCTACCTCCTGAAATCGGTTTCCTGCAATTCTGCCCCGCTTTCAAGTCCTCATGGCAGCCTTACTTCAGTATATTTTTGGACGATAGCTGTCATTTATAACTCTGCAGGTTTGTGAATTACAGTGTCCCTGAGCTCCTTTCTTCAACTCGCTTTCTTTTGAGCTGGCCGCAACAACGCAGGATGGCTTCAGGCCCTAATCTTGTTCCAGCACGGCACACTGAGCCTTTGGTTAATTCCTCTTCCTGGTGGGAAATGAGAGTTAAATTTGCCCGTCCAGACACCTCCAGCTAGTCTCTCATTGGTTCTCGCTATTCCTGTTCATCTTCCGCAGAAATTGCAAACTGGGCTAAACAGGAGGTTAAAGGGACTGACTCTCCAAGTCGGGAGAGTGTTAGTAAAGCGTCTGGAATGTTGCACCCGAGTACCAGGGTACGAAAACTGAGACATATTTGAACACGTCTCCCGATCACATGGTTGATCATACTCTGGGTTCCACATGCATGTTTTAGCTGAAGGAAGAATACCTTAAACCTGGGTAGTTGAAACCCGTGGAATGGGTACCATGCAATATGACATCAAAGGGTCTTCATTTGCTCAACGAACCTCTCCAATCCTATCACTGCTGCGTTTATGCCCCTGTACACATGCTTGATTCTCTTTCGGAGACATAGCAATCCATAGGTTTTAAGATACTTAGTAGTCAGGTACATACTTAGGCGTTTAATATGCGGTGTTGAGTCCATTTTGTTGAGCAAGGAGTAGCTCTTGTCTATTCCATATTTGGCTTAAGGAACTTTATCTGTGCTCATTTCAATCTCTGGTTTTATGCAGCACCCCAACTCACCTTTCCCCTTAAGCAAGCATAAGTTGGTTTTCTAAATTTGAGACGCTGTTCTGTTTTGGAATTCAGTTCCTGTGTAGCCAAGTTTATATTCCGTGTATTAGTGATATCTTATGATGTTTCTTTTTCTGTGTGACTTATTTCAGTTACAATCATCATACCTGAATCCACTCATTGTGCTGCTAAGCGCCTGATGACATAGATTTCATTGCTGAGTGATATTGCTTTGTAAGTAAATACCACAACTTCTTTATCCATTTTTCATTTTCTGCGATGTTGAACTTGTACTGTAAACGAGGTTCTTGTAAACAGAGGCGTCCCAAACTTTGGGGTGGCTGTGTCTTTTTGATTTTAATTTCCCTAAGCTATAGGACCATAAGTGGAAGTGCCCTAGGCTCTGTTGCTTTGTTTTTTAGATGTTTCAGGAAACACCATACACTTCTCCCGAGTGTCTGTTGGCAATTTACATCCCGCCCATCAGCATAACAAGGCTCCCAGTTCTCCATGGCCTGTCCTGCCTTGCTGGATTTTACACTTTTTTCAGATGGCCCTTTTGACTGGGGGGAAGTGAGACTTCATTGTAGTGCAGATTTCCTTTGCAAGCTTGCTTGGTTGGCCAAAAAGGGCGTATGCGTTTTTTCCTGAATATATTCAGGAAAAAACGCATACGCCCTTTTTGGCCAAGTGCATCATTGTGGACGTTCTGCCTCTTTTCCTATGCTTTCAATGCAATTCCAGTCTACCTCCTGAAATCGGTTTCCTGCAATTCTGCCCCGCTTTCAAGTCCTCTTGGCAGCCTTACTTCAGTATATTTTTGGACGATAGCTGTCATTTATAACTCTGCAGGTTTGTGAATTACAGTGCCCCTGAGCTCCTTTCTTCAACTCGCTTTCTTTTGAGCTGGCCGCAACACCGCAGGATGGCTTCAGGCTCTAATCTGTTTCCGGCACGGCACACTGAGCCTTTGGTTATTTCCTCTTCCTGGTGGGAAATGAGAGTTAAATTTGCCCGTCCAGGCAACTCCAGCTAGTCTCTCATTGGTTCTCCCTATTCCTGTTCATCTTCCGCAGAAATTGCAAACTGGGCCAAACAGGAGGTTAAAGGCGCTGACTCTCCATGTCGGGAGAGTGTTAGTAAAGAATCTGGAATGTTGCACCCGAGTACCAGGGGAGGAAAACTGAGACATATTTGAACACGTCTCCCGTTCACACGGTTGATCATACTCTGGGTTCCACATGCATGTTTTAGCTGAAGGAAGAATACCTTAAACCTGGAGAGTTGAGACCCGTGTAATGGGTACCATGCAAATTGACTTCAAAGGGTCTTCATTTGCTCACCGAACCTCTCCAATCCTATCACTGCTGCGTTTATGCCCCTGTACACACGCTTGATTCTCTTTCGGAGACATAGCAATCCATAGGTTTTAAGATACTTACTAGTCAGGTACATTCTTAGGCGTTTAATATGGGGTGTTGAGTCCATTTCATTGAGCAAGGAGTAGCTCTTGTCTATTCCATATTTGGCTTAAGGAACTTTATCTGTGCTCATTTCAATCTCTGGTTTTATGCAGCACCCCAACTCACCTTTCCCCTTAAGCAAGCATAAGTTGGTTTTCTAAATTTGAGACGCTGTTCTGTTTTGCAATTCAGTTCCTGTGTAGCCAAGTTTATATTCCGTGTATTAGTGATATCTTATGATGTTTCTTTTTCTGTGTGACTTATTTCAGTTAGAATCATCATACCTGAATCCACTCATTGTGCTGCTAAGGGCCTGATGACATAGATTTCATTGCTGAGTGATATTGCTTTGTAAGTAAATACCACAACTTCTTTATCCATTTTTCATTTTCTGCGATGTTGAACTTGTACTGTAAACGAGGTTCTTGTAAACAGAGGCGTCCCAAACTTTGGGGTGGCTGTGTCTTTTTGATTTTAATTTCCCTAAGCTATAGGACCATAAGTGGAAGTGCCCTAGGCTCTGTTGCTTTGTTTTTTAGATGTTTCAGGAAACACCATACACTTCTCCGGAGTGTCTGTTGGCAATTTACATCCCGCCCAGCAGCATAACAAGGCTCTCAGTTCTCCATGGCCTGTCCTGCCTTGCATGATTTTCCCCTTTTTAAGATGGCCCTTTTGACCGGGGGGAAGTGAGACTTCATTGTAGTGCAGATTTCCTTTGCAAGCTTGCTTGGTTGGCCAAAAAGGGCGTATGCGTTTTTTCCTGAATATATTCAGGAAAAAACGCATACGCCCTTTTTGGCCAAGTGCATCATTGTGGACGTTCTGCCTCTTTTCCTATGCTTTCAATGCAATTCCAGTCTACCTCCTGAAATCGGTTTCCTGCAATTCTGCCCCGCTTTCAAGTCCTCTTGGCAGCCTTACTTCAGTATATTTTTGGACGATAGCTGTCATTTATAACTCTGCAGGTTTGTGAATTACAGTGCCCCTGAGCTCCTTTCTTCAACTCGCTTTCTTTTGAGCTGGCCGCAACACCGCAGGATGGCTTCAGGCTCTAATCTGGTTCCGGCACGGCACACTGAGCCTTTGGTTATTTCCTCTTCCTGGTGGGAAATGAGAGTTAAATTTGCCCGTCCAGACAACTCCAGCTAGTCTCTCATTGGTTCTCCCTATTCCTGTTCATCTTCCGCAGAAATTGCAAACTGGGCCAAACAGGACGTTAAAGGCGCTGACTCTCCAAGTCGGGAGAGTGTTAGTAAAGAATCTGGAATGTTGCACCCGAGTACCAGGGGAGGAAAACTGAGACATATTTGAACACGTCTCCCGTTCACACGGTTGATCATACTCTGGGTTCCACATGCATGTTTTAGCTGAAGGAAGAATACCTTAAACCTGGAGAGTTGAGACCCGTGTAATGGGTACCATGCAAATTGACTTCAAAGGGTCTTCATTTGCTCACCGAACCTCTCCAATCCTATCACTGCTGCGTTTATGCCCCTGTACACACGCTTGATTCTCTTTTGGAGACATAGCAATCCATAGGTTTTAAGATACTTACTAGTCAGGTACATTCTTAGGCGTTTAATATGGGGTGTTGAGTCCATTTTGTTGAGCAAGGAGTAGCTCTTGTCTATTCCATATTTGGCTTAAGGAACTTTATCTGTGCTCATTTCAATCTCTGGTTTTATGCAGCACCCCAACTCACCTTTCCCCTTAAGCAAGCATAAGTTGGTTTTCTAAATTTGAGACGCTCTTCTGTTTTGGAATTCAGTTCCTGTGTAGCCAAGTTTACATTCCGTGTATTACTGATATCTTATGATGTTTCTTTTTCTGTGTGACTTATTTCAGTTAGAATCATCATACCTGAATCCACTCATTGTGCTGCTAAGGGCCTGATGACATAGATTTCATTGCTGAGTGATATTGCTTTGTAAGTAAATACCACAACTTCTTTATCCATTTTTCATTTTCTGCGATGTTGAACTTGTACTGTAAACGAGGTTCTTGTAAACAGAGGCGTCCCAAACTTTGGGGTGGCTGTGTCTTTTTGATTTTAATTTCCCTAAGCTATAGGACCATAAGTGGAAATGCCCTAGGCTCTGTTGCTTTGTTTTTTAGATGTTTCAGGAAACACCAAACACTTCTCCGGAGTGTCTGTTGGCAATTTACATCCCGCCCAGCAGCATAACAAGGCTCTCAGTTCTCCATGGCCTGTCCTGCCTTGCTGGATTTTACACTTTATTCAGATGGCCTTTTGACCGGGAGGAAGTGAGACTTCATTGTAGTGCAGATTTCTTTGCAAGCTTGCTTGGTTGGCCAAAAAGGGCCTATGCGTTTTTCCCTGAATATATTCAGGAAAAAACGCATACGCCCTTTTTGGCCAAGTGCATCATTGTGGACGTTCTGCCTCTTTTCCTATGCTTTCAATGCAATTCCAGTCTACCTCCTGAAATCGGTTTCCTGCAATTCTGCCCCGCTTTCAAGTCCTCTTGGCAGCCTTACTTCAGTATATTTTTGGACGATAGCTGTCATTTATAACTCTGCAGGTTTGTGAATTACAGTGCCCCTGAGCTCCTTTCTTCAACTCGCTTTCTTTTGAGCTGGCCGCAACATCGCAGGATGGCTTCAGGCTCTAATCTGGTTCCGGCACGGCACACTGAGCCTTTGGTTATTTCCTCTTCCTGGTGGGAAATGAGAGTTAAATTTGCCCGTCCAGACAACTCCAGCTAGTCTCTCATTGGTTCTCCCTATTCCTGTTCATCTTCCACAGAAATTGCAAACTGGGCCAAACAGGACGTTAAAGGCGCTGACTCTCCAAGTCGGGAGAGTGTTAGTAAAGAATCTGGAATGTTGCACCCGAGTACCGGGGGAGGAAAACTGAGACATATTTGAACACGTCTCCCGTTCACACGGTTGATCATACTCTGGGTTCCACATGCATGTTTTAGCTGAAGGAAGAATACCTTAAACCAGAGAGTTGAGACCCGTGTAATGGGTACCAGGCAAATTGACTTCAAAGGGTCTTCATTTGCTCACCGAACCTCTCCAATCCTATCACTGCTGCGTTTATGCCCCTGTACACACGCTTGATTCTCTTTCGGAGACATAGCAATCCATAGGTTTTAAGATACTTACTAGTCAGGTACATTCTTAGGCGTTTAATATGGGGTGTTGAGTCCATTTCATTGAGCAAGGAGTAGCTCTTGTCTATTCCATATTTGGCTTAAGGAACTTTATCTGTGCTCATTTCAATCTCTGGTTTTATGCAGCACCCCAACTCACCTTTCCCCTTAAGCAAGCATAAGTTGGTTTTCTAAATTTGAGACGCTGTTCTGTTTTGCAATTCAGTTCCTGTGTAGCCAAGTTTATATTCCGTGTATTAGTGATATCTTATGATGTTTCTTTTTCTGTGTGACTTATTTCAGTTAGAATCATCATACCTGAATCCACTCATTGTGCTGCTAAGGGCCTGATGACATAGATTTCATTGCTGAGTGATATTGCTTTGTAAGTAAATACCACAACTTCTTTATCCATTTTTCATTTTCTGCGATGTTGAACTTGTACTGTAAACGAGGTTCTTGTAAACAGAGGCGTCCCAAACTTTGGGGTGGCTGTGTCTTTTTGATTTTAATTTCCCTAAGCTATAGGACCATAAGTGGAAGTGCCCTAGGCTCTGTTGCTTTGT
This sequence comes from Grampus griseus, assembly GCF_964374135.1. Lineage (NCBI taxonomy): Eukaryota > Metazoa > Chordata > Mammalia > Artiodactyla > Delphinidae > Grampus > Grampus griseus. The sequence goes on from NC_138997.1 coordinate 52,197,708, forward strand.
TTTTTAGATGTTTCAGGAAACACCATACACTTCTCCGGAGTGTCTGTTGGCAATTTACATCCCGCCCAGCAGCATAACAAGGCTCTCAGTTCTCCATGGCCTGTCCTGCCTTGCAGGATTTTACACTTTTTTCAGATGGCCCTTTTGACCGGGGGGAAGTGAGACTTCATTGTAGTGCAGATTTCCTTTGCAAGCTTGCTTGGTTGGCCAAAAAGGGCGTATGCGTTTTTTCCTGAATATATTCAGGAAAAAACGCATACGCCCTTTTTGGCCAAGTGCATCATTGTGGACGTTCTGCCTCTTTTCCTATGCTTTCAATGCAATTCCAGTCTACCTCCTGAAATCGGTTTCCTGCAATTCTGCCCCGCTTTCAAGTCCTCTTGGCAGCCTTACTTCAGTATATTTTTGGACGATAGCTGTCATTTATAACTCTGCAGGTTTGTGAATTACAGTGCCCCTGAGCTCCTTTCTTCAACTCGCTTTCTTTTGAGCTCGCCGCAACACCGCAGGATGGCTTCAGGCTCTAATCTGGTTCCGGCACGGCACACTGAGCCTTTGGTTATTTCCTCTTCCTGGTGGGAAATGAGAGTTAAATTTGCCCGTCCAGACAACTCCAGCTAGTCTCTCATTGGTTCTCCCTATTCCTGTTCATCTTCCGCAGAAATTGCAAACTGGGCCAAACAGGACGTTAAAGGCGCTGACTCTCCAAGTCGGGAGAGTGTTAGTAAAGAATCTGGAATGTTGCACCCGAGTACCAGGGGAGGAAAACTGAGACATATTTGAACACGTCTCCCGTTCACACGGTTGATCATACTCTGGGTTCCACATGCATGTTTTAGCTGAAGGAAGAATACCTTAAACCTGGAGAGTTGAGACCCGTGTAATGGGTACCATGCAAATTGACTTCAAAGGGTCTTCATTTGCTCACCGAACCTCTCCAATCCTATCACTGCTGCGTTTATGCCCCTGTACACACGCTTGATTCTCTTTTGGAGACATAGCAATCCATAGGTTTTAAGATACTTACTAGTCAGGTACATTCTTAGGCGTTTAATATGGGGTGTTGAGTCCATTTTGTTGAGCAAGGAGTAGCTCTTGTCTATTCCATATTTGGCTTAAGGAACTTTATCTGTGCTCATTTCAATCTCTGGTTTTATGCAGCACCCCAACTCACCTTTCCCCTTAAGCAAGCATAAGTTGGTTTTCTAAATTTGAGACGCTCTTCTGTTTTGGAATTCAGTTCCTGTGTAGCCAAGTTTACATTCCGTGTATTACTGATATCTTATGATGTTTCTTTTTCTGTGTGACTTATTTCAGTTAGAATCATCATACCTGAATCCACTCATTGTGCTGCTAAGGGCCTGATGACATAGATTTCATTGCTGAGTGATATTGCTTTGTAAGTAAATACCACAACTTCTTTATCCATTTTTCATTTTCTGCGATGTTGAACTTGTACTGTAAACGAGGTTCTTGTAAACAGAGGCGTCCCAAACTTTGGGGTGGCTGTGTCTTTTTGATTTTAATTTCCCTAAGCTATAGGACCATAAGTGGAAATGCCCTAGGCTCTGTTGCTTTGTTTTTTAGATGTTTCAGGAAACACCAAACACTTCTCCGGAGTGTCTGTTGGCAATTTACATCCCGCCCAGCAGCATAACAAGGCTCTCAGTTCTCCATGGCCTGTCCTGCTTTGCTGGATTTTACACTTTATTCAGATGGCCTTTTGACCGGGAGGAAGTGAGACTTCATTGTAGTGCAGATTTCTTTGCAAGCTTGCTTGGTTGGCCAAAAAGGGCCTATGCGTTTTTCCCTGAATATATTCAGGAAAAAACGCATATGCCCTTTTTGGCCAAGTGCATCATTGTGGACGTTCTGCCTCTTTTCTTATGCTTTCAATGCAATTCCAGTCTACCTCCTGAAATCGGTTTCCTGCAATTCTGCCCCGCTTTCAAGTCCTCTTGGCAGCCTTACTTCAGTATATTTTTGGACGATAGCTGTCATTTATAACTCTGCAGGTTTGTGAATTACAGTGCCCCTGAGCTCCTTTCTTCAACTCGCTTTCTTTTGAGCTGGCCGCAACATCGCAGGATGGCTTCAGGCTCTAATCTGGTTCCGGCACGGCACACTGAGCCTTTGGTTATTTCCTCTTCCTGGTGGGAAATGAGAGTTAAATTTGCCCGTCCAGACAACTCCAGCTAGTCTCTCATTGGTTCTCCCTATTCCTGTTCATCTTCCACAGAAATTGCAAACTGGGCCAAACAGGACGTTAAAGGCGCTGACTCTCCAAGTCGGGAGAGTGTTAGTAAAGAATCTGGAATGTTGCACCCGAGTACCGGGGGAGGAAAACTGAGACATATTTGAACACGTCTCCCGTTCACACGGTTGATCATACTCTGGGTTCCACATGCATGTTTTAGCTGAAGGAAGAATACCTTAAACCTGGAGAGTTGAGACCCGTGTAATGGGTACCAGGCAAATTGACTTCAAAGGGTCTTCATTTGCTCACCGAACCTCTCCAATCCTATCACTGCTGCGTTTATGCCCCTGTACACACGCTTGATTCTCTTTCGGAGACATAGCAATCCATAGGTTTTAAGATACTTACTAGTCAGGTACATTCTTAGGCGTTTAATATGGGGTGTTGAGTCCATTTCATTGAGCAAGGAGTAGCTCTTGTCTATTCCATATTTGGCTTAAGGAACTTTATCTGTGCTCATTTCAATCTCTGGTTTTATGCAGCACCCCAACTCACCTTTCCCCTTAAGCAAGCATAAGTTGGTTTTCTAAATTTGAGACGCTGTTCTGTTTTGCAATTCAGTTCCTGTGTAGCCAAGTTTATATTCCGTGTATTAGTGATATCTTATGATGTTTCTTTTTCTGTGTGACTTATTTCAGTTAGAATCATCATACCTGAATCCACTCATTGTGCTGCTAAGGGCCTGATGACATAGATTTCATTGCTGAGTGATATTGCTTTGTAAGTAAATACCACAACTTCTTTATCCATTTTTCATTTTCTGCGATGTTGAACTTGTACTGTAAACGAGGTTCTTGTAAACAGAGGCGTCCCAAACTTTGGGGTGGCTGTGTCTTTTTGATTTTAATTTCCCTAAGCTATAGGACCATAAGTGGAAGTGCCCTAGGCTCTGTTGCTTTGTTTTTTAGATGTTTCAGGAAACACCATACACTTCTCCGGAGTGTCTGTTGGCAATTTACATCCCGCCCAGCAGCATAACAAGGCTCTCAGTTCTCCATGGCCTGTCCTGCCTTGCAGGATTTTACACTTTTTTCAGATGGCCCTTTTGACCGGGGGGAAGTGAGACTTCATTGTAGTGCAGATTTCCTTTGCAAGCTTGCTTGGTTGGCCAAAAAGGGCGTATGCGTTTTTTCCTGAATATATTCAGGAAAAAACGCATACGCCCTTTTTGGCCAAGTGCATCATTGTGGACGTTCTGCCTCTTTTCCTATGCTTTCAATGCAATTCCAGTCTACCTCCTGAAATCGGTTTCCTGCAATTCTGCCCCGCTTTCAAGTCCTCTTGGCAGCCTTACTTCAGTATATTTTTGGACGATAGCTGTCATTTATAACTCTGCAGGTTTGTGAATTACAGTGCCCCTGAGCTCCTTTCTTCAACTCGCTTTCTTTTGAGCTGGCCGCAACACCGCAGGATGGCTTCAGGCTCTAATCTGGTTCCGGCACGGCACACTGAGCCTTTGGTTATTTCCTCTTCCTGGTGGGAAATGAGAGTTAAATTTGCCCGTCCAGACAACTCCAGCTAGTCTCTCATTGGTTCTCCCTATTCCTGTTCATCTTCCACAGAAATTGCAAACTGGGCCAAACAGGACGTTAAAGGCGCTGACTCTCCAAGTCGGGAGAGTGTTAGTAAAGAATCTGGAATGTTGCACCCGAGTACCAGGGGAGGAAAACTGAGACATATTTGAACACGTCTCCCGTTCACACGGTTGATCATACTCTGGGTTCCACATGCATGTTTTAGCTGAAGGAAGAATACCTTAAACCTGGAGAGTTGAGACCCGTGTAATGGGTACCATGCAAATTGACTTCAAAGGGTCTTCATTTGCTCACCGAACCTCTCCAATCCTATCACTGCTGCGTTTATGCCCCTGTACACACGCTTGATTCTCTTTTGGAGACATAGCAATCCATAGGTTTTAAGATACTTACTAGTCAGGTACATTCTTAGGCGTTTAATATGCGGTGTTGAGTCCATTTCGTTGAGCAAGGAGTAGCTCTTGTCTATTCCATATTTGGCTTAAGGAACTTTATCTGTGCTCATTTCAATCTCTGGTTTTATGCAGCACCCCAACTCACCTTTCCCCTTAAGCAAGCATAAGTTGGTTTTCTAAATTTGAGACGCTGTTCTGTTTTGGAATTCAGTTCCTGTGTAGCCAAGTTTACATTCCGTGTATTACTGATATCTTATGATGTTTCTTTTTCTGTGTGACTTATTTCAGTTAGAATCATCATACCTGAATCCACTCATTGTGCTGCTAAGCGCCTGATGACATAGATTTCATTGCTGAGTGATATTGCTTTGTAAGTAAATATCACAACTTCTTTATCCATTTTTCATTTTCTGCGATGTTGAACTTGTACTGTAAACGAGGTTCTTGTAAACAGAGGCGTCCCAAACTTTGGGGTGGCTGTGTCTTTTTGATTTTAATTTCCCTAAGCTATAGGACCATAAGTGGAAGTGCCCTAGGCTCTGTTGCTTTGTTTTTTAGATGTTTCAGGAAACACCATACACTTCTCCCGAGTGTCTGTTGGCAATTTACATCCCGCCCAGCAGCATAACAAGGCTCTCAGTTCTCCATGGCCTGTCCTGCCTTGCTGGATTTTACACTTTATTCAGATGGCCTTTTGACCGGGAGGAAGTGAGACTTCATTGTAGTGCAGATTTCCTTTGCAAGCTTGCTTGGTTGGCCAAAAAGTGCCTATGCGTTTTTCCCTGAATATATTCAGGAAAAAACGCATACGCCCTTTTTGGCCAAGTGCATCATTGTGGACGTTCTGCCTCTTTTCTTATGCTTTCAATGCAATTCCAGTCTACCTCCTGAAATCGGTTTCCTGCAATTCTGCCCCGCTTTCAAGTCCTCTTGGCAGCCTTACTTCAGTATATTTTTGGACGATAGCTGTCATTTATAACTCTGCAGGTTTGTGAATTACAGTGCCCCTGAGCTCCTTTCTTCAACTCGCTTTCTTTTGAGCTGGCCGCAACACCGCAGGATGGCTTCAGGCTCTAATCTGGTTCCGGCACGGCACACTGAGCCTTTGGTTATTTCCTCTTCCTGGTGGGAAATGAGAGTTAAATTTGCCCGTCCAGACAACTCCAGCTAGTCTCTCATTGGTTCTCCCTATTCCTGTTCATCTTCCACAGAAATTGCAAACTGGGCCAAACAGGACGTTAAAGGCGCTGACTCTCCAAGTCGGGAGAGTGTTAGTAAAGAATCTGGAATGTTGCACCCGAGTACCAGGGGAGGAAAACTGAGACATATTTGAACACGTCTCCCGTTCACACGGTTGATCATACTCTGGGTTCCACATGCATGTTTTAGCTGAAGGAAGAATACCTTAAACCTGGAGAGTTGAGACCCGTGTAATGGGTACCAGGCAAATTGACTTCAAAGGGTCTTCATTTGCTCACCGAACCTCTACAATCCTATCACTGCTGCGTTTATGCCCCTGTACACACGCTTGATTCTCTTTTGGAGACATAGCAATCCATAGGTTTTAAGATACTTACTAGTCAGGTACATTCTTAGGCGTTTAATATGGGGTGTTGAGTCCATTTCGTTGAGCAAGGAGTAGCTCTTGTTTATTCCATATTTGGCTTAAGGAACTTTATCTGTGCTCATTTCAATCTCTGGTTTTATGCAGCACCCCAACTCACCTTTCCCCTTAAGCAAGCATAAGTTGGTTTTCTAAATATGAGACCCTGTTCTGTTCTGTAATTCAGTTCCTGTGTAGCCAAGTTTACATTCCATGTATTACTGATACCATATGATATTTCTTTTTCTGTGTGACTTATTTCAGTTAGAATCATCATACCTGAATCCACTCATTGTGCTGCTAAGGGCCTGATTACATAGATTTAATTGCTGAGTGATATTGTTTTGCAAGTAAATACCACAAATTCTTTATCCATTTTTCACTTTCTGCGATGTTGAACTTGTACTGTAAACGAGGTTCTTGTAAACAGAGGCGTCCCAAACTTTGGGGTGGCTGTGTCTTTTTGATTTTAATTTCCCTAAGCTATAGGACCATAAGTGGAAGTGCCCTAGGCTCTGTTGCTTTGTTTTTTAGATGTTTCAGGAAACACCATACACTTCTCCCGAGTGTCTGTTGGCAATTTACATCCCGCCCATCAGCATAACAAAGCTCCCAGTTCTCCATGGCCTGTCCTGCCTTTCTGGATTTTACACTTTTTCCAGATGGCCCTTTTGACCGGGGGGAAGTGAGACTTCATTGTAGTACAGATTTCCTTTGCAAGCTTGCTTGGTTGGCCAAAAAGGGCGTATGCGTTTTTTCCTGAATATATTCAGGAAAAAACGCATACGCCCTTTTTGGCCAAGTGCATCATTGTGGACGTTCTGCCTCTTTTCCTATGCTTTCAATGCAATTCCAGTCTACCTCCTGAAATCGGTTTCCTGCAATTCTGCCCTGCTTTCAAGTCCTCTTGGCAGCCTTACTTCAGTATATTTTTGGACGATAACTGTCATTTATAACTCTGCAGGTTTGTGCATTACAGTGCCCCTGAGCTCCTTTCTTCAACTCGCTTTCTTGTGACCTGGCCGCAACACCGCAGGATGGCTTCAGGCTCTAATCTGGTTCCGGCACGGCACACTGAGCCTTTGGTTATTTCCTCTTCCTGGTGGGAAATGAGAGTTAAATTTGCCCGTCCAGACACCTCCAGCTAGTCTCTCATTTGTTCTCCCTATTCCTGTTCATCTTCCGCAGAAATTGCAAACTGGACCAAACAGGAAGTTAAAGGCGCTGACTCTCCAAGTCGGGAGAGTGTTAGTAAAGAATCTGGAATGTTGCACCCGAGTACCAGGGTACGAAAACTGAGACATATTTGAACACGTCTCCCGTTCACACGGTTGATCATACTCTGGGTTCCACATGCATGTTTTAGCTGAAGGAAGAATACCTTAAACCTGGAGAGTTGAGACCCGTGTAATGGGTACCATGCAAATTGACTTCAAAGGGTCTTCATTTGCTCACCGAACCTCTCCAATCCTATCACTGCTGCGTTTATGCCCCTGTACACACGCTTGATTCTCTTTCAGAGACATAGCAATCCATAGGTTTTAAGATACTTACTAGTCAGGTACATTCTTAGGCGTTTAATATGCGGTGTTGAGTCCATTTCGTTGAGCAAGGAGTAGCTCTTGTCTATTCCATATTTGGCTTAAGGAACTTTATCTGTGCTCATTTCAATCTCTGGTTTTATGCAGCACCCCAACTCACCTTTCCCCTTAAGCAAGCATAAGTTGGTTTTCTAAATTTGAGACGCTGTTCTGTTTTGGAATTCAGTTCCTGTGTAGCCAAGTTTATATTCCGTGTATTAGTGATATCTTATGATGTTTCTTTTTCTGTGTGACTTATTTCAGTTAGAATCATCATACCTGAATCCACTCATTGTGCTGCTAAGGGCCGGATGACATAGATTTCATTGCTGTGTGATATTACTTTGTAAGTAAATACCACAAGTTCTTTATCCATTTTTCACTTTCTGCGATGTTGAACATGTACTGTAAACGAGGTTCTTGTAAACAGAGCCGTTCCAAACTTTGGGGTGGCTGTGTCTTTTTGATTTTAATTTCCCTAAGCTATAGGACCATAAGTGGAAATGCCCTAGGCTCTGTTGCTTTGTTTTTTAGATGTTTCAGGAAACACCATACACTTCTCCCGAGTGTCTGTTGGCAATTTACATCCCGCCCATCAGCATATCAAGGCTCCCAGTTCTCCATGGCCTGTCCTGCCTTTCTGGATTTTACACTTTTTCCACATGGCCCTTTTGACCGAGGGGAAGTGAGACTTCATTGTAGTGCAGATTTCCTTTGCAAGCTTGCTTAGTTGGCCAAAAAGGGCGTATGCGTTTTTTCCTGAATATATTCAGGAAAAAACACATACGCCCTTTTTGGCCAAGTGCATCATTGTGGACGTTCTGCCTCTTTTCCTATGCTTTCAATGCAATTCCAGTCTACCTCCTGAAATCGGTTTCCTGCAATTCTGCCCCGCTTTCAAGTCCTCTTGGCAGCCTTACTTCAGTATATTTTTGGATGATAGCTGTGATTTGTAACTCTGCAGGTTTGTGAATTACAGTGCCCCTGAGCTCCTTTCTTCAACTCGTTTTCTTTTGAGCTGGCCGCAACACCGCAGTGTGGCTTCAGGCCCTAATCTGGTTCCGGCACGGCACACTGAGCCTTTGGTTATTTCCTCTTCCTGGTGGGAAATGAGAGTTAAATTTGCCCGTCCAGACAACTCCAGCTAGTCTCTCATTGGTTCTCCCTATTCCTGTTCATCTTCCGCAGAAATTGCAAACTGGGCCAAACAGGACGTTAAAGGCGCTGACTCTCCAAGTCGGGAGAGTGTTAGTAAAGAATCTGGAATGTTGCACCCGAGTACCAGGGGAGGAAAACTGAGACATATTTGAACACGTCTCCCGTTCACACGGTTGATCATACTCTGGGTTCCACATGCATGTTTTAGCTGAAGGAAGAATACCTTAAACCTGGAGAGTTGAGACCCGTGTAATGGGTACCATGCAAATTGACTTCAAAGGGTCTTCATTTGCTCACCGAACCTCTCCAATCCTATCACTGCTGCGTTTATGCCCCTGTACACACGCTTGATTCTCTTTTGGAGACATAGCAATCCATAGGTTTTAAGATACTTACTAGTCAGGTACATTCTTAGGCGTTTAATATGCGGTGTTGAGTCCATTTCGTTGAGCAAGGAGTAGCTCTTGTCTATTCCATATTTGGCTTAAGGAACTTTATCTGTGCTCATTTCAATCTCTGGTTTTATGCAGCACCCCAACTCACCTTTCCCCTTAAGCAAGCATAAGTTGGTTTTCTAAATTTGAGACGCTGTTCTGTTTTGGAATTCAGTTCCTGTGTAGCCAAGTTTACATTCCGTGTATTACTGATATCTTATGATGTTTCTTTTTCTGTGTGACTTATTTCAGTTAGAATCATCATACCTGAATCCACTCATTGTGCTGCTAAGCGCCTGATGACATAGATTTCATTGCTGAGTGATATTGCTTTGTAAGTAAATACCACAACTTCTTTATCCATTTTTCATTTTCTGCGATGTTGAACTTGTACTGTAAACGAGGTTCTTGTAAACAGAGGCGTCCCAAACTTTGGGGTGGCTGTGTCTTTTTGATTTTAATTTCCCTAAGCTATAGGACCATAAGTGGAAGTGCCCTAGGCTCTGTTGCTTTGTTTTTTAGATGTTTCAGGAAACACCATACACTTCTCCCGAGTGTCTGTTGGCAATTTACATCCCGCCCAGCAGCATAACAAGGCTCCCAGTTCTCCATGGCCTGTCCTGCCTTGCTGGATTTTACACTTTATTCAGATGGCCTTTTGACCGGGAGGAAGTGAGACTTCATTGTAGTGCAGATTTCCTTTGCAAGCTTGCTTGGTTGGCCAAAAAGGGCCTATGCGTTTTTCCCTGAATATATTCAGGAAAAAACGCATACGCCCTTTTTGGCCAAGTGCATCATTGTGGACGTTCTGCCTCTTTTCTTATGCTTTCAATGCAATTCCAGTCTACCTCCTGAAATCGGTTTCCTGCAATTCTGCCCCGCTTTCAAGTCCTCTTGGCAGCCTTACTTCAGTATATTTTTGGACGATAGCTGTCATTTATAACTCTGCAGGTTTGTGAATTACAGTGCCCCTGAGCTCCTTTCTTCAACTCGCTTTCTTTTGAGCTGGCCGCAACACCTCAGGATGGCTTCAGGCTCTAATCTGGTTCCGGCACGGCACACTGAGCCTTTGGTTATTTCCTCTTCCTGGTGGGAAATGAGAGTTAAATTTGCCCGTCCAGACAACTCCAGCTAGTCTCTCATTGGTTCTCCCTATTCCTGTTCATCTTCCACAGAAATTGCAAACTGGGTCAAACAGGACGTTAAAGGCGCTGACTCTCCAAGTCGGGAGAGTGTTAGTAAAGAATCTGGAATGTTGCACCCGAGTACCAGGGGAGGAAAACTGAGACATATTTGAACACGTCTCCCGTTCACACGGTTGATCATACTCTGGGTTCCACATGCATGTTTTAGCTGAAGGAAGAATACCTTAAACCTGGAGAGTTGAGACCCGTGTAATGGGTACCAGGCAAATTGACTTCAAAGGGTCTTCATTTGCTCACCGAACCTCTACAATCCTATCACTGCTGAGTTTATGCCCCTGTACACACGCTTGATTCTCTTTTGGAGACATAGCAATCCATAGGTTTTAAGATACTTACTAGTCAGGTACATTCTTAGGCGTTTAATATGGGGTGTTGAGTCCATTTCGTTGAGCAAGGAGTAGCTCTTGTTTATTCCATATTTGGCTTAAGGAACTTTATCTGTGCTCATTTCAATCTCTGGTTTTATGCAGCACCCCAACTCACCTTTCCCCTTAAGCAAGCATAAGTTGGTTTTCTAAATATGAGACCCTGTTCTGTTCTGTAATTCAGTTCCTGTGTAGCCAAGTTTACATTCCATGTATTACTGATACCATATGATATTTCTTTTTCTGTGTGACTTATTTCAGTTAGAATCATCATACCTGAATCCACTCATTGTGCTGCTAAGGGCCTGATTACATAGATTTAATTGCTGAGTGATATTGTTTTGCAAGTAAATACCACAAATTCTTTATCCATTTTTCAATTTCTGCGATGTTGAACTTGTACTGTAAACGAGGTTCTTGTAAACAGAGGCGTCCCAAACTTTGGGGTGGCTGTGTCTTTTTGATTTTAATTTCCCTAAGCTATAGGACCATAAGTGGAAGTGCCCTAGGCTCTGTTGCTTTGTTTTTTAGATGTTTCAGGAAACACCATACACTTCTCCCGAGTGTCTGTTGGCAATTTACATCCCGCCCATCAGCATAACAAAGCTCCCAGTTCTCCATGGCCTGTCCTGCCTTTCTGGATTTTACACTTTTTCCAGATGGCCCTTTTGACCGGGGGGAAGTGAGACTTCATTGTAGTACAGATTTCCTTTGCAAGCTTGCTTGGTTGGCCAAAAAGGGCGTATGCGTTTTTTCCTGAATATATTCAGGAAAAAACACATACGCCCTTTTTGGCCAAGTGCATCATTGTGGACGTTCTGCCTCTTTTCCTATGCTTTCAATGCAATTCCAGTCTACCTCCTGAAATCGGTTTCCTGCAATTCTGCCCCGCTTTCAAGTCCTCTTGGCAGCCTTACTTCAGTATATTTTTGGACGATAACTGTCATTTATAACTCTGCAGGTTTGTGCATTACAGTGCCCCTGAGCTCCTTTCTTCAACTCGCTTTCTTGTGACCTGGCCGCAACACCGCAGGATGGCTTCAGGCTCTAATCTGGTTCCGGCACGGCACACTGAGCCTTTGGTTATTTCCTCTTCCTGGTGGGAAATGAGAGTTAAATTTGCCCGTCCAGACACCTCCAGCTAGACTCTCATTTGTTCTCCCTATTCCTGTTCATCTTCCGCAGAAATTGCAAACTGGACCAAACAGGAAGTTAAAGGCGCTGACTCTCCAAGTCGGGAGAGTGTTAGTAAAGAATCTGGAATGTTGCACCCGAGTACCAGGGTACGAAAACTGAGACATATTTGAACACGTCTCCCGTTCACACGGTTGATCATACTCTGGGTTCCACATGCATGTTTTAGCTGAAGGAAGAATACCTTAAACCTGGAGAGTTGAGACCCGTGTAATGGGTACCATGCAAATTGACTTCAAAGGGTCTTCATTTGCTCACCGAACCTCTCCAATCCTATCACTGCTGCGTTTATGCCCCTGTACACACGCTTGATTCTCTTTCAGAGACATAGCAATCCATAGGTTTTAAGATACTTACTAGTCAGGTACATTCTTAGGCGTTTAATATGCGGTGTTGAGTCCATTTCGTTGAGCAAGGAGTAGCTCTTGTCTATTCCATATTTGGCTTAAGGAACTTTATCTGTGCTCATTTCAATCTCTGGTTTTATGCAGCACCCCAACTCACCTTTCCCCTTAAGCAAGCATAAGTTGGTTTTCTAAATTTGAGACGCTGTTCTGTTTTGGAATTCAGTTCCTGTGTAGCCAAGTTTATATTCCGTGTATTAGTGATATCTTATGATGTTTCTTTTTCTGTGTGACTTATTTCAGTTAGAATCATCATACCTGAATCCACTCATTGTGCTGCTAAGGGCCTGATGACATAGATTTCATTGCTGTGTGATATTACTTTGTAAGTAAATACCACAAGTTCTTTATCCATTTTTCACTTTCTGCGATGTTGAACATGTACTGTAAACGAGGTTCTTGTAAACAGAGCCGTTCCAAACTTTGGGGTGGCTGTGTCTTTTTGATTTTAATTTCCCTAAGCTATAGGACCATAAGTGGAAGTGCCCTAGGCTCTGTTGCTTTGTTTTTTAGATGTTTCAGGAAACACCATACACTTCTCCCGAGTGTCTGTTGGCAATTTACATCCCGCCCATCAGCATATCAAGGCTCCCAGTTCTCCATGGCCTGTCCTGCCTTTCTGGATTTTACACTTTTTCCACATGGCCCTTTTGACCGAGGGGAAGTGAGACTTCATTGTAGTGCAGATTTCCTTTGCAAGCTTGCTTAGTTGGCCAAAAAGGGCGTATGCGTTTTTTCCTGAATATATTCAGGAAAAAACACATACGCCCTTTTTGGCCAAGTGCATCATTGTGGACGTTCTGCCTCTTTTCCTATGCTTTCAATGCAATTCCAGTCTACCTCCTGAAATCGGTTTCCTGCAATTCTGCCCCGCTTTCAAGTCCTCTTGGCAGCCTTACTTCAGTATATTTTTGGATGATAGCTGTGATTTATAACTCTGCAGGTTTGTGAATTACAGTGCCCCTGAGCTCCTTTCTTCAACTCGCTTTCTTTTGAGCTGGCCGCAACACCGCAGTGTGGCTTCAGACCCTAATCTGGTTCCGGCACGGCACACTGAGCCTTTGGTTATTTCCTCTTCCTGGTGGGAAATGAGAGTTAAATTTGCCCGTCCAGACACCTCCAGCTAGTCTCTCATTGGTTCTCCCTATTCCTGTTCATCTTCCGCAGAAATTGCAAACTGGGCTAAACAGGAGGTTAAAGGGACTGACTCTCCAAGTCGGGAGAGTGTTAGTAAAGCGTCTGGAATGTTGCACCCGAGTACCAGGGGAGGAAATCTGAGACATATTTGAACACGTCTCCCGTTCACACGGTTGATCATACTCTGGGTTCCACATGCATGTTTTAGCTGAAGGAAGAATACCTTAAACCTGGGTAGTTGAAACCCGTGGAATGGGTACCATGCAATATGACATCAAAGGGTCTTCATTTGCTCACCGAACCTCTCCAATCCTATCGCTGCTGCGTTTATGCCCCTGTACACATGCTTGATTCTCTTTCGGAGACATAGCAATCCATAGGTTTTAGGATACTTACTAGTCAGGTACATTCTTAGGCGTTTAATATGGGGTGTTGAGTCCATTTCATTGAGCAAGGAGTAGCTCTTGTCTATTCCATATTTGGCTTAAGGAACTTTATCTGTGCTCATTTTAATCTCTGGTTTTATGCAGCACCCCAACTCACCTTTACCCTTAAGCAAGCATAAGTTGGTTTTCTAAATTTGAGACCCTGTTCTGTTCTGTAATTCAGTTCCTGTGTAGCCAAGTTTACATTCCGTGTATTACTGATACCTTATGATGTTTCTTTTTCTGTGTGACTTATTTCAGTTAGAATCATCATACCTGAATCCACTCATTGTGCTGCTAAGGGCCTGATGACATAGATTTCATTGCTGAGTGATATTACTTTGTAAGTAAATACCACAAGTTCTTTATCCATTTTTCACTTTCTGCGATGTTGAACATGTACTGTAAACGAGGTTCTTGTAAACAGAGCCGTTCCAAACTTTGGGGTGGCTGTGTCTTTTTGATTTTAATTTCCCTAAGCTATAGGACCATAAGTGGAAATGCCCTAGGCTCTGTTGCTTTGTTTTTTAGATGTTTCAGGAAACACCATACACTTCTCCCGAGTGTCTGTTGGCAATTTACATCCCGCCCATCAGCATATCAAGGCTCCCAGTTCTCCATGGCCTGTCCTGCCTTTCTGGATTTTACACTTTTTCCACATGGCCCTTTTGACCGAGGGGAAGTGAGACTTCATTGTAGTGCAGATTTCCTTTGCAAGCTTGCTTAGTTGGCCAAAAAGGGCGTATGCGTTTTTTCCTGAATATATTCAGGAAAAAACACATACGCCCTTTTTGGCCAAGTGCATCATTGTGGACGTTCTGCCTCTTTTCCTATGCTTTCAATGCAATTCCAGTCTACCTCCTGAAATCGGTTTCCTGCAATTCTGCCCCGCTTTCAAGTCCTCTTGGCAGCCTTACTTCAGTATATTTTTGGATGATAGCTGTGATTTGTAACTCTGCAGGTTTGTGAATTACAGTGCCCCTGAGCTCCTTTCTTCAACTCGTTTTCTTTTGAGCTGGCCGCAACACCGCAGTGTGGCTTCAGGCCCTAATCTGGTTCCGGCACGGCACACTGAGCCTTTGGTTATTTCCTCTTCCTGGTGGGAAATGAGAGTTAAATTTGCCCGTCCAGACAACTCCAGCTAGTCTCTCATTGGTTCTCCCTATTCCTGTTCATCTTCCGCAGAAATTGCAAACTGGGCCAAACAGGACGTTAAAGGCGCTGACTCTCCAAGTCGGGAGAGTGTTAGTAAAGAATCTGGAATGTTGCACCCGAGTACCAGGGGAGGAAAACTGAGACATATTTGAACACGTCTCCCGTTCACACGGTTGATCATACTCTGGGTTCCACATGCATGTTTTAGCTGAAGGAAGAATACCTTAAACCTGGAGAGTTGAGACCCGTGTAATGGGTACCATGCAAATTGACTTCAAAGGGTCTTCATTTGCTCACCGAACCTCTCCAATCCTATCACTGCTGCGTTTATGCCCCTGTACACACGCTTGATTCTCTTTTGGAGACATAGCAATCCATAGGTTTTAAGATACTTACTAGTCAGGTACATTCTTAGGCGTTTAATATGCGGTGTTGAGTCCATTTCGTTGAGCAAGGAGTAGCTCTTGTCTATTCCATATTTGGCTTAAGGAACTTTATCTGTGCTCATTTCAATCTCTGGTTTTATGCAGCACCCCAACTCACCTTTCCCCTTAAGCAAGCATAAGTTGGTTTTCTAAATTTGAGACGCTGTTCTGTTTTGGAATTCAGTTCCTGTGTAGCCAAGTTTACATTCCGTGTATTACTGATATCTTATGATGTTTCTTTTTCTGTGTGACTTATTTCAGTTAGAATCATCATACCTGAATCCACTCATTGTGCTGCTAAGCGCCTGATGACATAGATTTCATTGCTGAGTGATATTGCTTTGTAAGTAAATACCACAACTTCTTTATCCATTTTTCATTTTCTGCGATGTTGAACTTGTACTGTAAACGAGGTTCTTGTAAACAGAGGCGTCCCAAACTTTGGGGTGGCTGTGTCTTTTTGATTTTAATTTCCCTAAGCTATAGGACCATAAGTGGAAGTGCCCTAGGCTCTGTTGCTTTGTTTTTTAGATGTTTCAGGAAACACCATACACTTCTCCCGAGTGTCTGTTGGCAATTTACATCCCGCCCAGCAGCATAACAAGGCTCCCAGTTCTCCATGGCCTGTCCTGCCTTGCTGGATTTTACACTTTATTCAGATGGCCTTTTGACCGGGAGGAAGTGAGACTTCATTGTAGTGCAGATTTCCTTTGCAAGCTTGCTTGGTTGGCCAAAAAGGGCCTATGCGTTTTTCCCTGAATATATTCAGGAAAAAACGCATACGCCCTTTTTGGCCAAGTGCATCATTGTGGACGTTCTGCCTCTTTTCTTATGCTTTCAATGCAATTCCAGTCTACCTCCTGAAATCGGTTTCCTGCAATTCTGCCCCGCTTTCAAGTCCTCTTGGCAGCCTTACTTCAGTATATTTTTGGACGATAGCTGTCATTTATAACTCTGCAGGTTTGTGAATTACAGTGCCCCTGAGCTCCTTTCTTCAACTCGCTTTCTTTTGAGCTGGCCGCAACACCTCAGGATGGCTTCAGGCTCTAATCTGGTTCCGGCACGGCACACTGAGCCTTTGGTTATTTCCTCTTCCTGGTGGGAAATGAGAGTTAAATTTGCCCGTCCAGACAACTCCAGCTAGTCTCTCATTGGTTCTCCCTATTCCTGTTCATCTTCCACAGAAATTGCAAACTGGGTCAAACAGGACGTTAAAGGCGCTGACTCTCCAAGTCGGGAGAGTGTTAGTAAAGAATCTGGAATGTTGCACCCGAGTACCAGGGGAGGAAAACTGAGACATATTTGAACACGTCTCCCGTTCACACGGTTGATCATACTCTGGGTTCCACATGCATGTTTTAGCTGAAGGAAGAATACCTTAAACCTGGAGAGTTGAGACCCGTGTAATGGGTACCAGGCAAATTGACTTCAAAGGGTCTTCATTTGCTCACCGAACCTCTACAATCCTATCACTGCTGAGTTTATGCCCCTGTACACACGCTTGATTCTCTTTTGGAGACATAGCAATCCATAGGTTTTAAGATACTTACTAGTCAGGTACATTCTTAGGCGTTTAATATGGGGTGTTGAGTCCATTTCGTTGAGCAAGGAGTAGCTCTTGTTTATTCCATATTTGGCTTAAGGAACTTTATCTGTGCTCATTTCAATCTCTGGTTTTATGCAGCACCCCAACTCACCTTTCCCCTTAAGCAAGCATAAGTTGGTTTTCTAAATATGAGACCCTGTTCTGTTCTGTAATTCAGTTCCTGTGTAGCCAAGTTTACATTCCATGTATTACTGATACCATATGATATTTCTTTTTCTGTGTGACTTATTTCAGTTAGAATCATCATACCTGAATCCACTCATTGTGCTGCTAAGGGCCTGATTACATAGATTTAATTGCTGAGTGATATTGTTTTGCAAGTAAATACCACAAATTCTTTATCCATTTTTCAATTTCTGCGATGTTGAACTTGTACTGTAAACGAGGTTCTTGTAAACAGAGGCGTCCCAAACTTTGGGGTGGCTGTGTCTTTTTGATTTTAATTTCCCTAAGCTATAGGACCATAAGTGGAAGTGCCCTAGGCTCTGTTGCTTTGTTTTTTAGATGTTTCAGGAAACACCATACACTTCTCCCGAGTGTCTGTTGGCAATTTACATCCCGCCCATCAGCATAACAAAGCTCCCAGTTCTCCATGGCCTGTCCTGCCTTTCTGGATTTTACACTTTTTCCAGATGGCCCTTTTGACCGGGGGGAAGTGAGACTTCATTGTAGTACAGATTTCCTTTGCAAGCTTGCTTGGTTGGCCAAAAAGGGCGTATGCGTTTTTTCCTGAATATATTCAGGAAAAAACACATACGCCCTTTTTGGCCAAGTGCATCATTGTGGACGTTCTGCCTCTTTTCCTATGCTTTCAATGCAATTCCAGTCTACCTCCTGAAATCGGTTTCCTGCAATTCTGCCCCGCTTTCAAGTCCTCTTGGCAGCCTTACTTCAGTATATTTTTGGACGATAACTGTCATTTATAACTCTGCAGGTTTGTGCATTACAGTGCCCCTGAGCTCCTTTCTTCAACTCGCTTTCTTGTGACCTGGCCGCAACACCGCAGGATGGCTTCAGGCTCTAATCTGGTTCCGGCACGGCACACTGAGCCTTTGGTTATTTCCTCTTCCTGGTGGGAAATGAGAGTTAAATTTGCCCGTCCAGACACCTCCAGCTAGACTCTCATTTGTTCTCCCTATTCCTGTTCATCTTCCGCAGAAATTGCAAACTGGACCAAACAGGAAGTTAAAGGCGCTGACTCTCCAAGTCGGGAGAGTGTTAGTAAAGAATCTGGAATGTTGCACCCGAGTACCAGGGTACGAAAACTGAGACATATTTGAACACGTCTCCCGTTCACACGGTTGATCATACTCTGGGTTCCACATGCATGTTTTAGCTGAAGGAAGAATACCTTAAACCTGGAGAGTTGAGACCCGTGTAATGGGTACCATGCAAATTGACTTCAAAGGGTCTTCATTTGCTCACCGAACCTCTCCAATCCTATCACTGCTGCGTTTATGCCCCTGTACACACGCTTGATTCTCTTTCAGAGACATAGCAATCCATAGGTTTTAAGATACTTACTAGTCAGGTACATTCTTAGGCGTTTAATATGCGGTGTTGAGTCCATTTCGTTGAGCAAGGAGTAGCTCTTGTCTATTCCATATTTGGCTTAAGGAACTTTATCTGTGCTCATTTCAATCTCTGGTTTTATGCAGCACCCCAACTCACCTTTCCCCTTAAGCAAGCATAAGTTGGTTTTCTAAATTTGAGACGCTGTTCTGTTTTGGAATTCAGTTCCTGTGTAGCCAAGTTTATATTCCGTGTATTAGTGATATCTTATGATGTTTCTTTTTCTGTGTGACTTATTTCAGTTAGAATCATCATACCTGAATCCACTCATTGTGCTGCTAAGGGCCTGATGACATAGATTTCATTGCTGTGTGATATTACTTTGTAAGTAAATACCACAAGTTCTTTATCCATTTTTCACTTTCTGCGATGTTGAACATGTACTGTAAACGAGGTTCTTGTAAACAGAGCCGTTCCAAACTTTGGGGTGGCTGTGTCTTTTTGATTTTAATTTCCCTAAGCTATAGGACCATAAGTGGAAGTGCCCTAGGCTCTGTTGCTTTGTTTTTTAGATGTTTCAGGAAACACCATACACTTCTCCCGAGTGTCTGTTGGCAATTTACATCCCGCCCATCAGCATATCAAGGCTCCCAGTTCTCCATGGCCTGTCCTGCCTTTCTGGATTTTACACTTTTTCCACATGGCCCTTTTGACCGAGGGGAAGTGAGACTTCATTGTAGTGCAGATTTCCTTTGCAAGCTTGCTTAGTTGGCCAAAAAGGGCGTATGCGTTTTTTCCTGAATATATTCAGGAAAAAACACATACGCCCTTTTTGGCCAAGTGCATCATTGTGGACGTTCTGCCTCTTTTCCTATGCTTTCAATGCAATTCCAGTCTACCTCCTGAAATCGGTTTCCTGCA
The DNA here is from genome assembly GCF_964374135.1 of Grampus griseus. Classification (NCBI taxonomy): domain Eukaryota; kingdom Metazoa; phylum Chordata; class Mammalia; order Artiodactyla; family Delphinidae; genus Grampus; species Grampus griseus. The sequence continues at coordinate 52,217,019 of NC_138997.1, forward strand.
ATTCTGCCCCGCTTTCAAGTCCTCTTGGCAGCCTTACTTCAGTATATTTTTGGATGATAGCTGTGATTTATAACTCTGCAGGTTTGTGAATTACAGTGCCCCTGAGCTCCTTTCTTCAACTCGCTTTCTTTTGAGCTGGCCGCAACACCGCAGTGTGGCTTCAGACCCTAATCTGGTTCCGGCACGGCACACTGAGCCTTTGGTTATTTCCTCTTCCTGGTGGGAAATGAGAGTTAAATTTGCCCGTCCAGACACCTCCAGCTAGTCTCTCATTGGTTCTCCCTATTCCTGTTCATCTTCCGCAGAAATTGCAAACTGGGCTAAACAGGAGGTTAAAGGGACTGACTCTCCAAGTCGGGAGAGTGTTAGTAAAGCGTCTGGAATGTTGCACCCGAGTACCAGGGGAGGAAATCTGAGACATATTTGAACACGTCTCCCGTTCACACGGTTGATCATACTCTGGGTTCCACATGCATGTTTTAGCTGAAGGAAGAATACCTTAAACCTGGGTAGTTGAAACCCGTGGAATGGGTACCATGCAATATGACATCAAAGGGTCTTCATTTGCTCACCGAACCTCTCCAATCCTATCGCTGCTGCGTTTATGCCCCTGTACACATGCTTGATTCTCTTTCGGAGACATAGCAATCCATAGGTTTTAGGATACTTACTAGTCAGGTACATTCTTAGGCGTTTAATATGGGGTGTTGAGTCCATTTCATTGAGCAAGGAGTAGCTCTTGTCTATTCCATATTTGGCTTAAGGAACTTTATCTGTGCTCATTTTAATCTCTGGTTTTATGCAGCACCCCAACTCACCTTTACCCTTAAGCAAGCATAAGTTGGTTTTCTAAATTTGAGACCCTGTTCTGTTCTGTAATTCAGTTCCTGTGTAGCCAAGTTTACATTCCGTGTATTACTGATACCTTATGATGTTTCTTTTTCTGTGTGACTTATTTCAGTTAGAATCATCATACCTGAATCCACTCATTGTGCTGCTAAGGGCCTGATGACATAGATTTCATTGCTGAGTGATATTGCTTTGTAAGTAAATACCACAACTTCTTTATCCATTTTTCATTTTCTGCGATGTTGAACTTGTACTGTAAACGAGGTTCTTGTAAACAGAGGCGTCCCAAACTTTGGGGTGGCTGTGTCTTTTTGATTTTAATTTCCCTATGCTATAGGACCATAAGTGGAAGTGCCTTAGGCTCTGTTGCTTTGTTTTTTAGATGTTTCAGGAAACACCATACACTTCTCCCGAGTGTCTGTTGGCAATTTACATCCCGCCCAGCAGCATAACAAGGCTCTCAGTTCTCCATGGCCTGTCCTGCCTTGCTGGATTTTACACTTTTTTCAGATGGCCCTTTTGACCGGGGGGAAGTGAGACTTCATTGTAGTGCAGATTTCCTTTGCAAGCTTGCTTGGTTGGCCAAAAAGGGCGTATGCGTTTTTCCCTGAATATATTCAGGAAAAAACGCATACGCCCTTTTTGGCCAAGTGCATCATTGTGGACGTTCTGCCTCTTTTCCTATGCTTTCAATGCAATTCCAGTCTACCTCCTGAAATCGGTTTCCTGCAATTCTGCCCCGCTTTCAAGTCCTCTTGGCAGCCTTACTTCAGTATATTTTTGGACGATAGCTGTCATTTATAACTCTGCAGGTTTGTGAATTACAGTGCCCCTGAGCTCCTTTCTTCAACTCGCTTTCTTTTGAGCTGGCCGTAACACCGCAGGATGGCTTCAGGCTCTAAACTGGTTCCGGCACGGCACACTGAGCCTTTGGTTATTTCCTCTTCCTGGTGGGAAATGAGAGTTAAATTTGCCCGTCCAGACACCTCCAGCTAGTCTCTCATTGGTTCTCGCTATTCCTGTTCATCTTCCGCAGAAATTGCAAACTGGGCTAAACAGGAGGTTAAAGGGACTGACTCTCCAAGTGGGGAGAGTGTTAGTAAAGCGTCTGGAATGTTGCACCCGAGTACCAGGGTACGAAAACTGAGACATATTTGAACACGTCTCCCGATCACATGGTTGATCATACTCTGGGTTCCACATGCATGTTTTAGCTGAAGGAAGAATACCTTAAACCTGGGTAGTTGAAACCCGTGGAATGGGTACCATGCAATATGACATCAAAGGGTCTTCATTTGCTCACCGAACCTCTCCAATCCTATCACTGCTGCGTTTATGCCCCTGTACACATGCTTGATTCTCTTTCGGAGACATAGCAATCCATAGGTTTTAAGATACTTAGTAGTCAGGTACATTCTTAGGCGTTTAATATGCGGTGTTGAGTCCATTTCGTTGAGCAAGGAGTAGCTCTTGTCTATTCCATATTTGGCTTAAGGAACTTTATCTGTGCTCATTTCAATCTCTGGTTTTATGCAGCACCCCAACTCACCTTTCCCCTTAAGCAAGCATAAGTTGGTTTTCTAAATTTGAGACGCTGTTCTGTTTTGGAATTCAGTTCCTGTGTAGCCAAGTTTATATTCCGTGTATTAGTGATATCTTATGATGTTTCTTTTTCTGTGTGACTTATTTCAGTTAGAATCATCATACCTGAATCCACTCATTGTGCTGCTAAGGGCCTGATGACATAGATTTCATTGCTGAGTGATATTGCTTTGTAAGTAAATACCACAACTTCTTTATCCATTTTTCATTTTCTGCGATGTTGAACTTGTACTGTAAACGAGGTTCTTGTAAACAGAGGCGTCCCAAACTTTGGGGTGGCTGTGTCTTTTTGATTTTAATTTCCCTAAGCTATAGGACCATAAGTGGAAGTGCCCTAGGCTCTGTTGCTTTGTTTTTTAGATGTTTCAGGAAACACCATACACTTCTCCGGAATGTCTGTTGGCAATTTACATCCCGCCCAGCAGCATAACAAGGCTCTCAGTTCTCCATGGCCTGTCCTGCCCTGCTGGATTTTACACTTTTTTCAGATGGCCCTTTTGACCGGGGGGAAGTGAGACTTCATTGTAGTGCAGATTTCCTTTGCAAGCTTGCTTGGTTGGCCAAAAAGGGCGTATGCGTTTTTCCCTGAATATATTCAGGAAAAAACGCATACGCCCTTTTTGGCCAAGTGCATCATTGTGGACGTTCTGCCTCTTTTCCTATGCTTTCAATGCAATTCCAGTCTACCTCCTGATATCGGTTTCCTGCAATTCTGCCCCGCTTTCAAGTCCTCTTGGCAGCCTTACTTCAGTATATTTTTGGACGATAGCTGTCATTTATAACTCTGCAGGTTTGTGAATTACAGTGCCCCTGAGCTCCTTTCTTCAACTCGTTTTCTTTTGAGCTGGCCGCAACACCGCAGGATGGCTTCAGGCTCTAATCTGGTTCCGGCACGGCACACTGAGCCTTTGGTTATTTCCTCTTCCTGGTGGGAAATGAGAGTTAAATTTGCCCGTCCAGACAACTCCAGCTAGTCTCTCATTGGTTCTCCCTATTCCTGTTCATCTTCCGCAGAAATTGCAAACTGGGCCAAACAGGACGTTAAAGGCGCTGACTCTCCAAGTCGGGAGAGTGTTAGTAAAGAATCTGGAATGTTGCACCCGAGTACCAGGGGAGGAAAACTGAGACATATTTGAACACGTCTCCCGTTCACACGGTTGATCATACTCTGGGTTCCACATGCATGTTTTAGCTGAAGGAAGAATACCTTAAACCTGGGTAGTTGAAACCCGTGGAATGGGTACCATGCAATATGACATCAAAGGGTCTTCATTTGCTCACCGAACCTCTCCAATCCTATCACTGCTGCGTTTATGCCCCTGTACACATGCTTGATTCTCTTTCGGAGACATAGCAATCCATAGGTTTTAAGATACTTAGTAGTCAGGTACATTCTTAGGCGTTTAATATGCGGTGTTGAGTCCATTTCGTTGAGCAAGGAGTAGCTCTTGTCTATTCCATATTTGGCTTAAGGAACTTTATCTGTGCTCATTTCAATCTCTGGTTTTATGCAGCACCCCAACTCACCTTTCCCCTTAAGCAAGCATAAGTTGGTTTTCTAAATTTGAGACGCTGTTCTGTTTTGGAATTCAGTTCCTGTGTAGCCAAGTTTATATTCCGTGTATTAGTGATATCTTATGATGTTTCTTTTTCTGTGTGACTTATTTCAGTTAGAATCATCATACCTGAATCCACTCATTGTGCTGCTAAGGGCCTGATGACATAGATTTCATTGCTGAGTGATATTGCTTTGTAAGTAAATACCACAACTTCTTTATCCATTTTTCATTTTCTGCGATGTTGAACTTGTACTGTAAACGAGGTTCTTGTAAACAGAGGCGTCCCAAACTTTGGGGTGGCTGTGTCTTTTTGATTTTAATTTCCCTAAGCTATAGGACCATAAGTGGAAGTGCCCTAGGCTCTGTTGCTTTGTTTTTTAGATGTTTCAGGAAACACCATACACTTCTCCGGAATGTCTGTTGGCAATTTACATCCCGCCCAGCAGCATAACAAGGCTCTCAGTTCTCCATGGCCTGTCCTGCCCTGCTGGATTTTACACTTTTTTCAGATGGCCCTTTTGACCGGGGGGAAGTGAGACTTCATTGTAGTGCAGATTTCCTTTGCAAGCTTGCTTGGTTGGCCAAAAAGGGCGTATGCGTTTTTCCCTGAATATATTCAGGAAAAAACGCATACGCCCTTTTTGGCCAAGTGCATCATTGTGGACGTTCTGCCTCTTTTCCTATGCTTTCAATGCAATTCCAGTCTACCTCCTGATATCGGTTTCCTGCAATTCTGCCCCGCTTTCAAGTCCTCTTGGCAGCCTTACTTCAGTATATTTTTGGACGATAGCTGTCATTTATAACTCTGCAGGTTTGTGAATTACAGTGCCCCTGAGCTCCTTTCTTCAACTCGTTTTCTTTTGAGCTGGCCGCAACACCGCAGGATGGCTTCAGGCTCTAATCTGGTTCCGGCACGGCACACTGAGCCTTTGGTTATTTCCTCTTCCTGGTGGGAAATGAGAGTTAAATTTGCCCGTCCAGACAACTCCAGCTAGTCTCTCATTGGTTCTCCCTATTCCTGTTCATCTTCCGCAGAAATTGCAAACTGGGCCAAACAGGACGTTAAAGGCGCTGACTCTCCAAGTCGGGAGAGTGTTAGTAAAGAATCTGGAATGTTGCACCCGAGTACCAGGGGAGGAAAACTGAGACATATTTGAACACGTCTCCCGTTCACACGGTTGATCATACTCTGGGTTCCACATGCATGTTTTAGCTGAAGGAAGAATACCTTAAACCTGGAGAGTTGAGACCCGTGTAATGGGTACCAGGCAAATTGACTTCAAAGGGTCTTCATTTGCTCACCGAACCTCTACAATCCTATCACTGCTGCGTTTATGCCCCTGTACACACGCTTGATTCTCTTTTGGAGACATAGCAATCCATAGGTTTTAAGATACTTACTAGTCAGGTACATTCTTAGGCGTTTAATATGGGGTGTTGAGTCCATTTCGTTGAGCAAGGAGTAGCTCTTGTTTATTCCATATTTGGCTTAAGGAACTTTATCTGTGCTCATTTCAATCTCTGGTTTTATGCAGCACCCCAACTCACCTTTACCCTTAAGCAAGCATAAGTTGGTTTTCTAAATATGAGACCCTGTTCTGTTCTGTAATTCAGTTCCTGTGTAGCCAAGTTTACATTCCATGTATTACTGATACCATATGATATTTCTTTTTCTGTGTGACTTATTTCAGTTAGAATCATCATACCTGAATCCACTCATTGTGCTGCTAAGGGCCTGATTACATAGATTTAATTGCTGAGTGATATTGTTTTGCAAGTAAATACCACAAATTCTTTATCCATTTTTCAATTTCTGCGATGTTGAACTTGTACTGTAAACGAGGTTCTTGTAAACAGAGGCGTCCCAAACTTTGGGGTGGCTGTGTCTTTTTGATTTTAATTTCCCTAAGCTATAGGACCATAAGTGGAAGTGCCCTAGGCTCTGTTGCTTTGTTTTTTAGATGTTTCAGGAAACACCATACACTTCTCCCGAGTGTCTGTTGGCAATTTACATCCCGCCCATCAGCATAACAAAGCTCCCAGTTCTCCATGGCCTGTCCTGCCTTTCTGGATTTTACACTTTTTCCAGATGGCCCTTTTGACCGGGGGGAAGTGAGACTTCATTGTAGTACAGATTTCCTTTGCAAGCTTGCTTGGTTGGCCAAAAAGGGCGTATGCGTTTTTTCCTGAATATATTCAGGAAAAAACACATACGCCCTTTTTGGCCAAGTGCATCATTGTGGACGTTCTGCCTCTTTTCCTATGCTTTCAATGCAATTCCAGTCTACCTCCTGAAATCGGTTTCCTGCAATTCTGCCCCGCTTTCAAGTCCTCTTGGCAGCCTTACTTCAGTATATTTTTGGACGATAGCTGTCATTTATAACTCTGCAGGTTTGTGAATTACAGTGCCCCTGAGCTCCTTTCTTCAACTCGCTTTCTTTTGAGCTGGCCGCAACACCGCAGAATGGCTTCAGGCTCTAATCTGGTTCCAGCACGGCACGCTGAGCCTTTGGTTATTTCCTCTTCCTGGTGGGAAATGAGAGTTAAATTTGCCCGTCCAGACAACTCCAGCTAGTCTCTCATTGGTTCTCCCTATTCCTGTTCATCTTCCGCAGAAATTGCAAACTGGGACAAACAGGACGTTAAAGGCGCTGACTCTCCAAGTCGGGAGAGTGTTAGTAAAGAATCTGGAATGTTGCACCCGAGTACCAGGGGAGGAAAACTGAGACATATTTGAACACGTCTCCCGTTCACACGGTTGATCATACTCTGGGTTCCACATGCATGTTTTAGCTGAAGGAAGAATACCTTAAACCTGGAGAGTTGAGACCCGTGTAATGGGTACCATGCAAATTGACTTCAAAGGGTCTTCATTTGCTCACTGAACCTCTCCAATCCTATCACTGCTGAGTTTATGCCCCTGTACACACGCTTGATTCTCTTTTGGAGACATAGCAATCCATAGGTTTTAAGATACTTACTAGTCAGGTACATTCTTAGGCGTTTAATATGGGGTGTTGAGTCCATTTCGTTGAGCAAGGAGTAGCTCTTGTCTATTCCATATTTGGCTTAAGGAACTTTATCTGTGCTCATTTCAATCTCTGGTTTTATGCAGAACCCCAACTCACCTTTCCCCTTAAGCAAGCATAAGTTGGTTTTCTAAATTTGAGACCCTGTTCTGTTCTGTAATTCAGTTCCTGTGTAGCCAAGTTTACATTCCGTGTATTACTGATACCTTATGATGTTTCATTTTCTGTCTGACTTATTTCAGTTAGAATCATCATACCTGAATCCACTCATTGTGCTGCTAAGGGCCTGATGACATAGATTTCATTGCTGAGTGATATTGCTTTGCAAGTAAATACCACAACTTCTTTATCCATTTTTCACTTTCTGCGATGTTGAACTTGTACTGTAAACGAGGTTCTTGTAAACAGAGGCGTCCCAAACTTTGGGGTGGCTGTGTCTTTTTTATTTTAATTTCCCTAAGCTATAGGACCATAAGTGGAAGTGCCCTAGGCTCTGTTGCTTTGTTTTTTAGATGTTTCAGGAAACACCATACACTTCTCCCGAGTGTCTGTTGGCAATTTACATCCCGCCCAGCAGCATAACAAGGCTCCCAGTTCTCCATGGCCTGTCCTGCCTTGCTGGATTTTACACTTTTTTCAGATGGCCCTTTTGACCGGGGGGAAGTGAGACTTCATTGTAGTGCAGATTTCCTTTGCAAGCTTGCTTGGTTGGCCAAAAAGTGCGTATGCGTTTTTTCCTGAATATATTCAGGAAAAAACGCATACGCCCTTTTTGGCCAAGTGCATCATTGTGGACGTTCTGCCTCTTTTCCTATGCTTTCAATGCAATTCCAGTCTACCTCCTGAAATCGGTTTCCTGCAATTCTGCCCCGCTTTCAAGTCCTCTTGGCAGCCTTACTTCAGTATATTTTTGGACGATAGCTGTCATTTATAACTCTGCAGGTTTGTGAATTACAGTGCCCCTGAGCTCCTTTCTTCAACTCGCTTTCTTTTGAGCTGGCCGCAACAACGCAGGATGGCTTCAGGCCCTAATCTTGTTCCAGCACGGCATGCTGAGCCTTTGGTTAATTCCTCTTCCTGGTGGGAAATGAGAGTTAAATTTGCCCGTCCAGACACCTCCAGCTAGTCTCTCATTGGTTCTCGCTATTCCTGTTCATCTTCCGCAGAAATTGCAAACTGGGCTAAACAGGAGGTTAAAGGGACTGACTGTCCAAGTCAGGAGAGTGTTAGTAAAGCGTCTGGAATGTTGCACCCGAGTACCAGGGTACGAAAACTGAGACATATTTGAACACGTCTCCCGATCACATGGTTTATCATACTCTGGGTTCCACATGCATGTTTTAGCTGAAGGAAGAATACCTTAAACCTGGGTAGTTGAAACCCGTGGAATGGGTACCAAGCAATATGACATCAAAGGGTCTTCATTTGCTCACCGAACCTCTCCAATCCTATCACTGCTGCGTTTATGCCCCTGTACACATGCTTGATTCTCTTTCGGAGACATAGCAATCCATAGGTTTTAAGATACTTACTAGTCAGGTACATTCTTAGGCGTTTAATATGCGGTGTTGAGTCCATTTCGTTGAGCAAGGAGTAGCTCTTGTCTATTCCATATTTGGCTTAAGGAACTTTATCTGTGCTCATTTCAATCTCTGGTTTTATGCAGCACCCCAACTCACCTTTCCCCTTAAGCAAGCATAAGTTGGTTTTCTAAATTTGAGACCCTGTTCTGTTTTGGAATTCAGTTCCTGTGTAGCCAAGTTTACATTCCGTGTATTACTGATATCTTATGATGTTTCTTTTTCTGTGTGACTTATTTCAGTTAGAATCATCATACCTGAATCCACTCATTGTGCTGCTAAGGGCCTGATGACATAGATTTCATTGCTGAGTGATATTGCTTTGTAAGTAAATACCAAAAGTTCTTTATCCATTTTTCACTTTCTGCGATGTTGAACTTGTACTGTAAACGAGGTTCTTGTAAACAGAGCCGTTCCAAACATTGGGGTGGGTGTGTCTTTTTGATTTTAATTTCCCTAAGCTATAGGACCATAAGTGGAAGTGCCCTAGGCTCTGTTGCTTTGTTTTTTAGATGTTTCAGGAAACACCATACACTTCTCCCGAGTGTCTGTTGGCAATTTACATCCCGCCCAGCAGCATAACAAGGCTCCCAGTTCTCCATGGCCTGTCCTGCCTTGCTGGATTTTACACTTTTTTCAGATGGCCCTTTTGACCGGGGGGAAGTGAGACTTCATTGTAGTGCAGATTTCCTTTGCAAGCTTGCTTGGTTGGCCAAAAAGGGCGTATGCGTTTTTTCCTGAATATATTCAGGAAAAAACGCATACGCCCTTTTTGGCCAAGTGCATCATTGTGGACGTTCTGCCTCTTTTCCTATGCTTTCAATGCAATTCCAGTCTACCTCCTGAAATCGGTTTCCTGCAATTCTGCCCCGCTTTCAAGTCCTCTTGGCAGCCTTACTTCAGTCTATTTTTGGACGATAGCTGTCATTTATAACTCTGCAGGTTTGTGAATTACAGTGCCCCTGAGCTCCTTTCTTCAACTCGCTTTCTTTTCAGCTGGCCGCAACACCGCAGGATGGCTTCAGGCTCTAATCTGGTTCCGGCACGGCACACTGAGCCTTTGGTTATTTCCTCTTCCTGGTGGGAAATGAGAGTTAAATTTGCCCGTCCAGACACCTCCAGCTAGTCTCTCATTGGTTCTCCCTATTCCTGTTCATCTTCCGCAGAAATTACAAACTGGGCCAAACAGGAGGTTAAAGGCGCTGACTCTCCAAGTCGGGAGAGTGTTAGTAAAGAATCTGGAATGTTGCACCCGAGTACCAGGGGAGGAAAACTGAGACATATTTGAACACGTCTCCCGTTCACACGGTTGATCATACTCTGGGTTCCACATGCATGTTTTAGCTGAAGGAAGAATACCTTAAACCTGGAGAGTTGAGACCCGTGTAATGGGTACCATGCAAATTGACTTCAAAGGGTCTTCATTTGCTCACCGAACCTCTCCAATCCTATCACTGCTGCGTTTATGCCCCTGTACACACGCTTGATTCTCTTTCGGAGACATAGCAATCCATAGGTTTTAAGATACTTACTAGTCAGGTACATTCTTAGGCGTTTAATATGGGGTGTTGAGTCCATTTCGTTGAGCAAGGAGTAGCTCTTGTCTATTCCATATTTGGCTTAAGGAACTTTATCTGTGCTCATTTCAATCTCTGGTTTTATGCAGCACCCCAACTCACCTTTCCCCTTAAGCAAGCATAAGTTGGTTTTCTAAATTTGAGACGCTGTTCTGTTTTGGAATTCAGTTCCTGTGTAGCCAAGTTTATATTCCGTGTATTAGTGATATCTTATGATGTTTCTTTTTCTGTGTGACTTATTTCAGTTAGAATCATCATACCTGAATCCACTCATTGTGCTGCTAAGGGCCTGATGACATAGATTTCATTGCTGAGTGATATTGCTTTGTAAGTAAATACCACAACTTCTTTATCCATTTTTCATTTTCTGCGATGTTGAACTTGTACTGTAAACGAGGTTCTTGTAAACAGAGGCGTCCCAAACTTTGGGGTGGCTGTGTCTTTTTGATTTTAATTTCCCTAAGCTATAGGACCATAAGTGGAAGTGCCCTAGGCTCTGTTGCTTTGTTTTTTAGATGTTTCAGGAAACACCATACACTTCTCCCGAGTGTCTGTTGGCAATTTACATCCCGCCCATCAGCATAACAAGGCTCCCAGTTCTCCATGGCCTGTCCTGCCTTGCTGGATTTTACACTTTTTTCAGATGGCCCTTTTGACTGGGGGGAAGTGAGACTTCATTGTAGTGCAGATTTCCTTTGCAAGCTTGCTTGGTTGGCCAAAAAGGGCGTATGCGTTTTTTCCTGAATATATTCAGGAAAAAACGCATACGCCCTTTTTGGCCAAGTGCATCATTGTGGACGTTCTGCCTCTTTTCCTATGCTTTCAATGCAATTCCAGTCTACCTCCTGAAATCGGTTTCCTGCAATTCTGCCCCGCTTTCAAGTCCTCTTGGCAGCCTTACTTCAGTATATTTTTGGACGATAGCTGTCATTTATAACTCTGCAGGTTTGTGAATTACAGTGCCCCTGAGCTCCTTTCTTCAACTCGCTTTCTTTTGAGCTGGCCGCAACACCGCAGGATGGCTTCAGGCTCTAAACTGGTTCCGGCACGGCACACTGAGCCTTTGGTTATTTCCTCTTCCTGGTGGGAAATGAGAGTTAAATTTGCCCGTCCAGACACCTCCAGCTAGTCTCTCATTGGTTCTCCCTATTCCTGTTCATCTTCCGCAGAAATTGCAAACTGGGCCAAACAGGAGTTTAAAGGCGCTGACTCTCCAAGTCGAGAGAGTGTTAGTAAAGAATCTGGAATGTTGCACCCGAGTACCAGGGGAGGAAAACTGAGACATATTTGAACACGTCTCCCGTTCACACGGTTGATCATACTCTGGGTTCCACATGCATGTTTTAGCTGAAGGAAGAATACCTTAAACCTGGAGAGTTGAGACCCGTGTAATGGGTACCATGCAAATTGACTTCAAAGGGTCTTCATTTGCTCACCGAACCTCTCCAATCCTATCACTGCTGCGTTTATGCCCCTGTACACACGCTTGATTCTCTTTCGGAGACATAGCAATCCATAGGTTTTAAGATACTTACTAGTCAGGTACATTCTTAGGCGTTTAATATGGGGTGTTGAGTCCATTTCATTGAGCAAGGAGTAGCTCTTGTCTATTCCATATTTGGCTTAAGGAACTTTATCTGTGCTCATTTCAATCTCTGGTTTTATGCAGCACCCCAACTCACCTTTCCCCTTAAGCAAGCATAAGTTGGTTTTCTAAATTTGAGACGCTGTTCTGTTTTGGAATTCAGTTCCTGTGTAGCCAAGTTTATATTCCGTGTATTAGTGATATCTTATGATGTTTCTTTTTCTGTATGACTTATTTCAGTTAGAATCATCATACCTGAATCCACTCATTGTGCTGCTAAGGGCCTGATGACATAGATTTCATTGCTGAGTGATATTGCTTTGTAAGTAAATACCACAACTTCTTTATCCATTTTTCATTTTCTGCGATGTTGAACTTGTACTGTAAACGAGGTTCTTGTAAACAGAGGCGTCCCAAACTTTGGGGTGGCTGTGTCTTTTTGATTTTAATTTCCCTAAGCTATAGGACCATAAGTGGAAGTGCCCTAGGCTCTGTTGCTTTGTTTTTTAGATGTTTCAGGAAACACCATACACTTCTCCGGAGTGTCTGTTGGCAATTTACATCCCGCCCAGCAGCATAACAAGGCTCTCAGTTCTCCATGGCCTGTCCTGCCTTGCTGGATTTTACACTTTTTTCAGATGGCCCTTTTGACCGGGGGGAAGTGAGACTTCATTGTAGTGCAGATTTCCTTTGCAAGCTTGCTTGGTTGGCCAAAAAGGGCGTATGCGTTTTTCCCTGAATATATTCAGGAAAAAACGCATACGCCCTTTTTGGCCAAGTGCATCATTGTGGACGTTCTGCCTCTTTTCCTATGCTTTCAATGCAATTCCAGTCTACCTCCTGAAATCGGTTTCCTGCAATTCTGCCCCGCTTTCAAGTCCTCTTGGCAGCCTTACTTCAGTATATTTTTGGACGATAGCTGTCATTTATAACTCTGCAGGTTTGTGAATTACAGTGCCCATGAGCTCCTTTCTTCAACTCGCTTTCTTTTGAGCTGGCCGCAACACCGCAGGATGGCTTCAGGCCCTAATCTTGTTCCAGCACGGCACGCTGAGCCTTTGGTTAATTCCTCTTCCTGGTGGGAAATGAGAGTTAAATTTGCCCGTCCAGACACCTCCAGCTAGTCTCTCATTGGTTCGCACTATTCCTGTTCATCTTCCGCAGAAATTGCAAACTGGGCTAAACAGGAGGTTAAAGGGACTGACTCTCCAAGTCGGGAGAGTGTTAGTAAAGCGTCTGGAATGTTGCACCCGAGTACCAGGGTACGAAAACTGAGACCTATTTGAACACGTCTCCCGATCACATGGTTGATCATACTCTGGGTTCCACATGCATGTTTTAGCTGAAGGAAGAATACCTTAAACCTGGGTAGTTGAAACCCGTGGAATGGGTACCATGCAATATGACATCAAAGGGTCTTCATTTGCTCACCGAACCTCTCCAATCCTATCACTGCTGCGTTTATGCCCCTGTACACATGCTTGATTCTCTTTCGGAGACATAGCAATCCATAGGTTTTAAGATACTTACTAGTCAGGTACATTCTTAGGCGTTTAATATGCGGTGTTGAGTCCATTTCGTTGAGCAAGGAGTAGCTCTTGTCTATTCCATATTTGGCTTAAGGAACTTTATCTGTGCTCATTTCAATCTCTGGTTTTATGCAGCACCCCAACTCACCTTTCCCCTTAAGCAAGCATAAGTTGGTTTTCTAAATTTGAGACGCTGTTCTGTTTTGGAATTCAGTTCCTGTGTAGCCAAGTTTATATTCCGTGTATTAGTGATATCTTATGATGTTTCTTTTTCTGTGTGACTTATTTCAGTTAGAATCATCATACCTGAATCCACTCATTGTGCTGCTAAGGGCCTGATGACATAGATTTCATTGCTGAGTGATATTGCTTTGTAAGTAAATACCACAACTTCTTTATCCATTTTTCATTTTCTGCGATGTTGAACTTGTACTGTAAACGAGGTTCTTGTAAACAGAGGCGTCCCAAACTTTGGGGTGGCTGTGTCTTTTTGATTTTAATTTCCCTAAGCTATAGGACCATAAGTGGAAGTGCCCTAGGCTCTGTTGCTTTGTTTTTTAGATGTTTCAGGAAACACCATACACTTCTCCGGAGTGTCTGTTGGCAATTTACATCCCGCCCAGCAGCATAACAAGGCTCTCAGTTCTCCATGGCCTGTCCTGCCTTGCAGGATTTTACACTTTTTTCAGATGGCCCTTTTGACCGGGGGGAAGTGAGACTTCATTGTAGTGCAGATTTCCTTTGCAAGCTTGCTTGGTTGGCCAAAAAGGGCGTATGCGTTTTTTCCTGAATATATTCAGGAAAAAACGCATACGCCCTTTTTGGCCAAGTGCATCATTGTGGACGTTCTGCCTCTTTTCCTATGCTTTCAATGCAATTCCAGTCTACCTCCTGAAATCGGTTTCCTGCAATTCTGCCCCGCTTTCAAGTCCTCTTGGCAGCCTTACTTCAGTATATTTTTGGACGATAGCTGTCATTTATAACTCTGCAGGTTTGTGAATTACAGTGCCCCTGAGCTCCTTTCTTCAACTCGCTTTCTTTTGAGCTGGCCGCAACACCGCAGGATGGCTTCAGGCTCTAATCTGGTTCCGGCACGGCACACTGAGCCTTTGGTTATTTCCTCTTCCTGGTGGGAAATGAGAGTTAAATTTGCCCGTCCAGACAACTCCAGCTAGTCTCTCATTGGTTCTCCCTATTCCTGTTCATCTTCCGCAGAAATTGCAAACTGGGCCAAACAGGACGTTAAAGGCGCTGACTCTCCAAGTCGGGAGAGTGTTAGTAAAGAATCTGGAATGTTGCACCCGAGTACCAGGGGAGGAAAACTGAGACATATTTGAACACGTCTCCCGTTCACACGGTTGATCATACTCTGGGTTCCACATGCATGTTTTAGCTGAAGGAAGAATACCTTAAACCTGGAGAGTTGAGACCCGTGTAATGGGTACCAGGCAAATTGACTTCAAAGGGTCTTCATTTGCTCACCGAACCTCTCCAATCCTATCACTGCTGCGTTTATGCCCCTGTACACACGCTTGATTCTCTTTTGGAGACATAGCAATCCATAGGTTTTAAGATACTTACTAGTCAGGTACATTCTTAGGCGTTTAATATGGGGTGTTGAGTCCATTTCGTTGAGCAAGGAGTAGCTCTTGTCTATTCCATATTTGGCTTAAGGAACTTTATCTGTGCTCATTTCAATCTCTGGTTTTATGCAGCACCCCAACTCACCTTTCCCCTTAAGCAAGCATAAGTTGGTTTTCTAAATTTGAGACCCTGTTCTGTTCTGTAATTCAGTTCCTGTGTAGCCAAGTTTACATTCCGTGTATTACTGATACCTTATGATGTTTCTTTTTCTGTGTGACTTATTTCAGTTAGAATCATCATACCTGAATCCACTCATTGTGCTGCTAAGGGCCTGATGACATAGATTTCATTGCTGAGTGATATTGCTTTGTAAGTAAATACCACAACTTCTTTATCCATTTTTCATTTTCCGCGATGTTGAACTTGTACTGTAAACGAGGTTCTTGTAAACAGAGGCGTCCCAAACTTTGGGGTGGCTGTGTCTTTTTGATTTTAATTTCCCTAAGCTATAGGACCATAAGTGGAAGTGCCCTAGGCTCTGTTGCTTTGTTTTTTAGATGTTTCAGGAAACACCATACACTTCTCCGGAGTGTCTGTTGGCAATTTACATCCCGCCCATCAGCATAACAAGGCTCCCAGTTCTCCATGGCCTGTCCTGCCTTGCTGGATTTTACACTTTTTTCAGATGGCCCTTTTGACCGGGGGGAAGTGAGACTTCATTGTAGTGCAGATTTCCTTCGCAAGCTTGCTTGGTTGGCCAAAAAGGGCGTATGCGTTTTTCCCTGAATATATTCAGGAAAAAACGCATACGCCCTTTTTGGCCAAGTGCATCATTGTGGACGTTCTGCCTCTTTTCCTATGCTTTCAATGCAATTCCAGTCTACCTCCTGAAATCGGTTTCCTGCAATTCTGCCCCGCTTTCAAGTCCTCTTGGCAGCCTTACTTCAGTATATTTTTGGACGATAGCTGTCATTTATAACTCTGCAGGTTTGTGAATTACAGTGCCCCTGAGCTCCTTTCTTCAACTCGCTTTCTTTTGAGCTGGCCGCAACACCGCAGGATGGCTTCAGGCTCTAATCTGGTTCTGGCACGGCACACTGAGCCTTTGGTTATTTCCTCTTCCTGGTGGGAAATGAGAGTTAAATTTGCCCGTCCAGACAACTCCAGCTAGTCTCTCATTGGTTCTCCCTATTCCTGTTCATCTTCCGCAGAAATTGTAAACTGGGCCAAACAGGAGGTTAAAGGCACTGACTCTCCAAGTCGGGAGAGTGTTAGTAAAGAATCTGGAATGTTGCACCCGAGTACCAGGGGAGGAAAACTGAGACATATTTGAACACGTCTCCCGTTCACACGGTTGATCATACTCTGGGTTCCACATGCATGTTTTAGCTGAAGGAAGAATACCTTAAACCTGGAGAGTTGAGACCCGTGTAATGGGTACCATGCAAATTGACTTCAAAGGGTCTTCATTTGCTCACCGAACCTCTCCAATCCTATCACTGCTGCGTTTATGCCCCTGTACACACGCTTGATTCTCTTTCGGAGACATAGCAATCCATAGGTTTTAAGATACTTACTAGTCAGGTACATTCTTAGGCGTTTAATATGGGGTGTTGAGTCCATTTCATTGAGCAAGGAGTAGCTCTTGTCTATTCCATATTTGGCTTAAGGAACTTTATCTGTGCTCATTTCAATCTCTGGTTTTATGCAGCACCCCAACTCACCTTTCCCCTTAAGCAAGCATAAGTTGGTTTTCTAAATTTGAGACGCTGTTCTGTTTTGGAATTCAGTTCCTGTGTAGCCAAGTTTATATTCCGTGTATTAGTGATATCTTATGATGTTTCTTTTTCTGTGTGACTTATTTCAGTTAGAATCATCATACCTGAATCCACTCATTGTGCTGCTAAGGGCCTGATGACATAGATTTCATTGCTGAGTGATATTGCTTTGTAAGTAAATACCACAACTTCTTTATCCATTTTTCATTTTCTGCGATGTTGAACTTGTACTGTAAACGAGGTTCTTGTAAACAGAGGCGTCCCAAACTTTGGGGTGGCTGTGTCTTTTTGATTTTAATTTCCCTAAGCTATAGGACCATAAGTGGAAGTGCCCTAGGCTCTGTTGCTTTGTTTTTTAGATGTTTCAGGAAACACCATACACTTCTCCCGAGTGTCTGTTGGCAATTTACATCCCGCCCAGCAGCATAACAAGGCTCTCAGTTCTCCATGGCCTGTCCTGCCTTGCTGGATTTTACACTTTTTTCAGATGGCCCTTTTGACCGGGGGGAAGTGAGACTTCATTGTAGTGCAGATTTCCTTTGCAAGCTTGCTTGGTTGGCCAAAAAGGGCGTATGCGTTTTTCCCTGAATATATTCAGGAAAAAACGCATACGCCCTTTTTGGCCAAGTGCATCATTGTGGACGTTCTGCCTCTTTTCCTATGCTTTCAATGCAATTCCAGTCTACCTCCTGAAATCGGTTTCCTGCAATTCTGCCCCGCTTTCAAGTCCTCTTGGCAGCCTTACTTCAGTATATTTTTGGACGATAGCTGTCATTTATAACTCTGCAGGTTTGTGAATTACAGTGCCCATGAGCTCCTTTCTTCAACTCGCTTTCTTTTGAGCTGGCCGCAACACTGCAGGATGGCTTCAGGCCCTAATCTTGTTCCAGCACGGCACGCTGAGCCTTTGGTTAATTCCTCTTCCTGGTGGGAAATGAGAGTTAAATTTGCCCGTCCAGACACCTCCAGCTAGTCTCTCATTGGTTCTCGCTATTCCTGTTCATCTTCCGCAGAAATTGCAAACTGGGCTAAACAGGAGGTTAAAGGGACTGACTCTCCAAGTCGGGAGAGTGTTAGTAAAGCGTCTGGAATGTTGCACCCGAGTACCAGGGTACGAAAACTGAGACCTATTTGAACACGTCTCCCGATCACATGGTTGATCATACTCTGGGTTCCACATGCATGTTTTAGCTGAAGGAAGAATACCTTAAACCTGGGTAGTTGAAACCCGTGGAATGGGTACCATGCAATATGACATCAAAGGGTCTTCATTTGCTCACCGAACCTCTCCAATCCTATCACTGCTGCGTTTATGCCCCTGTACACATGCTTGATTCTCTTTCGGAGACATAGCAATCCATAGGTTTTAAGATACTTACTAGTCAGCTACATTCTTAGGCGTTTAATATGCGGTGTTGAGGCCATTTCGTTGAGCAAGGAGTAGCTCTTGTCTATTCCATATTTGGCTTAAGGAACTTTATCTGTGCTCATTTCAATCTCTGGTTTTATGCAGCACCCCAACTCACCTTTCCCCTTAAGCAAGCATAAGTTGGTTTTCTAAATTTGAGACGCTGTTCTGTTTTGGAATTCAGTTCCTGTGTAGCCAAGTTTATATTCCGTGTATTAGTGATATCTTATGATGTTTCTTTTTCTGTGTGACTTATTTCAGTTAGAATCATCATACCTGAATCCACTCATTGTGCTGCTAAGGGCCTGATGACATAGATTTCATTGCTGAGTGATATTGCTTTGTAAGTAAATACCACAACTTCTTTATCCATTTTTCATTTTCTGCGATGTTGAACTTGTACTGTAAACGAGGTTCTTGTAAACAGAGGCGTCCCAAACTTTGGGGTGGCTGTGTCTTTTTGATTTTAATTTCCCTAAGCTATAGGACCATAAGTGGAAGTGCCCTAGGCTCTGTTGCTTTGTTTTTTAGATGTTTCAGGAAACACCATACACTTCTCCGGAGTGTCTGTTGGCAATTTACATCCCGCCCAGCAGCATAACAAGGCTCTCAGTTCTCCATGGCCTGTCCTGCCTTGCAGGATTTTACACTTTTTTCAGATGGCCCTTTTGACCGGGGGGAAGTGAGACTTCATTGTAGTGCAGATTTCCTTTGCAAGCTTGCTTGGTTGGCCAAAAAGTGCGTATGGTTTTTCCCTGAATATATTCAGGAAAAAACGCATACGCCCTTTTTGGCCAAGTGCATCATTGTGGACGTTCTGCCTCTTTTCCTATGCTTTCAATGCAATTCCAGTCTACCTCCTGAAATCGGTTTCCTGCAATTCTGCCCCGCTTTCAAGTCCTCTTGGCAGCCTTACTTCAGTATATTTTTGGATGATAGCTGTCATTTATAACTCTGCAGGTTTGTGAATTACAGTGCCCCTGAGCTCCTTTCTTCAACTCGCTTTCTTTTGAGCTGGCCGCAACACCGCAGGATGGCTTAAGGCTCTAATCTGGTTCCGGCACGGCACACTGAGCCTTTGGTTATTTCCTCTTCCTGGTGGGAAATGAGAGTTAAATTTGCCCGTCCAGACAACTCCAGCTAGTCTCTCATTGGTTCTCCCTATTCCTGTTCATCTTCCGCAGAAATTGCAAACTGGGCCAAACAGGACGTTAAAGGCGCTGACTCTCCAAGTCGGGAGAGTGTTAGTAAAGAATCTGGAATGTTGCACCCGAGTACCAGGGGAGGAAAACTGAGACATATTTGAACACGTCTCCCGTTCACACGGTTGATCATACTCTGGGTTCCACATGCATGTTTTAGCTGAAGGAAGAATACCTTAAACCTGGAGAGTTGAGACCCGTGTAATGGGTACCAGGCAAATTGACTTCAAAGGGTCTTCATTTGCTCACCGAACCTCTCCAATCCTATCACTGCTGTGTTTATGCCCCTGTACACACGCTTGATTCTCTTTTGGAGACATAGCAATCCATAGGTTTTAAGATACTTACTAGTCAGGTACATTCTTAGGCGTTTAATATGGGGTGTTGAGTCCATTTCGTTGAGCAAGGAGTAGCTCTTGTCTATTCCATATTTGGCTTAAGGAACTTTATCTGTGCTCATTTCAATCTCTGGTTTTATGCAGCACCCCAACTCACCTTTCCCCTTAAGCAAGCATAAGTTGGTTTTCTAAATTTGAGACCCTGTTCTGTTCTGTAATTCAGTTCCTGTGTAGCCAAGTTTACATTCCGTGTATTACTGATACCTTATGATGTTTCTTTTTCTGTGTGACTTATTTCCGTTAGAATCATCATACCTGAATCCACTCATTGTGCTGCTAAGGGCCTGATGACATAGATTTCATTGCTGAGTGATATTGCTTTGTAAGTAAATACCACAACTTCTTTATCCATTTTTCATTTTCCGCGATGTTGAACTTGTACTGTAAACGAGGTTCTTGTAAACAGAGGCGTCCCAAACTTTGGGGTGGCTGTGTCTTTTTGATTTTAATTTCCCTAAGCTATAGGACCATAAGTGGAAGTGCCCTAGGCTCTGTTGCTTTGTTTTTTAGATGTTTCAGGAAACACCATACACTTCTCCCGAGTGTCTGTTGGCAATTTACATCCCGCCCATCAGCATAACAAGGCTCCCAGTTCTCCATGGCCTGTCCTGCCTTGCTGGATTTTACACTTTTTTCAGATGGCCCTTTTGACCGGGGGGAAGTGAGACTTCATTGTAGTGCAGATTTCCTTTGCAAGCTTGCTTGGTTGGCCAAAAAGGGCGTATGCGTTTTTCCCTGAATATATTCAGGAAAAAACGCATACGCCCTTTTTGGCCAAGTGCATCATTGTGGACGTTCTGCCTCTTTTCCTATGCTTTCAATGCAATTCCAGTCTACCTCCTGAAATCGGTTTCCTGCAATTCTGCCCCGCTTTCAAGTCCTCTTGGCAGCCTTACTTCAGTATATTTTTGGACGATAGCTGTCATTTATAACTCTGCAGGTTTGTGAATTACAGTGCCCATGAGCTCCTTTCTTCAACTCGCTTTCTTTTGAGCTGGCCGCAACACCGCAGGATGGCTTCAGGCCCTAATCTTGTTCCAGCACGGCACGCTGAGCCTTTGGTTAATTCCTCTTCCTGGTGGGAAATGAGAGTTAAATTTGCCCGTCCAGACACCTCCAGCTAGTCTCTCATTGGTTCTCGCTATTCCTGTTCATCTTCCGCAGAAATTGCAAACTGGGCTAAACAGGAGGTTAAAGGGACTGACTCTCAAAGTCGGGAGAGTGTTAGTAAAGAATCTGGAATGTTGCACCCGAGTACCAGGGTACGAAAACTGAGACCTATTTGAACACGTCTCCCGATCACATGGTTGATCATACTCTGGGTTCCACATGCATGTTTTAGCTGAAGGAAGAATACCTTAAACCTGGGTAGTTGAAACCCGTGGAATGGGTACCATGCAATATGACATCAAAGGGTCTTCATTTGCTCACCGAACCTCTCCAATCCTATCACTGCTGCGTTTATGCCCCTGTACACACGCTTGATTCTCTTTTGGAGACATAGCAATCCATAGGTTTTAAGATACTTACTAGTCAGGTACATTCTTAGGCGTTTAATATGGGGTGTTGAGTCCATTTCGTTGAGCAAGGAGTAGCTCTTGTCTATTCCATATTTGGCTTAAGGAACTTTATCTGTGCTCATTTCAATCTCTGGTTTTATGCAGAACCCCAACTCACCTTTCCCCTTAAGCAAGCATAAGTTGGTTTTCTAAATTTGAGACCCTGTTCTGTTCTGTAATTCAGTTCCTGTGTAGCCAAGTTTACATTCCGTGTATTACTGATATCTTATGATGTTTCTTTTTCTGTGTGACTTATTTCAGTTAGAATCATCATACCTGAATCCACTCATTGTGCTGCTAAGGGCCTGATGACATAGATTTCATTGCTGAGTGATATTGCTTTGTAAGTAAATACCACAACTTCTTTATCCATTTTTCATTTTCTGCGATGTTGAACTTGTACTGTAAACGAGGTTCTTGTAAACAGAGGCGTCCCAAACTTTGGGGTGGCTGTGTCTTTTTGATTTTAATTTCCCTAAGCTATAGGACCATAAGTGGAAGTGCCCTACGCTCTGTTGCTTTGTTTTTTAGATGTTTCAGGAAACACCATACACTTCTCCCGAGTGTCTGTTGGCAATTTACATCCCGCCCATCAGCATAACAAGGCTCCCAGTTCTCCATGGCCTGTCCTGCCTTGCTGGATTTTACACTTTTTTCAGGTGGCCCTTTTGACCGGGGGGAAGTGAGACTTCATTGTAGTGCAGATTTCCTTTGCAAGCTTGCTTGGTTGGCCAAAAAGGGCGTATGCGTTTTTTCCTGAATATATTCAGGAAAAAACGCATACGCCCTTTTTGGCCAAGTGCATCATTGTGGACGTTCTGCCTCTTTTCCTATGCTTTCAATGCAATTCCAGTCTACCTCCTGAAATCGGTTTCCTGCAATTCTGCCCCGCTTTCAAGTCCTCTTGGCAGCCTTACTTCAGTATATTTTTGGACGATAGCTGTCATTTATAACTCTGCAGGTTTGTGAATTACAGTGCCCCTGAGCTCCTTTCTTCAACTCGCTTTCTTTTGAGCTGGCCGCAACACCGCAGGATGGCTTCAGGCTCTAATCTGGTTCTGGCACGGCACACTGAGCCTTTGGTTATTTCCTCTTCCTGGTGGGAAATGAGAGTTAAATTTGCCCGTCCAGACAACTCCAGCTAGTCTCTCATTGGTTCTCCCTATTCCTGTTCATCTTCCGCAGAAATTGTAAACTGGGCCAAACAGGAGGTTAAAGGCACTGACTCTCCAAGTCGGGAGAGTGTTAGTAAAGAATCTGGAATGTTGCACCCGAGTACCAGGGGAGGAAAACTGAGACATATTTGAACACGTCTCCCGTTCACACGGTTGATCATACTCTGGGTTCCACATGCATGTTTTAGCTGAAGGAAGAATACCTTAAACCTGGAGAGTTGAGACCCGTGTAATGGGTACCATGCAAATTGACTTCAAAGGGTCTTCATTTGCTCACCGAACCTCTCCAATCCTATCACTGCTGCGTTTATGCCCCTGTACACACGCTTGATTCTCTTTCGGAGACATAGCAATCCATAGGTTTTAAGATACTTACTAGTCAGGTACATTCTTAGGCGTTTAATATGGGGTGTTGAGTCCATTTCATTGAGCAAGGAGTAGCTCTTGTCTATTCCATATTTGGCTTAAGGAACTTTATCTGTGCTCATTTCAATCTCTGGTTTTATGCAGCACCCCAACTCACCTTTCCCCTTAAGCAAGCATAAGTTGGTTTTCTAAATTTGAGACGCTGTTCTGTTTTGGAATTCAGTTCCTGTGTAGCCAAGTTTATATTCCGTGTATTAGTGATATCTTATGATGTTTCTTTTTCTGTGTGACTTATTTCAGTTAGAATCATCATACCTGAATCCACTCATTGTGCTGCTAAGGGCCTGATGACATAGATTTCATTGCTGAGTGATATTGCTTTGTAAGTAAATACCACAACTTCTTTATCCATTTTTCATTTTCTGTGATGTTGAACTTGTACTGTAAACGAGGTTCTTGTAAACAGAGGCGTCCCAAACTTTGGGGTGGCTGTGTCTTTTTGATTTTAATTTCCCTAAGCTATAGGACCATAAGTGGAAGTGCCCTAGGCTCTGTTGCTTTGTTTTTTAGATGTTTCAGGAAACACCATACACTTCTCCCGAGTGTCTGCTGGCAATTTACATCCCGCCCAGCAGCATAACAAGGCTCTCAGTTCTCCATGGCCTGTCCTGCCTTGCTGGATTTTACACTTTTTTCAGATGGCCCTTTTGACCGGGGGGAAGTGAGACTTCATTGTAGTGCAGATTTCCTTTGCAAGCTTGCTTGGTTGGCCAAAAAGGGCGTATGCGTTTTTCCCTGAATATATTCAGGAAAAAACGCATACGCCCTTTTTGGCCAAGTGCATCATTGTGGACGTTCTGCCTCTTTTCCTATGCTTTCAATGCAATTCCAGTCTACCTCCTGAAATCGGTTTCCTGCAATTCTGCCCCGCTTTCAAGTCCTCTTGGCAGCCTTACTTCAGTATATTTTTGGACGATAGCTGTCATTTATAACTCTGCAGGTTTGTGAATTACAGTGCCCATGAGCTCCTTTCTTCAACTCGCTTTCTTTTGAGCTGGCCGCAACACCGCAGGATGGCTTCAGGCCCTAATCTTGTTCCAGCATGGCACGCTGAGCCTTTGGTTAATTCCTCTTCCTGGTGGGAAATGAGAGTTAAATTTGCCCGTCCAGACACCTCCAGCTAGTCTCTCATTGGTTCTCGCTATTCCTGTTCATCTTCCGCAGAAATTGCAAACTGGGCCAAACAGGAGGTTAAAGGGACTGACTCTCCAAGTCGGGAGAGTGTTAGTAAAGCGTCTGGAATGTTGCACCCGAGTACCAGGGTACGAAAACTGAGACCTATTTGAACACGTCTCCCGATCACATGGTTGATCATACTCTGGGTTCCACATGCATGTTTTAGCTGAAGGAAGAATACCTTAAACCTGGGTAGTTGAAACCCGTGGAATGGGTACCATGCAATATGACATCAAAGGGTCTTCATTTGCTCACCGAACCTCTCCAATCCTATCACTGCTGCGTTTATGCCCCTGTACACATGCTTGATTCTCTTTCGGAGACATAGCAATCCATAGGTTTTAAGATACTTACTAGTCAGGTACATTCTTAGGCGTTTAATATGCGGTGTTGAGGCCATTTCGTTGAGCAAGGAGTAGCTCTTGTCTATTCCATATTTGGCTTAAGGAACTTTATCTGTGCTCATTTCAATCTCTGGTTTTATGCAGCACCCCAACTCACCTTTCCCCTTAAGCAAGCATAAGTTGGTTTTCTAAATTTGAGACGCTGTTCTGTTTTGGAATTCAGTTCCTGTGTAGCCAAGTTTATATTCCGTGTATTAGTGATATCTTATGATGTTTCTTTTTCTGTGTGACTTATTTCAGTTAGAATCATCATACCTGAATCCACTCATTGTGCTGCTAAGGGCCTGATGACATAGATTTCATTGCTGAGTGATATTGCTTTGTAAGTAAATACCGCAACTTCTTTATCCATTTTTCATTTTCTGCGATGTTGAACTTGTACTGTAAACGAGGTTCTTGTAAACAGAGGCGTCCCAAACTTTGGGGTGGCTGTGTCTTTTTGATTTTAATTTCCCTAAGCTATAGGACCATAAGTGGAAGTGCCCTAGGCTCTGTTGCTTTGTTTTTTAGATGTTTCAGGAAACACCATACACTTCTCCGGAGTGTCTGTTGGCAATTTACATCCCGCCCAGCAGCATAACAAGGCTCTCAGTTCTCCATGGCCTGTCCTGCCTTGCAGGATTTTACACTTTTTTCAGATGGCCCTTTTGACAGGGGGGAAGTGAGACTTCATTGTAGTGCAGATTTCCTTTGCAAGCTTGCTTGGTTGGCCAAAAAGTGCGTATGGTTTTTCCCTGAATATATTCAGGAAAAAACGCATACGCCCTTTTTGGCCAAGTGCATCATTGTGGACGTTCTGCCTCTTTTCCTATGCTTTCAATGCAATTCCAGTCTACCTCCTGAAATCGGTTTCCTGCAATTCTGCCCCGCTTTCAAGTCCTCTTGGCAGCCTTACTTCAGTACATTTTTGGATGATAGCTGTCATTTATAACTCTGCAGGTTTGTGAATTACAGTGCCCCTGAGCTCCTTTCTTCAACTCGCTTTCTTTTGAGCTGGCCGCAACACCGCAGGATGGCTTCAGGCTCTAATCTGGTTCCGGCACGGCACACTGAGCCTTTGGTTATTTCCTCTTCCTGGTGGGAAATGAGAGTTAAATTTGCCCGTCCAGACAACTCCAGCTAGTCTCTCATTGGTTCTCCCTATTCCTGTTCATCTTCCGCAGAAATTGCAAACTGGGCCAAACAGGACGTTAAAGGCGCTGACTTTCCAAGTCGGGAGAGTGTTAGTAAAGAATCTGGAATGTTGCACCCGAGTACCAGGGGAGGAAAACTGAAACATATTTGAACACGTCTCCCGTTCACATGGTTGATCATACTCTGGGTTCCACATGCATGTTTTAGCTGAAGGAAGAATACCTTAAACCTGGAGAGTTGAGACCCGTGTAATGGGTACCAGGCAAATTGACTTCAAAGGGTCTTCATTTGCTCACCGAACCTCTCCAATCCTATCACTGCTGCGTTTATGCCCCTGTACACACGCTTGATTCTCTTTTGGAGACATAGCAATCCATAGGTTTTAAGATACTTACTAGTCAGGTACATTCTTAGGCGTTTAATATGGGGTGTTGAGTCCATTTCGTTGAGCAAGGAGTAGCTCTTGTCTATTCCATATTTGGCTTAAGGAACTTTATCTGTGCTCATTTCAATCTCTGGTTTTATGCAGAACCCCAACTCACCTTTCCCCTTAAGCAAGCATAAGTTGGTTTTCTAAATTTGAGACCCTGTTCTGTTCTGTAATTCAGTTCCTGTGTAGCCAAGTTTACATTCCGTGTATTACTGATATCTTATGATGTTTCTTTTTCTGTGTGACTTATTTCAGTTAGAATCATCATACCTGAATCCACTCATTGTGCTGCTAAGGGCCTGATGACATAGATTTCATTGCTGAGTGATATTGCTTTGTAAGTAAATACCACAACTTCTTTATCCATTTTTCATTTTCTGCGATGTTGAACTTGTACTGTAAACGAGGTTCTTGTAAACAGAGGCGTCCCAAACTTTGGGGTGGCTGTGTCTTTTTGATTTTAATTTCCCTAAGCTATAGGACCATAAGTGGAAGTGCCCTAGGCTCTGTTGCTTTGTTTTTTAGATGTTTCAGGAAACACCATACACTTCTCCCGAGTGTCTGTTGGCAATTTACATCCCGCCCATCAGCATAACAAGGCTCCCAGTTCTCCATGGCCTGTCCTGCCTTGCTGGATTTTACACTTTTTTCAGGTGGCCCTTTTGACCGGGGGGAAGTGAGACTTCATTGTAGTGCAGATTTCCTTTGCAAGCTTGCTTGGTTGGCCAAAAAGGGCGTATGCGTTTTTCCCTGAATATATTCAGGAAAAAACGCATACGCCCTTTTTGGCCAAGTGCATCATTGTGGACGTTCTGCCTCTTTTCCTATGCTTTCAATGCAATTCCAGTCTACCTCCTGAAATCGGTTTCCTGCAATTCTGCCCCGCTTTCAAGTCCTCTTGGCAGCCTTACTTCAGTATATTTTTGGACGATAGCTGTCATTTATAACTCTGCAGGTTTGTGAATTACAGTGCCCCTGAGCTCCTTTCTTCAACTCGCTTTCTTTTGAGCTGGCCGCAACACCGCAGGATGGCTTCAGGCTCTAATCTGGTTCTGGCACGGCACACTGAGCCTTTGGTTATTTCCTCTTCCTGGTGGGAAATGAGAGTTAAATTTGCCCGTCCAGACAACTCCAGCTAGTCTCTCATTGGTTCTCCCTATTCCTGTTCATCTTCCGCAGAAATTGCAAACTGGGCCAAACAGGAGGTTAAAGGCACTGACTCTCCAAGTCGGGTGAGTGTTAGTAAAGAATCTGGAATGTTGCACCCGAGTACCAGGGGAGGAAAACTGAGACATATTTGAACACGTCTCCCGTTCACACGGTTGATCATACTCTGGGTTCCACATGCATGTTTTAGCTGAAGGAAGAATACCTTAAACCTGGAGAGTTGAGACCCGTGTAATGGGTACCATGCAAATTGACTTCAAAGGGTCTTCATTTGCTCACCGAACCTCTCCAATCCTATCACTGCTGCGTTTAT
The DNA here is from genome assembly GCF_964374135.1 of Grampus griseus. Lineage (NCBI taxonomy): Eukaryota > Metazoa > Chordata > Mammalia > Artiodactyla > Delphinidae > Grampus > Grampus griseus. The sequence continues at coordinate 52,244,483 of NC_138997.1, forward strand.
GCCCCTGTACACACGCTTGATTCTCTTTTGGAGACATAGCAATCCATAGGTTTTAAGATACTTACTAGTCAGGTACATTCTTAGGCGTTTAATATGGGGTGTTGAGTCCATTTCATTGAGCAAGGAGTAGCTCTTGTCTATTCCATATTTGGCTTAAGGAACTTTATCTGTGCTCATTTCAATCTCTGGTTTTATGCAGCACCCCAACTCACCTTTCCCCTTAAGCAAGCATAAGTTGGTTTTCTAAATTTGAGACGCTGTTCTGTTTTGGAATTCAGTTCCTGTGTAGCCAAGTTTATATTCCGTGTATTAGTGATATCTTATGATGTTTCTTTTTCTGTGTGACTTATTTCAGTTAGAATCATCATACCTGAATCCACTCATTGTGCTGCTAAGGGCCTGATGACATAGATTTCATTGCTGAGTGATATTGCTTTGTAAGTAAATACCACAACTTCTTTATCCATTTTTCATTTTCTGCGATGTTGAACTTGTACTGTAAACGAGGTTCTTGTAAACAGAGGCGTCCCAAACTTTGGGGTGGCTGTGTCTTTTTGATTTTAATTTCCCTAAGCTATAGGACCATAAGTGGAAGTGCCCTAGGCTCTGTTGCTTTGTTTTTTAGATGTTTCAGGAAACACCATACACTTCTCCGGAGTGTCTGTTGGCAATTTACATCCCGCCCAGCAGCATAACAAGGCTCTCAGTTCTCCATGGCCTGTCCTGCCTTGCTGGATTTTACACTTTTTTCAGATGGCCCTTTTGACCGGGGGGAAGTGAGACTTCATTGTAGTGCAGATTTCCTTTGCAAGCTTGCTTGGTTGGCCAAAAAGGGCGTATGCGTTTTTCCCTGAATATATTCAGGAAAAAACGCATACGCCCTTTTTGGCCAAGTGCATCATTGTGGACGTTCTGCCTCTTTTCCTATGCTTTCAATGCAATTCCAGTCTACCTCCTGAAATCGGTTTCCTGCAATTCTGCCCCGCTTTCAAGTCCTCTTGGCAACCTTACTTCAGTATATTTTTGGACGATAGCTGTCATTTATAACTCTGCAGGTTTGTGAATTACAGTGTCCCTGAGCTCCTTTCTTCAACTCGCTTTCTTTTGAGCTGGCCGCAACAACGCAGGATGGCTTCAGGCCCTAATCTTGTTCCAGCACGGCACGCTGAGCCTTTGGTTAATTCCTCTTCCTGGTGGGAAATGAGAGTTAAATTTGCCCGTCCAGACACCTCCAGCTAGTCTCTCATTGGTTCTCGCTATTCCTGTTCATCTTCCGCAGAAATTGCAAACTGGGCTAAACAGGAGGTTAAAGGGACTGACTCTCCAAGTCGGGAGAGTGTTAGTAAAGCGTCTGGAATGTTGCACCCGAGTACCAGGGTACGAAAACTGAGACCTATTTGAACACGTCTCCCGATCACATGGTTGATCATACTCTGGGTTCCACATGCATGTTTTAGCTGAAGGAAGAATACCTTAAACCTGGGTAGTTGAAACCCGTGGAATGGGTACCATGCAATATGACATCAAAGGGTCTTCATTTGCTCACCGAACCTCTCCAATCCTATCACTGCTGCGTTTATGCCCCTGTACACACGCTTGATTCTCTTTCGGAGACATAGCAATCCATAGGTTTTAAGATACTTACTAGTCAGGTACATTCTTAGGCGTTTAATATGCGGTGTTGAGTCCATTTCGTTGAGCAAGGAGTAGCTCTTGTCTATTCCATATTTGGCTTAAGGAACTTTATCTGTGCTCATTTCAATCTCTGGTTTTATGCAGCACCCCAACTCACCTTTCCCCTTAAGCAAGCATAAGTTGGTTTTCTAAATTTGAGACGCTGTTCTGTTTTGGAATTCAGTTCCTGTGTAGCCAAGTTTATATTCCGTGTATTAGTGATATCTTATGATGTTTCTTTTTCTGTGTGACTTATTTCAGTTAGAATCATCATACCTGAATCCACTCATTGTGCTGCTAAGGGCCTGATGACATAGATTTCATTGCTGAGTGATATTGCTTTGTAAGTAAATACCACAACTTCTTTATCCATTTTTCATTTTCTGCGATGTTGAACTTGTACTGTAAACGAGGTTCTTGTAAACAGAGGCGTCCCAAACTTTGGGGTGGCTGTGTCTTTTTGATTTTAATTTCCCTAAGCTATAGGACCATAAGTGGAAGTGCCCTAGGCTCTGTTGCTTTGTTTTTTAGATGTTTCAGGAAACACCATACACTTCTCCCGAGTGTCTGTTGGCAATTTACATCCCGCCCATCAGCATAACAAGGCTCCCAGTTCTCCATGGCCTGTCCTGCCTTGCTGGATTTTACACTTTTTTCAGATGGCCCTTTTGACCGGGGGGAAGTGAGACTTCATTGTAGTGCAGATTTCCTTTGCAAGCTTGCTTGGTTGGCCAAAAAGGGCGTATGCGTTTTTTCCTGAATATATTCAGGAAAAAACGCATACGCCCTTTTTGGCCAAGTGCATCATTGTGGACGTTCTGTCTCTTTTCCTATGCTTTCAATGCAATTCCAGTCTACCTCCTGAAATCGGTTTCCTGCAATTCTGCCCCGCTTTCAAGTCCTCTTGGCAGCCTTACTTCAGTATATTTTTGGACGATAGCTGTCATTTATAACTCTGCAGGTTTGTTAATTACAGTGCCCCTGAGCTCCTTTCTTCAACTCGCTTTCTTTTGAGCTGGCCGCAACACCGCAGGATGGTTTCAGTCTCTAATCTGGTTCCGGCACGGCACACTGAGCCTTTGGTTATTTCCTCTTCCTGGTGGGAAATGAGAGTTAAATTTGCCCGTCCAGGCAACTCCAGCTAGTCTCTCATTGGTTCTCCCTATTCCTGTTCATCTTCCGCAGAAATTGCAGACTGGGCCAAACAGGAGGTTAAAGGCGCTGACTCTCCAAGTCGGGAGAGTGTTAGTAAAGAATCTGGAATGTTGCACCCGAGTACCAGGGGAGGAAAACTGAGACATATTTGAACACGTCTCCCGTTCACACGGTTGATCATACTCTGGGTTCCACATGCATGTTTTAGCTGAAGGAAGAATACCTTAAACCTGGAGAGTTGAGACCCGTGTAATGGGTACCAGGCAAATTGACTTCAAAGGGTTCTCATTTGCTCACTGAACCTCTCCAATCCTATCACTGCTGCGTTTATGCCCCTGTACACACGCTTGATTCTCTTTTGGAGACATAGCAATCCATAGGTTTTAAGATACTTACTAGTCAGGTACATTCTTAGGCGTTTAATATGGGGTGTTGAGTCCATTTCGTTGAGCAAGGAGTAGCTCTTGTCTATTCCATATTTGGCTTAAGGAACTTTATCTGTGCTCATTTCAATCTCTGGTTTTATGCAGAACCCCAACTCACCTTTCCCCTTAAGCAAGCATAAGTTGGTTTTCTAAATTTGAGACCCTGTTCTGTTCTGTAATTCAGTTCCTGTGTAGCCAAGTTTACATTCCGTTTATTACTGATACCTTATGATGTTTCTTTTTCTGTCTGACTTATTTCAGTTAGAATCATCATACCTGAATCCACTCATTGTGCTGCTAAGGGCCTGATGACATAGATTTCATTGCTGAGTGATATTACTTTGCAAGTAAATACCACAACTTCTTTATCCATTTTTCACTTTCTGCGATGTTGAACTTGTACTGTAAATGAGGTTCTTGTAAACAGAGGCGTCCCAAACTTTGGGGTGGCTGTGTCTTTTTGATTTTAATTTCCTTAAGCTATAGGACCATAAGTGGAAGTGCCCTACGCTCTGTTGCTTTGTTTTTTAGATGTTTCAGGAAACACCATACACTTCTCCCGAGTTTCTGTTGGCAATTTACATCCCGCCCAGCAGCATAACAAGGCTCTCAGTTCTCCATGGCCTGTCCTGCCTTGCTGGATTTTACACTTTTTTCAGATGGCCCTTTTGACCGGGGGGAAGTGAGACTTCATTGTAGTGCAGATTTCCTTTGCAAGCTTGCTTGGTTGGCCAAAAAGGGCGTATGCGTTTTTCCCTGAATATATTCAGGAAAAAACGCATACGCCCTTTTTGGCCAAGTGCATCATTGTGGACGTTCTGCCTCTTTTCCTATGCTTTCAATGCAATTCCAGTCTACCTCCTGAAATCGGTTTCCTGCAATTCTGCCCTGCTTTCAAGTCCTCTTGGCAGCCTTACTTCAGTATATTTTTGGACGATAGCTGTCATTTATAACTCTGCAGGTTTGTGAATTACAGTGCCCATGAGCTCCTTTCTTCAACTCGCTTTCTTTTGAGCTGGCCGCAACACCGCAGGATGGCTTCAGGCCCTAATCTTGTTCCAGCACGGCACGCTGAGCCTTTGGTTAATTCCTCTTCCTGCTGGGAAATGAGAGTTAAATTTGCCCGTCCAGACACCTCCAGCTAGTCTCTCATTGGTTCTCGCTATTCCTGTTCATCTTCCGCAGAAATTGCAAACTGGGCTAAACAGGAGGTTAAAGGGACTGACTCTCCAAGTCGGGAGAGTGTTAGTAAAGCGTCTGGAATGTTGCACCCGAGTACCAGGGTACGAAAACTGAGACCTATTTGAACACGTCTCCCGATCACATGGTTGATCATACTCTGGGTTCCACATGCATGTTTTAGCTGAAGGAAGAATACCTTAAACCTGGGTAGTTGAAACCCGTGGAATGGGTACCATGCAATATGACATCAAAGGGTCTTCATTTGCTCACCGAACCTCTCCAATCCTATCACTGCTGCGTTTATGCCCCTGTACACATGCTTGATTCTCTTTCGGAGACATAGCAATCCATAGGTTTTAAGATACTTACTAGTCAGGTACATTCTTAGGCATTTAATATGCGGTGTTGAGTCCATTTCGTTGAGCAAGGAGTAGCTCTTGTCTATTCCATATTTGGCTTAAGGAACTTTATCTGTGCTCATTTCAATCTCTGGTTTTATGCAGCACCCCAACTCACCTTTCCCCTTAAGCAAGCATAAGTTGGTTTTCTAAATTTGAGACCCTGTTCTGTTCTGTAATTCAGTTCCTGTGTAGCCAAGTTTACATTCCGTGTATTACTGATATCTTATGATGTTTCTTTTTCTGTGTGACTTATTTCAGTTAGAATCATCATACCTGAATCCACTCATTGTGCTGCTAAGGGCCTGATGACATAGATTTCATTGCTGAGTGATATTGCTTTGTAAGTAAATACCACAACTTCTTTATCCATTTTTCATTTTCTGCGATGTTGAACTTGTACTGTAAACGAGGTTCTTGTAAACAGAGGCGTCCCAAACTTTGGGGTGGCTGTGTCTTTTTGATTTTAATTTCCCTAAGCTATAGGACCATAAGTGGAAGTGCCCTAGGCTCTGTTGCTTTGTTTTTTAGATGTTTCAGGAAACACCATACACTTCTCCCGAGTGTCTGTTGGCAATTTACATCCCGCCCATCAGCATAACAAGGCTCCCAGTTCTCCATGGCCTGTCCTGCCTTGCTGGATTTTACACTTTTTTCAGGTGGCCCTTTTGACCGGGGGGAAGTGAGACTTCATTGTAGTGCAGATTTCCTTTGCAAGCTTGCTTGGTTGGCCAAAAAGGGCGTATGCGTTTTTTCCTGAATATATTCAGGAAAAAACGCATACGCCCTTTTTGGCCAAGTGCATCATTGTGGACGTTCTGCCTCTTTTCCTATGCTTTCAATGCAATTCCAGTCTACCTCCTGAAATCGGTTTCCTGCAATTCTGCCCCGCTTTCAAGTCCTCTTGGCAGCCTTACTTCAGTATATTTTTGGACGATAGCTGTCATTTATAACTCTGCAGGTTTGTGAATTACAGTGCCCCTGAGCTCCTTTCTTCAACTCGCTTTCTTTTGAGCTGGCCGCAACACCGCAGGATGGCTTCAGGCTCTAATCTGGTTCTGGCACGGCACACTGAGCCTTTGGTTATTTCCTCTTCCTGGTGGGAAATGAGAGTTAAATTTGCCCGTCCAGACAACTCCAGCTAGTCTCTCATTGGTTCTCCCTATTCCTGTTCATCTTCCGCAGAAATTGCAAACTGGGCCAAACAGGAGGTTAAAGGCACTGACTCTCCAAGTCGGGAGAGTGTTAGTAAAGAATCTGGAATGTTGCACCCGAGTACCAGGGGAGGAAAACTGAGACATATTTGAACACGTCTCCCGTTCACACGGTTGATCATACTCTGGGTTCCACATGCATGTTTTAGCTGAAGGAAGAATACCTTAAACCTGGAGAGTTGAGACCCGTGTAATGGGTACCATGCAAATTGACTTCAAAGGGTCTTCATTTGCTCACCGAACCTCTCCAATCCTATCACTGCTGCGTTTATGCCCCTGTACACACGCTTGATTCTCTTTTGGAGACATAGCAATCCATAGGTTTTAAGATACTTACTAGTCAGGTACATTCTTAGGCGTTTAATATGGGGTGTTGAGTCCATTTCATTGAGCAAGGAGTAGCTCTTGTCTATTCCATATTTGGCTTAAGGAACTTTATCTGTGCTCATTTCAATCTCTGGTTTTATGCAGCACCCCAACTCACCTTTCCCCTTAAGCAAGCATAAGTTGGTTTTCTAAATTTGAGACGCTGTTCTGTTTTGGAATTCAGTTCCTGTGTAGCCAAGTTTATATTCCGTGTATTAGTGATATCTTATGATGTTTCTTTTTCTGTGTGACTTATTTCAGTTAGAATCATCATACCTGAATCCACTCATTGTGCTGCTAAGGGCCTGATGACATAGATTTCATTGCTGAGTGATATTGCTTTGTAAGTAAATACCACAACTTCTTTATCCATTTTTCATTTTCTGCGATGTTGAACTTGTACTGTAAACGAGGTTCTTGTAAACAGAGGCGTCCCAAACTTTGGGGTGGCTGTGTCTTTTTGATTTTAATTTCCCTAAGCTATAGGACCATAAGTGGAAGTGCCCTAGGCTCTGTTGCTTTGTTTTTTAGATGTTTCAGGAAACACCATACACTTCTCCCGAGTTTCTGTTGGCAATTTACATCCCGCGCAGCAGCATAACAAGGCTCTCAGTTCTCCATGGCCTGTCCTGCCTTGCTGGATTTTACACTTTTTTCAGATGGCCCTTTTGACCGGGGGGAAGTGAGACTTCATTGTAGTGCAGATTTCCTTTGCAAGCTTGCTTGGTTGGCCAAAAAGGGCGTATGCGTTTTTCCCTGAATATATTCAGGAAAAAACGCATACGCCCTTTTTGGCCAAGTGCATCATTGTGGACGTTCTGCCTCTTTTCCTATGCTTTCAATGCAATTCCAGTCTACCTCCTGAAATCGGTTTCCTGCAATTCTGCCCTGCTTTCAAGTCCTCTTGGCAGCCTTACTTCAGTATATTTTTGGACGATAGCTGTCATTTATAACTCTGCAGGTTTGTGAATTACAGTGCCCATGAGCTCCTTTCTTCAACTCGCTTTCTTTTGAGCTGGCCGCAACACCGCAGGATGGCTTCAGGCCCTAATCTTGTTCCAGCACGGCACGCTGAGTCTTTGGTTAATTCCTCTTCCTGGTGGGAAATGAGAGTTAAATTTGCCCGTCCAGACACCTCCAGCTAGTCTCTCATTGGTTCTCGCTATTCCTGTTCATCTTCCGCAGAAATTGCAAACTGGGCTAAACAGGAGGTTAAAGGGACTGACTCTCCAAGTCGGGAGAGTGTTAGTAAAGCGTCTGGAATGTTGCACCCGAGTACCAGGGTACGAAAACTGAGACCTATTTGAACACGTCTCCCGATCACATGGTTGATCATACTCTGGGTTCCACATGCATGTTTTAGCTGAAGGAAGAATACCTTAAACCTGGGTAGTTGAAACCCGTGGAATGGGTACCATGCAATATGACATCAAAGGGTCTTCATTTGCTCACTGAACCTCTCCAATCCTATCACTGCTGCGTTTATGCCCCTGTACACACGCTTGATTCTCTTTTGGAGACATAGCAATCCATAGGTTTTAAGATACTTACTAGTCAGGTACATTCTTAGGCGTTTAATATGGGGTGTTGAGTCCATTTCGTTGAGCAAGGAGTAGCTCTTGTCTATTCCATATTTGGCTTAAGGAACTTTATCTGTGCTCATTTCAATCTCTGGTTTTATGCAGAACCCCAACTCACCTTTCCCCTTAAGCAAGCATAAGTTGGTTTTCTAAATTTGAGACCCTGTTCTGTTCTGTAATTCAGTTCCTGTGTAGCCAAGTTTACATTCCGTGTATTACTGATACCTTATGATGTTTCTTTTTCTGTGTGACTTATTTCAGTTAGAATCATCATACCTGAATCCACTCATTGTGCTGCTAAGGGCCTGATGACATAGATTTCATTGCTGAGTGATATTGCTTTGTAAGTAAATACCACAACTTCTTTATCCATTTTTCATTTTCTGCGATGTTGAACTTGTACTGTAAACGAGGTTCTTGTAAACAGAGGCGTCCCAAACTTTGGGGTGGCTGTGTCTTTTTGATTTTAATTTCCCTAAGCTATAGGACCATAAGTGGAAGTGCCCTAGGCTCTGTTGCTTTGTTTTTTAGATGTTTCAGGAAACACCATACACTTCTCCCGAGTGTCTGTTGGCAATTTACATCCCGCCCAGCAGCATAACAAGGCTCTCAGTTCTCCATGGCCTGTCCTGCCTTGCAGGATTTTACACTTTTTTCAGGTGGCCCTTTTGACCGGGGGGAAGTGAGACTTCATTGTAGTGCAGATTTCCTTTGCAAGCTTGCTTGGTTGGCCAAAAAGGGCGTATGCGTTTTTCCCTGAATATATTCAGGAAAAAACGCATACGCCCTTTTTGGCCAAGTGCATCATTGTGGACGTTCTGCCTCTTTTCCTATGCTTTCAATGCAATTCCAGTCTACCTCCTGAAATCGGTTTCCTGCAATTCTGCCCCGCTTTCAAGTCCTCTTGGCAGCCTTACTTCAGTATATTTTTGGATGATAGCTGTCATTTATAACTCTGCAGGTTTGTGAATTACAGTGCCCCTGAGCTCCTTTCTTCAACTCGCTTTCTTTTGAGCTGGCCGCAACACCGCAGGATGGCTTCAGGCCCTAATCTTGTTCCAGCACGGCACGCTGAGCCTTTGGTTAATTCCTCTTCCTGGTGGGAAATGAGAGTTAAATTTGCCCGTCCAGACACCTCCAGCTAGTCTCTCATTGGTTCTCGCAATTCCTGTTCATCTTCCGCAGAAATTGCAAACTGGGCTAAACAGGAGGTTAAAGGGACTGACTCTCCAAGTCAGGAGAGTGTTAGTAAAGCGTCTGGTATGTTGCACCCGAGTACCAGGGTACGAAAACTGAGACATATTTGAACACGTCTCCCGATCACATGGTTTATCATACTCTGGGTTCCACATGCATGTTTTACCTGAAGGAAGAATACCTTAAACCTGGGTAGTTGAAACCCGTGGAATGGGTACCATGCAATATGACATCAAAGGGTCTTCATTTTCTCACCGAACCTCTCCAATCCTATCACTGCTGCGTTTATGCCCCTGTACACATGCTTGATTCTCTTTCGGAGACATAGCAATCCATAGGTTTTAAGATACTTACTAGTCAGGTACATTCTTAGGCGTTTAATATGCGGTGTTGAGTCCATTTCGTTGAGCAAGGAGTAGCTCTTGTCTATTCCATATTTGGCTTAAGGAACTTTATCTGTGCTCATTTCAATCTCTGGTTTTATGCAGCACCCCAACTCACCTTTCCCCTTAAGCAAGCATAAGTTGGTTTTCTAAATTTGAGACCCTGTTCTGTTTTGGAATTCAGTTCCTGTGTAGCCAAGTTTACATTCCGTGTATTACTGATATCTTAGGATGTTTCTTTTTCTGTGTGACTTATTTCAGTTAGAATCATCATACCTGAATCCACTCATTGTGCTGCTAAGGGCCTGATGACATAGATTTCATTGCTGAGTGATATTGCTTTGTAAGTAAATACCAGAAGTTCTTTATCCATTTTTCACTTTCTGCGATGTTGAACTTGTACTGTAAACGAGGTTCTTGTAAACAGAGGCGTCCCAAACTTTGGGGTGGCTGTGTCTTTTTGATTTTAATTTCCCTAAGCTATAGGACCATAAGTGGAAGTGCCTTAGGCTCTGTTGCTTTGTTTTTTAGATGTTTCAGGAAACACCATACACTTCTCCCGAGTGTCTGTTGGCAATTTACATCCCGCCCAGCAGCATAACAAGGCTCCCAGTTCTCCATGGCCTGTCCTGCCTTGCTGGATTTTACACTTTTTTCAGATGGCCCTTTTGACCGGGGGGAAGTGAGACTTCATTGTAGTGCAGATTTCCTTTGCAAGCTTGCTTGGTTGGCCAAAAAGGGCGTATGCGTTTTTTCCTGAATATATTCAGGAAAAAACGCATACGCCCTTTTTGGCCAAGTGCATCATTGTGGACGTTCTGCCTCTTTTCCTATGCTTTCAATGCAATTCCAGTCTACCTCCTGAAATCGGTTTCCTGCAATTCTGCCCCGCTTTCAAGTCCTCTTGGCAGCCTTACTTCAGTATATTTTTGGACGATAGCTGTCATTTATAACTCTGCAGGTTTGTGAATTACAGTGCCCCTGAGCTCCTTTCTTCAACTCGCTTTCTTTTGAGCTGGCCGCAACACCGCAGGATGTCTTCAGGCTCTAATCTGGTTCCGGCACGGCACACTGAGCCTTTGGTTATTTCCTCTTCCTGGTGGGAAATGAGAGTTAAATTTGCCCGTCCAGACAACTCCAGCTAGTCTCTCATTGGTTCTCCCTATTCCTGTTCATCTTCCGCAGAAATTACAAACTGGGCCAAACAGGACGTTAAAGGCGCTGACTCTCCAAGTCGGGAGAGTGTTAGTAAAGAATCTGGAATGTTGCACCCGAGTACCAGGGGAGGAAAACTGAGACATATTTGAACACGTCTCCCGTTCACACGGTTGATCATACTCTGGGTTCCACATGCATGTTTTAGCTGAAGGAAGAATACCTTAAACCTGGAGAGTTGAGACCCGTGTAATGGGTACCATGCAAATTGACTTCAAAGGGTCTTCATTTGCTCACCGAACCTCTCCAATCCTATCACTGCTGCGTTTATGCCCCTGTACACACGCTTGATTCTCTTTCGGAGACATAGCAATCCATAGGTTTTAAGATACTTACTAGTCAGGTACATTCTTAGGCGTTTAATATGGGGTGTTGAGTCCATTTCGTTGAGCAAGGAGTAGCTCTTGTCTATTCCATATTTGGCTTAAGGAACTTTATCTGTGCTCATTTCAATCTCTGGTTTTATGCAGAACCCCAACTCACCTTTCCCCTTAAGCAAGCATAAGTTGGTTTTCTAAATTTGAGACCCTGTTCTGTTTTGTAATTCAGTTCCTGTGTAGCCAAGTTTACATTCCGTGTATTACTGATACCTTATGATGTTTCATTTTCTGTGTGACTTATTTCAGTTAGAATCATCATACCTCAATCCACTCATTGTGCTGCTAAGGGCCTGATGACATAGATTTCATTGCTGAGTGATATTGCTTTGTAAGTAAATACCACAACTTCTTTATCCATTTTTCATTTTCTGCGATGTTGAACTTGTACTGTAAACGAGGTTCTTGTAAACAGAGGCGTCCCAAACTTTGGGGTGGCTGTGTCTTTTTGATTTTAATTTCCCTAAGCTATAGGACCATAAGTGGAAGTGCCCTAGGCTCTGTTGCTTTGTTTTTTAGATGTTTCAGGAAACACCATACACTTCTCCCGAGTGTCTGTTGGCAATTTACATCCCGCCCATCAGCATAACAAGGCTCCCAGTTCTCCATGGCCTGTCCTGCCTTGCTGGATTTTACACTTTTTTCAGATGGCCCTTTTGACCGGGGGGAAGTGAGACTTCATTGTAGTGCAGATTTCCTTTGCAAGCTTGCTTGGTTGGCCAAAAAGGGCGTATGCGTTTTTTCCTGAATATATTCAGGAAAAAACGCATACGCCCTTTTTGGCCAAGTGCATCATTGTGGACGTTCTGCCTCTTTTCCTATGCTTTCAATGCAATTCCAGTCTACCTCCTGAAATCGGTTTCCTGCAATTCTGCCCCGCTTTCAAGTCCTCTTGGCAGCCTTACTTCAGTATATTTTTGGACGATAGCTGTCATTTATAACTCTGCAGGTTTGTGAATTACAGTGCCCCTGAGCTCCTTTCTTCAACTCGCTTTCTTTTGAGCTGGCCGCAACACCGCAGGATGGCTTCAGGCTCTAATCTGGTTCCGGCACGGCACACTGAGCCTTTGGTTATTTCCTCTTCCTGGTGGGAAATGAGAGTTAAATTTGCCCGTCCAGACAACTCCAGCTAGTCTCTCATTGGTTCTCCCTATTCCTGTTCATCTTCCGCAGAAATTGCAAACTGGGCCAAACAGGAGGTTAAAGGCGCTGACTCTCCAAGTCGAGAGAGTGTTAGTAAAGAATCTGGAATGTTGCACCCGAGTACCAGGGGAGGAAAACTGAGACATATTTGAACACGTCTCCCGTTCACACGGTTGATCATACTCTGGGTTCCACATGCATGTTTTAGCTGAAGGAAGAATACCTTAAACCTGGAGAGTTGAGACCCGTGTAATGGGTACCATGCAAATTGACTTCAAAGGGTCTTCATTTGCTCACCGAACCTCTCCAATCCTATCACTGCTGCGTTTATGCCCCTGTACACACGCTTGATTCTCTTTCGGAGACATAGCAATCCATAGGTTTTAAGATACTTACTAGTCAGGTACATTCTTAGGCGTTTAATATGGGGTGTTGAGTCCATTTCATTGAGCAAGGAGTAGCTCTTGTCTATTCCATATTTGGCTTAAGGAACTTTATCTGTGCTCATTTCAATCTCTGGTTTTATGCAGCACCCCAACTCACCTTTCCCCTTAAGCAAGCATAAGTTGGTTTTCTAAATTTGAGACGCTGTTCTGTTTTGGAATTCAGTTCCTCTGTAGCCAAGTTTATATTCCGTGTATTAGTGATATCTTATGATGTTTCTTTTTCTGTGTGACTTATTTCAGTTAGAATCATCATACCTGAATCCACTCATTGTGCTGCTAAGGGCCTGATGACATAGATTTCATTGCTGAGTGATATTGCTTTGTAAGTAAATACCACAACTTCTTTATCCATTTTTCATTTTCTGCGATGTTGAACTTGTACTGTAAACGAGGTTCTTGTAAACAGAGGCGTCCCAAACTTTGGGGTGGCTGTGTCTTTTTTATTTTAATTTCCCTAAGCTATAGGACCATAAGTGGAAGTGCCCTAGGCTCTGTTGCTTTGTTTTTTAGATGTTTCAGGAAACACCATACACTTCTCCGGAGTGTCTGTTGGCAATTTACATCCCGCCCAGCAGCATAACAAGGCTCCCAGTTCTCCATGGCCTGTCCTGCCTTGCAGGATTTTACACTTTTTTCAGATGGCCCTTTTGACCAGGGGGAAGTGAGACTTCATTGTAGTGCAGATTTCCTTTGCAAGCTTGCTTGGTTGGCCAAAAAGTGCGTATGCGTTTTTTCCTGAATATATTCAGGAAAAAACGCATACGCCCTTTTTGGCCAAGTGCATCATTGTGGACGTTCTGCCTCTTTTCCTATGCTTTCAATGCAATTCCAGTCTACCTCCTGAAATCGGTTTCTTGCAATTCTGCCCCGCTTTCAAGTCCTCTTGGCAGCCTTACTTCAGTATATTTTTGGACGATAGCTGTCATTTATAACTCTGCAGGTTTGTGAATTACAGTGCCCATGAGCTCCTTTCTTCAACTCGCTTTCTTTTGAGCTGGCCGCAACACCGCAGGATGGCTTCAGGCCCTAATCTTGTTCCAGCACGGCACGCTGAGCCTTTGGTTAATTCCTCTTCCTGGTGGGAAATGAGAGTTAAATTTGCCCGTCCAGACACCTCCAGCTAGTCTCTCATTGGTTCTCACTATTCCTGTTCATCTTCCGCAGAAATTGCAAACTGGGCTAAACAGGAGGTTAAAGGGACTGACTCTCCAAGTCGGGAGAGTGTTAGTAAAGCGTCTGGAATGTTGCACCCGAGTACCAGGGTACGAAAACTGAGACATATTTGAACACGTCTCCCGATCACATGGTTGATCATACTCTGGGTTCCACATGCATGTTTTAGCTGAAGGAAGAATACCTTAAACCTGGGTAGTTGAAACCCGTGGAATGGGTACCATGCAATATGACATCAAAGGGTCTTCATTTGCTCACCGAACCTCTCCAATCCTATCACTGCTGCGTTTATGACCCTGTACACATGCTTGATTCTCTTTCGGAGACATAGCAATCCATAGGTTTTAAGATACTTACTAGTCAGGTACATTCTTAGGCGTTTAATATGCGGTGTTGAGTCCATTTCGTTGAGCAAGGAGTAGCTCTTGTCTATTCCATATTTGGCTTAAGGAACTTTATCTGTGCTCATTTCAATCTCTGGTTTTATGCAGAACCCCAACTCACCTTTCCCCTTAAGCAAGCATAAGTTGGTTTTCTAAATTTGAGACCCTGTTCTGTTCTGTAATTCAGTTCCTGTGTAGCCAAGTTTATATTCCGTGTATTAGTGATATCTTATGATGTTTCTTTTTCTGTGTGACTTATTTCAGTTAGAATCATCATACCTGAATCCACTCATTGTGCTGCTAAGGGCCTGATGACATAGATTTCATTGCTGAGTGATATTGCTTTGTAAGTAAATACCACAACTTCTTTATCCATTTTTCATTTTCTGCGATGTTGAACTTGTACTGTAAACGAGGTTCTTGTAAACAGAGGCGTCCCAAACTTTGGGGTGGCTGTGTCTTTTTGATTTTAATTTCCCTAAGCTATAGGACCATAAGTGGAAGTGCCCTAGGCTCTGTTGCTTTGTTTTTTAGATGTTTCAGGAAACACCATACACTTCTCCGGAGTGTCTGTTGGCAATTTACATCCCGCCCAGCAGCATAACAAGGCTCTCAGTTCTCCATGGCCTGTCCTGCCTTGCTGGATTTTACACTTTTTTCAGATGGCCCTTTTGACCGGGGGGAAGTGAGACTTCATTGTAGTGCAGATTTCCTTTGCAAGCTTGCTTGGTTGGCCAAAAAGGGCGTATGCATTTTTCCCTGAATATATTCAGGAAAAAACGCATACGCCCTTTTTGGCCAAGTGCATCATTGTGGACGTTCTGCCTCTTTTCCTATGCTTTCAATGCAATTCCAGTCTACCTCCTGAAATCGGTTTCCTGCAATTCTGCCCCGCTTTCAAGTCCTCTTGGCAGCCTTACTTCAGTATATTTTTGGACGATAGCTGTCATTTATAACTCTGCAGGTTTGTGAATTACAGTGCCCCTGAGCTCCTTTCTTCAACTCGCTTTCTTTTGAGCTGGCCGCAACACCGCAGGATGGCTTCAGGCTCTAATCTGGTTCCGGCACGGCACACTGAGCCTTTGGTTATTTCCTCTTCCTGGTGGGAAATGAGAGTTAAATTTGCCCGTCCAGACAACTCCAGCTAGTCTCTCATTGGTTCTCCCTATTCCTGTTTATCTTCCGCAGAAATTGCAAACTGGGCCAAACAGGACGTTAAAGGCGCTGACTCTCCAAGTCGGGAGAGTGTTAGTAAAGAATCTGGAATGTTGCACCCGAGTACCAGGGGAGGAAAACTGAGACATATTTGAACACGTCTCCCGTTCACACGGTTGATCATACTCTGGGTTCCACATGCATGTTTTAGCTGAAGGAAGAATACCTTAAACCTGGAGAGTTGAGACCCGTGTAATGGGTACCAGGCAAATTGACTTCAAAGGGTCTTCATTTGCTCACCGAACCTCTCCAATCCTATCACTGCTGCGTTTATGCCCCTGTACACACGCTTGATTCTCTTTCGGAGACATAGCAATCCATAGGTTTTAAGATACTTACTAGTCAGGTACATTCTTAGGCGTTTAATATGGGGTGTTGAGTCCATTTCGTTGAGCAAGGAGTAGCTCTTGTCTATTCCATATTTGGCTGAAGGAACTTTATCTGTGCTCATTTCAATCTCTGGTTTTATGCAGAACCCCAACTCACCTTTCCCCTTAAGCAAGCATAAGTTGGTTTTCTAAATTTGAGACCCTGTTCTGTTCTGTAATTCAGTTCCTGTGTAGCCAAGTTTACATTCCGTGTATTACTGATATCTTATGATGTTTCTTTTTCTGTGTGACTTATTTCAGTTAGAATCATCATACCTGAATCCACTCATTGTGCTGCTAAGGGCCTGATGACATAGATTTCATTGCTGAGTGATATTGCTTTGTAAGTAAATACCACAACTTCTTTATCCATTTTTCATTTTCTGCGATGTTGAACTTGTACTGTAAACGAGGTTCTTGTAAACAGAGGCGTCCCAAACTTTGGGGTGGCTGTGTCTTTTTGATTTTAATTTCCCTAAGCTATAGGACCATAAGTGGAAGTGCCCTAGGCTCTGTTGCTTTGTTTTTTAGATGTTTCAGGAAACACCATACACTTCTCCCGAGTGTCTGTTGGCAATTTACATCCCGCCCATCAGCATAACAAGGCTCCCAGTTCTCCATGGCCTGTCCTGCCTTGCTGGATTTTACACTTTTTTCAGATGGCCCTTTTGACCGGGGGGAAGTGAGACTTCATTGTAGTGCAGATTTCCTTTGCAAGCTTGCTTGGTTGGCCAAAAAGGGCGTATGCGTTTTTTCCTGAATATATTCAGGAAAAAACGCATACGCCCTTTTTGGCCAAGTGCATCATTGTGGACGTTCTGCCTCTTTTCCTATGCTTTCAATGCAATTCCAGTCTACCTCCTGAAATCGGTTTCCTGCAATTCTGCCCCGCTTTCAAGTCCTCTTGGCAGCCTTACTTCAGTATATTTTTGGACGATAGCTGTCATTTATAACTCTGCAGGTTTGTGAATTACAGTGCCCCTGAGCTCCTTTCTTCAACTCGCTTTCTTTTGAGCTGGCCGCAACACTGCAGGATGGCTTCAGGCTCTAATCTGGTTCCGGCACGGCACACTGAGCCTTTGGTTATTTCCTCTTCCTGGTGGGAAATGAGAGTTAAATTTGCCCGTCCAGACAACTCCAGCTAGTCTCTCATTGGTTCTCCCTATTCCTGTTCATCTTCCGCAGAATTTGCAAACTGGGCCAAACAGGAGGTTAAAGGCGCTGACTCTCCAAGTCGGGAGAGTGTTAGTAAAGAATCTGGAATGTTGCACCCGAGTACCAGGGGAGGAAAACTGAGACATATTTGAACACGTCTCCCGTTCACACGGTTGATCATACTCTGGGTTCCACATGCATGTTTTAGCTGAAGGAAGAATACCTTAAACCTGGAGAGTTGAGACCCGTGTAATGGGTACCAGGCAAATAGACTTCAAAGGGTCTTCATTTGCTCACCGAACCTCTCCAATCCTATCACTGCTGCGTTTATGCCCCTGTACACACGCTTGATTCTCTTTTGGAGACATAGCAATCCATAGGTTTTAAGATACTTACTAGTCAGGTACATTCTTAGGCGTTTAATATGGGGTGTTGAGTCCATTTCGTTGAGCAAGGAGTAGCTCTTGTCTATTCCATATTTGGCTTAAGGAACTTTATCTGTGCTCATTTCAATCTCTGGTTTTATGCAGAACCCCAACTCACCTTTCCCCTTAAGCAAGCATAAGTTGGTTTTCTAAATTTGAGACCCTGTTCTGTTCTGTAATTCAGTTCCTGTGTAGCCAAGTTTACATTCCGTGTATTACTGATATCTTATGATGATTCTTTTTCTGTGTGACTTATTTCAGTTAGAATCATCATACCTGAATCCACTCATTGTGCTGCTAAGGGCCTGATGACATAGATTTCATTGCTGAGTGATATTGCTTTGTAAGTAAATACCACAACTTCTTTATCCATTTTTCATTTTCTGCGATGTTGAACTTGTACTGTAAACGAGGTTCTTGTAAACAGAGGCGTCCCAAACTTTGGGGTGGCTGTGTCTTTTTGATTTTAATTTCCCTAAGCTATAGGACCATAAGTGGAAGTGCCCTAGGCTCTGTTGCTTTGTTTTTTAGATGTTTCAGGAAACACCATACACTTCTCCCGAGTGTCTGTTGGCAATTTACATCCCGCCCATCAGCATAACAAGGCTCCCAGTTCTCCATGGCCTGTCCTGCCTTGCTGGATTTTACACTTTTTTCAGATGGCCCTTTTGACCGGGGGGAAGTGAGACTTCATTGTAGTGCAGATTTCCTTTGCAAGCTTGCTTGGTTGGCCAAAAAGTGCGTATGCGTTTTTTCCTGAATATATTCAGGAAAAAACGCATACGCCCTTTTTGGCCAAGTGCATCATTGTGGACGTTCTGCCTCTTTTCCTATGCTTTCAATGCAATTCCAGTCTACCTCCTGAAATCGGTTTCCTGCAATTCTGCCCCGCTTTCAAGTCCTCTTGGCAGCCTTACTTCAGTATATTTTTGGACGATAGCTGTCATTTATAACTCTGCAGGTTTGTGAATTACAGTGCCCCTGAGCTCCTTTCTTCAACTCGCTTTCTTTTGAGCTGGCCGCAACACCGCAGGATGGCTTCAGGCTCTAATCTGGTTCCGGCACGGCACACTGAGCCTTTGGTTATTTCCTCTTCCTGGTGGGAAATGAGAGTTAAATTTGCCCGTCCAGACAACTCCAGCTAGTCTCTCATTGGTTCTCCCTATTCCTGTTCATCTTCCGCAGAAATTGCAAACTGGGCCAAACAGGAGGTTAAAGGCGCTGACTCTCCAAGTCGGGAGAGTGTTAGTAAAGAATCTGGAATGTTGCACCCGAGTACCAGGGGAGGAAAACTGAGACATATTTGAACACGTCTCCCGTTCACACGGTTGATCATACTCTGGGTTCCACATGCATGTTTTAGCTGAAGGAAGAATACCTTAAACCTGGAGAGTTGAGACCCGTGTAATGGGTACCATGCAAATTGACTTCAAAGGGTCTTCATTTGCTCACCGAACCTCTCCAATCCTATCACTGCTGCGTTTATGCCCCTGTACACACGCTTGATTCTCTTTCGGAGACATAGCAATCCATAGGTTTTAAGATACTTACTAGTCAGGTACATTCTTAGGCGTTTAATATGGGGTGTTGAGTCCATTTCATTGAGCAAGGAGTAGCTCTTGTCTATTCCATATTTGGCTTAAGGAACTTTATCTGTGCTCATTTCAATCTCTGGTTTTATGCAGCACCCCAACTCACCTTTCCCCTTAAGCAAGCATAAGTTGGTTTTCTAAATTTGAGACCCTGTTCTGTTTTGGAATTCAGTTCCTGTGTAGCCAAGTTTACATTCCGTGTATTACTGATATCTTATGATGTTTCTTTTTCTGTGTGACTTATTTCAGTTAGAATCATCATACCTGAATCCACTCATTGTGCTGCTAAGGGCCTGATGACATAGATTTCATTGCTGAGTGATATTGCTTTGCAAGTAAATACCACAACTTCTTTATCCATTTTTCACTTTCTGCGATGTTGAACTTGTACTGTAAACGAGGTTCTTGTAAACAGAGGCGTCCCAAACTTTGGGGTGGCTGTGTCTTTTTGATTTTAATTTCCCTAAGCTATAGGACCATAAGTGGAAGTGCCCTAGGCTCTGTTGCTTTGTTTTTCAGATGTTTCAGGAAACACCATACACTTCTCCCGAGTGTCTGTTGGCAATTTGCATCCCGCCCAGCAGCATAACAAGGCTCCCAGTTCTCCATGGCCTGTCCTGCCTTGCTGGATTTTACACTTTTTTCAGATGGCCCTTTTGACCGGGGGGAAGTGAGACTTCATTGTAGTGCAGATTTCCTTTGCAAGCTTGCTTGGTTGGCCAAAAAGGGCGTATGCGTTTTTCCCTGAATATATTCAGGAAAAAACGCATACGCCCTTTTTGGCCAAGTGCATCATTGTGGACGTTCTGCCTCTTTTCCTATGCTTTCAATGCAATTCCAGTCTACCTCCTGAAATCGGTTTCCTGCAATTCTGCCCCGCTTTCAAGTCCTCTTGGCAGCCTTACTTCAGTATATTTTTGGACGATAGCTGTCATTTATAACTCTGCAGGTTTGTGAATTACAGTGCCCCTGAGCTCCTTTCTTCAACTCGCTTTCTTTTGAGCTGGCCGCAACACCGCAGGATGGCTTCAGGCTCTAATCTGGTTCTGGCACGGCACACTGAGCCTTTGGTTATTTCCTCTTCCTGGTGGGAAATGAGAGTTAAATTTGCCCGTCCAGACAACTCCAGCTAGTCTCTCATTGGTTCTCCCTATTCCTGTTCATCTTCCGCAGAAATTGCAAACTGGGCCAAACAGGACGTTAAAGGCGCTGACTCTCCAAGTCGGGAGAGTGTTAGTAAAGAATCTGGAATGTTGCACCCGAGTACCAGGGGAGGAAAACTGAGACATATTTGAACACGTCTCCCGTTCACACGGTTGATCATAATCTGGGTTCCACATGCATGTTTTAGCTGAAGGAAGAATACCTTAAACCTGGAGAGTTGAGACCCGTGTAATGGGTACCAGGCAAATTGACTTCAAAGGGTCTTCATTTGCTCCCCGAACCTCTCCAATCCTATCACTGCTGCGTTTATGCCCCTGTACACACGCTTGATTCTCTTTTGGAGACAGAGCAATCCATAGGTTTTAAGATACTTACTAGTCAGGTACATTCTTAGGCGTTTAATATGGGGTGTTGAGTCCATTTCGTTGAGCAAGGAGTAGCTCTTGTCTATTCCATATTTGGCTTAAGGAACTTTATCTGTGCTCATTTCAATCTCTGGTTTTATGCAGCACCCCAACTCACCTTTCCCCTTAAGCAAGCATAAGTTGGTTTTCTAAATTTGAGACGCTGTTCTGTTTTGGAATTCAGTTCCTGTGTAGCCAAGTTTATATTCCGTGTATTAGTGATATCTTATGATGTTTCTTTTTCTGTGTGACTTATTTCAGTTAGAATCATCATACCTGAATCCACTCATTGTGCTGCTAAGGGCCTGATGACATAGATTTCATTGCTGAGTGATATTGCTTTGTAAGTAAATACCACAACTTCTTTATCCATTTTTCATTTTCTGCGATGTTGAACTTGTACTGTAAACGAGGTTCTTGTAAAGAGAGGCGTCCCAAACTTTGGGGTGGCTGTGTCTTTTTGATTTTAATTTCCCTAAGCTATAGGACCATAAGTGGAAGTGCCCTAGGCTCTGTTGCTTTGTTTTTTAGATGTTTCAGGAAACACCATACACTTCTCCCGAGTGTCTGTTGGCAATTTACATCCCGCCCAGCAGCATAACAAGGCTCTCAGTTCTCCATGGCCTGTCCTGCCTTGCTGGATTTTACACTTTTTTCAGATGGCCCTTTTGACCGGGGGGAAGTGAGACTTCATTGTAGTGCAGATTTCCTTTGAAAGCTTGCTTGGTTGGCCAAAAAGGGCGTATGCGTTTTTCCCTGAATATATTCAGGAAAAAACGCATACGCCCTTTTTGGCCAAGTGCATCATTGTGGACGTTCTGCCTCTTTTCCTATGCTTTCAATGCAATTCCAGTCTACCTCCTGAAATCGGTTTCCTGCAATTCTGCCCCGCTTTCAAGTCCTCTTGGCAGCCTTACTTCAGTATATTTTTGGACGATAGCTGTCATTTATAACTCTGCAGGTTTGTGAATTACAGTGCCCCTGAGCTCCTTTCTTCAACTCGCTTTCTTTTGAGCTGGCCGCAACACCGCAGGATGGCTTCAGGCTCTAATCTGGTTCTGGCACGGCACACTGAGCCTTTGGTTATTTCCTCTTCCTGGTGGGAAATGAGAGTTAAATTTGCCCGTCCAGACAACTCCAGCTAGTCTCTCATTGGTTCTCCCTATTCCTGTTCATCTTCCGCAGAAATTGCAAACTGGGCCAAACAGGAGGTTAAAGGCACTGACTCTCCAAGTCGGGAGAGTGTTAGTAAAGAATCTGGAATGTTGCACCCGAGTACCAGGGGAGGAAAACTGAGACATATTTGAACACGTCTCCCGTTCACACGGTTGATCATACTCTGGGTTCCACATGCATGTTTTAGCTGAAGGAAGAATACCTTAAACCTGGAGAGTTGAGAACCGTGTAATGGGTACCATGCAAATTGACTTCAAAGGGTCTTCATTTGCTCACCGAACCTCTCCAATCCTATCACTGCTGCGTTTATGCCCCTGTACACATGCTTGATTCTCTTTCGGAGACATAGCAATCCATAGGTTTTAAGATACTTACTAGTCAGGTACATTCTTAGGCGTTTAATATGGGGTGTTGAGTCCATTTCATTGAGCAAGGAGTAGCTCTTGTCTATTCCATATTTGGCTTAAGGAACTTTATCTGTGCTCATTTCAATCTCTGGTTTTATGCAGCACCCCAACTCACCTTTCCCCTTAAGCAAGCATAAGTTGGTTTTCTAAATTTGAGACGCTGTTCTGTTTTGGAATTCAGTTCCTGTGTAGCCAAGTTTATATTCCGTGTATTAGTGATATCTTATGATGTTTCTTTTTCTGTGTGACTTATTTCAGTTAGAATCATCATACCTGAATCCACTCATTGTGCTGCTAAGGGCCTGATGACATAGATTTCATTGCTGAGTGATATTGCTTTGTAAGTAAATACCACAACTTCTTTATCCATTTTTCATTTTCTGCGATGTTGAACTTGTACTGTAAACAAGGTTCTTGTAAAAAGAGGCGTCCCAAACTTTGGGGTGGCTGTGTCTTTTTGATTTTAATTTCCCTAAGCTATAGGACCATAAGTGAAAGTGCCCTAGGCTCTGTTGCTTTGTTTTTTAGATGTTTCAGGAAACACCATACACTTCTCCGGAGTGTCTGTTGGCAATTTACATCCCGCCCAGCAGCATAACAAGGCTCTCAGTTCTCCATGGCCTGTCCTGCCTTGCTGGATTTTACACTTTTTTCAGATGGCCCTTTTGACCGGGGGGAAGTGAGACTTCATTGTAGTGCAGATTTCCTTTGCAAGCTTGCTTGGTTGGCCAAAAAGGGCGTATGCGTTTTTCCCTGAATATATTCAGGAAAAAACGCATACGCCCTTTTTGGCCAAGTGCATCATTGTGGACGTTCTGCCTCTTTTCCTATGCTTTCAATGCAATTCCAGTCTACCTCCTGAAATCGGTTTCCTGCAATTCTGCCCCGCTTTCAAGTCCTCTTGGCAACCTTACTTCAGTATATTTTTGGACGATAGCTGTCATTTATAACTCTGCAGGTTTGTGAATTACAGTGTCCCTGAGCTCCTTTCTTCAACTCGCTTTCTTTTGAGCTGGCCGCAACAACGCAGGATGGCTTCAGGCCCTAATCTTGTTCCAGCACGGCACGCTGAGCCTTTGGTTAATTCCTCTTCCTGGTGGGAAATGAGAGTTAAATTTGCCCGTCCAGACACCTCCAGCTAGTCTCTCATTGGTTCTCGCTATTCCTGTTCATCTTCCGCAGAAATTGCAAACTGGGCTAAACAGGAGGTTAAAGGGACTGACTCTCCAAGTCGGGAGAGTGTTAGTAAAGCGTCTGGAATGTTGCACCCGAGTACCAGGGTACGAAAACTGAGACCTATTTGAACACGTCTCCCGATCACATGGTTGATCATACTCTGGGTTCCACATGCATGTTTTAGCTGAAGGAAGAATACCTTAAACCTGGGTAGTTGAAACCCGTGGAATGGGTACCATGCAATATGACATCAAAGGGTCTTCATTTGCTCACCGAACCTCTCCAATCCTATCACTGCTGCGTTTATGCCCCTGTACACACGCTTGATTCTCTTTCGGAGACATAGCAATCCATAGGTTTTAAGATGCTTACTAGTCAGGTACATTCTTAGGCGTTTAATATGCGGTGTTGAGTCCATTTCGTTGAGCAAGGAGTAGCTCTTGTCTATTCCATATTTGGCTTAAGGAACTTTATCTGTGCTCATTTCAATCTCTGGTTTTATGCAGCACCCCAACTCACCTTTCCCCTTAAGCAAGCATAAGTTGGTTTTCTAAATTTGAGACGCTGTTCTGTTTTGGAATTCAGTTCCTGTGTAGCCAAGTTTATATTCCGTGTATTAGTGATATCTTATGATGTTTCTTTTTCTGTGTGACTTATTTCAGTTAGAATCATCATACCTGAATCCACTCATTGTGCTGCTAAGGGCCTGATGACATAGATTTCATTGCTGAGTGATATTGCTTTGTAAGTAAATACCACAACTTCTTTATCCATTTTTCATTTTCTGCGATGTTGAACTTGTACTGTAAACGAGGTTCTTGTAAACAGAGGCGTCCCAAACTTTGGGGTGGCTGTGTCTTTTTGATTTTAATTTCCCTAAGCTATAGGACCATAAGTGGAAGTTCTAGGCTCTGTTGCTTTGTTTTTTAGATGTTTCAGGAAACACCATACACTTCTCCGGAGTGTCTGTTGGCAATTTACATCCCGCCCATCAGCATAGCAAGGCTCCCAGTTCTCCATGGCCTGTCCTGCCTTGCTGGATTTTACACTTTTTTCAGATGGCCCTTTTGACCGGGGGGAAGTGAGACTTCATTGTAGTGCAGATTTCCTTTGCAAGCTTGCTTGGTTGGCCAAAAAGGGCGTATGCGTTTTTTCCTGAATATATTCAGGAAAAAACGCATACGCCCTTTTTGGCCAAGTGCATCATTGTGGACGTTCTGCCTCTTTTCCTATGCTTTCAATGCAATTCCAGTCTACCTCCTGAAATCGGTTTCCTGCAATTCTGCCCCGCTTTCAAGTCCTCTTGGCAGCCTTACTTCAGTATATTTTTGGACGATAGCTGTCATTTATAACTCTTCAGGTTTGTTAATTACAGTGCCCCTGAGCTCCTTTCTTCAACTCGCTTTCTTTTGAGCTGGCCGCAACACCGCAGGATGGCTTCAGGCTCTAATCTGGTTCTGGCACGGCACACTGAGCCTTTGGTTATTTCCTCTTCCTGGTGGGAAATGAGAGTTAAATTTGCCCGTCCAGACAACTCCAGCTAGTCTCTCATTGGTTCTCCCTATTCCTGTTCATCTTCCGCAGAAATTGCAAACTGGGCCAAACAGGAGGTTAAAGGCACTGACTCTCCAAGTCGGGAGAGTGTTAGTAAAGAATCTGGAATGTTGCACCCGAGTACCAGGGGAGGAAAACTGAGACATATTTGAACACGTCTCCCGTTCACACGGTTGATCATACTCTGGGTTCCACATGCATGTTTTAGCTGAAGGAAGAATACCTTAAACCTGGAGAGTTGAGAACCGTGTAATGGGTACCATGCAAATTGACTTCAAAGGGTCTTCATTTGCTCACCGAACCTCTCCAATCCTATCACTGCTGCGTTTATGCCCCTGTACACATGCTTGATTCTCTTTCGGAGACATAGCAATCCATAGGTTTTAAGATACTTACTAGTCAGGTACATTCTTAGGCGTTTAATATGGGGTGTTGAGTCCATTTCATTGAGCAAGGAGTAGCTCTTGTCTATTCCATATTTGGCTTAAGGAACTTTATCTGTGCTCATTTCAATCTCTGGTTTTATGCAGCACCCCAACTCACCTTTCCCCTTAAGCAAGCATATGTTGGTTTTCTAAATTTGAGACGCTGTTCTGTTTTGGAATTCAGTTCCTGTGTAGCCAAGTTTATATTCCGTGTATTAGTGATATCTTATGATGTTTCTTTTTCTGTGTGACTTATTTCAGTTAGAATCATCATACCTGAATCCACTCATTGTGCTGCTAAGGGCCTGATGACATAGATTTCATTGCTGAGTGATATTGCTTTGTAAGTAAATACCACAACTTCTTTATCCATTTTTCATTTTCTGCGATGTTGAACTTGTACTGTAAACAAGGTTCTTGTAAAAAGAGGCGTCCCAAACTTTGGGGTGGCTGTGTCTTTTTGATTTTAATTTCCCTAAGCTATAGGACCATAAGTGAAAGTGCCCTAGGCTCTGTTGCTTTGTTTTTTAGATGTTTCAGGAAACACCATACACTTCTCCGGAGTGTCTGTTGGCAATTTACATCCCGCCCAGCAGCATAACAAGGCTCTCAGTTCTCCATGGCCTGTCCTGCCTTGCTGGATTTTACACTTTTTTCAGATGGCCCTTTTGACCGGGGGGAAGTGAGACTTCATTGTAGTGCAGATTTCCTTTGCAAGCTTGCTTGGTTGGCCAAAAAGGGCGTATGCGTTTTTCCCTGAATATATTCAGGAAAAAACGCATACGCCCTTTTTGGCCAAGTGCATCATTGTGGACGTTCTGCCTCTTTTCCTATGCTTTCAATGCAATTCCAGTCTACCTCCTGAAATCGGTTTCCTGCAATTCTGCCCCGCTTTCAAGTCCTCTTGGCAACCTTACTTCAGTATATTTTTGGACGATAGCTGTCATTTATAACTCTGCAGGTTTGTGAATTACAGTGTCCCTGAGCTCCTTTCTTCAACTCGCTTTCTTTTGAGCTGGCCGCAACAACGCAGGATGGCTTCAGGCCCTAATCTTGTTCCAGCACGGCACGCTGAGCCTTTGGTTAATTCCTCTTCCTGGTGGGAAATGAGAGTTAAATTTGCCCGTCCAGACACCTCCAGCTAGTCTCTCATTGG
Organism: Grampus griseus; assembly: GCF_964374135.1. Lineage (NCBI taxonomy): Eukaryota > Metazoa > Chordata > Mammalia > Artiodactyla > Delphinidae > Grampus > Grampus griseus. The sequence continues at coordinate 52,271,011 of NC_138997.1, forward strand.
TTCTCGCTATTCCTGTTCATCTTCCGCAGAAATTGCAAACTGGGCTAAACAGGAGGTTAAAGGGACTGACTCTCCAAGTCGGGAGAGTGTTAGTAAAGCGTCTGGAATGTTGCACCCGAGTACCAGGGTACGAAAACTGAGACCTATTTGAACACGTCTCCCGATCACATGGTTGATCATACTCTGGGTTCCACATGCATGTTTTAGCTGAAGGAAGAATACCTTAAACCTGGGTAGTTGAAACCCGTGGAATGGGTACCATGCAATATGACATCAAAGGGTCTTCATTTGCTCACCGAACCTCTCCAATCCTATCACTGCTGCGTTTATGCCCCTGTACACACGCTTGATTCTCTTTCGGAGACATAGCAATCCATAGGTTTTAAGATGCTTACTAGTCAGGTACATTCTTAGGCGTTTAATATGCGGTGTTGAGTCCATTTCGTTGAGCAAGGAGTAGCTCTTGTCTATTCCATATTTGGCTTAAGGAACTTTATCTGTGCTCATTTCAATCTCTGGTTTTATGCAGCACCCCAACTCACCTTTCCCCTTAAGCAAGCATAAGTTGGTTTTCTAAATTTGAGACGCTGTTCTGTTTTGGAATTCAGTTCCTGTGTAGCCAAGTTTATATTCCGTGTATTAGTGATATCTTATGATGTTTCTTTTTCTGTGTGACTTATTTCAGTTAGAATCATCATACCTGAATCCACTCATTGTGCTGCTAAGGGCCTGATGACATAGATTTCATTGCTGAGTGATATTGCTTTGTAAGTAAATACCACAACTTCTTTATCCATTTTTCATTTTCTGCGATGTTGAACTTGTACTGTAAACGAGGTTCTTGTAAACAGAGGCGTCCCAAACTTTGGGGTGGCTGTGTCTTTTTGATTTTAATTTCCCTAAGCTATAGGACCATAAGTGGAAGTGCCCTAGGCTCTGTTGCTTTGTTTTTTAGATGTTTCAGGAAACACCATACACTTCTCCGGAGTGTCTGTTGGCAATTTACATCCCGCCCATCAGCATAGCAAGGCTCCCAGTTCTCCATGGCCTGTCCTGCCTTGCTGGATTTTACACTTTTTTCAGATGGCCCTTTTGACCGGGGGGAAGTGAGACTTCATTGTAGTGCAGATTTCCTTTGCAAGCTTGCTTGGTTGGCCAAAAAGGGCGTATGCGTTTTTTCCTGAATATATTCAGGAAAAAACGCATACGCCCTTTTTGGCCAAGTGCATCATTGTGGACGTTCTGCCTCTTTTCCTATGCTTTCAATGCAATTCCAGTCTACCTCCTGAAATCGGTTTCCTGCAATTCTGCCCCGCTTTCAAGTCCTCTTGGCAGCCTTACTTCAGTATATTTTTGGACGATAGCTGTCATTTATAACTCTTCAGGTTTGTTAATTACAGTGCCCCTGAGCTCCTTTCTTCAACTCGCTTTCTTTTGAGCTGGCCGCAACACCGCAGGATGGTTTCAGTCTCTAATCTGGTTCCGGCACGGCACACTGAGCCTTTGGTTATTTCCTCTTCCTGGTGGGAAATGAGAGTTAAATTTGCCCGTCCAGGCAACTCCAGCTAGTCTCTCATTGGTTCTCCCTATTCCTGTTCATCTTCCGCAGAAATTGCAGACTGGGCCAAACAGGAGGTTAAAGGCGCTGACTCTCCAAGTCGGGAGAGTGTTAGTAAAGAATCTGGAATGTTGCACCCGAGTACCAGGGGAGGAAAACTGAGACATATTTGAACACGTCTCCCGTTCACACGGTTGATCATACTCTGGGTTCCACATGCATGTTTTAGCTGAAGGAAGAATACCTTAAACCTGGGTAGTTGAGACCCGTGTAATGGGTACCAGGCAAATTGACTTCAAAGGGTTCTCATTTGCTCACTGAACCTCTCCAATCCTATCACTGCTGCGTTTATGCCCCTGTACACACGCTTGATTCTCTTTTGGAGACATAGCAATCCATAGGTCTTAAGATACTTACTAGTCAGGTACATTCTTAGGCGTTTAATATGGGGTGTTGATTCCATTTCGTTGAGCAAGGAGTAGCTCTTGTCTATTCCATATTTGGCTTAAGGAACTTTATCTGTGCTCATTTCAATCTCTGGTTTTATGCAGAACCCCAACTCACCTTTCCCCTTAAGCAAGCATAAGTTGGTTTTCTAAATTTGAGACCCTGTTCTGTTCTGTAATTCAGTTCCTGTGTAGCCAAGTTTACATTCCGTGTATTACTGATACCTTATGATGTTTCATTTTCTGTCTGACTTATTTCAGTTAGAATCATCATACCTGAATCCACTCATTGTGCTGCTAAGGGCCTGATGACATAGATTTCATTGCTGAGTGATATTGCTTTGCAAGTAAATACCACAACTTCTTTATCCATTTTTCACTTTCTGCGATGTTGAACTTGTACTGTAAATGAGGTTCTTGTAAACAGAGGCGTCCCAAACTTTGGGGGGGCTGTGTCTTTTTGATTTTAATTTCCCTAAGCTATAGGACCATAAGTGGAAGTGCCCTACGCTCTGTTGCTTTGTTTTTTAGATGTTTCAGGAAACACCATACACTTCTCCCGAGTTTCTGTTGGCAATTTACATCCCGCCCAGCAGCATAACAAGGCTCTCAGTTCTCCATGGCCTGTCCTGCCTTGCTGGATTTTACACTTTTTTCAGATGGCCCTTTTGACCGGGGGGAAGTGAGACTTCATTGTAGTGCAGATTTCCTTTGCAAGCTTGCTTGGTTGGCCAAAAAGGGCGTATGCATTTTTCCCTGAATATATTCAGGAAAAAACGCATACGCCCTTTTTGGCCAAGTGCATCATTGTGGACGTTCTGCCTCTTTTCCTATGCTTTCAATGCAATTCCAGTCTACCTCCTGAAATCGGTTTCCTGCAATTCTGCCCTGCTTTCAAGTCCTCTTGGCAGCCTTACTTCAGTATATTTTTGGACGATAGCTGTCATTTATAACTCTGCAGGTTTGTGAATTACAGTGCCCATGAGCTCCTTTCTTCAACTCGCTTTCTTTTGAGCTGGCCGCAACACCGCAGGATGGCTTCAGACCCTAATCTTGTTCCAGCACGGCACGCTGAGCCTTTGGTTAATTCCTCTTCCTGGTGGGAAATGAGAGTTAAATTTGCCCATCCAGACACCTCCAGCTAGTCTCTCATTGGTTCTCGCTATTCCTGTTCATCTTCCGCAGAAATTGCAAACTGGGCTAAACAGGAGGTTAAAGGGACTGACTCTCCAAGTCGGGAGAGTGTTAGTAAAGCGTCTGGAATGTTGCACCCGAGTACCAGGGTACGAAAACTGAGACCTATTTGAACACGTCTCCCGATCACATGGTTGATCATACTCTGGGTTCCACATGCATGTTTTAGCTGAAGGAAGAATACCTTAAACCTGGGTAGTTGAAACCCGTGGAATGGGTACCATGCAATATGACATCAAAGGGTCTTCATTTGCTCACCGAACCTCTCCAATCCTATCACTGCTGCGTTTATGCCCCTGTACACATGCTTGATTCTCTTTCGGAGACATAGCAATCCATAGGTTTTAAGATACTTACTAGTCAGGTACATTCTTAGGCATTTAATATGCGGTGTTGAGTCCATTTCGTTGAGCAAGGAGTAGCTCTTGTCTATTCCATATTTGGCTTAAGGAACTTTATCTGTGCTCATTTCAATCTCTGGTTTTATGCAGCACCCCAACTCACCTTTCCCCTTAAGCAAGCATAAGTTGGTTTTCTAAATTTGAGACGCTGTTCTGTTTTGGAATTCAGTTCCTCTGTAGCCAAGTTTATATTCCGTGTATTAGTGATATCTTATGATGTTTCTTTTTCTGTGTGACTTATTTCAGTTAGAATCATCATACCTGAATCCACTCATTGTGCTGCTAAGGGCCTGATGACATAGATTTCATTGCTGAGTGATATTGCTTTGTAAGTAAATACCACAACTTCTTTATCCATTTTTCATTTTCTGCGATGTTGAACTTGTACTGTAAACGAGGTTCTTGTAAACAGAGGCGTCCCAAACTTTGGGGTGGCTGTGTCTTTTTGATTTTAATTTTCCTAAGCTATAGGACCATAAGTGGAAGTGCCCTAGGCTCTGTTGCTTTGTTTTTTAGATGTTTCAGGAAACACCATACACTTCTCCGGAGTGTCTGTTGGCAATTTACATCCCGCCCAGCAGCATAACAAGGCTCTCAGTTCTCCATGGCCTGTCCTGCCTTGCTGGATTTTACACTTTTTTCAGATGGCCCTTTTGACCGGGGGGAAGTGAGACTTCATTGTAGTGCAGATTTCCTTTGCAAGCTTGCTTGGTTGGCCAAAAAGGGCGTATGCGTTTTTCCCTGAATATATTCAGGAAAAAACGCATACGCCCTTTTTGGCCAAGTGCATCATTGTGGACGTTCTGCCTCTTTTCCTATGCTTTCAATGCAATTCCAGTCTACCTCCTGAAATCGGTTTCCTGCAATTCTGCCCCGCTTTCAAGTCCTCTTGGCAGCCTTACTTCAGTATATTTTTGGACGATAGCTGTCATTTATAACTCTGCAGGTTTGTGAATTACAGTGCCCCTGAGCTCCTTTCTTCAACTCGCTTTCTTTTGAGCTGGCCGCAACACCGCAGGATGGCTTCAGTCTCTAATCTGGTTCTGGCACGGCACACTGAGCCTTTGGTTATTTCCTCTTCCTGGTGGGAAATGAGAGTTAAATTTGCCCGTCCAGACAACTCCAGCTAGTCTCTCATTGGTTCTCCCTATTCCTGTTCATCTTCCGCAGAAATTGCAAACTGGGCCAAACAGGAGGTTAAAGGCACTGACTCTCCAAGTCGGGAGAGTGTTAGTAAAGAATCTGGAATGTTGCACCCGAGTACCAGGGGAGGAAAACTGAGACATATTTGAACACGTCTCCCGTTCACACGGTTGATCATACTCTGGGTTCCACATGCATGTTTTAGCTGAAGGAAGAATACCTTAAACCTGGAGAGTTGAGACCCGTGTAATGGGTACCATGAAAATTGACTTCAAAGGGTCTTCATTTGCTCACCGAACCTCTCCAATCCTATCACTGCTGCGTTTATGCCCCTGTACACACGCTTGATTCTCTTTCGGAGACATAGCAATCCATAGGTTTTAAGATACTTACTAGTCAGGTACATTCTTAGGCGTTTAATATGGGGTGTTGAGTCCATTTCGTTGAGCAAGGAGTAGCTCTTGTCTATTCCATATTTGGCTTAAGGAACTTTATCTGTGCTCATTTCAATCTCTGGTTTTATGCAGCACCCCAACTCACCTTTCCCCTTAAGCAAGCATAAGTTGGTTTTCTAAATTTGAGACGCTGTTCTGTTTTGGAATTCAGTTCCTGTGTAGCCAAGTTTATATTCCGTGTATTAGTGATATCTTATGATGTTTCTTTTTCTGTGTGACTTATTTCAGTTAGAATCATCATACCTGAATCCACTCATTGTGCTGCTAAGGGCCTGATGACATAGATTTCATTGCTGAGTGATATTGCTTTGTAAGTAAATACCACAACTTCTTTATCCATTTTTCATTTTCTGCGATGTTGAACTTGTACTGTAAACGAGGTTCTTGTAAACAGAGGCGTCCCAAACTTTGGGGTGGCTGTGTCTTTTTGATTTTAATTTCCCTAAGCTATAGGACCATAAGTGGAAGTGCCCTAGGCTCTGTTGCTTTGTTTTTTAGATGTTTCAGGAAACACCATACACTTCTCCGGAGTGTCTGTTGGCAATTTACATCCCGCCCAGCAGCATAACAAGGCTCTCAGTTCTCCATGGCCTGTCCTGCCTTGCTGGATTTTACACTTTTTTCAGATGGCCCTTTTGACCGGGGGGAAGTGAGACTTCATTGTAGTGCAGATTTCCTTTGCAAGCTTGCTTGGTTGGCCAAAAAGGGCGTATGCGTTTTTCCCTGAATATATTCAGGAAAAAACGCATACGCCCTTTTTGGCCAAGTGCATCATTGTGGACGTTCTGCCTCTTTTCCTATGCTTTCAATGCAATTCCAGTCTACCTCCTGAAATCGGTTTCCTGCAATTCTGCCCCGCTTTCAAGTCCTCTTGGCAACCTTACTTCAGTATATTTTTGGACGATAGCTGTCATTTATAACTCTGCAGGTTTGTGAATTACAGTGTCCCTGAGCTCCTTTCTTCAACTCGCTTTCTTTTGAGCTGGCCGCAACAACGCTGGATGGCTTCAGGCCCTAATCTTGTTCCAGCACGGCACGCTGAGCCTTTGGTTAATTCCTCTTCCTGGTGGGAAATGAGAGTTAAATTTGCCCGTCCAGACACCTCCAGCTAGTCTCTCATTGGTTCTCGCTATTCCTGTTCATCTTCCGCAGAAATTGCAAACTGGGCTAAACAGGAGGTTAAAGGGACTGAATCTCCAAGTCGGGAGAGTGTTAGTAAAGCGTCTGGAATGTTGCACCCGAGTACCAGGGTACGAAAACTGAGACCTATTTGAACACGTCTCCCGATCACATGGTTGATCATACTCTGGGTTCCACATGCATGTTTTAGCTGAAGGAAGAATACCTTAAACCTGGGTAGTTGAAACCCGTGGAATGGGTACCATGCAATATGACATCAAAGGGTCTTCATTTGCTCACCGAACCTCTCCAATCCTATCACTGCTGCGTTTATGCCCCTGTACACACGCTTGATTCTCTTTCGGAGACATAGCAATCCATAGGTTTTAAGATACTTACTAGTCAGGTACATTCTTAGGCGTTTAATATGCGGTGTTGAGTCCATTTCGTTGAGCAAGGAGTAGCTCTTGTCTATTCCATATTTGGCTTAAGGAACTTTATCTGTGCTCATTTCAATCTCTGGTTTTATGCAGCACCCCAACTCACCTTTCCCCTTAAGCAAGCATAAGTTGGTTTTCTAAATTTGAGACGCTGTTCTGTTTTGGAATTCAGTTCCTGTGTAGCCAAGTTTATATTCCGTGTATTAGTGATATCTTATGATGTTTCTTTTTCTGTGTGACTTATTTCAGTTAGAATCATCATACCTGAATCCACTCATTGTGCTGCTAAGGGCCTGATGACATAGATTTCATTGCTGAGTGATATTGCTTTGTAAGTAAATACCACAACTTCTTTATCCATTTTTCATTTTCTGCGATGTTGAACTTGTACTGTAAACGAGGTTCTTGTAAACAGAGGCGTCCCAAACTTTGGGGTGGCTGTGTCTTTTTGATTTTAATTTCCCTAAGCTATAGGACCATAAGTGGAAGTGCCCTAGGCTCTGTTGCTTTGTTTTTTAGATGTTTCAGGAAACACCATACACTTCTCCCGAGTGTCTGTTGGCAATTTACATCCCGCCCATCAGCATAACAAGGCTCCCAGTTCTCCATGGCCTGTCCTGCCTTGCTGGATTTTACACTTTTTTCAGATGGCCCTTTTGACCGGGGGGAAGTGAGACTTCATTGTAGTGCAGATTTCCTTTGCAAGCTTGCTTGGTTGGCCAAAAAGTGCGTATGCGTTTTTTCCTGAATATATTCAGGAAAAAACGCATACGCACTTTTTGACCAAGTGCATCATTGTGGACGTTCTGCCTCTTTTCCTATGCTTTCAATGCAATTCCAGTCTACCTCCTGAAATCGGTTTCCTGCAATTCTGCCCCGCTTTCAAGTCCTCTTGGCAGCCTTACTTCAGTATATTTTTGGACGATAGCTGTCATTTATAACTCTGCAGGTTTGTTAATTACAGTGCCCCTGAGCTCCTTTCTTCAACTCGCTTTCTTTTGAGCTGGCCGCAACACCGCAGGATGGTTTCAGTCTCTAATCTGGTTCCGGCACGGCACACTGAGCCTTTGGTTATTTCCTCTTCCTGGTGGGAAATGAGAGTTAAATTTGCCCGTCCAGGCAACTCCAGCTAGTCTCTCATTGGTTCTCCCTATTCCTGTTCATCTTCCGCAGAAATTGCAGACTGGGCCAAACAGGAGGTTAAAGGCGCTGACTCTCCAAGTCGGGAGAGTGTTAGTAAAGAATCTGGAATGTTGCACCCGAGTACCAGGGGAGGAAAACTGAGACATATTTGAACACGTCTCCCGTTCACACGGTTGATCATACTCTGGGTTCCACATGCATGTTTTAGCTGAAGGAAGAATACCTTAAACCTGGAGAGTTGAGACCCGTGTAATGGGTACCAGGCAAATTGACTTCAAAGGGTCTTCATTTGCTCACCGAACCTCTCCAATCCTATCACTGCTGCGTTTATGCCCCTGTACATACGCTTGATTCTCTTTTGGAGACATAGCAATCCATAGGTTTTAAGATACTTACTAGTCAGGTACATTCTTAGGCGTTTAATATGGGGTGTTGAGTCCATTTTGTTGAGCAAGGAGTAGCTCTTGTCTATTCCATATTTGGCTTAAGGAACTTTATCTGTGCTCATTTCAATCTCTGGTTTTATGCAGAACCCCAACTCACCTTTCCCCTTAAGCAAGCATAAGTTGGTTTTCTAAATTTGAGACCCTGTTCTGTTCTGTAATTCAGTTCCTGTGTAGCCAAGTTTACATTCCGTGTATTACTGATACCTTATGATGTTTCATTTTCTGTCTGACTTATTTCAGTTAGAATCATCATACCTGAATCCACTCATTGTGCTGCTAAGGGCCTGATGACATAGATTTCATTGCTGAGTGATATTGCTTTGCAAGTAAATACCACAACTTCTTTATCCATTTTTCACTTTCTGCGATGTTGAACTTGTACTGTAAATGAGGTTCTTGTAAACAGAGGCGTCCCAAACTTTGGGGTGGCTGTGTCTTTTTGATTTTAATTTCCCTAAGCTATAGGACCATAAGTGGAAGTGCCCTACGCTCTGTTGCTTTGTTTTTTAGATGTTTCAGGAAACACCATACACTTCTCCCGAGTGTCTGTTGGCAATTTACATCCCGCCCATCAGCATAACAAGGCTCCCAGTTCTCCATGGCCTGTCCTGCCTTGCTGGATTTTACACCTTTTTCAGGTGGCCCGTTTGACCGGGGGGAAGTGAGACTTCATTGTAGTGCAGATTTCCTTTGCAAGCTTGCTTGGTTGGCCAAAAAGGGCGTATGCGTTTTTCCCTGAATATATTCAGGAAAAAACGCATACGCCCTTTTTGGCCAAGTGCATCATTGTGGACGTTCTGCCTCTTTTCCTATGCTTTCAATGCAATTCCAGTCTACCTCCTGAAATCGGTTTCCTGCAATTCTGCCCCGCTTTCAAGTCCTCTTGGCAACCTTACTTCAGTATATTTTTGGACGATAGCTGTCATTTATAACTCTGCAGGTTTGTGAATTACAGTGTCCCTGAGCTCCTTTCTTCAACTCGCTTTCTTTTGAGCTGGCCGCAACAACGCTGGATGGCTTCAGGCCCTAATCTTGTTCCAGCACGGCACGCTGAGCCTTTGGTTAATTCCTCTTCCTGGTGGGAAATGAGAGTTAAATTTGCCCGTCCAGACACCTCCAGCTAGTCTCTCATTGGTTCTCGCTATTCCTGTTCATCTTCCGCAGAAATTGCAAACTGGGCTAAACAGGAGGTTAAAGGGACTGAATCTCCAAGTCGGGAGAGTGTTAGTAAAGCGTCTGGAATGTTGCACCCGAGTACCAGGGTACGAAAACTGAGACCTATTTGAACACGTCTCCCGATCACATGGTTGATCATACTCTGGGTTCCACATGCATGTTTTAGCTGAAGGAAGAATACCTTAAACCTGGGTAGTTGAAACCCGTGGAATGGGTACCATGCAATATGACATCAAAGGGTCTTCATTTGCTCACCGAACCTCTCCAATCCTATCACTGCTGCGTTTATGCCCCTGTACACACGCTTGATTCTCTTTCGGAGACATAGCAATCCATAGGTTTTAAGATACTTACTAGTCAGGTACATTCTTAGGCGTTTAATATGCGGTGTTGAGTCCATTTCGTTGAGCAAGGAGTAGCTCTTGTCTATTCCATATTTGGCTTAAGGAACTTTATCTGTGCTCATTTCAATCTCTGGTTTTATGCAGCACCCCAACTCACCTTTCCCCTTAAGCAAGCATAAGTTGGTTTTCTAAATTTGAGACGCTGTTCTGTTTTGGAATTCAGTTCCTGTGTAGCCAAGTTTATATTCCGTGTATTAGTGATATCTTATGATGTTTCTTTTTCTGTGTGACTTATTTCAGTTAGAATCATCATACCTGAATCCACTCATTGTGCTGCTAAGGGCCTGATGACATAGATTTCATTGCTGAGTGATATTGCTTTGTAAGTAAATACCACAACTTCTTTATCCATTTTTCATTTTCTGCGATGTTGAACTTGTACTGTAAACGAGGTTCTTGTAAACAGAGGCGTCCCAAACTTTGGGGTGGCTGTGTCTTTTTGATTTTAATTTCCCTAAGCTATAGGACCATAAGTGGAAGTGCCCTAGGCTCTGTTGCTTTGTTTTTTAGATGTTTCAGGAAACACCATACACTTCTCCCGAGTGTCTGTTGGCAATTTACATCCCGCCCATCAGCATAACAAGGCTCCCAGTTCTCCATGGCCTGTCCTGCCTTGCTGGATTTTACACTTTTTTCAGATGGCCCTTTTGACCGGGGGGAAGTGAGACTTCATTGTAGTGCAGATTTCCTTTGCAAGCTTGCTTGGTTGGCCAAAAAGGGCGTATGCGTTTTTTCCTGAATATATTCAGGAAAAAACGCATACGCCCTTTTTGACCAAGTGCATCATTGTGGACGTTCTGCCTCTTTTCCTATGCTTTCAATGCAATTCCAGTCTACCTCCTGAAATCGGTTTCCTGCAATTCTGCCCCGCTTTCAAGTCCTCTTGGCAGCCTTACTTCAGTATATTTTTGGACGATAGCTGTCATTTATAACTCTGCAGGTTTGTTAATTACAGTGCCCCTGAGCTCCTTTCTTCAACTCGCTTTCTTTTGAGCTGGCCGCAACACCGCAGGATGGTTTCAGTCTCTAATCTGGTTCCGGCACGGCACACTGAGCCTTTGGTTATTTCCTCTTCCTGGTGGGAAATGAGAGTTAAATTTGCCCGTCCAGGCAACTCCAGCTAGTCTCTCATTGGTTCTCCCTATTCCTGTTCATCTTCCGCAGAAATTGCAGACTGGGCCAAACAGGAGGTTAAAGGCGCTGACTCTCCAAGTCGGGAGAGTGTTAGTAAAGAATCTGGAATGTTGCACCCGAGTACCAGGGGAGGAAAACTGAGACATATTTGAACACGTCTCCCGTTCACACGGTTGATCATACTCTGGGTTCCACATGCATGTTTTAGCTGAAGGAAGAATACCTTAAACCTGGAGAGTTGAGACCCGTGTAATGGGTACCAGGCAAATTGACTTCAAAGGGTCTTCATTTGCTCACCGAACCTCTCCAATCCTATCACTGCTGCGTTTATGCCCCTGTACATACGCTTGATTCTCTTTTGGAGACATAGCAATCCATAGGTTTTAAGATACTTACTAGTCAGGTACATTCTTAGGCGTTTAATATGGGGTGTTGAGTCCATTTTGTTGAGCAAGGAGTAGCTCTTGTCTATTCCATATTTGGCTTAAGGAACTTTATCTGTGCTCATTTCAATCTCTGGTTTTATGCAGAACCCCAACTCACCTTTCCCCTTAAGCAAGCATAAGTTGGTTTTCTAAATTTGAGACCCTGTTCTGTTCTGTAATTCAGTTCCTGTGTAGCCAAGTTTACATTCCGTGTATTACTGATACCTTATGATGTTTCATTTTCTGTCTGACTTATTTCAGTTAGAATCATCATACCTGAATCCACTCATTGTGCTGCTAAGGGCCTGATGACATAGATTTCATTGCTGAGTGATATTGCTTTGCAAGTAAATACCACAACTTCTTTATCCATTTTTCACTTTCTGCGATGTTGAACTTGTACTGTAAATGAGGTTCTTGTAAACAGAGGCGTCCCAAACTTTGGGGTGGCTGTGTCTTTTTGATTTTAATTTCCCTAAGCTATAGGACCATAAGTGGAAGTGCCCTACGCTCTGTTGCTTTGTTTTTTAGATGTTTCAGGAAACACCATACACTTCTCCCGAGTGTCTGTTGGCAATTTACATCCCGCCCATCAGCATAACAAGGCTCCCAGTTCTCCATGGCCTGTCCTGCCTTGCTGGATTTTACACCTTTTTCAGGTGGCCCGTTTGACCGGGGGGAAGTGAGACTTCATTGTAGTGCAGATTTCCTTTGCAAGCTTGCTTGGTTGGCCAAAAAGGGCGTATGCGTTTTTTCCTGAATATATTCAGGAAAAAACGCATACGCCCTTTTTGGCCAAGTGCATCATTGTGGACGTTCTGCCTCTTTTCCTATGCTTTCAATGCAATTCCAGTCTACCTCCTGAAATCGGTTTCCTGCAATTCTGCCCCGCTTTCAAGTCCTCTTGGCAGCCTTACTTCAGTATATTTTTGGACGATAGCTGTCATTTATAACTCTGCAGGTTTGTGAATTACAGTGTCCCTGAGCTCCTTTCTTCAACTCGCTTTCTTTTGAGCTGGCCGCAACACCGCAGGATGGCTTCAGGCTCTAATCTGGTTCTGGCACGGCACACTGAGCCTTTGGTTAATTCCTCTTCCTGGTGGGAAATGAGAGTTAAATTTGCCCGTCCAGACACCTCCAGCTAGTCTCTCATTGGTTCTCGCTATTCCTGTTCATCTTCCGCAGAAATTGCAAACTGGGCTAAACAGGAGGTTAAAGGGACTGACTCTCCAAGTCGGGAGAGTGTTAGTAAAGCATCTGGAATGTTGCACCCGAGTACCAGGGTACGAAAACTGAGACATATTTGAACACGTCTCCCGATCACATGGTTGATCATACTCTGGGTTCCACATGCATGTTTTAGCTGAAGGAAGAATACCTTAAACCTGGGTAGTTGAAACCCGTGGAATGGGTACCATGCAATATGACATCAAAGGGTCTTCATTTGCTCACCGAACCTCTCCAATCCTATCACTGCTGCGTTTATGCCCCTGTACACATGCTTGATTCTCTTTCGGAGACATAGCAATCCATAGGTTTTAAGATACTTACTAGTCAGGTACATTCTTAGGCGTTTAATATGCGGTGTTGAGTCCATTTCGTTGAGCAAGGAGTAGCTCTTGTCTATTCCATATTTGGCTTAAGGAACTTTATCTGTGCTCATTTCAATCTCTGGTTTTATGCAGCACCCCAACTCACCTTTCCCCTTAAGCAAGCATAAGTTGGTTTTCTAAATTTGAGACGCTGTTCTGTTTTGGAATTCAGTTCCTGTGTAGCCAAGTTTATATTCCGTGTATTAGTGATATCTTATGATGTTTCTTTTTCTGTGTGACTTATTTCAGTTAGAATCATCATACCTGGATCCACTCATTGTGCTGCTAAGGGCCTGATGACATAGATTTCATTGCTGAGTGATATTGCTTTGTAAGTAAATACCACAACTTCTTTATCCATTTTTCCTTTTCTGCGATGTTGAACTTGTACTGTAAACGAGGTTCTTGTAAACAGAGGCGTCCCAAACTTTGGGGTGGCTGTGTCTTTTTGATTTTAATTTTCCTAAGCTATAGGACCATAAGTGGAAGTGCCCTAGGCTCTGTTGCTTTGTTTTTTAGATGTTTCAGGAAACACCATACACTTCTCCGGAGTGTCTGTTGGCAATTTACATCCCGCCCAGCAGCATAACAAGGCTCTCAGTTCTCCATGGCCTGTCCTGCCTTGCAGGATTTTACACTTTTTTCAGATGGCCCTTTTGACCGGGGGGAAGTGAGACTTCATTGTAGTGCAGATTTCCTTTGCAAGCTTGCTTGGTTGGCCAAAAAGGGCGTATGAGTTTTTCCCTGAATATATTCAGGAAAAAACGCATACACCCTTTTTGGCCAAGTGCATCAGTGTGGACGTTCTGCCTCTTTTCCTATGCTTTCAATGCAATTCCAGTCTACCTCCTGAAATCGGTTTCCTGCAATTCTGCCCCGCTTTCAAGTCCTCTTGGCAGCCTTACTTCAGTATATTTTTGGACGATAGCTGTCATTTATAACTCTGCAGGTTTGTGAATTACAGTGCCCCTGAGCTCCTTTCTTCAACTCGCTTTCTTTTGAGCTGGCCGCAACACCGCAGGATGGCTTCAGGCTCTAATCTGGTTCCGGCACGGCACACTGAGCCTTTGGTTATTTCCTCTTCCTGGTGGGAAATGAGAGTTAAATTTGCCCATCCAGACAACTCCAGCTATTCTCTCATTGGTTCTCCCTATTCCTGTTCATCTTCCGCAGAAATTGCAAACTGGGCCAAACAGGACGTTAAAGGCGCTGACTCTCCAAGTCGGGAGAGTGTTAGTAAAGAATCTGGAATGTTGCACCCGAGTACCAGGGGAGGAAAACTGAAACATATTTGAACACGTCTCCCGTTCACACGGTTGATCATACTCTGGGTTCCACATGCATGTTTTAGCTGAAGGAAGAATACCTTAAACCTGGAGAGTTGAGAGCCGTGTAATGGGTACCATGCAAATTGACTTCAAAGGGTCTTCATTTGCTCACCGAACCTCTCCAATCCTATCACTGCTGCGTTTATGCCCCTGTACACACGCTTGATTCTCTTTCGGAGACATAGCAATCCATAGGTTTTAAGATACTTACTAGTCAGGTACATTCTTAGGCGTTTAATATGGGGTGTTGAGTCCATTTCATTGAGCAAGGAGTAGCTCTTGTCTATTCCATATTTGGCTTAAGGAACTTTATCTGTGCTCATTTCAATCTCTGGTTTTATGCAGCACCCCAACTCACCTTTCCCCTTAAGCAAGCATAAGTTGGTTTTCTAAATTTGAGACGCTGTTCTGTTTTGCAATTCAGTTCCTGTGTAGCCAAGTTTATATTCCGTGTATTAGTGATATCTTATGATGTTTCTTTTTCTGTGTGACTTATTTCAGTTAGAATCATCATACCTGAATCCACTCATTGTGCTGCTAAGGGCCTGATGACATAGATTTCATTGCTGAGTGATATTGCTTTGTAAGTAAATACCACAACTTCTTTATCCATTTTTCATTTTCTGCGATGTTGAACTTGTACTGTAAACGAGGTTCTTGTAAACAGAGGCGTCCCAAACTTTGGGGTGGCTGTGTCTTTTTGATTTTAATTTCCCTAAGCTATAGGACCATAAGTGGAAGTGCCCTAGGCTCTGTTGCTTTGTTTTTTAGATGTTTCAGGAAACACCATACACTTCTCCGGAGTGTCTGTTGGCAATTTACATCCCGCCCAGCAGCATAACAAGGCTCTCAGTTCTCCATGGCCTGTCCTGCCTTGCAGGATTTTACACTTTTTTCAGATGGCCCTTTTGACCGGGGGGAAGTGAGACTTCATTGTAGTGCAGATTTCCTTTGCAAGCTTGCTTGGTTGGCCAAAAAGTGCGTATGCGTTTTTTCCTGAATATATTCAGGAAAAAACGCATACGCCCTTTTTGGCCAAGTGCATCATTGTGGATGTTCTGCCTCTTTTCCTATGCTTTCAATGCAATTCCAGTCTACCTCCTGAAATCGGTTTCCTGCAATTCTGCCCCGCTTTCAAGTCCTCTTGGCAGCCTTACTTCAGTATATTTTTGGACGATAGCTGTCATTTATAACTCTGCAGGTTTGTGAATTACAGTGCCCCTGAGCTCCTTTCTTCAACTCGCTTTCTTTTGAGCTGGCCGCAACACCGCAGGATGGCTTCAGGCTCTAATCTGGTTCCAGCACGGCACGCTGAGCCTTTGGTTATTTCCTCTTCCTGGTGGGAAATGAAAGTTAAATTTGCCCGTCCAGACAACTCCAGCTAGTCTCTCATTGGTTCTCCCTATTCCTGTTCATCTTCCGCAGAAATTGCAAACTGGGCCAAACAGGACGTTAAAGGCGCTGACTCTCCAAGTCGGGAGAGTGTTAGTAAAGAATCTGGAATGTTGCACCCGAGTACCAGGGGAGGAAAACTGAGACATATTTGAACACGTCTCCCGTTCACACGGTTGATCATACTCTGGGTTCCACATGCATGTTTTAGCTGAAGGAAGAATACCTTAAACCTGGAGAGTTGAGACCCGTGTAATGGGTACCAGGCAAATTGACTTCAAAGGGTCTTCATTTGCTCACTGAACCTCTCCAATCCTATCACTGCTGCGTTTATGCCCCTGTACACACGCTTGATTCTCTTTTGGAGACATAGCAATCCATAGGTTTTAAGATACTTACTAGTCAGGTACATTCTTAGGCGTTTAATATGGGGTGTTGAGTCCATTTCGTTGAGCAAGGAGTAGCTCTTGTCTATTCCATATTTGGCTTAAGGAACTTTATCTGTGCTCATTTCAATCTCTGGTTTTATGCAGAACCCCAACTCACCTTTCCCCTTAAGCAAGCATAAGTTGGTTTTCTAAATTTGAGACCCTGTTCTGTTCTGTAATTCAGTTCCTGTGTAGCCAAGTTTACATTCCGTGTATTACTGATACCTTATGATGTTTCATTTTCTGTCTGACTTATTTCAGTTAGAATCATCATACCTGAATCCACTCATTGTGCTGCTAAGGGCCTGATGACATAGATTTCATTGCTGAGTGATATTGCTTTGCAAGTAAATACCACAACTTCTTTATCCATTTTTCACTTTCTGCGATGTTGAACTTGTACTGTAAATGAGGTTCTTGTAAACAGAGGCGTCCCAAACTTTGGGGTGGCTGTGTCTTTTTGATTTTAATTTCCCTAAGCTATAGGACCATAAGTGGAAGTGCCCTAGGCTCTGTTGCTTTGTTTTTTAGATGTTTCAGGAAACACCATACACTTCTCCCGAGTGTCTGTTGGCAATTTACATCCCGCCCAGCAGCATAACAAGGCTCCCAGTTCTCCATGGCCTGTCCTGCCTTGCTGGATTTTACACTTTTTTCAGATGGCCCTTTTGACCGGGGGGAAGTGAGACTTCATTGTAGTGCAGATTTCCTTTGCAAGCTTGCTTGGTTGGCCAAAAAGGGCGTATGCGTTTTTTCCTGAATATATTCAGGAAAAAACGCATACGCCCTTTTTGGCCAAGTGCATCATTGTGGACGTTCTGCCTCTTTTCCTATGCTTTCAATGCAATTCCAGTCTACCTGCTGAAATCGGTTTCCTGCAATTCTGCCCCGCTTTCAAGTCCTCTTGGCAGCCTTACTTCAGTATATTTTTGGACGATAGCTGTCATTTATAACTCTGCAGGTTTGTGAATTACAGTGCCCCTGAGCTCCTTTCTTCAACTCGCTTTCTTTTGAGCTGGCCGCAACACCGCAGGATGGCTTCAGGCCCTAATCTTGTTCCAGCACGGCACGCTGAGCCTTTGGTTAATTCCTCTTCCTGGTGGGAAATGAGAGTTAAATTTGCCCGTCCAGACACCTCCAGCTAGTCTCTCATTGGTTCTCGCTATTCCTGTTCATCTTCCGCAGAAATTGCAAACTGGGCTAAACAGGAGGTTAAAGGGACTGACTCTCCAAGTCAGGAGAGTGTTAGTAAAGCGTCTGGAATGTTGCACCCGAGTACCAGGGTACGAAAACTGAGACATATTTGAACACGTCTCCCGATCACATGGTTTATCATACTCTGGGTTCCACATGCATGTTTTAGCTGAAGGAAGAATACCTTAAACCTGGGTAGTTGAAACCCGTGGAATGGGTACCATGCAATATGACATCAAAGGGTCTTCATTTGCTCACCGAACCTCTCCAATCCTATCACTGCTGCGTTTATGCC
Source organism: Grampus griseus (assembly GCF_964374135.1). NCBI lineage: Eukaryota > Metazoa > Chordata > Mammalia > Artiodactyla > Delphinidae > Grampus > Grampus griseus. The sequence continues at coordinate 52,288,724 of NC_138997.1, forward strand.
CCTGTACACATGCTTGATTCTCTTTTGGAGACATAGCAATCCATAGGTTTTAAGATACTTACTAGTCAGGTACATTCTTAGGCGTTTAATATGCGGTGTTGAGTCCATTTCGTTGAGCAAGGAGTAGCTCTTGTCTATTCCATATTTGGCTTAAGGAACTTTATCTGTGCTCATTTCAATCTCTGGTTTTATGCAGCACCCCAACTCACCTTTCCCCTTAAGCAAGCATAAGTTGGTTTTCTAAATTTGAGACCCTGTTCTGTTTTGGAATTCAGTTCCTGTGTAGCCAAGTTTACATTCCGTGTATTACTGATATCTTAGGATGTTTCTTTTTCTGTGTGACTTATTTCAGTTAGAATCATCATACCTGAATCCACTCATTGTGCTGCTAAGGGCCTGATGACATAGATTTCATTGCTGAGTGATATTGCTTTGTAAGTAAATACCAAAAGTTCTTTATCCATTTTTCACTTTCTGCGATGTTGAACTTGTACTGTAAACGAGGTTCTTGTAAACAGAGGCGTCGCAAACTTTGGGGTGGCTGTGTCTTTTTGATTTTAATTTCCCTAAGCTATAGGACCATAAGTGGAAGTGCCTTAGGCTCTGTTGCTTTGTTTTTTAGATGTTTCAGGAAACACCATACACTTCTCCCGAGTGTCTGTTGGCAATTTACATCCCGCCCAGCAGCATAACAAGGCTCCCAGTTCTCCATGGCCTGTCCTGCCTTGCTGGATTTTACACTTTTTTCAGATGGCCCTTTTGACCGGGGGGAAGTGAGACTTCATTGTAGTGCAGATTTCCTTTGCAAGCTTGCTTGGTTGGCCAAAAAGGGCGTATGCGTTTTTTCCTGAATATATTCAGGAAAAAACGCATACGCCCTTTTTGGCCAAGTGCATCATTGTGGACGTTCTGCCTCTTTTCCTATGCTTTCAATGCAATTCCAGTCTACCTCCTGAAATCGGTTTCCTGCAATTCTGCCCCGCTTTCAAGTCCTCTTGGCAGCCTTACTTCAGTATATTTTTGGACGATAGCTGTCATTTATAACTCTGCAGGTTTGTGAATTACAGTGCCCCTGAGCTCCTTTCTTCAACTCGCTTTCTTTTGAGCTGGCCGCAACACCGCAGGATATCTTCAGGCTCTAATCTGGTTCCGGCACGGCACACTGAGCCTTTGGTTATTTCCTCTTCCTGGTGGGAAATGAGAGTTAAATTTGCCCGTCCAGACAACTCCAGCTAGTCTCTCATTGGTTCTCCCTATTCCTGTTCATCTTCCGCAGAAATTACAAACTGGGCCAAACAGGACGTTAAAGGCGCTGACTCTCCAAGTCGGGAGAGTGTTAGTAAAGAATCTGGAATGTTGCACCCGAGTACCAGGGGAGGAAAACTGAGACATATTTGAACACGTCTCCCGTTCACACGGTTGATCATACTCTGGGTTCCACATGCATGTTTTAGCTGAAGGAAGAATACCTTAAACCTGGAGAGTTGAGACCCGTGTAATGGGTACCATGCAAATTGACTTCAAAGGGTCTTCATTTGCTCACCGAACCTCTCCAATCCTATCACTGCTGCGTTTATGCCCCTGTACACACGCTTGATTCTCTTTCGGAGACATAGCAATCCATAGGTTTTAAGATACTTACTAGTCAGGTACATTCTTAGGCGTTTAATATGGGGTGTTGAGTCCCTTTCATTGAGCAAGGAGTAGCTCTTGTCTATTCCATATTTGGCTTAAGGAACTTTATCTGTGCTCATTTCAATCTCTGGTTTTATGCAGCACCCCAACTCACCTTTCCCCTTAAGCAAGCATAAGTTGGTTTTCTAAATTTGAGACGCTGTTCTGTTTTGGAATTCAGTTCCTGTGTAGCCAAGTTTATATTCCGTGTATTAGTGATATCTTATGATGTTTCTTTTTCTGTGTGACTTATTTCAGTTAGAATCATCATACCTGAATCCACTCATTGTGCTGCTAAGGGCCTGATGACATAGATTTCATTGCTGAGTGATATTGCTTTGTAAGTAAATACCACAACTTCTTTATCCATTTTTCATTTTCTGCGATGTTGAACTTGTACTGTAAACGAGGTTCTTGTAAACAGAGGCGTCCCAAACTTTGGGGTGGCTGTGTCTTTTTGATTTTAATTTCCCTAAGCTATAGGACCATAAGTGGAAGTGCCCTAGGCTCTGTTGCTTTGTTTTTTAGATGTTTCAGGAAACACCATACACTTCTCCCGAGTGTCTGTTGGCAATTTACATCCCGCCCATCAGCATAACAAGGCTCCCAGTTCTCCATGGCCTGTCCTGCCTTGCTGGATTTTACACTTTTTTCAGATGGCCCTTTTGACCGGGGGGAAGTGAGACTTCATTGTAGTGCAGATTTCCTTTGCAAGCTTGCTTGGTTGGCCAAAAAGGGCGTATGCGTTTTTTCCTGAATATATTCAGGAAAAAACGTATACGCCCTTTTTGGCCAAGTGCATCATTGTGGACGTTCTGCCTCTTTTCCTATGCTTTCAATGCAATTCCAGTCTACCTCCTGAAATCGGTTTCCTGCAATTCTGCCCCGCTTTCAAGTCCTCTTGGCAGCCTTACTTCAGTATATTTTTGGACGATAGCTGTCATTTATAACTCTGCAGGTTTGTGAATTACAGTGCCCTGAGCTCCTTTCTTCAACTCGCTTTCTTTTGAGCTGGCCGCAACACCGCAGGATGGCTTCAGGCTCTAATCTGGTTCCGGCACGGCACACTGAGCCTTTGGTTATTTCCTCTTCCTGGTGGGAAATGAGAGTTAAATTTGCCCGTCCAGACAACTCCAGCTAGTCTCTCATTGGTTCTCCCTATTCCTGTTCATCTTCCGCAGAAATTGCAAACTGGGCTAAACAGGAGGTTAAAGGGACTGACTCTCCAAGTCGGGAGAGTGTTAGTAAAGCGTCTGGAATGTTGCACCCGAGTACCAGGGTACGAAAACTGAGACATATTTGAACACGTCTCCCGATCACATGGTTGATCATACTCTGGGTTCCACATGCATGTTTTAGCTGAAGGAAGAATACCTTAAACCTGGGTAGTTGAAACCCGTGGAATGGGTACCATGCAATATGACATCAAAGGGTCTTCATTTGCTCACCGAACCTCTCCAATCCTATCACTGCTGCGTTTATGCCCCTGTACACACGCTTGATTCTCTTTTGGAGACATAGCAATCCATAGGTTTTAAGATACTTACTAGTCAGGTACATTCTTAGGCGTTTAATATGGGGTGTTGAGTCCATTTCGTTGAGCAAGGAGTAGCTCTTGTCTATTCCATATTTGGCTTAAGGAACTTTATCTGTGCTCATTTCAATCTCTGGTTTTATGCAGAACCCCAACTCACCTTTCCCCTTAAGCAAGCATAAGTTGGTTTTCTAAATTTGAGACCCTGTTCTGTTCTGTAATTCAGTTCCTGTGTAGCCAAGTTTACATTCCGTGTATTACTGATATCTTATGATGTTTCTTTTTCTGTGTGACTTATTTCAGTTAGAATCATCATACCTGAATCCACTCATTGTGCTGCTAAGGGCCTGATGACATAGATTTCATTGCTGAGTGATATTGCTTTGTAAGTAAATACCACAACTTCTTTATCCATTTTTCATTTTCTGCGATGTTGAACTTGTACTGTAAACGAGGTTCTTGTAAACAGAGGCGTCCCAAACTTTGGGGTGGCTGTGTCTTTTTGATTTTAATTTCCCTAAGCTATAGGACCATAAGTGGAAGTGCCCTAGGCTCTGTTGCTTTGTTTTTTAGATGTTTCAGGAAACACCATACACTTCTCCGGAGTGTCTGTTGGCAATTTATATCCCGCCCAGCAGCATAACAAGGCTCTCAGTTCTCCATGGCCTGTCCTGCCTTGCTGGATTTTACACTTTTTTCAGATGGCCCTTTTGACCGGGGGGAAGTGAGACTTCATTGTAGTGCAGATTTCCTTTGCAAGCTTGCTTGGTTGGCCAAAAAGGGCGTATGCGTTTTTCCCTGAATATATTCAGGAAAAAACGCATACGCCCTTTTTGGCCAAGTGCATCATTGTGGACGTTCTGCCTCTTTTCCTATGCTTTCAATGCAATTCCAGTCTACCTCCTGAAATCGGTTTCCTGCAATTCTGCCCCGCTTTCAAGTCCTCTTGGCAGCCTTACTTCAGTATATTTTTGGACGATAGCTGTCATTTATAACTCTGCAGGTTTGTGAATTACAGTGCCCATGAGCTCCTTTCTTCAACTCGCTTTCTTTTGAGCTGGCCGCAACACCGCAGGATGGCTTCAGGCCCTAATCTTGTTCCAGCACGGCATGCTGAGCCTTTGGTTAATTCCTCTTCCTGGTGGGAAATGAGAGTTAAATTTGCCCGTCCAGACACCTCCAGCTAGTCTCTCATTGGTTCTCGCTATTCCTGTTCATCTTCCGCAGAAATTGCAAACTGGGCTAAACAGGAGGTTAAAGGGACTGACTCTCCAAGTCGGGAGAGTGTTAGTAAAGCATCTGGAATGTTGCACCCGAGTACCAGGGTACGAAAACTGAGACATATTTGAACACGTCTCCCGATCACATGGTTGATCATACTCTGGGTTCCACATGCATGTTTTAGCTGAAGGAAGAATACCTTAAACCTGGGTAGTTGAAACCCGTGGAATGGGTACCATGCAATATGACATCAAAGGGTCTTCATTTGCTCACCGAACCTCTCCAATCCTATCACTGCTGCGTTTATGCCCCTGTACACATGCTTGATTCTCTTTCAGAGACATAGCAATCCATAGGTTTTAAGATACTTACTAGTCAGGTACATTCTTAGGTGTTTAATATGCGGTGTTGAGTCCATTTCGTTGAGCAAGGAGTAGCTCTTGTCTATTCCATATTTGGCTTAAGGAACTTTATCTGTGCTCATTTCAATCTCTGGTTTTATGCAGCACCCCAACTCACCTTTCCCCTTAAGCAAGCATAAGTTGGTTTTCTAAATTTGAGACGCTGTTCTGTTTTGGAATTCAGTTCCTGTGTAGCCAAGTTTATATTCCGTGTATTAGTGATATCTTATGATGTTTCTTTTTCTGTGTGACTTATTTCAGTTAGAATCATCATACCTGAATCCACTCATTGTGCTGCTAAGGGCCTGATGACATAGATTTCATTGCTGAGTGATATTGCTTTGTAAGTAAATACCACAACTTCTTTATCCATTTTTCATTTTCTGCGATGTTGAACTTGTACTGTAAACGAGGTTCTTGTAAACAGAGGCGTCCCAAATTTTGGGGTGGCTATGTCTTTTTGATTTTAATTTCCCTAAGCTATAGGACCATAAGTGGAAGTGCCCTAGGCTCTGTTGCTTTGTTTTTTAGATGTTTCAGGAAACACCATACACTTCTCCGGAGTGTCTGTTGGCAATTTACATCCCGCCCAGCAGCATAACAAGGCTCTCAGTTCTCCATGGCCTGTCCTGCCTTGCAGGATTTTACACTTTTTTCAGATGGCCCTTTTGACCGGGGGGAAGTGAGACTTCATTGTAGTGCAGATTTCCTTTGCAAGCTTGCTTGGTTGGCCAAAAAGGGCGTATGCGTTTTTCCCTGAATATATTCAGGAATAAACGCATACGCCCTTTTTGGCCAAGTGCATCATTGTGGACGTTCTGCCTCTTTTCCTATGCTTTCAATGCAATTCCAGTCTACCTCCTGAAATCGGTTTCCTGCAATTCTGCCCCGCTTTCAAGTCCTCTTGGCAGCCTTACTTCAGTATATTTTTGGACGATAGCTGTCATTTATAACTCTGCAGGTTTGTGAATTACAGTGCCCCTGAGCTCCTTTCTTCAACTCGCTTTCTTTTGAGCTGGCCGCAACACCGCAGGATGGCTTCAGGCTCTAATCTGGTTCCGGCACGGCACACTGAGCCTTTGGTTATTTCCTCTTCCTGGTGGGAAATGAGAGTTAAATTTGCCCGTCCAGACAACTCCAGCTAGTCTCTCATTGGTTCTCCCTATTCCTGTTCATCTTCCGCAGAAATTGCAAACTGGGCCAAACAGGACGTTAAAGGCGCTGACTCTCCAAGTCGGGAGAGTGTTAGTAAAGAATCTGGAATGTTGCACCCGAGTACCAGGGGAGGAAAACTGAGACATATTTGAACACGTCTCCCGTTCACACGGTTGATCATACTCTGGGTTCCACATGCATGTTTTAGCTGAAGGAAGAATACCTTAAACCTGGAGAGTTGAGACCCGTGTAATGGGTACCATGCAAATTGACTTCAAAGGGTCTTCATTTGCTCACCGAACCTCTCCAATCCTACCACTGCTGCGTTTATGCCCCTGTACACACGCTTGATTCTCTTTCGGAGACATAGCAATCCATAGGTTTTAAGATACTTACTAGTCAGGTACATTCTTAGGCGTTTAATATGGGGTGTTGAGTCCATTTCATTGAGCAAGGAGTAGCTCTTGTCTATTCCATATTTGGCTTAAGGAACTTTATCTGTGCTCATTTCAATCTCTGGTTTTATGCAGCACCCCAACTCACCTTTCCCCTTAAGCAAGCATAAGTTGGTTTTCTAAATTTGAGACGCTGTTCTGTTTTGGAATTCAGTTCCTGTGTAGCCAAGTTTATATTCCGTGTATTAGTGATATCTTATGATGTTTCTTTTTCTGTGTGACTTATTTCAGTTAGAATCATCATACCTGAATCCACTCATTGTGCTGCTAAGGGCCTGATGACATAGATTTCATTGCTGAGTGATATTGCTTTGTACGTAAATACCACAACTTCTTTATCCATTTTTCATTTTCTGCGATGTTGAACTTGTACTGTAAACGAGGTTCTTGTAAACAGAGGCGTCCCAAACTTTGGGGTGGCTGTGTCTTTTTGATTTTAATTTCCCTAAGCTATAGGACCATAAGTGGAAGTGCCCTAGGCTCTGTTGCTTTGTTTTTTAGATGTTTCAGGAAACACCATACACTTCTCCGGAGTGTCTGTTGGCAATTTATATCCCGCCCAGCAGCATAACAAGGCTCTCAGTTCTCCATGGCCTGTCCTGCCTTGCTGGATTTTACACTTTTTTCAGATGGCCCTTTTGACCGGGGGGAAGTGAGACTTCATTGTAGTGCAGATTTCCTTTGCAAGCTTGCTTGGTTGGCCAAAAAGGGCGTATGCGTTTTTCCCTGAATATATTCAGGAAAAAACGCATACGCCCTTTTTGGCCAAGTGCATCATTGTGGACGTTCTGCCTCTTTTCCTATGCTTTCAATGCAATTCCAGTCTACCTCCTGAAATCGGTTTCCTGCAATTCTGCCCCGCTTTCAAGTCCTCTTGGCAGCCTTACTTCAGTATATTTTTGGACGATAGCTGTCATTTATAACTCTGCAGGTTTGTGAATTACAGTGCCCATGAGCTCCTTTCTTCAACTCGCTTTCTTTTGAGCTGGCCGCAACACCGCAGGATGGCTTCAGGCCCTAATCTTGTTCCAGCACGGCATGCTGAGCCTTTGGTTAATTCCTCTTCCTGGTGGGAAATGAGAGTTAAATTTGCCCGTCCAGACACCTCCAGCTAGTCTCTCATTGGTTCTCGCTATTCCTGTTCATCTTCCGCAGAAATTGCAAACTGGGCTAAACAGGAGGTTAAAGGGACTGACTCTCCAAGTCGGGAGAGTGTTAGTAAAGCATCTGGAATGTTGCACCCGAGTACCAGGGTACGAAAACTGAGACATATTTGAACACGTCTCCCGATCACATGGTTGATCATACTCTGGGTTCCACATGCATGTTTTAGCTGAAGGAAGAATACCTTAAACCTGGGTAGTTGAAACCCGTGGAATGGGTACCATGCAATATGACATCAAAGGGTCTTCATTTGCTCACCGAACCTCTCCAATCCTATCACTGCTGCGTTTATGCCCCTGTACACATGCTTGATTCTCTTTCAGAGACATAGCAATCCATAGGTTTTAAGATACTTACTAGTCAGGTACATTCTTAGGTGTTTAATATGCGGTGTTGAGTCCATTTCGTTGAGCAAGGAGTAGCTCTTGTCTATTCCATATTTGGCTTAAGGAACTTTATCTGTGCTCATTTCAATCTCTGGTTTTATGCAGCACCCCAACTCACCTTTCCCCTTAAGCAAGCATAAGTTGGTTTTCTAAATTTGAGACGCTGTTCTGTTTTGGAATTCAGTTCCTGTGTAGCCAAGTTTATATTCCGTGTATTAGTGATATCTTATGATGTTTCTTTTTCTGTGTGACTTATTTCAGTTAGAATCATCATACCTGAATCCACTCATTGTGCTGCTAAGGGCCTGATGACATAGATTTCATTGCTGAGTGATATTGCTTTGTAAGTAAATACCACAACTTCTTTATCCATTTTTCATTTTCTGCGATGTTGAACTTGTACTGTAAACGAGGTTCTTGTAAACAGAGGCGTCCCAAATTTTGGGGTGGCTGTGTCTTTTTGATTTTAATTTCCCTAAGCTATAGGACCATAAGTGGAAGTGCCCTAGGCTCTGTTGCTTTGTTTTTTAGATGTTTCAGGAAACACCATACACTTCTCCGGAGTGTCTGTTGGCAATTTACATCCCGCCCAGCAGCATAACAAGGCTCTCAGTTCTCCATGGCCTGTCCTGCCTTGCAGGATTTTACACTTTTTTCAGATGGCCCTTTTGACCGGGGGGAAGTGAGACTTCATTGTAGTGCAGATTTCCTTTGCAAGCTTGCTTGGTTGGCCAAAAAGGGCGTATGCGTTTTTCCCTGAATATATTCAGGAAAAAACGCATACGCCCTTTTTGGCCAAGTGCATCATTGTGGACGTTCTGCCTCTTTTCCTATGCTTTCAATGCAATTCCAGTCTACCTCCTGAAATCGGTTTCCTGCAATTCTGCCCCGCTTTCAAGTCCTCTTGGCAGCCTTACTTCAGTATATTTTTGGACGATAGCTGTCATTTATAACTCTGCAGGTTTGTGAATTACAGTGCCCATGAGCTCCTTTCTTCAACTCGCTTTCTTTTGAGCTGGCCGCAACACCGCAGGATGGCTTCAGGCCCTAATCTTGTTCCAGCACGGCATGCTGAGCCTTTGGTTAATTCCTCTTCCTGGTGGGAAATGAGAGTTAAATTTGCCCGTCCAGACACCTCCAGCTAGTCTCTCATTGGTTCTCGCTATTCCTGTTCATCTTCCGCAGAAATTGCAAACTGGGCTAAACAGGAGGTTAAAGGGACTGACTCTCCAAGTCGGGAGAGTGTTAGTAAAGCATCTGGAATGTTGCACCCGAGTACCAGGGTACGAAAACTGAGACATATTTGAACACGTCTCCCGATCACATGGTTGATCATACTCTGGGTTCCACATGCATGTTTTAGCTGAAGGAAGAATACCTTAAACCTGGGTAGTTGAAACCCGTGGAATGGGTACCATGCAATATGACATCAAAGGGTCTTCATTTGCTCACCGAACCTCTCCAATCCTATCACTGCTGCGTTTATGCCCCTGTACACATGCTTGATTCTCTTTCAGAGACATAGCAATCCATAGGTTTTAAGATACTTACTAGTCAGGTACATTCTTAGGTGTTTAATATGCGGTGTTGAGTCCATTTCGTTGAGCAAGGAGTAGCTCTTGTCTATTCCATATTTGGCTTAAGGAACTTTATCTGTGCTCATTTCAATCTCTGGTTTTATGCAGCACCCCAACTCACCTTTCCCCTTAAGCAAGCATAAGTTGGTTTTCTAAATTTGAGACGCTGTTCTGTTTTGGAATTCAGTTCCTGTGTAGCCAAGTTTATATTCCGTGTATTAGTGATATCTTATGATGTTTCTTTTTCTGTGTGACTTATTTCAGTTAGAATCATCATACCTGAATCCACTCATTGTGCTGCTAAGGGCCTGATGACATAGATTTCATTGCTGAGTGATATTGCTTTGTAAGTAAATACCACAACTTCTTTATCCATTTTTCATTTTCTGCGATGTTGAACTTGTACTGTAAACGAGGTTCTTGTAAACAGAGGCGTCCCAAATTTTGGGGTGGCTGTGTCTTTTTGATTTTAATTTCCCTAAGCTATAGGACCATAAGTGGAAGTGCCCTAGGCTCTGTTGCTTTGTTTTTTAGATGTTTCAGGAAACACCATACACTTCTCCGGAGTGTCTGTTGGCAATTTACATCCCGCCCAGCAGCATAACAAGGCTCTCAGTTCTCCATGGCCTGTCCTGCCTTGCAGGATTTTACACTTTTTTCAGATGGCCCTTTTGACCGGGGGGAAGTGAGACTTCATTGTAGTGCAGATTTCCTTTGCAAGCTTGCTTGGTTGGCCAAAAAGGGCGTATGCGTTTTTCCCTGAATATATTCAGGAAAAAACGCATACGCCCTTTTTGGCCAAGTGCATCATTGTGGACGTTCTGCCTCTTTTCCTATGCTTTCAATGCAATTCCAGTCTACCTCCTGAAATCGGTTTCCTGCAATTCTGCCCCGCTTTCAAGTCCTCTTGGCAGCCTTACTTCAGTATATTTTTGGACGATAGCTGTCATTTATAACTCTGCAGGTTTGTGAATTACAGTGCCCCTGAGCTCCTTTCTTCAACTCGCTTTCTTTTGAGCTGGCCGCAACACCGCAGGATGGCTTCAGGCTCTAATCTGGTTCCGGCACGGCACACTGAGCCTTTGGTTATTTCCTCTTCCTGGTGGGAAATGAGAGTTAAATTTGCCCGTCCAGACAACTCCAGCTAGTCTCTCATTGGTTCTCCCTATTCCTGTTCATCTTCCGCAGAAATTGCAAACTGGGCCAAACAGGAGGTTAAAGGCGCTGACTCTCCAAGTGGGGAGAGTGTTAGTAAAGAATCTGGAATGTTGCACCCGAGTACCAGGGGAGGAAAACTGAGACATATTTGAACACGTCTCCCGTTCACACGGTTGATCATACTCTGGGTTCCACATGCATGTTTTAGCTGAAGGAAGAATACCTTAAACCTGGAGAGTTGAGACCCGTGGAATGGGTACCAGGCAAATTGACTTCAAAGGGTCTTCATTTGCTCACCGAACCTCTCCAATCCTATCACTGCTGCGTTTATGCCCCTGTACACACGCTTGATTCTCTTTCGGAGACATAGCAATCCATAGGTTTTAAGATACTTACTAGTCAGGTACATTCTTAGGCGTTTAATATGGGGTGTTGAGTCCATTTCATTGAGCAAGGAGTAGCTCTTGTCTATTCCATATTTGGCTTAAGGAACTTTATCTGTGCTCATTTCAATCTCTGGTTTTATGCAGCACCCCAACTCACCTTTCCCCTTAAGCAAGCATAAGTTGGTTTTCTAAATTTGAGACGCTGTTCTGTTTTGGAATTCAGTTCCTGTGTAGCCAAGTTTATATTCCGTGTATTAGTGATATCTTATGATGTTTCTTTTTCTGTGTGACTTATTTCAGTTAGAATCATCATACCTGAATCCACTCATTGTGCTGCTAAGGGCCTGATGACATAGATTTCATTGCTGAGTGATATTGCTTTGTAAGTAAATACCACAACTTCTTTATCCATTTTTCATTTTCTGCGATGTTGAACTTGTACTGTAAACGAGGTTCTTGTAAACAGAGGCGTCCCAAACTTTGGGGTGGCTGTGTCTTTTTGATTTTAATTTCCCTAAGCTATAGGACCATAAGTGGAAGTGCCCTAGGCTCTGTTGCTTTGTTTTTTAGATGTTTCAGGAAACACCATACACTTCTCCGGAGTGTCTGTTGGCAATTTACATCCCGCCCAGCAGCATAACAAGGCTCTCAGTTCTCCATGGCCTGTCCTGCCTTGCTGGATTTTACACTTTTTTCAGATGGCCCTTTTGACCGGGGGGAAGTGAGACTTCATTGTAGTGCAGATTTCCTTTGCAAGCTTGCTTGGTTGGCCAAAAAGGGCGTATGGGTTTTTCCCTGAATATATTCAGGAAAAAACGCATACGCCCTTTTTGGCCAAGTGCATCATTGTGGACGTTCTGCCTCTTTTCCTATGCTTTCAATGCAATTCCAGTCTACCTCCTGAAATCGGTTTCCTGCAATTCTGCCCCGCTTTCAAGTCCTCTTGGCAGCCTTACTTCAGTATATTTTTGGACGATAGCTGTCATTTATAACTCTGCAGGTTTGTGAATTACAGTGCCCCTGAGCTCCTTTCTTCAACTCGCTTTCTTTTGAGCTGGCCGCAACACCGCAGGATGGCTTCAGGCCCTAATCTTGTTCCAGCACGGCACGCTGAGCCTTTGGTTAATTCCTCTTCCTGGTGGGAAATGAGAGTTAAATTTGCCCGTCCAGACACCTCCAGCTAGTCTCTCATTGGTTCTCGCTATTCCTGTTCATCTTCCGCAGAAATTGCAAACTGGGCTAAACAGGAGGTTAAAGGGACTGACTCTCCAAGTCGGGAGAGTGTTAGTAAAGCATCTGGAATGTTGCACCCGAGTACCAGGGTACGAAAACTGAGACATATTTGAACACGTCTCCCGATCACATGGTTGATCATACTCTGGGTTCCACATGCATGTTTTAGCTGAAGGAAGAATACCTTAAACCTGGGTAGTTGAAACCCGTGGAATGGGTACCATGCAATATGACATCAAAGGGTCTTCATTTGCTCACCGAACCTCTCCAATCCTATCACTGCTGCGTTTATGCCCCTGTACACATGCTTGATTCTCTTTCGGAGACATAGCAATCCATAGGTTTTAAGATACTTACTAGTCAGGTACATTCTTAGGTGTTTAATATGCGGTGTTGAGTCCATTTCGTTGAGCAAGGAGTAGCTCTTGTCTATTCCATATTTGGCTTAAGGAACTTTATCTGTGCTCATTTCAATCTCTGGTTTTATGCAGCACCCCAACTCACCTTTCCCCTTAAGCAAGCATAAGTTGGTTTTCTAAATTTGAGACGCTGTTCTGTTTTGGAATTCAGTTCCTGTGTAGCCAAGTTTATATTCCGTGTATTAGTGATATCTTATGATGTTTCTTTTTCTGTGTGACTTATTTCAGTTAGAATCATCATACCTGAATCCACTCATTGTGCTGCTAAGGGCCTGATGACATAGATTTCATTGCTGAGTGATATTGCTTTGTAAGTAAATACCACAACTTCTTTATCCATTTTTCATTTTCTGCGATGTTGAACTTGTACTGTAAACGAGGTTCTTGTAAACAGAGGCGTCCCAAACTTTGGGGTGGCTGTGTCTTTTTGATTTTAATTTCCCTAAGCTATAGGACCATAAGTGGAAGTGCCCTAGGCTCTGTTGCTTTGTTTTTTAGATGTTTCAGGAAACACCATACACTTCTCCGGAGTGTCTGTTGGCAATTTACATCCCGCCCAGCAGCATAACAAGGCTCTCAGTTCTCCATGGCCTGTCCTGCCTTGCAGGATTTTACACTTTTTTCAGATGGCCCTTTTGACCGGGGGGAAGTGAGACTTCATTGTAGTGCAGATTTCCTTTGCAAGCTTGCTTGGTTGGCCAAAAAGGGCGTATGCGTTTTTCCCTGAATATATTCAGGAAAAAACGCATACGCCCTTTTTGGCCAAGTGCATCATTGTGGACGTTCTGCCTCTTTTCCTATGCTTTCAATGCAATTCCAGTCTACCTCCTGAAATCGGTTTCCTGCAATTCTGCCCCGCTTTCAAGTCCTCTTGGCAGCCTTACTTCAGTATATTTTTGGACGATAGCTGTCATTTATAACTCTGCAGGTTTGTGAATTACAGTGCCCCTGAGCTCCTTTCTTCAACTCGCTTTCTTTTGAGCTGGCCGCAACACCGCAGGATGGCTTCAGGCTCTAATCTGGTTCCGGCACGGCACACTGAGCCTTTGGTTATTTCCTCTTCCTGGTGGGAAATGAGAGTTAAATTTGCCCGTCCAGACAACTCCAGCTAGTCTCTCATTGGTTCTCCCTATTCCTGTTCATCTTCCGCAGAAATTGCAAACTGGGCCAAACAGGACGTTAAAGGCGCTGACTCTCCAAGTCGGGAGAGTGTTAGTAAAGAATCTGGAATGTTGCACCCGAGTACCAGGGGAGGAAAACTGAGACATATTTGAACACGTCTCCCGTTCACACGGTTGATCATACTCTGGGTTCCACATGCATGTTTTAGCTGAAGGAAGAATACCTTAAACCTGGAGAGTTGAGACCCGTGTAATGGGTACCAGGCAAATTGACTTCAAAGGGTCTTCATTTGCTCACCGAACCTCTCCAATCCTATCACTGCTGCGTTTATGCCCCTGTACACACGCTTGATTCTCTTTTGGAGACAGAGCAATCCATAGGTTTTAAGATACTTACTAGTCAGGTACATTCTTAGGCGTTTAATATGGGGTGTTGAGTCCATTTCGTTGAGCAAGGAGTAGCTCTTGTCTATTCCATATTTGGCTTAAGGAACTTTATCTGTGCTCATTTCAATCTCTGGTTTTATGCAGAACCCCAACTCACCTTTCCCCTTAAGCAAGCATAAGTTGGTTTTCTAAATTTGAGACCCTGTTCTGTTTTGTAATTCAGTTCCTGTGTAGCCAAGTTTACATTCCGTGTATTACTGATACCTTATGATGTTTCATTTTCTGTGTGACTTATTTCAGTTAGAATCATCATACCTGAATCCACTCATTGTGCTGCTAAGGGCCTGATGACATAGATTTCATTGCTGAGTGATATTGCTTTGCAAGTAAATACCACAACTTCTTTATCCATTTTTCACTTTCTGCGATGTTGAACTTGTACTGTAAAAGAGGTTCTTGTAAACAGAGGCGTCCCAAACTTTGGGGTGGCTGTGTCTTTTTGATTTTAATTTCCCTAAGCTATAGGACCATAAGTGGAAGTGCCCTAGGCTCTGTTGCTTTGTTTTTCAGATGTTTCAGGAAACACCATACACTTCTCCCGAGTGTCTGTTGGCAATTTGCATCCCGCCCAGCAGCATAACAAGGCTCCCAGTTCTCCATGGCCTGTCCTGCCTTGCTTGATTTTACACTTTTTTCAGATGGCCCTTTTGACCGGGGGGAAGTGAGACTTCATTGTAGTGCAGATTTCCTTTGCAAGCTTGCTTGGTTGGCCAAAAAGGGCGTATGCGTTTTTTCCTGAATATATTCAGGAAAAAACGCATACGCCCTTTTTGGCCAAGTGCATCATTGTGGACGTTCTGCCTCTTTTCCTATGCTTTCAATGCAATTCCAGTCTACCTCCTGAAATCGGTTTCCTGCAATTCTGCCCCGCTTTCAAGTCCTCTTGGCAGCCTTACTTCAGTATATTTTTGGACGATAGCTGTCATTTATAACTCTGCAGGTTTGTGAATTACAGTGCCCCTGAGCTCCTTTCTTCAACTCGCTTTCTTTTGAGCTGGCCGCAACACCGCAGGATGGCTTCAGGCCCTAATCTTGTTCCAGCACGGCACGCTGATCCTTTGGTTAATTCCTCTTCCTCGTGGGAAATGAGAGTTAAATTTGCCCGTCCAGACACCTCCAGCTAGTCTCTCATTGGTTCTCGCTATTCCTGTTCATCTTCCGCAGAAATTGCAAACTGGGCTAAACAGGAGGTTAAAGGGACTGACTCTCCAAGTCGGGAGAGTGTTAGTAAAGCGTCTGGAATGTTGCACCCGAGTACCAGGGTACGAAAACTGAGACCTATTTGAACACGTCTCCCGATCACATGGTTGATCATACTCTGGGTTCCACATGCATGTTTTAGCTGAAGGAAGAATACCTTAAACCTGGGTAGTTGAAACCCGTGGAATGGGTACCATGCAATATGACATCAAAGGGTCTTCATTTGCTCACCGAACCTCTCCAATCCTATCACTGCTGCGTTTATGCCCCTGTACACATGCTTGATTCTCTTTTGGAGACATAGCAATCCATAGGTTTTAAGATACTTACTAGTCAGGTACATTCTTAGGCGTTTAATATGCGGTGTTGAGTCCATTTCGTTGAGCAAGGAGTAGCTCTTGTCTATTCCATATTTGGCTTAAGGAACTTTATCTGTGCTCATTTCAATCTCTGGTTTTATGCAGCACCCCAACTCACCTTTCCCCTTAAGCAAGCATAAGTTGGTTTTCTAAATTTGAGACCCTGTTCTGTTTTGGAATTCAGTTCCTGTGTAGCCAAGTTTACATTCCGTGTATTACTGATATCTTATGATGTTTCTTTTTCTGTGTGACTTATTTCAGTTAGAATCATCATACCTGAATCCACTCATTGTGCTGCTAAGGGCCTGATGACATAGATTTCATTGCTGAGTGATATTGCTTTGTAAGTAAATACCACAACTTCTTTATCCATTTTTCATTTTCTGCGATGTTGAACTTGTACTGTAAACGAGGTTCTTGTAAACAGAGGCGTCCCAAACTTTGGGGTGGCTGTGTCTTTTTGATTTTAATTTCCCTAAGCTATAGGACCATAAGTGGAAGTGCCATAGGCTCTGTTGCTTTGTTTTTTAGATGTTTCAGGAAACACCATACACTTCTCCGGAGTGTCTGTTGGCAATTTACATCCCGCCCAGCAGCATAACAAGGCTCTCAGTTCTCCATGGCCTGTCCTGCCTTGCAGGATTTTACACTTTTTTCAGATGGCCCTTTTGACCGGGGGGAAGTGAGACTTCAATGTAGTGCAGATTTCCTTTGCAAGCTTGCTTGGTTGGCCAAAAAGGGCGTATGCGTTTTTCCCTGAATATATTCAGGAAAAAACGCATACGCCCTTTTTGGCCAAGTGCATCATTGTGGACGTTCTGCCTCTTTTCCTATGCTTTCAATGCAATTCCAGTCTACCTCCTGAAATCGGTTTCCTGCAATTCTGCCCCGCTTTCAAGTCCTCTTGGCAGCCTTACTTCAGTATATTTTTGGACGATAGCTGTCATTTATAACTCTGCAGGTTTGTGAATTACAGTGCCCCTGAGCTCCTTTCTTCAACTCGCTTTCTTTTGAGCTGGCCGCAACACCGCAGGATGGCTTCAGGCTCTAATCTGGTTCCGGCAAGGCACACTGAGCCTTTGGTTATTTCCTCTTCCTGGTGGGAAATGAGAGTTAAATTTGCCCGTCCAGACAACTCCAGCTAGTCTCTCATTGGTTCTCCCTATTCCTGTTCATCTTCCGCAGAAATTGCAAACTGGGCCAAACAGGACGTTAAAGGCGCTGACTCTCCAAGTCGGGAGAGTGTTAGTAAAGCGTCTGGAATGTTGCACCCGAGTACCAGGGGAGGAAAACTGAGACATATTTGAACACGTCTCCCGTTCACACGGTTGATCATACTCTGGGTTCCACATGCATGTTTTAGCTGAAGGAAGAATACCTTAAACCTGGAGAGTTGAGACCCGTGGAATGGGTACCAGGCAAATTGACTTCAAAGGGTCTTCATTTGCTCACCGAACCTCTCCAATCCTATCACTGCTGCGTTTATGCCCCTGTACACACGCTTGATTCTCTTTCGGAGACATAGCAATCCATAGGTTTTAAGATACTTACTAGTCAGGTACATTCTTAGGCGTTTAATATGGGGTGTTGAGTCCATTTCATTGAGCAAGGAGTAGCTCTTGTCTATTCCACATTTGGCTTAAGGAACTTTATCTGTGCTCATTTCAATCTCTGGTTTTATGCAGCACCCCAACTCACCTTTCCCCTTAAGCAAGCATAAGTTGGTTTTCTAAATTTGAGACGCTGTTCTGTTTTGGAATTCAGTTCCTGTGTAGCCAAGTTTATATTCCGTGTATTAGTGATATCTTATGATGTTTCTTTTTCTGTGTGACTTATTTCAGTTAGAATCATCATACCTGAATCCACTCATTGTGCTGCTAAGGGCCTGATGACATAGATTTCATTGCTGAGTGATATTGCTTTGTAAGTAAATACCACAACTTCTTTATCCATTTTTCATTTTCTGCGATGTTGAACTTGTACTGTAAACGAGGTTCTTGTAAACAGAGGCGTCCCAAACTTTGGGGTGGCTGTGTCTTTTTGATTTTAATTTCCCTAAGCTATAGGACCATAAGTGGAAGGGCCCTAGGCTCCGTTGCTTTGTTTTTTAGATGTTTCAGGAAACACCATACACTTCTCCCGAGTGTCTGTTGGCAATTTACATCCCGCCCAGCAGCATAACAAGGCTCTCAGTTCTCCATGGCCTGTCCTGCCTTGCTGGATTTTACACTTTTTTCAGATGGCCCTTTTGACCGGGGGGAAGTGAGACTTCATTGTAGTGCAGATTTCCTTTGCAAGCTTGCTTGGTTGGCCAAAAAGGGCGTATGCGTTTTTCCCTGAATATATTCAGGAAAAAACGCATACGCCCTTTTTGGCCAAGTGCATCATTGTGGATGTTCTGCCTCTTTTCCTATGCTTTCAATGCAATTCCAGTCTACCTCCTGAAATCGGTTTCCTGCAATTCTGCCCCGCTTTGAAGTCCTCTTGGCAGCCTTACTTCAGTATATTTTTGGACGATAGCTGTCATTTATAACTCTGCAGGTTTGTGAATTACAGTGCCCATGAGCTCCTTTCTTCAACTCGCTTTCTTTTGAGCTGGCCACAACACCGCAGGATGGCTTCAGGCCCTAATCTTGTTCCAGCACGGCACGCTGAGCCTTTGGTTAATTCCTCTTCCTGGTGGGAAATGAGAGTTAAATTTGCCCGTCCAGACACCTCCAGCTAGTCTCTCATTGGTTCTCGCTATTCCTGTTCATCTTCCGCAGAAATTGCAAACTGGGCTAAACAGGAGGTTAAAGGGACTGACTCTCCAAGTCGGGAGAGTGTTAGTAAAGCATCTGGAATGTTGCACCCGAGTACCAGGGTACGAAAACTGAGACCTATTTGAACACGTCTCCCGATCACATGGTTGATCATACTCTGGGTTCCACATGCATGTTTTAGCTGAAGGAAGAATACCTTAAACCTGGGTAGTTGAAACCCGTGGAATGGGTACCATGCAATATGACATCAAAGGGTCTTCATTTGCTCACCGAACCTCTCCAATCCTATCACTGCTGCGTTTATGCCCCTGTACACATGCTTGATTCTCTTTCGGAGACATAGCAATCCATAGGTTTTAAGATACTTACTAGTCAGGTACATTCTTAGGCGTTTAATATGCGGTGTTGAGTCCATTTCGTTGAGCAAGGAGTAGCTCTTGTCTATTCCATATTTGGCTTAAGGAACTTTATCTGTGCTCATTTCAATCTCTGGTTTTATGCAGCACCCCAACTCACCTTTCCCCTTAAGCAAGCATAAGTTGGTTTTCTAAATTTGAGACGCTGTTCTGTTTTGGAATTCAGTTCCTGTGTAGCCAAGTTTATATTCCGTGTATTAGTGATATCTTATGATGTTTCTTTTTCTGTGTGACTTATTTCAGTTAGAATCATCATACCTGAATCCACTCATTGTGCTGCTAAGGGCCTGATGACATAGATTTCATTGCTGAGTGATATTGCTTTGTAAGTAAATACCACAACTTCTTTATCCATTTTTCATTTTCTGCGATGTTGAACTTGTACTGTAAACGAGGTTCTTGTAAACAGAGGCGTCCCAAACTTTGGGGTGGCTGTGTCTTTTTGATTTTAATTTCCCTAAGCTATAGGACCATAAGTGGAAGTGCCCTAGGCTCTGTTGCTTTGTTTTTTAGATGTTTCAGGAAACACCATACACTTCTCCGGAGTGTCTGTTGGCAATTTACATCCCGCCCAGCAGCATAACGAGGCTCTCAGTTCTCCATGGCCTGTCCTGCCTTGCAGGATTTTACACTTTTTTCAGATGGCCCTTTTGACCGGGGGGAAGTGAGACTTCATTGTAGTGCAGATTTCCTTTGCAAGCTTGCTTGGTTGGCCAAAAAGGGCGTATGCGTTTTTCCCTGAATATATTCAGGAAAAAACGCATACGCCCTTTTTGGCCAAGTGCATCATTGTGGACGTTCTGCCTCTTTTCCTATGCTTTCAATGCAATTCCAGTCTACCTCCTGAAATCGGTTTCCTGCAATTCTGCCCCGCTTTCAAGTCCTCTTGGCAGCCTTACTTCAGTATATTTTTGGACGATAGCTGTCATTTATAACTCTGCAGGTTTGTGAATTACAGTGCCCCTGAGCTCCTTTCTTCAACTCGCTTTCTTTTGAGCTGGCCGCAACACCGCAGGATGGCTTCAGGCTCTAATCTGGTTCCGGCACGGCACACTGAGCCTTTGCTTATTTCCTCTTCCTGGTGGGAAATGAGAGTTAAATTTGCCCGTCCAGACAACTCCAGCTAGTCTCTCATTGGTTCTCCCTATTCCTGTTCATCTTCCGCAGAAATTGCAAACTGGGCCAAACAGGACGTTAAAGGCGCTGACTCTCCAAGTCGGGAGAGTGTTAGTAAAGAATCTGGAATGTTGCACCCGAGTACCAGGGGAGGAAAACTGAGACATATTTGAACACGTCTCCCGTTCACACGGTTGATCATACTCTGGGTTCCACATGCATGTTTTAGCTGAAGGAAGAATACCTTAAAACTGGAGAGTTGAGACCCGTGTAATGGGTACCATGCAAATTGACTTCAAAGGGTCTTCATTTGCTCACCGAACCTCTCCAATCCTATCACTGCTGCGTTTATGCCCCTGTACACACGCTTGATTCTCTTTCGGAGACATAGCAATCCATAGGTTTTAAGATACTTACTAGTCAGGTACATTCTTAGGCGTTTAATATGCGGTGTTGAGTCCATTTCGTTGAGCAAGGAGTAGCTCTTGTCTATTCAATATTTGGCTTAAGGAACTTTATCTGTGCTCATTTAAATCTCTGGTTTTATGCAGCACCCCAACTCACCTTTCCCCTTAAGCAAGCATAAGTTGGTTTTCTAAATTTGAGACCCTTTTCTGTTCTGTAATTCAGTTCCTGTGTAGCCAAGTTTACATTCCGTGTATTACTGATACCTTATGATGTTTCATTTTCTGTGTGACTTATTTCAGTTAGAATCATCATACCTGAATCCACTCATTGTGCTGCTAAGGGCCTGATGACATAGATTTCATTGCTGAGTGATATTGCTTTGCAAGTAAATACCACAACTTCTTTATCCATTTTTCACTTTCTGCGATGTTGAACTTGTACTGTAAACGAGGTTCTTGTAAACAGAGGCGTCCCAAACTTTGGGGTGGCTGTGTCTTTTTGATTTTAATTTCCCTAAGCTATAGGACCATAAGTGGAAGTGCCCTAGGCTCTGTTGCTTTGTTTTTTAGATGTTTCAGGAAACACCATACACTTCTCCCGAGTGTCTGTTGGCAATTTACATCCCGCCCAGCAGCATAACAAGGCTCCCAGTTCTCCATGGCCAGTCCTGCCTTGCTGGATTTTACACTTTTTTCAGATGGCCCTTTTGACCAGGGGGAAGTGAGACTTCATTGTAGTGCAGATTTCCTTTGCAAGCTTGCTTGGTTGGCCAAAAAGGGCGTATGCGTTTTTCCCTGAATATATTCAGGAAAAAACGCATACGCCCTTTTTGGCCAAGTGCATCATTGTGGACGTTCTGCCTCTTTTCCTATGCTTTCAATGCAATTCCAGTCTACCTCCTGAAATCGGTTTCCTGCAATTCTGCCCCGCTTTCAAGTCCTCTTGGCAGCCTTACTTCAGTATATTTTTGGACGATAGCTGTCATTTATAACTCTGCAGGTTTGTGAATTACAGTGCCCCTGAGCTCCTTTCTTCAACTCGCTTTCTTTTGAGCTGGCCGCAACACCGCAGGATGGCTTCAGGCCCTAATCTTGTTCCAGCACGGCACGCTGAGCCTTTGGTTTATTCCTCTTCCTGGTGGGAAATGAGAGTTAAATTTGCCCGTCCAGACACCTCCAGCTAGTCTCTCATTGGTTCTCGCTATTCCTGTTCATCTTCCGCAGAAATTGCAAACTGGGCTAAACAGGAGGTTAAAGGGACTGACTCTCCAAGTCGGGAGAGTGTTAGTAAAGCGTCTGGAATGTTGCACCCGAGTACCAGGGTACGAAAACTGAGACATATTTGAACACGTCTCCCGATCACATGGTTGATCATACTCTGGGTTCCACATGCATGTTTTAGCTGAAGGAAGAATACCTTAAACCTGGGTAGTTGAAACCCGTGGAATGGGTACCATGCAATATGACATCAAAGGGTCTTCATTTGCTCACCGAACCTCTCCAATCCTATCACTGCTGCGTTTATGCCCCTGTACACATGCTTGATTCTCTTTCGGAGACATAGCAATCCATAGGTTTTAAGATACTTACTAGTCAGGTACATTCTTAGGCGTTTAATATGCGGTGTTGAGTCCATTTCGTTGAGCAAGGAGTAGCTCTTGTCTATTCCATATTTGGCTTAAGGAACTTTATCTGTGCTCATTTCAATCTCTGGTTTTATGCAGCACCCCAACTCACCTTTCCCCTTAAGCAAGCATAAGTTGGTTTTCTAAATTTGAGACGCTGTTCTGTTTTGGAATTCAGTTCCTGTGTAGCCAAGTTTATATTCCGTGTATTAGTGATATCTTATGATGTTTCTTTTTCTGTGTGACTTATTTCAGTTAGAATCATCATACCTGAATCCACTCATTGTGCTGCTAAGGGCCTGATGACATAGATTTCATTGCTGAGTGATATTGCTTTGTAAGTAAATACCACAACTTCTTTATCCATTTTTCATTTTCTGCGATGTTGAACTTGTACTGTAAACGAGGTTCTTGTAAACAGAGGCGTCCCAAACTTTGGGGTGGCTGTGTCTTTTTGATTTTAATTTCCCTAAGCTATAGGACCATAAGTGGAAGTGCCCTAGGCTCTGTTGCTTTGTTTTTTAGATGTTTCAGGAAACACCATACACTTCTCCGGAGTGTCTGTTGGCAATTTACATCCCGCCCAGCAGCATAACGAGGCTCTCAGTTCTCCATGGCCTGTCCTGCCTTGCAGGATTTTACACTTTTTTCAGATGGCCCTTTTGACCGGGGGGAAGTGAGACTTCATTGTAGTGCAGATTTCCTTTGCAAGCTTGCTTGGTTGGCCAAAAAGGGCGTATGCGTTTTTCCCTGAATATATTCAGGAAAAAACGCATACGCCCTTTTTGGCCAAGTGCATCATTGTGGACGTTCTGCCTCTTTTCCTATGCTTTCAATGCAATTCCAGTCTACCTCCTGAAATCGGTTTCCTGCAATTCTGCCCCGCTTTCAAGTCCTCTTGGCAGCCTTACTTCAGTATATTTTTGGACGATAGCTGTCATTTATAACTCTGCAGGTTTGTGAATTACAGTGCCCCTGAGCTCCTTTCTTCAACTCGCTTTCTTTTGAGCTGGCCGCAACACCGCAGGATGGCTTCAGGCTCTAATCTGGTTCCGGCACGGCACACTGAGCCTTTGCTTATTTCCTCTTCCTGGTGGGAAATGAGAGTTAAATTTGCCCGTCCAGACAACTCCAGCTAGTCTCTCATTGGTTCTCCCTATTCCTGTTCATCTTCCGCAGAAATTGCAAACTGGGCCAAACAGGACGTTAAAGGCGCTGACTCTCCAAGTCGGGAGAGTGTTAGTAAAGAATCTGGAATGTTGCACCCGAGTACCAGGGGAGGAAAACTGAGACATATTTGAACACGTCTCCCGTTCACACGGTTGATCATACTCTGGGTTCCACATGCATGTTTTAGCTGAAGGAAGAATACCTGAAAACTGGAGAGTTGAGACCCGTGTAATGGGTACCATGCAAATTGACTTCAAAGGGTCTTCATTTGCTCACCGAACCTCTCCAATCCTATCACTGCTGCGTTTATGCCCCTGTACACACGCTTGATTCTCTTTCGGAGACATAGCAATCCATAGGTTTTAAGATACTTACTAGTCAGGTACATTCTTAGGCGTTTAATATGCGGTGTTGAGTCCATTTCGTTGAGCAAGGAGTAGCTCTTGTCTATTCAATATTTGGCTTAAGGAACTTTATCTGTGCTCATTTAAATCTCTGGTTTTATGCAGCACCCCAACTCACCTTTCCCCTTAAGCAAGCATAAGTTGGTTTTCTAAATTTGAGACCCTTTTCTGTTCTGTAATTCAGTTCCTGTGTAGCCAAGTTTACATTCCGTGTATTACTGATACCTTATGATGTTTCATTTTCTGTGTGACTTATTTCAGTTAGAATCATCATACCTGAATCCACTCATTGTGCTGCTAAGGGCCTGATGACATAGATTTCATTGCTGAGTGATATTGCTTTGCAAGTAAATACCACAACTTCTTTATCCATTTTTCACTTTCTGCGATGTTGAACTTGTACTGTAAACGAGGTTCTTGTAAACAGAGGCGTCCCAAACTTTGGGGTGGCTGTGTCTTTTTGATTTTAATTTCCCTAAGCTATAGGACCATAAGTGGAAGTGCCCTAGGCTCTGTTGCTTTGTTTTTTAGATGTTTCAGGAAACACCATACACTTCTCCCGAGTGTCTGTTGGCAATTTACATCCCGCCCAGCAGCATAACAAGGCTCCCAGTTCTCCATGGCCAGTCCTGCCTTGCTGGATTTTACACTTTTTTCAGATGGCCCTTTTGACCGGGGGGAAGTGAGACTTCATTGTAGTGCAGATTTCCTTTGCAAGCTTGCTTGGTTGGCCAAAAAGGGCGTATGCGTTTTTCCCTGAATATATTCAGGAAAAAACGCATACGCCCTTTTTGGCCAAGTGCATCATTGTGGACGTTCTGCCTCTTTTCCTATGCTTTCAATGCAATTCCAGTCTACCTCCTGAAATCGGTTTCCTGCAATTCTGCCCCGCTTTCAAGTCCTCTTGGCAGCCTTACTTCAGTATATTTTTGGACGATAGCTGTCATTTATAACTCTGCAGGTTTGTGAATTACAGTGCCCCTGAGCTCCTTTCTTCAACTCGCTTTCTTTTGAGCTGGCCGCAACACCGCAGGATGGCTTCAGGCCCTAATCTTGTTCCAGCACGGCACGCTGAGCCTTTGGTTTATTCCTCTTCCTGGTGGGAAATGAGAGTTAAATTTGCCCGTCCAGACACCTCCAGCTAGTCTCTCATTGGTTCTCGCTATTCCTGTTCATCTTCCGCAGAAATTGCAAACTGGGCTAAACAGGAGGTTAAAGGGACTGACTCTCCAAGTCGGGAGAGTGTTAGTAAAGCGTCTGGAATGTTGCACCCGAGTACCAGGGTACGAAAACTGAGACATATTTGAACACGTCTCCCGATCACATGGTTGATCATACTCTGGGTTCCACATGCATGTTTTAGCTGAAGGAAGAATACCTTAAACCTGGGTAGTTGAAACCCGTGGAATGGGTACCATGCAATATGACATCAAAGGGTCTTCATTTGCTCACCGAACCTCTCCAATCCTATCACTGCTGCGTTTATGCCCCTGTACACATGCTTGATTCTCTTTCGGAGACATAGCAATCCATAGGTTTTAAGATACTTACTAGTCAGGTACATTCTTAGGCGTTTAATATGCGGTGTTGAGTCCATTTCGTTGAGCAAGGAGTAGCTCTTGTCTATTCCATATTTGGCTTAAGGAACTTTATCTGTGCTCATTTCAATCTCTGGTTTTATGCAGCACCCCAACTCACCTTTCCCCTTAAGCAAGCATAAGTTGGTTTTCTAAATTTGAGACGCTGTTCTGTTTTGGAATTCAGTTCCTGTGTAGCCAAGTTTATATTCCGTGTATTAGTGATATCTTATGATGTTTCTTTTTCTGTGTGACTTATTTCAGTTAGAATCATCATACCTGAATCCACTCATTGTGCTGCTAAGGGCCTGATGACATAGATTTCATTGCTGAGTGATATTGCTTTGTAAGTAAATACCACAACTTCTTTATCCATTTTTCATTTTCTGCGATGTTGAACTTGTACTGTAAACGAGGTTCTTGTAAACAGAGGCGTCCCAAACTTTGGGGTGGCTGTGTCTTTTTGATTTTAATTTCCCTAAGCTATAGGACCATAAGTGGAAGTGCCCTAGGCTCTGTTGCTTTGTTTTTTAGATGTTTCAGGAAACACCATACACTTCTCCGGAGTGTCTGTTGGCAATTTACATCCCGCCCAGCAGCATAACGAGGCTCTCAGTTCTCCATGGCCTGTCCTGCCTTGCAGGATTTTACACTTTTTTCAGATGGCCCTTTTGACCGGGGGGAAGTGAGACTTCATTGTAGTGCAGATTTCCTTTGCAAGCTTGCTTGGTTGGCCAAAAAGGGCGTATGCGTTTTTCCCTGAATATATTCAGGAAAAAACGCATACGCCCTTTTTGGCCAAGTGCATCATTGTGGACGTTCTGCCTCTTTTCCTATGCTTTCAATGCAATTCCAGTCTACCTCCTGAAATCGGTTTCCTGCAATTCTGCCCCGCTTTCAAGTCCTCTTGGCAGCCTTACTTCAGTATATTTTTGGACGATAGCTGTCATTTATAACTCTGCAGGTTTGTGAATTACAGTGCCCCTGAGCTCCTTTCTTCAACTCGCTTTCTTTTGAGCTGGCCGCAACACCGCAGGATGGCTTCAGGCTCTAATCTGGTTCCGGCACGGCACACTGAGCCTTTGCTTATTTCCTCTTCCTGGTGGGAAATGAGAGTTAAATTTGCCCGTCCAGACAACTCCAGCTAGTCTCTCATTGGTTCTCCCTATTCCTGTTCATCTTCCGCAGAAATTGCAAACTGGGCCAAACAGGACGTTAAAGGCGCTGACTCTCCAAGTCGGGAGAGTGTTAGTAAAGAATCTGGAATGTTGCACCCGAGTACCAGGGGAGGAAAACTGAGACATATTTGAACACGTCTCCCGTTCACACGGTTGATCATACTCTGGGTTCCACATGCATGTTTTAGCTGAAGGAAGAATACCTTAAAACTGGAGAGTTGAGACCCGTGTAATGGGTACCATGCAAATTGACTTCAAAGGGTCTTCATTTGCTCACCGAACCTCTCCAATCCTATCACTGCTGCGTTTATGCCCCTGTACACACGCTTGATTCTCTTTCGGAGACATAGCAATCCATAGGTTTTAAGATACTTACTAGTCAGGTACATTCTTAGGCGTTTAATATGCGGTGTTTAGTCCATTTCGTTGAGCAAGGAGTAGCTCTTGTCTATTCAATATTTGGCTTAAGGAACTTTATCTGTGCTCATTTAAATCTCTGGTTTTATGCAGCACCCCAACTCACCTTTCCCCTTAAGCAAGCATAAGTTGGTTTTCTAAATTTGAGACCCTTTTCTGTTCTGTAATTCAGTTCCTGTGTAGCCAAGTTTACATTCCGTGTATTACTGATACCTTATGATGTTTCATTTTCTGTGTGACTTATTTCAGTTAGAATCATCATACCTGAATCCACTCATTGTGCTGCTAAGGGCCTGATGACATAGATTTCATTGCTGAGTGATATTGCTTTGCAAGTAAATACCACAACTTCTTTATCCATTTTTCACTTTCTGCGATGTTGAACTTGTACTGTAAACGAGGTTCTTGTAAACAGAGGCGTCCCAAACTTTGGGGTGGCTGTGTCTTTTTGATTTTAATTTCCCTAAGCTATAGGACCATAAGTGGAAGTGCCCTAGGCTCTGTTGCTTTGTTTTTTAGATGTTTCAGGAAACACCATACACTTCTCCCGAGTGTCTGTTGGCAATTTACATCCCGCCCAGCAGCATAACAAGGCTCCCAGTTCTCCATGGCCAGTCCTGCCTTGCTGGATTTTACACTTTTTTCAGATGGCCCTTTTGACCGGGGGGAAGTGAGACTTCATTGTAGTGCAGATTTCCTTTGCAAGCTTGCTTGGTTGGCCAAAAAGGGCGTATGCGTTTTTCCCTGAATATATTCAGGAAAAAACGCATACGCCCTTTTTGGCCAAGTGCATCATTGTGGACGTTCTGCCTCTTTTCCTATGCTTTCAATGCAATTCCAGTCTACCTCCTGAAATCGGTTTCCTGCAATTCTGCCCCGCTTTCAAGTCCTCTTGGCAGCCTTACTTCAGTATATTTTTGGACGATAGCTGTCATTTATAACTCTGCAGGTTTGTGAATTACAGTGCCCCTGAGCTCCTTTCTTCAACTCGCTTTCTTTTGAGCTGGCCGCAACACCGCAGGATGGCTTCAGGCCCTAATCTTGTTCCAGCACGGCACGCTGAGCCTTTGGTTTATTCCTCTTCCTGGTGGGAAATGAGAGTTAAATTTGCCCGTCCAGACACCTCCAGCTAGTCTCTCATTGGTTCTCGCTATTCCTGTTCATCTTCCGCAGAAATTGCAAACTGGGCTAAACAGGAGGTTAAAGGGACTGACTCTCCAAGTCGGGAGAGTGTTAGTAAAGCGTCTGGAATGTTGCACCCGAGTACCAGGGTACGAAAACTGAGACATATTTGAACACGTCTCCCGTTCACACGGTTGATCATACTCTGGGTTCCACATGCATGTTTTAGCTGAAGGAAGAATACCTTAAACCTGGAGAGTTGAGACCCGTGGAATGGGTACCATGCAAATTGACTTCAAAGGGTCTTCATTTGCTCACCGAACCTCTCCAATCCTATCACTGCTGCGTTTATGCCCCTGTACACACGCTTGATTCTCTTTTGGAGACATAGCAATCCATAGGTTTTAAGATACTTACTAGTCAGGTACATTCTTAGGCGTTTAATATGGGGTGTTGAGTCCATTTCGTTGAGCAAGGAGTAGCTCTTGTCTATTCCATATTTGGCATAAGGAACTTTATCTGTGCTCATTTCAATCTCTGGTTTTATGCAGCACCCCAACTCACCTTTCCCCTTAAGCAAGCATAAGTTGGTTTTCTAAATTTGAGACCCTGTTCTGTTTTGGAATTCAGTTCCTGTGTAGCCAAGTTTATATTCCGTGTATTAGTGATATCTTATGATGTTTCTTTTTCTGTGTGACTTATTTCAGTTAGAATCATCATACCTGAATCCACTCATTGTGCTGCTAAGGGCCTGATGACATAGATTTCATTGCTGAGTGATATTGCTTTGTAAGTAAATACCACAACTTCTTTATCCATTTTTCATTTTCTGCGATGTTGAACTTGTACTGTAAACGAGGTTCTTGTAAACAGAGGCGTCCCAAACTTTGGGGTGGCTGTGTCTTTTTGATTTTAATTTCCCTAAGCTATAGGACCATAAGTGGAAGTGCCCTAGGCTCTGTTACTTTGTTTTTTAGATGTTTCAGGAAACACCATACACTTCTCCCGAGTGTCTGTTGGCAATTTACATCCCGCCCATCAGCATAACAAGGCTCCCAGTTCTCCATGGCCTGTCCTGCTTGCTGGATTTTACACTTTTTTCAGATGGCCCTTTTGACCGGGGGGAAGTGAGACTTCATTGTAGTGCAGATTTCCTTTGCAAGCTTGCTTGGTTGGCCAAAAAGGGCGTATGCGTTTTTTCCTGAATATATTCAGGAAAAAACGCATACGCCCTTTTTGGCCAAGTGCATCATTGAGGACGTTCTGCCTCTTTTCTTATGCTTTCAATGCAATTCCAGTCTACCTCCTGAAATCAGTTTCCTGCAATTCTGCCCCGCTTTCAAGTCCTCTTGGCAGCCTTACTTCAGTATATTTTTGGACGATAGCTGTCATTTATAACTCTGCAGGTTTGTGAATTACAGTGCCCCTGAGCTCCTTTCTTCAACTCGCTTTCTTGTGACCTGGCCGCAACACCGCAGGATGGCTTCAGGCCCTAATCTGGTTCCGGCACGGCACGCTGAGCCTTTGGTTAATTCCTCTTCCTGGTGGGAAATGAGAGTTAAATTTGCCCGTCCAGACACCTCCAGCTAGTCTCTCATTGGTTCTCCCTATTCCTGTTCATCTTCCGCAGAAATTGCAAACTGGGCCAAACAGGAGGTTAAAGGCGCTGACTCTCCAAGTGGGGAGAGTGTTAGTAAAGCGTCTGGAATGTTGCACCTGAGTACCAGGGGAGGAAAACTGAGACATATTTGAACACGTCTCCCGTTCACACGGTTGATCATACTCTGGGTTCCACATGCATGTTTTAGCTGAAGGAAGAATACCTGAAACCTGGGTAGTTGAAACCCGTGGAATGGGTACCACTCAATATGACTTCAAAGGGTCTTCATTTGCTCACCGAACCTCTCCAATCCTATCACTGCTGCGTTTATGCCCCTGTACACATGCTTGATTCTCTTTCGGAGACATAGCAATCCATAGGTTTGAAGATACTTACTAGTCAGGTACATACTTAGGCGTTTAATATGCGGTGTTGAGTCCATTTCGTTGAGCAAGGAGTAGCTCTTGTCTATTCCATATTTGGCTTAAGGAACTTTATCTGTGCTCATTTCAATCTCTGGTTTTATGCAGCACCCCAACTCACATTTCCCCTTAAGCAAGCAGAAGTTGGTTTTCTAAATTTGAGACCCTGTTCTTTTCTGTAATTCAGTTCCTGTGTAGCCAAGTTTACATTCCGTGTATTACTGATATCTTATGATGTTTCTTTTTCTGTGTGACTTATTTCAGTTAGAATCATCATACCTGAATCCACTCATTGTCCTGCTAAGGGCCTGATGACATAGATTTCATTGCTGAGTGATATTGCTTTGTAAGTAAATACAACTTCTTTATCCATTTTTCACTTTCTGCGATGTTGAACATGTACTGTAGACAAGGATCTTGTAAACAGAGGCGTCCCAAACTTTGGGGTGGCTGTGTCTTTTTGATTTTAATTTCTCTAAGCTATAGGACCATAAGTGGAAGTGCCCTAGGCTCTGTTGCTTTGTTTTGTAGATGTTTCAGGAAACACCATACACTTCACCCGAGTGTCTGTTGGCAATTTACATCCCTCCCATCAGCATAACAAGGCTCCCAGTTCTCCATGGCCTGTCCTGCCTTTCTGAATTTTACACTTTTTTCAGATGGCCCTTTTGACCTGGGGGAAGTGAGACTTCATTGTAGTGCAGATTTCCTTTGCAAGCTTGCTTGGTTGGCCAAAAAGCGCGTATGCGTTTTTTCCTGAATATATTCAGGAAAAAACGCATACGCCCTTTTTGGCCAAGTGCATCATTGTGGACGTTCTGCCTCTTTTCCTATGCTTTCAATACAATTCCAGTCTACCTCCTGAAATCGGTTTCCTGCAATTCTGCCCCGCTTTCAAGTCCTCTTGGCAGCCTTACTTCAGTATATTTTTGGACGATAGCTGTCATTTATAACTCTGCAGGTTTGTGAATTACAGTGTCCCTGAGCTCCCTTCTTCAACTCGCTTTCTTGTGACCTGGCCGCAACACCGCAGGATGGCTTCAGGCCGTAATCTGGTTCCGGCACGGCACGCTGAGCCTTTGGTTAATTCCTCTTCCTGGTGGGAAATGAGAGTTAAATTTGCCCGTCCAGACACCTCCAGCTAGTCTCTCATTGGTTCTCGCTATTCCTGTTCATCTTCCGCAGAAATTGCAAACTGAGCCAAACAGGAGGTTAAAGGGACTGACTCTCTATGTCGGGAGAGTGTTAGTAAAACGTCTGGAATGTTGCACCCGAGTACCAGGGTACGAAAACTGAGACATATTTGAACACGTCTCCAGTTCACATGGTTGATCATACTCTGGGTTCCACGTGCATGATTTAGCTGAAGGAAGAATACCTTAAGCCTGGAGAGTTGAGACCCGAGGAATGGGTACCATGCAATATGACTTCAAAGGGTCTTCATTTGCTCACCGAACCTCTCCAATCCTATCACTGCTGCGTTTATGCCCCTGTGCACACGCTTGATTCTCTTTTGGAGACATAGCAATCCATAGGTTTTAAGATACTTACTAGTCAGGTACATTCTTAGGCGTTTAATATGGGGTGTTGAGTCCATTTCGTTGAGCAAGGAGTAGCTCTTGTCTATTCCATATTTGGCTTAAGGAACTTTATCTGTGCTCATTTCAATCTCTGGTTTTATGCAGCACCCCAACTCACCTTTCCCCTTAAGCAAGCATAAGTTGGTTTTCTAGATTTGAGACCCTGTTCTGTTTTGGAATTCAGTTCCTGTGTAGCCAAGTTTACATTCCGTGTATTACTGATATCTTAGGATGTTTCTTTTTCTGTGTGACTTATTTCAGTTAGAATCATCGTACCTGAATCCACTCATTATGCTGCTACGGGCCTGATGACATAGATTTCATTGCTGAGTGATACTGCATTGTACGTAAGTACCACAAGTTCTTTATCCATTTTTCACTTTCTGTGATATTGAACTTGTACGGTAAACGAGGTTCTTGTAAACAGAGGCGTCCCAAACTTTGGGGTGGCTGTGTCTTTTTGATTTTAATTTCCCTAAGCTATAGGACCATAAGTGGAAGTGCCCTAGGCTCTGTTGCTTTGTTTTTTCGATGTTTCAGGAAACACCATACACTTCTCCCGAGTGTCTGTTGGCAATTTACATCCCGCCCATCAGCATAACAAGGCTCCCAGTTCTCCATGGCCTGTCCTGCCTTTCTGGATTTTACACTTTTTTCAGATGGCCCTTTTGACCGGGGGGAAGTGAGACTTCATGTAGTGCAGATTTCCTTTGCAAGCTTGCTTGGTTGGCCAAAAAGGGCGTATGCGTTTTTTCCTGAATATATTCAGGAAAAAACGCATACGCCCTTTTTGGCCAAGTGCATCATTGTGGACGTTCTGCCTCCTTTCCTATGCTTTCAATACAATTCCAGTCTACCTCCTGAAATCGGTTTCCTGCAATTCTGCCCCGCTTTCAAGTCCTCTTGGCAGCCTTACTTCAGTATATTTTTGGACTGTAGTTGTCATTTATAACTCTGCAGGTTTGTGAATTACAGTGGCCCTGAGCGCCTTTCTTCAACTCGCTTTCTTTTGAGCTGGCCGCAACACCGCAGGATGGCTTCAGGCCCTAATCTGGTTCTGGCACGGCACATTGAGCCTTTGGTTATTTCCTCTCCCTGGTGGGAAATGAGAGTTAAATTTGCCCATCCAGACACCTCCAGCTAGCCTCTCATTGGTTCTCCCTATTCCTGTTCATCTTCCGCAGAAATTGCAAACTGCACCAAACAAGAGGTTAAGGGGACTGACTCTCCAAGTGGGGAGAGTGTTAGTAAAGAATCTGGAATGTTGCACCCGAGTACCAGGGTACGAAAATTGAGACATATTTGAACACGTCTCCCGATCACACGGTTGATCATACTCTGAGTTCCACATGCATGTTTTAGCTGAAGGAAGAATACCTTAAACCTGGAGAGTTGAGACCCGTGGAATGGGTACCATGCAAATTGACTTCAAAGGGTCTTCATTTGCTCACCGAACCTCTCCAATCCTATCACTGCTGCGTTTATGCCCCTGTACACACGCTTGATTCTCTTTTGGAGACATAGCAATCCATAGGTTTTAAGATACTTACTAGTCAGGTACATTCTTAGGCGTTTAATATGGGGTGTTGAGTCCATTTCGTTGAGCAAGGAGTAGCTCTTGTCTATTCCATATTTGGCTTAAGGAACTTTATCTGTGCTCATTTCAATCTCTGGTTTTATGCAGCACCCCAACTCACCTTTCCCCTTAAGCAAGCATAAGTTGGTTTTCTAAATTTGAGACCCTGTTCTGTTTTGGAATTCAGTTCCTGTGTAGCCAAGTTTACATTCCGTGTATTAGTGATATCTTATGATGTTTCTTTTTCTGTGAGACTTATTTCAGTTAGAATCATCGTACCTGAATCCGCTAATTATGCTGCTACGGGCCTGATGACATAGATTTCATTGCTGAGTGATACTGCATTGTACGTAAGTACCACATGTTCTTTATCCATTTTCCGCTTTCTGTGATACTGAACTTGTACGGTAAACGAGGTTCTTGTAAACAGAGGCGTCCCAAACTTTGGGGTGGCTGTGTCTTTTTGATTTTAATTTCCCTAAGCTATAGGACCATAAGGGGAAGTGCCCTAGGCTCTGTTGCTTTGTTTTTTAGATGTTTCAGGAAACACCATACACTTCTCCCGAGTGTCTGTGGGCAATTTACATCCCGCCCATCAGCATAACGAGGCTCCCAGTTCTCCATGGCCTGTCCTGCCTTGCTGGATTTTACACTTTTATCAGATGGCCCTTTTGACTGGGCGGAAGTGAGACTTCATTGTAGTGCAGATTTCCTTTGCAAGCTTGCTTGGTTGGCCAAAAAGGGCGTATGCGTTTTTTCCTGAATATATTCACAAAAAAAACGCATACGCACTTTTTGGCCAAGTGCATCATTGTGGACGTTCTGCCTCTTTTCCTATGCTTTCAATGCAATTCCAGTCTACCTCCTGAAATCGGTTTCTTGCAATTCTGCTCCACTTTCAAGTCCTCTTGGCAGCCTTACTTCAGTATATTTTTGGACGATAGCTGTCATTTATAACTCTGCAGGTTTGTGAATTACAGTGCCCCTGAGCTCCTTTCTTCAACTCGCTTTCTTGTGACCTGGCCGCAACACCGCAGGATGGCTTCAGGCCCTAATCTGGTTCCGGCACGGCACGCTGAGCCTTTGGTTAGTTCCTCTTCCTGGTGGGAAATGAGAGTTAAATTTGCCCGTCCAGACACCTCCAGCTAGTCTCTAATTGGTTCTCGCTATTCCTGTTCATCTTCCGCAGAAATTGCAAACTGGGCCAAACAGGAGGTTAAAGGGACTGACTCTCCAAGTCGGGAGAGTGTTAGTAAAGCGTCTGGAATGTTGTACCTGAGTACCAGGGGACGAAAACTGAGACATATTTGAACACGTCTCCCGATCACATGGTTGATCATACTCTAGGTTCCACATGCATGTTTTAGCTGAAGGAAGAATACCTTAAACCTGGGTAGTTGAAACCCGTGGAATGGGTACCATGCAATATGACTTCAAAGGGTCTTCATTTGCTCACCGAACCTCTCCAATCCTATCACTGCTGCGTTTATGCCCCTGTACACATGCTTGATTCTCTTTCGGAGACATAGCAATCCATAGGTTTTAAGATACTTACTAGTCAGGTACATTCTTAGGCATTTAATATGGGGTGTTGAGTCCATTTCGTTGAGCAAGGAGTAGCTCTTGTCTATTCCGTATTTGGCTTAAGGACCTTTATCTGTGCTCATTTCAATCTCTGGTTTTATGCAGCACCCCAACTCACCTTTCCCCTTAAGCAAGCATAGGTTGGTTTTCTCAATTTGAGACCCTGTTCTGTTCTGTAATTCAGTTCCTGTGTAGCCAAGTTTACATTCCGTGTATTACTGATATCTTATGATGTTTCTTTTTCTGTGTGACTTATTTCAGTTAGAGTCATCATACCTGAATCCACTCATTGTGCTGCTAAGGGCCTGATGAGATAGATTTCATTGCTGAGTCATATTGCTTTGTAAGTAAATACCATAACTTCTTTATCCATTTTTCACTTTCTGCGATGTTGAACTTGTACTGTAAACGAGGTTCTTGTAAACAGAGGCGTCCCAAACTTTGGGGTGGCTGTGTCTTTTTGATTTTAATTTCCCTAAGCTATAGGACCATAAGTGGAAGTGCCCTAGGCTCTGTTGCTTTGTTTTTTAGATGTTTCAGGAAACACCATACACTTCTCCCGAGTGGCTGTTGGCAATTTACATCCCGCCCATCAGCATAACAAGGCTCCCAGTTCTCCATGGCCTGTCCTGCCTTTCTGGATTTTACACTTTTTTCAGATGGCCCTTTTGACCGGGGGGAAGTGAGACTTCATTGTAGTGCAGATTTCCTTTGCAAGCTTGCTTGGTTGGCCAAAAAGGGCGTATGCGTTTTTTCCTGAATATATTCAGGAAAAAACGCATACGCCCTTTTTGGCCAAGTGCATCATTGTGGACGTTCTGCCTCTTTTCCTATGCTTTCAATGCAATTCCAGTCTACCTCCTGAAATCGGTTTCTTGCAATTCTGCCCCGCTTTCAAGTCCTCTTGGCAGCCTTACTTCAGTATATTTTTGGACGATAGCTGTCATTTATAACTCTGCAGTTTTGTGAATTACAGTGCCCCTGAGCTCCTTTCTTCAACTCGCTTTCTTTTGAGCTGGTCACAACACCGCAGGATGGCTTCAGGCCCTAATCTGGTTCCGGCACGGCACGCTGAGCCTTTGGTTAGTTCTTCTTCCTGGTGGGAAATGAGAGTTAAATTTGCCCGTCCAGACACCTCCAGCTAGTCTCTCATTGGTTCTCCCTATTCCTGTTCATCTTCCGCAGAAATTGCAAAGTGGTCCATACAGGAGGTTAAAGGGACTGACTCTCCAAGTCGGGAGAGTGTTAGTAAAGCATCTGGAATGTTGCACCCGAGTACCAGGGTACGAAAACTGAGACATATTTGAACACGTCTCCCGATCACATGGTTGATCATACTCTAGGTTCCACATGCATGTTTTAGCTGAATGAAGAATAACTTAAACCTGGGTAGTTGAAACCCGTGGAATGGGTACCATGCAATATGACTTCAAAGGGTCTTCATTTGCTCATCGAACCTCTCCAATCCTATCACTGCTGCGTTTATGCCCCTGTACACATGCTTGATTCTCTTTTGGAGACATAGCCATCCATAGGTTTTAAGATACTTACTAGGCAGGTACATTCTTAGGCGTTTAATATGGGGTGTTGAGTCCATTTCGTTGAGCAAGGAGTACCTCTTGTCTATTCCATATTTGGCTTAAGGAACTTTATCTGTGCTCATTTCAATCTCTGGTTTTATGCAGCACCCCAACTCACCTTTCCCCTTAAGCAAGCAGAAGTTGGTTTTCTAAATTTGATACCCTGTTTTGTTTTGGAATTCAGTTCCTGTGTAGCCAAGTTTACATTCCGTGTATTAGTGATATCTTATGATGTTTCTTTTTCTGTGTGACTTATTTCAGTTAGAATCATCGTACCTGAATCCACTCATTATTCTGCTACGGGCCTGATGACATAGATTTCATTGCTGAGTGATACTGCATTGTACGTAAGTACCACAAGTTCTTTATCCATTTTTCAGTTTCTGTGATATTGAACTTGTACGGTAAACGAGGTTCTTGTAAACAGAGGCGTCCCAAACTTTGGGGTGGCTGTGTCTTTTTGATTTTAATTTCCCTAAGCTATAGGACCATAAGTGGAAGTGCCCTAGGCTCTGTTGCTTTGTTTTTTAGATGTTTCAGGAAACACCATACACTTCTCCCGAGTGTCTGTTGGCAATTTACATCCCGCCCATCAGCATAACAAGGCTCCCAGTTCTCCATGGCCTTTCCTGTCTTTCTGGATTTTACACTTTTTTCAGATGGCCCTTTTGACCAGGGGGAAGTGAGACTTCATTGTAGTGCAGATTTCCTTTGCAAGCTTGCTTGGTTGGCCAAAAATGGCGTATGCGTTTTTTCCTGAATATATTCAGGAAAAAACGCATACGCCCTTTTTGGCCAAGTGCATCATTGTGGACGTTCTGCCTCTTTTCCTATGCTTTCAATGCAATTCCAGTCTACCTCCTGAAATCGGTTTCCTGCAATTCTGCCCTGCTTTCAAGTCCTCTTGGCAGCCTTACTTCAGTATATTTTTGGACGATAGCTGTCATTTATAACTCTGCAGGTTTGTGAATTACAGTGCCCCTGAGCTCCTTTCTTCAACTCGCTTTCTTGTGACCTGGCCGCAACACTGCAGGATGGCTTCAGGCCCTAATCTGGTTCCGGCACGGCACGCTGAGCCTTTGGTTAATTCCTCTTCCTGGTGGGAAATGAGAGTTAAATTTGCCCGTCCAGACACCTCCAGCTAGTCTCTCATTGGTTCTCGCTATTCCTGTTCATCTTCCGCAGAAATTGCAAACTGGGCCAAACAGGAGGTTAAAGGCGCTGACTCTCCAAGTGGGGAGAGTGTTAGTAAAGCGTCTGGAATGTTGCACCCGAGTACCAGGGGAGGAAAACTGAGACATATTTGAACACGTCTCCCGTTCACATGGTTGATCATACTCTAGGTTCCACATGCATGTTTTAGCTGAAGGAAGAATACCTTAAAACTGGGTAGTTGAAACCCGTGGAATGGGTACCATGCAATATGACTTCAAAGGGTCTTCATTTGCTCACCGAACCTCTCCAATCCTATCACTGCTGCGTTTATGCCCCTGTACACACGCTTGATTCTCTTTTGGAGACATAGCAATCCATAGGTTTTAAGATACTTACTAGTCAGGTACATTCTTAGGCTTTTAATATGGGGTGTTGAGTCATTTCGTTGAGCAAGGAGTAGCTCTTGTCTATTCCATATTTGGCTTAAGGAACTTTATCTGGGCTCATTTCAATCTCTGGTTTTATGCAGCACCCCAACTCACCTTTCCCTTTAAGCAAGCATAAGTTGGTTTTCTAAATTTGAGACCCTGTTCTGTTCTGTAATTCACTTCCTGTGTAGTCCAGTTTACATTCCGTGTATTAGTGATATCTTATGATGTTTCTTTTTCTGTGTGACTTATTTCAGTTAGAATCATCGTACCTGAATCCACTCATTATTCTGCTACGGGCCTGATGACATAGATTTCATTGCTGAGTGATACTGCATTGTACGTAAGTACCACAAGTTCTTTATCCATTTTTCACTTTCTGTGATATTGAACTTGTATGGTAAACGAGGTTCTTGTAAACAGAGGCGTCCCAAATTTTGGGGTGGCTGTGTCTTTTTGATTTTAATTTCCCTAAGCTATAGGACCATAAGTGGAAGTGCCCTAGGCTCTGTTGCTTTGTTTTTTAGATGTTTCAGGAAACACCATACACTTCTCCCGAGTGGCTGTTGGCAATTTACATCCCGCCCATCAGCATAACAAGGCTCCCAGTTCTCCATGGCCTGTCCTGCCTTTCTGGATTTTACACTTTTTTCAAATGGCTCTTTTGACCAGGGGGAAGTGAGACTTCATTGTAGTGCAGATTTCCTTTGCAAGCTTGCTTGGTTGGCCAAAAAGGGCGTATGCGTTTTTTCCTGAATATATTCAGGAAAAAACGCATACGCCCTTTTTGGCCAAGTGCATCATTGTGGACGTTCTGCCTCTTTTCCTATGCTTTCAATGCAATTCCAGTCTACCTCCTGAAATCGGTTTCCTGCAATTCTGCCCCGCTTTCAAGTCCTCTTGGCAGCCTTACTTCAGTATATTTTTGGACGATAGCTGTCATTTATAACTCTGCAGGTTTGTGAATTACAGTGCCCCTGAGCTCCTTTCTTCAACTCGCTTTCTTGTGACCTGGCCGCAACACCGCAGGATGGCTTCAGGCCCTAATCTGGTTCCGGCACGGCACGCTGAGCCTTTGGTTAATTCCTCTTCCTGGTGGGAAATGAGAGTTAAATTTGCCCGTCCAGACACCTCCAGCTAGTCTCTCATTGGTTCTCGCTATTCCTGTTCATCTTCCGCAGAAATTGCAAACTGGGCCAAACAGGAGGTTAAAGGGACTGACTCTCCAAGTGGGGAGAGTGTTAGTAAAGCGTCTGGAATGTTGCACCCGAGTACCAGGGTACGAAAACTGAGACATATTTGAACACGTCTCCCGATCACACGGTTGATCATACTCTAGGTTCCACATGCATGTTTTAGCTGAAGGAAGAATACCTTAAAACTGGGTGGTTGAAACCCGTGGAATGGGTACCATGCAATATGACTTCAAAGGGTCTTCATTTGCTCACCGAACCTCTCCAATCCTATCACTGCTGCGTTTATGCCCCTGTACACATGCTTGATTCTCTTTCGGAGACATAGCAATCCATAGGTTTTAAGATACTTACTAGTCAGGTACATTCTTAGGCGTTTAATATGGGGTGTTGAGTCCATTTCGTTGAGCAAGGAGTAGCTCTTGTCTATTCCATATTTGGCTTAAGGAACTTTATCTGTGCTCATTTCAATCTCTGGTTTTATTCAGCACCCCAACTCACCTTTCCCCTTAAGCAAGCATAAGTTGGTTTTCTAAATTTGAGACCCTGTTCTGTTCTGTAATTCAGTTCCTGTGTAGCCAAGTTTACATTCCGTGTATTACTGATATCTTATGATGTTTCTTTTTCTGTGTGACTTATTTCAGTTAGAATCATCATAACTGAATCCACTCATTGTGCTGCTAAGGGCCTGATGAGATAGATTTCATTGCTGAGTCATATTGCTTTGTAAGTAACTACAACTTCTTTATCCATTTTTCACCTTCTGCGATGTTGAACTTGTACTGTAAACAAGGATCTTGTAAACAGAGGCGTCCCAAATTTTGGGGTGGCTGTGTCTTTTTTATTTTAATTTCCCTAAGCTATAGGACCATAAGTGGAAGTGCCCTAGGCTCTGTTGCTTTGTTTTTTAGATGTTTCAGGAAACACCATACACTTTCCCGAGTTTCTGTTGGCAATTTACATCCCGCCCATCAGCATAACTAGGCTCCCAGTTCTCCATGGCCTGTCCTGCCTTTCTGGATTTTACACTTTTTTCAGATGGCCCTTTTGACCGGGGGGAAGTGAGACTTCATTGTAGTGCAGATTTCCTTTGCAAGCTTGCTTGGTTGGCCAAAAAGGGCGTATGCGTTTTTTCCTGAATATATTCAGGAAAAAACGCATACGCCCTTTTTGGCCAAGTGCATCATTGTGGTCGTTCTGCCTCTTTTCCTATGCTTTCAATGCAATTCCAGTCTACCTCCTGAAATCGGTTTCCTGCAATTCTGCCCTGCTTTCAAGTCCTCTTGGCAGCCTTACTTTAGTCTATTTTTGGATGATAGCTGTCATTTATAACTGTGCAGGTTTGTGAATTACAGTGCCCCTGAGCTCCTTTCTTCAACTCGCTTTCTTGTGACCTGGCCGCAACACCGCAGGATGGCTTCAGGCCCTAATCTGGTTCCGGCATGGCACGCTGAGCCTTTGGTTATTTCCTCTTCCTGGTGGGAAATGAGAGTTAAATTTGCCCGTCCAGACACCTCCAGCTAGTCTCTCATTGGTTCTCCCTATTCCTGTTCATCTTCCGCAGAAATTGCAAAGTGGGCCAAACAGGAGGTTAAAGGCGCTGACTCTCCAAGTGGGGAGAGTGTTAGTAAAGCGTCTGGAATGTTGCACCCGAGTACCAGGGGAGTAAAACTGAGACACATATGAACACGTCTCCCGTTCACACGATTGATCATACTCTGGGTTCCACGTGCATGATTTAGCTGAAGGTAGAATACCTTAAACCTGGAGAGTTGAGACCCGTGGAATGGGTACCATGCAATATGACTTCAAAGGGTCTTCATTTGCTCACCGAACCTCTCCAATCCTATCACTGCTGCGTTTATGCCCCTGTACATACGCTTGATTCTCTTTTGGAGACATAGCAATCCATAGGTTTTAAGATACTTACTAGTCAGGTACATTCTTAGGCGTTTAATATGGGGTGTTGAGTCCATTTCGTTGAGCAAGGAGTAGCTCTTGTCTATTCCATATTTGGCTTAAGGAACTTTATCTGTGCTCATTTCAATCTCTGGTTTTATGCAGCACCCCAACTCACCTTTCCCCTTAAGCAAGCAGAAGTTGGTTTTCTAAATTTGAGACCCTGTTTTGTT
The DNA here is from genome assembly GCF_964374135.1 of Grampus griseus. Lineage (NCBI taxonomy): Eukaryota > Metazoa > Chordata > Mammalia > Artiodactyla > Delphinidae > Grampus > Grampus griseus. The sequence continues at coordinate 52,330,058 of NC_138997.1, forward strand.
TTGGAATTCAGTTCCTGTGTAGCCAAGTTTACATTCCGTGTATTAGTGATATCTTATGATGTTTCTTTTTCTGTGTGACTTATTTCAGTTAGAATCATCGTACCTGAATCCACTCATTATTCTGCTACGGGCCTGATGACATAGATTTCATTGCTGAGTGATACTGCATTGTACGTAAGTACCACAAGTTCTTTATCCATTTTTCAGTTTCTGTGATATTGAACTTGTACGGTAAACGAGGTTCTTGTAAACAGAGGCGTCCCAAACTTTGGGGTGGCTGTGTCTTTTTGATTTTAATTTCCCTAAGCTATAGGACCATAAGTGGAAGTGCCCTAGGCTCTGTTGCTTTGTTTTTTAGATGTTTCAGGAAACACCATACACTTCTCCCGAGTGTCTGTTGGCAATTTACATCCCGCCCATCAGCATAACCAGGCTCCCATTTCTCCATGGCCTTTCCTGTGTTTCTGGATTTTACACTTTTTTCAAATGGCTCTTTTGACCAGGGGGAAGTGAGACTTCATTGTAGTGCAGATTTCCTTTGCAAGCTTGCTTGGTTGGCCAAAAAGGGCGTATGCGTTTTTTCCTGAATATATTCAGGAAAAAACGCATACGCCCTTTTTGGCCAAGTGCATCATTGTGGACGTTCTGCCTCTTTTCCTATGCTTTCAATGCAATTCCAGTCTACCTCCTGAAATCGGTTTCCTGCAATTCTGCCCCGCTTTCAAGTCCTCTTGGCAGCCTTACTTCAGTATATTTTTGGACGATAGCTGTCATTTATAACTCTGCAGGTTTGTGAATTACAGTGCCCCTGAGCTCCTTTCTTCAACTCGCTTTCTTGTGACCTGGCCGCAACACCGCAGGATGGCTTCAGGCCCTAATCTGGTTCCGGCACGGCATGCTGAGCCTTTGGTTAATTCCTCTTCCTGGTGGGAAATGAGAGTTAAATTTGCCCGTCCAGACACCTCCAGCTAGTCTCTCATTGGTTCTCGCTATTCCTGTTCATCTGCCGCAGAAATTGCAAACTGGGCCAAACAGGAGGTTAAAGGGACTGACTCTCCAAGTGGGGAGAGTGTTAGTAAAGCGTCTGGAATGTTGCACCCGAGTACCAGGGTACGAAAACTGAGACATATTTGAACACGTCTCCCGATCACACGGTTGATCATACTCTAGGTTCCACATGCATGTTTTAGCTGAAGGAAGAATACCTTAAAACTGGGTGGTTGAAACCCGTGGAATGGGTACCATGCAATATGACTTCAAAGGGTCTTCATTTGCTCACCGAACCTCTCCAATCCTATCACTGCTGCGTTTATGCCCCTGTACACATGCTTGATTCTCTTTCGGAGACATAGCAATCCATAGGTTTTAAGATACTTACTAGTCAGGTACATTCTTAGGCGTTTAATATGGGGTGTTGAGTCCATTTCGTTGAGCAAGGAGTAGCTCTTGTCTATTCCATATTTGGCTTAAGGAACTTTATCTGTGCTCATTTCAATCTCTGGTTTTATGCAGCACCCCAACTCACCTTTCCCCTTAAGCAAGCATAAGTTGGTTTTCTAAATTTGAGACCCTGTTCTGTTCTGTAATTCAGTTCCTGTGTAGCCAAGTTTACATTCCGTGTATTACTGATATCTTATGATGTTTCTTTTTCTGTGTGACTTATTTCAGTTAGAATCATCATAACTGAATCCACTCATTGTGCTGCTAAGGGCCTGATGAGATAGATTTCATTGCTGAGTCATATTGCTTTGTAAGTAACTACAACTTCTTTATCCATTTTTCACCTTCTGCGATGTTGAACTTGTACTGTAAACAAGGATCTTGTAAACAGAGGCGTCCCAAATTTTGGGGTGGCTGTGTCTTTTTGATTTTAATTTCCCTAAGCTATAGGACCATAAGTGGAAGTGCCCTAGGCTCTGTTGCTTTGTTTTTTAGATGTTTCAGGAAACACCATACACTTTCCCGAGTTTCTGTTGGCAATTTACATCCCGCCCATCAGCATAACTAGGCTCCCAGTTCTCCATGGCCTGTCCTGCCTTTCTGGATTTTACACTTTTTTCAGATGGCCCTTTTGACCGGGGGGAAGTGAGACTTCATTGTAGTGCAGATTTCCTTTGCAAGCTTGCTTGGTTGGCCAAAAAGGGCGTATGCGTTTTTTCCTGAATATATTCAGGAAAAAACGCATACGCCCTTTTTGGCCAAGTGCATCATTGTGGTCGTTCTGCCTCTTTTCCTATGCTTTCAATGCAATTCCAGTCTACCTCCTGAAATCGGTTTCCTGCAATTCTGCCCTGCTTTCAAGTCCTCTTGGCAGCCTTACTTTAGTCTATTTTTGGATGATAGCTGTCATTTATAACTGTGCAGGTTTGTGAATTACAGTGCCCCTGAGCTCCTTTCTTCAACTCGCTTTCTTGTGACCTGGCCGCAACACCGCAGGATGGCTTCAGGCCCTAATCTGGTTCCGGCATGGCACGCTGAGCCTTTGGTTATTTCCTCTTCCTGGTGGGAAATGAGAGTTAAATTTGCCCGTCCAGACACCTCCAGCTAGTCTCTCATTGGTTCTCCCTATTCCTGTTCATCTTCCGCAGAAATTGCAAAGTGGGCCAAACAGGAGGTTAAAGGCGCTGACTCTCTAAGTGGGGAGAGTGTTAGTAAAGCGTCTGGAATGTTGCACCCGAGTACCAGGGGAGTAAAACTGAGACACATATGAACACGTCTCCCGTTCACACGATTGATCATACTCTGGGTTCCACGTGCATGATTTAGCTGAAGGTAGAATACCTTAAACCTGGAGAGTTGAGACCCGTGGAATGGGTACCATGCAATATGACTTCAAAGGGTCTTCATTTGCTCACCGAACCTCTCCAATCCTATCACTGCTGCGTTTATGCCCCTGTACATACGCTTGATTCTCTTTTGGAGACATAGCAATCCATAGGTTTTAAGATACTTACTAGTCAGGTACATTCTTAGGTGTTTAATATGGGGTGTTGAGTCCATTTCGTTGAGCAAGGATTAGCTCTTGTCTATTCCATATTTGGCTTAAGGAACTTTATCTGTGCTCATTTCAATCTCTGGTTTTATGCAGCACCCCAACTCACCTTTCCCCTTAAACAAGCAGAAGTTGGTTTTCTAAATTTGAGACCCTGTTCTATTCTGTAATTCAGTTCCTGTGTAGCCAAGTTTACATTCCATGTATTACTGATATCTTATGATGTTTCTTTTTCTGTGTGACTTATTTCAGTTAGAATCATCGTACCTGAATCCACTCATTATGCTGCTAAGTGCCTGATGACATAGATTTCATTGCTGAGTGATACTGCATTGTACGTAAGTACCACAAGTTCTTTATCCATTTTTCACTTTCTGTGATATTGAACTTGTACGGTAAACGAGCTTCTTGTAAACAGAGGCGTCCCAAACTTTGGGGTGGCTGTGTCTTTTTGATTTTAATTTCCCTAAGCTATAGGACCATAAGTGGAAGTGCCCTAGGCTCTGTTGCTTTGTTTTTTAGATGTTTCAGGAAACACCATACACTTCTCCCGAGTGTCTGTTGGCAATTTACATCCCGCCCATCAGCATAACAAGGCTCCCAGTTCTCCATGGCCTGTCCTGCCTTTCTGGATTTTACACTTTCTTCAGATGGCCCTTTTGACCAGGGGGAAGTGAGACTTCATGTAGTGCAGATTTCCTTTGCAAGCTTGCTTGGTTGGCCAAAAAGGGCGTATGCGTTTTTTCCTGAATATATTCAGGAAAAAACGCATACGCCCTTTTTGGCCAAGTGCATCATTGTGGACGTTCTGCCTCTTTTCCTATGCTTTCAATGCAATTCCAGTCTACCTCCTGAAATCGGTTTCCTGCAATTCTGCCCCGCTTTCAAGTCCTCTTGGGAGCCTTACTTCAGTATATTTTTGGACGATAGCTGTCATTTATAACTCTGCAGGTTTGTGAATTACAGTGCCCCTGAGCTCCTTTCTTCAACTCGCTTTCTTGTGAGCTGGCCGCAACACCGCAGGATGGCTTCAGGCCCTAATCTGGTTCCGGCACGGCACGCTGAGCCTTTGGTTAATTCCTCTTCCTGGTGGGAAATGAGAGTTAAATTTGCCCGTCCAGACACCTCCAGCTAGTCTCTCATTGGTTCTCCCTATTCCTGTTCATCTTCCGCAGAAATTGCAAAGTGGGCCAAACAGGAGGTTAAAGGGACTGACTCTCCAAGTCGGGAGAGTGTTAGTAAAGCATCTGGAATGTTGCACCCGAGTACCAGGGTACGAAAACTGAGACATATTTGAACACGTCTCCCGATCACATGGGTGATCATACTCTAGGTTCCACATGCATGTTTTAGCTGAATGAAGAATAACTTAAACCTGGGTAGTTGAAACCCGTGGAATGGGTACCATGCAATATGACTTCAATGGGTCTTCATTTGCTCATCGAACCTCTCCAATCCTATCACTGCTGCGTTTATGCCCCTGTACACATGCTTGATTCTCTTTTGGAGACATAGCCATCCATAGGTTTTAAGATACTTACTAGTCAGGTACATTCTTAGGCGTTTAATATGCGGTGTTGAGTCCATTTCGTTGAGCAAGGAGTAGCTCTTGTCTATTCCGTATTTGGCTTAAGGAACTTTATCTGTGCTCATTTCAATCTCTGGTTTTATGCAGCACCCCAACTCACCTTTCCCCTTAAGCAAGCATAAGTTGGTTTTCTAAATTTGAGACCCTTTTCTGTTCTGTAATTCAGTTCCTGTGTAGCCAAGTTTACATTCCGTGTATTACTGATATCTTATGATGTTTCTTTTTCTGTGTGACTTATTTCAGTTAGAATCATCATACCTGAATCCACTCATTGTGCTGCTAAGGGCCTGATGAGATAGATTTCATTGCTGAGTCATATTGCTTTGTAAGTAACTACAACTTCTTTATCCATTTTTCACCTTCTGCGATGTAGAACTTGTACTGTAAACAAGGATCTTGTAAACAGAGGCGTCCCAAATTTTGGGGTGGCTGTGTCTTTTTGATTTTAATTTCCCTAAGCTATAGGTCCATAAGTGGAAGTGCCCTAGGCTCTGTTGCTTTGTTTTTTAGATGTTTCAGGAAACACCATACACTTTCCCGAGTTTCTGTTGGCAATTTACATCCCGCCCATCAGCATAACTAGGCTCCCAGTTCTCCATGGCCTGTCCTGCCTTTCTGGATTTTACACTTTTTTCAGATGGCCCTTTTGACCGGGGGGAAGTGAGACTTCATTGTAGTGCAGATTTCCTTTGCAAGCTTGCTTGGTTGGCCAAAAAGTGCGTATGCGTTTTTTCCTGAATATATTCAGGAAAAAACGCATACGCCCTTTTTGGCCAAGTGCATCATTGTGGACGTTCTGCCTCTTTTCCTATGCTTTCAATGCAATTCCAGTCTACCTCCTGAAATCGGTTTCCTGCAATTCTGCCCCGCTTTCAAGTCCTCTTGGCAGCCTTACTTCAGTATATTTTTGGACGATAGCTGTCATTTATAACTCTGCAGGTTTGTGAATTACAGTGCCCCTGAGCTCCTTTCTTCAACTCGTTTTCTTGTTAGCTGGCAGCAACCCCGCAGGATGGCTTCAGGCCCTAATCTTGTTCCGGCACGGCACGCTGAGCCTTTGGTTATTTCCTCTTCCTGGTGGGAAATGAGAGTTAAATTTGCCCGTCCAGACACCTGCAGCTAGTCTCTCATTGGTTCTTGCTATTCCTGTTCATCTTCCGCTGAAATTGCAAACTGGGCCAAACAGGAGGTTAAAGGGACTGACTCTCCAAGTCGGGAGAGTGTTAGTAAAGCATCTGGAATGTTGCACCCGAGTACCAGGGGACGAAAACTGAGACATATTTGAACACGTCTCCCGATCACATGGTTGATCATACTCTAGGTTCCACATGCATGTTTTAGCTGAATGAAGAATAACTTAAACCTGGGTAGTTGAAACCCGTGGAATGGGTACCATGCAATATGACTTCAAAGGGTCTTCATTTGCTCATCGAACCTCACCAATCCTATCACTGCTGCGTTTATGCCCCTGTACACATGCTTGATTCTCTTTCGGAGACATAGCAATCCATAGGTTTTAAGATACTTACTAGTCAGGTACATTCTTAGGCGTTTAATATGCGGTGTTGAGTCCATTTCTTTGAGCAAGGAGTAGCTCTTGTCTATTCCGTATTTGGCTTCAGGAACTTTATCTGTGCTCATTTCAATCTCTGGTTTTATGCAGCACCCCAACTCACCTTTCCCCTTAAGCAAGCAGAAGTTGGTTTTCTAAATTTGAGACCCTGTTCTATTCTGTAATTCAGTTCCTGTGTAGCCAAGTTTACATTCCATGTATTACTGATATCTTATGATGTTTCTTTTTCTGTGTGACTTATTTCAGTTAGAATCATCGTACCTGAATCCACTCATTATGCTGCTAAGGGCCTGATGACATAGATTTCATTGCTGAGTGATACTGCATTGTACGTAAGTACCACAAGTTCTTTATCCATTTTTCACTTTCTGTGATATTGAACTTGTACGGTAAACGAGCTTCTTGTAAACAGAGGCGTCCCAAACTTTGGGGTGGCTGTGTCTTTTTGATTTTAATTTCCCTAAGCTATAGGACCATAAGTGGAAGTGCCCTAGGCTCTGTTGCTTTGTTTTTTAGATGTTTCAGGAAACACCATACACTTCTCCCGAGTGTCTGTTGGCAATTTACATCCCGCCCATCAGTATAACAAGGCTCCCAGTTCTCCATGGCCTGTCCTGCCTTTCTGGATTTTACACTTTTTTCAGATGGCCCTTTTGACCAGGGGGAAGTGAGACTTCATGTAGTGCAGATTTCCTTTGCAAGCTTGCTTGGTTGGCCAAAAAGGGCGTATGCGTTTTTTCCTGAATATATTCAGGAAAAAACGCATACGCCCTTTTTGGCCAAGTGCATCATTGTGGACGTTCTGCCTCTTTTCCTATGCTTTCAATGCAATTCCAGTCTACCTCCTGAAATCGGTTTCCTGCAATTCTGCCCCGCTTTCAAGTCCTCTTGGGAGCCTTACTTCAGTATATTTTTGGACGATAGCTGTCATTTATAACTCTGCAGGTTTGTGAATTACAGTGCCCCTGAGCTCCTTTCTTCAACTCGCTTTCTTGTGAGCTGGCCGCAACACCGCAGGATGGCTTCAGGCCCTAATCTGGTTCCGGCAAAGCACGCTGAGCCTTTGGTTAATTCCTCTTCCTGGTGGGAAATGAGAGTTAAATTTGCCCGTCCAGACACCTCCAGCTAGTCTCTCATTGGTTCTCCCTATTCCTGTTCATCTTCCGCAGAAATTGCAAAGTGGGCCAAACAGGAGGTTAAAGGGACTGACTCTCCAAGTCGGGAGAGTGTTAGTAAACATCTGGAATGTTGCACCCGAGTACCAGGGTACGAAAACTGAGACATATTTGAACACGTCTCCCGATCACATGGGTGATCATACTCTAGGTTCCACATGCATGTTTTAGCTGAATGAAGAATAACTTAAACCTGGGTAGTTGAAACCCGTGGAATGGGTACCATGCAATATGACTTCAATGGGTCTTCATTTGCTCATCGAACCTCTCCAATCCTATCACTGCTGCGTTTATGCCCCTGTACACATGCTTGATTCTCTTTTGGAGACATAGCCATCCATAGGTTTTAAGATACTTACTAGTCAGGTACATTCTTAGGCGTTTAATATGCGGTGTTGAGTCCATTTCGTTGAGCAAGGAGTAGCTCTTGTCTATTCCGTATTTGGCTTAAGGAACTTTATCTGTGCTCATTTCAATCTCTGGTTTTATGCAGCACCCCAACTCACCTTTCACCTTAAGCAAGCATAAGTTGGTTTTCTAAATTTGAGACCCTGTTCTGTTTTGAAATTCAGTTCCTGTGTAGCCAAGTTTACATTCCGTGTATTACTGATATCTTATGATGTTTCTTTTTCTGTGTGACTTATTTCAGTTAGAATCATCATACCTGAATCCACTCATTGTGCTGCTAAGGGCCTGATGACATAGATTTCATTGCTGAGTCATATTGCTTTGTAAGTAACTACAACTTCTTTATCCATTTTTCACCTTCTGCGATGTAGAACTTGTACTGTAAACAAGGATCTTGTAAACAGAGGCGTCCCAAATTTTGGGGTGGCTGTGTCTTTTTGATTTTAATTTCCCTAAGCTATAGGTCCATAAGTGGAAGTGCCCTAGGCTCTGTTGCTTTGTTTTTTAGATGTTTCAGGAAACACCATACACTTTCCCGAGTTTCTGTTGGCAATTTACATCCCGCCCATCAGCATAACTAGGCTCCCAGGTCTCCATGGCCTGTCCTGCCTTGCTGGATTTTACACTTTTTTCAGATGGCCCTTTTGACCGGGGGGAAGTGAGACTTCATTGTAGTGCAGATTTCCTTTGCAAGCTTGCTTGGTTGGCCAAAAAGTGCGTATGCGTTTTTTCCTGAATATATTCAGGAAAAAACGCATACGCCCTTTTTGGCCAAGTGCATCATTGTGGACGTTCTGCCTCTTTTCCTATGCTTTCAATGCAATTCCAGTCTACCTCCTGAAATCGGTTTCCTGCAATTCTGCCCCGCTTTCAAGTCCTCTTGGCAGCCTTACTTCAGTATATTTTTGGACGATAGCTGTCATTTATAACTCTGCAGGTTTGTGAATTACAGTGCCCCTGAGCTCCTTTCTTCAACTCGTTTTCTTGTTAGCTGGCAGCAACCCCGCAGGATGGCTTCAGGCCCTAATCTTGTTCCGGCACGGCACGCTGAGCCTTTGGTTATTTCCTCTTCCTGGTGGGAAATGAGAGTTAAATTTGCCCGTCCAGACACCTGCAGCTAGTCTCTCATTGGTTCTTGCTATTCCTGTTCATCTTCCGCTGAAATTGCAAACTGGGCCAAACAGGAGGTTAAAGGGACTGACTCTCCAAGTCGGGAGAGTGTTAGTAAAGCATCTGGAATGTTGCACCCGAGTACCAGGGGACGAAAACTGAGACATATTTGAACACGTCTCCCGATCACATGGTTGATCATACTCTAGGTTCCACATGCATGTTTTAGCTGAATGAAGAATAACTTAAACCTGGGTAGTTGAAACCCGTGGAATGGGTACCATGCAATATGACTTCAAAGGGTCTTCATTTGCTCATCGAACCTCACCAATCCTATCACTGCTGCGTTTATGCCCCTGTACACATGCTTGATTCTCTTTCGGAGACATAGCAATCCATAGGTTTTAAGATACTTACTAGTCAGGTACATTCTTAGGCGTTTAATATGCGGTGTTGAGTCCATTTCTTTGAGCAAGGAGTAGCTCTTGTCTATTCCGTATTTGGCTTCAGGAACTTTATCTGTGCTCATTTCAATCTCTGGTTTTATGCAGCACCCCAACTCACCTTTCCCCTTAAGCAAGCAGAAGTTGGTTTTCTAAATTTGAGACCCTGTTCTATTCTGTAATTCAGTTCCTGTGTAGCCAAGTTTACATTCCATGTATTACTGATATCTTATGATGTTTCTTTTTCTGTGTGACTTATTTCAGTTAGAATCATCGTACCTGAATCCACTCATTATGCTGCTAAGGGCCTGATGACATAGATTTCATTGCTGAGTGATACTGCATTGTACGTAAGTACCACAAGTTCTTTATCCATTTTTCACTTTCTGTGATATTGAACTTGTACGGTAAACGAGCTTCTTGTAAACAGAGGCGTCCCAAACTTTGGGGTGGCTGTGTCTTTTTGATTTTAATTTCCCTAAGCTATAGGACCATAAGTGGAAGTGCCCTAGGCTCTGTTGCTTTGTTTTTTAGATGTTTCAGGAAACACCATACACTTCTCCCGAGTGTCTGTTGGCAATTTACATCCCGCCCATCAGTATAACAAGGCTCCCAGTTCTCCATGGCCTGTCCTGCCTTTCTGGATTTTACACTTTTTTCAGATGGCCCTTTTGACCAGGGGGAAGTGAGACTTCATGTAGTGCAGATTTCCTTTGCAAGCTTGCTTGGTTGGCCAAAAAGGGCGTATGCGTTTTTTCCTGAATATATTCAGGAAAAAACGCATACGCCCTTTTTGGCCAAGTGCATCATTGTGGACGTTCTGCCTCTTTTCCTATGCTTTCAATGCAATTCCAGTCTACCTCCTGAAATCGGTTTCCTGCAATTCTGCCCCGCTTTCAAGTCCTCTTGGGAGCCTTACTTCAGTATATTTTTGGACGATAGCTGTCATTTATAACTCTGCAGGTTTGTGAATTACAGTGCCCCTGAGCTCCTTTCTTCAACTCGCTTTCTTGTGAGCTGGCCGCATCACCGCAGGATGGCTTCAGGCCCTAATCTGGTTCCGGCAAAGCACGCTGAGCCTTTGGTTAATTCCTCTTCCTGGTGGGAAATGAGAGTTAAATTTGCCCGTCCAGACACCTCCAGCTAGTCTCTCATTGGTTCTCCCTATTCCTGTTCATCTTCCGCAGAAATTGCAAAGTGGGCCAAACAGGAGGTTAAAGGGACTGACTCTCCAAGTCGGGAGAGTGTTAGTAAACATCTGGAATGTTGCACCCGAGTACCAGGGTACGAAAACTGAGACATATTTGAACACGTCTCCCGATCACATGGGTGATCATACTCTAGGTTCCACATGCATGTTTTAGCTGAATGAAGAATAACTTAAACCTGGGTAGTTGAAACCCGTGGAATGGGTACCATGCAATATGACTTCAATGGGTCTTCATTTGCTCATCGAACCTCTCCAATCCTATCACTGCTGCGTTTATGCCCCTGTACACATGCTTGATTCTCTTTTGGAGACATAGCCATCCATAGGTTTTAAGATACTTACTAGTCAGGTACATTCTTAGGCGTTTAATATGCGGTGTTGAGTCCATTTCGTTGAGCAAGGAGTAGCTCTTGTCTATTCCGTATTTGGCTTAAGGAACTTTATCTGTGCTCATTTCAATCTCTGGTTTTATGCAGCACCCCAACTCACCTTTCCCCTTAAGCAAGCATAAGTTGGTTTTCTAAATTTGAGACCCTTTTCTGTTCTGTAATTCAGTTCCTGTGTAGCCAAGTTTACATTCCGTGTATTACTGATATCTTATGATGTTTCTTTTTCTGTGTGACTTATTTCAGTTAGAATCATCATACCTGAATCCACTCATTGTGCTGCTAAGGGCCTGATGAGATAGATTTCATTGCTGAGTCATATTGCTTTGTAAGTAACTACAACTTCTTTATCCATTTTTCACCTTCTGCGATGTAGAACTTGTACTGTAAACAAGGATCTTGTAAACAGAGGCGTCCCAAATTTTGGGGTGGCTGTGTCTTTTTGATTTTAATTTCCCTAAGCTATAGGTCCATAAGTGGAAGTGCCCTAGGCTCTGTTGCTTTGTTTTTTAGATGTTTCAGGAAACACCATACACTTTCCCGAGTTTCTGTTGGCAATTTACATCCCGCCCATCAGCATAACTAGGCTCCCAGTTCTCCATGGCCTGTCCTGCCTTTCTGGATTTTACACTTTTTTCAGATGGCCCTTTTGACCGGGGGGAAGTGAGACTTCATTGTAGTGCAGATTTCCTTTGCAAGCTTGCTTGGTTGGCCAAAAAGGGCGTATGCGTTTTTTCCTGAATATATTCAGGAAAAAACGCATACGCCCTTTTTGGCCAAGTGCATCATTGTGGTCGTTCTGCCTCTTTTCCTATGCTTTCAATGCAATTCCAGTCTACCTCCTGAAATCGGTTTCCTGCAATTCTGCCCCGCTTTCAAGTCCTCTTGGCAGCCTTACTTTAGTCTATTTTTGGATGATAGCTGTCATTTATAACTGTGCAGGTTTGTGAATTACAGTGCCCCTGAGCTCCTTTCTTCAACTCGCTTTCTTGTGACCTGGCCGCAACACCGCAGGATGGCTTCAGGCCCTAATCTGGTTCCGGCATGGCACGCTGAGCCTTTGGTTATTTCCTCTTCCTGGTGGGAAATGAGAGTTAAATTTGCCCGTCCAGACACCTCCAGCTAGTCTCTCATTGGTTCTCCTTATTCCTGTTCATCTTCCGCAGAAATTGCAAACTGGGCCAAACAGGAGGTTAAAGGGACTGACTCTCCATGTCGGGAGAGTGTTAGTAAAGCGTCTGGAATGTTGCACCCGAGTACCAGGGTACGAAAACTGAGACATATTTGAACACTTCTCCCGTTCACACGGTTGATCATACTCTGTGTTCCACGTGCATGTTTTAGCTGAAGGAAGAATACCTTAAACCTGGAGAGTTGAGACCCGTGGAATGGGTACCATGCAATATGACTTCAAAGGGTCTTCATTTGCTCACCGAACCTCTCCAATCCTATCACTGCTGAGTTTATGCCCCTGTACACACGCTTGATTCTCTTTTGGAGACATAGCAATCCATAGGTTTTAAGATACTTACTAGTCAGGTACATTCTTAGGCGTTTAATATGGGGTGTTGAGTCCATTTCGTTGAGCAAGGAGTAGCTCTTGTCTATTCCATATTTGGCTTAAGGAACTTTATCTGTGCTCATTTCAATCTCTGGTTTTATGCAGCACCCCAACTCACCTTTCCCCTTAAGCAAGCATAAGTTGGTTTTCTAAATTTGAGACCCTGTTCTGTTTTGGAATTCACTTCCTGTGTAGCCAAGTTTACATTCCGTGTATTACTGATATCTTATGATGTTTCTTTTTCTGTGTGACTTATTTCAGTTAGAATCATCATACCTGAATCCACTCATTGTGCTGCTAAGGGCCTGATGACATAGATTTCATTGCTGAGTGATATTGCTTTGTAAGTAAATACCAAAAGTTCTTTATCCATTTTTCACTTTCTGCGATGTTGAACTTGTACTGTAAACGAGGTTCTTGTAAACAGAGCCGTTCCAAACATTGGGGTGGGTGTGTCTTTTTGATTTTAATTTCCCTAAGCTATAGGACCATAAGTGGAAGTGCCCTAGGCTCTGTTGCTTTGTTTTTTAGATGTTTCAGGAAACACCATACACTTCTCCCGAGTGTCTGTTGGCAATTTACATCCCGCCCAGCAGCATAACAAGGCTCCCAGTTCTCTATGGCCTGTCCTGCCTTGCTGGATTTTACACTTTTTTCAGATGGCCCTTTTGACCGGGGGGAAGTGAGACTTCATTGTAGTGCAGATTTCCTTTGCAAGCTTGCTTGGTTGGCCAAAAAGGGCGTATGCGTTTTTTCCTGAATATATTCAGGAAAAAACGCATACGCCCTTTTTGGCCAAGTGCATCATTGTGGACGTTCTGCCTCTTTTCCTATGCTTTCAATGCAATTCCAGTCTACCTCCTGAAATCGGTTTCCTGCAATTCTGCCCCGCTTTCAAGTCCTCTTGGCAGCCTTACTTCAGTATATTTTTGGACAATAGCTGTCATTTATAACTCTGCAGGTTTGTGAATTACAGTGCCCCTGAGCTCCTTTCTTCAACTCGCTTTCTTTTGAGCTGGCCGCAACACCGCAGGATGGCTTCAGGCTCTTATCTGGTTCCGGCACGGCACACTGAGCCTTTGGTTATTTCCTCTTCCTGGTGGGAAATGAGAGTTAAATTTGCCCGTCCAGACAACTCCAGCTAGTCTCTCATTGGTTCTCCCTATTCCTGTTCATCTTCCGCAGAAATTACAAACTGGGCCAAACAGGAGGTTAAAGGCGCTGACTCTCCAAGTCGGGAGAGTGTTAGTAAAGCGTCTGGAATGTTGCACCCGAGTACCAGGGTACGAAAACTGAGACATATTTGAACACGTCTCCCGTTCACACGGTTGATCATACTCTGGGTTCCACATGCATGTTTTAGCTGAAGGAAGAATACCTTAAACCTGGAGAGTTGAGACCCGTGGAATGGGTACCATGCAAATTGACTTCAAAGGGTCTTCATTTGCTCACCGAACCTCTCCAATCCTATCACTGCTGCGTTTATGCCCCTGTACACACGCTTGATTCTCTTTTGGAGACATAGCAATCCATAGGTTTTAAGATACTTACTAGTCAGGTACATTCTTAGGCGTTTAATATGGGGTGTTGAGTCCATTTCGTTGAGCAAGGAGTAGCTCTTGTCTATTCCATATTTGGCATAAGGAACTTTATCTGTACTCATTTCAATCTCTGGTTTTATGCAGCACCCCAACTCACCTTTCCCCTTAAGCAAGCATAAGTTGGTTTTCTAAATTTGAGACCCTGTTCTGTTTTGGAATTCAGTTCCTGTGTAGCCAAGTTTATATTCCGTGTATTAGTGATATCTTATGATGTTTCTTTTTCTGTGTGACTTATTTCAGTTAGAATCATCATACCTGAATCCACTCATTGTGCTGCTAAGGGCCTGATGACATAGATTTCATTGCTGAGTGATATTGCTTTGTAAGTAAATACCACAACTTCTTTATCCATTTTTCATTTTCTGCGATGTTGAACTTGTACTGTAAACGAGGTTCTTGTAAACAGAGGCGTCCCAAACTTTGGGGTGGCTGTGTCTTTTTGATTTTAATTTCCCTAAGCTATAGGACCATAAGTGGAAGTGCCCTAGGCTCTGTTACTTTGTTTTTTAGATGTTTCAGGAAACACCATACACTTCTCCCGAGTGTCTGTTGGCAATTTACATCCCGCCCATCAGCATAACAAGGCTCCCAGTTCTCCATGGCCTGTCCTGCTTGCTGGATTTTACACTTTTTTCAGATGGCCCTTTTGACCGGGGGGAAGTGAGACTTCATTGTAGTGCAGATTTCCTTTGCAAGCTTGCTTGGTTGGCCAAAAAGGGCGTATGCGTTTTTTCCTGAATATATTCAGGAAAAAACGCATACGCCCTTTTTGGCCAAGTGCATCATTGAGGACGTTCTGCCTCTTTTCTTATGCTTTCAATGCAATTCCAGTCTACCTCCTGAAATCAGTTTCCTGCAATTCTGCCCCGCTTTCAAGTCCTCTTGGCAGCCTTACTTCAGTATATTTTTGGACGATAGCTGTCATTTATAACTCTGCAGGTTTGTGAATTACAGTGCCCCTGAGCTCCTTTCTTCAACTCGCTTTCTTGTGACCTGGCCGCAACACCGCAGGATGGCTTCAGGCCCTAATCTGGTTCCGGCACGGCACGCTGAGCCTTTGGTTAATTCCTCTTCCTGGTGGGAAATGAGAGTTAAATTTGCCCGTCCAGACACCTCCAGCTAGTCTCTCATTGGTTCTCGCTATTCCTGTTCATCTTCCGCAGAAATTGCAAACTGGGCTAAACAGGAGGTTAAAGGGACTGACTCTCCAAGTCGGGAGAGTGTTAGTAAAGCGTCTGGAATGTTGCACCCGAGTACCAGGGTACAAAAACTGAGACATATTTGAACACGTCTCCCGATCACATGGTTGATTATACTCTGGGTTCCACATGCATGTTTTAGCTGTAGGAAGAATACCTTAAACCTGGGTAGTTGAAACCCGTGGAATGGGTACCATGCAATATGACTTCAAAGGGTCTTCATTTGCTCACCGAACCTCTCCAATCCTATCACTGCTGCGTTTATGCCCCTGTACACACGCTTGATTCTCTTTTGGAGACATAGCAATCCATAGGTTTTAAGATACTTACTAGTCAGGTACATTCTTAGGCGTTTAATATGGGGTGTTGAGTCCATTTCGTTGAGCAAGGAGTAGCTCTTGTCTATTCCATATTTGGCATAAGGAACTTTATCTGTGCTCATTTCAATCTCTGGTTTTATGCAGCACCCCAACTCACCTTTCCCCTTAAGCAAGCATAAGTTGGTTTTCTAAATTTGAGACCCTGTTCTGTTCTGTAATTCAGTTCCTGTGTAGCCAAGATTACATTCCGTGTATTACTGATACCTTATGATGTTTCTTTTTCTGTGTGACTTATTTCAGTTAGAATCATCGTACCTGAATCCACTCATTATGCTGCTATGGGCCTGATGACATAGATTTCATTGCTGAGTGATACTGCGTTGTACGTAAGTACCACAAGTTCTTTATCCATTTTTCACTTTCTGTGATATTGAACTTGTACGGTAAACGAGGTTCTTGTAAACAGAGGCATCCCAAACTTTGGGGTGGCTGTGTCTTTTTGATTTTAATTTCCCTAAGCTATAGGACCATAAGTGGAAGTGCCCTAGGCTCTGTTGCTTTGTTTTTTAGATGTTTCAGGAAACACCATACACTTCTCCCGAGTGTCTGTTGGCAATTTACATCCCGCCCATCAGCATAACAAGGCTCCCAGTTCTCCATGGCCTGTCCTGCCTTTCTGGACTTTACACTTTTTTCAAATGGCCCTTTTGACCGGCGGGAAGTGAGACTTCATTGTAGTGCAGATTTCCTTTGCAAGCTTGCTTGGTTGGCCAAAAAGGGCGTATGCGTTTTTTCCTGAATATATTCAGGAAAAAACGCATACGCCCTTTTTGGCCAAGTGCATCATTGTGGACGTTCTGCCTCTTTTCCTATGCTTTCAATGCAATTCCAGTCTACCTCCTGAAATCGGTTTCCTGCAATTCTGCCCCGCTTTCAAGTCCTCTTGGCAGCCTTACTTCAGTATATTTTTGGACGATAGCTGTCATTTATAACTCTGCAGGTTTGTGAATTACAGTGCCCCTGAGCTCCTTTCTTCAACTCGTTTTCTTGTTAGCTGGCAGCAACCCCGCAGGATGGCTTCAGGCCCTAATCTTGTTCCGGCACGGCACGCTGAGCCTTTGGTTATTTCCTCTTCCTGGTGGGAAATGAGAGTTAAATTTGCCCGTCCAGACACCTCCAGCTAGTCTCTCATTGGTTCTTGCTATTCCTGTTCATCTTCCGCTGAAATTGCAAACTGGGCCAAACAGGAGGTTAAAGGGACTGACTCTCCAAGTCGGGAGAGTGTTAGTAAAGCATCTGGAATGTTGCACCCGAGTACCAGGGGACGAAAACTGAGACATATTTGAACACGTCTCCCGATCACATGGTTGATCATACTCTAGGTTCCACATGCATGTTTTAGCTGAATGAAGAATAACTTAAACCTGGGTAGTTGAAACCCGTGGAATGGGTACCATGCAATATGACTTCAAAGGGTCTTCATTTGCTCATCGAACCTCACCAATCCTATCACTGCTGCGTTTATTCCCCTGTACACATGCTTGATTCTCTTTCGGAGACATAGCAATCCATAGGTTTTAAGATACTTACTAGTCAGGTACATTCTTAGGCGTTTAATATGCGGTGTTGAGTCCATTTCTTTGAGCAAGGAGTAGCTCTTGTCTATTCCGTATTTGGCTTCAGGAACTTTATCTGTGCTCATTTCAATCTCTGGTTTTATGCAGCACCCCAACTCACCTTTCCCCTTAAGCAAGCAGAAGTTGGTTTTCTAAATTTGAGACCCTGTTCTATTCTGTAATTCAGTTCCTGTGTAGCCAAGTTTACATTCCATGTATTACTGATATCTTATGATGTTTCTTTTTCTGTGTGACTTATTTCAGTTAGAATCATCGTACCTGAATCCACTCATTATGCTGCTAAGGGCCTGATGACATAGATTTCATTGCTGAGTGATACTGCATTGTACGTAAGTACCACAAGTTCTTTATCCATTTTTCACTTTCTGTGATATTGAACTTGTACGGTAAACGAGGTTCTTGGAAACAGAGGCGTCCCAAACTTTGGGGTGGCTGTGTCTTTTTGATTTTAATTTCCCTAAGCTATAGGACCATAAGTGGAAGTGCCCTAGGCTCTGTTGCTTTGTTTTTTAGATGTTTCAGGAAACACCATACACTTCTCCCGAGTGTCTGTTGGCAATTTACATCCCGCCCATCAGCATAACAAGGCTCCCAGTTCTCCATGGCCTGTCCTGCCTTGCTGGATTTTACACTTTTTTCAGATGGCCCTTTTGACCAGGGGGAAGTGAGACTTCATGTAGTGCAGATTTCCTTTGCAAGCTTGCTTGGTTGGCCAAAAAGTGCGTATGCGTTTTTTCCTGAATATATTCAGGAAAAAACGCATACGCCCTTTTTGGCCAAGTGCATCATTGTGGACGTTCTGCCTCTTTTCCTATGCTTTCAATGCAATTCCAGTCTACCTCCTGAAATCGGTTTCCTGCAATTCTGCCCCGCTTTCAAGTCCTCTTGGGAGCCTTACTTCAGTATATTTTTGGACGATAGCTGTCATTTATAACTCTGCAGGTTTGTGAATTACAGTGCCCCTGAGCTCCTTTCTTCAACTCGCTTTCTTGTGAGCTGGCCGCAACACCGCAGGATGGCTTCAGGCCCTAATCTGTTTCCGGCACGGCACGCTGAGCCTTTGGTTAATTCCTCTTCCTGGTGGGAAATGAGAGTTAAATTTGCCCGTCCAGACACCTCCAGCTAGTCTCTCATTGGTTCTCCCTATTCCTGTTCATCTTCCGCAGAAATTGCAAAGTGGGCCAAACAGGAGGTTAAAGGGACTGACTCTCCAAGTCGGGAGAGTGTTAGTAAAGCATCTGGAATGTTGCACCCGAGTACCAGGGTACGAAAACTGAGACATATTTGAACACGTCTCCCGATCACATGGGTGATCATACTCTAGGTTCCACATGCATGTTTTAGCTGAATGAAGAATAACTTAAACCTGGGTAGTTGAAACCCGTGGAATGGGTACCATGCAATATGACTTCAATGGGTCTTCATTTGCTCATCGAACCTCTCCAATCCTATCACTGCTGCGTTTATGCCCCTGTACACATGCTTGATTCTCTTTTGGAGACATAGCCATCCATAGGTTTTAAGATACTTACTAGTCAGGTACATTCTTAGGCGTTTAATATGCGGTGTTGAGTCCATTTCGTTGAGCAAGGAGTAGCTCTTGTCTATTCCGTATTTGGCTTAAGGAACTTTATCTGTGCTCATTTCAATCTCTGGTTTTATGCAGCACCCCAACTCACCTTTCCCCTTAAGCAAGCATAAGTTGGTTTTCTAAATTTGAGACCCTTTTCTGTTCTGTAATTCAGTTCCTGTGTAGCCAAGTTTACATTCCGTGTATTACTGATATCTTATGATGTTTCTTTTTCTGTGTGACTTATTTCAGTTAGAATCATCATACCTGAATCCACTCATTGTGCTGCTAAGGGCCTGATGAGATAGATTTCATTGCTGAGTCATATTGCTTTGTAAGTAACTACAACTTCTTTATCCATTTTTCACCTTCTGCGATGTTGAACTTGTACTGTAAACAAGGATCTTGTAAACAGAGGCGTCCCAAATTTTGGGGTGGCTGTGTCTTTTTGATTTTAATTTCCCTAAGCTATAGGTCCATAAGTGGAAGTGCCCTAGGCTCTGTTGCTTTGTTTTTTAGATGTTTCAGGAAACACCATACACTTTCCCGAGTTTCTGTTGGCAATTTACATCCCGCCCATCAGCATAACTAGGCTCCCAGTTCTCCATGGCCTGTCCTGCCTTTCTGGATTTTACACTTTTTTCAGATGGCCCTTTTGACCGGGGGGAAGTGAGACTTCATTGTAGTGCAGATTTCCTTTGCAAGCTTGCTTGGTTGGCCAAAAAGGGCGTATGCGTTTTTTCCTGAATATATTCAGGAAAAAACGCATACGCCCTTTTTGGCCAAGTGCATCATTGTGGACGTTCTGCCTCTTTTCCTATGCTTTCAATGCAATTCCAGTCTACCTCCTGAAATCGGTTTCCTGCAATTCTGCCCCGCTTTCAAGTCCTCTTGGCAGCCTTACTTCAGTATATTTTTGGACGATAGCTGTCATTTATAACTGTGCAGGTTTGTGAATTACAGTGCCCCTGAGCTCCTTTCTTCAACTCGTTTTCTTGTTAGCTGGCAGCAACCCCGCAGGATGGCTTCAGGCCCTAATCTTGTTCCGGCACGGCACGCTGAGCCTTTGGTTATTTCCTCTTCCTGGTGGGAAATGAGAGTTAAATTTGCCCGTCCAGACACCTGCAGCTAGTCTCTCATTGGTTCTTGCTATTCCTGTTCATCTTCCGCTGAAATTGCAAACTGGGCCAAACAGGAGGTTAAAGGGACTGACTCTCCAAGTCGGGAGAGTGTTAGTAAAGCATCTGGAATGTTGCACCCGAGTACCAGGGGACGAAAACTGAGACATATTTGAACACGTCTCCCGATCACATGGTTGATCATACTCTAGGTTCCACATGCATGTTTTAGCTGAATGAAGAATAACTTAAACCTGGGTAGTTGAAACCCGTGGAATGGGTACCATGCAATATGACTTCAAAGGGTCTTCATTTGCTCATCGAACCTCACCAATCCTATCACTGCTGCGTTTATGCCCCTGTACACATGCTTGATTCTCTTTCGGAGACATAGCAATCCATAGGTTTTAAGATACTTACTAGTCAGGTACATTCTTAGGCGTTTAATATGCGGTGTTGAGTCCATTTCTTTGAGCAAGGAGTAGCTCTTGTCTATTCCGTATTTGGCTTCAGGAACTTTATCTGTGCTCATTTCAATCTCTGGTTTTATGCAGCACCCCAACTCACCTTTCCCCTTAAGCAAGCAGAAGTTGGTTTTCTAAATTTGAGACCCTGTTCTATTCTGTAATTCAGTTCCTGTGTAGCCAAGTTTACATTCCATGTATTACTGATATCTTATGATGTTTCTTTTTCTGTGTGACTTATTTCAGTTAGAATCATCGTACCTGAATCCACTCATTATGCTGCTAAGGGCCTGATGACATAGATTTCATTGCTGAGTGATACTGCATTGTACGTAAGTACCACAAGTTCTTTATCCATTTTTCACTTTCTGTGATATTGAACTTGTACGGTAAACGAGCTTCTTGTAAACAGAGGCGTCCCAAACTTTGGGGTGGCTGTGTCTTTTTGATTTTAATTTCCCTAAGCTATAGGACCATAAGTGGAAGTGCCCTAGGCTCTGTTGCTTTGTTTTTTAGATGTTTCAGGAAACACCATACACTTCTCCCGAGTGTCTGTTGGCAATTTACATCCCGCCCATCAGCATAACAAGGCTCCCAGTTCTCCATGGCCTGTCCTGCCTTTCTGGATTTTACACTTTTTTCAGATGGCCCTTTTGACCAGGGGGAAGTGAGACTTCATGTAGTGCAGATTTCCTTTGCAAGCTTGCTTGGTTGGCCAAAAAGGGCGTATGCGTTTTTTCCTGAATATATTCAGGAAAAAACGCATACGCCCTTTTTGGCCAAGTGCATCATTGTGGACGTTCTGCCTCTTTTCCTATGCTTTCAATGCAATTCCAGTCTACCTCCTGAAATCGGTTTCCTGCAATTCTGCCCCGCTTTCAAGTCCTCTTGGGAGCCTTACTTCAGTATATTTTTGGACGATAGCTGTCATTTATAACTCTGCAGGTTTGTGAATTACAGTGCCCCTGAGCTCCTTTCTTCAACTCGCTTTCTTGTGAGCTGGCCGCAACACCGCAGGATGGCTTCAGGCCCTAATCTGGTTCCGGCAAAGCACGCTGAGCCTTTGGTTAATTCCTCTTCCTGGTGGGAAATGAGAGTTAAATTTGCCCGTCCAGACACCTCCAGCTAGTCTCTCATTGGTTCTCCCTATTCCTGTTCATCTTCCGCAGAAATTGCAAAGTGGGCCAAACAGGAGGTTAAAGGGACTGACTCTCCAAGTCGGGAGAGTGTTAGTAAAGCATCTGGAATGTTGCACCCGAGTACCAGGGTACGAAAACTGAGACATATTTGAACACGTCTCCCGATCACATGGGTGATCATACTCTAGGTTCCACATGCATGTTTTAGCTGAATGAAGAATACCTTAAACCTGGGTAGTTGAAACCCGTGGAATGGGTACCATGCAATATGACTTCAATGGGTCTTCATTTGCTCATCGAACCTCTCCAATCCTATCACTGCTGCGTTTATGCCCCTGTACACATGCTTGATTCTCTTTTGGAGACATAGCCATCCATAGGTTTTAAGATACTTACTAGTCAGGTACATTCTTAGGCGTTTAATATGCGGTGTTGAGTCCATTTCGTTGAGCAAGGAGTAGCTCTTGTCTATTCCGTATTTGGCTTAAGGAACTTTATCTGTGCTCATTTCAATCTCTGGTTTTATGCAGCACCCCAACTCACCTTTCCCCTTAAGCAAGCATAAGTTGGTTTTCTAAATTTGAGACCCTTTTCTGTTCTGTAATTCAGTTCCTGTGTAGCCAAGTTTACATTCCGTGTATTACTGATATCTTATGATGTTTCTTTTTCTGTGTGACTTATTTCAGTTAGAATCATCATACCTGAATCCACTCATTGTGCTGCTAAGGGCCTGATGAGATAGATTTCATTGCTGAGTCATATTGCTTTGTAAGTAACTACAACTTCTTTATCCATTTTTCACCTTCTGCGATGTAGAACTTGTACTGTAAACAAGGATCTTGTAAACAGAGGCGTCCCAAATTTTGGGGTGGCTGTGTCTTTTTGATTTTAATTTCCCTAAGCTATAGGTCCATAAGTGGAAGTGCCCTAGGCTCTGTTGCTTTGTTTTTTAGATGTTTCAGGAAACACCATACACTTTCCCGAGTTTCTGTTGGCAATTTACATCCCGCCCATCAGCATAACTAGGCTCCCAGTTCTCCATGGCCTGTCCTGCCTTTCTGGATTTTACACTTTTTTCAGATGGCCCTTTTGACCGGGGGGAAGTGAGACTTCATTGTAGTGCAGATTTCCTTTGCAAGCTTGCTTGGTTGGCCAAAAAGTGCGTATGCGTTTTTTCCTGAATATATTCAGGAAAAAACGCATACGCCCTTTTTGGCCAAGTGCATCATTGTGGTCGTTCTGCCTCTTTTCCTATGCTTTCAATGCAATTCCAGTCTACCTCCTGAAATCGGTTTCCTGCAATTCTGCCCTGCTTTCAAGTCCTCTTGGCAGCCTTACTTTAGTCTATTTTTGGATGATAGCTGTCATTTATAACTGTGCAGGTTTGTGAATTACAGTGCCCCTGAGCTCCTTTCTTCAACTCGCTTTCTTGTGACCTGGCCGCAACACCGCAGGATGGCTTCAGGCCCTAATCTGGTTCCGGCATGGCACGCTGAGCCTTTGGTTATTTCCTCTTCCTGGTGGGAAATGAGAGTTAAATTTGCCCGTCCAGACACCTCCAGCTAGTCTCTCATTGGTTCTCCTTATTCCTGTTCATCTTCCGCAGAAATTGCAAACTGGGCCAAACAGGAGGTTAAAGGGACTGACTCTCCATGTCGGGAGAGTGTTAGTAAAGCGTCTGGAATGTTGCACCCGAGTACCAGGGTACGAAAACTGAGACATATTTGAACACTTCTCCCGTTCACACGGTTGATCATACTCTGTGTTCCACGTGCATGTTTTAGCTGAAGGAAGAATACCTTAAACCTGGAGAGTTGAGACCCGTGGAATGGGTACCATGCAATATGACTTCAAAGGGTCTTCATTTGCTCACCGAACCTCTCCAATCCTATCACTGCTGAGTTTATGCCCCTGTACACACGCTTGATTCTCTTTTGGAGACATAGCAATCCATAGGTTTTAAGATACTTACTAGTCAGGTACATTCTTAGGCGTTTAATATGGGGTGTTGAGTCCATTTCGTTGAGCAAGGAGTAGCTCTTGTCTATTCCATATTTGGCTTAAGGAACTTTATCTGTGCTCATTTCAATCTCTGGTTTTATGCAGCACCCCAACTCACCTTTCCCCTTAAGCAAGCATAAGTTGGTTTTCTAAATTTGAGACCCTGTTCTGTTTTGGAATTCACTTCCTGTGTAGCCAAGTTTACATTCCGTGTATTACTGATATCTTATGATGTTTCTTTTTCTGTGTGACTTATTTCAGTTAGAATCACCATACCTGAATCCACTCATTGTGCTGCTAAGGGCCTGATGACATAGATTTCATTGCTGAGTGATATTGCTTTGTAAGTAAATACCAAAAGTTCTTTATCCATTTTTCACTTTCTGCGATGTTGAACTTGTACTGTAAACGAGGTTCTTGTAAACAGAGCCGTTCCAAACATTGGGGTGGGTGTGTCTTTTTGATTTTAATTTCCCTAAGCTATAGGACCATAAGTGGAAGTGCCCTAGGCTCTGTTGCTTTGTTTTTTAGATGTTTCAGGAAACACCATACACTTCTCCCGAGTGTCTGTTGGCAATTTACATCCCGCCCAGCAGCATAACAAGGCTCCCAGTTCTCCATGGCCTGTCCTGCCTTGCTGGATTTTACACTTTTTTCAGATGGCCCTTTTGACCGGGGGGAAGTGAGACTTCATTGTAGTGCAGATTTCCTTTGCAAGCTTGCTTGGTTGGCCAAAAAGGGCGTATGCGTTTTTTCCTGAATATATTCAGGAAAAAACGCATACGCCCTTTTTGGCCAAGTGCATCATTGTGGACGTTCTGCCTCTTTTCCTATGCTTTCAATGCAATTCCAGTCTACCTCCTGAAATCGGTTTCCTGCAATTCTGCCCCGCTTTCAAGTCCTCTTGGCAGCCTTACTTCAGTATATTTTTGGACGATAGCTGTCATTTATAACTCTGCAGGTTTGTGAATTACAGTGCCCCTGAGCTCCTTTCTTCAACTCGCTTTCTTTTGAGATGGCCGCAACACCGCAGGATGGCTTCAGGCTCTAATCTGGTTCCGGCACGGCACACTGAGCCTTTGGTTATTTCCTCTTCCTGGTGGGAAATGAGAGTTAAATTTGCCCGTCCAGACAACTCCAGCTAGTCTCTCATTGGTTCTCCCTATTCCTGTTCATCTTCCGCAGAAATTGCAAACTGGGCCAAACAGGAGGTTAAAGGCGCTGACTCTCCAAGTCGGGAGAGTGTTAGTAAAGAATCTGGAATGTTGCACCCGAGTACCAGGGGAGGAAAACTGAGACATATTTGAACACGTCTCCCGTTCACACGGTTGATCATACTCTGGGTTCCACATGCATGTTTTAGCTGAAGGAAGAATACCTTAAACCTGGAGAGTTGAGACCCGTGTAATGGGTACCATGCAAATTGACTTCAAAGGGTCTTCATTTGCTCACCGAACCTCTCCAATCCTATCACTGCTGCGTTTATGCCCCTGTACACACGCTTGATTCTCTTTCGGAGACATAGCAATCCATAGGTTTTAAGATACTTACTAGTCAGGTACATTCTTAGGCGTTTAATATGCGGTGTTGAGTCCATTTCGTTGAGCAAGGAGTAGCTCTTGTCTATTCAATATTTGGCTTAAGGAACTTTATCTGTGCTCATTTCAATCTCTGGTTTTATGCAGCACCCCAACTCACCTTTCCCCTTAAGCAAGCATAAGTTGGTTTTCTAAATTTGAGACGCTGTTCTGTTTTGGAATTCAGTTCCTGTGTAGCCAAGTTTATATTCCGTGTATTAGTGATATCTTATGATGTTTCTTTTTCTGTGTGACTTATTTCAGTTAGAATCATCATACCTGAATCCACTCATTGTGCTGCTAAGGGCCTGATGAGATAGATTTCATTGCTGAGTCATATTGCTTTGTAAGTAACTACAACTTCTTTATCCATTTTTCACCTTCTGCGATGTAGAACTTGTACTGTAAACAAGGATCTTGTAAACAGAGGCGTCCCAAATTTTGGGGTGGCTGTGTCTTTTTGATTTTAATTTCCCTAAGCTATAGGTCCATAAGTGGAAGTGCCCTAGGCTCTGTTGCTTTGTTTTTTAGATGTTTCAGGAAACACCATACACTTTCCCGAGTTTCTGTTGGCAATTTACATCCCGCCCATCAGCATAACTAGGCTCCCAGTTCTCCATGGCCTGTCCTGCCTTTCTGGATTTTACACTTTTTTCAGATGGCCCTTTTGACCGGGGGGAAGTGAGACTTCATTGTAGTGCAGATTTCCTTTGCAAGCTTGCTTGGTTGGCCAAAAAGGGCGTATGCGTTTTTTCCTGAATATATTCAGGAAAAAACGCATACGCCCTTTTTGGCCAAGTGCATCATTGTGGTCGTTCTGCCTCTTTTCCTATGCTTTCAATGCAATTCCAGTCTACCTCCTGAAATCGGTTTCCTGCAATTCTGCCCTGCTTTCAAGTCCTCTTGGCAGCCTTACTTTAGTCTATTTTTGGATGATAGCTGTCATTTATAACTGTGCAGGTTTGTGAATTACAGTGCCCCTGAGCTCCTTTCTTCAACTCGCTTTCTTGTGACCTGGCCGCAACACCGCAGGATGGCTTCAGGCCCTAATCTGGTTCCGGCATGGCACGCTGAGCCTTTGGTTATTTCCTCTTCCTGGTGGGAAATGAGAGTTAAATTTGCCCGTCCAGACACCTCCAGCTAGTCTCTCATTGGTTCTCCTTATTCCTGTTCATCTTCCGCAGAAATTGCAAACTGGGCCAAACAGGAGGTTAAAGGGACTGACTCTCCATGTCGGGAGAGTGTTAGTAAAGCGTCTGGAATGTTGCACCCGAGTACCAGGGTACGAAAACTGAGACATATTTGAACACTTCTCCCGTTCACACGGTTGATCATACTCTGTGTTCCACGTGCATGTTTTAGCTGAAGGAAGAATACCTTAAACCTGGAGAGTTGAGACCCGTGGAATGGGTACCATGCAATATGACTTCAAAGGGTCTTCATTTGCTCACCGAACCTCTCCAATCCTATCACTGCTGAGTTTATGCCCCTGTACACACGCTTGATTCTCTTTTGGAGACATAGCAATCCATAGGTTTTAAGATACTTACTAGTCAGGTACATTCTTAGGCGTTTAATATGGGGTGTTGAGTCCATTTCGTTGAGCAAGGAGTAGCTCTTGTCTATTCCATATTTGGCTTAAGGAACTTTATCTGTGCTCATTTCAATCTCTGGTTTTATGCAGCACCCCAACTCACCTTTCCCCTTAAGCAAGCATAAGTTGGTTTTCTAAATTTGAGACCCTTTTCTGTTCTGTAATTCAGTTCCTGTGTAGCCAAGTTTACATTCCGTGTATTACTGATACCTTATGATGTTTCATTTTCTGTGTGACTTATTTCAGTTAGAATCATCATACCTGAATCCACTCATTGTGCTGCTAAGGGCCTGATGACATAGATTTCATTGCTGAGTGATATTGCTTTGCAAGTAAATACCACAACTTCTTTATCCATTTTTCACTTTCTGCGATGTTGAACTTGTACTGTAAACGAGGTTCTTGTAAACAGAGGCGTCCCAAACTTTGGGGTGGCTGTGTCTTTTTGATTTTAATTTCTCTAAGCTATAGGACCATAAGTGGAAGTGCCCTAGGCTCTGTTGCTTTGTTTTTTAGATGTTTCAGGAAACACCATACACTTCTCCCGAGTGTCTGTTGGCAATTTACATCCCGCCCAGCAGCATAACAAGGCTCCCAGTTCTCCATGGCCAGTCCTGCCTTGCTGGATTTTACACTTTTTTCAGATGGCCCTTTTGACCGGGGGGAAGTGAGACTTCATTGTAGTGCAGATTTCCTTTGCAAGCTTGCTTGGTTGGCCAAAAAGGGCGTATGCGTTTTTCCCTGAATATATTCAGGAAAAAACGCATACGCCCTTTTTGGCCAAGTGCATCATTGTGGACGTTCTGCCTCTTTTCCTATGCTTTCAATGCAATTCCAGTCTACCTCCTGAAATCGGTTTCCTGCAATTCTGCCCCGCTTTCAAGTCCTCTTGGCAGCCTTACTTCAGTATATTTTTGGACGATAGCTGTCATTTATAACTCTGCAGGTTTGTGAATTACAGTGCCCCTGAGCTCCTTTCTTCAACTCGCTTTCTTTTGAGCTGGCCGCAACACCGCAGGATGGCTTCAGGCCCTAATCTTGTTCCAGCACGGCACGCTGAGCCTTTGGTTAATTCCTCTTCCTGGTGGGAAATGAGAGTTAAATTTGCCCGTCCAGACACCTCCAGCTAGTCTCTCATTGGTTCTCGCTATTCCTGTTCATCTTCCGCAGAAATTGCAAACTGGGCTAAACAGGAGGTTAAAGGGACTGACTCTCCAAGTCGGGAGAGTGTTAGTAAAGCGTCTGGAATGTTGCACCCGAGTACCAGGGTACGAAAACTGAGACATATTTGAACACGTCTCCCGTTCACACGGTTGATCATACTCTGGGTTCCACATGCATGTTTTAGCTGAAGGAAGAATACCTTAAACCTGGAGAGTTGAGACCCGTGTAATGGGTACCATGCAAATTGACTTCAAAGGGTCTTCATTTGCTCACCGAACCTCTCCAATCCTATCACTGCTGCGTTTATGCCCCTGTACACACGCTTGATTCTCTTTTGGAGACATAGCAATCCATAGGTTTTAAGATACTTACTAGTCAGGTACATTCTTAGGCGTTTAATATGGGGTGTTGAGTCCATTTCGTTGAGCAAGGAGTAGCTCTTGTCTATTCCATATTTGGCATAAGGAACTTTATCTGTGCTCATTTCAATCTCTGGTTTTATGCAGCACCCCAACTCACCTTTCCCCTTAAGCAAGCATAAGTTGGTTTTCTAAATTTGAGACCCTGTTCTGTTTTGAAATTCAGTTCCTGTGTAGCCAAGTTTACATTCCGTGTATTACTGATATCTTATGATGTTTCTTTTTCTGTGTGACTTATTTCAGTTAGAATCATCATACCTGAATCCACTCATTGTGCTGCTAAGGGCCTGATGACATAGATTTCATTGCTGAGTGATATTGCTTTGTAAGTAAATACCACAACTTCTTTATCCATTTTTCATTTTCTGCGATGTTGAACTTGTACTGTAAACGAGGTTCTTGTAAACAGAGGCGTCCCAAACTTTGGGGTGGCTGTGTCTTTTTGATTTTAATTTCCCTAAGCTATAGGACCATAAGTGGAAGTGCCCTAGGCTCTGTTACTTTGTTTTTTAGATGTTTCAGGAAACACCATACACTTCTCCCGAGTGTCTGTTGGCAATTTACATCCCGCCCAGCAGCATAACAAGGCTCCCAGGTCTCCATGGCCTGTCCTGCCTTGCTGGATTTTACACTTTTTTCAGATGGCCCTTTTGACCGGGGGGAAGTGAGACTTCATTGTAGTGCAGATTTCCTTTGCAAGCTTGCTTGGTTGGCCAAAAAGGGCGTATGCGTTTTTCCCTGAATATATTCAGGAAAAAACGCATACGCCCTTTTTGGCCAAGTGCATCATTGTGGACGTTCTGCCTCTTTTCCTATGCTTTCAATGCAATTCCAGTCTACCTCCTGAAATCGGTTTCCTGCAGTTCTGCCCCATTTTCAAGTCCTCTTGGCAGCCTTACTTCAGTATATTTTTGGACGATAGCTGTCATTTATAACTCTGCAGGTTTGTGAATTACAGTGCCCATGAGCTCCTTTCTTCAACTCGCTTTCTTTTGAGCTGGCCGCAATACCGCAGGATGGCTTCAGGCCCTAATCTTGTTCCAGCACGGCACGCTGAGCCTTTGGTTAATTCCTCTTCCTGGTGGGAAATGAGAGTTAAATTTGCCCGTCCAGACACCTCCAGCAAGTCTCTCATTGGTTCTCGCTATCCTGTTCATCTTCCGCTGAAATTGCAAACTGTGCCAAACAGGAGGTTAAAGGGACTGACTCTCCAAGTCAGGAGAGTGTTAGTAAAGCGTCTGGAATG
This sequence comes from Grampus griseus, assembly GCF_964374135.1. NCBI lineage: Eukaryota > Metazoa > Chordata > Mammalia > Artiodactyla > Delphinidae > Grampus > Grampus griseus. The sequence goes on from NC_138997.1 coordinate 52,359,553, forward strand.
TTGCACCCGAGTACCAGGGTACGAAAACTGAGACATATTTGAACACGTCTCCCGATCACATGGTTGATCATACTCTGGGTTCCACATGCATGTTTTAGCTGTAGGAAGAATACCTTAAACCTGGGTAGTTGAAACCCGTGGAATGGGTACCATGCAATATGACTTCAAAGGGTCTTCATTTGCTCACCGAACCTCTCCAATCCTATCACTGCTGTGTTTATGCCCCTGTACACATGCTTGATTCTCTTTTGGAGACATAGCAATCCATAGGTTTTAAGATACTTACTAGTCAGGTACATTCTTAGGCGTTTAATATGGGGTGTTGAGTCCATTTCGTTGAGCAAGGAGTAGCTCTTGTCTATTCCATATTTGGCTTAAGGAACTTTATCTGTGCTCATTTCAATCTCTGGTTTTATGCAGCACCCCAACTCACCTTTCACCTTAAGCAAGCATAAGTTGGTTTTCTAAATTTGAGACCCTGTTCTGTTTTGAAATTCAGTTCCTGTGTAGCCAAGTTTACATTCCGTGTATTACTGATATCTTATGATGTTTCTTTTTCTGTGTGACTTATTTCAGTTAGAATCATCATACCTGAATCCACTCATTGTGCTGCTAAGGGCCTGATGACATAGATTTCATTGCTGAGTGATATTGCTTTGTAAGTAAATACCACAAGTTCTTTATCCATTTTTCACTTTCTGCGATGTTGAACTTGTACTGTAAACGAGGTTCTTGTAAACAGAGCCGTTCCAAACTTTGGGGTGGCTGTGTCTTTTTGATTTTAATTTCCCTAAGCTATAGGACCATAAGTGGAAGTGCCCTAGGCTCTGTTACTTTGTTTTTTAGATGTTTCAGGAAACACCATACACTTCTCCCGAGTGTCTGTTGGCAATTTACATCCCGCCCATCAGCATAACAAGGCTCCCAGTTCTCCATGGCCTGTCCTGCCTTGCTGGATTTTACACTTTTTTCAGATGGCCCTTTTGACCGGGGGGAAGTGAGACTTCATTGTAGTGCAGATTTCCTTTGCAAGCTTGCTTGGTTGGCCAAAAAGGGCGTATGCGTTTTTTCCTGAATATATTCAGGAAAAAACTCATACGCCCTTTTTGGCCAAGTGCATCATTGTGGACGTTCTGCCTCTTTTCTTATGCTTTCAATGCAATTCCAGTCTACCTCCTGAAATCAGTTTCCTGCAATTCTGCCCCGCTTTCAAGTCCTCTTGGCAGCCTTACTTCAGTATATTTTTGGACGATAGCTGTCATTTATAACTTTGCAGGTTTGTGAATTACAGTGCCCCTGAGCTCCTTTCTTCAACTCGCTTTCTTGTGACCTGGCCGCAACACCGCAGGATGGCTTCAGGCCCTAATCTGGTTCCGGCACGGCACGCTGAGCCTTTGGTTAATTCCTCTTCCTGGTGGGAAATGAGAGTTAAATTTGCCCGTCCAGACACCTCCAGCTAGTCTCTCATTGGTTCTCGCTATTCCTGTTCATCTTCCGCAGAAATTGCAAACTGGGCTAAACAGGAGGTTAAAGGGACTGACTCTCCAAGTCGGGAGAGTGTTAGTAATGCGTCTGGAATGTTGCACCCGAGTACCAGGGTACAAAAACTGAGACATATTTAACACGTCTCCCGATCACATGGTTGATCATACTCTGGGTTCCACATGCATGTTTTAGCTGTAGGAAGAATACCTTAAACCTGGGTAGTTGAAACCCGTGGAATGGGTACCATGCAATATGACTTCAAAGGGTCTTTATTTGCTCACCAAACCTCTCCAATCCTATCACTGCTGCGTTTATGCCCCTGTACATACGCTTGATTCTCTTTCGGAGACATAGCAATCCATAGGTTTTAAGATACTTACTAGTCAGGTACATTCTTAGGCGTTTAATATGGGGTGTTGAGTCCATTTCGTTGAGCAAGGAGTAGCTCTTGTCTATTCCATATTTGGCTTAAGGAATTTATCTGTGCTCATTTCAATCTCTGGTTTTATGCAGCACCCCAACTCACCTTTCCCCTTAAGCAAGCATAAGTTGGTTTTCTAAATTTGAGACCCTGTTCTGTTCTGTAATTCAGTTCCTGTGTAGCCAAGATTACATTCCGTGTATTACTGATACCTTATGATGTTTCTTTTTCTGTGTGACTTATTTCAGTTAGAATCATCATACCTGAATCCACTCATTGTGCTGCTAAGGGCCTGATGACATAGATTTCATTGCTGAGTGATATTGTTTTGCAAGTAAATACCACAACTTCTTTATCCATTTTTCACTTTCTGCGATGTTGAACTTGTACTGTAAACGAGGTTCTTGTAAACAGAGGCGTCCCAAACTTTGGGGTGGCTGTGTCTTTTTGATTTTAATTTCCCTAAGCTATAGGACCATAAGTGGAAGTGCCCTAGGCTCTGTTGCTTTGTTTTTTAGATGTTTCAGGAAACACCATACACTTCACCCGAGTGTCTGTTGGCAATTTACATCCCGCCCAGCAGCATAACAAGGCTCCCAGGTCTCCATGGCCTGTCCTGCCTTGCTGGATTTTACACTTTTTTCAGATGGCCCTTTTGACCGGGGGGAAGTGAGACTTCATTGTAGTGCAGATTTCCTTTGCAAGTTTGCTTGGTTGGCCAAAAAGGGCGTATGCGTTTTTCCCTGAATATATTCAGGAAAAAACGCATACGCCCTTTTTGGCCAAGTGCATCATTGTGGACGTTCTGCCTCTTTTCCTATGCTTTCAATGCAATTCCAGTCTACCTCCTGAAATCGGTTTCCTGCAATTCTGCCCCGCTTTCAAGTCCTCTTGGCAGCCTTACTTCAGTATATTTTTGGACGATAGCTGTCATTTATAACTCTGCAGGTTTGTGAATTACAGTGCCCATGAGCTCCTTTCTTCAACTCGCTTTCTTTTGAGCTGGCCGCAATACCGCAGGATGGCTTCAGGCCCTAATCTTGTTCCAGCACGGCACGCTGAGCCTTTGGTTAATTCCTCTTCCTGGTGGGAAATGAGAGTTAAATTTGCCCGTCCAGACACCTCCAGCAAGTCTCTCATTGGTTCTCGCTATCCTGTTCATCTTCCGCTGAAATTGCAAACTGGGCCAAACAGGAGGTTAAAGGGACTGACTCTCCAAGTCAGGAGAGTGTTAGTAAAGCGTCTGGAATGTTGCACCCGAGTACCAGGGTACGAAAACTGAGACATATTTGAACACGTCTCCCGATCACATGGTTGATCATACTCTGGGTTCCACATGCATGTTTTAGCTGTAGGAAGAATACCTTAAACCTGGGTAGTTGAAACCCGTGGAATGGGTACCATGCAATATGACTTCAAAGGGTCTTCATTTGCTCACCGAACCTCTCCAATCCTATCACTGCTGTGTTTATGCCCCTGTACACATGCTTGATTCTCTTTTGGAGACATAGCAATCCATAGGTTTTAAGATACTTACTAGTCAGGTACATTCTTAGGCGTTTAATATGGGGTGTTGAGTCCATTTCGTTGAGCAAGGAGTAGCTCTTGTCTATTCCATATTTGGCTTAAGGAACTTTATCTGTGCTCATTTCAATCTCTGGTTTTATGCAGCACCCCAACTCACCTTTCACCTTAAGCAAGCATAAGTTGGTTTTCTAAATTTGAGACCCTGTTCTGTTTTGAAATTCAGTTCCTGTGTAGCCAAGTTTACATTCCGTGTATTACTGATATCTTATGATGTTTCTTTTTCTGTGTGACTTATTTCAGTTAGAATCATCATACCTGAATCCACTCATTGTGCTGCTAAGGGCCTGATGACATAGATTTCATTGCTGAGTGATATTGCTTTGTAAGTAAATACCACAAGTTCTTTATCCATTTTTCACTTTCTGCGATGTTGAACTTGTACTGTAAACGAGGTTCTTGTAAACAGAGCCGTTCCAAACTTTGGGGTGGCTGTGTCTTTTTGATTTTAATTTCCCTAAGCTATAGGACCATAAGTGGAAGTGCCCTAGGCTCTGTTGCTTTGTTTTTTAGATGTTTCAGGAAACACCATACACTTCACCCAAGTGTCTGTTGGCAATTTACATCCCGCCCAGCAGCATAACAAGGCTCCCAGGTCTCCATGGCCTGTCCTGCCTTGCTGGATTTTACACTTTTTTCAGATGGCCCTTTTGACCGGGGGGAAGTGAGACTTCATTGTAGTGCAGATTTCCTTTGCAAGCTTGCTTGGTTGGCCAAAAAGGGCGTATGCGTTTTTTCCTGAATATATTCAGGAAAAAACTCATACGCCCTTTTTGGCCAAGTGCATCATTGTGGACGTTCTGCCTCTTTTCTTATGCTTTCAATGCAATTCCAGTCTACCTCCTGAAATCAGTTTCCTGCAATTCTGCCCCGCTTTCAAGTCCTCTTGGCAGCCTTACTTCAGTATATTTTTGGACGATAGCTGTCATTTATAACTCTGCAGGTTTGTGAATTACAGTGCCCCTGAGCTCCTTTCTTCAACTCGCTTTCTTGTGACCTGGCCGCAACACCGCAGGATGGCTTCAGGCCCTAATCTGGTTCCGGCACGGCACGCTGAGCCTTTGGTTAATTCCTCTTCCTGGTGGGAAATGAGAGTTAAATTTGCCCGTCCAGACACCTCCAGCTAGTCTCTCATTGGTTCTCGCTATTCCTGTTCATCTTCCGCAGAAATTGCAAACTGGGCTAAACAGGAGGTTAAAGGGACTGACTCTCCAAGTCGGGAGAGTGTTAGTAAAGCGTCTGGAATGTTGCACCCGAGTACCAGGGTACAAAAACTGAGACATATTTGAACACGTCTCCCGATCACATGGTTGATCATACTCTGGGTTCCACATGCATGTTTTAGCTGTAGGAAGAATACCTTAAACATGGGTAGTTGAAACCCGTGGAATGGGTACCATGCAATATGACTTCAAAGGGTCTTTATTTGCTCACCAAACCTCTCCAATCCTATCACTGCTGCGTTTATGCCCCTGTACACACGCTTGATTCTCTTTCGGAGACATAGCAATCCATAGGTTTTAAGATACTTACTAGTGAGGTACATTCTTAGGCGTTTAATATGGGGTGTTGAGTCCATTTCGTTGAGCAAGGAGTAGCTCTTGTCTATTCCATATTTGGCTTAAGGAACTTTATCTGTGCTCATTTCAATCTCTGGTTTTATGCAGCACCCCAACTCACCTTTCCCCTTAAGCAAGCATAAGTTGGTTTTCTAAATTTGAGACCCTGTTCTGTTCTGTAATTCAGTTCCTGTGTAGCCAAGATTACATTCCGTGTATTACTGATACCTTATGATGTTTCTTTTTCTGTGTGACTTATTTCAGTTAGAATCATCATACCTGAATCCACTCATTGTGCTGCTAAGGGCCTGATGACATAGATTTCATTGCTGAGTGATATTGTTTTGCAAGTAAATACCACAACTTCTTTATCCATTTTTCACTTTCTGCGATGTTGAACTTGTACTGTAAACGAGGTTCTTGTAAACAGAGGCGTCCCAAACTTTGGGGTGGCTGTGTCTTTTTGATTTTAATTTCCCTAAGCTATAGGACCATAAGTGGAAGTGCCCTAGGCTCTGTTGCTTTGTTTTTTAGATGTTTCAGGAAACACCATACACTTCACCCGAGTGTCTGTTGGCAATTTACATCCCGCCCAGCAGCATAACAAGGCTCCCAGGTCTCCATGGCCTGTCCTGCCTTGCTGGATTTTACACTTTTTTCAGATGGCCCTTTTGACCGGGGGGAAGTGAGACTTCATTGTAGTGCAGATTTCCTTTGCAAGCTTGCTTGGTTGGCCAAAAAGGGCGTATGCGTTTTTCCCTGAATATATTCAGGAAAAAACGCATACGCCCTTTTTGGCCAAGTGCATCATTGTGGACGTTCTGCCTCTTTTCCTATGCTTTCAATGCAATTCCAGTCTACCTCCTGAAATCGGTTTCCTGCAATTCTGCCCCGTTTTCAAGTCCTCTTGGCAGCCTTACTTCAGTATATTTTTGGACGATAGCTGTCATTTATAACTCTGCAGGTTTGTGAATTACAGTGCCCATGAGCTCCTTTCTTCAACTCGCTTTCTTTTGAGCTGGCTGCAATACCGCAGGATGGCTTCAGGCCCTAATCTTGTTCCGGCACGGCACGCTGAGCCTTTGGTTAATTCCTCTTCCTGGTGGGAAATGAGAGTTAAATTTGCCCGTCCAGACACCTCCAGCAAGTCTCTCATTGGTTCTCGCTATCCTGTTCATCTTCCGCTGAAATTGCAAACTGTGCCAAACAGGAGGTTAAAGGGACTGACTCTCCAAGTCAGGAGAGTGTTAGTAAAGCGTCTGGAATGTTGCACCCGAGTACCAGGGTACGAAAACTGAGACATATTTGAACACGTCTCCCGATCACATGGTTGATCATACTCTGGGTTCCACATGCATGTTTTAGCTGTAGGAAGAATACCTTAAACCTGGGTAGTTGAAACCCGTGGAATGGGTACCATGCAATATGACTTCAAAGGGTCTTCATTTGCTCACCGAACCTCTCCAATCCTATCACTGCTGTGTTTATGCCCCTGTACACATGCTTGATTCTCTTTTGGAGACATAGCAATCCATAGGTTTTAAGATACTTACTAGTCAGGTACATTCTTAGGCGTTTAATATGGGGTGTTGAGTCCATTTCGTTGAGCAAGGAGTAGCTCTTGTCTATTCCATATTTGGCTTAAGGAACTTTATCTGTGCTCATTTCAATCTCTGGTTTTATGCAGCACCCCAACTCACCTTTCACCTTAAGCAAGCATAAGTTGGTTTTCTAAATTTGAGACCCTGTTCTGTTTTGAAATTCAGTTCCTGTGTAGCCAAGTTTACATTCCGTGTATTACTGATATCTTATGATGTTTCTTTTTCTGTGTGACTTATTTCAGTTAGAATCATCATACCTGAATCCACTCATTGTGCTGCTAAGGGCCTGATGACATAGATTTCATTGCTGAGTGATATTGCTTTGTAAGTAAATACCACAAGTTCTTTATCCATTTTTCACTTTCTGCGATGTTGAACTTGTACTGTAAACGAGGTTCTTGTAAACAGAGCCGTTCCAAACTTTGGGGTGGCTGTGTCTTTTTGATTTTAATTTCCCTAAGCTATAGGACCATAAGTGGAAGTGCCCTAGGCTCTGTTGCTTTGTTTTTTAGATGTTTCAGGAAACACCATACACTTCACCCAAGTGTCTGTTGGCAATTTACATCCCGCCCAGCAGCATAACAAGGCTCCCAGGTCTCCATGGCCTGTCCTGCCTTGCTGGATTTTACACTTTTTTCAGATGGCCCTTTTGACCGGGGGGAAGTGAGACTTCATTGTAGTGCAGATTTCCTTTGCAAGCTTGCTTGGTTGGCCAAAAAGGGCGTATGCGTTTTTTCCTGAATATATTCAGGAAAAAACTCATACGCCCTTTTTGGCCAAGTGCATCATTGTGGACGTTCTGCCTCTTTTCTTATGCTTTCAATGCAATTCCAGTCTACCTCCTGAAATCAGTTTCCTGCAATTCTGCCCCGCTTTCAAGTCCTCTTGGCAGCCTTACTTCAGTATATTTTTGGACGATAGCTGTCATTTATAACTCTGCAGGTTTGTGAATTACAGTGCCCCTGAGCTCCTTTCTTCAACTCGCTTTCTTGTGACCTGGCCGCAACACCGCAGGATGGCTTCAGGCCCTAATCTGGTTCCGGCACGGCACGCTGAGCCTTTGGTTAATTCCTCTTCCTGGTGGGAAATGAGAGTTAAATTTGCCCGTCCAGACACCTCCAGCTAGTCTCTCATTGGTTCTCGCTATTCCTGTTCATCTTCCGCAGAAATTGCAAACTGGGCTAAACAGGAGGTTAAAGGGACTGACTCTCCAAGTCGGGAGAGTGTTAGTAAAGCGTCTGGAATGTTGCACCCGAGTACCAGGGTACAAAAACTGAGACATATTTGAACACGTCTCCCGATCACATGGTTGATCATACTCTGGGTTCCACATGCATGTTTTAGCTGTAGGAAGAATACCTTAAACATGGGTAGTTGAAACCCGTGGAATGGGTACCATGCAATATGACTTCAAAGGGTCTTTATTTGCTCACCAAACCTCTCCAATCCTATCACTGCTGCGTTTATGCCCCTGTACACACGCTTGATTCTCTTTCGGAGACATAGCAATCCATAGGTTTTAAGATACTTACTAGTGAGGTACATTCTTAGGCGTTTAATATGGGGTGTTGAGTCCATTTCGTTGAGCAAGGAGTAGCTCTTGTCTATTCCATATTTGGCTTAAGGAACTTTATCTGTGCTCATTTCAATCTCTGGTTTTATGCAGCACCCCAACTCACCTTTCCCCTTAAGCAAGCATAAGTTGGTTTTCTAAATTTGAGACCCTGTTCTGTTCTGTAATTCAGTTCCTGTGTAGCCAAGATTACATTCCGTGTATTACTGATACCTTATGATGTTTCTTTTTCTGTGTGACTTATTTCAGTTAGAATCATCATACCTGAATCCACTCATTGTGCTGCTAAGGGCCTGATGACATAGATTTCATTGCTGAGTGATATTGTTTTGCAAGTAAATACCACAACTTCTTTATCCATTTTTCACTTTCTGCGATGTTGAACTTGTACTGTAAACGAGGTTCTTGTAAACAGAGGCGTCCCAAACTTTGGGGTGGCTGTGTCTTTTTGATTTTAATTTCCCTAAGCTATAGGACCATAAGTGGAAGTGCCCTAGGCTCTGTTGCTTTGTTTTTTAGATGTTTCAGGAAACACCATACACTTCACCCGAGTGTCTGTTGGCAATTTACATCCCGCCCAGCAGCATAACAAGGCTCCCAGGTCTCCATGGCCTGTCCTGCCTTGCTGGATTTTACACTTTTTTCAGATGGCCCTTTTGACCGGGGGGAAGTGAGACTTCATTGTAGTGCAGATTTCCTTTGCAAGCTTGCTTGGTTGGCCAAAAAGGGCGTATGCGTTTTTCCCTGAATATATTCAGGAAAAAACGCATACGCCCTTTTTGGCCAAGTGCATCATTGTGGACGTTCTGCCTCTTTTCCTATGCTTTCAATGCAATTCCAGTCTACCTCCTGAAATCGGTTTCCTGCAATTCTGCCCCGTTTTCAAGTCCTCTTGGCAGCCTTACTTCAGTATATTTTTGGACGATAGCTGTCATTTATAACTCTGCAGGTTTGTGAATTACAGTGCCCATGAGCTCCTTTCTTCAACTCGCTTTCTTTTGAGCTGGCCGCAATACCGCAGGATGGCTTCAGGCCCTAATCTTGTTCCGGCACGGCACGCTGAGCCTTTGGTTAATTCCTCTTCCTGGTGGGAAATGAGAGTTAAATTTGCCCGTCCAGACACCTCCAGCAAGTCTCTCATTGGTTCTCGCTATCCTGTTCATCTTCCGCTGAAATTGCAAACTGTGCCAAACAGGAGGTTAAAGGGACTGACTCTCCAAGTCAGGAGAGTGTTAGTAAAGCGTCTGGAATGTTGCACCCGAGTACCAGGGTACGAAAACTGAGACATATTTGAACACGTCTCCCGATCACATGGTTGATCATACTCTGGGTTCCACATGCATGTTTTAGCTGTAGGAAGAATACCTTAAACCTGGGTAGTTGAAACCCGTGGAATGGGTACCATGCAATATGACTTCAAAGGGTCTTCATTTGCTCACCGAACCTCTCCAATCCTATCACTGCTGTGTTTATGCCCCTGTACACATGCTTGATTCTCTTTTGGAGACATAGCAATCCATAGGTTTTAAGATACTTACTAGTCAGGTACATTCTTAGGCGTTTAATATGGGGTGTTGAGTCCATTTCGTTGAGCAAGGAGTAGCTCTTGTCTATTCCATATTTGGCTTAAGGAACTTTATCTGTGCTCATTTCAATCTCTGGTTTTATGCAGCACCCCAACTCACCTTTCACCTTAAGCAAGCATAAGTTGGTTTTCTAAATTTGAGACCCTGTTCTGTTTTGAAATTCAGTTCCTGTGTAGCCAAGTTTACATTCCGTGTATTACTGATATCTTATGATGTTTCTTTTTCTGTGTGACTTATTTCAGTTAGAATCATCATACCTGAATCCACTCATTGTGCTGCTAAGGGCCTGATGACATAGATTTCATTGCTGAGTGATATTGCTTTGTAAGTAAATACCACAAGTTCTTTATCCATTTTTCACTTTCTGCGATGTTGAACTTGTACTGTAAACGAGGTTCTTGTAAACAGAGCCGTTCCAAACTTTGGGGTGGCTGTGTCTTTTTGATTTTAATTTCCCTAAGCTATAGGACCATAAGTGGAAGTGCCCTAGGCTCTGTTGCTTTGTTTTTTAGATGTTTCAGGAAACACCATACACTTCACCCAAGTGTCTGTTGGCAATTTACATCCCGCCCAGCAGCATAACAAGGCTCCCAGGTCTCCATGGCCTGTCCTGCCTTGCTGGATTTTACACTTTTTTCAGATGGCCCTTTTGACCGGGGGGAAGTGAGACTTCATTGTAGTGCAGATTTCCTTTGCAAGCTTGCTTGGTTGGCCAAAAAGGGCGTATGCGTTTTTTCCTGAATATATTCAGGAAAAAACTCATACGCCCTTTTTGGCCAAGTGCATCATTGTGGACGTTCTGCCTCTTTTCTTATGCTTTCAATGCAATTCCAGTCTACCTCCTGAAATCAGTTTCCTGCAATTCTGCCCCGCTTTCAAGTCCTCTTGGCAGCCTTACTTCAGTATATTTTTGGACGATAGCTGTCATTTATAACTCTGCAGGTTTGTGAATTACAGTGCCCCTGAGCTCCTTTCTTCAACTCGCTTTCTTGTGACCTGGCCGCAACACCGCAGGATGGCTTCAGGCCCTAATCTGGTTCCGGCACGGCACGCTGAGCCTTTGGTTAATTCCTCTTCCTGGTGGGAAATGAGAGTTAAATTTGCCCGTCCAGACACCTCCAGCTAGTCTCTCATTGGTTCTCGCTATTCCTGTTCATCTTCCGCAGAAATTGCAAACTGGGCTAAACAGGAGGTTAAAGGGACTGACTCTCCAAGTCGGGAGAGTGTTAGTAAAGCGTCTGGAATGTTGCACCCGAGTACCAGGGTACAAAAACTGAGACATATTTGAACACGTCTCCCGATCACATGGTTGATCATACTCTGGGTTCCACATGCATGTTTTAGCTGTAGGAAGAATACCTTAAACATGGGTAGTTGAAACCCGTGGAATGGGTACCATGCAATATGACTTCAAAGGGTCTTTATTTGCTCACCAAACCTCTCCAATCCTATCACTGCTGCGTTTATGCCCCTGTACACACGCTTGATTCTCTTTCGGAGACATAGCAATCCATAGGTTTTAAGATACTTACTAGTGAGGTACATTCTTAGGCGTTTAATATGGGGTGTTGAGTCCATTTCGTTGAGCAAGGAGTAGCTCTTGTCTATTCCATATTTGGCTTAAGGAACTTTATCTGTGCTCATTTCAATCTCTGGTTTTATGCAGCACCCCAACTCACCTTTCCCCTTAAGCAAGCATAAGTTGGTTTTCTAAATTTGAGACCCTGTTCTGTTCTGTAATTCAGTTCCTGTGTAGCCAAGATTACATTCCGTGTATTACTGATACCTTATGATGTTTCTTTTTCTGTGTGACTTATTTCAGTTAGAATCATCATACCTGAATCCACTCATTGTGCTGCTAAGGGCCTGATGACATAGATTTCATTGCTGAGTGATATTGTTTTGCAAGTAAATACCACAACTTCTTTATCCATTTTTCACTTTCTGCGATGTTGAACTTGTACTGTAAACGAGGTTCTTGTAAACAGAGGCGTCCCAAACTTTGGGGTGGCTGTGTCTTTTTGATTTTAATTTCCCTAAGCTATAGGACCATAAGTGGAAGTGCCCTAGGCTCTGTTGCTTTGTTTTTTAGATGTTTCAGGAAACACCATACACTTCACCCGAGTGTCTGTTGGCAATTTACATCCCGCCCAGCAGCATAACAAGGCTCCCAGGTCTCCATGGCCTGTCCTGCCTTGCTGGATTTTACACTTTTTTCAGATGGCCCTTTTGACCGGGGGGAAGTGAGACTTCATTGTAGTGCAGATTTCCTTTGCAAGCTTGCTTGGTTGGCCAAAAAGGGCGTATGCGTTTTTCCCTGAATATATTCAGGAAAAAACGCATACGCCCTTTTTGGCCAAGTGCATCATTGTGGACGTTCTGCCTCTTTTCCTATGCTTTCAATGCAATTCCAGTCTACCTCCTGAAATCGGTTTCCTGCAATTCTGCCCCGTTTTCAAGTCCTCTTGGCAGCCTTACTTCAGTATATTTTTGGACGATAGCTGTCATTTATAACTCTGCAGGTTTGTGAATTACAGTGCCCATGAGCTCCTTTCTTCAACTCGCTTTCTTTTGAGCTGGCCGCAATACCGCAGGATGGCTTCAGGCCCTAATCTTGTTCCGGCACGGCACGCTGAGCCTTTGGTTAATTCCTCTTCCTGGTGGGAAATGAGAGTTAAATTTGCCCGTCCAGACACCTCCAGCAAGTCTCTCATTGGTTCTCGCTATCCTGTTCATCTTCCGCTGAAATTGCAAACTGTGCCAAACAGGAGGTTAAAGGGACTGACTCTCCAAGTCAGGAGAGTGTTAGTAAAGCGTCTGGAATGTTGCACCCGAGTACCAGGGTACGAAAACTGAGACATATTTGAACACGTCTCCCGATCACATGGTTGATCATACTCTGGGTTCCACATGCATGTTTTAGCTGTAGGAAGAATACCTTAAACCTGGGTAGTTGAAACCCGTGGAATGGGTACCATGCAATATGACTTCAAAGGGTCTTCATTTGCTCACCGAACCTCTCCAATCCTATCACTGCTGTGTTTATGCCCCTGTACACATGCTTGATTCTCTTTTGGAGACATAGCAATCCATAGGTTTTAAGATACTTACTAGTCAGGTACATTCTTAGGCGTTTAATATGGGGTGTTGAGTCCATTTCGTTGAGCAAGGAGTAGCTCTTGTCTATTCCATATTTGGCTTAAGGAACTTTATCTGTGCTCATTTCAATCTCTGGTTTTATGCAGCACCCCAACTCACCTTTCACCTTAAGCAAGCATAAGTTGGTTTTCTAAATTTGAGACCCTGTTCTGTTTTGAAATTCAGTTCCTGTGTAGCCAAGTTTACATTCCGTGTATTACTGATATCTTATGATGTTTCTTTTTCTGTGTGACTTATTTCAGTTAGAATCATCATACCTGAATCCACTCATTGTGCTGCTAAGGGCCTGATGACATAGATTTCATTGCTGAGTGATATTGCTTTGTAAGTAAATACCACAAGTTCTTTATCCATTTTTCACTTTCTGCGATGTTGAACTTGTACTGTAAACGAGGTTCTTGTAAACAGAGCCGTTCCAAACTTTGGGGTGGCTGTGTCTTTTTGATTTTAATTTCCCTAAGCTATAGGACCATAAGTGGAAGTGCCCTAGGCTCTGTTGCTTTGTTTTTTAGATGTTTCAGGAAACACCATACACTTCACCCAAGTGTCTGTTGGCAATTTACATCCCGCCCAGCAGCATAACAAGGCTCCCAGGTCTCCATGGCCTGTCCTGCCTTGCTGGATTTTACACTTTTTTCAGATGGCCCTTTTGACCGGGGGGAAGTGAGACTTCATTGTAGTGCAGATTTCCTTTGCAAGCTTGCTTGGTTGGCCAAAAAGGGCGTATGCGTTTTTTCCTGAATATATTCAGGAAAAAACTCATACGCCCTTTTTGGCCAAGTGCATCATTGTGGACGTTCTGCCTCTTTTCTTATGCTTTCAATGCAATTCCAGTCTACCTCCTGAAATCAGTTTCCTGCAATTCTGCCCCGCTTTCAAGTCCTCTTGGCAGCCTTACTTCAGTATATTTTTGGACGATAGCTGTCATTTATAACTCTGCAGGTTTGTGAATTACAGTGCCCCTGAGCTCCTTTCTTCAACTCGCTTTCTTGTGACCTGGCCGCAACACCGCAGGATGGCTTCAGGCCCTAATCTGGTTCCGGCACGGCACGCTGAGCCTTTGGTTAATTCCTCTTCCTGGTGGGAAATGAGAGTTAAATTTGCCCGTCCAGACACCTCCAGCTAGTCTCTCATTGGTTCTCGCTATTCCTGTTCATCTTCCGCAGAAATTGCAAACTGGGCTAAACAGGAGGTTAAAGGGACTGACTCTCCAAGTCGGGAGAGTGTTAGTAAAGCGTCTGGAATGTTGCACCCGAGTACCAGGGTACAAAAACTGAGACATATTTGAACACGTCTCCCGATCACATGGTTGATCATACTCTGGGTTCCACATGCATGTTTTAGCTGTAGGAAGAATACCTTAAACATGGGTAGTTGAAACCCGTGGAATGGGTACCATGCAATATGACTTCAAAGGGTCTTTATTTGCTCACCAAACCTCTCCAATCCTATCACTGCTGCGTTTATGCCCCTGTACACACGCTTGATTCTCTTTCGGAGACATAGCAATCCATAGGTTTTAAGATACTTACTAGTGAGGTACATTCTTAGGCGTTTAATATGGGGTGTTGAGTCCATTTCGTTGAGCAAGGAGTAGCTCTTGTCTATTCCATATTTGGCTTAAGGAACTTTATCTGTGCTCATTTCAATCTCTGGTTTTATGCAGCACCCCAACTCACCTTTCCCCTTAAGCAAGCATAAGTTGGTTTTCTAAATTTGAGACCCTGTTCTGTTTTGAAATTCAGTTCCTGTGTAGCCAAGTTTACATTCCGTGTATTACTGATATCTTATGATGTTTCTTTTTCTGTGTGACTTATTTCAGTTAGAATCATCATACCTGAATCCACTCATTGTGCTGCTAAGGGCCTGATGACATAGATTTCATTGCTGAGTGATATTGCTTTGTAAGTAAATACCACAAGTTCTTTATCCATTTTTCACTTTCTGCGATGTTGAACTTGTACTGTAAACGAGGTTCTTGTAAACAGAGCCGTTCCAAACTTTGGGGTGGCTGTGTCTTTTTGATTTTAATTTCCCTAAGCTATAGGACCATAAGTGGAAGTGCCCTAGGCTCTGTTGCTTTGTTTTTTAGATGTTTCAGGAAACACCATACACTTCTCCTGAGTGTCTGTTGGCAATTTACATCCCGCCCATCAGCATAACAAGGCTCCCAGTTCTCCATGGCCTGTCCTGCCTTGCTGGATTTTACACTTTTTTCAGATGGCCCTTTTGACCGGGGGGAAGTGAGACTTCATTGTAGTGCAGATTTCCTTTGCAAGCTTGCTTGGTTGGCCAAAAAGGGCGTATGCGTTTTTTCCTGAATATATTCAGGAAAAAACGCATACGCCCTTTTTGGCCAAGTGCATCATTGTGGACGTTCTGCCTCTTTTCCTATGCTTTCAATGCAATTCCAGTCTACCTCCTGAAATCGGTTTCCTGCAATTCTGCCCCGCTTTCAAGTCCTCTTGGCAGCCTTACTTCAGTCTATTTTTGGACGATAGCTGTCATTTATAACACTGCAGGTTTGTGAATTACAGTGCCCCTGAGCTCCTTTCTTCAACTCGCTTTCTTTTGAGCTGGCCGCAACACCGCAGGATGTCTTCAGGCTCTAATCTGGTTCCGGCACGGCACACTGAGCCTTTGGTTATTTCCTCTTCCTGGTGGGAAATGAGAGTTAAATTTTCCCGTCCAGACAAGTCCAGCTAGTCTCTCATTGGTTCTCCCTATTCCTGTTCATCTTCCGCAGAAATTGCAAACTGGGCCAAACAGGAGGTTAAAGGCGCTGACTCTCCAAGTCGGGAGAGTGTTAGTAAAGAATCTGGAATGTTGCACCCGAGTACCAGGGGAGGAAAACTGAGACATATTTGAACACGTCTCCCGTTCACACGGTTGATCATACTCTGGGTTCCACATGCATGTTTTAGCTGAAGGAAGAATACCTTAAACCTGGAGAGTTGAGACCCGTGTAATGGGTACCATGCAAATTGACTTCAAAGGGTCTTCATTTGCTCACCGAACCTCTCCAATCCTATCACTGCTGCGTTTATGCCCCTGTACACACGCTTGATTCTCTTTTGGAGACATAGCAATCCATAGGTTTTAAGATACTTACTAGTCAGGTACATTCTTAGGCGTTTAATATGGGGTGTTGAGTCCATTTCGTTGAGCAAGGAGTAGCTCTTGTCTATTCCATATTTGGCATAAGGAACTTTATCTGTGCTCATTTCAATCTCTGGTTTTATGCAGCACCCCAACTCACCTTTCCCCTTAAGCAAGCATAAGTTGGTTTTCTAAATTTGAGACCCTGTTCTGTTTTGGAATTCAGTTCCTGTGTAGCCAAGTTTATATTCCGTGTATTAGTGATATCTTATGATGTTTCTTTTTCTGTGTGACTTATTTCAGTTAGAATCATCATACCTGAATCCACTCATTGTGCTGCTAAGGGCCTGATGACATAGATTTCATTGCTGAGTGATATTGCTTTGTAAGTAAATACCACAACTTCTTTATCCATTTTTCATTTTCTGCGATGTTGAACTTGTACTGTAAACGAGGTTCTTGTAAACAGAGGCGTCCCAAACTTTGGGGTGGCTGTGTCTTTTTGATTTTAATTTCCCTAAGCTATAGGACCATAAGTGGAAGTGCCCTAGGCTCTGTTACTTTGTTTTTTAGATGTTTCAGGAAACACCATACACTTCTCCCGAGTGTCTGTTGGCAATTTACATCCCGCCCATCAGCATAACAAGGCTCCCAGTTCTCCATGGCCTGTCCTGCCTTGCTGGATTTTACACTTTTTTCAGATGGCCCTTTTGACCGGGGGGAAGTGAGACTTCATTGTAGTGCAGATTTCCTTTGCAAGCTTGCTTGGTTGGCCAAAAAGGGCGTATGCGTTTTTTCCTGAATATATTCAGGAAAAAACGCATACGCCCTTTTTGGCCAAGTGCATCATTGTGGACGTTCTGCCTCTTTTCTTATGCTTTCAATGCAATTCCAGTCTACCTCCTGAAATCAGTTTCCTGCAATTCTGCCCCGCTTTCAAGTCCTCTTGGAAGCCTTACTTCAGTATATTTTTGGACGATAGCTGTCATTTATAACTCTGCAGGTTTGTGAATTACAGTGCCCCTGAGCTCGTTTCTTCAACTCGCTTTCTTGTGACCTGGCCGCAACACCGCAGGATGGCTTCAGGCCCTAATCTGGTTCCGGCACGGCACGCTGAGCCTTTGGTTAATTCCTCTTCCTGGTGGGAAATGAGAGTTAAATTTGCCCGTCCAGACACCTCCAGCTAGTCTCTCATTGGTTCTCGCTATTCCTGTTCATCTTCCGCAGAAATTGCAAACTGGGCTAAACAGGAGGTTAAAGGGACTGACTCTCCAAGTCGGGAGAGTGTTAGTAAAGCGTGTGGAATGTTGCACCCGAGTACCAGGGTACAAAAACTGAGACATATTTGAACACGTCTCCCGATCACATGGTTGATCATACTCTGGGTTCCACATGCATGTTTTAGCTGTAGGAAGAATACCTTAAACCTGGGTAGTTGAAACCCGTGGAATGGGTACCATGCAATATGACTTCAAAGGGTCTTCATTTGCTCACCGAACCTCTCCAATCCTATCACTGCTGTGTTTATGCCCCTGTACACATGCTTGATTCTCTTTTGGAGACATAGCAATCCATAGGTTTTAAGATACTTACTAGTCAGGTACATTCTTAGGCGTTTAATATGGGGTGTTGAGTCCATTTCGTTCAGCAAGGAGTAGCTCTTGTCTATTCCATATTTGGCTTAAGGAACTTTATCTGTGCTCATTTCAATCTCTGGTTTTATGCAGCACCCCAACTCACCTTTCACCTTAAGCAAGCATAAGTTGGTTTTCTAAATTTGAGACCCTGTTCTGTTTTGAAATTCAGTTCCTGTGTAGCCAAGTTTACATTCCGTGTATTACTGATATCTTATGATGTTTCTTTTTCTGTGTGACTTATTTCAGTTAGAATCATCATACCTGAATCCACTCATTGTGCTGCTAAGGGCCTGATGACATAGATTTCATTGCTGAGTGATATTGCTTTGTAAGTAAATACCACAAGTTCTTTATCCATTTTTCACTTTCTGCGATGTTGAACTTGTACTGTAAACGAGGTTCTTGTAAACAGAGCCGTTCCAAACTTTGGGGTGGCTGTGTCTTTTTGATTTTAATTTCCCTAAGCTATAGGACCATAAGTGGAAGTGCCCTAGGCTCTGTTGCTTTGTTTTTTAGATGTTTCAGGAAACACCATACACTTCACCCAAGTGTCTGTTGGCAATTTACATCCCGCCCAGCAGCATAACAAGGCTCCCAGGTCTCCATGGCCTGTCCTGCCTTGCTGGATTTTACACTTTTTTCAGATGGCCCTTTTGACCGGGGGGAAGTGAGACTTCATTGTAGTGCAGATTTCCTTTGCAAGCTTGCTTGGTTGGCCAAAAAGGGCGTATGCGTTTTTTCCTGAATATATTCAGGAAAAAACTCATACGCCCTTTTTGGCCAAGTGCATCATTGTGGACGTTCTGCCTCTTTTCTTATGCTTTCAATGCAATTCCAGTCTACCTCCTGAAATCAGTTTCCTGCAATTCTGCCCCGCTTTCAAGTCCTCTTGGCAGCCTTACTTCAGTATATTTTTGGACGATAGCTGTCATTTATAACTCTGCAGGTTTGTGAATTACAGTGCCCCTGAGCTCCTTTCTTCAACTCGCTTTCTTGTGACCTGGCCGCAACACCGCAGGATGGCTTCAGGCCCTAATCTGGTTCCGGCACGGCACGCTGAGCCTTTGGTTAATTCCTCTTCCTGGTGGGAAATGAGAGTTAAATTTGCCCGTCCAGACACCTCCAGCTAGTCTCTCATTGGTTCTCGCTATTCCTGTTCATCTTCCGCAGAAATTGCAAACTGGGCTAAACAGGAGGTTAAAGGGACTGACTCTCCAAGTCGGGAGAGTGTTAGTAAAGCGTCTGGAATGTTGCACCCGAGTACCAGGGTACAAAAACTGAGACATATTTGAACACGTCTCCCGATCACATGGTTGATCATACTCTGGGTTCCACATGCATGTTTTAGCTGTAGGAAGAATACCTTAAACATGGGTAGTTGAAACCCGTGGAATGGGTACCATGCAATATGACTTCAAAGGGTCTTTATTTGCTCACCAAACCTCTCCAATCCTATCACTGCTGCGTTTATGCCCCTGTACACACGCTTGATTCTCTTTCGGAGACATAGCAATCCATAGGTTTTAAGATACTTACTAGTGAGGTACATTCTTAGGCGTTTAATATGGGGTGTTGAGTCCATTTCGTTGAGCAAGGAGTAGCTCTTGTCTATTCCATATTTGGCTTAAGGAACTTTATCTGTGCTCATTTCAATCTCTGGTTTTATGCAGCACCCCAACTCACCTTTCCCCTTAAGCAAGCATAAGTTGGTTTTCTAAATTTGAGACCCTGTTCTGTTTTGAAATTCAGTTCCTGTGTAGCCAAGTTTACATTCCGTGTATTACTGATATCTTATGATGTTTCTTTTTCTGTGTGACTTATTTCAGTTAGAATCATCATACCTGAATCCACTCATTGTGCTGCTAAGGGCCTGATGACATAGATTTCATTGCTGAGTGATATTGCTTTGTAAGTAAATACCACAAGTTCTTTATCCATTTTTCACTTTCTGCGATGTTGAACTTGTACTGTAAACGAGGTTCTTGTAAACAGAGCCGTTCCAAACTTTGGGGTGGCTGTGTCTTTTTGATTTTAATTTCCCTAAGCTATAGGACCATAAGTGGAAGTGCCCTAGGCTCTGTTGCTTTGTTTTTTAGATGTTTCAGGAAACACCATACACTTCTCCTGAGTGTCTGTTGGCAATTTACATCCCGCCCATCAGCATAACAAGGCTCCCAGTTCTCCATGGCCTGTCCTGCCTTGCTGGATTTTACACTTTTTTCAGATGGCCCTTTTGACCGGGGGGAAGTGAGACTTCATTGTAGTGCAGATTTCCTTTGCAAGCTTGCTTGGTTGGCCAAAAAGGGCGTATGCGTTTTTTCCTGAATATATTCAGGAAAAAACGCATACGCCCTTTTTGGCCAAGTGCATCATTGTGGACGTTCTGCCTCTTTTCCTATGCTTTCAATGCAATTCCAGTCTACCTCCTGAAATCGGTTTCCTGCAATTCTGCCCCGCTTTCAAGTCCTCTTGGCAGCCTTACTTCAGTCTATTTTTGGACGATAGCTGTCATTTATAACACTGCAGGTTTGTGAATTACAGTGCCCCTGAGCTCCTTTCTTCAACTCGCTTTCTTTTGAGCTGGCCGCAACACCGCAGGATGTCTTCAGGCTCTAATCTGGTTCCGGCACGGCACACTGAGCCTTTGGTTATTTCCTCTTCCTGGTGGGAAATGAGAGTTAAATTTTCCCGTCCAGACAAGTCCAGCTAGTCTCTCATTGGTTCTCCCTATTCCTGTTCATCTTCCGCAGAAATTGCAAACTGGGCCAAACAGGAGGTTAAAGGCGCTGACTCTCCAAGTCGGGAGAGTGTTAGTAAAGAATCTGGAATGTTGCACCCGAGTACCAGGGGAGGAAAACTGAGACATATTTGAACACGTCTCCCGTTCACACGGTTGATCATACTCTGGGTTCCACATGCATGTTTTAGCTGAAGGAAGAATACCTTAAACCTGGAGAGTTGAGACCCGTGTAATGGGTACCATGCAAATTGACTTCAAAGGGTCTTCATTTGCTCACCGAACCTCTCCAATCCTATCACTGCTGCGTTTATGCCCCTGTACACACGCTTGATTCTCTTTTGGAGACATAGCAATCCATAGGTTTTAAGATACTTACTAGTCAGGTACATTCTTAGGCGTTTAATATGGGGTGTTGAGTCCATTTCGTTGAGCAAGGAGTAGCTCTTGTCTATTCCATATTTGGCATAAGGAACTTTATCTGTGCTCATTTCAATCTCTGGTTTTATGCAGCACCCCAACTCACCTTTCCCCTTAAGCAAGCATAAGTTGGTTTTCTAAATTTGAGACCCTGTTCTGTTTTGGAATTCAGTTCCTGTGTAGCCAAGTTTATATTCCGTGTATTAGTGATATCTTATGATGTTTCTTTTTCTGTGTGACTTATTTCAGTTAGAATCATCATACCTGAATCCACTCATTGTGCTGCTAAGGGCCTGATGACATAGATTTCATTGCTGAGTGATATTGCTTTGTAAGTAAATACCACAACTTCTTTATCCATTTTTCATTTTCTGCGATGTTGAACTTGTACTGTAAACGAGGTTCTTGTAAACAGAGGCGTCCCAAACTTTGGGGTGGCTGTGTCTTTTTGATTTTAATTTCCCTAAGCTATAGGACCATAAGTGGAAGTGCCCTAGGCTCTGTTACTTTGTTTTTTAGATGTTTCAGGAAACACCATACACTTCTCCCGAGTGTCTGTTGGCAATTTACATCCCGCCCATCAGCATAACAAGGCTCCCAGTTCTCCATGGCCTGTCCTGCCTTGCTGGATTTTACACTTTTTTCAGATGGCCCTTTTGACCGGGGGGAAGTGAGACTTCATTGTAGTGCAGATTTCCTTTGCAAGCTTGCTTGGTTGGCCAAAAAGGGCGTATGCGTTTTTTCCTGAATATATTCAGGAAAAAACGCATACGCCCTTTTTGGCCAAGTGCATCATTGTGGACGTTCTGCCTCTTTTCTTATGCTTTCAATGCAATTCCAGTCTACCTCCTGAAATCAGTTTCCTGCAATTCTGCCCCGCTTTCAAGTCCTCTTGGAAGCCTTACTTCAGTATATTTTTGGACGATAGCTGTCATTTATAACTCTGCAGGTTTGTGAATTACAGTGCCCCTGAGCTCGTTTCTTCAACTCGCTTTCTTGTGACCTGGCCGCAACACCGCAGGATGGCTTCAGGCCCTAATCTGGTTCCGGCACGGCACGCTGAGCCTTTGGTTAATTCCTCTTCCTGGTGGGAAATGAGAGTTAAATTTGCCCGTCCAGACACCTCCAGCTAGTCTCTCATTGGTTCTCGCTATTCCTGTTCATCTTCCGCAGAAATTGCAAACTGGGCTAAACAGGAGGTTAAAGGGACTGACTCTCCAAGTCGGGAGAGTGTTAGTAAAGCGTGTGGAATGTTGCACCCGAGTACCAGGGTACAAAAACTGAGACATATTTGAACACGTCTCCCGATCACATGGTTGATCATACTCTGGGTTCCACATGCATGTTTTAGCTGTAGGAAGAATACCTTAAACATGGGTAGTTGAAACCCGTGGAATGGGTACCATGCAATATGACTTCAAAGGGTCTTTATTTGCTCACCAAACCTCTCCAATCCTATAACTGCTGCGTTTATGCCCCTGTACACACGATTGATTCTCTTTCGGAGACATAGCAATCCATAGGTTTTAAGATACTTACTAGTCAGGTACATTCTTAGGCGTTTAATATGGGGTGTTGAGTCCATTTCGTTGAGCAAGGAGTAGCTCTTGTCTATTCCATATTTGGCTTAAGGAATTTATCTGTGCTCATTTCAATCTCTGGTTTTATGCAGCACCCCAACTCACCTTTACCCTTAAGCAAGCATAAGTTGGTTTTCTAAATTTGAGACCCTGTTCTGTTTTGTAATTCAATTCCTGTGTAGGCAATTTTACATTCCGTGTATTACTGATACCTTATGATGTTTCTTTTTCTGTGTGACTTATTTCAGTTAGAATCATCATACCTGAATCCACTCATTGTGCTGCTAAGGGCCTGATGACATAGATTTCATTGCTGAGTGATATTGTTTTGCAAGTAAATACCACAACTTCTTTATCCATTTTTCACTTTCTGCGATGTTGAACTTGTACTGTAAACGAGGTTCTTGTAAACAGAGGCGTCCCAAACTTTGGGGTGGCTGTGTCTTTTTGATTTTAATTTCCCTAAGCTATAGGACCATAAGTGGAAGTGCCCTAGGCTCTGTTGCTTTGTTTTTTAGATGTTTCAGGAAACACCATACACTTCACCCAAGTGTCTGTTGGCAATTTACATCCCGCCCAGCAGCATAACAAGGCTCCCAGGTCTCCATGGCCTGTCCTGCCTTGCTGGATTTTACACTTTTTTCAGATGGCCCTTTTGACCGGGGGGAAGTGAGACTTCATTGTAGTGCAGATTTCCTTTGCAAGCTTGCTTGGTTGGCCAAAAAGGGCGTATGCGTTTTTCCCTGAATATATTCAGGAAAAAACGCATACGCCCTTTTTGTCCAAGTGCATCATTGTGGACGTTCTGCCTCTTTTCCTATGCTTTCAATGCAATTCCAGTCTACCTCCTGAAATCGGTTTCCTGCAATTCTGCCCCGCTTTCAAGTCCTCTTGGCAGCCTTACTTCAGTATATTTTTGGACGATAGCTGTCATTTATAACTCTGCAGGTTTGTGAATTACAGTGCCCATGAGCTCCTTTCTTCAACTCGCTTTCTTTTGAGCTGGCCGCAATACCGCAGGATGGCTTCAGGCCCTAATCTTGTTCCAGCACGGCACGCTGAGCCTTTGGTTAATTCCTCTTCCTGGTGGGAAATGAGAGTTAAATTTGCCCGTCCAGACACCTCCAGCAAGTCTCTCATTGGTTCTCGCTATCCTGTTCATCTTCCGCTGAAATTGCAAACTGGGCCAAACAGGAGGTTAAAGGGACTGACTCTCCAAGTCAGGAGAGTGTTAGTAAAGCGTCTGGAATGTTGCACCCGAGTACCAGGGTACGAAAACTGAGACATATTTGAACACGTCTCCCGATCACATGGTTGATCATACTCTGGGTTCCACATGCATGTTTTAGCTGTAGGAAGAATACCTTAAACCTGGGTAGTTGAAACCCGTGGAATGGGTACCATGCAATATGACTTCAAAGGGTCTTCATTTGCTCACCGAACCTCTCCAATCCTATCACTGCTGTGTTTATGCCCCTGTACACATGCTTGATTCTCTTTCGGAGACATAGCAATCCATAGGTTTTAAGATACTTACTAGTCAGGTACATTCTTAGGCGTTTAATATGCGGTGTTGAGTCCATTTCGTTGAGCAAGGAGTAGCTCTTGTCTATTCCATATTTGGCTTAAGGAACTTTATCTGTGCTCATTTCAATCTCTGGTTTTATGCAGCACCCCAACTCACCTTTCACCTTAAGCAAGCATAAGTTGGTTTTCTAAATTTGAGACACTGTTCTGTTTTGAAATTCAGTTCCTGTGTAGCCAAGTTTACATTCCGTGTATTACTGATATCTTATGATGTTTCTTTTTCTGTGTGACTTATTTCAGTTAGAATCATCATACCTGAATCCACTCATTGTGCTGCTAAGGGCCTGATGACATAGATTTCATTGCTGAGTGATATTGCTTTGTAAGTAAATACCACAAGTTCTTTATCCATTTTTCACTTTCTGCGATGTTGAACTTGTACTGTAAACGAGGTTCTTGTAAACAGAGCCGTTCCAAACTTTGGGGTGGCTGTGTCTTTTTGATTTTAATTTCCCTAAGCTATAGGACCATAAGTGGAAGTGCCCTAGGCTCTGTTGCTTTGTTTTTTAGATGTTTCAGGAAACACCATACACTTCTCCCGAGTGTCTGTTGGCAATTTACATCCCGCCCATCAGCATAACAAGGCTCCCAGTTCTCCATGGCCTGTCCTGCCTTGCTGGATTTTACACTTTTTTCAGATGGCCCTTTTGACCGGGGGGGAAGTGAGACTTCATTGTAGTGCAGATTTCCTTTGCAAGCTTGCTTGGTTGGCCAAAAAGGGCGTATGCGTTTTTTCCTGAATATATTCAGGAAAAAACGCATACGCCCTTTTTGGCCAAGTGCATCATTGTGGACGTTCTGCCTCTTTTCCTATGCTTTCAATGCAATTCCAGTCTACCTCCTGAAATCGGTTTCCTGCAATTCTGCCCCGCTTTCAAGTCCTCTTGGCAGCCTTACTTCAGTCTATTTTTGGACGATAGCTGTCATTTATAACACTGCAGGTTTGTGAATTACAGTGCCCCTGAGCTCCTTTCTTCAACTCGCTTTCTTTTGAGCTGGCCGCAACACCGCAGGATGGCTTCAGGGTCTAATCTGGTTCCGGCACGGCACACTGAGCCTTTGGTTATTTCCTCTTCCTGGTGGGAAATGAGAGTTAAATTTGCCCGTCCAGACAACTCCAGCTAGTCTCTCATTGGTTCTCCCTATTCCTGTTCATCTTCCGCAGAAATTGCAAACTGGGTCAAACAGGAGGTTAAAGGCGCTGACTCTCCAAGTCGGGAGAGTGTTAGTAAAGAATCTGGAATGTTGCACCCGAGTACCAGGGGAGGAAAACTGAGACATATTTGAACACGTCTCCCGTTCACACGGTTGATCATACTCTGGGTTCCACATGCATGTTTTAGCTGAAGGAAGAATACCTTAAACCTGGAGAGTTGAGACCCGTGTAATGGGTACCATGCAAATTGACTTCAAAGGGTCTTCATTTGCTCACCGAACCTCTCCAATCCTATCACTGCTGCGTTTATGCCCCTGTACACACGCTTGATTCTCTTTTGGAGACATAGCAATCCATAGGTTTTAAGATACTTACTAGTCAGGTACATTCTTAGGCGTTTAATATGGGGTGTTGAGTCCATTTCGTTGAGCAAGGAGTAGCTCTTGTCTATTCCATATTTGGCATAAGGAACTTTATCTGTGCTCATTTCAATCTCTGGTTTTATGCAGCACCCCAACTCACCTTTCCCCTTAAGCAAGCATAAGTTGGTTTTCTAAATTTGAGACCCTGTTCTGTTTTGGAATTCAGTTCCTGTGTAGCCAAGTTTATATTCCGTGTATTAGTGATATCTTATGATGTTTCTTTTTCTGTGTGACTTATTTCAGTTAGAATCATCATACCTGAATCCACTCATTGTGCTGCTAAGGGCCTGATGACATAGATTTCATTGCTGAGTGATATTGCTTTGTAAGTAAATACCACAACTTCTTTATCCATTTTTCATTTTCTGCGATGTTGAACTTGTACTGTAAACGAGGTTCTTGTAAACAGAGGCGTCCCAAACTTTGGGGTGGCTGTGTCTTTTTGATTTTAATTTCCCTAAGCTATAGGACCATAAGTGGAAGTGCCCTAGGCTCTGTTACTTTGTTTTTTAGATGTTTCAGGAAACACCATACACTTCTCCCGAGTGTCTGTTGGCAATTTACATCCCGCCCATCAGCATAACAAGGCTCCCAGTTCTCCATGGCCTGTCCTGCCTTTCTGGATTTTACACTTTTTTCAGATGGCCCTTTTGACCGGGGGGAAGTGAGACTTCATTGTAGTGCAGATTTCCTTTGCAAGCTTGCTTGGTTGGCCAAAAAGGGCGTATGCGTTTTTTCCTGAATATATTCAGGAAAAAACGCATACGCCCTTTTTGGCCAAGTGCATCATTGTGGACGTTCTGCCTCTTTTCCTATGCTTTCAATGCAATTCCAGTCTACCTCCTGAAATCAGTTTCCTGCAATTCTGCCCCGCTTTCAAGTCCTCTTGGCAGCCTTACTTCAGTATATTTTTGGACGATAGCTGTCATTTATAACTCTGCAGGTTTGTGAATTACAGTGCCCCTGAGCTCCTTTCTTCAACTCGCTTTCTTGTGACCTGGCCGCAACACCGCAGGATGGCTTCAGGCCCTAATCTGGTTCCGGCACGGCACGCTGAGCCTTTGGTTAATTCCTCTTCCTGGTGGGAAATGAGAGTTAAATTTGCCCGTCCAGGCACCTCCAGCTAGTCTCTCATTGGTTCTCGCTATTCCTGTTCATCTTCTGCAGAAATTGCAAACTGGGCTAAACAGGAGGTTAAAGGGACTGACTCTCCAAGTCGGGAGAGTGTTAGTAAAGCGTCTGGAATGTTGCACCCGAGTACCAGGGTACGAAAACTGAGACATATTTGAACACGTCTCCCGATCACATGGTTGATCATACTCTGGGTTCCACATGCATGTTTTAGCTGTAGGAAGAATACCTTAAACCTGGGTAGTTGAAACCCGTGGAATGGGTACCATGCAATATGACTTCAAAGGGTCTTTATTTGCTCACCGAACCTCTCCAATCCTATCACTGCTGCGTTTATGCCCCTGTACACACGCTTGATTCTCTTTCGGAGACATAGCAATCCATAGGTTTTAAGATACTTACTAGTCAGGTACATTCTTAGGCGTTTAATATGGGGTGTTGAGTCCATTTCGTTGAGCAAGGAGTAGCTCTTGTCTATTCCATATTTGGCTTAAGGAATTTATCTGTGCTCATTTCAATCTCTGGTTTTATGCAGCACCCCAACTCACCTTTACCCTTAAGCAAGCATAAGTTGGTTTTCTAAATTTGAGACCCTGTTCTGTTCTGTAATTCAGTTCCTGTGTAGCCAAGTTTACATTCCGTGTATTACTGATACCTTATGATGTTTCTTTTTCTGTGTGACTTATTTCAGTTAGAATCATCATACCTGAATCCACTCATTGTGCTGCTAAGGGCCTGGTGACATAGATTTCATTGCTGAGTGATATTGCTTTGTAAGTAAATACCACAACTTCTTTATCCATTTTTCACTTTCTGCGATGTTGAACTTGTACTGTAAACGAGGTTCTTGTAAACAGAGGCGTCCCAAATTTTGGGGTGGCTGTGTCTTTTGGATTTTAATTTCCCTATGCTATAGGACCATAAGTGGAAGTGCCCTAGGCTCTGTTGCTTTGTTTCTTAGATGCATCAGGAAACACCATACACTTCTCCCGAGTGTCTGTTGGCAATTTACATCCCGCCCATCAGCATAACAAGGCTCCCAGTTCTCCATGGCCTGTCCTGCCTTTCTGGATTTTACACTTTTTTCAGATGGCCCTTTTGACCGGGGGGAAGTGAGACTTCATTGTAGTGCAGATTTCCTTTGCAAGCTTGCTTGGTTGGCCAGAAAGGGCGTATGCGTTTTTTCCTGAATATATTCAGGAAAAAACGCATACGCCCTTTTTGGCCAAGTGCATCATTGTGGACGTTCTGCCTCTTTTACTATGCTTTCAATGCAATTCCAGTCTACCTCCTGAAATCGGTTTCCTGCAATTCTGCCCCGCTTTCAAGTCCTCTTGGCAGCCTTACTTCAGTCTATTTTTGGACGATAGCTGTCATTTATAACTCTGCAGGTTTGTGAATTACAGTGCCCATGAGCTCCTTTCTTCAACTCGCTTTCTTTTGAGCTGGCCGCAATACCGCAGGATGGCTTCAGGCCCTAATCTTGTTCCAGCACGGCACGCTGAGCCTTTGGTTAATTCCTCTTCCTGGTGGGAAATGAGAGTTAAATTTGCCCGTCCAGACACCTCCAGCAAGTCTCTCATTGGTTCTCGCTATCCTGTTCATCTTCCGCTGAAATTGCAAACTGGGCCAAACAGGAGGTTAAAGGGACTGACTCTCCAAGTCAGGAGAGTGTTAGTAAAGCGTCTGGAATGTTGCACCCGAGTACCAGGGTACGAAAACTGAGACATATTTGAACACGTCTCCCGATCACATGGTTGATCATACTCTGGGTTCCACATGCATGTTTTAGCTGTAGGAAGAATACCTTAAACCTGGGTAGTTGAAACCCGTGGAATGGGTACCATGCAATATGACTTCAAAGGGTCTTCATTTGCTCACCGAACCTCTCCAATCCTATCACTGCTGTGTTTATGCCCCTGTACACATGCTTGATTCTCTTTCGGAGACATAGCAATCCATAGGTTTTAAGATACTTACTAGTCAGGTACATTCTTAGGCGTTTAATATGCGGTGTTGAGTCCATTTCGTTGAGCAAGGAGTAGCTCTTGTCTATTCCATATTTGGCTTAAGGAACTTTATCTGTGCTCATTTCAATCTCTGGTTTTATGCAGCACCCCAACTCACCTTTCACCTTAAGCAAGCATAAGTTGGTTTTCTAAATTTGAGACACTGTTCTGTTTTGAAATTCAGTTCCTGTGTAGCCAAGTTTACATTCCGTGTATTACTGATATCTTATGATGTTTCTTTTTCTGTGTGACTTATTTCAGTTAGAATCATCATACCTGAATCCACTCATTGTGCTGCTAAGGGCCTGATGACATAGATTTCATTGCTGAGTGATATTGCTTTGTAAGTAAATACCACAAGTTCTTTATCCATTTTTCACTTTCTGCGATGTTGAACTTGTACTGTAAACGAGGTTCTTGTAAACAGAGGCGTTCCAAACTTTGGGGTGGCTGTGTCTTTTTGATTTTAATTTCCCTAAGCTATAGGACCATAAGTGGAAGTGCCCTAGGCTCTGTTGCTTTGTTTTTTAGATGTTTCAGGAAACACCATACACTTCTCCTGACTGTCTGTTCGCAATTTACATCCCGCCCATCAGCATAACAAGGCTCCCAGTTCTCCATGGCCTGTCCTGCCTTGCTGGATTTTACACTTTTTTCAGATGGCCCTTTTGACCGGGGGGAAGTGAGACTTCATTGTAGTGCAGATTTCCTTTGCAAGCTTGCTTGGTTGGCCAAAAAGGGCGTATGCGTTTTTTCCTGAATATATTCAGGAAAAAACGCATACGCCCTTTTTGGCCAAGTGCATCATTGTGGACGTTCTGCCTCTTTTCCTATGCTTTCAATGCAATTCCAGTCTACCTCCTGAAATCGGTTTCCTGCAATTCTGCCCCGCTTTCAAGTCCTCTTGGCAGCCTTACTTCAGTCTATTTTTGGACGATAGCTGTCATTTATAACACTGCAGGTTTGTGAATTACAGTGCCCCTGAGCTCCTTTCTTCAACTCGCTTTCTTTTGAGCTGGCCGCAACACCGCAGGATGGCTTCAGGGTCTAATCTGGTTCCGGCACGGCACACTGAGCCTTTGGTTATTTCCTCTTCCTGGTGGGAAATGAGAGTTAAATTTGCCCGTCCAGACAACTCCAGCTAGTCTCTCATTGGTTCTCCCTATTCCTGTTCATCTTCCACAGAAATTGCAAACTGGGCCAAACAGGAGGTTAAAGGCGCTGACTCTCCAAGTCGGGAGAGTGTTAGTAAAGAATCTGGAATGTTGCACCCGAGTACCAGGGGAGGAAAACTGAGACATATTTGAACACGTCTCCCGTTCACACGGTTGATCATACTCTGGGTTCCACATGCATGTTTTAGCTGAAGGAAGAATACCTTAAACCTGGAGAGTTGAGACCCGTGTAATGGGTACCATGCAAATTGACTTCAAAGGGTCTTCATTTGCTCACCGAACCTCTCCAATCCTATCACTGCTGCGTTTATGCCCCTGTACACACGCTTGATTCTCTTTTGGAGACATAGCAATCCATAGGTTTTAAGATACTTACTAGTCAGGTACATTCTTAGGCGTTTAATATGGGGTGTTGAGTCCATTTCGTTGAGCAAGGAGTAGCTCTTGTCTATTCCATATTTGGCATAAGGAACTTTATCTGTGCTCATTTCAATCTCTGGTTTTATGCAGCACCCCAACTCACCTTTCCCCTTAAGCAAGCATAAGTTGGTTTTCTAAATTTGAGACCCTGTTCTGTTTTGGAATTCAGTTCCTGTGTAGCCAAGTTTATATTCCGTGTATTAGTGATATCTTATGATGTTTCTTTTTCTGTGTGACTTATTTCAGTTAGAATCATCATACCTGAATCCACTCATTGTGCTGCTAAGGGCCTGATGACATAGATTTCATTGCTGAGTGATATTGCTTTGTAAGTAAATACCACAACTTCTTTATCCATTTTTCATTTTCTGCGATGTTGAACTTGTACTGTAAACGAGGTTCTTGTAAACAGAGGCGTCCCAAACTTTGGGGTGGCTGTGTCTTTTTGATTTTAATTTCCCTAAGCTATAGGACCATAAGTGGAAGTGCCCTAGGCTCTGTTACTTTGTTTTTTAGATGTTTCAGGAAACACCATACACTTCTCCCGAGTGTCTGTTGGCAATTTACATCCCGCCCATCAGCATAACAAGGCTCCCAGTTCTCCATGGCCTGTCCTGCCTTTCTGGATTTTACACTTTTTTCAGATGGCCCTTTTGACCGGGGGGAAGTGAGACTTCATTGTAGTGCAGATTTCCTTTGCAAGCTTGCTTGGTTGGCCAAAAAGGGCGTATGCGTTTTTTCCTGAATATATTCAGGAAAAAACGCATACGCCCTTTTTGGCCAAGTGCATCATTGTGGACGTTCTGCCTCTTTTCCTATGCTTTCAATGCAATTCCAGTCTACCTCCTGAAATCGGTTTCCTGCAATTCTGCCCTGCTTTCAAGTCCTCTTGGCAGCCTTACTTCAGTATATTTTTGGACGATAGCTGTCATTTATAACTCTGCAGGTTTGTGAATTACAGTGCCCCTGAGCTCCTTTCTTCAACTCGCTTTCTTGTGACCTGGCCGCAACACCGCAGGATGGCTTCAGGCCCTAATCTTGTTCTGGCACGGCACGCTGAGCCTTTGGTTAATTCCTCTTCCTGGTGGGAAATGAGAGTTAAATTTGCCCGTCCAGGCACCTCCAGCTAGTCTCTCATTGGTTCTCGCTATTCCTGTTCATCTTCTGCAGAAATTGCAAACTGGGCTAAACAGGAGGTTAAAGGGACTGACTCTCCAAGTCGGGAGAGTGTTAGTAAAGCGTCTGGAATGTTGCACCCGAGTACCAGGGTACGAAAACTGAGACATATTTGAACACGTCTCCCGATCACATGGTTGATCATACTCTGGGTTCCACATGCATCTTTTAGCTGTAGGAAGAATACCTTAAACCTGGGTAGTTGAAACCCGTGGAATGGGTACCATGCAATATGACTTCAAAGGGTCTTTATTTGCTCACCGAACCTCTCCAATCCTATCACTGCTGCGTTTATGCCCCTGTACACACGCTTGATTCTCTTTCGGAGACATAGCAATCCATAGGTTTTAAGATACTTACTAGTCAGGTACATTCTTAGGCGTTTAATATGGGGTGTTGAGTCCATTTCGTTGAGCAAGGAGTAGCTCTTGTCTATTCCATATTTGGCTTAAGGAATTTATCTGTGCTCATTTCAATCTCTGGTTTTATGCAGCACCCCAACTCACCTTTACCCTTAAGCAAGCATAAGTTGGTTTTCTAAATTTGAGACCCTGTTCTGTTCTGTAATTCAGTTCCTGTGTAGCCAAGTTTACATTCCGTGTATTACTGATACCTTATGATGTTTCTTTTTCTGTGTGACTTATTTCAGTTAGAATCATCATACCTGAATCCACTCATTGTGCTGCTAAGGGCCTGGTGACATAGATTTCATTGCTGAGTGATATTGCTTTGTAAGTAAATACCACAACTTCTTTATCCATTTTTCACTTTCTGCGATGTTGAACTTGTACTGTAAACGAGGTTCTTGTAAACAGAGGCGTCCCAAATTTTGGGGTGGCTGTGTCTTTTGGATTTTAATTTCCCTATGCTATAGGACCATAAGTGGAAGTGCCCTAGGCTCTGTTGCTTTGTTTCTTAGATGCATCAGGAAACACCATACACTT
The DNA here is from genome assembly GCF_964374135.1 of Grampus griseus. Classification (NCBI taxonomy): domain Eukaryota; kingdom Metazoa; phylum Chordata; class Mammalia; order Artiodactyla; family Delphinidae; genus Grampus; species Grampus griseus. Next base: position 52,392,014 of record NC_138997.1, read on the forward strand.
CTCCCGAGTGTCTGTTGGCAATTTACATCCCGCCCATCAGCATAACAAGGCTCCCAGTTCTCCATGGCCTGTCCTGCCTTTCTGGATTTTACACTTTTTTCAGATGGCCCTTTTGACCGGGGGGAAGTGAGACTTCATTGTAGTGCAGATTTCCTTTGCAAGCTTGCTTGGTTGGCCAGAAAGGGCGTATGCGTTTTTTCCTGAATATATTCAGGAAAAAACGCATACGCCCTTTTTGGCCAAGTGCATCATTGTGGACGTTCTGCCTCTTTTACTATGCTTTCAATGCAATTCCAGTCTACCTCCTGAAATCGGTTTCCTGCAATTCTGCCCCGCTTTCAAGTCATCTTGGCAGCCTTACTTCAGTCTATTTTTGGACGATAGCTGTCATTTATAACTCTGCAGGTTTGTGAATTACAGTGCCCCTGAGCTCCTTTCTTCAACTCGCTTTCTTTTGAGCTGGCCGCAACACCGCAGGATGGCTTCAGGGTCTAATCTGGTTCCGGCACGGCACACTGAGCCTTTGGTTATTTCCTCTTCCTGGTGGGAAATGAGAGTTAAATTTGCCCGTCCAGACAACTCCAGCTAGTCTCTCATTGGTTCTCCCTATTCCTGTTCATCTTCCGCAGAAATTGCAAACTGGGCCAAACAGGAGGTTAAAGGCGCTGACTCTCCAAGTCGGGAGAGTGTTAGTAAAGCGTCTGGAATGTTGCACCCGAGTACCGGGGAGGAAAACTGAGACATATTTGAACACGTCTCCTGTTCACACGGTTGATCATACTCTGGGTTCCACATGCATGTTTTAGCTGAAGGAAGAATACCTTAAACCTGGAGAGTTGAGACCCGTGGAATGGGTACCATGCAATATGACTTCAAAGGGTCTTCATTTGCTCACCGAACCTCTCCAATCCTATCACTGCTGAGTTTATGCCCCTGTACACACGCTTGATTCTCTTTTGGAGACATAGCAATCCATAGGTTTTAAGATACTTACTAGTCAGGTACATTCTTAGGCGTTTAATATGCGGTGTTGAGTCCATTTCGTTGAGCAAGGAGTAGCTCTTGTCTATTCCATATTTGGCTTAAGGAACTTTATCTGTGCTCATTTCAATCTCTGGTTTTATGCAGCACCCCAACACACCTTTCCCCTTAAGCAAGCATAAGTTGGTTTTCTAAATTTGAGACCCTGTTCTGTTTTGGAATTCACTTCCTGTGTAGCCAAGTTTACATTCCGTGTATTAGTGATATCTTATGATGTTTCTTTTTCTGTGTGACTTATTTCAGTTAGAATCATCGTACCTAAATCCACTTATTATGCTGCTACGGGCCTGATGACATAGATTTAATTGCTGAGTGATACTGCATTGTACGTAAGTACCACAAGTTCTTTATCCATTTTTCACTTTCTGTGATATTGAAATTGTATGGTAAAGGAGGTTCTTGTAAACAGAGGCGTCCCGAACTTTGGGGTGGCTGTGTCTTTTTGATTTTAATTTCCCTAAGCTATAGGACCATAAGTGGAAGTGCCCTAGGCTCTGTTGCTTTGTTTTTTAGATGTTTCAGGAAACACCATACACTTCTCCCAAGTGGCTGTTGGCAATTTACATCCCACCCATCAGCATAACAAGGCTCCCAGTTCTCCATGGCCTGTCCTGCCTTTCTGGATTTTACACTTTTTTCAGATGGCCCCTTTGATCGGGGGGAAGTGAGACTTCATTGTAGTGCAGATTGCCTTTGCAAGCTTGCTTGGTTGGCCAAAAAGGGCGTATGCGTTTTTTCCTGAATATATTCAGGAAAAAACGCATACGCCCTTTTTGGCCAAGTGCATCATTGTGGACGTTCTGCCTCTTTTCCTATGCTTTCAATGCAATTCCAGTCTACCTCCTGAAATCGGTTTCCTGCAATTCTGCCCCGCTTTCAAGTCCTCTTGGCAGCCTTACTTCAGTATATTTTTGGACGATAGCTGTCATTTATAACTCTGCAGGTTTGTGAATTACAGTGCCCCTGAGCTCCTTTCTTCAACTCGCTTTCTTTTGAGCTGACCGCAACAACGCAGGATGGCTTCAGGTCCTAATCTGGTTCCGGCACGGCACGCTGAGCCTTTGGTTATTTCCTCTTCCTGGTGGGAAATGAGAGTTAAATTTGCCCGTCCAGACACCTCCAGCTAGTCTCTCATTGGTTCTCGCTATTCCTGTTCATCTTCCGCAGAAATTGCAAACTGGGCCAAACAGGAGGTTAAAGGGACTGACTCTCCAAGTCGGGAGAGTGTTAGTAAAGCGTCTGGAATGTTGCACCCGAGTACCAGGGTACGAAAACTGAGACATATTTGAACACGTCTCCCGATCACATGGTTGATCATACTCTAGGTTCCTCATGCATGTTTTAGCTGAAGGAAGAATACCTTAAACCTGGAGAGTTGAGACCCGAGGAATGGGTACCATGCAATATGACTTCAAAGGGTCTTCATTTGCTCACCGAACCTCTCCAATCCTATCACTGCTGCGTTTATGCCCCTGTGCACACGCTTGATTCTCTTTTGGAGACATAGCAATCCATAGGTTTTAAGATACTTACTAGTCAGGTACATTCTTAGGCGTTTAATATGGGGTGTTGAGTCCATTTCGTTGAGCAAGGAGTAGCTCTTGTCTATTCCATATTTGGCTTAAGGAACTTTATCTGTGCTCATTTCAATCTCTGGTTTTATGCAGCACCCCAACTCACCTTTCCCCTTAAGCAAGCATAAGTTGGTTTTCTAGATTTGAGACCCTGTTCTGTTTTGGAATTCAGTTCCTGTGTAGCCAAGTTTACATTCCGTGTATTACTGATATCTTAGGATGTTTCTTTTTCTGTGTGACTTATTTCAGTTAGAATCATCGTACCTGAATCCACTCATTATGCTGCTACGGGCCTGATGACATAGATTTCATTGCTGAGTGATACTGCATTGTACGTAAGTACCACAAGTTCTTTATCCATTTTTCACTTTCTGTGATATTGAACTTGTACGGTAAACGAGGTTCTTGTAAACAGAGGCGTCCCAAACTTTGGGGTGGCTGTGTCTTTTTGATTTTAATTTCCCTAAGCTATAGGACCATAAGTGGAAGTGCCCTAGGCTCTGTTGCTTTGTTTTTTAGATGTTTCAGGAAACACCATACACTTCTCCCGAGTGTCTGTTGGCAATTTACATCCCGCCCATCAGCATAACAAGGCTCCCAGTTCTCCATGGCCTGTCCTGCCTTGCTGGATTTTACACTTTTTTCAGATGGCCCTTTTGACCGGGGGGAAGTGAGACTTCATGTAGTGCAGATTTCCTTTGCAAGCTTGCTTGGTTGGCCAAAAAGGGCGTATGCGTTTTTTCCTGAATATATTCAGGAAAAAACGCATACGCCCTTTTTGGCCAAGTGCATCATTGTGGACGTTCTGCCTCTTTTCCTATGCTTTCAATGCAATTCCAGTCTACCTCCTGAAATCGGTTTCCTGCAATTCTGCCCCGCTTTCAAGTCCTCTTGGCAGCCTTACTTCAGTATATTTTTGGACGATAGCTGTCATTTATAACTCTGCAGGATTGTGAATTACAGTGCCCCTGAGCTCCTTTCTTCAACTCGCTGTGTTGTGAGCTGGCCGCAACACCGCAGGATGGCTTCAGGTCCTAATCTGGTTCTGGCAAGGCACGCTGAGCCTTTGGTTAATTCCTCTTCCTGGTGGGAAATGAGAGTTAAATTTGCCCGTCCAGACACCTCCAGCTAGTGTCTCATTGGTTCTCCCTATTCCTGTTCATCTTCCGCAGAAATTGCAAAGTGGGCCAAACAGGAGGTTAAAGGGACTGACTCTCCAAGTCGGGAGAGTGTTAGTAAAACATCTGGAATGTTGCACCCGAGTACCAGGGTACGAAAACTGAGACATATTTGAACACGTCTCCCGATCACATGGTTGATCATACTCTAGGTTCCACATGCATGTTTTAGCTGAATGAAGAATAACTTAAACCTGGGTAGTTGAAACCCGTGGAATGGGTACCATGCAATATGACTTCAAAGGGTCTTCATTTGCTCATCGAACCTCTCCAATCCTATCACTGCTGCGTTTATGCCCCTGTACACATGCTTGATTCTCTTTTGGAGACAGCCATCCATAGGTTTTAAGATACTTACTAGTCAGGTACATTCTTAGGCGTTTAATATGCGGTGTTGAGTCCATTTCGTTGAGCAAGGAGTAGCTCTTGTCTATTCCATATTTGGCTTAAGGAACTTTATCTGTGCTCATTTCAATCTCTGGTTTTATGCAGCACCCCAACTCACCTTTCCCCTTAAGCAAGCATAAGTTGGTTTTCTAAATTTGAGACCCTGTTCTGTTTTGGAATTCAGTTCCTGTGTAGCCAAGTTTACATTCCGTGTATTACTGATATCTTATGATGTTTCTTTTTCTGTGTGACTTATTTCAGTTAGAATCATCGTACCTGAATCCACTCATTATGCTGCTACGGGCCTGATGAGATAGATTTCATTGCTGAGTGATACTGCATTGTACGTAAGTACCAGAAGTTCTTTATCCATTTTTCACTTTCTGTGATATTGAACTTGTACGGTAAACGAGGTTCTTGTAAACAGAGGCGTCCCAAACTTTGGGGTGGCTGTGTCTTTTTGATTTTAATTTCCCTAAGCTATAGGACCATAAGTGGAAGTGCCCTAGGCTCTGTTGCTTTGTTTTTTAGATGTTTCAGGAAACACCATACACTTCTCCCGAGTGTCTGTTGGCAATTTACATCCCGCCCATCAGCATAACAAGGCTCCCAGTTCTCCATGGCCTGTCCTGCCTTTCTGGATTTTACACTTTTTTCAGATGGCCCTTTTGACCGGGGGGAAGTGAGACTTCATTGTAGTGCAGATTTCCTTTGCAAGCTTGCTTGGTTGGCCAAAAAGGGCGTATGCGTTTTTTCCTGAATATATTCAGGAAAAAACGCATACGCCCTTTTTGGCCAAGTGCATCATTGTGGACGTTCTGCCTCTTTTCCTATGCTTTCAATGCAATTCCAGTCTACCTCCTGAAATCGGTTTCCTGCAATTCTGCCCCGCTTTCAAGTCCTCTTGGCAGCCTTACTTCAGTATATTTTTGGACGATAGCTGTCATTTATAACTCTGCAGGATTGTGAATTACAGTGCCCCTGAGCTCCTTTCTTCAACTCGCTGTGTTGTGAGCTGGCCGCAACACCGCAGGATGGCTTCAGGTCCTAATCTGGTTCCGGGAAGGCACGCTGAGCCTTTGGTTAATTCCTCTTCCTGGTGGGAAATGAGAGTTAAATTTGCCCGTCCAGACACCTCCAGCTAGTCTCTCATTGGTTCTCCCTATTCCTGTTCATCTTCCGCAGAAATTGCAAAGTGAGCCAAACAGGAGGTTAAAGGGACTGACTCTCCAAGTCGGGAGAGTGTTAGTAAAGCATCTGGAATGTTGCACCCGAGTACCAGGGTACGAAAACTGAGACATATTTGAACACGTCTCCCGATCACATGGTTGATCATACTCTAGGTTCCACATGCATGTTTTAGCTGAATGAAGAATAACTTAAACCTGGGTAGTTGAAACCCGTGGAATGGGTACCATGCAATATGACTTCAAAGGGTCTTCATTTGCTCATCGAACCTCTCCAATCCTATCACTGCTGCGTTTATGCCCCTGTACACATGCTTGATTCTCTTTTGGAGACATAGCCATCCATAGGTTTTAAGATACTTACTAGTCAGGTACATTCTTAGGCGTTTAATATGCGGTGTTGAGTCCATTTCGTTGAGCAAGGAGTAGCTCTTGTCTATTCCGTATTTGGCTTAAGGACCTTTATCTGTGCTCATTTCAATCTCTGGTTTTATGCAGCACCCCAACTCACCTTTACCCTTAAGCAAGCATAAGTTGGTTTTCTCAATTTGAGACCCTGTTCTGTTCTGTAATTCAGTTCCTGTGTAGCCAAGTTTACATTCCGTGTATTACTGATATCTTATGATGTTTCTTTTTCTGTGTGACTTATTTCAGTTAGAGTCATCATACCTGAATCCACTCATTGTGCTGCTAAGGGCCTGATGAGATAGATTTCATTGCTGAGTCATATTGCTTTGTAAGTAAATACAACTTCTTTATCCATTTTTCACTTTCTGCGATGTTGAACTTGTACTGTAAACAAGGATCTTGTAAACAGAGGCGTCCCAAATTTTGGGGTGGCTGTGTCTTTTTGATTTTATTTTCCCTAAGCTATAGGTCCATAAGTAGAAGTGCCCTAGGCTCTGTTGCTTTGTTTTTTAGATGTTTCAGGAAACACCATACACTTTCCCGAGTTTCTGTTGGCAATTTACATCCCGCCCATCAGCATAACAAGGCTCCCAGTTCTCCATGGCCTGTCCTGCCTTTCTGGATTTTACACTTTTTTCAGATGGCCCTTTTGACCGGGGTGAAGTGAGACTTCATTGTAGTGCAGATTTGCTTTGCAAGCTTGCTTGGTTGGCCAAAAAGGGCGTATGCGTTTTTTCCTGAATATATTCAGGAAAAAACGCATACGCCCTTTTTGGCCAAGTGCATCATTGTGGACGTTCTGCCTCCTTTCCTATGCTTTCAATACAATTCCAGTCTACCTCCTGAAATCGGTTTCCTGCAATTCTGCCCCGCTTTCAAGTCCTCTTGGCAGCCTTACTTCAGTATATTTTTGGACTGTAGTTGTCATTTATAACTCTGCAGGTTTGTGAATTACAGTGGCCCTGAGCGCCTTTCTTCAACTCGCTTTCTTTTGAGCTGGCCGCAACACCGCAGGATGGCTTCAGGCCCTAATCTGGTTCCGGCACGGCACACTGAGCCTTTGGTTATTTCCTCTTCCTGGTGGGAAATGAGAGTTAAATTTGCCCATCCAGACACCTCCAGCTAGCCTCTCATTGGTTCTCCCTATTCCTGTTCATCTTCCGCAGAAATTGCAAACTGCACCAAACAAGAGGTTAAGGGGACTGACTCTCCAAGTCGGGAGAGTGTTAGTAAAGCGTCTGGAATGTTGCACCCGAGTACCAGGGTACGAAAATTGAGACATATTTGAACACGTCTCCCGATCACACGGTTGATCATACTCTGAGTTCCACATGCATGTTTTAGCTGAAGGAAGAATACCTTAAACCTGGAGAGTTGAGACCCGTGGAATGGGTACCATGCAAATTGACTTCAAAGGGTCTTCATTTGCTCACCGAACCTCTCCAATCCTATCACTGCTGCGTTTATGCCCCTGTACACACGCTTGATTCTCTTTTGGAGACATAGCAATCCATAGGTTTTAAGATACTTACTAGTCAGGTACATTCTTAGGCGTTTAATATGGGGTGTTGAGTCCATTTCATTGAGCAAGGAGTAGCTCTTGTCTATTCCATATTTGGCTTAAGGAACTTTATCTGTGCTCATTTCAATCTCTGGTTTTATGCAGCACCCCAACTCACCTTTCCCCTTAAGCAAGCATAAGTTGGTTTTCTAAATTTGAGACCCTGTTCTGTTTTGGAATTCAGTTCCTGTGTAGCCAAGTTTACATTCCGTGTATTAGTGATATCTTATGATGTTTCTTTTTCTGTGAGACTTATTTCAGTTAGAATCATCGTACCTGAATCCGCTAATTATGCTGCTACGGGCCTGATGACATAGATTTCATTGCTGAGTGATACTGCATTGTACGTAAGTACCACATGTTCTTTATCCATTTTCCGCTTTCTGTGATACTGAACTTGTACGGTAAACGAGGTTCTTGTAAACAGAGGCGTCGCAAACTTTGGGGTGGCTGTGTCTTTTTGATTTTAATTTCCCTAAGCTATAGGACCATAAGGGGAAGTGCCCTAGGCTCTGTTGCTTTGTTTTTTAGATGTTTCAGGAAACACCATACACTTCTCCCGAGTGTCTGTGGGCAATTTACATCCCGCCCATCAGCATAACGAGGCTCCCAGTTCTCCATGGCCTGTCCTGCCTTGCTGGATTTTACACTTTTATCAGATGGCCCTTTTGACTGGGCGGAAGTGAGACTTCATTGTAGTGCAGATTTCCTTTGCAAGCTTGCTTGGTTGGCCAAAAAGGGCGTATGCGTTTTTTCCTGAATATATTCAGAAAAAAAACGCATACGCACTTTTTGGCCAAGTGCATCATTGTGGACGTTCTGCCTCTTTTCCTATGCTTTCAATGCAATTCCAGTCTACCTCCTGAAATCGGTTTCTTGCAATTCTGCTCCACTTTCAAGTCCTCTTGGCAGCCTTACTTCAGTATATTTTTGGACGATAGCTGTCATTTATAACTCTGCAGGTTTGTGAATTACAGTGCCCCTGAGCTCCTTTCTTCAACTCGCTTTCTTGTGACCTGGCCGCAACACCGCAGGATGGCTTCAGGCCCTAATCTGCTTCCGGCACGGCACGCTGAGCCTTTGGTTAGTTCCTCTTCCTGGTGGGAAATGAGAGTTAAATTTGCCCGTCCAGACACCTCCAGCTAGTCTCTAATTGGTTCTCGCTATTCCTGTTCATCTTCCGCAGAAATTGCAAACTGGGCCAAACAGGAGGTTAAAGGGACTGACTCTCCAAGTCGGGAGAGTGTTAGTAAAGCGTCTGGAATGTTGCACCTGAGTACCAGGGGAGGAAAACTGAGACATATTTGAACACGTCTCCCGATCACATGGTTGATCATACTCTAGGTTCCACATGCATGTTTTAGCTGAAGGAAGAATACCTTAAAACTGGGTAGTTGAAACCCGTGGAATGGGTACCATGCAATATGACTTCAAAGGGTCTTCATTTGCTCACCGAACCTCTCCAATCCTATCACTGCTGCGTTTATGCCCCTGTACACATGCTTGATTCTCTTTCGGAGACATAGCAATCCATAGGTTTTAAGATACTTACTAGTCAGGTACATTCTTAGGCATTTAATATGGGGTGTTGAGTCCTTTTCGTTGAGCAAGGAGTAGCTCTTGTCTATTCCATATTTGGCTTAAGGAACTTTATCTGTGCTCATTTCAATCTCTGGTTTTATGCAGCACCCCAACTCACCTTTCCCCTTAAGCAAGCATAAGTTGGTTTTCTAAATTTGAGACCCTGTTCTGTTTTGGAATTCAGTTCCTGTGTAGCCAAGTTTACATTCCGTTTATTACTGATATCTTATGATGTTTCTTTTTCTGTGTGACTTATTTCAGTTAGAATCATCGTACCTAAATCCACTCATTGTGCTGCTAAGGGCCTGATGACATAGATTTCATTGCTGAGTGATATTGCTTTGTAAGTAAATACCATAACTTCTTTATCCATTTTTCACTTTCTGCGATGTTGAACTTGTACTGTAAACGAGGTTCTTGTAAACAGAGCCGTTCCAAAATTTGGGGTGGCTGTGTCTTTTTGATTTTAATTTCCCTAAGCTATAGGACCATAAGTGGAAGTGCCCTAGGCTCTGTTGCTTTGTTTTTTAGATGTTTCAGGAAACACCATACACTTCTCCCGAGTGGCTGTTGGCAATTTACATCCCGCCCATCAGCATAACAAGGCTCCCAGTTCTCCATGGCCTGTCCTGCCTTGCTGGATTTTACACTTTTTTCAGATGGCCCTTTTGACCGGGGGGAAGTGAGACTTCATTGTAGTGCAGATTTCCTTTGCAAGCTTGCTTGGTTGGCCAAAAAGGGCGTATGCGTTTTTTCCTGAATATATTCAGGAAAAAACGCATACGCCCTTTTTGGCCAAGTGCATCATTGTGGACGTTCTGCCTCTTTTCCTATGCTTTCAATGCAATTCCAGTCTACCTCCTGAAATCGGTTTCTTGCAATTCTGCCCCGCTTTCAAGTCCTCTTGGCAGCCTTACTTCAGTATATTTTTGGACGATAGCTGTCACTTATAACTCTGCAGTTTTGTGAATTACAGTGCCCCTGAGCTCCTTTCTTCAACTCGCTTTCTTTTGAGCTGGTCACAACACCGCAGGATGGCTTCAGGCCCTAATCTGGTTCCGGCACGGCACGCTGAGCCTTTGGTTAGTTCCTCTTCCTGGTGGGAAATGAGAGTTAAATTTGCCCGTCCAGACACCTCCAGCTAGTCTCTCATTGGTTCTCCCTATTCCTGTTCATCTTCCGCAGAAATTGCAAAGTGGTCCATACAGGAGGTTAAAGGGACTGACTCTCCAAGTCGGGAGAGTGTTAGTAAAGCATCTGGAATGTTGCACCCGAGTACCAGGGTACGAAAACTGAGACATATTTGAACACGTCTCCCGATCACATGGTTGATCATACTCTAGGTTCCACATGCATGTTTTAGCTGAATGAAGAATAACTTAAACCTGGGTAGTTGAAACCCGTGGAATGGGTACCATGCAATATGACTTCAAAGGGTCTTCATTTGCTCATCGAACCTCTCCAATCCTATCACTGCTGCGTTTATGCCCCTGTACACATGCTTGATTCTCTTTTGGAGACATAGCCATCCATAGGTTTTAAGATACTTACTAGTCAGGTACATTCTTAGGCGTTTAATATGCGGTGTTGAGTCCATTTCGTTGAGCAAGGAGTAGCTCTTGTCTATTCCGTATTTGGCTTAAGGAACTTTATCTGTGCTCATTTCAATCTCTGGTTTTTTGCAGCACCCCAACTCACCTTTACCCTTAAGCAAGCATAAGTTGGTTTTCTCAATTTGAGACCCTGTTCTGTTCTGTAATTCATTTCCTGTGTAGCCAAGTTTACATTCCGTGTATTACTGATATCTTATGATGTTTCTTTTTCTGTGTGACTTATTTCAGTTAGAATCATCATACCTGAATCCACTCATTGTGCTGCTAAGGGCCTGATGAGATAGATTTCATTGCTGAGTCATATTGCTTTGTAAGTAAATACAACTTCTTTATCCATTTTTCACTTTCTGCGATGTTGAACTTGTACTGTAAACAAGGATCTTGTAAACAGAGGCGTCCCAAATTTTGGGGTGGCTTTGTCTTTTTGATTTTAATTTCCCTAAGCTATAGGTCCATAAGTGGAAGTGCCCTAGGCTCTGTTGCTTTGTTTTTTAGATGTTTCAGGAAACACCATACACTTTCCCGAGTTTCTGTTGGCAATTTACGTCCCGCCCATCAGCATAACTAGGCTCCCAGTTCTCCATGGCCTGTCCTGCCTTTCTGGATTTTACACTTTTTTCAGATGGCCCTTTTGACCGGGGGGAAGTGAGACTTCATTGTAGTGCAGATTTCCTTTGCAAGCTTGCTTGGTTGGCCAAAAAGGGCGTATGCGTTTTTTCCTGAATATATTCAGGAAAAAACGCATACGCCCTTTTTGGCCAAGTGCATCATTGTGGACGTTCTGCCTCTTTTCCTATGCTTTCAATACAATTCCAGTCTACCTCCTGAAATCGGTTTCCTGCAATTCTGCCCCGCTTTCAAGTCCTCTTGGCAGCCTTACTTCAGTATATTTTTGGACGATAGCTGTCATTTATAACTCTGCAGGTTTGTGAATTACAGTGCCCCTGAGCTCCTTTCTTCAACTCGCTTTCTTGTGAAGTGGCCACAACACCGCAGGATGGCTTCAGGCCCTAATCTGGTTCCGGCATGGCACGCTGAGCCTTTGGTTATTTCCTCTTCCTGGTGGGAAATGAGAGTTAAATTTGCCCGTCCAGACACCTCCAGCTAGTCTCTCATTGGTTCTCCCTATTCCTGTTCATATTCCGCAGAAATTGCAAACTGGGCCAAACAGGAGGTTAAAGGGACTGACTCTCCATGTCGGGAGAGTGTTAGTAAAGTGTCTGGAATGTTGCACCCGAGTACCAGGGTACGAAAACTGAGACATATTTGAACACGTCTCCCGTTCACACGGTTGATCATACTCTGGGTTCCACGTGCATGTTTTAGGTGAAGGAAGAATACCTTAAACCTGGAGAGTTGAGACCCGTGGAATGGGTACCATGCAATATGACTTCAAAGGGTCTTCATTTGCTCACCGAACCTCTCCAATCCTATCACTGCTGCGTTTATGCCCCTGTACACACGCTTGATTCTCTTTTGGAGACATAGCAATCCATAGGTTTTAAGATACTTACTAGTCAGGTACATTCTTAGGCGTTTAATATGGGGTGTTGAGTCCATTTCGTTGAGCAAGGAGTAGCTCTTGTCTATTCCATATTTGGCTTAAGGAACTTTATCTGTGCTCATTTCAATCTCTGGTTTTATGCAGCACCCCAACTCACCTTTCCCCTTAAGCAAGCAGAAGTTGGTTTTCTAAATTTGAGACCCTGTTTTGTTTTGGAATTCAGTTCCTGTGTAGCCAAGTTTACATTCCGTGTATTAGTGATATCTTATGATGTTTCTTTTTCTGTGTGACTTATTTCAGTTAGAATCATCGTACCTGAATCCACTCATTATTCTGCTACGGGCCTGATGACATAGATTTCATTGCTGAGTGATACTGCATTGTACGTAAGTACCACAAGTTCTTTATCCATTTTTCAGTTTCTGTGATATTGAACTTGTACGGTAAACGAGGTTCTTGTAAACAGAGGCGTCCCAAACTTTGGGGTGGCTGTGTCTTTTTGATTTTAATTTCCCTAAGCTATAGGACCATAAGTGGAAGTGCCCTAGGCTCTGTTGCTTTGTTTTTTAGATGTTTCAGGAAACACCATACACTTCTCCCGAGTGTCTGTTGGCAATTTACATCCCGCCCATCAGCATAACAAGGCTCCCAGTTCTCCATGGCCTTTCCTGTCTTTCTGGATTTTACACTTTTTTCAGATGGCCCTTTTGACCGGGGGGAAGTGAGACTTCATTGTAGTGCAGATTTCCTTTGCAAGCTTGCTTGGTTGGCCAAAAATGGCGTATGCGTTTTTTCCTGAATATATTCAGGAAAAAACGCATACGCCCTTTTTGGCCAAGTGCATCATTGTGGACGTTCTGCCTCTTTTCCTATGCTTTCAATGCAATTCCAGTCTACCTCCTGAAATCGGTTTCCTGCAATTCTGCCCTGCTTTCAAGTCCTCTTGGCAGCCTTACTTCAGTATATTTTTGGACGATAGCTGTCATTTATAACTCTGCAGGTTTGTGAATTACAGTGCCCCTGAGCTCCTTTCTTCAACTCGCTTTCTTGTGACCTGGCCGCAACACTGCAGGATGGCTTCAGGCCCTAATCTGGTTCCGGCACGGCACGCTGAGCCTTTGGTTAATTCCTCTTCCTGGTGGGAAATGAGAGTTAAATTTGCCCGTCCAGACACCTCCAGCTAGTCTCTCATTGGTTCTCGCTATTCCTGTTCATCTTCCGCAGAAATTGCAAACTGGGCCAAACAGGAGGTTAAAGGCGCTGACTCTCCAAGTGGGGAGAGTGTTAGTAAAGCGTCTGGAATGTTGCACCCGAGTACCAGGGGAGGAAAACTGAGACATATTTGAACACGTCTCCCGTTCACATGGTTGATCATACTCTAGGTTCCACATGCATGTTTTAGCTGAAGGAAGAATACCTTAAAACTGGGTAGTTGAAACCCGTGGAATGGGTACCATGCAATATGACTTCAAAGGGTCTTCATTTGCTCACCGAACCTCTCCAATCCTATCACTGCTGCGTTTATGCCCCTGTACACACGCTTGATTCTCTTTTGGAGACATAGCAATCCATAGGTTTTAAGATACTTACTAGTCAGGTACATTCTTAGGCGTTTAATATGGGGTGTTGAGTCATTTCGTTGAGCAAGGAGTAGCTCTTGTCTATTCCATATTTGGCTTAAGGAACTTTATCTGGGCTCATTTCAATCTCTGGTTTTATGCAGCACCCCAACTCACCTTTCCCCTTAAGCAAGCAGAAGTTGGTTTTCTAAATTTGAGACCCTGTTTTGTTTTGGAATTCAGTTCCTGTGTAGCCAAGTTTACATTCCGTGTATTAGTGATATCTTATGATGTTTCTTTTTCTGTGTGACTTATTTCAGTTAGAATCATCGTACCTGAATCCACTCATTATTCTGCTACGGGCCTGATGACATAGATTTCATTGCTGAGTGATACTGCATTGTACGTAAGTACCACAAGTTCTTTATCCATTTTTCAGTTTCTGTGATATTGAACTTGTACGGTAAACGAGGTTCTTGTAAACAGAGGCGTCCCAAACTTTGGGGTGGCTGTGTCTTTTTGATTTTAATTTCCCTAAGCTATAGGACCATAAGTGGAAGTGCCCTAGGCTCTGTTGCTTTGTTTTTTAGATGTTTCAGGAAACACCATACACTTCTCCCGAGTGTCTGTTGGCAATTTACATCCCGCCCATCAGCATAACAAGGCTCCCAGTTCTCCATGGCCTTTCCTGTCTTTCTGGATTTTACACTTTTTTCAGATGGCCCTTTTGACCGGGGGGAAGTGAGACTTCATTGTAGTGCAGATTTCCTTTGCAAGCTTGCTTGGTTGGCCAAAAATGGCGTATGCTTTTTTTCCTGAATATATTCAGGAAAAAACGCATACGCCCTTTTTGGCCAAGTGCATCATTGTGGACGTTCTGCCTCTTTTCCTATGCTTTCAATGCAATTCCAGTCTACCTCCTGAAATCGGTTTCCTGCAATTCTGCCCTGCTTTCAAGTCCTCTTGGCAGCCTTACTTCAGTATATTTTTGGACGATAGCTGTCATTTATAACTCTGCAGGTTTGTGAATTACAGTGCCCCTGAGCTCCTTTCTTCAACTCGCTTTCTTGTGACCTGGCCGCAACACTGCAGGATGGCTTCAGGCCCTAATCTGGTTCCGGCACGGCACGCTGAGCCTTTGGTTAATTCCTCTTCCTGGTGGGAAATGAGAGTTAAATTTGCCCGTCCAGACACCTCCAGCTAGTCTCTCATTGGTTCTCGCTATTCCTGTTCATCTTCCGCAGAAATTGCAAACTGGGCCAAACAGGAGGTTAAAGGCGCTGACTCTCCAAGTGGGGAGAGTGTTAGTAAAGCGTCTGGAATGTTGCACCCGAGTACCAGGGGAGGAAAACTGAGACATATTTGAACACGTCTCCCGTTCACATGGTTGATCATACTCTAGGTTCCACATGCATGTTTTAGCTGAAGGAAGAATACCTTAAAACTGGGTAGTTGAAACCCGTGGAATGGGTACCATGCAATATGACTTCAAAGGGTCTTCATTTGCTCACCGAACCTCTCCAATCCTATCACTGCTGCGTTTATGCCCCTGTACACACGCTTGATTCTCTTTTGGAGACATAGCAATCCATAGGTTTTAAGATACTTACTAGTCAGGTACATTCTTAGGCGTTTAATATGGGGTGTTGAGTCATTTCGTTGAGCAAGGAGTAGCTCTTGTCTATTCCATATTTGGCTTAAGGAACTTTATCTGGGCTCATTTCAATCTCTGGTTTTATGCAGCACCCCAACTCACCTTTCCCCTTAAGCAAGCAGAAGTTGGTTTTCTAAATTTGAGACCCTGTTTTGTTTTGGAATTCAGTTCCTGTGTAGCCAAGTTTACATTCCGTGTATTAGTGATATCTTATGATGTTTCTTTTTCTGTGTGACTTATTTCAGTTAGAATCATCGTACCTGAATCCACTCATTATTCTGCTACGGGCCTGATGACATAGATTTCATTGCTGAGTGATACTGCATTGTACGTAAGTACCACAAGTTCTTTATCCATTTTTCAGTTTCTGTGATATTGAACTTGTACGGTAAACGAGGTTCTTGTAAACAGAGGCGTCCCAAACTTTGGGGTGGCTGTGTCTTTTTGATTTTAATTTCCCTAAGCTATAGGACCATAAGTGGAAGTGCCCTAGGCTCTGTTGCTTTGTTTTTTAGATGTTTCAGGAAACACCATACACTTCTCCCGAGTGTCTGTTGGCAATTTACATCCCGCCCATCAGCATAACAAGGCTCCCAGTTCTCCATGGCCTTTCCTGTCTTTCTGGATTTTACACTTTTTTCAGATGGCCCTTTTGACCGGGGGGAAGTGAGACTTCATTGTAGTGCAGATTTCCTTTGCAAGCTTGCTTGGTTGGCCAAAAATGGCGTATGCTTTTTTTCCTGAATATATTCAGGAAAAAACGCATACGCCCTTTTTGGCCAAGTGCATCATTGTGGACGTTCTGCCTCTTTTCCTATGCTTTCAATGCAATTCCAGTCTACCTCCTGAAATCGGTTTCCTGCAATTCTGCCCTGCTTTCAAGTCCTCTTGGCAGCCTTACTTCAGTATATTTTTGGACGATAGCTGTCATTTATAACTCTGCAGGTTTGTGAATTACAGTGCCCCTGAGCTCCTTTCTTCAACTCGCTTTCTTGTGACCTGGCCGCAACACTGCAGGATGGCTTCAGGCCCTAATCTGGTTCCGGCACGGCACGCTGAGCCTTTGGTTAATTCCTCTTCCTGGTGGGAAATGAGAGTTAAATTTGCCCGTCCAGACACCTCCAGCTAGTCTCTCATTGGTTCTCGCTATTCCTGTTCATCTTCCGCAGAAATTGCAAACTGGGCCAAACAGGAGGTTAAAGGCGCTGACTCTCCAAGTGGGGAGAGTGTTAGTAAAGCGTCTGGAATGTTGCACCCGAGTACCAGGGGAGGAAAACTGAGACATATTTGAACACGTCTCCCGTTCACATGGTTGATCATACTCTAGGTTCCACATGCATGTTTTAGCTGAAGGAAGAATACCTTAAAACTGGGTAGTTGAAACCCGTGGAATGGGTACCATGCAATATGACTTCAAAGGGTCTTCATTTGCTCACCGAACCTCTCCAATCCTATCACTGCTGCGTTTATGCCCCTGTACACACGCTTGATTCTCTTTTGGAGACATAGCAATCCATAGGTTTTAAGATACTTACTAGTCAGGTACATTCTTAGGCTTTTAATATGGGGTGTTGAGTCATTTCGTTGAGCAAGGAGTAGCTCTTGTCTATTCCATATTTGGCTTAAGGAACTTTATCTGGGCTCATTTCAATCTCTGGTTTTATGCAGCACCCCAACTCACCTTTCCCCTTAAGCAAGCATAAGTTGGTTTTCTAAATTTGAGACCCTGTTCTGTTCTGTAATTCAGTTCCTGTGTAGTCCAGTTTACATTCCGTGTATTAGTGATATCTTATGATGTTTCTTTTTCTGTGTGACTTATTTCAGTTAGAATCATCGTACCTGAATCCACTCATTATTCTGCTACGGGCCTGATGACATAGATTTCATTGCTGAGTGATACTGCATTGTACGTAAGTACCACAAGTTCTTTATCCATTTTTCACTTTCTGTGATATTGAACTTGTATGGTAAACGAGGTTCTTGTAAACAGAGGCGTCCCAAATTTTGGGGTGGCTGTGTCTTTTTGATTTTAATTTCCCTAAGCTATAGGACCATAAGTGGAAGTGCCCTAGGCTCTGTTGCTTTGTTTTTTAGATGTTTCAGGAAACACCATACACTTCTCCCGAGTGGCTGTTGGCAATTTACATCCCGCCCATCAGCATAACAAGGCTCCCAGTTCTCCATGGCCTGTCCTGCCTTTCTGGATTTTACACTTTTTTCAAATGGCTCTTTTGACCAGGGGGAAGTGAGACTTCATTGTAGTGCAGATTTCCTATGCAAGCTTGCTTGGTTGGCCAAAAAGGGCGTATGCGTTTTTTCCTGAATATATTCAGGAAAAAACGCATACGCCCTTTTTGGCCAAGTGCATCATTGTGGACGTTCTGCCTCTTTTCCTATGCTTTCAATGCAATTCCAGTCTACCTCCTGAAATCGGTTTCCTGCAATTCTGCCCCGCTTTCAAGTCCTCTTGGCAGCCTTACTTCAGTATATTTTTGGACGATAGCTGTCATTTATAACTCTGCAGGTTTGTGAATTACAGTGCCCCTGAGCTCCTTTCTTCAACTCGCTTTCTTGTGAGCTGGCCGCAACACCGCAGGATGGCTTCAGGCCCTAATCTGGTTCCGGCACGGCACGCTGAGCCTTTGGTTAATTCCTCTTCCTGGTGGGAAATGAGAGTTAAATTTGCCCGTCCAGACACCTCCAGCTAGTCTCTCATTGGTTCTCGCTATTCCTGTTCATCTTCCGCAGAAATTGCAAACTGGGCCAAACAGGAGGTTAAAGGGACTGACTCTCCAAGTGGGGAGAGTGTTAGTAAAGCGTCTGGAATGTTGCACCCGAGTACCAGGGTACGAAAACTGAGACATATTTGAACACGTCTCCCGATCACACGGTTGATCATACTCTAGGTTCCACATGCATGTTTTAGCTGAAGGAAGAATACCTTAAAACTGGGTGGTTGAAACCCGTGGAATGGGTACCATGCAATATGACTTCAAAGGGTCTTCATTTGCTCACCGAACCTCTCCAATCCTATCACTGCTGCGTTTATGCCCCTGTACACATGCTTGATTCTCTTTCGGAGACATAGCAATCCATAGGTTTTAAGATACTTACTAGTCAGGTACATTCTTAGGCGTTTAATATGGGGTGTTGAGTCCATTTCGTTGAGCAAGGAGTAGCTCTTGTCTATACCATATTTGGCTTAAGGAACTTTATCTGTGCTCATTTCAATCTCTGGTTTTATGCAGCACCCCAACTCACCTTTCCCCTTAAGCAAGCATAAGTTGGTTTTCTAAATTTGAGACCCTGTTCTGTTCTGTAATTCAGTTCCTGTGTAGCCAAGTTTACATTCCGTGTATTACTGATATCTTATGATGTTTCTTTTTCTGTGTGACTTATTTCAGTTAGAATCATCATAACTGAATCCACTCATTGTGCTGCTAAGGGCCTGATGAGATAGATTTCATTGCTGAGTCATATTGCTTTGTAAGTAACTACAACTTCTTTATCCATTTTTCACCTTCTGCGATGTTGAACTTGTACTGTAAACAAGGATCTTGTAAACAGAGGCGTCCCAAATTTTGGGGTGGCTGTGTCTTTTTGATTTTAATTTCCCTAAGCTATAGGACCATAAGTGGAAGTGCCCTAGGCTCTGTTGCTTTGTTTTTTAGATGTTTCAGGAAACACCATACACTTTCCCGAGTTTCTGTTGGCAATTTACATCCCGCCCATCAGCATAACTAGGCTCCCAGTTCTCCATGGCCTGTCCTGCCTTTCTGGATTTTACACTTTTTTCAGATGGCCCTTTTGACCGGGGGGAAGTGAGACTTCATTGTAGTGCAGATTTCCTTTGCAAGCTTGCTTGGTTGGCCAAAAAGGGCGTATGCGTTTTTTCCTGAATATATTCAGGAAAAAACGCATACGCCCTTTTTGGCCAAGTGCATCATTGTGGTCGTTCTGCCTCTTTTCCTATGCTTTCAATGCAATTCCAGTCTACCTCCTGAAATCGGTTTCCTGCAATTCTGCCCTGCTTTCAAGTCCTCTTGGCAGCCTTACTTTAGTCTATTTTTGGATGATAGCTGTCATTTATAACTGTGCAGGTTTGTGAATTACAGTGCCCCTGAGCTCCTTTCTTCAACTCGCTTTCTTGTGACCTGGCCGCAACACCGCAGGATGGCTTCAGGCCCTAATCTGGTTCCGGCATGGCACGCTGAGCCTTTGGTTATTTCCTCTTCCTGGTGGGAAATGAGAGTTAAATTTGCCCGTCCAGACACCTCCAGCTAGTCTCTCATTGGTTCTCCCTATTCCTGTTCATCTTCCGCAGAAATTGCAAAGTGGGCCAAACAGGAGGTTAAAGGCGCTGACTCTCCAAGTGGGGAGAGTGTTAGTAAAGCGTCTGGAATGTTGCACCCGAGTACCAGGGGAGTAAAACTGAGACACATATGAACACGTCTCCCGTTCACACGATTGATCATACTCTGGGTTCCACGTGCATGATTTAGCTGAAGGTAGAATACCTTAAACCTGGAGAGTTGAGACCCGTGGAATGGGTACCATGCAATATGACTTCAAAGGGTCTTCATTTGCTCACCGAACCTCTCCAATCCTATCACTGCTGCGTTTATGCCCCTGTACATATGCTTGATTCTCTTTTGGAGACATAGCAATCCATAGGTTTTAAGATACTTACTAGTCAGGTACATTCTTAGGTGTTTAATATGGGGTGTTGAGTCCATTTCGTTGAGCAAGGATTAGCTCTTGTCTATTCCATATTTGGCTTAAGGAACTTTATCTGTGCTCATTTCAATCTCTGGTTTTATGCAGCACCCCAACTCACCTTTCCCCTTAAGCAAGCATAAGTTGGTTTTCTAAATTTGAGACCCTGTTCTGTTTTGGAATTCAGTTCCTGTGTAGCCAAGTTTACATTCCGTGTATTACTGATATCTTATGATGTTTCTTTTTCTGTGTGACTTATTTCAGTTAGAATCATCGTACCTGAATCCACTCATTATGCTGCTACGGGCCTGATGACATAGATTTCATTGCTGAGTGATACTGCGTTGTACGTAAGTACCACAAGTTCTTTATCCATTTTTCACTTTCTGTGATATTGAACTTGTACGGTAAACGAGGTTCTTGTAAACAGAGGCGTCGCAAACTTTGGGGTGGCTGTGTCTTTTTGATTTTAATTTCCCTAAGCTATAGGACCATAAGTGGAAGTGCCCTAGGCTCTGTTGCTTTGTTTTTTAGATGTTTCAGGAAACACCATACACTTCTCCCGAGTGTCTGTTGGCAATTTACATCCCGCCCATCAGCATAACAAGGCTCCCAGTTCTCCATGGCCTGTCCTGCCTTTCTGGACTTTACACTTTTTTCAGATGGCCCTTTTGACCGGGGGGAAGTGAGACTTCATTGTAGTGCAGATTTCCTTTGCAAGCTTGCTTGGTTGGCCAAAAAGGGCGTATGCGTTTTTTCCTGAATATATTCAGGAAAAAACGCATACGCCCTTTTTGGCCAAGTGCATCATTGTGGACGTTCTGCCTCTTTTCCTATGCTTTCAATGCAATTCCAGTCTACCTCCTGAAATCGGTTTCCTGCAATTCTGCCCCGCTTTCAAGTCCTCTTGGCAGCCTTACTTCAGTATATTTTTGGACGATAGCTGTCATTTATAACTCTGCAGGTTTGTGAATTACAGTGCCCCTGAGCTCCTTTCTTCAACTCGTTTTCTTGTTAGCTGGCAGCAACCCCGCAGGATGGCTTCAGGCCCTAATCTTGTTCCGGCACGGCACGCTGAGCCTTTGGTTATTTCCTCTTCCTGGTGGGAAATGAGAGTTAAATTTGCCCGTCCAGACACCTGCAGCTAGTCTCTCATTGGTTCTTGCTATTCCTGTTCATCTTCCACTGAAATTGCAAACTGGGCCAAACAGGAGGTTAAAGGGACTGACTCTCCAAGTCGGGAGAGTGTTAGTAAAGCATCTGGAATGTTGCACCCGAGTACCAGGGGACGAAAACTGAGACATATTTGAACACGTCTCCCGATCACATGGTTGATCATACTCTAGGTTCCACATGCATGTTTTAGCTGAATGAAGAATAACTTAAACCTGGGTAGTTGAAACCCGTGGAATGGGTACCATGCAATATGACTTCAAAGGGTCTTCATTTGCTCATCGAACCTCACCAATCCTATCACTGCTGCGTTTATGCCCCTGTACACATGCTTGATTCTCTTTCGGAGACATAGCAATCCATAGGTTTTAAGATACTTACTAGTCAGGTACATTCTTAGGCGTTTAATATGCGGTGTTGAGTCCATTTCTTTGAGCAAGGAGTAGCTCTTGTCTATTCCGTATTTGGCTTCAGGAACTTTATCTGTGCTCATTTCAATCTCTGGTTTTATGCAGCACCCCAACTCACCTTTCCCCTTAAGCAAGCAGAAGTTGGTTTTCTAAATTTGAGACCCTGTTCTATTCTGTAATTCAGTTCCTGTGTAGCCAAGTTTACATTCCATGTATTACTGATATCTTATGATGTTTCTTTTTCTGTGTGACTTATTTCAGTTAGAATCATCGTACCTGAATCCACTCATTATGCTGCTAAGTGCCTGATGACATAGATTTCATTGCTGAGTGATACTGCATTGTACGTAAGTACCACAAGTTCTTTATCCATTTCTCACTTTCTGTGATATTGAACTTGTACGGTAAACGAGCTTCTTGTAAACAGAGGCGTCCCAAACTTTGGGGTGGCTGTGTCTTTTTGATTTTAATTTCCCTAAGCTATAGGACCATAAGTGGAAGTGCCCTAGGCTCTGTTGCTTTGTTTTTTAGATGTTTCAGGAAACACCATACACTTCTCCCGAGTGTCTGTTGGCAATTTACATCCCGCCCATCAGCATAACAAGGCTCCCAGTTCTCCATGGCCTGTCCTGCCTTTCTGGATTTTACACTTTTTTCAGATGGCCCTTTTGACCAGGGGGAAGTGAGACTTCATGTAGTGCAGATTTCCTTTGCAAGCTTGCTTGGTTGGCCAAAAAGGGCGTATGCGTTTTTTCCTGAATATATTCAGGAAAAAACGCATACGCCCTTTTTGGCCAAGTGCATCATTGTGGACGTTCTGCCTCTTTTCCTATGCTTTCAATGCAATTCCAGTCTACCTCCTGAAATCGGTTTCTTGCAATTCTGCCCCGCTTTCAAGTCCTCTTGGGAGCCTTACTTCAGTATATTTTTGGACGATAGCTGTCATTTATAACTCTGCAGGTTTGTGAATTACAGTGCCCCTGAGCTCCTTTCTTCAACTCGCTTTCTTGTGAGCTGGCCGCAACACCGCAGGATGGCTTCAGGCCCTAATCTGGTTCCGGCACGGCACGCTGAGCCTTTGGTTAATTCCTCTTCCTGGTGGGAAATGAGAGTTAAATTTGCCCGTCCAGACACCTCCAGCTAGTCTCTCATTGGTTCTCCCTATTCCTGTTCATCTTCCGCAGAAATTGCAAAGTGGGCCAAACAGGAGGTTAAAGGGACTGACTCTCCAAGTCGGGAGAGTGTTAGTAAAGCATCTGGAATGTTGCACCCGAGTACCAGGGTACGAAAACTGAGACATATTTGAACACGTCTCCCGATCACATGGGTGATCATACTCTAGGTTCCACATGCATGTTTTAGCTGAATGAAGAATAACTTAAACCTGGGTAGTTGAAACCCGTGGAATGGGTACCATGCAATATGACTTCAATGGGTCTTCATTTGCTCATCGAACCTCTCCAATCCTATCACTGCTGCGTTTATGCCCCTGTACACATGCTTGATTCTCTTTTGGAGACATAGCCATCCATAGGTTTTAAGATACTTACTAGTCAGGTACATTCTTAGGCGTTTAATATGCGGTGTTGAGTCCATTTCGTTGAGCAAGGAGTAGCTCTTGTCTATTCCATATTTGGCTTAAGGAACTTTATCTGTGCTCATTTCAATCTCTGGTTTTATGCAGCACCCCAACTCACCTTTCCCCTTAAGCAAGCAGAAGTTGGTTTTCTAAATTTGAGACCCTGTTCTATTCTGTAATTCAGTTCCTGTGTAGCCAAGTTTACATTCCATGTATTACTGATATCTTATGATGTTTCTTTTTCTGTGTGACTTATTTCAGTTAGAATCATCGTACCTGAATCCACTCATTATGCTGCTAAGGGCCTGATGACATAGATTTCATTGCTGAGTGATACTGCATTGTACGTAAGTACCACAAGTTCTTTATCCATTTTTCACTTTCTGTGATATTGAACTTGTACGGTAAAGGAGCTTCTTGTAAACAGAGGCGTCCCAAACTTTGGGGTGGCTGTGTCTTTTTGATTTTAATTTCCCTAAGCTATAGGACCATAAGTGGAAGTGCCCTAGGCTCTGTTGCTTTGTTTTTTAGATGTTTCAGGAAACACCATACACTTCTCCCGAGTGTCTGTTGGCAATTTACATCCCGCCCATCAGCATAACAAGGCTCCCAGTTCTCCATGGCCTGTCCTGCCTTTCTGGATTTTACACTTTTTTCAGATGGCCCTTTTGACCAGGGGGAAGTGAGACTTCATGTAGTGCAGATTTCCTTTGCAAGCTTGCTTGGTTGGCCAAAAAGGGCGTATGCGTTTTTTCCTGAATATATTCAGGAAAAAACGCATACGCCCTTTTTGGCCAAGTGCATCATTGTGGACGTTCTGCCTCTTTTCCTATGCTTTCAATGCAATTCCAGTCTACCTCCTGAAATCGGTTTCCTGCAATTCTGCCCCGCTTTCAAGTCCTCTTGGGAGCCTTACTTCAGTATATTTTTGGACGATAGCTGTCATTTATAACTCTGCAGGTTTGTGAATTACAGTGCCCCTGAGCTCCTTTCTTCAACTCGCTTTCTTGTGAGCTGGCCGCAACACCGCAGGATGGCTTCAGGCCCTAATCTGGTTCCGGCAAAGCACGCTGAGCCTTTGGTTAATTCCTCTTCCTGGTGGGAAATGAGAGTTAAATTTGCCCGTCCAGACACCTCCAGCTAGTCTCTCATTGGTTCTCCCTATTCCTGTTCATCTTCCGCAGAAATTGCAAAGTGGGCCAAACAGGAGGTTAAAGGGACTGACTCTCCAAGTCGGGAGAGTGTTAGTAAACATCTGGAATGTTGCACCCGAGTACCAGGGTACGAAAACTGAGACATATTTGAACACGTCTCCCGATCACATGGGTGATCATACTCTAGGTTCCACATGCATGTTTTAGCTGAATGAAGAATAACTTAAACCTGGGTAGTTGAAACCCGTGGAATGGGTACCATGCAATATGACTTCAATGGGTCTTCATTTGCTCATCGAACCTCTCCAATCCTATCACTGCTGCGTTTATGCCCCTGTACACATGCTTGATTCTCTTTTGGAGACATAGCCATCCATAGGTTTTAAGATACTTACTAGTCAGGTACATTCTTAGGCGTTTAATATGCGGTGTTGAGTCCATTTCGTTGAGCAAGGAGTAGCTCTTGTCTATTCCGTATTTGGCTTAAGGAACTTTATCTGTGCTCATTTCAATCTCTGGTTTTATGCAGCACCCCAACTCACCTTTCCCCTTAAGCAAGCATAAGTTGGTTTTCTAAATTTGAGACACTTTTCTGTTCTGTAATTCAGTTCCTGTGTAGCCAAGTTTACATTCCGTGTATTACTGATATCTTATGATGTTTCTTTTTCTGTGTGACTTATTTCAGTTAGAATCATCATACCTGAATCCACTCATTGTGCTGCTAAGGGCCTGATGAGATAGATTTCATTGCTGAGTCATATTGCTTTGTAAGTAACTACAACTTCTTTATCCATTTTTCACCTTCTGCGATGTAGAACTTGTACTGTAAACAAGGATCTTGTAAACAGAGGCGTCCCAAATTTTGGGGTGGCTGTGTCTTTTTGATTTTAATTTCCCTAAGCTATAGGTCCATAAGTGGAAGTGCCCTAGGCTCTGTTGCTTTGTTTTTTAGATGTTTCAGGAAACACCATACACTTTCCCGAGTTTCTGTTGGCAATTTACATCCCGCCCATCAGCATAACTAGGCTCCCAGTTCTCCATGGCCTGTCCTGCCTTTCTGGATTTTACACTTTTTTCAGATGGCCCTTTTGACCGGGGGGAAGTGAGACTTCATTGTAGTGCAGATTTCCTTTGCAAGCTTGCTTGGTTGGCCAAAAAGGGCGTATGCGTTTTTTCCTGAATATATTCAGGAAAAAACGCATACGCCCTTTTTGGCCAAGTGCATCATTGTGGTCGTTCTGCCTCTTTTCCTATGCTTTCAATGCAATTCCAGTCTACCTCCTGAAATCGGTTTCCTGCAATTCTGCCCTGCTTTCAAGTCCTCTTGGCAGCCTTACTTTAGTCTATTTTTGGATGATAGCTGTCATTTATAACTGTGCAGGTTTGTGAATTACAGTGCCCCTGAGCTCCTTTCTTCAACTCGCTTTCTTGTGACCTGGCCGCAACACCGCAGGATGGCTTCAGGCCCTAATCTGGTTCCGGCATGGCACGCTGAGCCTTTGGTTATTTCCTCTTCCTGGTGGGAAATGAGAGTTAAATTTGCCCGTCCAGACACCTCCAGCTAGTCTCTCATTGGTTCTCCTTATTCCTGTTCATCTTCCGCAGAAATTGCAAACTGGGCCAAACAGGAGGTTAAAGGGACTGACTCTCCATGTCGGGAGAGTGTTAGTAAAGCGTCTGGAATGTTGCACCCGAGTACCAGGGTACGAAAACTGAGACATATTTGAACACTTCTCCCGTTCACACGGTTGATCATACTCTGTGTTCCACGTGCATGTTTTAGCTGAAGGAAGAATACCTTAAACCTGGAGAGTTGAGACCCGTGGAATGGGTACCATGCAATATGACTTCAAAGGGTCTTCATTTGCTCACCGAACCTCTCCAATCCTATCACTGCTGAGTTTATGCCCCTGTACACACGCTTGATTCTCTTTTGGAGACATAGCAATCCATAGGTTTTAAGATACTTACTAGTCAGGTACATTCTTAGGCGTTTAATATGGGGTGTTGAGTCCATTTCGTTGAGCAAGGAGTAGCTCTTGTCTATTCCATATTTGGCTTAAGGAACTTTACCTGTGCTCATTTCAATCTCTGGTTTTATGCAGCACCCCAACTCACCTTTCCCCTTAAGCAAGCATAAGTTGGTTTTCTAAATTTGAGACCCTGTTCTGTTTTGGAATTCACTTCCTGTGTAGCCAAGTTTACATTCCGTGTATTACTGATATCTTATGATGTTTCTTTTTCTGTGTGACTTATTTCAGTTAGAATCATCATACCTGAATCCACTCATTGTGGTGCTAAGGGCCTGATGACATAGATTTCATTGCTGAGTGATATTGCTTTGTAAGTAAATACCAAAAGTTCTTTATCCATTTTTCACTTTCTGCGATGTTGAACTTGTACTGTAAACGAGGTTCTTGTAAACAGAGCCGTTCCAAACATTGGGGTGGGTGTGTCTTTTTGATTTTAATTTCCCTAATCTATAGGACCATAAGTGGAAGTGCCCTAGGCTCTGTTGCTTTGTTTTTTAGATGTTTCAGGAAACACCATACACTTCTCCCGAGTGTCTGTTGGCAATTTACATCCCGCCCAGCAGCATAACAAGGCTCCCAGTTCTCCATGGCCTGTCCTGCCTTGCTGGATTTTACACTTTTTTCAGATGGCCCTTTTGACCGGGGGGAAGTGAGACTTCATTGTAGTGCAGATTTCCTTTGCAAGCTTGCTTGGTTGGCCAAAAAGGGCGTATGCGTTTTTTCCTGAATATATTCAGGAAAAAACGCATACGCCCTTTTTGGCCAAGTGCATCATTGTGGACGTTCTGCCTCTTTTCCTATGCTTTCAATGCAATTCCAGTCTACCTCCTGAAATCGGTTTCCTGCAATTCTGCCCCGCTTTCAAGTCCTCTTGGCAGCCTTACTTCAGTATATTTTTGGACAATAGTTGTCATTTATAACTCTGCAGGTTTGTGAATTACAGTGCCCCTGAGCTCCTTTCTTCAACTCGCTTTCTTTTGAGCTGGCCGCAACACCGCAGGATGGCTTCAGGCTCTTATCTGGTTCCGGCACGGCACACTGAGCCTTTGGTTATTTCCTCTTCCTGGTGGGAAATGAGAGTTAAATTTGCCCGTCCAGACAACTCCAGCTAGTCTCTCATTGGTTCTCCCTATTCCTGTTCATCTTCCGCAGAAATTACAAACTGGGCCAAACAGGAGGTTAAAGGCGCTGACTCTCCAAGTCGGGAGAGTGTTAGTAAAGCGTCTGGAATGTTGCACCCGAGTACCAGGGTACGAAAACTGAGACATATTTGAACACGTCTCCCGT
The DNA here is from genome assembly GCF_964374135.1 of Grampus griseus. Taxonomy (NCBI): domain Eukaryota; kingdom Metazoa; phylum Chordata; class Mammalia; order Artiodactyla; family Delphinidae; genus Grampus; species Grampus griseus. Next base: position 52,419,613 of record NC_138997.1, read on the forward strand.
TCACACGGTTGATCATACTCTGGGTTCCACATGCATGTTTTAGCTGAAGGAAGAATACCTTAAACCTGGAGAGTTGAGACCCGTGGAATGGGTACCATGCAAATTGACTTCAAAGGGTCTTCATTTGCTCACCGAACCTCTCCAATCCTATCACTGCTGCGTTTATGCCCCTGTACACACGCTTGATTCTCTTTTGGAGACATAGCAATCCATAGGTTTTAAGATACTTACTAGTCAGGTACATTCTTAGGCGTTTAATATGGGGTGTTGAGTCCATTTCGTTGAGCAAGGAGTAGCTCTTGTCTATTCCATATTTGGCATAAGGAACTTTATCTGTGCTCATTTCAATCTTTGGTTTTATGCAGCACCCCAACTCACCTTTCCCCTTAAGCAAGCATAAGTTGGTTTTCTAAATTTGAGACCCTGTTCTGTTTTGGAATTCAGTTCCTGTGTAGCCAAGTTTATATTCCGTGTATTAGTGATATCTTATGATGTTTCTTTTTCTGTGTGACTTATTTCAGTTAGAATCATCATACCTGAATCCACTCATTGTGCTGCTAAGGGCCTGATGACATAGATTTCATTGCTGAGTGATATTGCTTTGTAAGTAAATACCACAACTTCTTTATCCATTTTTCATTTTCTGCGATGTTGAACTTGTACTGTAAACGAGGTTCTTGTAAACAGAGGCGTCCCAAACTTTGGGGTGGCTGTGTCTTTTTGATTTTAATTTCCCTAAGCTATAGGACCATAAGTGGAAGTGCCCTAGGCTCTGTTACTTTGTTTTTTAGATGTTTCAGGAAACACCATACACTTCTCCCGAGTGTCTGTTGGCAATTTACATCCCGCCCATCAGCATAACAAGGCTCCCAGTTCTCCATGGCCTGTCCTGCTTGCTGGATTTTACACTTTTTTCAGATGGCCCTTTTGACCGGGGGGAAGTGAGACTTCATTGTAGTGCAGATTTCCTTTGCAAGCTTGCTTGGTTGGCCAAAAAGGGCGTATGCGTTTTTTCCTGAATATATTCAGGAAAAAACGCATACGCCCTTTTTGGCCAAGTGCATCATTGAGGACGTTCTGCCTCTTTTCTTATGCTTTCAATGCAATTCCAGTCTACCTCCTGAAATCAGTTTCCTGCAATTCTGCCCCGCTTTCAAGTCCTCTTGGCAGCCTTACTTCAGTATATTTTTGGACGATAGCTGTCATTTATAACTCTGCAGGTTTGTGAATTACAGTGCCCCTGAGCTCCTTTCTTCAACTCGCTTTCTTGTGACTTGGCCGCAACACCGCAGGATGGCTTCAGGCCCTAATCTGGTTCCGGCACGGCACGCTGAGCCTTTGGTTAATTCCTCTTCCTGGTGGGAAATGAGAGTTAAATTTGCCCGTCCAGACACCTCCAGCTAGTCTCTCATTGGTTCTCGCTATTCCTGTTCATCTTCCGCAGAAATTGCAAACTGGGCTAAACAGGAGGTTAAAGGGACTGACTCTCCAAGTCGGGAGAGTGTTAGTAAAGCGTCTGGAATGTTGCACCCGAGTACCAGGGTACAAAAACTGAGACATATTTGAACACGTCTCCCGATCACATGGTTGATTATACTCTGGGTTCCACATGCATGTTTTAGCTGTAGGAAGAATACCTTAAACCTGGGTAGTTGAAACCCGTGGAATGGGTACCATGCAATATGACTTCAAAGGGTCTTTATTTGCTCACCAAACCTCTCCAATCCTATCACTGCTGCGTTTATGCCCCTGTACACACGCTTGATTCTCTTTCGGAGACATAGCAATCCATAGGTTTTAAGATACTTACTAGTCAGGTACATTCTTAGGCGTTTAATATGGGGTGTTGAGTCCATTTCGTTGAGCAAGGAGTAGCTCTTGTCTATTCCATATTTGGCTTAAGGAACTTTATCTGTGCTCATTTCAATCTCTGGTTTTATGCAGCACCCCAACTCACCTTTCCCCTTAAGCAAGCATAAGTTGGTTTTCTAAATTTGAGACCCTGTTCTGTTCTGTAATTCAGTTCCTGTGTAGCCAAGATTACATTCCGTGTATTACTGATACCTTATGATGTTTCTTTTTCTGTGTGACTTATTTCAGTTAGAATCATCGTACCTGAATCCACTCATTATGCTGCTACGGGCCTGATGACATAGATTTCATTGCTGAGTGATACTGCGTTGTACGTAAGTACCACAAGTTCTTTATCCATTTTTCACTTTCTGTGATATTGAACTTGTACGGTAAACGAGGTTCTTGTAAACAGAGGCATCCCAAACTTTGGGGTGGCTGTGTCTTTTTGATTTTAATTTCCCTAAGCTATAGGACCATAAGTGGAAGTGCCCTAGGCTCTGTTGCTTTGTTTTTTAGATGTTTCAGGAAACACCATACACTTCTCCCGAGTGTCTGTTGGCAATTTACATCCCGCCCATCAGCATAACAAGGCTCCCAGTTCTCCATGGCCTGTCCTGCCTTTCTGGACTTTACACTTTTTTCAAATGGCCCTTTTGACCGGCGGGAAGTGAGACTTCATTGTAGTGCAGATTTCCTTTGCAAGCTTGCTTGGTTGGCCAAAAAGGGCGTATGCGTTTTTTCCTGAATATATTCAGGAAAAAACGCATACGCCCTTTTTGGCCAAGTGCATCATTGTGGACGTTCTGCCTCTTTTCCTATGCTTTCAATGCAATTCCAGTCTACCTCCTGAAATCGGTTTCCTGCAATTCTGCCCCGCTTTCAAGTCCTCTTGGCAGCCTTACTTCAGTATATTTTTGGACGATAGCTGTCATTTATAACTCTGCAGGTTTGTGAATTACAGTGCCCCTGAGCTCCTTTCTTCAACTCGTTTTCTTGTTAGCTGGCAGCAACCCCGCAGGATGGCTTCAGGCCCTAATCTTGTTCCGGCACGGCACGCTGAGCCTTTGGTTATTTCCTCTTCCTGGTGGGAAATGAGAGTTAAATTTGCCCGTCCAGACACCTCCAGCTAGTCTCTCATTGGTTCTTGCTATTCCTGTTCATCTTCCGCTGAAATTGCAAACTGGGCCAAACAGGAGGTTAAAGGGACTGACTCTCCAAGTCGGGAGAGTGTTAGTAAAGCATCTGGAATGTTGCACCCGAGTACCAGGGGACGAAAACTGAGACATATTTGAACACGTCTCCCGATCACATGGTTGATCATACTCTAGGTTCCACATGCATGTTTTAGCTGAATGAAGAATAACTTAAACCTGGGTAGTTGAAACCCGTGGAATGGGTACCATGCAATATGACTTCAAAGGGTCTTCATTTGCTCATCGAACCTCACCAATCCTATCACTGCTGCGTTTATGCCCCTGTACACATGCTTGATTCTCTTTCGGAGACATAGCAATCCATAGGTTTTAAGATACTTACTAGTCAGGTACATTCTTAGGCGTTTAATATGCGGTGTTGAGTCCATTTCTTTGAGCAAGGAGTAGCTCTTGTCTATTCCGTATTTGGCTTCAGGAACTTTATCTGTGCTCATTTCAATCTCTGGTTTTATGCAGCACCCCAACTCACCTTTCCCCTTAAGCAAGCAGAAGTTGGTTTTCTAAATTTGAGACCCTGTTCTATTCTGTAATTCAGTTCCTGTGTAGCCAAGTTTACATTCCATGTATTACTGATATCTTATGATGTTTCTTTTTCTGTGTGACTTATTTCAGTTAGAATCATCGTACCTGAATCCACTCATTATGCTGCTAAGGGCCTGATGACATAGATTTCATTGCTGAGTGATACTGCATTGTACGTAAGTACCACAAGTTCTTTATCCATTTTTCACTTTCTGTGATATTGAACTTGTACGGTAAACGAGGTTCTTGTAAACAGAGGCGTCCCAAACTTTGGGGTGGCTGTGTCTTTTTGATTTTAATTTCCCTAAGCTATAGGACCATAAGTGGAAGTGCCCTAGGCTCTGTTGCTTTGTTTTTTAGATGTTTCAGGAAACACCATACACTTCTCCCGAGTGTCTGTTGGCAATTTACATCCCGCCCATCAGCATAACAAGGCTCCCAGTTCTCCATGGCCTGTCCTGCCTTTCTGGATTTTACACTTTTTTCAGATGGCCCTTTTGACCAGGGGGAAGTGAGACTTCATGTAGTGCAGATTTCCTTTGCAAGCTTGCTTGGTTGGCCAAAAAGTGCGTATGCGTTTTTTCCTGAATATATTCAGGAAAAAACGCATACGCCCTTTTTGGCCAAGTGCATCATTGTGGACGTTCTGCCTCTTTTCCTATGCTTTCAATGCAATTCCAGTCTACCTCCTGAAATCGGTTTCCTGCAATTCTGCCCCGCTTTCAAGTCCTCTTGGGAGCCTTACTTCAGTATATTTTTGGACGATAGCTGTCATTTATAACTCTGCAGGTTTGTGAATTACAGTGCCCCTGAGCTCCTTTCTTCAACTCGCTTTCTTGTGAGCTGGCCGCAACACCGCAGGATGGCTTCAGGCCCTAATCTGTTTCCGGCACGGCACGCTGAGCCTTTGGTTAATTCCTCTTCCTGGTGGGAAATGAGAGTTAAATTTGCCCGTCCAGACACCTCCAGCTAGTCTCTCATTGGTTCTCCCTATTCCTGTTCATCTTCCGCAGAAATTGCAAAGTGGGCCAAACAGGAGGTTAAAGGGACTGACTCTCCAAGTCGGGAGAGTGTTAGTAAAGCATCTGGAATGTTGCACCCGAGTACCAGGGTACGAAAACTGAGACATATTTGAACACGTCTCCCGATCACATGGGTGATCATACTCTAGGTTCCACATGCATGTTTTAGCTGAATGAAGAATAACTTAAACCTGGGTAGTTGAAACCCGTGGAATGGGTACCATGCAATATGACTTCAATGGGTCTTCATTTGCTCATCGAACCTCTCCAATCCTATCACTGCTGCGTTTATGCCCCTGTACACATGCTTGATTCTCTTTTGGAGACATAGCCATCCATAGGTTTTAAGATACTTACTAGTCAGGTACATTCTTAGGCGTTTAATATGCGGTGTTGAGTCCATTTCGTTGAGCAAGGAGTAGCTCTTGTCTATTCCGTATTTGGCTTAAGGAACTTTATCTGTGCTCATTTCAATCTCTGGTTTTATGCAGCACCCCAACTCACCTTTCCCCTTAAGCAAGCATAAGTTGGTTTTCTAAATTTGAGACCCTTTTCTGTTCTGTAATTCAGTTCCTGTGTAGCCAAGTTTACATTCCGTGTATTACTGATATCTTATGATGTTTCTTTTTCTGTGTGACTTATTTCAGTTAGAATCATCATACCTGAATCCACTCATTGTGCTGCTAAGGGCCTGATGAGATAGATTTCATTGCTGAGTCATATTGCTTTGTAAGTAACTACAACTTCTTTATCCATTTTTCACCTTCTGCGATGTTGAACTTGTACTGTAAACAAGGATCTTGTAAACAGAGGCGTCCCAAATTTTGGGGTGGCTGTGTCTTTTTGATTTTAATTTCCCTAAGCTATAGGTCCATAAGTGGAAGTGCCCTAGGCTCTGTTGCTTTGTTTTTTAGATGTTTCAGGAAACACCATACACTTTCCCGAGTTTCTGTTGGCAATTTACATCCCGCCCATCAGCATAACTAGGCTCCCAGTTCTCCATGGCCTGTCCTGCCTTTCTGGATTTTACACTTTTTTCAGATGGCCCTTTTGACCGGGGGGAAGTGAGACTTCATTGTAGTGCAGATTTCCTTTGCAAGCTTGCTTGGTTGGCCAAAAAGGGCGTATGCGTTTTTTCCTGAATATATTCAGGAAAAAACGCATACGCCCTTTTTGGCCAAGTGCATCATTGTGGACGTTCTGCCTCTTTTCCTATGCTTTCAATGCAATTCCAGTCTACCTCCTGAAATCGGTTTCCTGCAATTCTGCCCCGCTTTCAAGTCCTCTTGGCAGCCTTACTTCAGTATATTTTTGGACGATAGCTGTCATTTATAACTGTGCAGGTTTGTGAATTACAGTGCCCCTGAGCTCCTTTCTTCAACTCGTTTTCTTGTTAGCTGGCAGCAACCCCGCAGGATGGCTTCAGGCCCTAATCTTGTTCCGGCACGGCACGCTGAGCCTTTGGTTATTTCCTCTTCCTGGTGGGAAATGAGAGTTAAATTTGCCCGTCCAGACAACTCCAGCTAGTCTCTCATTGGTTCTCCCTATTCCTGTTCATCTTCCGCAGAAATTACAAACTGGGCCAAACAGGAGGTTAAAGGCGCTGACTCTCCAAGTCGGGAGAGTGTTAGTAAAGAATCTGGAATGTTGCACCCGAGTACCAGGGGAGGAAAACTGAGACATATTTGAACACGTCTCCCGTTCACACGGTTGATCATACTCTGGGTTCCACATGCATGTTTTAGCTGAAGGAAGAATACCTTAAACCTGGAGAGTTGAGACCCGTGTAATGGGTACCATGCAAATTGACTTCAAAGGGTCTTCATTTGCTCACCGAACCTCTCCAATCCTATCACTGCTGCGTTTATGCCCCTGTACACACGCTTGATTCTCTTTCGGAGACATAGCAATCCATAGGTTTTAAGATACTTACTAGTCAGGTACATTCTTAGGCGTTTAATATGCGGTGTTGAGTCCATTTCGTTGAGCAAGGAGTAGCTCTTGTCTATTCAATATTTGGCTTAAGGAACTTTATCTGTGCTCATTTCAATCTCTGGTTTTATGCAGCACCCCAACTCACCTTTCCCCTTAAGCAAGCATAAGTTGGTTTTCTAAATTTGAGACCCTTTTCTGTTCTGTAATTCAGTTCCTGTGTAGCCAAGTTTACATTCCGTGTATTACTGATACCTTATGATGTTTCATTTTCTGTGTGACTTATTTCAGTTAGAATCATCATACCTGAATCCACTCATTGTGCTGCTAAGGGCCTGATGACATAGATTTCATTGCTGAGTGATATTGCTTTGCAAGTAAATACCACAACTTCTTTATCCATTTTTCACTTTCTGCGATGTTGAACTTGTACTGTAAACGAGGTTCTTGTAAACAGAGGCGTCCCAAACTTTGGGGTGGCTGTGTCTTTTTGATTTTAATTTCCCTAAGCTATAGGACCATAAGTGGAAGTGCCCTAGGCTCTGTTGCTTTGTTTTTTAGATGTTTCAGGAAACACCATACACTTCTCCCGAGTGTCTGTTGGCAATTTACATCCCGCCCATCAGCATAACAAGGCTCCCAGTTCTCCATGGCCTGTCCTGCCTTTCTGGACTTTACACTTTTTTCAAATGGCCCTTTTGACCGGCGGGAAGTGAGACTTCATTGTAGTGCAGATTTCCTTTGCAAGCTTGCTTGGTTGGCCAAAAAGGGCGTATGCGTTTTTTCCTGAATATATTCAGGAAAAAACGCATACGCCCTTTTTGGCCAAGTGCATCATTGTGGACGTTCTGCCTCTTTTCCTATGCTTTCAATGCAATTCCAGTCTACCTCCTGAAATCGGTTTCCTGCAATTCTGCCCCGCTTTCAAGTCCTCTTGGCAGCCTTACTTCAGTATATTTTTGGACGATAGCTGTCATTTATAACTCTGCAGGTTTGTGAATTACAGTGCCCCTGAGCTCCTTTCTTCAACTCGTTTTCTTGTTAGCTGGCAGCAACCCCGCAGGATGGCTTCAGGCCCTAATCTTGTTCCGGCACGGCACGCTGAGCCTTTGGTTATTTCCTCTTCCTGGTGGGAAATGAGAGTTAAATTTGCCCGTCCAGACACCTCCAGCTAGTCTCTCATTGGTTCTTGCTATTCCTGTTCATCTTCCGCTGAAATTGCAAACTGGGCCAAGCAGGAGGTTAAAGGGACTGACTCTCCAAGTCGGGAGAGTGTTAGTAAAGCATCTGGAATGTTGCACCCGAGTACCAGGGGACGAAAACTGAGACATATTTGAACACGTCTCCCGATCACATGGTTGATCATACTCTAGGTTCCACATGCATGTTTTAGCTGAATGAAGAATAACTTAAACCTGGGTAGTTGAAACCCGTGGAATGGGTACCATGCAATATGACTTCAAAGGGTCTTCATTTGCTCATCGAACCTCACCAATCCTATCACTGCTGCGTTTATGCCCCTGTACACATGCTTGATTCTCTTTCGGAGACATAGCAATCCATAGGTTTTAAGATACTTACTAGTCAGGTACATTCTTAGGCGTTTAATATGCGGTGTTGAGTCCATTTCTTTGAGCAAGGAGTAGCTCTTGTCTATTCCGTATTTGGCTTCAGGAACTTTATCTGTGCTCATTTCAATCTCTGGTTTTATGCAGCACCCCAACTCACCTTTCCCCTTAAGCAAGCAGAAGTTGGTTTTCTAAATTTGAGACCCTGTTCTATTCTGTAATTCAGTTCCTGTGTAGCCAAGTTTACATTCCATGTATTACTGATATCTTATGATGTTTCTTTTTCTGTGTGACTTATTTCAGTTAGAATCATCGTACCTGAATCCACTCATTATGCTGCTAAGGGCCTGATGACATAGATTTCATTGCTGAGTGATACTGCATTGTACGTAAGTACCACAAGTTCTTTATCCATTTTTCACTTTCTGTGATATTGAACTTGTACGGTAAACGAGGTTCTTGTAAACAGAGGCGTCCCAAACTTTGGGGTGGCTGTGTCTTTTTGATTTTAATTTCCCTAAGCTATAGGACCATAAGTGGAAGTGCCCTAGGCTCTGTTGCTTTGTTTTTTAGATGTTTCAGGAAACACCATACACTTCTCCCGAGTGTCTGTTGGCAATTTACATCCCGCCCATCAGCATAACAAGGCTCCCAGTTCTCCATGGCCTGTCCTGCCTTTCTGGATTTTACACTTTTTTCAGATGGCCCTTTTGACCAGGGGGAAGTGAGACTTCATGTAGTGCAGATTTCCTTTGCAAGCTTGCTTGGTTGGCCAAAAAGTGCGTATGCGTTTTTTCCTGAATATATTCAGGAAAAAACGCATACGCCCTTTTTGGCCAAGTGCATCATTGTGGACGTTCTGCCTCTTTTCCTATGCTTTCAATGCAATTCCAGTCTACCTCCTGAAATCGGTTTCCTGCAATTCTGCCCCGCTTTCAAGTCCTCTTGGGAGCCTTACTTCAGTATATTTTTGGACGATAGCTGTCATTTATAACTCTGCAGGTTTGTGAATTACAGTGCCCCTGAGCTCCTTTCTTCAACTCGCTTTCTTGTGAGCTGGCCGCAACACCGCAGGATGGCTTCAGGCCCTAATCTGTTTCCGGCACGGCACGCTGAGCCTTTGGTTAATTCCTCTTCCTGGTGGGAAATGAGAGTTAAATTTGCCCGTCCAGACACCTCCAGCTAGTCTCTCATTGGTTCTCCCTATTCCTGTTCATCTTCCGCAGAAATTGCAAAGTGGGCCAAACAGGAGGTTAAAGGGACTGACTCTCCAAGTCGGGAGAGTGTTAGTAAAGCATCTGGAATGTTGCACCCGAGTACCAGGGTACGAAAACTGAGACATATTTGAACACGTCTCCCGATCACATGGGTGATCATACTCTAGGTTCCACATGCATGTTTTAGCTGAATGAAGAATAACTTAAACCTGGGTAGTTGAAACCCGTGGAATGGGTACCATGCAATATGACTTCAATGGGTCTTCATTTGCTCATCGAACCTCTCCAATCCTATCACTGCTGCGTTTATGCCCCTGTACACATGCTTGATTCTCTTTTGGAGACATAGCCATCCATAGGTTTTAAGATACTTACTAGTCAGGTACATTCTTAGGCGTTTAATATGCGGTGTTGAGTCCATTTCGTTGAGCAAGGAGTAGCTCTTGTCTATTCCGTATTTGGCTTAAGGAACTTTATCTGTGCTCATTTCAATCTCTGGTTTTATGCAGCACCCCAACTCACCTTTCCCCTTAAGCAAGCATAAGTTGGTTTTCTAAATTTGAGACCCTTTTCTGTTCTGTAATTCAGTTCCTGTGTAGCCAAGTTTACATTCCGTGTATTACTGATATCTTATGATGTTTCTTTTTCTGTGTGACTTATTTCAGTTAGAATCATCATACCTGAATCCACTCATTGTGCTGCTAAGGGCCTGATGAGATAGATTTCATTGCTGAGTCATATTGCTTTGTAAGTAACTACAACTTCTTTATCCATTTTTCACCTTCTGCGATGTTGAACTTGTACTGTAAACAAGGATCTTGTAAACAGAGGCGTCCCAAATTTTGGGGTGGCTGTGTCTTTTTGATTTTAATTTCCCTAAGCTATAGGTCCATAAGTGGAAGTGCCCTAGGCTCTGTTGCTTTGTTTTTTAGATGTTTCAGGAAACACCATACACTTTCCCGAGTTTCTGTTGGCAATTTACATCCCGCCCATCAGCATAACTAGGCTCCCAGTTCTCCATGGCCTGTCCTGCCTTTCTGGATTTTACACTTTTTTCAGATGGCCCTTTTGACCGGGGGGAAGTGAGACTTCATTGTAGTGCAGATTTCCTTTGCAAGCTTGCTTGGTTGGCCAAAAAGGGCGTATGCGTTTTTTCCTGAATATATTCAGGAAAAAACGCATACGCCCTTTTTGGCCAAGTGCATCATTGTGGACGTTCTGCCTCTTTTCCTATGCTTTCAATGCAATTCCAGTCTACCTCCTGAAATCGGTTTCCTGCAATTCTGCCCCGCTTTCAAGTCCTCTTGGCAGCCTTACTTCAGTATATTTTTGGACGATAGCTGTCATTTATAACTGTGCAGGTTTGTGAATTACAGTGCCCCTGAGCTCCTTTCTTCAACTCGTTTTCTTGTTAGCTGGCAGCAACCCCGCAGGATGGCTTCAGGCCCTAATCTTGTTCCGGCACGGCACGCTGAGCCTTTGGTTATTTCCTCTTCCTGGTGGGAAATGAGAGTTAAATTTGCCCGTCCAGACACCTGCAGCTAGTCTCTCATTGGTTCTTGCTATTCCTGTTCATCTTCCGCTGAAATTGCAAACTGGGCCAAACAGGAGGTTAAAGGGACTGACTCTCCAAGTCGGGAGAGTGTTAGTAAAGCATCTGGAATGTTGCACCCGAGTACCAGGGGACGAAAACTGAGACATATTTGAACACGTCTCCCGTTCACACGGTTGATCATACTCTGTGTTCCACGTGCATGTTTTAGCTGAAGGAAGAATACCTTAAACCTGGAGAGTTGAGACCCGTGGAATGGGTACCATGCAATATGACTTCAAAGGGTCTTCATTTGCTCACCGAACCTCTCCAATCCTATCACTGCTGAGTTTATGCCCCTGTACACACGCTTGATTCTCTTTTGGAGACATAGCAATCCATAGGTTTTAAGATACTTACTAGTCAGGTACATTCTTAGGCGTTTAATATGGGGTGTTGAGTCCATTTCGTTGAGCAAGGAGTAGCTCTTGTCTATTCCATATTTGGCTTAAGGAACTTTATCTGTGCTCATTTCAATCTCTGGTTTTATGCAGCACCCCAACTCACCTTTCCCCTTAAGCAAGCATAAGTTGGTTTTCTAAATTTGAGACCCTGTTCTGTTTTGGAATTCACTTCCTGTGTAGCCAAGTTTACATTCCGTGTATTACTGATATCTTATGATGTTTCTTTTTCTGTGTGACTTATTTCAGTTAGAATCATCATACCTGAATCCACTCATTGTGCTGCTAAGGGCCTGATGACATAGATTTCATTGCTGAGTGATATTGCTTTGTAAGTAAATACCAAAAGTTCTTTATCCATTTTTCACTTTCTGCGATGTTGAACTTGTACTGTAAACGAGGTTCTTGTAAACAGAGCCGTTCCAAACATTGGGGTGGGTGTGTCTTTTTGATTTTAATTTCCCTAAGCTATAGGACCATAAGTGGAAGTGCCCTAGGCTCTGTTGCTTTGTTTTTTAGATGTTTCAGGAAACACCATACACTTCTCCCGAGTGTCTGTTGGCAATTTACATCCCGCCCAGCAGCATAACAAGGCTCCCAGTTCTCCATGGCCTGTCCTGCCTTGCTGGATTTTACACTTTTTTCAGATGGCCCTTTTGACCGGGGGGAAGTGAGACTTCATTGTAGTGCAGATTTCCTTTGCAAGCTTGCTTGGTTGGCCAAAAAGGGCGTATGCGTTTTTTCCTGAATATATTCAGGAAAAAACGCATACGCCCTTTTTGGCCAAGTGCATCATTGTGGACGTTCTGCCTCTTTTCCTATGCTTTCAATGCAATTCCAGTCTACCTCCTGAAATCGGTTTCCTGCAATTCTGCCCCGCTTTCAAGTCCTCTTGGCAGCCTTACTTCAGTATATTTTTGGACGATAGCTGTCATTTATAACTCTGCAGGTTTGTGAATTACAGTGCCCCTGAGCTCCTTTCTTCAACTCGCTTTCTTTTGAGCTGGCCGCAACACCGCAGGATGGCTTCAGGCTCTAATCTGGTTCCGGCACGGCACACTGAGCCTTTGGTTATTTCCTCTTCCTGGTGGGAAATGAGAGTTAAATTTGCCCGTCCAGACAACTCCAGCTAGTCTCTCATTGGTTCTCCCTATTCCTGTTCATCTTCCGCAGAAATTACAAACTGGGCCAAACAGGAGGTTAAAGGCGCTGACTCTCCAAGTCGGGAGAGTGTTAGTAAAGAATCTGGAATGTTGCACCCGAGTACCAGGGGAGGAAAACTGAGACATATTTGAACACGTCTCCCGTTCACACGGTTGATCATACTCTGGGTTCCACATGCATGTTTTAGCTGAAGGAAGAATACCTTAAACCTGGAGAGTTGAGACCCGTGTAATGGGTACCATGCAAATTGACTTCAAAGGGTCTTCATTTGCTCACCGAACCTCTCCAATCCTATCACTGCTGCGTTTATGCCCCTGTACACACGCTTGATTCTCTTTCGGAGACATAGCAATCCATAGGTTTTAAGATACTTACTAGTCAGGTACATTCTTAGGCGTTTAATATGCGGTGTTGAGTCCATTTCGTTGAGCAAGGAGTAGCTCTTGTCTATTCAATATTTGGCTTAAGGAACTTTATCTGTGCTCATTTCAATCTCTGGTTTTATGCAGCACCCCAACTCACCTTTCCCCTTAAGCAAGCATAAGTTGGTTTTCTAAATTTGAGACCCTTTTCTGTTCTGTAATTCAGTTCCTGTGTAGCCAAGTTTACATTCCGTGTATTACTGATACCTTATGATGTTTCATTTTCTGTGTGACTTATTTCAGTTAGAATCATCATACCTGAATCCACTCATTGTGCTGCTAAGGGCCTGATGACATAGATTTCATTGCTGAGTGATATTGCTTTGCAAGTAAATACCACAACTTCTTTATCCATTTTTCACTTTCTGCGATGTTGAACTTGTACTGTAAACGAGGTTCTTGTAAACAGAGGCGTCCCAAACTTTGGGGTGGCTGTGTCTTTTTGATTTTAATTTCCCTAAGCTATAGGACCATAAGTGGAAGTGCCCTAGGCTCTGTTGCTTTGTTTTTTAGATGTTTCAGGAAACACCATACACTTCTCCCGAGTGTCTGTTGGCAATTTACATCCCGCCCATCAGCATAACAAGGCTCCCAGTTCTCCATGGCCAGTCCTGCCTTGCTGGATTTTACACTTTTTTCAGATGGCCCTTTTGACCGGGGGGAAGTGAGACTTCATTGTAGTGCAGATTTCCTTTGCAAGCTTGCTTGGTTGGCCAAAAAGGGCGTATGCGTTTTTCCCTGAATATATTCAGGAAAAAACGCATACGCCCTTTTTGGCCAAGTGCATCATTGTGGACGTTCTGCCTCTTTTCCTATGCTTTCAATGCAATTCCAGTCTACCTCCTGAAATCGGTTTCCTGCAATTCTGCCCCGCTTTCAAGTCCTCTTGGCAGCCTTACTTCAGTATATTTTTGGACGATAGCTGTCATTTATAACTCTGCAGGTTTGTGAATTACAGTGCCCCTGAGCTCCTTTCTTCAACTCGCTTTCTTTTGAGCTGGCCGCAACACCGCAGGATGGCTTCAGGCCCTAATCTTGTTCCAGCACGGCACGCTGAGCCTTTGGTTAATTCCTCTTCCTGGTGGGAAATGAGAGTTAAATTTGCCCGTCCAGACACCTCCAGCTAGTCTCTCATTGGTTCTCGCTATTCCTGTTCATCTTCCGCAGAAATTGCAAACTGGGCTAAACAGGAGGTTAAAGGGACTGACTCTCCAAGTCGGGAGAGTGTTAGTAAAGCGTCTGGAATGTTGCACCCGAGTACCAGGGTACGAAAACTGAGACATATTTGAACACGTCTCCCGTTCACACGGTTGATCATACTCTGGGTTCCACATGCATGTTTTAGCTGAAGGAAGAATACCTTAAACCTGGAGAGTTGAGACCCGTGTAATGGGTACCATGCAAATTGACTTCAAAGGGTCTTCATTTGCTCACCGAACCTCTCCAATCCTATCACTGCTGCGTTTATGCCCCTGTACACACGCTTGATTCTCTTTTGGAGACATAGCAATCCATAGGTTTTAAGATACTTACTAGTCAGGTATATTCTTAGGCGTTTAATATGGGGTGTTGAGTCCATTTCGTTGAGCAAGGAGTAGCTCTTGTCTATTCCATATTTGGCATAAGGAACTTTATCTGTGCTCATTTCAATCTCTGGTTTTATGCAGCACCCCAACTCACCTTTCCCCTTAAGCAAGCATAAGTTGGTTTTCTAAATTTGAGACCCTGTTCTGTTTTGGAATTCAGTTCCTGTGTAGCCAAGTTTATATTCCGTGTATTAGTGATATCTTATGATGTTTCTTTTTCTGTGTGACTTATTTCAGTTAGAATCATCGTACCTGAATCCACTCATTGTGCTGCTAAGGGCCTGATGACATAGATTTCATTGCTGAGTGATATTGCTTTGTAAGTAAATACCACAACTTCTTTATCCATTTTTCATTTTCTGCGATGTTGAACTTGTACTGTAAACGAGGTTCTTGTAAACAGAGGCGTCCCAAACTTTCGGGTGGCTGTGTCTTTTTGATTTTAATTTCCCTAAGCTATAGGACCATAAGTGGAAGTGCCCTAGGCTCTGTTACTTTGTTTTTTAGATGTTTCAGGAAATACCATACACTTCTCCCGAGTGTCTGTTGGCAATTTACATCCCGCCCATCAGCATAACAAGGCTCCCAGTTCTCCATGGCCTGTCCTGCTTGCTGGATTTTACACTTTTTTCAGATGGCCCTTTTGACCGGGGGGAAGTGAGACTTCATTGTAGTGCAGATTTCCTTTGCAAGCTTGCTTGGTTGGCCAAAAAGGGCGTATGCGTTTTTTCCTGAATATATTCAGGAAAAAACGCATACGCCCTTTTTGGCCAAGTGCATCATTGTGGACGTTCTGCCTCTTTTCTTATGCTTTCAATGCAATTCCAGTCTACCTCCTGAAATCAGTTTCCTGCAATTCTGCCCCGCTTTCAAGTCCTCTTGGCAGCCTTACTTCAGTATATTTTTGGATGATAGCTGTGATTTATAACTCTGCAGGTTTGTGAATTACAGTGCCCCTGAGCTCCTTTCTTCAACTCGCTTTCTTGTGACCTGGCCGCAACACCGCAGGATGGCTTCAGGCCCTAATCTGGTTCCGGCACGGCACGCTGAGCCTTTGGTTAATTCCTCTTCCTGGTGGGAAATGAGAGTTAAATTTGCCCGTCCAGACACCTCCAGCTAGTCTCTCATTGGTTCTCGCTATTCCTGTTCATCTTCCGCAGAAATTGCAAACTGGGCTAAACAGGAGGTTAAAGGGACTGACTCTCCAAGTCGGGAGAGTGTTAGTAAAGCGTCTGGAATGTTGCCCCCGAGTACCAGGGTACAAAAACTGAGACATATTTGAACACGTCTCCCGATCACATGGTTGATCATACTCTGGGTTCCACATGCATGTTTTAGCTGTAGGAAGAATACCTTAAACATGGGTAGTTGAAACCCGTGGAATGGGTACCATGCAATATGACTTCAAAGGGTCTTTATTTGCTCACCAAACCTCTCCAATCCTATCACTGCTGCGTTTATGCCCCTGTACACACGCTTGATTCTCTTTCGGAGACATAGCAATCCATAGGTTTTAAGATACTTACTAGTCAGGTACATTCTTAGGCGTTTAATATGGGGTGTTGAGTCCATTTCGTTGAGCAAGGAGTAGCTCTTGTCTATTCCATATTTGGCTTAAGGAACTTTATCTGTGCTCATTTCAATCTCTGGTTTTATGCAGCACCCCAACTCACCTTTCCCCTTAAGCAAGCATAAGTTGGTTTTCTAAATTTGAGACCCTGTTCTGTTCTGTAATTCAGTTCCTGTGTAGCCAAGATTACATTCCGTGTATTACTGATACCTTATGATGTTTCTTTTTCTGTGTGACTTATTTCAGTTAGAATCATCATAGCTGAATCCAGTCATTGTGCTGCTAAGGGCCTGATGACATAGATTTCATTGCTGAGTGATATTGTTTTGCAAGTAAATACCACAACTTCTTTATCCATTTTTCACTTTCTGCGATGTTGAACTTGTACTGTAAACGAGGTTCTTGTAAACAGAGGCGTCCCAAACTTTGGGGTGGCTGTGTCTTTTTGATTTTAATTTCCCTAAGCTATAGGACCATAAGTGGAAGTGCCCTAGGCTCTGTTGCTTTGTTTTTTAGATGTTTCAGGAAACACCATACACTTCACCCGAGTGTCTGTTGGCAATTTACATCCCGCCCAGCAGCATAACAAGGCTCCCAGGTCTCCATGGCCTGTCCTGCCTTGCTGGATTTTACACTTTTTTCAGATGGCCCTTTTGACCGGGGGGAAGTGAGACTTCATTGTAGTGCAGATTTCCTTTGCAAGCTTGCTTGGTTGGCCAAAAAGGGCGTATGCGTTTTTCCCTGAATATATTCAGGAAAAAACGCATACGCCCTTTTTGGCCAAGTGCATCATTGTGGACGTTCTGCCTCTTTTCCTATGCTTTCAATGCAATTCCAGTCTACCTCCTGAAATCGGTTTCCTGCAGTTCTGCCCCATTTTCAAGTCCTCTTGGCAGCCTTACTTCAGTATATTTTTGGACGATAGCTGTCATTTATAACTCTGCAGGTTTGTGAATTACAGTGCCCATGAGCTCCTTTCTTCAACTCGCTTTCTTTTGAGCTGGCCGCAATACCGCAGGATGGCTTCAGGCCCTAATCTTGTTCCAGCACGGCACGCTGAGCCTTTGGTTAATTCCTCTTCCTGGTGGGAAATGAGAGTTAAATTTGCCCGTCCAGACACCTCCAGCAAGTCTCTCATTGGTTCTCGCTATCCTGTTCATCTTCCGCTGAAATTGCAAACTGTGCCAAACAGGAGGTTAAAGGGACTGACTCTCCAAGTCAGGAGAGTGTTAGTAAAGCGTCTGGAATGTTGCACCCGAGTACCAGGGTACGAAAACTGAGACATATTTGAACACGTCTCCCGATCACATGGTTGATCATACTCTGGGTTCCACATGCATGTTTTAGCTGTAGGAAGAATACCTTAAACCTGGGTAGTTGAAACCCGTGGAATGGGTACCATGCAATATGACTTCAAAGGGTCTTCATTTGCTCACCGAACCTCTCCAATCCTATCACTGCTGTGTTTATGCCCCTGTACACATGCTTGATTCTCTTTTGGAGACATAGCAATCCATAGGTTTTAAGATACTTACTAGTCAGGTACATTCTTAGGCGTTTAATATGGGGTGTTGAGTCCATTTCGTTGAGCAAGGAGTAGCTCTTGTCTATTCCATATTTGGCTTAAGGAACTTTATCTGTGCTCATTTCAATCTCTGGTTTTATGCAGCACCCCAACTCACCTTTCACCTTAAGCAAGCATAAGTTGGTTTTCTAAATTTGAGACCCTGTTCTGTTTTGAAATTCAGTTCCTGTGTAGCCAAGTTTACATTCCGTGTATTACTGATATCTTATGATGTTTCTTTTTCTGTGTGACTTATTTCAGTTAGAATCATCATACCTGAATCCACTCATTGTGCTGCTAAGGGCCTGATGACATAGATTTCATTGCTGAGTGATATTGCTTTGTAAGTAAATACCACAAGTTCTTTATCCATTTTTCACTTTCTGCGATGTTGAACTTGTACTGTAAACGAGGTTCTTGTAAACAGAGCCGTTCCAAACTTTGGGGTGGCTGTGTCTTTTTGATTTTAATTTCCCTAAGCTATAGGACCATAAGTGGAAGTGCCCTAGGCTCTGTTACTTTGTTTTTTAGATGTTTCAGGAAACACCATACACTTCTCCCGAGTGTCTGTTGGCAATTTACATCCCGCCCATCAGCATAACAAGGCTCCCAGTTCTCCATGGCCTGTCCTGCCTTGCTGGATTTTACACTTTTTTCAGATGGCCCTTTTGACCGGGGGGAAGTGAGACTTCATTGTAGTGCAGATTTCCTTTGCAAGCTTGCTTGGTTGGCCAAAAAGGGCGTATGCGTTTTTTCCTGAATATATTCAGGAAAAAACGCATACGCCCTTTTTGGCCAAGTGCATCATTGTGGACGTTCTGCCTCTTTTCTTATGCTTTCAATGCAATTCCAGTCTACCTCCTGAAATCAGTTTCCTGCAATTCTGCCCCGCTTTCAAGTCCTCTTGGCAGCCTTACTTCAGTATATTTTTGGACGATAGCTGTCATTTATAACTCTGCAGGTTTGTGAATTACAGTGCCCCTGAGCTCCTTTCTTCAACTCGCTTTCTTGTGACCTGGCCGCAACACCGCAGGATGGCTTCAGGCCCTAATCTGGTTCCGGCACGGCACGCTGAGCCTTTGGTTAATTCCTCTTCCTGGTGGGAAATGAGAGTTAAATTTGCCCGTCCAGACACCTCCAGCTAGTCTCTCATTGGTTCTCGCTATTCCTGTTCATCTTCCGCAGAAATTGCAAACTGGGCTAAACAGGAGGTTAAAGGGACTGACTCTCCAAGTCGGGAGAGTGTTAGTAATGCGTCTGGAATGTTGCACCCGAGTACCAGGGTACAAAAACTGAGACATATTTAACACGTCTCCCGATCACATGGTTGATCATACTCTGGGTTCCACATGCATGTTTTAGCTGTAGGAAGAATACCTTAAACCTGGGTAGTTGAAACCCGTGGAATGGGTACCATGCAATATGACTTCAAAGGGTCTTTATTTGCTCACCAAACCTCTCCAATCCTATCACTGCTGCGTTTATGCCCCTGTACACACGCTTGATTCTCTTTCGGAGACATAGCAATCCATAGGTTTTAAGATACTTACTAGTCAGGTACATTCTTAGGCGTTTAATATGGGGTGTTGAGTCCATTTCGTTGAGCAAGGAGTAGCTCTTGTCTATTCCATATTTGGCTTAAGGAATTTATCTGTGCTCATTTCAATCTCTGGTTTTATGCAGCACCCCAACTCACCTTTCCCCTTAAGCAAGCATAAGTTGGTTTTCTAAATTTGAGACCCTGTTCTGTTCTGTAATTCAGTTCCTGTGTAGCCAAGATTACATTCCGTGTATTACTGATACCTTATGATGTTTCTTTTTCTGTGTGACTTATTTCAGTTAGAATCATCATACCTGAATCCACTCATTGTGCTGCTAAGGGCCTGATGACATAGATTTCATTGCTGAGTGATATTGTTTTGCAAGTAAATACCACAACTTCTTTATCCATTTTTCACTTTCTGCGATGTTGAACTTGTACTGTAAACGAGGTTCTTGTAAACAGAGGCGTCCCAAACTTTGGGGTGGCTGTGTCTTTTTGATTTTAATTTCCCTAAGCTATAGGACCATAAGTGGAAGTGCCCTAGGCTCTGTTGCTTTGTTTTTTAGATGTTTCAGGAAACACCATACACTTCACCCGAGTGTCTGTTGGCAATTTACATCCCGCCCAGCAGCATAACAAGGCTCCCAGGTCTCCATGGCCTGTCCTGCCTTGCTGGATTTTACACTTTTTTCAGATGGCCCTTTTGACCGGGGGGAAGTGAGACTTCATTGTAGTGCAGATTTCCTTTGCAAGCTTGCTTGGTTGGCCAAAAAGGGCGTATGCGTTTTTCCCTGAATATATTCAGGAAAAAACGCATACGCCCTTTTTGGCCAAGTGCATCATTGTGGACGTTCTGCCTCTTTTCCTATGCTTTCAATGCAATTCCAGTCTACCTCCTGAAATCGGTTTCCTGCAATTCTGCCCCGCTTTCAAGTCCTCTTGGCAGCCTTACTTCAGTATATTTTTGGACGATAGCTGTCATTTATAACTCTGCAGGTTTGTGAATTACAGTGCCCATGAGCTCCTTTCTTCAACTCGCTTTCTTTTGAGCTGGCCGCAATACCGCAGGATGGCTTCAGGCCCTAATCTTGTTCCAGCACGGCACGCTGAGCCTTTGGTTAATTCCTCTTCCTGGTGGGAAATGAGAGTTAAATTTGCCCGTCCAGACACCTCCAGCAAGTCTCTCATTGGTTCTCGCTATCCTGTTCATCTTCCGCTGAAATTGCAAACTGGGCCAAACAGGAGGTTAAAGGGACTGACTCTCCAAGTCAGGAGAGTGTTAGTAAAGCGTCTGGAATGTTGCACCCGAGTACCAGGGTACGAAAACTGAGACATATTTGAACACGTCTCCCGATCACATGGTTGATCATACTCTGGGTTCCACATGCATGTTTTAGCTGTAGGAAGAATACCTTAAACCTGGGTAGTTGAAACCCGTGGAATGGGTACCATGCAATATGACTTCAAAGGGTCTTCATTTGCTCACCGAACCTCTCCAATCCTATCACTGCTGCGTTTATGCCCCTGTACACATGCTTGATTCTCTTTCGGAGACATAGCAATCCATAGGTTTTAAGATACTTACTAGTCAGGTACATTCTTAGGCGTTTAATATGGGGTGTTGAGTCCATTTCGTTGAGCAAGGAGTAGCTCTTGTCTATTCCATATTTGGCTTAAGGAACTTTATCTGTGCTCATTTCAATCTCTGGTTTTATGCAGCACCCCAACTCACCTTTCACCTTAAGCAAGCATAAGTTGGTTTTCTAAATTTGAGACCCTGTTCTGTTTTGAAATTCAGTTCCTGTGTAGCCAAGTTTACATTCCGTGTATTACTGATATCTTATGATGTTTCTTTTTCTGTGTGACTTATTTCAGTTAGAATCATCATACCTGAATCCACTCATTGTGCTGCTAAGGGCCTGATGACATAGATTTCATTGCTGAGTGATATTGCTTTGTAAGTAAATACCACAAGTTCTTTATCCATTTTTCACTTTCTGCGATGTTGAACTTGTACTGTAAACGAGGTTCTTGTAAACAGAGCCGTTCCAAACTTTGGGGTGGCTGTGTCTTTTTGATTTTAATTTCCCTAAGCTATAGGACCATAAGTGGAAGTGCCCTAGGCTCTGTTGCTTTGTTTTTTAGATGTTTCAGGAAACACCATACACTTCTCCCGAGTGTCTGTTGGCAATTTACATCCCGCCCATCAGCATAACAAGGCTCCCAGTTCTCCATGGCCTGTCCTGCCTTGCTGGATTTTACACTTTTTTCAGATGGCCCTTTTGACCGGGGGGAAGTGAGACTTCATTGTAGTGCAGATTTCCTTTGCAAGCTTGCTTGGTTGGCCAGAAAGGGCGTATGCGTTTTTTCCTGAATATATTCAGGAAAAAACTCATACGCCCTTTTTGGCCAAGTGCATCATTGTGGACGTTCTGCCTCTTTTCTTATGCTTTCAATGCAATTCCAGTCTACCTCCTGAAATCAGTTTCCTGCAATTCTGCCCCGCTTTCAAGTCCTCTTGGCAGCCTTACTTCAGTATATTTTTGGACGATAGCTGTCATTTATAACTCTGCAGGTTTGTGAATTACAGTGCCCCTGAGCTCCTTTCTTCAACTCGCTTTCTTGTGACCTGGCCGCAACACCGCAGGATGGCTTCAGGCCCTAATCTGGTTCCGGCACGGCACGCTGAGCCTTTGGTTAATTCCTCTTCCTGGTGGGAAATGAGAGTTAAATTTGCCCGTCCAGACACCTCCAGCTAGTCTCTCATTGGTTCTCGCTATTCCTGTTCATCTTCCGCAGAAATTGCAAACTGGGCTAAACAGGAGGTTAAAGGGACTGACTCTCCAAGTCGGGAGAGTGTTAGTAAAGCGTCTGGAATGTTGCCCCCGAGTACCAGGGTACAAAAACTGAGACATATTTGAACACGTCTCCCGATCACATGGTTGATCATACTCTGGGTTCCACATGCATGTTTTAGCTGTAGGAAGAATACCTTAAACATGGGTAGTTGAAACCCGTGGAATGGGTACCATGCAATATGACTTCAAAGGGTCTTTATTTGCTCACCAAACCTCTCCAATCCTATCACTGCTGCGTTTATGCCCCTGTACACACGCTTGATTCTCTTTCGGAGACATAGCAATCCATAGGTTTTAAGATACTTACTAGTCAGGTACATTCTTAGGCGTTTAATATGGGGTGTTGAGTCCATTTCGTTGAGCAAGGAGTAGCTCTTGTCTATTCCATATTTGGC
The DNA here is from genome assembly GCF_964374135.1 of Grampus griseus. Lineage (NCBI taxonomy): Eukaryota > Metazoa > Chordata > Mammalia > Artiodactyla > Delphinidae > Grampus > Grampus griseus. Next base: position 52,442,036 of record NC_138997.1, read on the forward strand.
TTAAGGAACTTTATCTGTGCTCATTTCAATCTCTGGTTTTATGCAGCACCCCAACTCACCTTTCCCCTTAAGCAAGCATAAGTTGGTTTTCTAAATTTGAGACCCTGTTCTGTTCTGTAATTCAGTTCCTGTGTAGCCAAGATTACATTCCGTGTATTACTGATACCTTATGATGTTTCTTTTTCTGTGTGACTTATTTCAGTTAGAATCATCATACCTGAATCCAGTCATTGTGCTGCTAAGGGCCTGATGACATAGATTTCATTGCTGAGTGATATTGTTTTGCAAGTAAATACCACAACTTCTTTATCCATTTTTCACTTTCTGCGATGTTGAACTTGTACTGTAAACGAGGTTCTTGTAAACAGAGGCGTCCCAAACTTTGGGGTGGCTGTGTCTTTTTGATTTTAATTTCCCTAAGCTATAGGACCATAAGTGGAAGTGCCCTAGGCTCTGTTGCTTTGTTTTTTAGATGTTTCAGGAAACACCATACACTTCACCCGAGTGTCTGTTGGCAATTTACATCCCGCCCAGCAGCATAACAAGGCTCCCAGGTCTCCATGGCCTGTCCTGCCTTGCTGGATTTTACACTTTTTTCAGATGGCCCTTTTGACCGGGGGGAAGTGAGACTTCATTGTAGTGCAGATTTCCTTTGCAAGCTTGCTTGGTTGGCCAAAAAGGGCGTATGCGTTTTTCCCTGAATATATTCAGGAAAAAACGCATACGCCCTTTTTGGCCAAGTGCATCATTGTGGACGTTCTGCCTCTTTTCCTATGCTTTCAATGCAATTCCAGTCTACCTCCTGAATTCGGTTTCCTGCAGTTCTGCCCCATTTTCAAGTCCTCTTGGCAGCCTTACTTCAGTATATTTTTGGACGATAGCTGTCATTTATAACTCTGCAGGTTTGTGAATTACAGTGCCCATGAGCTCCTTTCTTCAACTCGCTTTCTTTTGAGCTGGCCGCAATACCGCAGGATGGCTTCAGGCCCTAATCTTGTTCCAGCACGGCACGCTGAGCCTTTGGTTAATTCCTCTTCCTGGTGGGAAATGAGAGTTAAATTTGCCCGTCCAGACACCTCCAGCAAGTCTCTCATTGGTTCTCGCTATCCTGTTCATCTTCCGCTGAAATTGCAAACTGTGCCAAACAGGAGGTTAAAGGGACTGACTCTCCAAGTCAGGAGAGTGTTAGTAAAGCGTCTGGAATGTTGCACCCGAGTACCAGGGTACGAAAACTGAGACATATTTGAACACGTCTCCCGATCACATGGTTGATCATACTCTGGGTTCCACATGCATGTTTTAGCTGTAGGAAGAATACCTTAAACCTGGGTAGTTGAAACCCGTGGAATGGGTACCATGCAATATGACTTCAAAGGGTCTTCATTTGCTCACCGAACCTCTCCAATCCTATCACTGCTGTGTTTATGCCCCTGTACACATGCTTGATTCTCTTTTGGAGACATAGCAATCCATAGGTTTTAAGATACTTACTAGTCAGGTACATTCTTAGGCGTTTAATATGGGGTGTTGAGTCCATTTCGTTGAGCAAGGAGTAGCTCTTGTCTATTCCATATTTGGCTTAAGGAACTTTATCTGTGCTCATTTCAATCTCTGGTTTTATGCAGCACCCCAACTCACCTTTCACCTTAAGCAAGCATAAGTTGGTTTTCTAAATTTGAGACCCTGTTCTGTTTTGAAATTCAGTTCCTGTGTAGCCAAGTTTACATTCCGTGTATTACTGATATCTTATGATGTTTCTTTTTCTGTGTGACTTATTTCAGTTAGAATCATCATACCTGAATCCACTCATTGTGCTGCTAAGGGCCTGATGACATAGATTTCATTGCTGAGTGATATTGCTTTGTAAGTAAATACCACAAGTTCTTTATCCATTTTTCACTTTCTGCGATGTTGAACTTGTACTGTAAACGAGGTTCTTGTAAACAGAGCCGTTCCAAACTTTGGGGTGGCTGTGTCTTTTTGATTTTAATTTCCCTAAGCTATAGGACCATAAGTGGAAGTGCCCTAGGCTCTGTTACTTTGTTTTTTAGATGTTTCAGGAAACACCATACACTTCTCCCGAGTGTCTGTTGGCAATTTACATCCCGCCCATCAGCATAACAAGGCTCCCAGTTCTCCATGGCCTGTCCTGCCTTGCTGGATTTTACACTTTTTTCAGATGGCCCTTTTGACCGGGGGGAAGTGAGACTTCATTGTAGTGCAGATTTCCTTTGCAAGCTTGCTTGGTTGGCCAAAAAGGGCGTATGCGTTTTTTCCTGAATATATTCAGGAAAAAACGCATACGCCCTTTTTGGCCAAGTGCATCATTGTGGACGTTCTGCCTCTTTTCTTATGCTTTCAATGCAATTCCAGTCTACCTCCTGAAATCAGTTTCCTGCAATTCTGCCCCGCTTTCAAGTCCTCTTGGCAGCCTTACTTCAGTATATTTTTGGACGATAGCTGTCATTTATAACTCTGCAGGTTTGTGAATTACAGTGCCCCTGAGCTCCTTTCTTCAACTCGCTTTCTTGTGACCTGGCCGCAACACCGCAGGATGGCTTCAGGCCCTAATCTGGTTCCGGCACGGCACGCTGAGCCTTTGGTTAATTCCTCTTCCTGGTGGGAAATGAGAGTTAAATTTGCCCGTCCAGACACCTCCAGCTAGTCTCTCATTGGTTCTCGCTATTCCTGTTCATCTTCCGCAGAAATTGCAAACTGGGCTAAACAGGAGGTTAAAGGGACTGACTCTCCAAGTCGGGAGAGTGTTAGTAATGCGTCTGGAATGTTGCACCCGAGTACCAGGGTACAAAAACTGAGACATATTTAACACGTCTCCCGATCACATGGTTGATCATACTCTGGGTTCCACATGCATGTTTTAGCTGTAGGAAGAATACCTTAAACCTGGGTAGTTGAAACCCGTGGAATGGGTACCATGCAATATGACTTCAAAGGGTCTTTATTTGCTCACCAAACCTCTCCAATCCTATCACTGCTGCGTTTATGCCCCTGTACACACGCTTGATTCTCTTTCGGAGACATAGCAATCCATAGGTTTTAAGATACTTACTAGTCAGGTACATTCTTAGGCGTTTAATATGGGGTGTTGAGTCCATTTCGTTGAGCAAGGAGTAGCTCTTGTCTATTCCATATTTGGCTTAAGGAATTTATCTGTGCTCATTTCAATCTCTGGTTTTATGCAGCACCCCAACTCACCTTTCCCCTTAAGCAAGCATAAGTTGGTTTTCTAAATTTGAGACCCTGTTCTGTTCTGTAATTCAGTTCCTGTGTAGCCAAGATTACATTCCGTGTATTACTGATACCTTATGATGTTTCTTTTTCTGTGTGACTTATTTCAGTTAGAATCATCATACCTGAATCCACTCATTGTGCTGCTAAGGGCCTGATGACATAGATTTCATTGCTGAGTGATATTGTTTTGCAAGTAAATACCACAACTTCTTTATCCATTTTTCACTTTCTGCGATGTTGAACTTGTACTGTAAACGAGGTTCTTGTAAACAGAGGCGTCCCAAACTTTGGGGTGGCTGTGTCTTTTTGATTTTAATTTCCCTAAGCTATAGGACCATAAGTGGAAGTGCCCTAGGCTCTGTTGCTTTGTTTTTTAGATGTTTCAGGAAACACCATACACTTCACCCGAGTGTCTGTTGGCAATTTACATCCCGCCCAGCAGCATAACAAGGCTCCCAGGTCTCCATGGCCTGTCCTGCCTTGCTGGATTTTACACTTTTTTCAGATGGCCCTTTTGACCGGGGGGAAGTGAGACTTCATTGTAGTGCAGATTTCCTTTGCAAGCTTGCTTGGTTGGCCAAAAAGGGCGTATGCGTTTTTCCCTGAATATATTCAGGAAAAAACGCATACGCCCTTTTTGGCCAAGTGCATCATTGTGGACGTTCTGCCTCTTTTCCTATGCTTTCAATGCAATTCCAGTCTACCTCCTGAAATCGGTTTCCTGCAATTCTGCCCCGCTTTCAAGTCCTCTTGGCAGCCTTACTTCAGTATATTTTTGGACGATAGCTGTCATTTATAACTCTGCAGGTTTGTGAATTACAGTGCCCCTGAGCTCCTTTCTTCAACTCGCTTTCTTGTGACCTGGCCGCAACACCGCAGGATGGCTTCAGGCCCTAATCTGGTTCCGGCACGGCACGCTGAGCCTTTGGTTAATTCCTCTTCCTGGTGGGAAATGAGAGTTAAATTTGCCCGTCCAGACACCTCCAGCTAGTCTCTCATTGGTTCTCGCTATTCCTGTTCATCTTCCGCAGAAATTGCAAACTGGGCTAAACAGGAGGTTAAAGGGACTGACTCTCCAAGTCGGGAGAGTGTTAGTAATGCGTCTGGAATGTTGCACCCGAGTACCAGGGTACAAAAACTGAGACATATTTAACACGTCTCCCGATCACATGGTTGATCATACTCTGGGTTCCACATGCATGTTTTAGCTGTAGGAAGAATACCTTAAACCTGGGTAGTTGAAACCCGTGGAATGGGTACCATGCAATATGACTTCAAAGGGTCTTTATTTGCTCACCAAACCTCTCCAATCCTATCACTGCTGCGTTTATGCCCCTGTACACACGCTTGATTCTCTTTCGGAGACATAGCAATCCATAGGTTTTAAGATACTTACTAGTCAGGTACATTCTTAGGCGTTTAATATGGGGTGTTGAGTCCATTTCGTTGAGCAAGGAGTAGCTCTTGTCTATTCCATATTTGGCTTAAGGAATTTATCTGTGCTCATTTCAATCTCTGGTTTTATGCAGCACCCCAACTCACCTTTCCCCTTAAGCAAGCATAAGTTGGTTTTCTAAATTTGAGACCCTGTTCTGTTCTGTAATTCAGTTCCTGTGTAGCCAAGATTACATTCCGTGTATTACTGATACCTTATGATGTTTCTTTTTCTGTGTGACTTATTTCAGTTAGAATCATCATACCTGAATCCACTCATTGTGCTGCTAAGGGCCTGATGACATAGATTTCATTGCTGAGTGATATTGTTTTGCAAGTAAATACCACAACTTCTTTATCCATTTTTCACTTTCTGCGATGTTGAACTTGTACTGTAAACGAGGTTCTTGTAAACAGAGGCGTCCCAAACTTTGGGGTGGCTGTGTCTTTTTGATTTTAATTTCCCTAAGCTATAGGACCATAAGTGGAAGTGCCCTAGGCTCTGTTGCTTTGTTTTTTAGATGTTTCAGGAAACACCATACACTTCACCCGAGTGTCTGTTGGCAATTTACATCCCGCCCAGCAGCATAACAAGGCTCCCAGGTCTCCATGGCCTGTCCTGCCTTGCTGGATTTTACACTTTTTTCAGATGGCCCTTTTGACCGGGGGGAAGTGAGACTTCATTGTAGTGCAGATTTCCTTTGCAAGCTTGCTTGGTTGGCCAAAAAGGGCGTATGCGTTTTTCCCTGAATATATTCAGGAAAAAACGCATACGCCCTTTTTGGCCAAGTGCATCATTGTGGACGTTCTGCCTCTTTTCCTATGCTTTCAATGCAATTCCAGTCTACCTCCTGAAATCGGTTTCCTGCAATTCTGCCCCGCTTTCAAGTCCTCTTGGCAGCCTTACTTCAGTATATTTTTGGACGATAGCTGTCATTTATAACTCTGCAGGTTTGTGAATTACAGTGCCCATGAGCTCCTTTCTTCAACTCGCTTTCTTTTGAGCTGGCCGCAATACCGCAGGATGGCTTCAGGCCCTAATCTTGTTCCAGCACGGCACGCTGAGCCTTTGGTTAATTCCTCTTCCTGGTGGGAAATGAGAGTTAAATTTGCCCGTCCAGACACCTCCAGCAAGTCTCTCATTGGTTCTCGCTATCCTGTTCATCTTCCGCTGAAATTGCAAACTGGGCCAAACAGGAGGTTAAAGGGACTGACTCTCCAAGTCAGGAGAGTGTTAGTAAAGCGTCTGGAATGTTGCACCCGAGTACCAGGGTACGAAAACTGAGACATATTTGAACACGTCTCCCGATCACATGGTTGATCATACTCTGGGTTCCACATGCATGTTTTAGCTGTAGGAAGAATACCTTAAACCTGGGTAGTTGAAACCCGTGGAATGGGTACCATGCAATATGACTTCAAAGGGTCTTCATTTGCTCACCGAACCTCTCCAATCCTATCACTGCTGTGTTTATGCCCCTGTACACATGCTTGATTCTCTTTTGGAGACATAGCAATCCATAGGTTTTAAGATACTTACTAGTCAGGTACATTCTTAGGCGTTTAATATGGGGTGTTGAGTCCATTTCGTTGAGCAAGGAGTAGCTCTTGTCTATTCCATATTTGGCTTAAGGAACTTTATCTGTGCTCATTTCAATCTCTGGTTTTATGCAGCACCCCAACTCACCTTTCACCTTAAGCAAGCATAAGTTGGTTTTCTAAATTTGAGACCCTGTTCTGTTTTGAAATTCAGTTCCTGTGTAGCCAAGTTTACATTCCGTGTATTACTGATATCTTATGATGTTTCTTTTTCTGTGTGACTTATTTCAGTTAGAATCATCATACCTGAATCCACTCATTGTGCTGCTAAGGGCCTGATGACATAGATTTCATTGCTGAGTGATATTGCTTTGTAAGTAAATACCACAAGTTCTTTATCCATTTTTCACTTTCTGCGATGTTGAACTTGTACTGTAAACGAGGTTCTTGTAAACAGAGCCGTTCCAAACTTTGGGGTGGCTGTGTCTTTTTGATTTTAATTTCCCTAAGCTATAGGACCATAAGTGGAAGTGCCCTAGGCTCTGTTGCTTTGTTTTTTAGATGTTTCAGGAAACACCATACACTTCTCCCGAGTGTCTGTTGGCAATTTACATCCCGCCCATCAGCATAACAAGGCTCCCAGTTCTCCATGGCCTGTCCTGCCTTGCTGGATTTTACACTTTTTTCAGATGGCCCTTTTGACCGGGGGGAAGTGAGACTTCATTGTAGTGCAGATTTCCTTTGCAAGCTTGCTTGGTTGGCCAAAAAGGGCGTATGCGTTTTTCCCTGAATATATTCAGGAAAAAACTCATACGCCCTTTTTGGCCAAGTGCATCATTGTGGACGTTCTGCCTCTTTTCTTATGCTTTCAATGCAATTCCAGTCTACCTCCTGAAATCAGTTTCCTGCAATTCTGCCCCGCTTTCAAGTCCTCTTGGCAGCCTTACTTCAGTATATTTTTGGACGATAGCTGTCATTTATAACTCTGCAGGTTTGTGAATTACAGTGCCCCTGAGCTCCTTTCTTCAACTCGCTTTCTTGTGACCTGGCCGCAACACCGCAGGATGGCTTCAGGCCCTAATCTGGTTCCGGCACGGCACGCTGAGCCTTTGGTTAATTCCTCTTCCTGGTGGGAAATGAGAGTTAAATTTGCCCGTCCAGACACCTCCAGCTAGTCTCTCATTGGTTCTCGCTATTCCTGTTCATCTTCCGCAGAAATTGCAAACTGGGCTAAACAGGAGGTTAAAGGGACTGACTCTCCAAGTCGGGAGAGTGTTAGTAATGCGTCTGGAATGTTGCACCCGAGTACCAGGGTACAAAAACTGAGACATATTTGAACACGTCTCCCGATCACATGGTTGATCATACTCTGGGTTCCACATGCATGTTTTAGCTGTAGGAAGAATACCTTAAACCTGGGTAGTTGAAACCCGTGGAATGGGTACCATGCAATATGACTTCAAAGGGTCTTTATTTGCTCACCAAACCTCTCCAATCCTATCACTGCTGCGTTTATGCCCCTGAACACACGCTTGATTCTCTTTCGGAGACATAGCAATCCATAGGTTTTAAGATACTTACTAGTCAGGTACATTCTTAGGCGTTTAATATGGGGTGTTGAGTCCATTTCGTTGAGCAAAGAGTAGCTCTTGTCTATTCCATATTTGGCTTAAGGAATTTATCTGTGCTCATTTCAATCTCTGGTTTTATGCAGCACCCCAACTCACCTTTACCCTTAAGCAAGCATAAGTTGGTTTTCTAAATTTGAGACCCTGTTCTGTTCTGTAATTCAATTCCTGTGTAGGCAAGTTTACATTCCGTGTATTACTGATACCTTATGATGTTTCTTTTTCTGTGTGACTTATTTCAGTTAGAATCATCATACCTGAATCCACTCATTGTGCTGCTAAGGGCCTGATGACATAGATTTCATTGCTGAGTGATATTGTTTTGCAAGTAAATACCACAACTTCTTTATCCATTTTTCACTTTCTGCGATGTTGAACTTGTACTGTAAACGAGGTTCTTGTAAACAGAGGCGTCCCAAACTTTGGGGTGGCTGTGTCTTTTTGATTTTAATTTCCCTAAGCTATAGGACCATAAGTGGAAGTGCCCTAGGCTCTGTTGCTTTGTTTTTTAGATGTTTCAGGAAACACCATACACTTCACCCGAGTGTCTGTTGGCAATTTACATCCCGCCCAGCAGCATAACAAGGCTCCCAGGTCTCCATGGCCTGTCCTGCCTTGCTGGATTTTACACTTTTTTCAGATGGCCCTTTTGACCGGGGGGAAGTGAGACTTCATTGTAGTGCAGATTTCCTTTGCAAGCTTGCTTGGTTGGCCAAAAAGGGCGTATGCGTTTTTCCCTGAATATATTCAGGAAAAAACGCATACGCCCTTTTTGGCCAAGTGCATCATTGTGGACGTTCTGCCTCTTTTCCTATGCTTTCAATGCAATTCCAGTCTACCTCCTGAAATCGGTTTCCTGCAATTCTGCCCCGCTTTCAAGTCCTCTTGGCAGCCTTACTTCAGTATATTTTTGGACGATAGCTGTCATTTATAACTCTGCAGGTTTGTGAATTACAGTGCCCATGAGCTCCTTTCTTCAACTCGCTTTCTTTAGAGCTGGCCGCAATACCGCAGGATGGCCTCAGGCCCTAATCTTGTTCCAGCAAGGCATGCTGAGCCTTTGGTTAATTCCTCTTCCTGGTGGGAAATGAGAGTTAAATTTGCCCGTCCAGACACCTCCAGCAAGTCTCTCATTGGTTCTCGCTATCCTGTTCATCTTCCGCTGAAATTGCAAACTGGGCCAAACAGGAGGTTAAAGGGACTGACTCTCCAAGTCAGGAGAGTGTTAGTAAAGCGTCTGGAATGTTGCACCCGAGTACCAGGGTACGAAAACTGAGACATATTTGAACACGTCTCCCGATCACATGGTTGATCATACTCTGGGTTCCACATGCATGTTTTAGCTGTAGGAAGAATACCTTAAACCTGGGTAGTTGAAACCCGTGGAATGGGTACCATGCAATATGACTTCAAAGGGTCTTCATTTGCTCACCGAACCTCTCCAATCCTATCACTGCTGTGTTTATGCCCCTGTACACATGCTTGATTCTCTTTCGGAGACATAGCAATCCATAGGTTTTAAGATACTTACTAGTCAGGTACATTCTTAGGCGTTTAATATGGGGTGTTGAGTCCATTTCGTTGAGCAAGGAGTAGCTCTTGTCTATTCCATATTTGGCTTAAGGAACTTTATCTGTGCTCATTTCAATCTCTGGTTTTATGCAGCACCCCAACTCACCTTTCCCCTTAAGCAAGCATAAGTTGGTTTTCTAAATTTGAGACCCTGTTCTGTTTTGAAATTCAGTTCCTGTGTAGCCAAGTTTACATTCCGTGTATTACTGATATCTTATGATGTTTCTTTTTCTGTGTGACTTATTTCAGTTAGAATCATCATACCTGAATCCACTCATTGTGCTGCTAAGGGCCTGATGACATAGATTTCATTGCTGAGTGATATTGCTTTGTAAGTAAATACCACAAGTTCTTTATCCATTTTTCACTTTCTGCGATGTTGAACTTGTACTGTAAACGAGGTTCTTGTAAACAGAGCCGTTCCAAACTTTGGGGTGGCTGTGTCTTTTTGATTTTAATTTCCCTAAGCTATAGGACCATAAGTGGAAGTGCCCTAGGCTCTGTTGCTTTGTTTTTTAGATGTTTCAGGAAACACCATACACTTCTCCTGAGTGTCTGTTGGCAATTTACATCCCGCCCATCAGCATAACAAGGCTCCCAGTTCTCCATGGCCTGTCCTGCCTTGCTGGATTTTACACTTTTTTCAGATGGCCCTTTTGACCGGGGGGAAGTGAGACTTCATTGTAGTGCAGATTTCCTTTGCAAGCTTGCTTGGTTGGCCAAAAAGGGCGTATGCGTTTTTTCCTGAATATATTCAGGAAAAAACGCATACGCCCTTTTTGGCCAAGTGCATCATTGTGGACGTTCTGCCTCTTTTCCTATGCTTTCAATGCAATTCCAGTCTACCTCCTGAAATCGGTTTCCTGCAATTCTGCCCCGCTTTCAAGTCCTCTTGGCAGCCTTACTTCAGTCTATTTTTGGACGATAGCTGTCATTTATAACACTGCAGGTTTGTGAATTACAGTGCCCCTGAGCTCCTTTCTTCAACTCGCTTTCTTTTGAGCTGGCCGCAACACCGCAGGATGTCTTCAGGCTCTAATCTGGTTCCGGCACGGCACACTGAGCCTTTGGTTATTTCCTCTTCCTGGTGGGAAATGAGAGTTAAATTTTCCCGTCCAGACAACTCCAGCTAGTCTCTCATTGGTTCTCCCTATTCCTGTTCATCTTCCGCAGAAATTGCAAACTGGGCCAAACAGGAGTTTAAAGGCGCTGACTCTCCAAGTCGGGAGAGTGTTAGTAAAGAATCTGGAATGTTGCACCCGAGTACCAGGGGAGGAAAACTGAGACATATTTGAACACGTCTCCCGTTCACACGGCTGATCATACTCTGGGTTCCACATGCATGTTTTAGCTGAAGGAAGAATACCTTAAACCTGGAGAGTTGAGACCCGTGTAATGGGTACCATGCAAATTGACTTCAAAGGGTCTTCATTTGCTCACCGAACCTCTCCAATCCTATCACTGCTGCGTTTATGCCCCTGTACACACGCTTGATTCTCTTTTGGAGACATAGCAATCCATAGGTTTTAAGATACTTACTAGTCAGGTACATTCTTAGGCGTTTAATATGGGGTGTTGAGTCCATTTCGTTGAGCAAGGAGTAGCTCTTGTCTATTCCATATTTGGCATAAGGAACTTTATCTGTGCTCATTTCAATCTCTGGTTTTATGCAGCACCCCAACTCACCTTTCCCCTTAAGCAAGCATAAGTTGGTTTTCTAAATTTGAGACCCTGTTCTGTTTTGGAATTCAGTTCCTGTGTAGCCAAGTTTATATTCCGTGTATTAGTGATATCTTATGATGTTTCTTTTTCTGTGTGACTTATTTCAGTTAGAATCATCATACCTGAATCCACTCATTGTGCTGCTAAGGGCCTGATGACATAGATTTCATTGCTGAGTGATATTGCTTTGTAAGTAAATACCACAACTTCTTTATCCATTTTTCATTTTCTGCGATGTTGAACTTGTACTGTAAACGAGGTTCTTGTAAACAGAGGCGTCCCAAACTTTGGGGTGGCTGTGTCTTTTTGATTTTAATTTCCCTAAGCTATAGGACCATAAGTGGAAGTGCCCTAGGCTCTGTTACTTTGTTTTTTAGATGTTTCAGGAAACACCATACACTTCTCCCGAGTGTCTGTTGGCAATTTACATCCCGCCCATCAGCATAACAAGGCTCCCAGTTCTCCATGGCCTGTCCTGCCTTGCTGGATTTTACACTTTTTTCAGATGGCCCTTTTGACCGGGGGGAAGTGAGACTTCATTGTAGTGCAGATTTCCTTTGCAAGCTTGCTTGGTTGGCCAAAAAGGGCGTATGCGTTTTTTCCTGAATATATTCAGGAAAAAACGCATACGCCCTTTTTGGCCAAGTGCATCATTGTGGACGTTCTGCCTCTTTTCTTATGCTTTCAATGCAATTCCAGTCTACCTCCTGAAATCAGTTTCCTGCAATTCTGCCCCGCTTTCAAGTCCTCTTGGCAGCCTTACTTCAGTATATTTTTGGACGATAGCTGTCATTTATAACTCTGCAGGTTTGTGAATTACAGTGCCCCTGAGCTCGTTTCTTCAACTCGCTTTCTTGTGACCTGGCCGCAACACCGCAGGATGGCTTCAGGCCCTAATCTAGTTCCGGCACGGCACGCTGAGCCTTTGGTTAATTCCTCTTCCTGGTGGGAAATGAGAGTTAAATTTGCCCGTCCAGACACCTCCAGCTAGTCTCTCATTGGTTCTCGCTATTCCTGTTCATCTTCCGCAGAAATTGCAAACTGGGCTAAACAGGAGGTTAAAGGGACTGACTCTCCAAGTCGGGAGAGTGTTAGTAAAGCGTGTGGAATGTTGCACCCGAGTACCAGGGTACAAAAACTGAGACATATTTGAACACGTCTCCCGATCACATGGTTGATCATACTCTGGGTTCCACATGCATGTTTTAGCTGTAGGAAGAATACCTTAAACCTCGGTAGTTGAAACCCGTGGAATGGGTACCATGCAATATGACTTCAAAGGGTCTTTATTTGCTCACCAAACCTCTCCAATCCTATAACTGCTGCGTTTATGCCCCTGTACACACGATTGATTCTCTTTCGGAGACATAGCAATCCATAGGTTTTAAGATACTTACTAGTCAGGTACATTCTTAGGCGTTTAATATGGGGTGTTGAGTCCATTTCGTTGAGCAAGGAGTAGCTCTTGTCTATTCCATATTTGGCTTAAGGAATTTATCTGTGCTCATTTCAATCTCTGGTTTTATGCAGCACCCCAACTCACCTTTACCCTTAAGCAAGCATAAGTTGGTTTTCTAAATTTGAGACCCTGTTCTGTTTTGTAATTCAATTCCTGTGTAGGCAATTTTACATTCCGTGTATTACTGATACCTTATGATGTTTCTTTTTCTGTGTGACTTATTTCAGTTAGAATCATCATACCTAAATCCACTCATTGTGTTGCTAAGGGCCTGATGACATAGATTTCATTGCTGAGTGATATTGTTTTGCAAGTAAATACCACAACTTCTTTATCCATTTTTCACTTTCTGCGATGTTGAACTTGTACTGTAAACGAGGTTCTTGTAAACAGAGGCGTCCCAAACTTTGGGGTGGCTGTGTCTTTTTGATTTTAATTTCCCTAAGCTATAGGACCATAAGTGGAAGTGCCCTAGGCTCTGTTGCTTTGTTTTTTAGATGTTTCAGGAAACACCATACACTTCACCCAAGTGTCTGTTGGCAATTTACATCCCGCCCAGCAGCATAACAAGGCTCCCAGGTCTCCATGGCCTGTCCTGCCTTGCTGGATTTTACACTTTTTTCAGATGGCCCTTTTGACCGGGGGGAAGTGAGACTTCATTGTAGTGCAGATTTCCTTTGCAAGCTTGCTTGGTTGGCCAAAAAGGGCGTATGCGTTTTTCCCTGAATATATTCAGGAAAAAACGCATACGCCCTTTTTGGCCAAGTGCATCATTGTGGACGTTCTGCCTCTTTTCCTATGCTTTCAATGCAATTCCAGTCTACCTCCTGAAATCGGTTTCCTGCAATTCTGCCCCGCTTTCAAGTCCTCTTGGCAGCCTTACTTCAGTATATTTTTGGACGATAGCTGTCATTTATAACTCTGCAGGTTTGTGAATTACAGTGCCCATGAGCTCCTTTCTTCAACTCGCTTTCTTTTGAGCTGGCCGCAATACCGCAGGATGGCTTCAGGCCCTAATCTTGTTCCAGCACGGCACGCTGAGCCTTTGGTTAATTCCTCTTCCTGGTGGGAAATGAGAGTTAAATTTGCCCGTCCAGACACCTCCAGCAAGTCTCTCATTGGTTCTCGCTATCCTGTTCATCTTCCGCTGAAATTGCAAACTGGGCCAAACAGGAGGTTAAAGGGACTGACTCTCCAAGTCAGGAGAGTGTTAGTAAAGCGTCTGGAATGTTGCACCCGAGTACCAGGGTACGAAAACTGAGACATATTTGAACACGTCTCCCGATCACATGGTTGATCATACTCTGGGTTCCACATGCATGTTTTAGCTGTAGGAAGAATACCTTAAACCTGGGTAGTTGAAACCCGTGGAATGGGTACCATGCAATATGACTTCAAAGGGTCTTCATTTGCTCACCGAACCTCTCCAATCCTATCACTGCTGTGTTTATGCCCCTGTACACATGCTTGATTCTCTTTCGGAGACATAGCAATCCATAGGTTTTAAGATACTTACTAGTCAGGTACATTCTTAGGCGTTTAATATGCGGTGTTGAGTCCATTTCGTTGAGCAAGGAGTAGCTCTTGTCTATTCCATATTTGGCTTAAGGAACTTTATCTGTGCTCATTTCAATCTCTGGTTTTATGCAGCACCCCAACTCACCTTTCACCTTAAGCAAGCATAAGTTGGTTTTCTAAATTTGAGACACTGTTCTGTTTTGAAATTCAGTTCCTGTGTAGCCAAGTTTACATTCCGTGTATTACTGATATCTTATGATGTTTCTTTTTCTGTGTGACTTATTTCAGTTAGAATCATCATACCTGAATCCACTCATTGTGCTGCTAAGGGCCTGATGACATAGATTTCATTGCTGAGTGATATTGCTTTGTAAGTAAATACCACAAGTTCTTTATCCATTTTTCACTTTCTGCGATGTTGAACTTGTACTGTAAACGAGGTTCTTGTAAACAGAGCCGTTCCAAACTTTGGGGTGGCTGTGTCTTTTTGATTTTAATTTCCCTAAGCTATAGGACCATAAGTGGAAGTGCCCTAGGCTCTGTTGCTTTGTTTTTTAGATGTTTCAGGAAACACCATACACTTCTCCCGAGTGTCTGTTGGCAATTTACATCCCGCCCATCAGCATAACAAGGCTCCCAGTTCTCCATGGCCTGTCCTGCCTTGCTGGATTTTACACTTTTTTCAGATGGCCCTTTTGACCGGGGGGAAGTGAGACTTCATTGTAGTGCAGATTTCCTTTGCAAGCTTGCTTGGTTGGCCAAAAAGGGCGTATGCGTTTTTTCCTGAATATATTCAGGAAAAAACGCATACGCCCTTTTTGGCCAAGTGCATCATTGTGGACGTTCTGCCTCTTTTCCTATGCTTTCAATGCAATTCCAGTCTACCTCCTGAAATCGGTTTCCTGCAATTCTGCCCCGCTTTCAAGTCCTCTTGGCAGCCTTACTTCAGTCTATTTTTGGACGATAGCTGTCATTTATAACACTGCAGGTTTGTGAATTACAGTGCCCCAGAGCTCCTTTCTTCAACTCGCTTTCTTTTGAGCTGGCCGCAACACCGCAGGATGGCTTCAGGGTCTAATCTGGTTCCGGCACGGCACACTGAGCCTTTGGTTATTTCCTCTTCCTGGTGGGAAATGAGAGTTAAATTTGCCCGTCCAGACAACTCCAGCTAGTCTCTCATTGGTTCTCCCTATTCCTGTTCATCTTCCGCAGAAATTGCAAACTGGGCCAAACAGGAGGTTAAAGGCGCTGACTCTCCAAGTCGGGAGAGTGTTAGTAAAGAATCTGGAATGTTGCACCCGAGTACCAGGGGAGGAAAACTGAGACATATTTGAACACGTCTCCCGTTCACACGGTTGATCATACTCTGGGTTCCACATGCATGTTTTAGCTGAAGGAAGAATACCTTAAACCTGGAGAGTTGAGACCCGTGTAATGGGTACCATGCAAATTGACTTCAAAGGGTCTTCATTTGCTCACCGAACCTCTCCAATCCTATCACTGCTGCGTTTATGCCCCTGTACACACGCTTGATTCTCTTTTGGAGACATAGCAATCCATAGGTTTTAAGATACTTACTAGTCAGGTACATTCTTAGGCGTTTAATGTGGGGTGTTGAGTCCATTTCGTTGAGCAAGGAGTAGCTCTTGTCTATTCCATATTTGGCATAAGGAACTTTATCTGTGCTCATTTCAATCTCTGGTTTTATGCAGCACCCCAACTCACCTTTCCCCTTAAGCAAGCATAAGTTGGTTTTCTAAATTTGAGACCCTGTTCTGTTTTGGAATTCAGTTCCTGTGTAGCCAAGTTTATATTCCGTGTATTAGTGATATCTTATGATGTTTCTTTTTCTGTGTGACTTATTTCAGTTACAATCATCATACCTGAATCCACTCATTGTGCTGCTAAGGGCCTGATGACATAGATTTCATTGCTGAGTGATATTGCTTTGTAAGTAAATACCACAACTTCTTTATCCATTTTTCATTTTCTGCGATGTTGAACTTGTACTGTAAACGAGGTTCTTGTAAACAGAGGCGTCCCAAACTTTGGGGTGGCTGTGTCTTTTTGATTTTAATTTCCCTAAGCTATAGGACCATAAGTGGAAGTGCCCTAGGCTCTGTTACTTTGTTTTTTAGATGTTTCAGGAAACACCATACACTTCTCCCGAGTGTCTGTTGGCAATTTACATCCCGCCCATCAGCATAACAAGGCTCCCAGTTCTCCATGGCCTGTCCTGCCTTTCTGGATTTTACACTTTTTTCAGATGGCCCTTTTGACCGGGGGGAAGTGAGACTTCATTGTAGTGCAGATTTCCTTTGCAAGCTTGCTTGGTTGGCCAAAAAGTGCGTATGCGTTTTTTCCTGAATATATTCAGGAAAAAACGCATACGCCCTTTTTGGCCAAGTGCATCATTGTGGACGTTCTGCCTCTTTTCCTATGCTTTCAATGCAATTCCAGTCTACCTCCTGAAATCAGTTTCCTGCAATTCTGCCCCGCTTTCAAGTCCTCTTGGCAGCCTTACTTCAGTATATTTTTGGACGATAGCTGTCATTTATAACTCTGCAGGTTTGTGAATTACAGTGCCCCTGAGCTCCTTTCTTCAACTCGCTTTCTTGTGACCTGGCCGCAACACCGCAGGATGGCTTCAGGCCCTAATCTGGTTCCGGCACGGCACGCTGAGCCTTTGGTTAATTCCTCTTCCTGGTGGGAAATGAGAGTTAAATTTGCCCGTCCAGGCACCTCCAGCTAGTCTCTCATTGGTTCTCGCTATTCCTGTTCATCTTCTGCAGAAATTGCAAACTGGGCTAAACAGGAGGTTAAAGGGACTGACTCTCCAAGTCGGGAGAGTGTTAGTAAAGCGTCTGGAATGTTGCACCCGAGTACCAGGGTACGAAAACTGAGACATATTTGAACACGTCTCCCGATCACATGGTTGATCATACTCTGGGTTCCACATGCATGTTTTAGCTGTAGGAAGAATACCTTAAACCTGGGTAGTTGAAACCCGTGGAATGGGTACCATGCAATATGACTTCAAAGGGTCTTTATTTGCTCACCGAACCTCTCCAATCCTATCACTGCTGCGTTTATGCCCCTGTACACACGCTTGATTCTCTTTCGGAGACATAGCAATCCATAGGTTTTAAGATACTTACTAGTCAGGTACATTCTTAGGCGTTTAATATGGGGTGTTGAGTCCATTTCGTTGAGCAAGGAGTAGCTCTTGTCTATTCCATATTTGGCTTAAGGAATTTATCTGTGCTCATTTCAATCTCTGGTTTTATGCAGCACCCCAACTCACCTTTACCCTTAAGCAAGCATAAGTTGGTTTTCTAAATTTGAGACCCTGTTCTGTTCTGTAATTCAGTTCCTGTGTAGCCAAGTTTACATTCCGTGTATTACTGATACCTTATGATGTTTCTTTTTCTGTGTGACTTATTTCAGTTAGAATCATCATACCTGAATCCACTCATTGTGCTGCTAAGGGCCTGGTGACATAGATTTCATTGCTGAGTGATATTGCTTTGTAAGTAAATACCACAACTTCTTTATCCATTTTTCACTTTCTGCGATGTTGAACTTGTACTGTAAACGAGGTTCTTGTAAACAGAGGCGTCCCAAATTTTGGGGTGGCTGTGTCTTTTGGATTTTAATTTCCCTATGCTATAGGACCATAAGTGGAAGTGCCCTAGGCTCTGTTGCTTTGTTTCTTAGATGCATCAGGAAACACCATACACTTCTCCCGAGTGTCTGTTGGCAATTTACATCCCGCCCATCAGCATAACAAGGCTCCCAGTTCTCCATGGCCTGTCCTGCCTTTCTGGATTTTACACTTTTTTCAGATGGCCCTTTTGACCGGGGGGAAGTGAGACTTCATTGTAGTGCAGATTTCCTTTGCAAGCTTGCTTGGTTGGCCAGAAAGGGCGTATGCGTTTTTTCCTGAATATATTCAGGAAAAAACGCATACGCCCTTTTTGGCCAAGTGCATCATTGTGGACGTTCTGCCTCTTTTCCTATGCTTTCAATGCAATTCCAGTCTACCTCCTGAAATCGGTTTCCTGCAATTCTGCCCCGCTTTCAAGTCCTCTTGGCAGCCTTACTTCAGTCTATTTTTGGACGATAGCTGTCATTTATAACTCTGCAGGTTTGTGAATTACAGTGCCCCTGAGCTCCTTTCTTCAACTCGCTTTCTTTTGAGCTGGCCGCAACACCGCAGGATGGCTTCAGGGTCTAATCTGGTTCCGGCACGGCACACTGAGCCTTTGGTTATTTCCTCTTCCTGGTGGGAAATGAGAGTTAAATTTGCCCGTCCAGACAACTCCAGCTAGGCTCTCATTGGTTCTCCCTATTCCTGTTCATCTTCCGCAGAAATTGCAAACTGGGCCAAACAGGAGGTTAAAGGCGCTGACTCTCCAAGTCGGGAGAGTGTTAGTAAAGCGTCTGGAATGTTGCACCCGAGTACCGGGGAGGAAAACTGAGACATATTTGAACACGTCTCCTGTTCACACGGTTGATCATACTCTGGGTTCCACATGCATGTTTTTGCTGAAGGAAGAATACCTTAAACCTGGAGAGTTGAGACCCGTGGAATGGGTACCATGCAATATGACTTCAAAGGGTCTTCATTTGCTCACCGAACCTCTCCAATCCTATCACTGCTGAGTTTATGCCCCTGTACACACGCTTGATTCTCTTTTGGAGACATAGCAATCCATAGGTTTTAAGATACTTACTAGTCAGGTACATTCTTAGGCGTTTAATATGCGGTGTTGAGTCCATTTCGTTGAGCAAGGAGTAGCTCTTGTCTATTCCATATTTGGCTTAAGGAACTTTATCTGTGCTCATTTCAATCTCTGGTTTTATGCAGCACCCCAACACACCTTTCCCCTTAAGCAAGCATAAGTTGGTTTTCTAAATTTGAGACCCTGTTCTGTTTTGGAATTCACTTCCTGTGTAGCCAAGTTTACATTCCGTGTATTAGTGATATCTTATGATGTTTCTTCTTCTGTGTGACTTATTTCAGTTAGAATCATCGTACCTAAATCCACTTATTATGCTGCTACGGGCCTGATGACATAGATTTAATTGCTGAGTGATACTGCATTGTACGTAAGTACCACAAGTTCTTTATCCATTTTTCACTTTCTGTGATATTGAAATTGTATGGTAAAGGAGGTTCTTGTAAACAGAGGCGTCCCGAACTTTGGGGTGGCTGTGTCTTTTTGATTTTAATTTCCCTAAGCTATAGGACCATAAGTGGAAGTGCCCTAGGCTCTGTTGCTTTGTTTTTTAGATGTTTCAGGAAACACCATACACTTCTCCCAAGTGGCTGTTGGCAATTTACATCCCACCCATCAGCATAACAAGGCTCCCAGTTCTCCATGGCCTGTCCTGCCTTTCTGGATTTTACACTTTTTTCAGATGGCCCCTTTGATCGGGGGGAAGTGAGACTTCATTGTAGTGCAGATTTCCTTTGCAAGCTTGCTTGGTTGGCCAAAAAGGGCGTATGCGTTTTTTCCTGAATATATTCAGGAAAAAACGCATACGCCCTTTTTGGCCAAGTGCATCATTGTGGACGTTCTGCCTCTTTTCCTATGCTTTCAATGCAATTCCAGTCTACCTCCTGAAATCGGTTTCCTGCAATTCTGCCCCGCTTTCAAGTCCTCTTGGCAGCCTTACTTCAGTATATTTTTGGACGATAGCTGTCATTTATAACTCTGCAGGTTTGTGAATTACAGTGCCCCTGAGCTCCTTTCTTCAACTCGCTTTCTTTTGAGCTGACCGCAACAACGCAGGATGGCTTCAGGTCCTAATCTGGTTCCGGCACGGCACGCTGAGCCTTTGGTTATTTCCTCTTCCTGGTGGGAAATGAGAGTTAAATTTGCCCGTCCAGACACCTCCAGCTAGTCTCTCATTGGTTCTCGCTATTCCTGTTCATCTTCCGCAGAAATTGCAAACTGGGCCAAACAGGAGGTTAAAGGGACTGACTCTCCAAGTCGGGAGAGTGTTAGTAAAGCGTCTGGAATGTTGCACCCGAGTACCAGGGTACGAAAACTGAGACATATTTGAACACGTCTCCCGATCACATGGTTGATCATACTCTAGGTTCCTCATGCATGTTTTAGCTGAAGGAAGAATACCTTAAACCTGGAGAGTTGAGACTCGTGGAATGGGTACCATGCAATATGTCTTCAAAGGGTCTTCATTTGCTCACCGAACCTCTCCAATCCTATCACTGCTGTGTTTATGCCCCTGTACACATGCTTGATTCTCTTTCGGAGACATAGCAATCCATAGGTTTTAAGATTCTTACTAGTGAGATACATTCTTAGGCGTTTAATATGGGGTGTTGAGTCCATTTCGTTGAGCAAGGAGTAGCTCTTGTCTATTCCATATTTGGCTTAAGGAACTTTATCTGTGCTCCTTTCAATCTCTGGTTTTATGCAGCACCCCAACTCACCTTTCGCCTTAAGCAAGCATAAGTTGGTTTTCTAAATTTGAGACCCTGTTCTGTTCTGTAATTCAGTTCCTGTGTAGCCAAGTTTACATTCCGTGTATTACTGATATCTTATGATGTTTCTTTTTCTGTGTGACTTATTTCAGTTAGAATCATCATATCTGAATCCACTCATTGTGCTGCTAAGGGCCTGATGACATAGATTTCAGTGCTGAGTGATATTGCTTTGTAAGTATATACCACAACTTCTTTATCCATTTTTCAATTTCTGCGATGTTGAACTTGTACTGTAAACGAGGTTCTTGTAAACAGAGGCGTTCCAAACTTTGGGGTGGCTGTGTCTTTTTGATTTTAATTTCCCTAAGCTATAGGACCATAAGTGGAAGTGCCCTAGGCTCTGTTGCTTTGTTTTTTAGATGTTTCAGGAAACACCATACACTTCTCCCGAGTGTCTGTTGGCAATTTACATCCCGCCCATCAGCATAACAAGGCTCCCAGTTCTCCATGGCCTGTCCTGCCTTTCTGGATTTTACACTTTTTTCAGATGGCCCTTTTGACCGGGGGGAAGTGAGACTTCATTGTAGTGCAGATTGCCTTTGCAAGCTTGCTTGGTTGGCCAAAAAGGGCGTATGCGTTTTTCCCTGAATATATTCAGGAAAAAACGCATACGCCCTTTTTGGCCAAGTGCATCATTGTGGACGTTCTGCCTCTTTTCCTATGCTTTCAATGCAATTCCAGTCTACCTCCTGAAATCGGTTTCCTGCAATTCTGCCCCGCTTTCAAGTCCTCTTGGCAGCCTTACTTCAGTATATTTTTGGACGATAGCTGTCATTTATAACTCTGCAGGTTTGTGAATTACAGTGCCCCTGAGCTCCTTTCTTCAACTCGCTTTCATTTGAGCTGGCCGCAACACCGCAAGATGGCTTCAGGCCCTAATCTGTTTCGGGCACGGCACGTTGAGCCTTTGGTTAATTCCTCTTCCTGGTGGGAAATGAGAGTTAAATTTGCCCGTCCAGACACCTCCAGCTAGTCTCTCATTGGTTCTCCCTATTCCTGTTCATCTTCCGCAGAAATTGCAAACTGGGCCAAACAGGAGGTTAAAGGGACTGACTCTCCAAGTTGGGAGAGTGTTAGTAAAGCGTCTGGAATGTTGCACCCGAGTACCAGGGTACGAAAACTGAGACATATTTGAACACGTATCCCGATCACATGGTTGATCATACTCTAGGTTCCACATGCATGTTTTAGCTGAAGGAAGAATACCTTAAACCTGGGTAGTTGAAACCCGTGGAATGGGTACCATGCAATATGACTTCAAAGGGTCTTCATTTGCTCAACGAACCTCTCCAATTCTATCACTGCTGCATTTATGCCCCTGTACACATGCTTGGCTCTCTTTCGGAGACATAGCAATCCATAGGTTTTAAGATACTTACTAGTCAGGTACATTCTTAGGCGTTTAATATGCGGTGTTGTGTCCATTTAGTTGAGCAAGGAGTAGCTCTTGTCTATTCCATATTTGGCTTAAGGAACTTTATCTGTGCTCATTTCAATCTCTGGTTTTATGCAGCACCCCAACTCACCTTTCCCCTTAAGCAAGCATAAGTTGGTTTTCTAAATTTGAGACCCTGTTCTGTTCTGTAATTCAGTTCCTGTGTAGCCAAGTTTACATTCCGTGTATTACTGATATCTTATGATGTTTCTTTTTCTGTGTGAGTTATTTCAGTTAGAATTATCATACTTGAATCCACTCATTATGCTGCTACGGGCCTGATGACATAGATTTCATTGCTGAGTGATATTGCTTTGTAAGTAAATACCACAACTTCTTTATCCATTTTTCACTTTCTGCGATGTTGAACTTGTACTGTAAACGAGGTTCTTGTAAACAGAGGCGTCCCAAACTTTGGGGTCGCTGTGTCTTTTTGATTTTAATTTCCCTAAGCTATAGGACCATAAGTGGAAGTGCCCTAGGCTCTGTTGCTTTGTTTTTTAGATGTTTCAGGAAACACCATACACTTCTCCCGAGTGTCTGTTGGCAATTTACATCCCGCCCATCAGCATAACAAGGCTCCCAGTTCTCCATGGCCTGTCCTGCCTTTCTGGATTTTACACTTTTTTTCAGATGGCCCTTTTGACCGGGGGGAAGTGAGACTTCATTGTACTGCAGATTTCCTTTGCAAGTTTGCTTGGTTGGCCAAAAAGGGCGTATGCGTTTTTTCCTGAATATATTCAGGAAAAAACGCATACGCTCTTTTTGGCCAAGTGCATCATTGTGGACGTTCTGCCTCTTTTCCTATGCTTTCAATGCAATTCCAGTCTACCTCCTGCAATCGGTTTCCTGCAATTCTGCCCCGCTTTCAAGTCCTCTTGGCAGCCTTACTTCAGTATATTTTTGGACGATAGCTGTCATTTATAACTCTGCAGGTTTGTGAATTACAGTGCTCCTGAGCTCCTTTCTTCAACTCGCTTTCTTGTGAGCTGGCCGCAACACCGCAGGATGGCTTCAGGCTCTAATATGGTTCTGGCACGGCACGCTGAGACTTTGGTTAATTCCTCTTCCTGGTGGGAAATGAGAGTTAAATTTGCCCGTCCAGACACCTCCAGCTAGTCTCTCATTGGTTCTCGCTAATCCTGTTCATCTTCCGCATAAATTGCAAACTGGGCCAAACAGGAGGTTAAAGGCGCTGACTCTCCAAGTGGGGAGAGTGTTAGTAAAGCGTCTGTAATGTTGCACCCGAGTACCAGGGGAGGAAAACTGAGACATATTTGAACACGTCTCCTGTTCACACAGTTGATCATACTCTGGGTTCCACATGCATGTTTTAGCTGAAGGAAGAATACCTTAAACCTGGAGAGTTGAGACCCGTGGAATGGGTACCATGCAATATGACTTCAAAGGGTCTTCATTTGCTCACCGAACCTCTCCAATCCTATCACTGCTGCGTTTATGCCCCTGTACACACACTTGATAATCTTTTGGAGACATAGCAATCCATAGGTTTTAAGATACTTACTAGTCAGGTACATTCTTAGGCGTTTAATATGCGTTGTTGAGTCCATTTCGTTGAGCAAGGAGTAGCTCTTGTCTATTCCATATTTGGCTTAAGGAACTTTATCTGTGCTCATTTCAATCTTTGGTTTTATGCAGCACCCCAACTCACCTTTCCCCTTAAGCAAGCATAAGTTGGTTTTCTAAATTTGAGACCCTGTTCTGATTTGGAATTCAGTTCCTGTGTAGCCAAGTTTACATTCCGTGTATTAGTGATATCTTATGATGTTTCTTTTACTGTGTGACTTATTTCAGTTAGAATCATCGTACCTGAATCCCCTCATTGTGCTGCTACGGGCCTGACGACATAGATTTCATTGCTGAGTGATACTGCATTGTACGTAAGTACCACAAGTTCTTTATCCATTTTTCACTTTCTGTGATATTGAACGTGTATGGGATACGAGGTTCTTGTAAACAGAGGCGTCCCAAACTTTGGGGTGGCTGTGTCTTTTTGATTTTAATTTCCCTAAGCTATAGGACCATAAGTGGAAGTGCCCTAGGCTCTGTTGCTTTGTTTTTTAGATGTTTCAGGAGACACCATACACTTCTCTCCAGTGTCTGTTGGCAATTTACATCCCGCCCATCAGCATAACAAGGCTCCCAGTTCTCCATGGCCTGTCCTGCCTTTCTGGATTTTACACTTTTTTCAGATGGCCCTTTTGACCGGGGGGAAGTGAGACTTCATTGTAGTGCAGATTTCCTTTGCAAGTTTGCTTGGTTGGCCAAAAAGTGCGTATGCGTTTTTTCCTGAATATATTCAGCAAAAAACGCATACGCCCTTTTTGGCCAAGTGCATCATTGTGGACGTTCTGCCTCTTTTCCTATGCTTTCAATGCAATTCCAGTCTACCTCCTGAAATCGGTTTCCTGCAATTCTGCCCCACTTTCAAGTCCTCTTGGCAGCCTTACTTCAGTATATTTTCGGACGATAGCTGTCATTTATAACTCTGCAGGTTTGTGAATTACAGTGCCCCTGAGCTCCTTTCTTCAACTCGCTTTCTTGTGAGCTGGCCGCAACACCGCAGGATGGCTTCAGGCCCTAATCTGGTTCGGGCACGGCACGCTGAGCCTTTGGTTAATTCCTCTTCCTGGTGGGAAATGAGAGTTAAATTTGCCCGTCCAGACACCTCCAGCTAGTCTCTCATTGGTTCTCCCTATTCCTGTTCATCTTCCGCAGAAATTGCAAAGTGGGCCAAACAGGAGGTTAAAGGGACTGACTCTCCAAGTCGGGAGAGTGTTAGTAAAGCGTCTGGAATGTTGCACCCGAGTACCAGGGGAGGAAAACTGAGACATATTTGAACACGTCTCCCGATCACATGGTTGATCATACTCTGGGTTCCACATGCATGTTTTAGCTGAAGGAAGAATACCTTAAAGCTGGGTAGTTGAAACCCGTGGAATGGGTACCATGCAATATGACTTCAAAGGGTCTTCATTTGCTCACCGAACCTCTCCAATCCTATCACTGCTGCGTTTATGCCCCTGTACACATGCTTGATTCTCTTTCGGAGACATAGCAATCCATAGGTTTTAAGATATTTACTAGCCAGGTACATTCTTAGGCGTTTAATATGCGGTGTTGAGTCCATTTCGTTGAGCAAGGAGTAGCTCTTGTCTATTCCATATTTGGCTTAAGGAACTTTATCTGTGCTCATTTCAATTTCTGGTTTTATGCAGCACCCCAACTCACCTTTCCCCTTAAGCAAGCATAAGTTGGTTTTCTAAATTTGAGACCGTGTTCTGTTTTGGAATTCAGTTCCTGTGTAGCCAAGTTTACATTCCGTGTATTAGTGATATCTTATGATGTTTCTTTTTCTGTGTGACTTATTTCAGTTAGAATCATCGTACCTGAATCCACTCATTATGCTGCTACGGGCCTGATGACATAGATTTCATTGCTGAGTGATATTGCTTTGTAAGTAAATACCACAACTTCTTTATCCATTTTTCACTTTCTGCGATGTTGAACTTGTACTGTAAACGAGGTTCTTGTAAACAGAGGCGTCCCAAACTTTGGGGTCGCTGTGTCTTTTTGATTTTAATTTCCCTAAGCTATAGGACCATAAGTGGAAGTGCCCTAGGCTCTGTTGCTTTGTTTTTTAGATGTTTCAGGAAACACCATACACTTCTCCCGAGTGTCTGTTGGCAATTTACATCCCGCCCTTCAGCATAACAAGGCTCCCAGTTCTCCATGGCCTGTCCTGCCTTTCTGGATTTTACACTTTTTTCAGATGGCCCTTTTGACCGGGGGGAAGTGAGACTTCATTGTAGTGCAGATTTCCTTTGCAAGCTTGCTTGGTTGGCCAAAAAGGGCGTATGCGTTTTTTCCTGAATATATTCAGGAAAAAACGCATACGCCCTTTTTGGCCAAGTGCATCATTGGGGACGTTCTGCCTCTTTTCCTATGCTTTCAATGCAATACCAGTCTACCTCCTGAAATCGGTTTCCTGCAATTCTGCCCCGCTTTCAAGTCCTCTTGGCAGCCTTACTTCAGTATATTTTTGGACGATACCTGTCATTTATAACTCTGCAGGTTTGTGAATTACAGGGCCCCTGAGCTCCTTTCTTCAACTCGCTTTCTTGTGAGCTGGTCGCAACACTGCAGGATGGCTTCAGGCCCTAATCTGGTTCCGGAACAGCATGCTGAGCCTTTGGTTAATTCCTCTTCCTGGTGGGAAATGAGAGTTAAATTTGCCCGTCCAGACACCTCCAGCAAGTGTCTCATTGGTTCTCGCTATTCCTGTTCATCTTCCGCAGAAATTGCAAACTGGGCCAAACAGGAGGTTAAAGGGACTGACTCTCCAAGTCGGGAGAGTGTTAGTAAAGCGTCTGGAATGGTGCACCCGAGTACCATGGGAGGAAAACTGAGACATATTTAAACACGTCTCCCGATCACATGGTTGATCATACTCTGGGTTCCACATGCATGTTTTAGCTGAAGGAAGAATACCTTAAACCTGGGTAGTTGAAACCCGTGGAATGTGTACCATGCGATATGACTTCAAAGGGTCTTCATTTGCTCACCAAACCTCTCCAATCCTATCACTGCTGCGTTTATGCCCCTGTACACATGCTTGATTCTCTTTCGGAGACATAGCAATCCATAGGTTTTAAGATACTTACTAGTCAGGTACATTCTTAGGCGTTTAATATGCGGTGTTGAGTCCATTTCGTTGAGCAAGGAGTAGCTCTTGTCTATTCCATATTTGGCTTAAGGAACTTTATCTGTGCTCATTTCAATCTCTGGTTTTATGCAGCACCCCAACTCACCTTTCCCCTTAAGCAAGCATAAGTTGGTTTTCTAAATTTGAGACCCTGTTCTGTTCTGTAATTCAGTTCCTGTGTAGCCAAGTTTACATTCCGTGTATTACTGATATCTTATGATGTTTCTTTTTCTGTGTGACTTATTTCAGTTAGAATCATCATACCTGAATCCACTCATTATGCTGCTAAGGGCCTGATGACATAGATTACAGTGCTGAGTGATATTGCTTTGTAAGTAAATACCACAACTTCTTTATCCATTTTTCACTTTCTGTGATGTTGAACTTGTACTGTAAACGAGGTTCTTGTAAACAGAGGCGTCCCAAACATTTGGGTGGCTGTGTCTTTTTGATTTTAATTTCCCTAAGCTATAGGACCATAAGTGGAAGTGCCCTAGGCTCTGTTGCTTTGTTTTTTAGATGTTTCAGGAAACACCATACACTTCTCCCGAGTGTCTGTTGGCAATTTACATCCCGCCCATCAGCATAACAAGGCTCCCAGTTCTCCATGGCCTGTCCTGCCTTGCTGGATTTTACTCTTTTTTCAGATGGCCCTTTTGACCGGGGGGAAGTGAGACTTCATTGTAGTGCCGATTGCCATTGCAAGCTTGCTTGGTTGGCCAAAAAGGGCGTATGCGTTTTTTCCTGAATATATTCAGGAAAAAACGCATACGCTCTTTTTGGCCAAGTGCATCATTGTGGACGTTCTGCCTCGTTTCCTATGCTTTCAATGCAATTCCAGTCTACCTCCTGAAATCGGTTTCCTGCAATTCTGCCCCGCTTTCAAGTCCTCTTGGCAGCCTTACTTCAGTATATTTTTGGACGATAGCTGTCATTTATAACTCTGCAGGTTTGTGAATTACAGTGCCCCCGAACTCCTTTCTTCAACTCGCTTTCTTGTGAGCTGGCCGCAACACCGCAGGATGGCTTCAGGCTCTAATATGGTTCCGGCACGGCACGCTGAGCCTTTGGTTATTTCCTCTTCCTGGTGGGAAATGAGAGTTAAATTTGCCCGTCCAGACACCTCCAGCTAGTCTCTCATTGGTTCTCGCTATTCCTGTTCATCTTCCGCAGAAATTGCAAACTGGTCCAAACAGGAGGTTAAAGGCGCTGACTCTCCAAGTGGGGAGAGTGTTAGTAAAGCGTCTGGAATGTTGCACCCGAGTACCAGGGGAGGAAAACTGAGACATATTTGAACACGTCTCCTGTTCACACAGTTGATCATACTCTGGGTTCCACATGCATGTTTTAGCTGAAGGAAGAATACCTTAAACCTGGAGAGTTGAGACCCGTGGAATGGGTACCATGCAATATGACTTCAAAGGGTCTTCATTTGATCACCGAACCTCTCCAATCCTATCACTGCTGCGTTTATGCCCCTGTACACACGCTTGATTCTCTTTCGGAGACATAGCAATCCATAGGTTTTAAGATACTTACTAGTCAGGTACATTCTTAGGCGTTTAATATGCGGTGTTGAGTCCATTTCGTTGAGCAAGGAGTAGCTCTTGTCTATTCCATATTTGGCTTAAGGAACTTTATCTGTGCTCATTTCAATCTTTGGTTTTATGCAGCACCCCAACTCACCTTTCCCCTTAAGCAAGCATAAGTTGGTTTTCTAAATTTGAGACCCTGTTCTGTTTTGGAATTCAGTTCCTGTGTAGCCAAGTTTACATTCCGTGTATTAGTGATATCTTATGATGTTTCTTTTTCTGTGTGACTTATTTCAGTTAGAATCATCGTACCTGAATCCACTCATTGTGCTGCTACGGGCCTGATGACATAGATTTCATTGCTGAGTGATACTGCATTGTACGTAAGTACCACAAGTTCTTTATCCATTTTTCACTTTCTGTGATATTGAACGTGTATGGGAAACGAGGTTCTTGTAAACAGAGGCGTTCCATACTTTGGGGTGGCTGTGTCTTTTTGAATTTAATTTCCCTAAGCTATAGG
The DNA here is from genome assembly GCF_964374135.1 of Grampus griseus. Taxonomy (NCBI): domain Eukaryota; kingdom Metazoa; phylum Chordata; class Mammalia; order Artiodactyla; family Delphinidae; genus Grampus; species Grampus griseus. The sequence goes on from NC_138997.1 coordinate 52,470,893, forward strand.
ACCATAAGTGGAAGTGCCCTAGGCTCTGTTGCTTTGTTTTTTAGATGTTTCAGGAAACACCATACACTTCTCCCCAGTGTCTGTTGGCAATTTTCATCCCACTCATCAGCATAACAAGGCTCCCAGTTCTCCATGGACTGTCCTGCCTTTCTGGATTTTACACTTTTTTCAGATGGCCCTTTTGACCGGGGGGAAGTGAGACTTCATTGTAGTGCAGATTTCCTTTGCAAGTTTGCTTGGTTGGCCAAAAAGGGCGTATGCGTTTTTTCCTGAATATATTCAGGAAAAAACGCATACGCCCTTTTCGGCCAAGTGCATCATTGTGGACGTTCTGCCTCTTTACCTATACTTTCAATGCAATTCAAGTCTACCTCCTGAAATCGGTTTCCTGCAATTCTGCCCCGCTTTCAAGTCCTCTTGGCAGCCTTACTTCAGTATATTTTTAGACGATACCTGTCATTTGTAACTCTGCAGTTTTGTGAACTACAGTGCCCCTGAACTCCTTTCTTCAACTCGCTTTCTTGTGAGCTGGCCGCAACACCGCAGGATGGCTTCAGGCCCTAATCTGGTTCCGGCACGGCACGCTGAGCCTTTGGTTATTTCCTCTTCCTGGTGGGAAATGAGAGTTAAATTTGCCCGTCCAGACACCTCCAGCTAGTCTCTCATTGGTTCTCGCTATTCCTGTTCATCTTCCGCAGAAATTGCAAACTGGGCCAAACAGGAGGTTAAAGGCGCTGACTCTCCAAGTCGGGAGAGTGTTAGTAAAGCGTCTGGAATGTTGCACCCGAGTACCAGGGGAGGAAAACTGAGACATAGTTGAACACGTCTCCCATTCACACGGTTGATCATACTCTGGGTTCCACATGCATGTTTTAGCTGTAGGAAGAATACCTTAAACCTGGGTAGTTGAAACCCGTGGAATGGGTACCATGCAATATGACTTCAAAGGGTCTTCATTTGCTCACCGAACCTCTCCAATCCTATCACTGCTGCGTTTATGCCCCTGTACACATGCTTGATTCTCTTTCGGAGACATAGCAATCTATAGGTTTTAAGATACTTACTAGTCAGGTACATTCTTAGGCGTTTAATATGCGGTGTTGAGTCCATGTCGTTGAGCAAGGAGTAGCTGTTGTCTATTCCATATTTGGCTTAAGGAACTTTATCTGTGCTCATTTCAATCTCTGGTTTTATGCAGCACCCCAACTCACCTTTCCCCTTATGCAAGCATAAGTTGGTTTTCTACATTTGTGACCCTGTTCTGTTTTGGAATTCAGTTCCTGTGTAGCCAAGTTTACATTCCGTGTAATAGTGATATCTTATGATGTTACTTTTTCTGTGTGAGTTATTTCAGTTAGAATCATCGTACCTGAATCCACTCATTATGCTGCTACTGGCCTGATGACATAGATTTCATTGCTGAGTGATACTTCATTGTACATAAGTACCACAATTTATTTATCCATTTTTCACTTTCTGTGATATTGAACTTCTACGGTAAATGAGGTTCTTGTAAACAGAGGCGTCCCAAACTTTGGGGTGGCTGTGTCTTTTTGATTTTAATTTCCCTAAGCTATAGGACCATAAGTGGAAGTGCCCTAGGCTCTGTTGCTTTGTTTTCTGGATGTTTTAGGAAACACCATACACTTCTCCCGAGTGTCTGTTGGCAATTTACATCCCGCACATAAGCATAACAAGGCTCCCAGTTCTCCATGGCCTGTCCTGCCTTTCTGGATTTTACACTTTTTTCAGATGGCCCTTTTGACCGGGGGGAAGTGAGACTTCATTGTAGTGCAGATTTCCTTTGCAAGCTTGCTTGGTTGGCCAAAAAGGGCGTATGCGTTTTTTCCTGAATATATTCAGGAAAAAATGCATATGCCCTTTTTGCCCAAGTGCATCATTGTGGACGTTCTGCCTCTTTTCCTATGCTTTCAATGCAATTCCAGTCTACCTCCTGAAATCGGTTTCCTGCAATTCTGCCCCGCTTTCAAGTCCTCTTGGCAGCCTTACTTCAGTATATTTTTGGACGATAGCTGTCATTTATAACTCTGCAGGTTTGTGAATTACAGTGCCCCTGAGCTCCTTTCTTCAACTCGTTTTCTTGTGAGCTGGCCGCAACACCGCAGGATGGCTTCAGGCCCTAATCTGGTTCCGGCACGGCACGCTGAGCCTTTGGTTAATTCCTCTTCCTGGTGGGAAATGAGAGTTAAATTTGCCCGTCCAGACACCTCCAGCTAGTCTCTCATTGGTTCTCGCTATTCCTGTTCATCTTCCGCAGAAATTGCAAACTGGGCCAAACAGGAGGTTAAAGGGACTGACTCTCCAAGTCGGGAGAGTGTTAGTAAAGCGTCTGGAATGTTGCATCCGAGTACCAGGGGAGGAAAACTGAGACATATTTGAACACGTCTCCCATTCTCACGGTTGATCATACTCTGGGTTCCACATGCATATCTTAGCTGAAGGAAGAATACCTTAAACCTGGGTATTTGAAACCCGTGGAATGGGTACTATACAATATGACTTCAAAGAGTCTTCATTTGCTCACCGAACCTCTCCAATCCTATCACTGCTGCGTTTATGCCCCTGTACACATGCTTGATTCTCTTTCGGAGACATAGCAATCCATAGGTTTTAAGATACTTACTAGTCAGGTACATTCTTAGGCGTTTAATATGCGGTGTTGAGTCCATTTCGTTGAGCAAGGAGTAGCTGTTGTCTATTCCATATTTGGCTTAAGGAACTTTATCTGTGCTCATTTCAATCTCTGGTTTTATGCAGCACCCCAACTCACCTTTCCCCTTAAGCAAGCATAAGTTGGTTTTCTAAATTTGAGACCCTGTTCTGTTTTGGAATTCAGTTCCTGTGTAGCCAAGTTTACATTCCGTGTATTAGTGATATCTTATGATGTTTCTTTTTCTGTGTGACTTATTTCAGTTAGAATCATCGTACCTGAATCCACTCATTATGCTGCTACGGGCCTGATGACATAGATTTCATTGCTGAGTGATACTTCATTGTACATAAGTACCACAAGTTCTTTATCCATTTTTCACTTTCTGTGATATTGAACTTGTATGGTAAACGAGGTTCTTGTAAACAGAGGCGTCCCAAACTTTGGGGTGGTTGTGTCTTTTTGATTTTAATTTCCCTAAGATATAGGACCATAAGTGGAAGTGCCCTAGGCTCTGTTGCTTTGTTTTCTGGATGTTTTAGGAAACACCATACACTTCTCCCGAGTGTCTGTTGGCAATTTACATCCCGCCCATCAGCATAACAAGGCTCCCAGTTCTCCATGGCCTGTCCTGCCTTTCTGGATTTTACACTTTTTTCAGATGGCCCTTTTGACCGGGGGGAAGTGAGACTTCATTGTAGTGCAGATTTCCTTTGCAAGCTTGCTTGGTTGGCCAAAAAGTGCGTATGCGTTTTTTCCTGAATATATTCAGGAAAAAACGCATACGCCCTTTTTGGCCAAGTGCATCATTGTGGACGTTCTGCCTCTTTTCCTATGCTTTCAATGCAATTCCAGTCTACCTCCTGAAATCAGTTTCCTGCAATTCTGCCCCGCTTTCAAGTCCTCTTGGCAGCCTTACTTCAGTATATTTTTGGACGATAGCTGTCATTTATAACTCTGCAGGTTTGTGAATTACAGTGCCCCTGAGCTCCTTTCTTCAACTCGCTTTCTTGTGACCTGGCCGCAACACCGCAGGATGGCTTCAGGCCCTAATCTGGTTCCGGCACGGCACGCTGAGCCTTTGGTTAATTCCTCTTCCTGGTGGGAAATGAGAGTTAAATTTGCACGTCCAGGCACCTCCAGCTAGTCTCTCATTGGTTCTCGCTATTCCTGTTCATCTTCTGCAGAAATTGCAAACTGGGCTAAACAGGAGGTTAAAGGGACTGACTCTCCAAGTCGGGAGAGTGTTAGTAAAGCGTCTGGAATGTTGCACCCGAGTACCAGGGTACGAAAACTGAGACATATTTGAACACGTCTCCCGATCACATGGTTGATCATACTCTGGGTTCCACATGCATGTTTTAGCTGTAGGAAGAATACCTTAAACCTGGGTAGTTGAAACCCGTGGAATGGGTACCATGCAATATGACTTCAAAGGGTCTTTATTTGCTCACCGAACCTCTCCAATCCTATCACTGCTGCGTTTATGCCCCTGTACACACGCTTGATTCTCTTTCGGAGACATAGCAATCCATAGGTTTTAAGATACTTACTAGTCAGGTACATTCTTAGGCGTTTAATATGGGGTGTTGAGTCCATTTCGTTGAGCAAGGAGTAGCTCTTGTCTATTCCATATTTGGCTTAAGGAATTTATCTGTGCTCATTTCAATCTCTGGTTTTATGCAGCACCCCAACTCACCTTTACCCTTAAGCAAGCATAAGTTGGTTTTCTAAATTTGAGACCCTGTTCTGTTCTGTAATTCAGTTCCTGTGTAGCCAAGTTTACATTCCGTGTATTACTGATACCTTATGATGTTTCTTTTTCTGTGTGACTTATTTCAGTTAGAATCATCATACCTGAATCCACTCATTGTGCTGCTAAGGGCCTGGTGACATAGATTTCATTGCTGAGTGATATTGCTTTGTAAGTAAATACCACAACTTCTTTATCCATTTTTCACTTTCTGCGATGTTGAACTTGTACTGTAAACGAGGTTCTTGTAAACAGAGGCGTCCCAAATTTTGGGGTGGCTGTGTCTTTTGGATTTTAATTTCCCTATGCTATAGGACCATAAGTGGAAGTGCCCTAGGCTCTGTTGCTTTGTTTCTTAGATGCATCAGGAAACACCATACACTTCTCCCGAGTGTCTGTTGGCAATTTACATCCCGCCCATCAGCATAACAAGGCTCCCAGTTCTCCATGGCCTGTCCTGCCTTTCTGGATTTTACACTTTTTTCAGATGGCCCTTTTGACCGGGGGGAAGTGAGACTTCATTGTAGTGCAGATTTCCTTTGCAAGCTTGCTTGGTTGGCCAGAAAGGGCGTATGCGTTTTTTCCTGAATATATTCAGGAAAAAACGCATACGCCCTTTTTGGCCAAGTGCATCATTGTGGACGTTCTGCCTCTTTTCCTATGCTTTCAATGCAATTCCAGTCTACCTCCTGAAATCGGTTTCCTGCAATTCTGCCCCGCTTTCAAGTCCTCTTGGCAGCCTTACTTCAGTCTATTTTTGGACGATAGCTGTCATTTATAACTCTGCAGGTTTGTGAATTACAGTGCCCCTGAGCTCCTTTCTTCAACTCGCTTTCTTTTGAGCTGGCCGCAACACCGCAGGATGGCTTCAGGGTCTAATCTGGTTCCGGCACGGCACACTGAGCCTTTGGTTATTTCCTCTTCCTGGTGGGAAATGAGAGTTAAATTTGCCCGTCCAGACAACTCCAGCTAGGCTCTCATTGGTTCTCCCTATTCCTGTTCATCTTCCGCAGAAATTGCAAACTGGGCCAAACAGGAGGTTAAAGGCGCTGACTCTCCAAGTCGGGAGAGTGTTAGTAAAGCGTCTGGAATGTTGCACCCGAGTACCGGGGAGGAAAACTGAGACATATTTGAACACGTCTCCTGTTCACACGGTTGATCATACTCTGGGTTCCACATGCATGTTTTTGCTGAAGGAAGAATACCTTAAACCTGGAGAGTTGAGACCCGTGGAATGGGTACCATGCAATATGACTTCAAAGGGTCTTCATTTGCTCACCGAACCTCTCCAATCCTATCACTGCTGAGTTTATGCCCCTGTACACACGCTTGATTCTCTTTTGGAGACATAGCAATCCATAGGTTTTAAGATACTTACTAGTCAGGTACATTCTTAGGCGTTTAATATGCGGTGTTGAGTCCATTTCGTTGAGCAAGGAGTAGCTCTTGTCTATTCCATATTTGGCTTAAGGAACTTTATCTGTGCTCATTTCAATCTCTGGTTTTATGCAGCACCCCAACACACCTTTCCCCTTAAGCAAGCATAAGTTGGTTTTCTAAATTTGAGACCCTGTTCTGTTTTGGAATTCACTTCCTGTGTAGCCAAGTTTACATTCCGTGTATTAGTGATATCTTATGATGTTTCTTCTTCTGTGTGACTTATTTCAGTTAGAATCATCGTACCTAAATCCACTTATTATGCTGCTACGGGCCTGATGACATAGATTTAATTGCTGAGTGATACTGCATTGTACGTAAGTACCACAAGTTCTTTATCCATTTTTCACTTTCTGTGATATTGAAATTGTATGGTAAAGGAGGTTCTTGTAAACAGAGGCGTCCCGAACTTTGGGGTGGCTGTGTCTTTTTGATTTTAATTTCCCTAAGCTATAGGACCATAAGTGGAAGTGCCCTAGGCTCTGTTGCTTTGTTTTTTAGATGTTTCAGGAAACACCATACACTTCTCCCAAGTGGCTGTTGGCAATTTACATCCCACCCATCAGCATAACAAGGCTCCCAGTTCTCCATGGCCTGTCCTGCCTTTCTGGATTTTACACTTTTTTCAGATGGCCCCTTTGATCGGGGGAAAGTGAGACTTCATTGTAGTGCAGATTTCCTTTGCAAGCTTGCTTGGTTGGCCAAAAAGGGCGTATGCGTTTTTTCCTGAATATATTCAGGAAAAAACGCATACGCCCTTTTTGGCCAAGTGCATCATTGTGGACGTTCTGCCTCTTTTCCTATGCTTTCAATGCAATTCCAGTCTACCTCCTGAAATCGGTTTCCTGCAATTCTGCCCCGCTTTCAAGTCCTCTTGGCAGCCTTACTTCAGTATATTTTTGGACGATAGCTGTCATTTATAACTCTGCAGGTTTGTGAATTACAGTGCCCCTGAGCTCCTTTCTTCAACTCGCTTTCTTTTGAGCTGACCGCAACAACGCAGGATGGCTTCAGGTCCTAATCTGGTTCCGGCACGGCACGCTGAGCCTTTGGTTATTTCCTCTTCCTGGTGGGAAATGAGAGTTAAATTTGCCCGTCCAGACACCTCCAGCTAGTCTCTCATTGGTTCTCGCTATTCCTGTTCATCTTCCGCAGAAATTGCAAACTGGGCCAAACAGGAGGTTAAAGGGACTGACTCTCCAAGTCGGGAGAGTGTTAGTAAAGCGTCTGGAATGTTGCACCCGAGTACCAGGGTACGAAAACTGAGACATATTTGAACACGTCTCCCGATCACATGGTTGATCATACTCTAGGTTCCTCATGCATGTTTTAGCTGAAGGAAGAATACCTTAAACCTGGAGAGTTGAGACTCGTGGAATGGGTACCATGCAATATGTCTTCAAAGGGTCTTCATTTGCTCACCGAACCTCTCCAATCCTATCACTGCTGTGTTTATGCCCCTGTACACATGCTTGATTCTCTTTCGGAGACATAGCAATCCATAGGTTTTAAGATTCTTACTAGTGAGATACATTCTTAGGCGTTTAATATGGGGTGTTGAGTCCATTTCGTTGAGCAAGGAGTAGCTCTTGTCTATTCCATATTTGGCTTAAGGAACTTTATCTGTGCTCCTTTCAATCTCTGGTTTTATGCAGCACCCCAACTCACCTTTCGCCTTAAGCAAGCATAAGTTGGTTTTCTAAATTTGAGACCCTGTTCTGTTCTGTAATTCAGTTCCTGTGTAGCCAAGTTTACATTCCGTGTATTACTGATATCTTATGATGTTTCTTTTTCTGTGTGACTTATTTCAGTTAGAATCATCATATCTGAATCCACTCATTGTGCTGCTAAGGGCCTGATGACATAGATTTCAGTGCTGAGTGATATTGCTTTGTAAGTATATACCACAACTTCTTTATCCATTTTTCAATTTCTGCGATGTTGAACTTGTACTGTAAACGAGGTTCTTGTAAACAGAGGCGTTCCAAACTTTGGGGTGGCTGTGTCTTTTTGATTTTAATTTCCCTAAGCTATAGGACCATAAGTGGAAGTGCCCTAGGCTCTGTTGCTTTGTTTTTTAGATGTTTCAGGAAACACCATACACTTCTCCCGAGTGTCTGTTGGCAATTTACATCCCGCCCATCAGCATAACAAGGCTCCCAGTTCTCCATGGCCTGTCCTGCCTTTCTGGATTTTACACTTTTTTCAGATGGCCCTTTTGACCGGGGGGAAGTGAGACTTCATTGTAGTGCAGATTGCCTTTGCAAGCTTGCTTGGTTGGCCAAAAAGGGCGTATGCGTTTTTCCCTGAATATATTCAGGAAAAAACGCATACGCCCTTTTTGGCCAAGTGCATCATTGTGGACGTTCTGCCTCTTTTCCTATGCTTTCAATGCAATTCCAGTCTACCTCCTGAAATCGGTTTCCTGCAATTCTGCCCCGCTTTCAAGTCCTCTTGGCAGCCTTACTTCAGTATATTTTTGGACGATAGCTGTCATTTATAACTCTGCAGGTTTGTGAATTACAGTGCCCCTGAGCTCCTTTCTTCAACTCGCTTTCATTTGAGCTGGCCGCAACACCGCAAGATGGCTTCAGGCCCTAATCTGTTTCGGGCACGGCACGTTGAGCCTTTGGTTAATTCCTCTTCCTGGTGGGAAATGAGAGTTAAATTTGCCCGTCCAGACACCTCCAGCTAGTCTCTCATTGGTTCTCCCTATTCCTGTTCATCTTCCGCAGAAATTGCAAACTGGGCCAAACAGGAGGTTAAAGGGACTGACTCTCCAAGTTGGGAGAGTGTTAGTAAAGCGTCTGGAATGTTGCACCCGAGTACCAGGGTACGAAAACTGAGACATATTTGAACACGTATCCCGATCACATGGTTGATCATACTCTAGGTTCCACATGCATGTTTTAGCTGAAGGAAGAATACCTTAAACCTGGGTAGTTGAAACCCGTGGAATGGGTACCATGCAATATGACTTCAAAGGGTCTTCATTTGCTCAACGAACCTCTCCAATTCTATCACTGCTGCATTTATGCCCCTGTACACATGCTTGGCTCTCTTTCGGAGACATAGCAATCCATAGGTTTTAAGATACTTACTAGTCAGGTACATTCTTAGGCGTTTAATATGCGGTGTTGTGTCCATTTAGTTGAGCAAGGAGTAGCTCTTGTCTATTCCATATTTGGCTTAAGGAACTTTATCTGTGCTCATTTCAATCTCTGGTTTTATGCAGCACCCCAACTCACCTTTCCCCTTAAGCAAGCATAAGTTGGTTTTCTAAATTTGAGACCCTGTTCTGTTCTGTAATTCAGTTCCTGTGTAGCCAAGTTTACATTCCGTGTATTACTGATATCTTATGATGTTTCTTTTTCTGTGTGAGTTATTTCAGTTAGAATTATCATACTTGAATCCACTCATTATGCTGCTACGGGCCTGATGACATAGATTTCATTGCTGAGTGATATTGCTTTGTAAGTAAATACCACAACTTCTTTATCCATTTTTCACTTTCTGCGATGTTGAACTTGTACTGTAAACGAGGTTCTTGTAAACAGAGGCGTCCCAAACTTTGGGGTCGCTGTGTCTTTTTGATTTTAATTTCCCTAAGCTATAGGACCATAAGTGGAAGTGCCCTAGGCTCTGTTGCTTTGTTTTTTAGATGTTTCAGGAAACACCATACACTTCTCCCGAGTGTCTGTTGGCAATTTACATCCCGCCCATCAGCATAACAAGGCTCCCAGTTCTCCATGGCCTGTCCTGCCTTTCTGGATTTTACACTTTTTTTCAGATGGCCCTTTTGACCGGGGGGAAGTGAGACTTCATTGTACTGCAGATTTCCTTTGCAAGTTTGCTTGGTTGGCCAAAAAGGGCGTATGCGTTTTTTCCTGAATATATTCAGGAAAAAACGCATACGCTCTTTTTGGCCAAGTGCATCATTGTGGACGTTCTGCCTCTTTTCCTATGCTTTCAATGCAATTCCAGTCTACCTCCTGCAATCGGTTTCCTGCAATTCTGCCCCGCTTTCAAGTCCTCTTGGCAGCCTTACTTCAGTATATTTTTGGACGATAGCTGTCATTTATAACTCTGCAGGTTTGTGAATTACAGTGCTCCTGAGCTCCTTTCTTCAACTCGCTTTCTTGTGAGCTGGCCGCAACACCGCAGGATGGCTTCAGGCTCTAATATGGTTCTGGCACGGCACGCTGAGACTTTGGTTAATTCCTCTTCCTGGTGGGAAATGAGAGTTAAATTTGCCCGTCCAGACACCTCCAGCTAGTCTCTCATTGGTTCTCGCTAATCCTGTTCATCTTCCGCATAAATTGCAAACTGGGCCAAACAGGAGGTTAAAGGCGCTGACTCTCCAAGTGGGGAGAGTGTTAGTAAAGCGTCTGTAATGTTGCACCCGAGTACCAGGGGAGGAAAACTGAGACATATTTGAACACGTCTCCTGTTCACACAGTTGATCATACTCTGGGTTCCACATGCATGTTTTAGCTGAAGGAAGAATACCTTAAACCTGGAGAGTTGAGACCCGTGGAATGGGTACCATGCAATATGACTTCAAAGGGTCTTCATTTGCTCACCGAACCTCTCCAATCCTATCACTGCTGCGTTTATGCCCCTGTACACACACTTGATAATCTTTTGGAGACATAGCAATCCATAGGTTTTAAGATACTTACTAGTCAGGTACATTCTTAGGCGTTTAATATGCGTTGTTGAGTCCATTTCGTTGAGCAAGGAGTAGCTCTTGTCTATTCCATATTTGGCTTAAGGAACTTTATCTGTGCTCATTTCAATCTTTGGTTTTATGCAGCACCCCAACTCACCTTTCCCCTTAAGCAAGCATAAGTTGGTTTTCTAAATTTGAGACCCTGTTCTGATTTGGAATTCAGTTCCTGTGTAGCCAAGTTTACATTCCGTGTATTAGTGATATCTTATGATGTTTCTTTTACTGTGTGACTTATTTCAGTTAGAATCATCGTACCTGAATCCACTCATTGTGCTGCTACGGGCCTGACGACATAGATTTCATTGCTGAGTGATACTGCATTGTACGTAAGTACCACAAGTTCTTTATCCATTTTTCACTTTCTGTGATATTGAACGTGTATGGGATACGAGGTTCTTGTAAACAGAGGCGTCCCAAACTTTGGGGTGGCTGTGTCTTTTTGATTTTAATTTCCCTAAGCTATAGGACCATAAGTGGAAGTGCCCTAGGCTCTGTTGCTTTGTTTTTTAGATGTTTCAGGAGACACCATACACTTCTCTCCAGTGTCTGTTGGCAATTTACATCCCGCCCATCAGCATAACAAGGCTCCCAGTTCTCCATGGCCTGTCCTGCCTTTCTGGATTTTACACTTTTTTCAGATGGCCCTTTTGACCGGGGGGAAGTGAGACTTCATTGTAGTGCAGATTTCCTTTGCAAGTTTGCTTGGTTGGCCAAAAAGTGCGTATGCGTTTTTTCCTGAATATATTCAGCAAAAAACGCATACGCCCTTTTTGGCCAAGTGCATCATTGTGGACGTTCTGCCTCTTTTCCTATGCTTTCAATGCAATTCCAGTCTACCTCCTGAAATCGGTTTCCTGCAATTCTGCCCCACTTTCAAGTCCTCTTGGCAGCCTTACTTCAGTATATTTTCGGACGATAGCTGTCATTTATAACTCTGCAGGTTTGTGAATTACAGTGCCCCTGAGCTCCTTTCTTCAACTCGCTTTCTTGTGAGCTGGCCGCAACACCGCAGGATGGCTTCAGGCCCTAATCTGGTTCGGGCACGGCACGCTGAGCCTTTGGTTAATTCCTCTTCCTGGTGGGAAATGAGAGTTAAATTTGCCCGTCCAGACACCTCCAGCTAGTCTCTCATTGGTTCTCCCTATTCCTGTTCATCTTCCGCAGAAATTGCAAAGTGGGCCAAACAGGAGGTTAAAGGGACTGACTCTCCAAGTCGGGAGAGTGTTAGTAAAGCGTCTGGAATGTTGCACCCGAGTACCAGGGGAGGAAAACTGAGACATATTTGAACACGTCTCCCGATCACATGGTTGATCATACTCTGGGTTCCACATGCATGTTTTAGCTGAAGGAAGAATACCTTAAAGCTGGGTAGTTGAAACCCGTGGAATGGGTACCATGCAATATGACTTCAAAGGGTCTTCATTTGCTCACCGAACCTCTCCAATCCTATCACTGCTGCGTTTATGCCCCTGTACACATGCTTGATTCTCTTTCGGAGACATAGCAATCCATAGGTTTTAAGATATTTACTAGCCAGGTACATTCTTAGGCGTTTAATATGCGGTGTTGAGTCCATTTCGTTGAGCAAGGAGTAGCTCTTGTCTATTCCATATTTGGCTTAAGGAACTTTATCTGTGCTCATTTCAATCTCTGGTTTTATGCAGCACCCCAACTCACCTTTCCCCTTAAGCAAGCATAAGTTGGTTTTCTAAATTTGAGACCCTGTTCTGTTTTGGAATTCAGTTCCTGTGTAGCCAAGTTTACATTCCGTGTATTAGTGATATCTTATGATGTTTCTTTTTCTGTGTGACTTATTTCAGTTAGAATCATCGTACCTGAATCCACTCATTATGCTGCTACGGGCCTGATGACATAGATTTCATTGCTGAGTGATATTGCTTTGTAAGTAAATACCACAACTTCTTTATCCATTTTTCACTTTCTGCGATGTTGAACTTGTACTGTAAACGAGGTTCTTGTAAACAGAGGCGTCCCAAACTTTGGGGTCGCTGTGTCTTTTTGATTTTAATTTCCCTAAGCTATAGGACCATAAGTGGAAGTGCCCTAGGCTCTGTTGCTTTGTTTTTTAGATGTTTCAGGAAACACCATACACTTCTCCCGAGTGTCTGTTGGCAATTTACATCCCGCCCTTCAGCATAACAAGGCTCCCAGTTCTCCATGGCCTGTCCTGCCTTTCTGGATTTTACACTTTTTTCAGATGGCCCTTTTGACCGGGGGGAAGTGAGACTTCATTGTAGTGCAGATTTCCTTTGCAAGCTTGCTTGGTTGGCCAAAAAGGGCGTATGCGTTTTTTCCTGAATATATTCAGGAAAAAACGCATACACCCTTTTTGGCCAAGTGCATCATTGGGGACGTTCTGCCTCTTTTCCTATGCTTTCAATGCAATACCAGTCTACCTCCTGAAATCGGTTTCCTGCAATTCTGCCCCGCTTTCAAGTCCTCTTGGCAGCCTTACTTCAGTATATTTTTGGACGATACCTGTCATTTATAACTCTGCAGGTTTGTGAATTACAGGGCCCCTGAGCTCCTTTCTTCAACTCGCTTTCTTGTGAGCTGGTCGCAACACTGCAGGATGGCTTCAGGCCCTAATCTGGTTCCGGAACAGCATGCTGAGCCTTTGGTTAATTCCTCTTCCTGGTGGGAAATGAGAGTTAAATTTGCCCGTCCAGACACCTCCAGCAAGTGTCTCATTGGTTCTCGCTATTCCTGTTCATCTTCCGCAGAAATTGCAAACTGGGCCAAACAGGAGGTTAAAGGGACTGACTCTCCAAGTCGGGAGAGTGTTAGTAAAGCGTCTGGAATGGTGCACCCGAGTACCATGGGAGGAAAACTGAGACATATTTAAACACGTCTCCCGATCACATGGTTGATCATACTCTGGGTTCCACATGCATGTTTTAGCTGAAGGAAGAATACCTTAAACCTGGGTAGTTGAAACCCGTGGAATGTGTACCATGCGATATGACTTCAAAGGGTCTTCATTTGCTCACCAAACCTCTCCAATCCTATCACTGCTGCGTTTATGCCCCTGTACACATGCTTGATTCTCTTTCGGAGACATAGCAATCCATAGGTTTTAAGATACTTACTAGTCAGGTACATTCTTAGGCGTTTAATATGCGGTGTTGAGTCCATTTCGTTGAGCAAGGAGTAGCTCTTGTCTATTCCATATTTGGCTTAAGGAACTTTATCTGTGCTCATTTCAATCTCTGGTTTTATGCAGCACCCCAACTCACCTTTCCCCTTAAGCAAGCATAAGTTGGTTTTCTAAATTTGAGACCCTGTTCTGTTCTGTAATTCAGTTCCTGTGTAGCCAAGTTTACATTCCGTGTATTACTGATATCTTATGATGTTTCTTTTTCTGTGTGACTTATTTCAGTTAGAATCATCATACCTGAATCCACTCATTATGCTGCTAAGGGCCTGATGACATAGATTACAGTGCTGAGTGATATTGCTTTGTAAGTAAATACCACAACTTCTTTATCCATTTTTCACTTTCTGTGATGTTGAACTTGTACTGTAAACGAGGTTCTTGTAAACAGAGGCGTCCCAAACATTTGGGTGGCTGTGTCTTTTTGATTTTAATTTCCCTAAGCTATAGGACCATAAGTGGAAGTGCCCTAGGCTCTGTTGCTTTGTTTTTTAGATGTTTCAGGAAACACCATACACTTCTCCCGAGTGTCTGTTGGCAATTTACATCCCGCCCATCAGCATAACAAGGCTCCCAGTTCTCCATGGCCTGTCCTGCCTTGCTGGATTTTACTCTTTTTTCAGATGGCCCTTTTGACCGGGGGGAAGTGAGACTTCATTGTAGTGCAGATTTCCTTTGCAAGCTTGCTTGGTTGGCCAAAAAGGGCGTATGCGTTTTTTCCTGAATATATTCAGGAAAAAACGCATACGCTCTTTTTGGCCAAGTGCATCATTGTGGACGTTCTGCCTCGTTTCCTATGCTTTCAATGCAATTCCAGTCTACCTCCTGAAATCGGTTTCCTGCAATTCTGCCCCGCTTTCAAGTCCTCTTGGCAGCCTTACTTCAGTATATTTTTGGACGATAGCTGTCATTTATAACTCTGCAGGTTTGTGAATTACAGTGCCCCCGAACTCCTTTCTTCAACTCGCTTTCTTGTGAGCTGGCCGCAACACCGCAGGATGGCTTCAGGCTCTAATATGGTTCCGGCACGGCACGCTGAGCCTTTGGTTATTTCCTCTTCCTGGTGGGAAATGAGAGTTAAATTTGCCCGACCAGACACCTCCAGCTAGTCTCTCATTGGTTCTCGCTATTCCTGTTCATCTTCCGCAGAAATTGCAAACTGGTCCAAACAGGAGGTTAAAGGCGCTGACTCTCCAAGTGGGGAGAGTGTTAGTAAAGCGTCTGGAATGTTGCACCCGAGTACCAGGGGAGGAAAACTGAGACATATTTGAACACGTCTCCTGTTCACACAGTTGATCATACTCTGGGTTCCACATGCATGTTTTAGCTGAAGGAAGAATACCTTAAACCTGGAGAGTTGAGACCCGTGGAATGGGTACCATGCAATATGACTTCAAAGGGTCTTCATTTGATCACCGAACCTCTCCAATCCTATCACTGCTGCGTTTATGCCCCTGTACACACGCTTGATTCTCTTTCGGAGACATAGCAATCCATAGGTTTTAAGATACTTACTAGTCAGGTACATTCTTAGGTGTTTAATATGCGGTGTTGAGTCCATTTCGTTGAGCAAGGAGTAGCTCTTGTCTATTCCATATTTGGCTTAAGGAACTTTATCTGTGCTCATTTCAATCTTTGGTTTTATGCAGCACCCCAACTCACCTTTCCCCTTAAGCAAGCATAAGTTGGTTTTCTAAATTTGAGACCCTGTTCTGTTTTGGAATTCAGTTCCTGTGTAGCCAAGTTTACATTCCGTGTATTAGTGATATCTTATGATGTTTCTTTTTCTGTGTGACTTATTTCAGTTAGAATCATCGTACCTGAATCCACTCATTGTGCTGCTACGGGCCTGATGACATAGATTTCATTGCTGAGTGATACTGCATTGTACGTAAGTACCACAAGTTCTTTATCCATTTTTCACTTTCTGTGATATTGAACGTGTATGGGAAACGAGGTTCTTGTAAACAGAGGCGTCCCAAACTTTGGGATGGCTGTGTCTTTTTGATTTTAATTTCCCTAAGCTATAGGACCATAAGTGGAAGTGCCCTAGGCTCTGTTGCTTTGTTTTTTAGATGTTTCAGGAAACACCATACACTTCTCCTCAGTGTCTGTTGGCAATTTACATCCCGCCCATCAGCATAACAAGGCTCCCAGTTCTCCATGGCCTGTCCTGCCTTTCTGGATTTTACACTTTTTTCAGATGGCCCTTTTGACCTGGGGGAAGTGAGACTTCATTGTAGTGCAGATTTCCTTTGCAAGCTTGCTTGGTTGGCCAAAAAGCACGTATGCGTTTTTTCCTGAATATATTCAGGAAAAAACGCATACGCCCTTTTTGGCCAAGTGCATCATTGTGGACGTTCTGCCTCTTTTCCTATGCTTTCAATGCAATTCCAGTCTACCTCCTGAAATCGGTTTCCTGCAATTCTGCCCCACTTTCAAGTCCTCTTGGCAGCCTTACTTCAGTATATTTTTGGACGATAGCTGTCATTTATAACTCTGCAGGTTTGTGAATTACAGTGCCCCTGAGCTCCTTTCTTCAACTCGCTTTCTTGTGACCTGGCCGCAACACCGCAGGATGGCTTCAGGCCCTAATCTGGTTCCGGCACGGCACGCTGAGCCTTTGGTTAATTCCTCTTCCTGGTGGGAAATGAGAGTTAAATTTGCCCGTCCAGACACCTCCAGCTAGTCTCTCACTGATTCTCGCTATTCCTGTTCATCTTCCGCAGAAATTGCAAACTGGGCCATACAGGAGGTTAAAGGCGCTGACTCTCCAAGTCGAGAGAGTGTGAGTAAAGCATCTGGAATGTTGCACCCGAGTACCAGGGTACGAAACCTGAGACATATTTGAACACGTCTCCCGATCACATGGTTGATCATACTCTAGGTTCCACATGCATGTTTTATCTGAATGAAGAATACCTTAAACCTGGGTAGTTGAAACCCGTGGAATGGGTACCATGCAATATGACTTCAAAGGGTCTTCATTTGCTCACCGAACCTCTCCAATCCTATCACTGCTGCGTTTATGCCCCTGTACACATGCTTGATTCTCTTTCGGAGACATAGCAAACCATAGGTTTTAAGATACTTACTATTCAGGTACATTCTTAGGCGTTTAATATGCGGTGTTGAGTCCATTTCGTTGAGCAAGGAGTAGCTCTTGTCTATTCCATATTTGGCTTAAGGAACTTTATCTGTGCTCATTTCAATCTCTGCTTTTATGCAGCACCCCAACTCACCTTTCCCCTTAAGCAAGCATAAGTTGGTTTTCTAAATTTGAGACCCTGTTCTGTTCTGTAATTCAGTTCCTGTGTAGCCAAGTTTACATTCCGTGTATTACAGATATCTTATGATGTTTCTTTTTCTGTGTGACTTATTTCAGTTAGAATCATCATACCTGAATCCACTCATTGTGCTGCTAACGGCCTGATGACATAGATTTCATTGCTGAGTGATATTGATTTGTAAGTAAATACCAGAAGTTCTTTATCTATTTTTCACTTTCTGTGATATTGAACTTGTACGGTAAACGAGGTTCTTGTAAACAGAGGCGTTCCATACTTTGGGGTGGCTGTGTCTTTTTGAATTTAATTTCCCTAAGCTATAGGACCATAAGTGGAAGTGCCCTAGGCTCTGTTGCTTTGTTTTTTAGATGTTTCAGGAAACACCATACACTTCTCCCCAGTGTCTGTTGGCAATTTTCATCCCACTCATCAGCATAACAAGGCTCCCAGTTCTCCATGGACTGTCCTGCCTTTCTGGATTTTACACTTTTTTCAGATGGCCCTTTTGACCGGGGGGAAGTGAGACTTCATTGTAGTGCAGATTTCCTTTGCAAGTTTGCTTGGTTGGCCAAAAAGGGCGTATGCGTTTTTTCCTGAATATATTCAGGAAAAAACGCATACGCCCTTTTCGGCCAAGTGCATCATTGTGGACGTTCTGCCTCTTTACCTATACTTTCAATGCAATTCAAGTCTACCTCCTGAAATCGGTTTCCTGCAATTCTGCCCCGCTTTCAAGTCCTCTTGGCAGCCTTACTTCAGTATATTTTTAGACGATACCTGTCATTTGTAACTCTGCAGTTTTGTGAACTACAGTGCCCCTGAACTCCTTTCTTCAACTCGCTTTCTTGTGAGCTGGCCGCAACACCGCAGGATGGCTTCAGGCCCTAATCTGGTTCCGGCACGGCACGCTGAGCCTTTGGTTATTTCCTCTTCCTGGTGGGAAATGAGAGTTAAATTTGCCCGTCCAGACACCTCCAGCTAGTCTCTCATTGGTTCTCGCTATTCCTGTTCATCTTCCGCAGAAATTGCAAACTGGGCCAAACAGGAGGTTAAAGGCGCTGACTCTCCAAGTCGGGAGAGTGTTAGTAAAGCGTCTGGAATGTTGCACCCGAGTACCAGGGGAGGAAAACTGAGACATAGTTGAACACGTCTCCCATTCACACGGTTGATCATACTCTGGGTTCCACATGCATGTTTTAGCTGTAGGAAGAATACCTTAAACCTGGGTAGTTGAAACCCGTGGAATGGGTACCATGCAATATGACTTCAAAGGGTCTTCATTTGCTCACCGAACCTCTCCAATCCTATCACTGCTGCGTTTATGCCCCTGTACACATGCTTGATTCTCTTTCGGAGACATAGCAATCTATAGGTTTTAAGATACTTACTAGTCAGGTACATTCTTAGGCGTTTAATATGCGGTGTTGAGTCCATGTCGTTGAGCAAGGAGTAGCTGTTGTCTATTCCATATTTGGCTTAAGGAACTTTATCTGTGCTCATTTCAATCTCTGGTTTTATGCAGCACCCCAACTCACCTTTCCCCTTATGCAAGCATAAGTTGGTTTTCTACATTTGTGACCCTGTTCTGTTTTGGAATTCAGTTCCTGTGTAGCCAAGTTTACATTCCGTGTAATAGTGATATCTTATGATGTTACTTTTTCTGTGTGAGTTATTTCAGTTAGAATCATCGTACCTGAATCCACTCATTATGCTGCTACTGGCCTGATGACATAGATTTCATTGCTGAGTGATACTTCATTGTACATAAGTACCACAATTTATTTATCCATTTTTCACTTTCTGTGATATTGAACTTCTACGGTAAATGAGGTTCTTGTAAACAGAGGCGTCCCAAACTTTGGGGTGGCTGTGTCTTTTTGATTTTAATTTCCCTAAGCTATAGGACCATAAGTGGAAGTGCCCTAGGCTCTGTTGCTTTGTTTTCTGGATGTTTTAGGAAACACCATACACTTCTCCCGAGTGTCTGTTGGCAATTTACATCCCGCACATAAGCATAACAAGGCTCCCAGTTCTCCATGGCCTGTCCTGCCTTGCTGGATTTTACACTTTTTTCAGATGGCCCTTTTGACCGGGGGGAAGTGAGACTTCATTGTAGTGCAGATTTCCTTTGCAAGCTTGCTTGGTTGGCCAAAAAGGGCGTATGCGTTTTTTCCTGAATATATTCAGGAAAAAATGCATATGCCCTTTTTGCCCAAGTGCATCATTGTGGACGTTCTGCCTCTTTTCCTATGCTTTCAATGCAATTCCAGTCTACCTCCTGAAATCGGTTTCCTGCAATTCTGCCCTGCTTTCAAGTCCTCTTGGCAGCCTTACTTCAGTATATTTTTGGACGATAGCTGTCATTTATAACTCTGCAGGTTTGTGAATTACAGTGCCCCTGAGCTCCTTTCTTCAACTCGTTTTCTTGTGAGCTGGCCGCAACACCGCAGGATGGCTTCAGGCCCTAATCTGGTTCCGGCACGGCACGCTGAGCCTTTGGTTAATTCCTCTTCCTGGTGGGAAATGAGAGTTAAATTTGCCCGTCCAGACACCTCCAGCTAGTCTCTCATTGGTTCTCGCTATTCCTGTTCATCTTCCGCAGAAATTGCAAACTGGGCCAAACAGGAGGTTAAAGGGACTGACTCTCCAAGTCGGGAGAGTGTTAGTAAAGCGTCTGGAATGTTGCATCCGAGTACCAGGGGAGGAAAACTGAGACATATTTGAACACGTCTCCCATTCTCACGGTTGATCATACTCTGGGTTCCACATGCATATCTTAGCTGAAGGAAGAATACCTTAAACCTGGGTATTTGAAACCCGTGGAATGGGTACTATACAATATGACTTCAAAGAGTCTTCATTTGCTCACCGAACCTCTCCAATCCTATCACTGCTGCGTTTATGCCCCTGTACACATGCTTGATTCTCTTTCGGAGACATAGCAATCCATAGGTTTTAAGATACTTACTAGTCAGGTACATTCTTAGGCGTTTAATATGCGGTGTTGAGTCCATTTCGTTGAGCAAGGAGTAGCTGTTGTCTATTCCATATTTGGCTTAAGGAACTTTATCTGTGCTCATTTCAATCTCTGGTTTTATGCAGCACCCCAACTCACCTTTCCCCTTAAGCAAGCATAAGTTGGTTTTCTAAATTTGAGACCCTGTTCTGTTTTGGAATTCAGTTCCTGTGTAGCCAAGTTTACATTCCGTGTATTAGTGATATCTTATGATGTTTCTTTTTCTGTGTGACTTATTTCAGTTAGAATCATCGTACCTGAATCCACTCATTATGCTGCTACGGGCCTGATGACATAGATTTCATTGCTGAGTGATACTTCATTGTACATAAGTACCACAAGTTCTTTATCCATTTTTCACTTTCTGTGATATTGAACTTGTATGGTAAACGAGGTTCTTGTAAACAGAGGCGTCCCAAACTTTGGGGTGGTTGTGTCTTTTTGATTTTAATTTCCCTAAGATATAGGACCATAAGTGGAAGTGCCCTAGGCTCTGTTGCTTTGTTTTCTGGATGTTTTAGGAAACACCATACACTTCTCCCGAGTGTCTGTTGGCAATTTACATCCCGCCCATCAGCATAACAAGGCTCCCAGTTCTCCATGGCCTGTCCTGCCTTTCTGGATTTTACACTTTTTTCAGATGGCCCTTTTGACCGGGGGGAATTGAGACTTCATTGTAGTGCAGATTTCCTTTGCAAGCTTGCTTGGTTGGCCAAAAAGGGCGTATGCGTTTTTTCCTGAATATATTCAGGAAAAAGCGCATACGCCCTTTTTGGCCAAGTGCATCATTGTGGACGTTCTCCCTCTTTACCTATGCTTTCAATACAATTCCAGTCTACCTCCTGAAATCGGTTTCCTGCAATTCTGCCCCGCTTTCAAGTCCTCTTGGCAGCCTTACTTCAGTATATTTTTGGACGATAGCTGTCATTTATAACTCTGAAGATTTGTGAATTACAGTGCCCCTGAGCTCCTTTCTTCAACTCGCTTTCTTGTGACCTGGCCGCAACACCGCAGGCTGGCTTCAGGCCCTAATCTGGTTCCGGCACGGCACGCTGAGCCTTTGGTTAATTCCTCTTCCTGGTGGGAAATGAGAGTTAAATTTGCCCGTCCAGACACCTCCAGGTAGTCTCTCATTGGTTCTCGCTATTCCTGTTCATCTTCCGCAGAAATTGCAAACTGGGCCAAACAGGAGGTTAAAGGGACTGACTCTCCAAGTCGGGAGAGTGTTAGTAAAGCGTCTGGAATGTTGCACCTGAGTACCAGGGCACGAAAACTGAGACATGTTTGAACACGTCTCCCGATCACATGGTTGATCATACTCTAGGTTCCACATGCATGTTTTAGCTGAAGGAAGAATACCTTAAAACTGGGTAGTTGAAACCCGTGGAATGGGTACCATGCAATATGACTTCAAATGGTCTTCATTTGCTCACCCAACCTCTCCAATCCTATCACTGCTGCGTTTATGCCCCTGTACACACGCTTGATTCTCTTTCGGAGACATAGCAATCCATAGGTTTTGAGATACTTACTAGTCAGGTACATTCTTAGGCGTTTAATATGCGGTGTTGAGTCCATTTCGTTGAGCAAGGAGTAGCTGTTGTCTATTCCATATTTGGCTTAAGGAACTTTATTTGTGCTCATTTCAATCTCTGGTTTTATGCAGCACCCCACCTCACCTTTCCCCTTAAGCAAGCATAAGTTGGTTTTCTAAATTTGAGACCCTCTTCTGTTCTGTAATTCAGTTCCTGTGTAGCCCAGTTTACATTCCGGGTATTAGTGATATCTTATGATGTTTCTTTTTCTGTGTGACTTATTTCAGTTAGAATCATCGTACTTGAATCCACTCATTATGCTGCTACGGGCCTGATGACATAGATTTCATTGCTGAGTGATACTGCATTGTACGTAAGTACCACAAGTTCTTTATCCATTTTTCACTTTCTGTGATATTGAACTTGTACGGTAAACGAGGTTCTTGTAAACAGAGGCGTCCCAAACTTTGGGGTGGCTGTGTCTTTTTGATTTTAATTTCCCTAAGCTATAGGACCATAAGTGGAAGTGCCCTAGGCTCTGTTGCTTTGTTTTTTAGATGTTTCAGGAAACACCATACACTTCTCCCAAGTGGCTGTTGGCAATTTACATCCCGCCCATCAGCATAACAAGGCTCCCAGTTCTCCATGGCCTGTCCTGCCTTTCTGGATTTTACACTTTTTTCAGATGGCCCTTTTGACCGGGGGGAAGTGAGACTTCATTGTAGTGCAGATTTCCTTTGCAAGCTTGCTTGGTTGGCCAAAAAGGGCGTATGCGTTTTTTCCTGAATATATTCAGGAAAAAACGCATACGCCCTTTTTGGCCAAGTGCATCATTGTGGACGTTCTGCCTGTTTTCCTATGCTTTCAATGCAATTCCAGTCTACCTCCTGAAATCGGTTTCCTGCAATTCTGCCTTGCTTTCAATGTCTCTTCATAGCCTTACCTCAATATATTTTTTGAAAATAGTTGTCCTTTATAACTCTGCAGGTTTTTGAATTGCAGTGGCCCTTAGCCCCACTTTTCAGCTCTTATTTTTGTGGTCTTGCCCCATAACCACAGGATTCCTTGAAGCCCTATTTTTCTTCTGGGGCACCTTGCTGTGCCTTTGGTTAATTCTTCTTACTGATGTGACATTAGAGTGACATGTGCCCATTGAAACCGCTACAGCTTGTTTCTCACTGGTTCCCCCTATTCCCATTCATCCTCTACACTAACTGCAGACTGTGCGATACCAGAACTTAAAGGCATTGACTCCATGTGGGGATGTTGTTAGTAAAGCGGCTGGAATGTCGATCCGGAGCCCCAGGAGAGGAAAAATGAGGTGTGTTTTAGAAACCTTTCCCGATCATATGGTATACCAGTCGCTGGGTTTCCCAAGCATGGTTTAGCTGTAGGAAGATTCCCTTCAACCTGGAGTGTTGGGACCCTTGGACTGAGTAGCATGAAGTATTGCATTAAACTTTCGGCAGTTGCTCACCAAAGCTCACCAATCCTCTCAGCCCCAAGTGTCCAGCCTTATGTCTTATCCAGCTGTGGGTTTATATGTGGTCAATCCAGGTTACATCACAGCCCCTGAGCGAATTTTGTAAGAATTTTTCTCTTTCATTGTTTCAGCGTTTTCTTTTTAAAATTTATTTCTATAATGGGGTTTAGCTCATTTTCACTGCTGTGTTTGTGCCGCTCTGCACACACTTGATTCCCTTATGGAGATATATGAATACATGGGTTTTAAGATTCTTATTACTCAGATATATTTCTCTGCGGTGTATAGGGTGTGTTGAGGCCAGTTCATTGAGCAAGGTGTAGATCT
Organism: Grampus griseus; assembly: GCF_964374135.1. NCBI lineage: Eukaryota > Metazoa > Chordata > Mammalia > Artiodactyla > Delphinidae > Grampus > Grampus griseus. The sequence continues at coordinate 52,494,309 of NC_138997.1, forward strand.
TGTCTAATACCTATTTGGTTTATTGAACGGTATCTGTGCTAATTTCAAACTCTGGTTTTATGCATCACCCCACCTCTCCTTTCCCCTTAAGCTGACATAAGTGTGTTTTCTAAATGTGAGACACTGTTCTGTTCTGTAATTCATTTCTTGTGCAGCCATATTTACCCTCCCTCTATAAGTGATATCTTATGATATGTTTCTTTTTCTGTTTGACTTATTTCAAGTAGTATTATCGGACCTAAATCCACTCTTTATCCTTCTACTAGCCTTATTACATTGATTTCATGGTGAAGAGATATTCCATTGTACATAAGTACCACATCTTCTTTATCCATTGTTCTCTTTCCTGGGATATTTAAGGTGTACTGAAGTTGAGGTTCTTGTAAACAGAGTAGCCCTAAACTGTGGTGTGCTTGTGTCTTGTTGATTTTTAGACTTCCCTAGATATACTCCCATGATTGGAAGTGTCCTATGCTCTGTAGCTCTGTTTTTTAGATGATGTAGGAACCACCATACACTTCTCCAGAGTGGCTCTCGGCAGTTCACACACTGTCCATCAGCGTATAAAGGCTCCCTGTTCTCCATGGCCTGTCCTGCATTTCTGGTTTTTACAATTTTTTAGGATGGCCCTTTTGACCGGTGGGAAGTGAGACTTCTTTGTTGTGCACATTTGCATTGCTTGCTTGCTTCGTTGCCCATAAAGTGCGTATGCGTTTTTTCCTGGATATAATCAGGAAAAAACGCATACGCCCTTTTGGGCCAACTGCATCATTGTCGAAATTCTGCCGCTTTTCATGTGCATTAAAGACGAGTCCAATCTATCTCTTGAAATCTGTTTCTTGCAATTCTGTCTTGCGTTCAGATCCTCTTTTTTGCCTTACCTCAACATATTTTTGGACATTAGTTTTCATTTATAACTCTGCAGGTTTGTGAATTGCAGTGACCCTGAGCTCCATTTTTTAAGTTGCTCTTTTGTGAGCTGGCCACAAACCCACAGGATTGCTTCAGGCCCTATTTTGGCTCCGGCGAGGCAGGCTGAGCCTTTCTTTAATTCTTATTCTTAATGGGAAATTAGAGTGATATGTGCCCGTCCAAACCCCTACAACTATTCTCTCATTGGTTCCCCCTCTTCCCGTTCATCCTCCTCACAATTTGCAAAATGTGTGAAACAGAAGTTTAAATGTGCTGATTCTCCAAGTGGGGAGATTCTAAGTAACATGGCTGGAATGGTGAACAGGAGCACCAGGAGAGGATAAATGAGGTGCATTTTAGACACATCTCCCGATCACATGGTGTACAGTCCTCTGGGTTTTCCATGCATGTTTTACCTGAAGGAAGATCCCTTGAACCTGCAGATTTGGGACCCATTGAATGGGTACCAGGTAGTATTACTTTAAAGGGTGTGCATTTCCTCACCCAACCTCACATTTCTCTTAGCGCAAACAGTTTCCAGCCTTATGTCTCATCCTGCTGTGGGTCTAGATGTGTTCAATCCATGTTGCATCACCGTCCCTGAGGAAAAGTTGTAAGAGGTTTTCTCTGTCTCTCTGTCGTTTATTTTTTTCAATTTATTACTATATTGGTTACAGCTGATTTTCAAAGCTCTGTTTCTTGCTGCTGTACATCCACTTGATTCACGTACAGAGGGTCATCAATAAATTCTTTTTCAGATTCTTACCAGTCGTATATATTCTTTTCCGGTGACTTGAGTGTGCTGAGTGCAGTTCTTTTAGCTACTGTGTAGGCCTTGTTGATTATCAGTTTGGTATTTGGAATGGTATCTTTGCTAATTTCAACCTCCTGGATGATGCCTCACCCCTCCCCACCTTTCCCGTTTAGCAGCCTTATGCGTGTTTTCCACATATTTGACTATGTTTTTGTTTTGTAATTTATTTCATGTGTAGCCATTTTGGATTCCACCTTTAAGTGATATCTTATGATATGTGTCTTTTTCTTTTTGAATTCTGTCACTTAGAATGATCATACGTAACTCCTCCGGAGTTGTTACAACTGGCCATATTTCATTGATTTCCAGGCTGAATAATATTCCACTCTACCTAAGTACCACATCTCTATCCATTTTTTCCCTCCAGAGACATTTAAGTTATATCCTAGTCGAGGATCTTTTAAACAGAGAGGGGGTAAACATTGGGGTGCCTGTGTCCTCTCGATTTTTGTTTTTCCCAAGATATACGCCCATGAGTGCAAGTGCCCTATGCTCTGTAGCTCATTTTTTAGATGCTTTAGTAAACACAATACACTTCTCCAGAATGGCCGTTGGCAATATACATTTCCACTATAAGTCTCACAGGGCTCCCTCTTCTCGTTGCCCTGTCCTGCATTTCTGTTGTTTACGTTTTATGAGGATGGCTCTTCTGACTGATGCGAAGTGATATCTTTTGTAGTATTGACTTCCAGTGCCCACCTGTTTGGTTGGCTAAAAAAGTGTATGCCCTTTTCTTGAATATATACAGAAAAAAACGCATACACCCTTTTTGGCCAACTGCAATGTTGGCAATGTTCAGCTCCTTTTCTTGTGCTTAATGGCGAGTCCTTTCTACCTCCTCAAATCCCTTTCCTGCCATTCTCCCTTGCTTACAAGTCCTTTTCTCTGACTTTCCTCAAGACATTTTTCAGTGATGGATATTTTCAACTCTGCAGTTTTGTGAATTTTACTGCCCCTGAGTTCCATTGTTCAACTTGTGTTTATGGGAACTGGCCACAAAGCAGCGGGATTTCCTCAAGCCCTATACTGTTTCCATGGGCAACCCTAGCCTTTGGTCAATTCGTCTTCCTGATTGGAAATTAGAGTGACATGTGCCTGTCTGAACACCTAGGACTTGTCTCTCATTGTTCCTCATCCTTCCGCTTCATCCTCTGGACAAATTCCAAACTGTATGCAACAGGATGTTGACAGTGCTGACATCTCCAAGTGGGGAGACTGTTAGTAAAGACGCTGGAGGGGTGAACCCGAGCACCAGGAGATGAGGAGATGAGATGCCTTTTCCAAACTCTTCCCAATCAGACGGTATACCATCCTCTGGGTGTGACAGACATGTTTTAGCAGTAGGAAGAGTCCCATTCATGTAAGGAGAACACCAGGGCTTTTTCAAAATCAGTGTCTCCCCGAAACCCAAACTGGGGAAGTTTTTAAGCTACGGCTACACATATGTTCATTAAGGGCCTTGGGAAGTAGGCAGAGTCCAAACTTTAGATGATTGAAGTCTTCAGGGTCAGAAGCACTCACCACCAGCTTCCCTTAGGCTACACTTTAACTATCATTGATAGATGATGTCAATAAAAATATCTATTCTTTTTCAGATTATTTCCCCTTATAGGTTATTGCAAAATGTTGAGTGTAGTTCCCTGTGCTATACAGTAGTTCCTTGTTGATGATCTATTTTATACATAGCAGTGTGTATGTGTTAATTCCAAACTGTTAATTTATCCCTCCTCCCACCTTTCCCCTTTGGTAATAATAAATTATAAGATTTTATACTTCTCAGAAATGGGGGAGCTGAAAGAGAGGTATCATTTTCAATGGAAAAGCATTTAAAACAAGATTGAAGGTTTAACCAAGATTATTAGATGTACATCCTTGGAAAGAAATCACTTCGTTTCTCTAATATTGACCTGACAAATAAGACAAACCTTTTCACTGAACTTGCTTATAAAAAGTGATGGAAATATCAAATGGAAGTGTTAGAAACATCTTATTTTACCCGAGCCTTATACACTGTTCTATGTTAACTACAGTTTGGCTCACACATCTGTTCATTGAGGTTACAATAGTCTCAATTTCTGTTACTGATCCTCCAGAGTGGACCCCAACAAGTGTCCCCCTGCCCAGTGTCATTGGGGCCAACAGATCGAGACTGAGTTTGGTTCACAAGCAAAGGAAACTTTATATTTTGATCAGAGAATGGAGAGGTGAGAGCATGCACTACCCCGTGGGCTGTGGGCTGGGCTGCTGTGTAGAGATCCTGTCAGAGTCAGTGGGAGGGAGGGAGGCGGCGGAGCTCTCGAGGGCCGGGTTGGCTGTAGCTCAGGCTCTATATCGTGGAGTCTGCACTGGGCCCCAGGAGCTGAGGTGTCGACCCAGCCATTCTGCACTAGGAAATCTGGTCTGAAGTGCCGGGTGTGGAACCTCTGCATGCGGGACCCTAGGAGCACGTGAAATTAGACAAAGCACAAAGGATAGAAAAGGTTAGACTTGACTTTATTGCCCAGATTCTATTTTTATCTCCCAGGGATTTTTAATGGGCTTTGCTGGGGACAAACCCCTCCTCTGCCTTTTGTCCCGTTCCTCATTCTTGGAGTGCTGAGGGTGCAGACCCTTCTTCTGTAACTGCTGAGTGCTGAGTTGGGAGCCCTCATACCCTGGGGCGAGGGTCAGAGCTTCTCCCCAGCAGCCTCCCGGTGACGTTGATTGTCCCCAGGCCCCCTGCCTCCCTGCTCGTCCACCTGAGCACCAGCATTGGAAGTGTTATAGATTCTAATGACCTTTAAGGGTCCAGGAAAGAGATGTGCAGAGACGCTGTGGGGGCCGGTTTCACCCCGCCCCACATTTGTTCGGCCACCTTAGGCTGACCGTTTCTGCCAGCCTAGATGCTCTGACCAGTAGTCTGCGCTTTCTTCAATTAGGCCCCTGAATTAACGTACAAACAGCACCAGGTGTCAGAGCCCTGCCCGCTCAACTCCCAGACAGTCCAGGGTCAGTGGTGATAAGGACCATGATGGCTACTGAGTCAACAGCCTTTTGAAGTAAACAGGAGTCCAGCCGGTCTTATTGGCCACCATCATCACGGTGTCTGTAGGCTTTTCTATGGTGACAGTGTGGTATACTGTTCCCCCGCCAAGATTATTAGCTCCCCTCTGGGTGCAGTAAGTCCTGCAAGCAGTAGTCTACTCTTTTGGGACACACCCTTGTTGTTTTATGAGAGAAACTCCAGGTCAAGTGATGTTCACACGAGTCGTCATGGTGCCCTGTTGCCCCCGGTTATCTCTCTGGATGTTGGAGTTGGAGGGCCTCCTCACTCGAGGTCGGTGTGCCCACGGAGCGAACCCTGCAACTTCAGGGCATGGTTGGTGGTTAGGATCACCACGTGGGGTCCTTTTCCCTTAGGAGGGAGGTGGCCTTTTGGGCTGCTGATTTCCAGGTTTTTAGATACCGCCAGTATCTTGGCCAGATGTGGCAGTGGGCCAAGCTCCTTAGTGACCGTAGTTTATCCTACCTGGATGGCATTCTTGCATTGTTCCATTTCAAGTGGTCCCAGTTTTTGCACTAATTCTCCAATGGCGATTCACCTTTCACCGGGAATGTAAAGGTCAAAGGGTTTAGCTAAATTAGGGAGTTCCAGGGCAAGGGTCTGAATTGACTGCTCTTTCCATTCTTGAAAGGCCACTTCTGGATTCTATTCAAAAGGATCATCATCTTTTCCTTTCAGTGTTTCATATAGAGGCCCAGCTAGTAGACTGTAGTTAGGGATCCAGAAGCAGCAAACCCTGGCCTCCCCAGGAACCCCTAAGCTGTCTTCTAGTTTTAGAAAGGGGTAAGGCTGAAAATGGTTTCTTCCCTTTCCTGGGATGGGCTTCTCTGACCTTCTGTGAGAATGAAGCCCAGGCAGGTCACCGCAGTCTGTGATATTTGAGCTTTTTCTTGGACAACTTCTATCCTTTATTGGCTTGGTAGTTCAGAGGCCTCCTTAGTAGGGCTGGCGATCAGAATGTCGTCTGCATATTGAAGGAGGGTTTCCTTTTCCAGAGGTAGAACTTTTAGGTCTTTAGCTAAGCTTTCCCCAAAGACGGTGTGGGAATTTTTGCACCCTTGGGGCCAGACGGCCCGGAAGTATTGTTTTAGTTGTATGTTGAGTCCTGCCACTCACAAGCCAAAATTTCTTGTGACTCTGGGACTAATGGAATACAAAAGAAGGCATCATTGAAGACTAATACAGAATACCATGTCCTGGTGGTTGGTAGAATGACCAGCAGGGTGTAGGAATTAGGAGCAACTGGAGGTATATCCTCAGTGGCTTCACTGACTGTCCTGACATCCTTTACCAGGTCCCCAGCAGCCCATGGGGCTCTCGTGGTCAGACCAATCCCAGAATATGGAGCTCACCTGGGCAGGTACCCCATCCCCACCCCAGCCCACGGGGCTCTTGTGATCAGGCCCCTCCAAGGATACAGAGCTACCCTTGCAGGTACCGTGGCAGGGCTGGGCACACAGGAACCGTGCACATAGCCCTCATTGCAGAGCACCCCCAGCTCACCTGTCACTCAGAGCTGACACAGAGCACCTCAGAGCAGGACTTGAACTAACAAACAGCAGCTGCGACAGGTCTGTGACCCTGGGCATCACTCCGTGAGGCCTCCCTCCACCTGGTCTTCCAGAGACTTCCACTGCACCCGGGGCACCAGGCCTCTGTCTCCAACCACCACCCACCCCTCCTCTCCCTGACTCCTGGGTTCCTCTCATTAGGAGAGGGTTTTCTTGAAGTTGTCTCCCACGCATGGGCCAGATAAAATGATTAGAAAACAAGCCAAAGCTGCAGCCCCTTGTCTATCCTGACTCTCAGGAGCCCACACCTGTTCCTTGGACCTGGCCGGTTCAGCAAGTTCCATTTTCTGCAACTGTGAGTCCCTGAGAGGTGATGATTGGCTGACCTGGGCAGCCTTACCGTGCCGGCCAGCCCTCCCCAGGTGTGCCTGGGTTGAGATCAATATAAATACCACTCCAGGCAGCAAGAGCCCCTGCAGCCGTGCCTGACACCATTTTCTTTGCCCTGTCAGCAGTCTCGGGGCTGGGCTGGTGGGAGGGAGTGAGAGGCCACGGCTTTGTGGGTGGCCCAGTGTGAGTGGGGCTCTGCTGGACTTTCTGCAGCAGTTGCCAGGCTGCCACCTGCTAAAGAAGAGGATGTGTCACCCATACCTGCTGTTGGAATTTCTCCCTGGGCAGAGGTGAGGAAGGAAAAATGCAGTGGGGGCAGGGACAGGACGGGTATCTCAGGCAGGGAAATGGAAATCTTCCAGAAGAGCACCCAGGGCCAGGACCATCCTGGCTGGCCTGCAGGCACCAAGTCGGCCGGCATGCTGTCACTTGGGTGGCTCTATGGCCCTTCCTCTAGGCTTTCAAGTCCTTGTATATATTCAGGTGTTTTACCTGGGACGGGTGGGAATAGTTCAGCAACAACTGGCCTGGGGCTCAGATCACGTTTACTCACAGATGCCTCGGCACGGTGCCCCAGCTTTGCAATGAGGACGCTTGTTGCGTGGGGGCTGCTGGCTGAATGGGAGACGATTCCCCACCACTGACCAACTTCAGAATTGTTTACAACTGGAGCAAGTGCCCTGATACGGTTTTCCTCTGTGTAACTGGTGGGTTCTGTGTTTTTTTCTCTTTTTCGTTTTTGGTTCAAGGTAGATTTTATTCCTCTTTTTTGTATTTACAGATATAAGCATGGAAATAATTTATTCATATAAATACATGTAAGTGCAGGGAATAATTGTTTTTTCTGTTTTATTTTTTAAATTTTATTTCTTTTTAATTTTGAATTTTATTTTATATTTTTATACAGCAGGTTCTTATTGGTTATCTATTTTATACATATAAATGTATACATGCCAATCCCAGTCTCTCAACTCCTCCCACAACCACCCCCCCAACAGCTTTCCCCCCTTGTTGTCCATACGTTTGTTGTCTACATCTGTTGCTCTATTTATGCCTTGCAAAATGGTTAATCTGTACAGTTTTTCTAGGTTCCACATATATGCGTGAATATACAAGATTTGTTTTTCTCTTTCTGACTTACTTCACTCTGTATGACAGTCTCTAGATCCATCGACGTCTCTACAAATGACCCAATTTCATTCCTTTTCATGGCTTAGTAATATTCCATTTTATATATGTACCACAGCTTTATGCATTCGTCTGTCTGTGGGCATTTAGGTTGCTTCCATTACCTCGATATTTTAAATAGTGATGCAATGAACATTGTGGTGAATGACTCTTTTTGATTTATGGTTTTGTCTCGGTATATGTCCAGTACTGGGATTGCTGTATCATATGGTAATTCTATTGTTAGTTTCTTAAGAAATTCTATATTGTTCTCCATAATGACTGTATCAATTTATATTCCCAACAATAGTGGAAGAGGGTTCCTTTTCTCCACACCCTTTCCAGCATTTTTTGTTTGTAGATTTTCTATGATGCCTATTCTACCAGGTGTGAGGTGATAACTCATTGTTGAATCCATTTCGTTGAGCAAGGGGTAGGTCTTGTCTATTACATATTTGGCTTATGGAACGGTATCTGTGCTAATTTCAAACTCTGCTTTTATGCAGCACCCCAACTCACCTTCCCCTTAAGCAAGCATAAGTTGGTTTTCTAAATTTGAGACCCTGTTCTGTTTTGTAATTCAGTTCATGTGTAGCCAAGTTCACATTCCGTGTATTAGTGATACCTTATGATGTTTCTTTTTCTGTGTGACTTATTTCACTTAGAATCATCGTGCCTCAATCCACTCATTATGCTGGTACGGGCCTGGTGACATAGATTTCATTGCTGAGTGGTATTCTGTTGTACATAAGTATCGCAACTTCTTTATCCATTATTTGCACTCTGGGATATTTAACTTGTGCCGCAGAAGAGATTCCTGTAAAAAGAGCCGTCCCAAATTATGGGGTGGCTGTGTCTTTTTGATTTTAATTTCCCTAAGCTATAGGACCATAACTGGAAGTGCCCTAGGCTCTGTTGCTTTGTTTTTTAGATGTTTCAGGAAACACCATACACTTCTCCCGAGTGGCTGTTGGCAATTTACATCCCGCCCATCAGCATAACAAAGCTCCCAGTTCTCCATGGCCTGTTCTGCCTTTCTGGATTTTACACTTTTTTCAGATGGCCCTTTTGACCGGGGGGAAGTGAGACTTCATTGTAGTGCAGATTTCCTTTGCAAGCTTGCTTGGTTGGCCAAAAAGGGCGTATGCGTTTTTTCCTGAATATATTCAGTAAAAAACACATACGCCCTTTTTGGCCAAGTGCATCATTGTCGACGTTCTGCCTCTTTTCCTGTGTTTTAAATGCAATCCAATTCCGATTCCTCCTGAAATCGGTTTCCTGCAATTCTGCCCCGCTTTCAAGTCCTCTTGGCAGCCCTACTTCAGTATATTTTCGGACAATAGCTGTCATTTATAACTCTGCAGGTTTGTGAATTACAGTGCCCCTGAGCTCCTTTCTTCAACTCGCTTTCTTGTGAGCTGGCCACAACACCGCAGGATTGCTTCAGGCCCTAATCTGGATCCGGCACGGCATGCTGAGCCTTTGGTTTATTGCTCTTCCCTGTGGGAAATGAGAGATAAATTTGCCCGTCCAGACACCTCCAGCTAGTCTCTCATTGGTTCTCGCTATTCCTGTTCATCTTCCGCAGAAATTGCAAAGTGGGCCAAACAGGAGGTTAAAGGGACTGACTCTCCAAGTCGGGAGAGTGTTAATAAAGCGTCTGGAATGTTGCACCCGAGTACCAGGGAACGAAAAGTGAGACACATTTGAACACGTTTCTCGATCACACGGTGGATCATACTCTGGGTTCCACATGCATGTTTTAGCTGAAGGAAGAATCCCTTAAACCTGGAGAGTTGAGACCCATGGAATGGGTACCATGCAATATGACTTCAAAGGGTCTGCATTTGCTCACCGAACCTCACCAATCTTATGAGCCCCAAGTGTCCAGCCTTATGTGTCACCCAGCTCTGGGTGTAGATATGGTAAATGCAGGTTGCATCAGAAGCCTTGAATGAATTACTTAAGTATTGCTCCCTATTTCACTGTCATTGTGTTTTGCTTAAGAAATTTATTTTTAATATGGGATTTAGCTGATTTTCAGTGCTTTAATGCTGCTGTACACACTCTTCATTCTCTTACAGAGATATATAAATCCATTGCTTTTATGATTCTTACTAGGCAGGTATATTCCTAGGCGTTGAATATGGGGTGTTGAGTCCATTTCGTTGAGCAAGGAGTAGCTCTTGTCTATTCCATATTTGCCTTATAGAATATTATCTGTGCTCATTTCAATCTCTGGTTTTATGCAGCACCTCAACTCACCTTTCTCCTTAAGCAAGCATAAGTTGGTTTTCTAAATTTGAGACCCTGTTCTGTTTTGGAATTCAGTTCCTGTGTAGCCAAGTTTACATTCCGTGTATTAGTGATATCTTATGATGTTTCTTTTTCTGTGTGACTTATTTCAGTTAGAATCATCGTACCTGAATCCACTCATTATGCTGCTACGGACCTGATGACATAGATTTCATTGCTGAGTGATACTGCATTGTACGTAAGTACCACAAGTTCTTTATCCATTTTTCACTTTCTGTGATATTGAACTTGTACGGTAAATGAGGTTCTTGTAAACAGAGGCGTCCCAAACTTTGGGGTGGCTGTGTCTTTTTGATTTTAATTTCCCTAAGCTAAAGGACCATAAGTGGAATTGCCCTAGGCTCTGTTGCTTTGATTTTTAGATGTTTCAGGAAACACCATACACTTCTCCCGAGTGTCTGTTGGCAATTTACATCCCGCCCATCAGCATAACAAGGCTCCCAGTTCTCCATGGCCTGTCCTGCCTTTCTGGATTTTACACTTTTTTCAGATGGCCCTTTTGACCGGGGGGAAGTCAGACTTCATTGTAGTGCAGATTTCTTTGAAAGTTTGCTTGGTTGGCCCAAAAGTGCGTATGCGTTTTTTCCTGAATATATTCAGGAAAAAACGCATACGCCCTTTTTGGCCAAGTGCATCATTGTGGACATTCTGCCTCTTTTCCTATGCTTTCAATGCAATTCCAGTCTACCTCCTGAAATCGGTTTCCTGCAATTCTGCCCCGCTTTCAAGTCCTCTTGGCAGCCTTACTTCAATATATTTTTGGACAATAGCTGTCATTTATAACTCTGCAGGTTTGTGAATTACAGTGCCCCTGAGCTCCTTTCTTCAACTCGCTTTCTTGTGAGCTGGCCACAACACCGCAGGATGGCTTCAGGCCCTAATCTGGTTCCGGCACGGCATGCTGAGCCTTTGGTTAATTCCTCTTCCTGGTGGGAAATGAGAGTTAAATTTGCCCGTCCAGACACCTCCAGCTAGTCTCTCATTGGTTCTCGCTATTCCTGTTCATCTTCCGCAGAAATTGCAAACTGGGCCAAACAGGAGGTTAAAGAGACTGACTCTCCAAGTCGGGAGAGTGTTAGTAAAGCATCTGGCATGTTGCACCCGAGTACCAGGGTACGAAAACTGAGACATATTTGAACACGTCTCCCGATCACATGGTTGATCATACTCTAGGTTCCACATGCATGTTTTAGCTGAATGAAGAATACCTTAAACCTGGCCAGTTGAAACCCGTGGAATGGGTACCATGCAATATGAGTTCAAAGGGTCTTCATTTGCTCACCGAACCTCTCCAATCCTATCACTGCTGCGTTTATGCCCCTGTACACATGCTTGATTCTCTTTTGGAGACATAGCAATCCATAGGTTTTAAGATACTTACTAGTCAGGCACATTCTTAGGCGTTTAATATGCGGTGTTGAGTCCATTTCGTTGAGCAAGGAGTAGCTCTTGTCTATTCCGTATTTGGCTTAAGGAAATTTATCTGTGCTCATTTCAGTCTCTGGTTTTATGCAGCACCCCAACTCACCTTTCCCCTTAAGCAAGCATAAGTTGGTTTTCTAAATTTGAGACCCTGTTCTGTTCTGTAATTCAGTTCCTGTGTAGCCAAGTTTACATTCCGTGTATTACTGATATCTTATGATGTTTCTTTTTCTGTGCGACTTATTTCAGTTAGAGTCATCATACCTGAATCAACTCATTGTGCTGCTAAGGGCCTGATGACATAGATTTCATTGCTGAGTGATATTGCTTAGTAAGTAAATACCACAAGTTCTTTATCCATTTTTCAATTTCTGCGATGTTGAACTTGTACTGTAAACGAGGTTCTTGTAAACAGAGCCATTCCAAACTTTGGGGTGGCTGTGTCCTTTTGATTTTAATTTCACTAATCTATAGGACCATAAGTGGAAGTGCCCTAGGCTCTGTTGCTTTGTTTTTTAGATGTTTCAGGAAACACCATACACTTCTCCCGAGTGGCTGTTGGCAATTTACATCCCGCCCATCAGCATAACAAGGCTCCCAGTTCTCCATGGCCTGTCCTGCCTTTCTGGATTTTACACTTTTCTCAGATGGCCCTTTTGACTGGGGGGAAGTGAGACTTCATTGTAGTGCAGATTTCCTTTGCAAGTTTGCTTGGTTGGCCAAAAAGGGCGTATGCGTTTTTTCCTGAATATATTCAGGAAAAAACGCATACGCCCTTTTTGGCCAAGTGCATCATTGTGGATGTTCTGCCTCTTTTCCTATGCTTTCAATGCAATTCCAGTCTACCTCCTGAAATCGGTTTCCTGCAATTCTGCCCCGCTTTCAAGTCCTCTTGGCAGCCTTACTTCAGTATATTTTTGGACGATAGCTGTCATTTATAACTCTGCATGTTTGTGAATTACAGTGCCCCTGAGCTCCTTTCTTCAACTCGCTTTCTTTTGAGCTGGCCGCAACACCGCAGGATGGCTTCAGGCCCTAATCTGGTTCCGGCACGGCACGCTGAGCCTTTGGTTATTTCCTCTTCCTGGTGGGAAATGAGAGTTAAATTTGCCCGTCCAGACACCTCCAGCTAGTCTCTCATTGGTTCTCCCTATTCCTGTTCATCTTCCGCAGAAATTGCAAACTGGGCCAAACAGGAGGTTAAAGGCGCTGACTCTCCAAGTGGGGAGAGTGTTAGTAAAGCCTCTGGAATGTTGCACCCGAGTACCAGGGGAGGAAAACTGAGACATATTTGAACACGTCTCCCGTTCACACGGTTGATCATACTCTGGGTTCCACATGCATGTTTTAGCTGAAGGAAGAATACCTTAAACCTGGAGAGTTGAGACCCGTGGAATGGGTACCATGCAATATGACTTCAAAGGGTCTTCATTTGCTCACCGAACCTCTCCAATCCTATCACTGCTGCGTTTATGCCCCTGTACACATGCTTGATTCTCTTTCGGAGATATAGCAATCCATAGGTTTTAAGATACTTACTAGTCAGGTACATTCTTAGTCGTTTAATATGCGGTGTTGAGTCCATTTCGTTGAGCAAGGAGTAGCTCTTTTCTATTCCGTATTTGGCTTAAGGAACTTTATCTGTGCTCATTTCAATCTCTGGTTTTATGCAGCACCCCAACTCACCTTTCCCCTTAAGCAAGCATAAGTTGGTTTTCTAAATTTGAGACCCTGTTCTGTTCTGTAATTCAGTTCCTGTGAAGCCAAGTTTACATTCCGTGTATTAGTGATATCTTATGATGTTTCTTTTTCTGTGTGACTTATTTTAGTTAGAATCATCGTACCTGAATCCACTCATTATGCTGCTACGGGCCTGATGACATAGATTTCATTGCTGAGTGATACTGCATTGTACGTAAGTACCACAAGTTCTTTATCCATTTTTCACTTTCTGTGATATTGAACTTGTACGGTAAACGAGATTCTTGTAAACAGAGGCGTCCCAAACTTTGGGGTGGTTGTGTCTTTTTGATTTTAATTTCCCTAAGCTATAGGACCATAAGTGGAAGTGCCCTAGGCTCTGTTGCTTTGTTTTGTAGATGTTTCCGGAAACACCATACACTTCTCCCGAGTGTCTGTTGGCAATTTACATCCCGCCCATCAGCATAACAAGGTTCCCAGTTCTCCATGGCCTGTCCTGCCTTTCTGGATTTTACACTTTTTTCAGATGGCCCTTTTGACCGGGGGGAAGTGAGACTTCATTGTAGTGCAGATTTCCTTTGCAAGTTTGCTTGGTTGGCCAAAAAGGGCGTATGCGTTTTTTCCTGAATATATTCAGGAAAAAACGCATACGCCCTTTTTGGCCAAGTGCATCATTGTGGACGTTCTGCCTCTTTTCTTATGCTTTCAATGCAATTCCAGTCTACCTCCTGAAATCGGCTTCCTGCAATTCTGCCCCGCTTTCAAGTCCTCTTGGCAGCCTTACTTCAATATATTTTTGGACAATAGCTGTCATTTATAACTCTGCAGGTTTGTGAATTACAGTGCCCCTGAGCTCCTTTCTTCAACTCGCTTTCTTGTGAGCTGGCCGCAAAACCGCAGGATGGCTTCAGGCCCTAATCTGGTTCCGGCACGGCACGCTGAGTCTTTGGTTAATTCCTCTTCCTGGTGGGAAATGAGAGTTAAATTTGCCCGTCCAGACACCTCCAGCTAGTCTCTCATTGGTTCTCGCTATTCCTGTTCATCTTCCGCAGAAATTGCAAACGGGGCCAAACAGGAAGTTAAAGAGACTGACTCTCCATGTCGGGAGAGTGTTAGTAAAGCATCTGGAATGTTGCGCCCGAGTACCAGGGTACGAAAACGGAGACATATTTGAACACGTCTCCCGAACACATGGTTGATCATACTCTACGTTACACATGCATGTTTTAGCTGAATGAAGAATACCTTAAACCTGGGTAGTTGAAACCCGTGGAATGGGTACCATGCAATATGACTTCAAAGGGTCTTCATTTGCTCACCGAACCTCTCCAATCCTATCACTGCTGCGTTTATGCCCCTGTACACATGCTTGATTCTCTTTCGGAGACATAGCAAACCATAGGTTTTAAGATACTTAGTATTCAGATACATTCTTAGGCATTTAATATGCGGTGTTGAGTCCATTTCGTTGAGCAAGGAGTAGCTCTTGTCTATTCCATATTTGGCTTAAGGAACTTTATCTGTGCTCATTTCAATCTCTGCTTTTATGCAGCACCCCAACTCACCTTTCCCCTTAAGCAAGCATAAGTTGGTTTTCTAAATTTGAGACCCTGTTCTGTTCTGTAATTCAGTTCCTGTGTAGCCAAGTTCATATTCCGTGTATTACTGATATCTTATGATGTTTCTTTTTCTGTGTGACTTATTTCAGTTAGAATCATCATACCTGAATCCACTCATTGTGCTGCTAACGGCCTGTGACATAGATTTCATTGCTGAATGATATTGCTTTGTAAGTAAATACCAGAAGTTCTTTATCCATTTTTCACTTTCTGTGATATTGAACTTGTACGGTAAACGAGGTTCTTGTAAACAGAGGCGTTCCATACTTTGGGGTGGCTGTGTCTTTTTGATTTTAATTTCCCTAAGCTATAGGACCATAAGTGGAAGTGCCCTAGGCTCTGTTGCTTTGTTTTTTAGATGTTTCAGGAAACACCATATGCTTCTCCCGGGTGTCTGTTGGCAATTTACATCCCACCCATCAGCATAGCAAGGCTCCCAGTTCTCCATGGCCTGTCCTGCCTTTCTGGATTTTACACTTTTTTCAGATGGCCCTTTTGACTGGGGGTAAGTGAGACTTCATTGTAGTGCAGATTTCCTTTGCAAGTTTGCTTGGTTGGCCAAAAAGGGCGTATGCGTTTTTTCCTGAATATATTCAGGAAAAAACGCATATGCCCTTTTTGGCCAAGTGCATCATTGTGGACGTTCTGCCTCTTTTCTTATGCTTTCAATGCAATTCCAGTCTACCTCCTGAAATCGGCTTCCTGCAATTCTGCCCCGCTTTCAAGTCCTCTTGGCAGCCTTACTTCAATACATTTTTGGACAATAGCTGTCATTTATAACTCTGCAGGTTTGTGAATTACAGTGCCCCTGAGCTCCTTTCTTCAACTCGCTTTCTTGTGAGCTGGCCGCCACACCGCAGGATGGCTTCAGGCCCTAATCTGGTTCGGGCACGGCACACTGAGCCTTTGGTTAATTCCTCTTCCTGGTGGGAAATGAGAGTTAAGTTTGCCCGTCCAGACACCTCCAGCTAGTCTCTCATTGGTTCTCCCTATTCCTGTTCATCTTCCGCAGAAATTGAAAACTGGGCCAAACAGGAGGTTAAAGGGACTGACTCTCCATGTCGGGAGAGTGTTAGTAAAGCGTCTGGAATGTTGCATCCGAGTACCAGGGTACGAAAACTGAGACATATTTGAACACGTCTCCCGATCACATGGTTGATCATACTCTAGGTTCCACATGCATGTTTTAGCTGAAGGAAGAATACCTTAAACCTGGGTAGTTGAAACCCTTGGAATGGGTACCATGCAATATGACTTCAAAGGGTCTTAATTTGCTCACCGAACCTCTCCAATCCTATCACTGCTGCGTTTATGCCCCTGTACACATGCTTGATTCTCTTTCGGAGACATAGCAATCCATAGGTTTTAAGAAACTTACTAGTCAGGTACATTCTTAGGCGTTTAATATGCGGTGTTGAGTCCTTTTCGTTGAGCAAGGAGTAGCTCTTGTCTATTCCGTATTTGGCTTAAGGAACTTTATCTGTGCTCATTTCAATCTCTGGTTTTATGCAGCACCCCAACTCACCTTTCCCCTTAAGCAAGCATAAGTTGGTTTTCTAAATTTGAGACCCTGTTCTGTTCTGTAATTCAGTTCCTGTGAAGCCAAGTTTACATTCCGTGTATTACTGATATCTTATGACGTTTCTTTTTCTGTGTGACTTATTTCAGTTAGAATCATCGTACCTGAATCCACTCATTATGCTGCTACGGGCCTGATGACATAGATTTCATTGCTGAGTGATACTGCATTGTACGTAAGTACCACAAGTTCTTTATCCATTTTTCACTTTCTGTGATATTGAACTTGTATGGTAAACGAGGTTCTTGTAAACAGAGGCGTCCCAAACTTTGGTGTGGTTGTGTCTTTTTGATTTTAATTTCCCTAAGCTATAGGACCATAAGTGGAAGTGCCCTAGGCTCTGTTGCTTTGTTTTTTAGATGTTTCAGGAAACACCATACACTTCTCCCGAGTGTCTGTTGGCAATTTACATCCCGCCCATCAGCATAACAAGGTTCCCAGTTCTCCATGGCCTGTCCTGCCTTTCTGGATTTTACACTTTTTTCAGATGGCCCTTTTGACCGGGGGGAAGTGAGACTTCATTGTAGTGCAGATTTCCTTTGCAAGTTTGCTTGGTTGGCCAAAAAGGGCGTATGCGTTTTTTCCTGAATATATTCAGGAAAAAACGCATACGCCCTTTTTGGCCAAGTGCATCATTGTGGACGTTCTGCCTCTTTTCTTATGCTTTCAATGCAATTCCAGTCTACCTCCTGAAATCGGCTTCCTGCAATTCTGCCCCGCTTTCAAGTCCTCTTGGCAGCCTTACTTCAATACATTTTTGGACAATAGCTGTCATTTATAACTCTGCAGGTTTGTGAATTACAGTGCCCCTGAGCTCCTTTCTTCAACTCGCTTTCTTGTGAGCTGGCCGCCACACCGCAGGATGGCTTCAGGCCCTAATCTGGTTTCGGCACGGCACGCTGAGCCTTTGGTTAATTCCTCTTCCTGGTGGGAAATGAGAGTTAAATTTGCCCGTCCAGACACCTCCAGCTAGTCTCTCATTGGTTCTCGCTATTCCTGTTCATCTTCCGCAGAAATTGCAAACTGGGCCAAACAGGAAGTTAAAGAGACTGACTCTCCATGTCGGGAGAGTGTTAGTAAAGCATCTGGAATGTTGCGCCCGAGTACCAGGGTACGAAAACTGAGACATATTTGAACACATCTCCCGATCACATGGTTGATCATACTCTAGGTTCCACATGCATGTTTTAGCTGAATGAAGAATACCTTAAACCTGGGTAGTTGAAACCCGTGGAATGGGTACCATGCAATATGACTTCAAAGGGTCTTCATTTGCTCACCGAACCTCTCCAATCTTATCACTGCTGCGTTTATGCCCCTGTACACATGCTTGATTCTCTTTCGGAGACATAGCAAACCATAGGTTTTAAGATACTTACTATTCAGGTACATTCCTAGGTGTTTAATATGCGGTGTTGAGTCCATTTCGTTGAGCAAGGAGTAGCTCTTGTCTATTCCATATTTGGCTTAAGGAACTTTATCTGTGCTCATTTCAATCTCTGCTTTTATGCAGCACCCCAACTCACCTTTCCCCTTAAGCAAGCATAAGTTGGTTTTCTAAATTTGAGATCCTGTTCTGTTCTGTAATTCAGTTCCTGTGTAGCCAAGTTTACATTCCGTGTATTACTGATATCTTATGATGTTTCTTTTTCTGTGTGACTTATTTTATTAGAATCATCATACCTGAATCCACTCATTGTGCTGCTAACGGCCTGATGACATAGATTTCATTGCTGAGTGATATTGTTTTGTAAGTAAATACCAGAAGTTCTTTATCCATTTTTCACTTTCTGTGATATTGAACTTGTACGGTAAACGAGGTTCTTGTAAACAGAGGCGTTCCATACTTTGGGGTGGCTGTGTCTTTTTGATTTTAATTTCCCTAAGCTATAGGACCATAAGTGGAAGTGCCCTAGGCTCTGTTGCTTTGTTTTTTAGATGTTTCAGGAAACACCATACACTTCTCCCAAGTGGCTGTTGGCAATTTACATCCCGCCCATCAGCATAACAAGGCTCCCAGTTCTCCATGGCCTGTCCTGCCTTTCTGGATTTTACACATTTTTCAGATGGCCGTTTTGACCGGAGGGAAGTGAGACTTCATTGTAGTGCAGATTTCCTTTGCAAGTTTGCTTGGTTGGCCAAAAAGGGCGTATGCGTTTTTTCCTGAATATATTCAGGAGAAAACGCATACGCCCTTTTTGGCCAAGTGCATCATTTTGGACGTTCTGCCTCTTTTCCTATGCTTTCAATGCAATTCCAGTCTACCTCCTGAAATCGGTTTCCTGCAATTCTGCCCCGCTTTCAAGTCCTCTTGGCAGCCTTACTTCAGTATATTTTTGGACGATAGCTGTCATTTATAACTCTGCAGGTTTGTGAATTACAGTGCCCCTGAACTCCTTTCTTCAACTCGCTTTCTTGTGACCTGGCCGCAACACCGCAGGATGGCTTCAGGCCCTAATCTGGTTCCGGCACGGCACACTGAGCTTTTGGTTAATTTCTCTTCCTGGTGGGAAATGAGAGTTAAATTTGCCCGTCCAGACACCTCCAGCTAGTCTCTCATTGGTTTTCGCTATTCCTGTTCATCTTCCGCAGAAATTGCAAACTGGGCCAAACAGGAGGTTAAAGGGACTGACTCTCCAAGTCGGGAGAGTGTTAGTAAAGCATCTGGAATGTTGCATCCGAGTACCAGGGTACGAAAACTGAGACATATTTGAACACATCTCCCGATCACATGGTTGATCATACTCTAGATTCCACATGCATGTTTTAGCTGAAGGAAGAATACCTTAAACCTGGGTAGTTGAAACCCGTGGAATGTGTACCATGCAATATAACTTCAAAGGGTCTTCATTTGCTCACCGAACCTCTCCAATCCTATCACTGCTGCGTTAATGCCCCTGTACACATGCTTGATTCTCTTTCGGAGACATAGCCATCCATAAGTTTTAAGATACATACTAGTCAGTTACATTCTTAGGCGTTTAATATGCGGTGTTGAGTCCATTTCGTTGAGCAAGGAGTAGCTCTTGTCTATTCCATATTTGGCTTAAGGAACTTTATCTGTGCTCATTTCAATCTCTGCTTTTATGCAGCACCCCAACTCACCTTTCCCCTTAAGCAAGCATAAGTTGGTTTTCTAAATTTGAGACCCTGTTCTGTTCTGTAATTCAGTTCCTGTGTAGCCAAGTTTACATTCCGTGTATTACTGATATCTTATGATGTTTCTTTTTCTGTGTGACTCATTTCAGTTAGAATCATCATACCTGAATCCACTCATTATGCTGCTAAGGGCCTGATGACATAGATTTCATTGCTGAGTGATATTGCTTTGTAAGTAAATACCACAAGTTCTTTATCCATTTTTCACTTTCTGTGATATTGAACTTGTAGGTTAAACGAGGTTCTTGTAAAGAGAGGAGTTCCAAACTTTGGGGTGGCTGTGTCTCTTTGATTTTAATTTCCCTAAGCTATAGGACCATAAGTGGAAGTGCCCTAGGCTCTGTTGCTTTGTTTTTTAGATGTTTCAGGAAACACCATACACTTCTCCCGAGTGTCTGTTGGCAATTTACATCCCGCCCATCAGCATAACAAGGCTCCCAGTTCTCCATGGCCTGTCCTGCCTTTCTGGATTTTACACTTTTTTCAGATGGCCCTTTTGACCGGGGGGAAGTGAGACTTCATTGTAGTGCAGATTTCCTTTGCAAGTTTGCTTGGTTGGCCAAAAAGGGCGTATGCGTTTTTTCCTGAATATATTCAGGAAGAAATGCATACGCCCTTTTTGGCCAAGTGCATCATTGTGGACGTTCTGCCTCTTTTCCTATGCTTTCAATGCAATTCCAGTCTACCTCCTGAAATCAGTTTCCTGCAATTCTGCCCCGCTTTCAAGTCCTCTTGGCAGCCTTACTTCAGTATATTTTTGGACGATAGCTGTCATTTATAACTCTGCAGGTTTGTGAATTACAGTGCCCCTGAGCTCCTTTCTTCAATTCGCTGTCTTTTGAGCTGGCCGCAACACCGCAGGATGGCTTCAGGCCCTAATCTGGTTCCGGCACAGCACGCTGAGCCTTTGGTTATTTCCTCTTCTTGGTGGGAAATGAGAGTTAAATTTGCCCGTCCAGACACCTCCAGCTAGTCTCTCATTGGTTCTCGCTATTCCTGTTCATCTTCCGCAGAAATTGCAAACTGGGCCAAACAGGAGTTTAAAGGTGCTGACTCTCCAATTGGGGAGAGTGTTAGTAAAGCGTCTGGAATGTTGCACCCGAGTACCAGGGGAGGAAAACTGAGACATATTTGAACAAGTCTCCCGTTCACACGGTTGATCATACTCTGGGTTCCACATGCATGTTTTAGCTGAAGGAAGAATACCTTAAACCTGGAGAGTTGAGACCCGTGTAATGGGTACCATGCAATATGACTTCAAAGGGTCTTCATTTGCTCACCGAACCTCTCCAATCCTATCACTGCTGCGTTTATGACCCTGTACACATGCTTGATTCTCTTTTGGAGACATAGCAATCCATAGGTTTTAAGATACTTACTAGTCAGGTACATTCTTAGGCGTTTAATATGGGGTGATGAGTCCATTTCGTTGAGCAAGGAGTAGCTCTTGTCTATTCCATATTTGGCTTAAGGAACTTTATCTGTGCTCATTTCAATCTCTGGTTTTATGCAGCACCCCAACTCACCTTTCCCCTTAAGCAAGCATAAGTTGGTTTTCTAAATTTGAGACCCTGTTCTGTTTTGGAATTCAGTTCCTGTGTAGCCAAGTTTACATTCCGTGTATTAGTGATATCTTATGATGTTTCTTTTTCTGTGTGACTTATTTCAGTTAGAATCATCGTACCTGAATCCACTCATTATGCTGCTACGGGCCTGATGACATAGATTTCATTGCTGAGTGATACTGCATTGTACGTAAGTACCACAAGTTCTTTATCCATTTTTCACTTTCTGTGATATTGAACTTGTACGGTAAAGGAGGTTCTTGTAAACAGAGGCGTCCCAAACTTTGGGGTGGCTGTGTCTTTTTGATTATAATTTCCCTAAGTAATAGGACCATAAGTGGAAGTGCCCTAGGCTCTGTTGCTTTGTTTTTTAGATGTTTCAGGAAACACCATACCCTTCTCCCGGGTGTCTGTTGGCAATTTACATCCCGCCCATCAGCATAACAAGGCTCCCAGTTCTCCATGGCCTGTCCTGCCTTTCTGGATTTTACACTTTTTTCAGAAGGCCCTTTTGACTGGGGGGAAGTGAGACTTCATTGTAGTGCAGATTTCCTTTGCAAGCTTGCTTGGTTGGCCAAAAAGGGCGTATGCGTTTTTTCCTGAATATATTCTGGAAAAAACGCATACGCACTTTTTGGCCAAGTGCATCATTGTGGACGTTCTGCCTCTTTTCCTATGCTTTCAATGCAATTCCAGTCTACCTCCTGAAATCGGTTTCCTGCAATTCTGCCCCACTTTCAAGTCCTCTTGGCAGCCTTACTTCAGTATATTTTTGGACGATAGCTGTCATTTATAACTCTGCAGGTTTGTGAATTACAGTGCCCCTGAACTCCTTTCTTCAACTCGCTTTCTTGTGACCTGGCCGCAACACCGCAGGATGGCTTCAGGCCCTAATCTGGTTCCGGCACAGCACGCTGAGCCTTTGGTTATTTCCTCTTCTTGGTGGGAAATGAGAGTTAAATTTGCCCGTCCAGACACCTCCAGCTAGTCTCTCATTGGTTCTCGCTATTCCTGTTCATCTTCCGCAGAAATTGCAAACTGGGCCAAACAGGAGGTTAAAGGGACTGACTCTCCATGTCGGGAGAGTGTTAGTAAAGCGTCTGGAATGTTGCACCCGAGTACCAGGGTACGAAAACTGAGACATATTTGAACACGTCTCCCGATCACATGGTTGATCATACTCTAGGTTCCACATGCATGTTTTAGCTGAAGGAAGAATACCTTAAACCTGGGTAGTTGAAACCCGTGGAATGGGTACCATGCAATATGACTTCAAAGGGTCTTCATTTGCGCACCGAACCTCTCCAATGCTATCACTGCTGCGTTTATGCCCCTGTACACATGCTTGATTCTCTTTCAGAGACATAGCAATCCATAGGTTTTAAGATACTTACTAGTCAGGTACATTCTTAGGCGTTTAATATGGGCTGTTGAGTCCATTTCGTTGAGCAAGGAGTAGCTCTTGTCTATTCGGTATTTGGCTTAAGGAACTTTATCTGTGCTCATTTTAATCTCTGGTTTTATGCAGCACCCCAACTCACCTTTCCCCTTAAGAAGCATAAGTTGATTTTGTACATTTGAGACACTGTTCTGTTTTGGAATTCAGTTCCTGTGTAGCCAAGTTTACATTCCGTGTATTAGTGATATCTTATGATGTTTCTATTTCTGTGTAACTTATTTCAGTTAGAATCATCGTACCTGAATCCACTCATTATGCTGCTACGGGCCTGATGACATAGATTTCATTGCTGAGTGATATTGCTTTGTAAGTAAATACCACATCTTCTTTATCCATTTTTCACTTTCTGCGATGTTGAACTTGTACGGTAAACGAGGTTCTTGTAAACAGAGGCGTCCCAAACTTTGGGGTGGCTGTGTCTTTTTGATTTTAATTTCCCTAAGCTATAGGACCATAAGTGGAAGTGCCCTAGGCTCTGTTGCTTTGTTTTTTAGATGTTTCAGGAAACACCATAGACTTCTCCCGTGTGTCTGTTGGCAATTTACATCCCGCCCATCAGCATAACAAGGCTCCCAGTTCTCCATGGCCTGTCCTGCCTTTCTGGATTTTACACTTTTTTCAGATGGCCCTTTTGACTGGGGGAAGTGAGACTTCATTGTAGTGCAGATTTCCTTTGCAAGTTTGCTTGGTTGGACAAAAAGGGCGTATGCGTTTTTTCCTGAATATATTCAGGAAGAAACGCATACGCCCTTTTTGGCCAATTGCATCATTTTGGACGTTCTGACTCTTTTCCTATGCTTTCAATGCAATTCCAGTCTACCTCCTGAAATCGGTTTCCTGCAATTCTGCCCCGCTTTCAAGTCCTCTTGGCAGCCTTACTTCAGTATATTTTTGGACGATAGCTGTCATTTATAACTCTGCAGGTTTGTGAATTACAGTGCCCGTGAGCTCCTTTCTTCAACTCGCTTTCTTTTGAGCTGGCCGCAACACCGCAGGATGGCTTCAGGCCCTAATCTGGTTCCGGCACGGCACGCTGAGCCTTTGGTTATTTCCTCTTCCTGGTGGGAAATGAGAGTTAAATTTGCCCGTCCAGACACCTCCAGCTAGTCTCTCATTGGTTCTCCCTATTCCTGTTCATCTTCCGCAGAAATTGCAAACTGGGCCAAACAGGAGGTTAAAGGGACTGACTCTCCAAGTCGGGAGAGTGTTAGTAAAGCGTCTGGAATGTTGCACCCGAGTACCAGGGGAGGAAAACTGAGACATATTTGAACACGTCTCCCGTTCACACGGTTGATCATACTCCGGGTTCCACATGCATGTTTTAGCTGAAGGAAGAACACCTTAAACCTGGAGAGTTGAGACCCGTGTAATGGGTACCATGCAATATGACTTCAAAGGGTCTTCATTTGCTCACCGAACCTCTCCAATCCTATCACTGCTGCGTTTATGCCCCTGTACACATGCTTGATTCTCTTTTGGAGACATAGCAATCCATAGGTTTTAAGATACTTACTAGTCAGGTACATTCTTAGGCGTTTAATATGGGGTGTTGAGTCCATTTCGTTGAGCAAGGAGTAGCTCTTGTCTATTCCATATTTGGCTTAAGGAAGTTTACCTGTGCTCATTTCAATCTCTGGTTTTATGCAGCACCCCAACTCACCTTTCCCCTTAAGCAAGCATAAGTTGGTTTTCTAAATTTGAGACCCTTTTCTGTTTTGGAATTCAGTTCCTGTGTAGCCAAGTTTACATTCCGTGTATTACTGATACCTTATGATGTTTCTTTTTCTGTGTGACTTATTTCAGTTAGAATCATCATACCTGAATCAACTCATTGTGCTGCTAAGGGCCTGATGAAATAGATTTCATTGCTGAGTGATATTGCTTTGTAAGTAAATATCACAACTTCTTTATCCATTTTTCACTTTCTGCGATGTTGAACTTGTACTGTAAATGAGGTTCTTGTAAACAGAGGTGTCCCAAACTTTGGGGTGGCTGTGTCTTTTTTATTTTAATTTCCCTAAGCTATAGGACCATAAGTGGAAGTGCCCTAGGCTCTGTTGCTTTGTTTTTTAGATGTTTCAGGAAACACCATACACTTCTCCCGAGTGTCTGTTAGCAATTTACATCCCGCCCATCAGCATAACAAGGCTCCCAGTTCTCCATGGCCTGTCCTGCCTTTCTGGATTTTACACTTTTTTCAGATGGCCCTTTTGACCGGGGGGAAGTGAGACTTCATTGTAGTGCCGATTGCCATTGCAAGCTTGCTTGGTTGGCCAAAAAGGGCGCATGCTTTTTTTCCTGAATATATTCAGGAAAAAAACCATGCGCCCTTTTTGGCCAAGTGCATCATTGTGGACGTTCTGCCTCTTTTCCTATGCTTTCAATGCAATTCCAGTCTACCTCCTGAAATCGGTTTCCTGCAATTCTGCCTCGCTTTCAAGTCCTCTTGGCAGCCTTACTTCAGTACATTTTTGGACGATAGCTGTCATTTATAACTCTGCAGGTTTGTGAATTACAGTGCCCCTGAGCTCCTTTCTTCAACTCGCTTTCTTGTGAACTGGCCGCAAAACCGCAGGATGGCTTCAGGCCCTAATCTGGTTCCGGCACGGCATTCTGAGCCTTTGGTTAATTCCTCTTCCTGGTGGGAAATGAGAGTTAAATTTGCCCGTCCAGACACCTCCAGCTAGTCTCTCATTGGTTCTCGCTATTCCTGTTCATCTTCCGCAGAAATTGCAAACTGGTCCAAACAGGAGGTTAAAGGGACTGACTCTCCATGTCGGGAGAGTGTTAGTAAAGCGTCTGGAATGTTGCACCCGAGTACCAGGGTACGAAAACTGAGACATATTTGAACACGTCTCCCGATCACATGGTTGATCATACTCTGAGTTCCACATGCTTGTTTTAGCTGAAGGAAGAATACCTTAAACCTGGGTAGTTGAAACCCGTGAAATGGGTTCCATGCAATATGACTTCAAAGGGTCTTCATTTGCTCACCGAACCTCTCCAATCCTATCACTGCTGCGTTTATGCCCCTGTACACATGCTTGATTCTCTTTTGGAGACATAGCAATCCATAGGTTTTAAGATACTTACTAGTCAGGTACATTCTTAGGTGTTTAATATGCGGTGTTGTGTCCATTTCGTTGAGCAAGGAGTAGCTCTTGTCTATTCCATACTTGGCTTAAGGAACTTTATCTGTGCTCATTTCAATCTTTGGTTTTATGCAGCACCCCAACTCACCTTTCCCCTTAAGCAAGCATAAGTTGGTTTTCTAAATTTGAGACCCTGTTCTGTTCTGTAATTCAGTTCCTGTGTAGCCAAGTTTACATTCCGTGTATTACTGATATCTTATGATGTTTCTTTTTCTGTGTGACTTATTTCTGTTAGAATCATCATACCTGAATCCACTCATTGTGCTGCTAAGGGCCTGATGACATAGATTTCATTGCTGAGTGATATTGCTTTGTAAGTAAATACCACAACTTCTTTATCCATTTTTCACTTTCTGCGATGTTGAACTTGTACTGTAAATGAGGTTCTTGTATACAGAGCCGTTCCAAACTTTGGGGTGGCTGTGTCTTTTTGATTATAATTTCCCTAAGTAATAGGACCATAAGTGGAAGTGCCCTAGGCTCTGTTGCTTTGTTTTTTAGATGTTTCAGGAAACACCATACCCTTCTCCCGGGTGTCTGTTGGCAATTTACATCCCGCCCATCAGCATAACAAGGCTCCCAGTTCTCCATGGCCTGTCCTGCCTTTCTGGATTTTACACTTTTTTCAGAAGGCCCTTTTGACTGGGGGGAAGTGAGACTTCATTGTAGTGCAGATTTCCTTTGCAAGCTTGCTTGGTTGGCCAAAAAGGGCGTATGCGTTTTTTCCTGAATATATTCTGGAAAAAACGCATACGCACTTTTTGGCCAAGTGCATCATTGTGGACGTTCTGCCTCTTTTCCTATGCTTTCAATGCAATTCCAGTCTACCTCCTGAAATCGGTTTCCTGCAATTCTGCCCCGCTTTCAAGTCCTCTTGGCAGCCTTACTTCAGTATATTTTTGGACGATAGCTGTCATTTATAACTCTGCAGGTTTGTGAATTACAGTGCCCCTGAGCTCCTTTCTTCAACTCGCTTTCTTTTGAGCTGGCCGCAACACCGCAGGATGGCTTCAGGCTCTAATATGGTTCCGGCACGGCACGCTGAGCCTTTGGTTATTTCCTCTTCTTGGTGGGAAATGAGAGTTAAATTTGCCCGTCCAGACACCTCCAGCTAGTCTCTCATTGGTTCTCGCTATTCCTGTTCATCTTCCGCAGAAATTGCAAACTGGGCCAAACAGGATGTTAAAGGCGCTGACTCTCCAAGTGGGTAGAGTGTTAGTAAAGCGTCTGGAATGTTGCACACGAGTACCAGGGGAGGAAAACTGAGACATATTTGAACACGTCTCCTGTTCACACAGTTGATCATACTCTGGGTTCCACATGCATGTTTTAGGTGAAGGAAGAATACCTTAAACCTGGAGAGTTGAGACCCGTGGAATGGGTACCATGCAATATGACTTCAAAGGGTCTTCATTTGCTCACCGAACCTCTCCAATCCTATCACTGCTGCGTTTATGCCCCTGTACACACGCTTGATTCTCTTTTGGAGACATAGCAATCCATAGGTTTTAAGATACTTACTAGTCAGATACATTCTTAGGCGTTTAATATGGGGTGTTGAGTCCATTTCGTTGAGCAAGGAGTAGCTCTTGTCTATTCCATATTTGGCTTAAGGAAATTTATCTGTGCTCATTTCAATCTCTGGTTTTATGCAGCACCCCAACTCACCTTTCCCCTTAAGCAAGCATAAGTTGGTTTTCTAAATTTGACACCCTGTTCTGTTTTGGAATTCAGTTCCTGTGTAGCCAAGTTTACATTCCGTGTATTAGTGATATCTTATGATGTTTCTTTTTCTGTGTGACTTATTTCATTTAGAATCATCGTACCTGAATCCACTCATTGTGCTGCTAAGGGCCTGATGACATAGATTTCGTTGCTGAGTGATATTGCTTTGTAAGTAAATAGCACAACTTCTTTATCCATTTTTCACTTTCTGCGATGTTGAACTTGTACTGTAAACGAGGTTCTTGTAAACAGAGGCGTCCCAAACTTTGGGGTGGCTGTGTCTTTTTGATTTTAATTTCCCTATGCTATAAGACCATAAGTGGAAGTGCCCTAGGTTCTGTTGCTTTGTTTTTTAGATGTTTCAGGAAACACCATACACTTCTCCCGAGTGTCTGTTGGCAATTTACATCCCGCCCATCAGCATAACAAGGCTCCCAGTTCTCCATGGCCTGTCCTGCCTTTCTGGATTTTACACTTTTTTCAGATTGCCCTTTTGACTGGGGGGAAGTGAGACTTCATTGTAGTGCAGATTTCCTTTGCAAGCTTGCTTGGTTGGCCAAAAAGGGCGTATGCGTTTTTTCCTGAATATATTCAGGAAGAAACGCATATGCACTTTTTGGCCAAGTGCATCATTGTGGACGTTCTGCCTCTTTTCCTATGCTTTCAATGCAATTCCAGTCTACCTCCTGAAATCGGTTTCCTGCAATTCTGCCCCGCTTTCAAGTCCTCTTGGCAGCCTTACTTCAGTATATTTTTGGACGATAGCTGTCATTTATAACTCTGCAGGTTTGTGAATTACAGTGCCCCTGAGATCCTTTCTTCAACTCGCTTTCTTTTGAGCTGGCCACAACACCGCAGGATGGCTTCAGGCTCTAATATGTTTCCGGCACGGCACGCTGAGCCTTTGGTTATTTCCTCTTCCTGGTGGGAAATGAGAGTTAAATTTGCCCGTCCAGACACCTCCAGCTAGTCTCTCATTGGTTCTCCCTATTCCTGTTCATCTTCCGCAGAAATTGCAAACTGGGCCAAACAGGAGGTTAAAGGCGCTGACTCTCGAAGTGGGGCGAGTGTTAGTAAAGCGTCTGGAATGTTGCACCCGAGTACCAGGGGAGGAAAACTGAGACATATTTGAACACGTCTCCCGTTCACACGGTTGATCATACTCTGGGTTCCACATGCATGTTTTAGCTGAAGGAAGAATACCTTAAACCTGGAGAGTTGAGACCCGTGTAATGGGTACCATGCAATATGACTTCAAAGGGTCTTCATTTGCTCACCGAACCTCTCCAATCCTATCACTGCTGCGTTTATGACCCTGTACACATGCTTGATTCTCTTTTGGAGACATAGCAATCCATAGGTATTAAGATACTTACTAGTCAGGTACATTCTTAGGCGTTTAATATGGGGTGATGAGTCCATTTCGTTGAGCAAGGAGTAGCTCTTGTCTATTCCATATTTGGCTTAAGGAACTTTATCTGTGCTCATTTCAATCTCTGGTTTTATGCAGCACCCCAACTCACCTTTCCCCTTAAGCAAGCATAAGTTGGTTTTCTAAATTTGAGACCCTGTTCTGTTTTGGAATTCAGTTCCTATGTAGCCAAGTTTACATTCCGTGTATTAGTGATATCTTATGATGTTTCTTTTTCTGTGTGACTTATTTCAGTTAGAATCATCGTACCTGAATCCACTCATTATGCTGCTACGGGCCTGATGACATAGATTTCATTGCTGAGTGATAATGCATTGTACGTAAGTACCACAAGTTCTTTATCCATTTTTCACTTTCTGTGATATTGAACTTGTACGGTAAAGGAGGTTCTTGTAAACAGAGGCGTCCCAAACTTTGGGGTGGCTGTGTCTTTTTGATTTTAATTTCCCTAAGCTTTAGGACCATAAGTGGAAGTGCCCTAGGCTCTGTTGCTTTGTTTTTTAGATGTTTCAGGAAACACCATACACTTCTCCTGAGTGTCTGTTGGCAATTTACATCCCGCCCATCAGCATAACAAGGCTCCCAGTTCTCCATGGCCTGTCCTGCCTTTCTGGATTTTACACTTTTTTCAGATGGCCCTTTTGACCGGGGGAAGTGAGACTTCATTGTAGTGCCCATTTCCTTTGCAAGTTTGCTTGGTTGGCCAAAAAGGGCGTATGCGTTTTTTCCTGAATATATTCAGGAAAAATCGCATACGCGCTTTTTGGCCAACTGCATAATTGTGGACGTTCTGCCTCTATTCCTATGCTTTCAATGCAATTCCAGTCTACCTCCTGAAATCGGTTTCCTGCAATTCTGCCCTGCTTTCAAGTCCTCTTGGCAGCCTTACTTCAGTATATTTTTGGACGATAGCTGTCATTTATAACTCTGCAGGTTTGTGAATTACAGTGCCCCTGAGCTCCATTCTTCAACTCGCTTTCTTGTGACCTGGCTGCAACACCGCAGGATGGCTTCAGGCTCTAATCTGGTTCCGGCACGGCACGCTGAGCCTTTGGTTAATTCCTCTTCCTGGTGGGAAATGAGAGTTAAATTTGCCCGTCCAGACACCTCCAGCTAGTCTCTCATTGGTTCTCGCTATTCCTGTTCATCTTCCGCAGAAATTGCAAACTGGGCCAAACAGGAGGTTAAAGGGACTGACTCTCCAAGTCAGGAGAGTGTTAGTAAAGCGTCTGGAATGTTGCACTCGAGTACCAGGGTACGAAAACTGAGACATATTTGAACACGTCTCCCGATCACATGGTTGATCATACTCTAGGTTCCACATGCATGTTTTAGCTGAAGGAAGAATACCTTAAACATGGGTAGTTGAAACCTGTGGAATGGGGACCATGCAATATGACTTCAAAGGGTCTTCATTTGCTCACCGAACCTCTCCAATCCTATCACTGCTGGGTTTATGCCCCTGTACACACGCTTGATTCTCTTTCGGAGACATAGCAATCCATAGGTTTTAAGATACTTACTAGTCAGGTACATTCTTAGGCGTTTAATATGCGGTGTTGAGTCCATTTTGTTGAACAAGGAGTAGCTCTTGTCTATTCCATATTTGGCTTAAGGAACTTTATCTGTG
This sequence comes from Grampus griseus, assembly GCF_964374135.1. Classification (NCBI taxonomy): domain Eukaryota; kingdom Metazoa; phylum Chordata; class Mammalia; order Artiodactyla; family Delphinidae; genus Grampus; species Grampus griseus. The sequence goes on from NC_138997.1 coordinate 52,524,905, forward strand.
CTCATTTCAATCTCTGGTTTTATGCAGCACCCCAACTCACCTTTACCCTTAAGCAAGCATAAGTTGGTTTTCTAAATTTGAGACCCTGTTCTGTTCTGTAATTCAGTTCCTGTGTATCCAAGTTTACATTCCGTGTATTACTGATATCTTATGATGTTTCTTTTTCTGTGTGACTTATTTCAGTTAGAATCATCATACCTGAATCCACTCATTGTGCTGCTAATGGCCTGATGACATAGATTTTATTGCTGAGTGATATTGCTTTGTAAGTAAATACCACAACTTCTTTATCCATTTTTCACTTTCTGTGATATTGAACTTGTACTGTAAACGAGGTTCTTGTAAACAGAGCCGTTCCAAACTTTGGGGTGGCTGTGTCTTTTTGATTATAATTTCCCTAAGTAATAGGAACATAAGTGGAAGTGCCCTAGGCTCTGTTGCTTTGTTTTTTAGATGTTTCAGGACACACCATACACTTCTCCCGAGTGTCTGTTGGCAATTTACATCCCGCCCATCAGCATAACAAGGCTCCCAGTTCTCCATGGCCTGTCCTGCCTTTCTGGATTTTACACTTTTTTCAGATGGCCCTTTTGACCAGGGGGAAGTGAGACTTCATTGTAGTGCAGATTTCCTTTGCAAGCTTGCTTGGTTGGCCAAAAATGGCGTATGCGTTTTTTCCTGAATATATTCTGGAAAAAACGCATACGCACTTTTTGGCCAAGTGCATCATTGTGGACGTTCTGCCTCTTTTCCTATGATTTCAATGCAATTCCAGTCTACCTCCTGAAATCGGTTTCCTGCAATTCTGCCCCGCTTTCAAGTCCTCTTGGCAGCCTTACTTCAGTATATTTTTGGACGATAGCTGTCATTTATAACTCTGCAGGTTTGTGAATTACAGTGCCCCTGAGCTCCTTTCTTCAACTCGATTTCTTTTGAGCTGGCCGCAACACCGCAGGATGGCTTCAGGCTCTAATATGGTTCCGGCATGGCACGCTGAGCCTTTGGTTATTTCCTCTTCCTGGTGGGAAATGAGAGTTAAATTTGCCCGTCCAGACACCTCCAGCTAGTCTCTCATTGGTTCTCCCTATTCCTGTTCATCTTCCGCAGAAATTGCAAACTGGGCAAAACAGGAGGTTAAAGGCGCTGACTCTCCAACTGGGAAGAGTGTTAGTAAAGCGTCTTGAATGTTGCACCCGAGTACCAGGGGAGGAAAACTGAGACATATTTGAACACGTCTCCTGTTCACACCGTTGATCATACTCTGGGTTCCACATGCATGTTTTAGCTGAAGGAAGAATACCTTAAACCTGGAGAGTTGAGACCCGTGGAATGGGTACCATGCAATATGACTTCAAAGGGTCTTCATTTGCTCACCGAACCTCTCCAATCCTATCACTGCTGCGTTTATGCCCCTGTACACACGCTTGATTCTCTTTCGGAGACATAGCAATCCATAGGTTTTAAGATAATTACTAGTCAGGTACATTCTTAGGCGTTTAATATGGGATGATGAGTCCATTTCGTTGAGCAAGGAGTAGCTCTTGTCTATTCCATATTTGGCTTAAGGAACTTTATCTGTGCTCATTTCAATCTTTGGTTTTATGCAGCACCCCAACTCACCTTTCCCCTTAAGCAAGCATAAGTTGGTTTTCTAAATTTGAGACCCTGTTCTGTTTTGGAATTCAGTTCCTGTGTAGCCAAGTTTACATTCCGTGTATTAGTGATATCTTATGATGTTTCTTTTTCTGTGTGACTTATTTCAGTTAGAATCATCGTACCTGAATCCACTCATTGTGCTGCTACAGGCCTGATGACATAGATTTCATTGCTGAGTGATACTGCATTGTACGTAAGTACCACAAGTTCTTTATCCATTTTTCACTTTCTGTGATATTGAACGTGTATGGGAAACGAGGTTCTTGTAAACAGAGGCGTCCCAAACTTTGGGGTGGCTGTGTCTTTTTGATTTTAATTTCCCTAAGCTATAGGACCACAAGTGGAAGTGCCCTAGGCTCTGTTGCTTTGTTTTTTAGATGTTTCAGGAAACACCATACACTTCTCCCGAGTGTCTGTTGGCAATTTACATCCCGCCCATCAGCATAACAAGGCTCCCAGTTCTCCATGGCCTGTCCTGCCTTTCTGGATTTTACACTTTTTTCAGATGGCGCTTTTGACCGGGGGGAAGTGAGACTTCATTGTAGTGCAGATTTCCTTTGCAAGCTTGCTTGGTTGGCCAAAAAGTGTGCATGCGTTTTTTCCTGAATATATTCAGGAAAAAACGCATGTGCCCTTTTTGGCCAAGTGCATCATTGTGGACGTTCTGCCTCTTTTCCTATGCTTTCAATGCAATTCCAGTCTCCCTCCTGAAATCGGTTTCCTGCAATTCTGCCCCGCTTTCAAGTCCTCTTGGCAGCCTTACTTCAGTATATTTTTGGACGATAGCTGTCATTTATAACCCTGCAGGTTTGTGAATTACAGTGTCCCTGAGCTCCTTTCTTCAACTCGCTTTCTTTTGAGCTGGCCGCAACACCACAGGATGGCTTCAGGCCCTAATCTGGTTCCGGCACGGCACGCTGAGCCTTTGGTTATTTCCTCTTCCTGGTGGGAAATGAGAGTTAAATTTGCCCGTCCAGACACCTCCAGCTAGTCTCTCATTGGTTCTCGCTATTCCTGTTCATCTTCCGCAGAAATTGCAAACTGGGCCAAACAGGAGGTTAAAGGCGCTGACTCTCCAACTGGGAAGAGTGTTAGTAAAGCGTCTTGAATGTTGCACCCGAGTACCAGGGGAGGAAAACTGAGACATATTTGAACACGTCTCCTGTTCACACCGTTGATCATACTCTGGGTTCCACATGCATGTTTTAGCTGAAGGAAGAATACCTTAAACCTGGAGAGTTGAGACCCGTGGAATGGGTACCATGCAATATGACTTCAAAGGGTCTTCATTTGCTCACCGAACCTCTCCAATCCTATCACTGCTGCGTTTATGCCCCTGTACACACGCTTGATTCTCTTTCGGAGACATAGCAATCCATAGGTTTTAAGATAATTACTAGTCAGGTACATTCTTAGGCGTTTAATATGGGATGATGAGTCCATTTCGTTGAGCAAGGAGTAGCTCTTGTCTATTCCATATTTGGCTTAAGGAACTTTATCTGTGCTCATTTCAATCTTTGGTTTTATGCAGCACCCCAACTCACCTTTCCCCTTAAGCAAGCATAAGTTGGTTTTCTAAATTTGAGACCCTGTTCTGTTTTGGAATTCAGTTCCTGTGTAGCCAAGTTTACATTCCGTGTATTAGTGATATCTTATGATGTTTCTTTTTCTGTGTGACTTATTTCAGTTAGAATCATCGTACCTGAATCCACTCATTGTGCTGCTACAGGCCTGATGACATAGATTTCATTGCTGAGTGATACTGCATTGTACGTAAGTACCACAAGTTCTTTATCCATTTTTCACTTTCTGTGATATTGAACGTGTATGGGAAACGAGGTTCTTGTAAACAGAGGCGTCCCAAACTTTGGGGTGGCTGTGTCTTTTTGATTTTAATTTCCCTAAGCTATAGGACCACAAGTGGAAGTGCCCTAGGCTCTGTTGCTTTGTTTTTTAGATGTTTCAGGAAACACCATACACTTCTCCCGAGTGTCTGTTGGCAATTTACATCCCGCCCATCAGCATAACAAGGCTCCCAGTTCTCCATGGCCTGTCCTGCCTTTCTGGATTTTACACTTTTTTCAGATGGCGCTTTTGACCGGGGGGAAGTGAGACTTCATTGTAGTGCAGATTTCCTTTGCAAGCTTGCTTGGTTGGCCAAAAAGTGTGCATGCGTTTTTTCCTGAATATATTCAGGAAAAAACGCATGTGCCCTTTTTGGCCAAGTGCATCATTGTGGACGTTCTGCCTCTTTTCCTATGCTTTCAATGCAATTCCAGTCTCCCTCCTGAAATCGGTTTCCTGCAATTCTGCCCCGCTTTCAAGTCCTCTTGGCAGCCTTACTTCAGTATATTTTTGGACGATAGCTGTCATTTATAACCCTGCAGGTTTGTGAATTACAGTGTCCCTGAGCTCCTTTCTTCAACTCGCTTTCTTTTGAGCTGGCCGCAACACCACAGGATGGCTTCAGGCCCTAATCTGGTTCCGGCACGGCACGCTGAGCCTTTGGTTATTTCCTCTTCCTGGTGGGAAATGAGAGTTAAATTTGCCCGTCCAGACACCTCCAGCTAGTCTCTCATTGGTTCTCGCTATTCCTGTTCATCTTCCGCAGAAATTGCAAACTGGGCCAAACAGGAGGTTAAAGGCGCTGACTCTCCAAGTGGGGAGAGTGTTAGTAAAGCGACTGGAATGTTGAACCCGAGTACCAGGGGAGGAAAACTGAGACATATTTGAACACGTCTCCCATTCACACGGTTGATCATACTCTGGGTTCCACATGCATATTTTAGCTGAAGGAAGAATACCTTAAACCTGGAGATTTGAGACCCGTGGAATGGGTACCATGAAATATGACTTCAAAGGGTCTTCATTTGCTCACCGAACCTCTCCAATCCTATCACTGCTGCGTTTATGCCCCTGTACACACGCTTGATTCTCTTATGGAGACATAGCAATCCATAGGTTTTAAGATACTTACTAGTCAGGTACATTCTTAGGCGTTTAATATGCGGTGTTGAGTCCATTTCGTTGAGCAAGGAGCAGCTCTTGTCTATTCCATATTTGGCTTAAGGAACTTTATCTGTGCTCATTTCAATCTCTGGTTTTATGCAGCACCCCAACTCACCTTTCCCCTTAAGCAAGCATAAGTTGGTTTTCTAAATTTGAGACCCTGTTCTGTTTTGGAATTCAGTTCCTGTGTAGCCCAGTTTACATTCCGTGTATTAGTGATATCTTATGATGTTTCTTTTTCTGTGTGACTTATTTCAGTTAGAATCATCATACCTGAATCCACTCATTGTGCTGCTAAGGGCCTGATGACATAGATTTCATTGCTGAGTGATACTGCATTGTACGTAAGTACCACAAGTTCTTTATCCATTTTTCACTTTCTGTGATATTGAACTTGTACGGTAAACGAGGTTCTTGTAAACAGAGGCGTTTCAAACTTTGGAGTGGCTGTGTCTTTTTGATTTTAATTTCCCTAAGCTATAGGACCATAAGTGGAAGTGCCCTAGGCTCTGTTGCTTTGTTTTTTAGATGTTTCAGGAAACACCATACACTTCTCCCGAGTGGCTGTTGGCAATTTACATCCCGCCCATCAAAATAACAAGGCTCCCAGTTCTCCATGGCCTGTCCTGCCTTTCTGGATTTTACACTTTTTTCAGATGGCCCTTTTGACCGGGGGGAAGTGAGACTTCATTGTAGTGCAGATTTCCTTTGCAAGCTTGCTTGGTTGGCCAAAAAGGGCGTATGCGTTTTTTCCTGAATATATTCAGGAAAAACGCATACGTCCTTTTTGGCCAAGTGCATCATTGTGGACGTTGTGCCTCTTTTCCTATGCTTTCAATGCAATTCCAGTCTACCTCCTGAAATCGGTTTCCTGCAATTCTGCCCTGCTTTCAAGTCCTCTTGGCAGCCTTACTTCAGTATATTTTTGGACGATAGCTGTCATTTATAACTCTGCAGGTTTGTGAATTACAGTGCCCCTGATCTCCATTCTTCAACTCGCTTTCTTGTGACCTGGCTGCAACACCGCAGGATGGCTTCAGGCCCTAATCTGGTTCCGGCACGGCACGCTGAGCCTTTGGTTAATTCCTCTTCCTGGTGGGAAATGAGAGTTAAATTTGCCCGTCCAGACACCTCCAGCTAGTCTCTCATTGGTTCTCGCTATTCCTGTTCATCTTCCGCAGAAATTGCAAACTGGGCCAAACAGGAGGTTAAAGGGACTGACTCTCCAAGTCAGGAGAGTGTTAGTAAAGCGTCTGGAATGTTGCACTCGAGTACCAGGGTACGAAAACTGAGACATATTTGAACACGTCTCCCGATCACATGGTTGATCATACTCTAGGTTCCACATGCATGTTTTAGCTGAAGGAAGAATACCTTAAACCTGGGTAGTTGAAACCTGTGGAATGGGGACCATGCAATATGACTTCAAAGGGTCTTCATTTGCTCACCGAACCTCTCCAATCCTATCACTGCTGGGTTTATGCCCCTGTACACACGCTTGATTCTCTTTTGGAGACATAGCAATCCATAGGTTTTAAGATACTTACTAGTCAGGTACATTCTTAGGCGTTTAATATGCGGTGTTGAGTCCATTTTGTTGAGCAAGGAGTAGCTCTTGTCTATTCCATATTTGGCTTAAGGAACTTTATCTGTGCTCATTTCAATCTCTGGTTTTATGCAGCACCCCAACTCACCTTTACCCTTAAGAAAGCATAAGTTGGTTTTCTAAATTTGAGACCCTGTTCTGTTCTGTAATTCAGTTCCTGTGTATCCAAGTTTACATTACGTGTATTACTGATATCTTATGATGTTTCTTTTTCTGTGTGACTTATTTCAGTTAGAATCATCATACCTGAATCCACTCATTGTGCTGCTAATGGCCTGATGACATAGATTTTATTGCTGAGTGATATTGCTTTGTAAGTAAATACCACAACTTCTTTATCCATTTTTCACTTTCTGTGATATTGAACTTGTACTGTAAACGAGGTTCTTGTAAACAGAGCCGTTCCAAACTTTGGGGTGGCTGTGTCTTTTTGATTATAATTTCCCTAAGTAATAGGAACATAAGTGGAAGTGCCCTAGGCTCTGTTGCTTTGTTTTTTAGATGTTTCAGGACACACCATACACTTCTCCCGAGTGTCTGTTGGCAATTTACATCCCGCCCATCAGCATAACAAGGCTCCCAGTTCTCCATGGCCTGTCCTGCCTTTCTGGATTTTACACTTTTTTCAGATGGCCCTTTTGACCAGGGGGAAGTGAGACTTCATTATAGTGCAGATTTCCTTTGCAAGCTTGCTTGGTTGGCCAAAAATGGCGTATGCGTTTTTTCCTGAATATATTCTGGAAAAAACGCATACGCACTTTTTGGCCAAGTGCATCATTGTGGACGTTCTGCCTCTTTTCCTATGATTTCAATGCAATTCCAGTCTACCTCCTGAAATCGGTTTCCTGCAATTCTGCCCCGCTTTCAAGTCCTCTTGGCAGCCTTACTTCAGTATATTTTTGGACGATAGCTGTCATTTATAACTCTGCAGGTTTGTGAATTACAGTGCCCCTGAGCTCCTTTCTTCAACTCGATTTCTTTTGAGCTGGCCGCAACACCGCAGGATGGCTTCAGGCTCTAATATGGTTCCGGCATGGCACGCTGAGCCTTTGGTTATTTCCTCTTCCTGGTGGGAAATGAGAGTTAAATTTGCCCGTCCAGACACCTCCAGCTAGTCTCTCATTGGTTCTCCCTATTCCTGTTCATCTTCCGCAGAAATTGCAAACTGGGCCAAACAGGAGGTTAAAGGCGCTGACTCTCCAACTGGGAAGAGTGTTAGTAAAGCGTCTTGAATGTTGCACCCGAGTACCAGGGGAGGAAAACTGAGACATATTTGAACACGTCTCCTGTTCACACAGTTGATCATACTCTGGGTTCCACATGCATGTTTTAGCTGAAGGAAGAATACCTTAAACCTGGAGAGTTGAGACCCGTGGAATGGGTACCATGCAATATGACTTCAAAGGGTCTTCATTTGCTCACCGAACCTCTCCAATCCTATCACTGCTGCGTTTATGCCCCTGTACACACGCTTGATTCTCTTTCGGAGACATAGCAATCCATAGGTTTTAAGATACTTACTAGTCAGGTACATTATTAGGCGTTTAATATGGGGTGATGAGTCCATTTCGTTGAGCAAGGAGTAGCTCTTGTCTATTCCATATTTGGCTTAAGGAACTTTATCTGTGCTCATTTCAATCTTTGGTTTTATGCAGCACCCCAACTCACCTTTCCCCTTAAGCAAGCATATGTTGGTTTTCTAAATTTGAGACCCTGTTCTGTTTTGGAATTCAGTTCCTGTGTAGCCAAGTTTACATTCCGTGTATTAGTGATATCTTATGATGTTTCTTTTTCTGTGTGACTTATTTCAGTTAGAATCATCGTACCTGAATCCACTCATTGTGCTGCTACGGGCCTGATGACATAGATTTCATTGCTGAGTGATACTGCATTGTACATAAGTACCACAAGTTCTTTATCCATTTTTCACTTTCTGTGATATTGAACGTGTATGGGAAACGAGGTTCTTGTAAACAGAGGCGTCCCAAACTTTGGGGTGGCTGTGTCTTTTTGATTTTAATTTCCCTAAGCTATAGGACCATAAGTGGAAGTGCCCTAGGCTCTGTTGCTTTGTTTTTTAGATGTTTCAGGAAACACCATACACTTCTCCCGAGTGTCTGTTGGCAATTTACATCCCGCCCATCAGCATAACAAGGCTCCCAGTTCTCCATGGCCTGTCCTGCCTTTCTGGATTTTACACTTTTTTCAGATGGCCCTTTTGACCGGGGGGAAGTGAGACTTCATTGTAGTGCAGATTTCCTTTGCAAGCTTGCTTGGTTGGCCAAAAAGTGTGCATGCGTTTTTTCCTGAATATATTCAGGAAAAAACGCATGTGCCCTTTTTGGACAACTGCATCATTGTGGACGTTCTGCCTCTTTTCCTATGCTTTCAATGCAATTCCAGTCTCCCTCCTGAAATCGGTTTCCTGCAATTCTGCCCCGCTTTCAAGTCCTCTTGGCAGCCTTACTTCAGTATATTTTTGGACGATAGCTGTCATTTATAACCCTGCAGGTTTGTGAATTACAGTGTCCCTGAGCTCCTTTCTTCAACTCGCTTTCTTTTGAGCTGGCCGCAACACCGCAGGATGGCTTCAGGCCCTAATCTGGTTCCGGCACGGCACGCTGAGCCTTTGGTTATTTCCTCTTCCTGGTGGGAAATGAGAGTTAAATTTGCCCGTCCAGACACCTCCAGCTAGTCTCTCATTGGTTCTCGCTATTCCTGTTCATCTTCCGCAGAAATTGCAAACTGGGCCAAACAGGAGGTTAAAGGCGCTGACTCTCCAAGTGGGGAGAGTGTTAGTAAAGCGACTGGAATGTTGAACCCGAGTACCAGGGGAGGAAAACTGAGACATATTTGAACACGTCTCCCATTCACACGGTTGATCATACTCTGGGTTCCACATGCATGTTTTAGCTGAAGGAAGAATACCTTAAACCTGGAGATTTGAGACCCGTGGAATGGGTACCATGAAATATGACTTCAAAGGGTCTTCATTTGCTCACCGAACCTCTCCAATCCTATCACTGCTGCGTTTATGCCCCTGTACACACGCTTGATTCTCTTATGGAGACATAGCAATCCATAGGTTTTAAGATACTTACTAGTCAGGTACATTCTTAGGCGTTTAATATGCGGTGTTGAGTCCATTTCGTTGAGCAAGGAGCAGCTCTTGTCTATTCCATATTTGGCTTAAGGAACTTTATCTGTGCTCATTTCAATCTCTGGTTTTATGCAGCACCCCAACTCACCTTTCCCCTTAAGCAAGCATAAGTTGGTTTTCTAAATTTGAGACCCTGTTCTGTTTTGGAATTCAGTTCCTGTGTAGCCCAGTTTACATTCCGTGTATTAGTGATATCTTATGATGTTTCTTTTTCTGTGTGACTTATTTCAGTTAGAATCATCATACCTGAATCCACTCATTGTGCTGCTAAGGGCCTGATGACATAGATTTCATTGCTGAGTGATACTGCATTGTACGTAAGTACCACAAGTTCTTTATCCATTTTTCACTTTCTGTGATATTGAACTTGTACGGTAAACGAGGTTCTTGTAAACAGAGGCGTTTCAAACTTTGGAGTGGCTGTGTCTTTTTGATTTTAATTTCCCTAAGCTATAGGACCATAAGTGGAAGTGCCCTAGGCTCTGTTGCTTTGTTTTTTAGATGTTTCAGGAAACACCATACACTTCTCCCGAGTGGCTGTTGGCAATTTACATCCCGCCCATCAAAATAACAAGGCTCCCAGTTCTCCATGGCCTGTCCTGCCTTTCTGGATTTTACACTTTTTTCAGATGGCCCTTTTGACCGGGGGGAAGTGAGACTTCATTGTAGTGCAGATTTCCTTTGCAAGCTTGCTTGGTTGGCCAAAAAGGGCCTATGCGTTTTTTCCTGAATATATTCAGGAAAAAACGCATATGCCCTTTTTGGCCAAGTGCATCATTGTGGACGTTCTGCCTCTTTTCCTATGATTTCAATGCAATTCCAGTCTACCTCCTGAAATCGGTTTCCTGCAATTCTGCCCCGCTTTCAAGTCCTCTTGGCAGCCTTACTTCAGTATATTTTTGGATGATAGATGTCATTTATAACTCTGCAGGTTTGTGAATTACAGTGCCTCTGAGCTCCTTTCTTCAACTCGATTTCTTTTGAGCTGGCCGCAACACCGCAGGATGGCTTCAGGCTCTAATATGGTTCCGGCACGGCACGCTGAGCCTTTGGTTATTTCCTCTTCCTGGTGGGAAATGAGAGTTAAATTTGCCCGTCCAGACACCTCCAGCTAGTCTCTCATTGGTTCTCGCTATTCCTGTTCATCTTCCGCAGAAATTGCAAACTGGGCCAAACAGGAGGTTAGAGGGACTGACTCTCCAAGTCGGGAGAGTGTTACTAAAGCATCTGGAATGTTGCACCCGAGTACCAGGGTACGAAAACTGAGACATATTTGAACACGTCTCCCGATCACATGGTTGATCATACTCTGAGATCCACATGCTTGTTTTAGCTGAAGGAAGAATACCTTAAACCTGGGTAGTTGAAACCCGTGGAATGGGTACCATGCAATATGACTTCAAAGGGTCTTCATTTGCTCACCGAACCTCTCCAATCCTATCACTGCTGCGTTTATGCCCCTGTACACATGCTTGATTCTCTTTCGGAGACATAGCAATCCATAGGCTTTAAGATACTTACTAGTCAGGTACATTCTTAGGCGTTTAATATGCGGTGTTGAGTCCATTTCGTTGAGCAAGGAGTAGCTCTTGTCTATTCCATATTTGGCTTAAGGAACTTTATCTGTGCTCATTTCAATCTCTGGTTTTATGCAGCACCCCAACTCACCTTTCCCCTTAACAAGCATAAGTTGGTTTTCTAAATTTGAGACCCTGTTCTGTTTTGGAATTCAGTTCCTGTGTAGCCAAGTTTACATTCCTTGTATTAGTGATATCTTATGATGTTTCTTTTTCTGTGTGACTTATTTCAGTTAGAATCATCGTACCTGAATCCACTCACTATGCTGCTATGGGCCAGATGACATAGATTTCATTGCTGAGTGATACTGCATTGTACGTAAGTACCACAAGTTCTTTATCCATTTTTCACTTTCTGTGATATTGAACTTGTACGGTAAACGAGGTTCTTGTAAACAGAGGCGTCCCAAACTTTGGGGTGGCTGTGTCTTTTTGATTTTAATTTCCCTAAGCTATAGGACCATAAGTGGAAGTGCCCTAGGCTCTGTTGCTTTGTTTTTTAGATGTTTCAGGAAACACCATACACTTCTCCCGAGTGTCTGTTGGCAATTTACATCCCACCCATCAGCATAACAAGGCTCCCAGTTCTCCATGGCCTGTCCTGCCTTTCTGGATTTTACACTTTTTTCAGATGGCCCTTTTGACCGGGGGAAGTGAGACTTCATTGTAGTGCCCATTTCCTTTGCAAGTTTGCTTGGTTGGCCAAAAAGGGCGTATGCGTTTTTTCCTGAATATATTCAGGAAAAATCGCATACGCGCTTTTTGGCCAACTGCATCATTGTGGACGTTCTGCCTCTTTTCCTATGCTTTCAATGCAATTCCAGTCTACCTCCTGAAATCGGTTTCCTGCAATTCTGCCCTGCATTCAAGTCCTCTTGGCAGCCTTACTTCAGTATATTTTTGGACGATAGCTGTCATTTATAACTCTGCAGGTTTGTGAATTACAGTGCCCCTGAGCTCCATTCTTCAACTCGCTTTCTTGTGACCTGGCTGCAACACCGCAGGATGGCTTCAGGCCCTAATCTGGTTCCGGCACGGCATGCTGAGCCTTTGGTTAATTCCTCTTCCTGGTGGGAAATGAGAGTTAAATTTGCCCGTCCAGACACCTCCAGCTAGTCTCTCATTGGTTCTCGCTATTCCTGTTCATCTTCCGCAGAAATTGCAAACTGGGCCAAACAGGAGGTTAAAGGGACTGACTCTCCAAGTCGGGAGAGTGTTAGTAAAGCGTCTGGAATGTTGCACTCGAGTACCAGGGTACGAAAACTGAGACATATTTGAACACGTCTCCCGATCACATGGTTGATCATACTCTAGGTTCCACATGCATGTTTTAGCTGAAGGAAGAATACCTTAAACCTGGGTAGTTGAAACCCGTGGAATGGGGACCATGCAATATGACTTCAAAGGGTCTTCATTTGCTCACCGAACCTCTCCAATCCTATCACTGCTGGGTTTATGCCCCTGTACACACGCTTGATTCTCTTTCGGAGACAAAGCAATCCATAGGTTTTAAGATACTTACTAGTCAGGTACATTCTTAGGCGTTTAATATGCGGTGTTGAGTCCATTTTGTTGAGCAAGGAGTAGCTCTTGTCTATTCCATATTTGGCTTAAGGAACTTTATCTGTGCTCATTTCAATCTCTGGTTTTATGCAGCACCCCAACTCACCTTTACCCTTAAGCAAGCATAAGTTGGTTTTCTAAATTTGAGACCCTGTTCTGTTCTGTAATTCAGTTCCTGTGTATCCAAGTTTACATTCCGTGTATGACTGATATCTTATGATGTTTCTTTTTCTGTGTGACTTATTTCAGTTAGAATCATCATACCTGAATCCACTCATTGTGCTGCTAATGGCCTGATGACATAGATTTTATTGCTGAGTGATATTGCTTTGTAAGTAAATACCACAACTTCTTTATCCATTTTTCACTTTCTGTGATATTGAACTTGTACTGTAAACGAGGTTCTTGTAAACAGAGCCGTTCCAAACTTTGGGGTGGCTGTGTCTTTTTGATTATAATTTCCCTAAGTAATAGGAACATAAGTGGAAGTGCCCTAGGCTCTGTTGCTTTGTTTTTTAGATGTTTCAGGACACACCATACACTTCTCCCGAGTGTCTGTTGGCAATTTACATCCCACCCATCAGCATAACAAGGCTCCCAGTTCTCCATGGCCTGTCCTGCCTTTCTGGATTTTACACTTTTTTCAGATGGCCCTTTTGACCAGGGGGAAGTGAGACTTCATTGTAGTGCAGATTTCCTTTGCAAGCTTGCTTGGTTGGCCAAAAAGGGCGTATGCGTTTTTTCCTGAATATATTCTGGAAAAAACGCATACGCCCTTTTTGGCCAAGTGCATCATTGTGGACGTTCTGCCTCTTTTCCTATGCTTTCAATGCAATTCCAGTCTACCTGCTGAAATCGGTTTCCTGCAATTCTGCCCCGCTTTCAAGTCCTCTTGGCAGCCTTACTTCAGTATATTTTTGGACGATAGCTGTCATTTATAACTCTGCAGGTTTGTGAATTACAGTGCCCCTGAGCTCCTTTCTTCAACTCGATTTCTTCTGAGCTGGCCGCAACACCGCAGGATGGCTTCAGGCTCTAATATGGTTCCGGCATGGCACGCTGAGCCTTTGGTTATTTCCTCTTCCTGGTGGGAAATGAGAGTTAAATTTGCCCGTCCAGACACCTCCAGCTAGTCTCTCATTGGTTCTCGCTATTCCTGTTCATCTTCCGCAGTAATTGCAAACTGGGCCAAACAGGAGGTTAAAGGCGCTGACTCTCCAAGTGGGGAGAGTGTTAGTAAAGCGTCTGGAATGTTGCACCCGAGTACCAGGGGAGGAAAACTGAGACATATTTGAACACGTCTCCTGTTCACACAGTTGATCATACTCTGGGTTCCACATGCATGTTTTAGCTGAAGGAAGAATACCTTAAACCTGGAGAGTTGAGACCCGTGGAATGGGTACCATGCAATATGACTTCAAAGGGTCTTCATTTGCTCACCGAACCTCTCCAATCCTATCACTGCTGCGTTTATGCCCCTGTACACACGCTTGATTCTCTTTCGGAGACATAGCAATCCATAGGTTTTAAGATACTTACTAGTCAGGTACATTCTTAGGCGTTGAATATGGGGTGATGAGTCCATTTCATTGAGCAAGGAGTAGCTCTTGTCTATTCCATATTTGGCTTAAGGAACTTTATCTGTGCTCATTTCAAACTTTGGTTTTATGCAGCACCCCAACTCACCTTTCCCCTTAAGCAAGCATAAGTTGGTTTTCTAAATTTGAGACCCTGTTCTGTTTTGGAATTCAGTTCCTGTGTAGCCAAGTTTACATTCCGTGTATTAGTGATATCTTATGATGTTTCCTTTTCTGTGTGACTTATTTCAGTTAGAATCATCGTACCTGAATCCACTCATTGTGCTTCTACGGGCCTGATGACATAGATTTCATTGCTGAGTGATACTGCATTGTACGTAAGTACCACAAGTTCTTTATCCATTTTTCACTTTCTGTGATATTGCACGTGTATGGGAAACGAGGTTCTTGTAAACAGAGGTGTCCCAAACTTTGGGGTGGCTGTGTCTTTTTGATTTTAATTTCCCTAAGCTATAGGACCATAAGTGGAAGTGCCCTAGGCTCTGTTGCTTTGTTTTTTAGATGTTTCAGGAAACACCATACACTTCTCCCAAGTGTCTGTTGGCAATTTACATCCCGCCCATCAGCATAACAAGGCTCCCAGTTCTCCATGGCCTGTCCTGCCTTGCTGGATTTTACACTTTTTTCAGATGGCCCTTTTGACCGGGGGGAAGTGAGACTTCATTGTAGTGCAGATTTCCTTTGCAAGCTTGCTTGGTTGGCCAAAAAGGGCGTATGCGTTTTTTCCTGAATATATTCAGGAAAAAACGCATACACCCTTTTTGGCCAAGTGCATCATTGTGGACGTTCTGCCTCTTTTCCTATGCTTTCAATGCAATTCCAGTCTACCTGCTGAAATCGGTTTCCTGCAATTCTGCCCCGCTTTCAAGTCCTCTTGGGAGCCTTACTTCAGTATATTTTTGGACGATAGCTGTCATTTATAACTCTGCAGGTTTGTGAATTACAGTGCCCCTGAGCTCCTTTCTTCAACTCGCTTTCTTGTGAGCTGGCCGCAACACCGCAGGATGGCTTCAGGCCCTAATCTGGTTCCGGCACGGCACGCTGAGCCTTTGGTTATTTCCTCTTCCTGGTGGGAAATGAGAGTTAAATTTGCCCGTCCAGACACCTCCAGCTAGTCTCTCATTGGTTCTCGCTCTTCCTGTTCATCTTCCGCAGAAATTGCAAACTGGGCCAAACAGGAGGTTAGAGGGACTGACTCTCCAAGTCGGGAGAGTGTTACTAAAGCATCTGGAATGTTGCACCCGAGTACCAGGGTACGAAAACTGAGACATATTTGAACACGTCTCCCGATCACATGGTTGATCATACTCTGAGTTCCACATGCTTGTTTTAGCTGAAGGAAGAATACCTTAAAACTGGGTAGTTGAAACCCGTGGAATGGGTACCATGCAATATGACTTCAAAGGGTCTTCATTTGCTCACCTAACCTCTCCAATCCTATCACTGCTGCGTTTATGCCCCTGTACACATGCTTGATTCTCTTTCAGAGACATAGCAATTCATAGGCTTTAAGATACTTACTAGTCAGGTACATTCTTAGGCGTTTAATATGCGGTGTTGAGTCCATTTCGTTGAGCAAGGAGTAGCTCTTGTCTATTCCATATTTGGCTTAAGGAACTTTATCTGTGCTCATTTCAATCTCTGGTTTTATGCAGCACCCCAACTCACCTTTCCCCTTAAGCAAGCATAAGTTGGTTTTCTAAATTTGAGACCCTGTTCTGTTCTGTAATTCAGTTCCTGTGTAGCCAAGTTTACATTCCGTGTATTACTGATATCTTATGATGTTTCTTTTTCTGTGTGACTTATTTCAGTTAGAATCATCATACCTGAATCCACTCATTGTGCTGCTAAGGGCCTGATGACATAGATTTCATTGCTGAGTGATATTGCTTTGTAAGTAAATACCACAACATCTTTATCCATTTTTCACTTTCTGCGATGTTGAACTTGTACTGTAAATGAGGTTCTTGTAAACAGAGGCGTTCCAAACTTTGGGGTGGCTGTGTCATTTTGATTATAATTTCCCTAAGTAATAGGAACATAAGTGGAAGTGCCCTAGGCTCTGTTGCTTTGTTTTTTAGATGTTTCAGGACACACCATACACTTCTCCCGAGTGTCTGTTGGCAATTTACATCCCGCCCATCAGCATAACAAGGCTCCCAGTTCTCCATGGCCTGTCCTGCCTTTCTGGATTTTCCACTTTTTTCAGATGGCCCTTTTGACCAGGGGGAAGTGAGACTTCATTGTAGTGCAGATTTCCTTTGCAAGCTTGCTTGGTTGGCCAAAAAGTGTGCATGCGTTTTTTCCTGAATATATTCAGGAAAAAACGCATGTGCCCTTTTTGGCCAAGTGCATCATTGTGGACATTCTGCCTCTTTTCCTATGCTTTCAATGCAATTCCAGTCTACCTCCTGAAATCGGTTTCCTGCAATTCTGCCCCGCTTTCAAGTCCTCTTGGCAGCCTTACTTCAGTATATTTTTGGACGATAGCTGTCATTTATAACCCTGCATTTGTGAATTACAGTGTCCCTGAGCTCCTTTCTTCAACTCGCTTTCTTTTGAGCTGGCCGCAACACCGCAGGATGGCTTCAGGCCCTAATCTGGTTCCGGCACGGCACGCTGAGCCTTTGGTTATTTCCTCTTCCTGGTGGGAAATGAGAGTTAAATTTGCCCGTCCAGACACCTCCAGCTAGTCTCTCATTGGTTCTCCCTATTCCTGTTCATCTTCCGCAGAAATTGCAAACTGGGCCAAACAGGAGGTTAAAGGCGCTGACTCTCCAAGTGGGGAGAGTGTTAGTAAAGCGACTGGAATGTTGAACCCGAGTACCAGGGGAGGAAAACTGAGACATATTTGAACACGTCTCCCATTCACACGGTTGATCATACTCTGGGTTCCACATGCATGTTTTAGCTGAAGGAAGAATACCTTAAACCTGGAGAGTTGAGACCCGTGGAATGGGTACCATGAAATATGACTTCAAAGGGTCTTAATTTGCTCACCGAACCTCTCCAATCCTATCACTGCTGCGTTTATGCCCCTGTACACACGCTTGATTCTCTTATGGAGACATAGCAATCCATAGGTTTTAAGATACTTAATAGTCAGGTACATTCTTAGGCGTTTAATATGCGGTGTTGAGTCCATTTCGTTGAGCAAGGAGTAGCTCTTGTCTATTCCATATTTGGCTTAAGGAACTTTATCTGTGCTCATTTCAATCTCTGGTTTTATGCAGCACCCCAACTCACCTTTCCCCTTAAGCAAGCATAAGTTGGTTTTCTAAATTTGAGACCCTGTTCTGTTTTGGAATTCAGTTCCTGTGTAGCCAAGTTTACATTCCGTGTATTAGTGATATCTTATGATGTTTCTTTTTCTGTGTGACTTATTTCAGTTAGAATCATCATACCTAAATCCACTCATTGTGCTGCTAAGGGCCTGATGACATAGATTTCATTGCTGAGTGATACTGCATTGTACGTAAGTACCACAAGTTCTTTATCCATTTTTCACTTTCTGTGATATTGAACTTGTACGGTAAACGAGGTTTTTGTAAACAGAGGCGTTTCAAACTTTGGAGTGGCTGTGTCTTTTTGATTTTAATTTCCCTAAGCTATAGGACCATAAGTGGAAGTGCCCTAGGCTCTGTTGCTTTGTTTTTTAGATGTTTCAGGAAACACCATACACTTCTCCCGAGTGGCTGTTGGCAATTTACATCCCGCCCATCAGCATAACAAGGCTCCCAGTTCTCCATGGCCTGTCCTGCCTTTCTGGATTTTACACTTTTTTCAGATGGCCCTTTTGACCGCGGGGAAGTGAGACTTCATTGTAGTGCAGATTTCCTTTGCAAGCTTGCTTGGTTGGCCAAAAAGGGCGTATGCGTTTTTTCCTGAATATATTCAGGAAAAAACGCATACGCCCTTTTTGGCCAAGTGCATCATTGTGGACGTTCTGCCTCTTTTCCTATGCTTTCAATGCAATTCCAGTCTACCTCCTGAAATCGGTTTCCTGCAATTCTGCCCCGCTTTCAAGTCCTCTTGGCAGCCTTACTTCAGTATATTTTTGGATGATAGATATCATTTATAACTCTGCAGGTTTGTGAATTACAGTGCCTCTGAGCTCCTTTCTTCAACTCGATTTCTTTTGAGCTGGCCGCAACACCGCAGGATGGCTTCAGTCTCTAATATGGTTCGGGCATGGCACGCTGAGCCTTTGGTTATTTCCTCTTCCTGGTGGGAAATGAGAGTTAAATTTGCCCGTCCAGACACCTCCAGCTAGTCTATCATTGGTTCTCCCTATTCCTGTTCATCTTCCGCAGAAATTGCAAACTGGGCCAAACAGGAGGTTAAAGGCGCTGACTCTCCAAGTGGGGAGAGTGTTAGTAAAGCGTCTGGAATGTTGCACCCGAGTACCAGGGGAGGAAAACTGAGACATATTTGAACACGTCTCCTGTTCACACAGTTGATCATACTCTGGGTTCCACATGCATGTTTTAGCTGAAGGAAGAATACCTTAAACCTGGAGAGTTGAGACCCGTGGAATGGGTACCATGCAATATGACTTCAAAGGGTCTTCATTTGCTCACCGAACCTCTCCAATCCTATCACTGCTGCGTTTATGCCCCTGTACACACGCTTGATTCTCTTTCGGAGACATAGCAATCCATAGGTTTTAAGATACTTACTAGTCAGGTACATTCTTAGGCGTTGAATATGGGGTGATGAGTCCATTTCGTTGAGCAAGGAGTAGCTCTTGTCTATTCCATATTTGGCTTAAGGAACTTTATCTGTGCTCATTTCAAACTTTGGTTTTATGCAGCACCCCAACTCACCTTTCCCCTTAAGCAAGCATAAGTTGGTTTTCTAAATTTGAGACCCTGTTCTGTTTTGGAATTCAGTTCCTGTGTAGCCAAGTTTACATTCCGTGTATTAGTGATATCTTATGATGTTTCCTTTTTTGTGTGACTTATTTCAGTTAGAATCATCGTACCTGAATCCACTCATTGTGCTGCTACGGGCCTGATGACATAGATTTCATTGCTGAGTGATACTGCATTGTACGTAAGTACCACAAGTTCTTTATCCATTTTTCACTTTCTGTGATATTGCACGTGTATGGGAAACGAGGTTCTTGTAAACAGAGGCGTCCCAAACTTTGGGGTGGCTGTGTCTTTTTGATTTTAATTTCCCTAAGCTATAGGACCATAAGTGGAAGTGCCCTAGGCTCTGTTGCTTTGTTTTTTAGATGTTTCAGGAAACACCATACACTTCTCCCGAGTGTCTGTTGGCAATTTACATCCCGCCCATCAGCATAACAAGGCTCCCAGTTCTCCATGGCCTGTCCTGCCTTGCTGGATTTTACACTTTTTTCAGATGGCCCTTTTGACCGGGGGGAAGTGAGACTTCATTGTAGTGCAGATTTCCTTTGCAAGCTTGCTTGGTAGGCCAAAAAGGGCGTATGCGTTTTTTCCTGAATATATTCAGGAAAAAACGCATACACCCTTTTTGGCCAAGTGCATCATTGTGGACGTTCTGCCTCTTTTCCTATGCTTTCAATGCAATTCCAGTCTACCTGCTGAAATCGGTTTCCTGCAATTCTGCCCCGCTTTCAAGTCCTCTTGGGAGCCTTACTTCAGTATATTTTTGGACGATAGCTGTCATTTATAACTCTGCAGGTTTGTGAATTACAGTGCCCCTGAGCTCCTTTCTTCAACTCGCTTTCTTGTGAGCTGGCCGCAACACCGCAGGATGGCTTCAGGCCCTAATCTGGTTCCGGCACGGCACGCTGAGCCTTTGGTTATTTCCTCTTCCTGGTGGGAAATGAGAGTTAAATTTGCCCGTCCAGACACCTCCAGCTAGTCTCTCATTGGTTCTCGCTCTTCCTGTTCATCTTCCGCAGAAATTGCAAACTGGGCCAAACAGGAGGTTAGAGGGACTGACTCTCCAAGTCGGGAGAGTGTTACTAAAGCATCTGGAATGTTGCACCCTTGTACCAGGGTACGAAAACTGAGACATATTTGAACACGTCTCCCGATCACATGGTTGATCATACTCTGAGTTCCACATGCTTGTTTTAGCTGAAGGAAGAATACCTTAAACCTGGGTAGTTGAAACCCGTGGAATGGGGACCATGCAATATGACTTCAAAGGGTCTTCATTTGCTCACCGAACCTCTCCAATCCTATCACTGCTGGGTTTATGCCCCTGTACACACGCTTGATTCTCTTTCAGAGACAAAGCAATCCATAGGTTTTAAGATACTTACTAGTCAGGTACATTCTTAGGCGTTTAATATGCGGTGTTGAGTCCATTTTGTTGAGCAAGGAGTAGCTCTTGTCTATTCCATATTTGGCTTAAGGAACTTTATCTGTGCTCATTTCAATCTCTGGTTTTATGCAGCACCCCAACTCACCTTTCCCCTTAAGCAAGCATAAGTTGGTTTTCTAAATTTGAGACCCTGTTCTGTTCTGTAATTCAGTTCCTGTGTATCCAAGTTTACATTCCGTGTATTACTGATATCTTATGATGTTTCTTTTTCTGTGTGACTTATTTCAGTTAGAATCATCATACCTGAATCCACTCATTGTGCTGCTAATGGCCTGATGACATAGATTTTATTGCTGAGTGATATTGCTTTGTAAGTAAATACCACAACTTCTTTATCCATTTTTCACTTTTTGTGATATTGAACTTGTACTGTAAACGAGGTTCTTGTAAACAGAGCCGTTCCAAACTTTGGGGTGGCTGTGTCTTTTTGATTATAATTTCCCTAAGTAATAGGAACATAAGTGGAAGTGCCCTAGGCTCTGTTGCTTTGTTTTTTAGATGTTTCAGGACACACCATACACTTCTCCCGAGTGTCTGTTGGCAATTTACATCCCGCCCATCAGCATAACAAGGCTCCCAGTTCTCCATGGCCTGTCCTGCCTTTCTGGATTTTACACTTTTTTCAGATGGCCCCTTTGATCGGGGGGAAGTGAGACTTCATTGTAGTGCAGATTTCCTTTGCAAGCTTGCTTGGTTGGCCAAAAAGTGTGCATGCGTTTTTTCCTGAATATATTCAGGAAAAAACGCATGTGCCCTTTTTGGCCAAGTGCATCATTGTGGACGTTCTGCCTCTTTTCCTATGCTTTCAATGCAATTCCAGTCTACCTCCTGAAATCGGTTTCCTGCAATTCTGCCCCGCTTTCAAGTCCTCTTGGCAGCCTTACTTCAGTATATTTTTGGATGATAGCTGTCATTTATAACTCTGCAAGTTTGTGAATTACAGTGGCCCTGAGCTCCTTTCTTCAACTCGCTTTCTTGTGAGCTGGCCGCAACACCGCAGGATGGCTTCAGGCCCTAATCTGGTTCCGGCACGGCACGCTGAGCCTCTGGTTAATTCCTCTTCCTGGTGGGAAATGAGAGTTAAATTTGCCCGTCCAGACACCTCCAGCTAGTCTCTCATTGGTTCTCGCTATTCCTGTTCATCTTCCGCAGAAATTGCAAAGTGGGCCAAACAGGAGGTTAAAGGGACTGACTCTCCAAGTGGGGAGAGTGTTAGTAAAGCGTCTGGAATGTTGCACCCGAGTACCAGGGTACGAAAACTGAGACATATTTGAATACGTCTCCCGATCATATGGTTGATCATACTCTGGGTTCCACATGCATGTTTTAGCTGAAGGAAGAATACCTTAAACCTGGAGAGTTGAGACCCGTGGAATGGGTACCATGCAATATGACTTCAAAGGGTCTTCATTTGCTCACCGAACCTCTCCAATCCTATCACTGCTGCGTTTATGCCCCTGTACACATGCTTGATTCTCTTTTGGAGACATAGCAATCCATAGGTTTTAAGATACTTACTAGTCAGGTACATTCTTAGGCGTTTAATATGGGGTGTTGAGTCCATTTCGTTGAGCAAGGAGTAGCTCTTGTCTATTCAATATTTGGCTTAAGGAACTTTATCTGTGCTCATTTCAATCTCTGGTTTTATGCAGCACCCCAACTCACCTTTCCCCTTAAGCAAGCATAAGTTGGTTTTCTAAATTTGAGACCCTGTTCTCTTTTGGAATTCAGTTCCTGTGTAGCCAAGTTTACATTCCGTGTATTAGTGATATCTTATGATGTTTCTTTTTCTGTGTGACTTATTTCAGTTAGAATCATCGTACCTGAATCCACTCATTATGCTGCTACGGGCCAGATGACATAGATTTCATTGCTGAGTGATACTGCATTGTACGTAAGTACCACAAGTTCTTTATCCATTTTTCACTTTCTGTGATATTGAAATTGTATGGAAAAGGAGGTTCTTGTAAACAGAGGCGTCCCAAACTTTGGGGTGGCTGTGTCTTTTTGATTTTAATTTCCCTAAACTATAGGACCATAAGTGGAAGTGCCCTAGGCTCTGTTGCTTTGTTTTTTAGATGTTTCAGGAAACACCATACACTTCTCCGGAGTGTCTGTTGGCAATTTACATCCCGCCCATCAGCATAACAAGGCTCCCAGATCTCCATGGCCTGTCCTGCCTTTCTGGATTTTACACTTTTTTCAGATGGCCCTTTTGACTGGGGGGAAGTGAGACTTCATTGTAGTGCCCATTTCCTTTGCAAGTTTGCTTGGTTGGCCAAAAAGGGCGTATGCGTTTTTTCCTGAATATATTCAGGAAAAATCGCATACGCGCCTTTTGGCCAAGTGCATCATTGTGGACGTTCTGCCTCTTTTCCTATGCTTTCAATGCAATTCCAGTCCAACTCCTGAAATCGGTTTCCTGCAATTCTGCCCTGCTTTCAAGTCCTCTTGGCAGCCTTACTTCAGTATATTTTTGGACGATAGCTGTCATTTATAACTCTGCAGGTTTGTGAATTACAGTGCCCCTGAGCTCCATTGTTCAACTCGCTTTCTTGTGACCTGGCTGCAACACCGCAGGATGGCTTCAGGCCCTAATCTGGTTCCGGCACGGCACGCTGAGCCTTTGGTTAATTCCTCTTCCTGGTGGGAAATGAGAGTTAAATTTGCCCGTCCAGACACCTCCAGCTAGTCTCTCATTTGTTCTCGCTATTCCTGTTCATCTTCCGCAGAAATTGCAAACTGGGCGAAACAGGAGGTTAAAGGGACTGACTCTCCAAGTCGGGAGAGTGTTACTAAAGCGTCTGGAATGTTGCACCCGAGTACCAGGGTACGAAAACTGAGACATATTTGAACACGTCTCCCGATCACATGGTTGATCATTCTCTAGGTTCCACATGCATGTTTTAGCTGAAGGAAGAATACCTTAAACCTGTGTAGTTGAAACCCGTGGAATGGGGACCATGCAATATGACTTCAAAGGGTCTTCATTTGCTCACCGAACCTCTCCAATCCTATCACTGCTGGGTTTATGCCCCTGTACACATGCTTGATTCTCTTTCGGAGACATAGCAATCCATAGGTTTTAAGATACTTATTAGTCAGGTACATTCTTAGGCGTTTAATATGCGGTGTTGAGTCCATTTTGTTGAGCAAGGAGTAGCTCTTGTCTATTCCATATTTGGCTTAAGGAACTTTATCTGTGCTCATTTCAATCTCTGGTTTTATGCAGCACCCCAACTCACCTTTACCCTTAAGCAAGCATAAGTTGGTTTTCTAAATTTGAGACCCTGTTCTGTTCTGTAATTAAGTTCCTGTGTAGCCAAGTTTACATTCCGTGTATTACTGATATCTTATGATGTTTCTTTTTCTGTGTGACTTATTTCAGTTAGAATCATCATACCTGAATCCACTCATTGGGCTGCTAAGGGCCTGATGACATAGATTTCATTGCTGAGTGATATTGCTTTGTAAGTAAATACCACAACTTCTTTATCCATTTTTCACTTTCTGTGATATTGAACTTGTACGGTAAACGAAGTTCTTGTAAACAGAGGCGTCTCAAACTTTGGGGCGGCTGTGTCTTTTTTATTTTAATTTCCCTAAGCTATAGGACCATAAGTGGAAGTGCCCTAGGCTCTGTTGCTTTGTTTTTTAGATGTTTCAGGAAACACCATACACTTCTCCAGAGTGTCTGTTGGCAATTTACATCCCGCCCATCAGCATAACAAGGCTACCAGTTCTCCATGGCCTGTCCTGCCTTTCTGGATTTTACACTTTTTTCAGATGGCCCTTTTGACCGGGGGGAAGTGAGACTTCATTGTAGTGCCGATTGCCATTGCAAGGTTTCTTGGTTGGCCAAAAAGGGCGCATGCTTTTTTTCCTGAATATATTCAGGAAAAAACGCATGCGCGCTTTTTGACCAAGTGCATCATTGTGGACGTTCTGCCTCTTTTCCTATGCTTTCAATGCAATTCCAGTCTACCTCCTGAAATCGGTTTCCTGCAATTCTGCCTCGCTTTCAAGTCCTCTTGGCAGCCTTACTTCAGTATATTTTTGGACGATAGCTGTCATTTATAACTCTGCAGGTTTGTGAATTACAGTGCCCCTGAGCTCCTTTCTTCAACTCGCTTTCTTGTGAGCTGGCCGCAACACCGCAGGATGGCTTCAGGCCCTAATCTGGTTCCGGCACGGCACGCTGAGCCTTTGGTTAATTCCTCTTCCTGGTGGGAAATGAGAGTTAAATTTGCCCGTCCAGACACCTCCAGCTAGTCTCTCATTGGTTCTCGCTATTCCTGTTCATCTTCCGCAGAAATTGCAAACTGGGCCAAACAGGAGGTTAGAGGGACTGACTCTCCAAGTCGGGAGAGTGTTACTAAAGCATCTGGAATGTTGCACCCGAGTACCAGGGTACGAAAACTGAGACATATTTGAACACGTCTCCCGATCACATGGTTGATCATACTCTGAGTTCCACATGCTTGTTTTAGCTGAAGGAAGAATACCTTAAACCTGTGTAGTTGAAACCCGTGGAATGGGTACCATGCAATATGACTTCAAAGGGTCTTCATTTGCTCACCTAACCTCTCCAATCCAATCACTGCTGCGTTTATGCCCCTGTACACATGCTTGATTCTCTATCGGAGACATAGCAATCCATAGGCTTTAAGATACTTACTAGTCAGGTACATTCTTAGGCGTTTAATATGCGGTGTTGAGTCCATTTCGTTGAGCAAGGAGTAGCTCTTGTCTATTCCATATTTGGCTTAAGGAACTTTATCTGTGCTCATTTCAATCTCTGGTTTTATGCAGCACCCCAACTCACCTTTCCCCTTAAGCAAGCATAAGGTGGTTTTCTAAATTTGAGACCCTGTTCTGTTCTGTAATTCAGTTCCTGTGTAGCCAAGTTTACATTCCGTGTATTAGTGATATCTTATGATGTTTCTTTTTCTGTGTGACTTATTTCAGTTAGAATCATCATACCTGAATCCACTCATTGGGCTGCTAAGGGCCTGATGACATAGATTTCATTGCTGAGTGATATTGCTTTGTAAGTAAATACCACAACTTCTTTATCCATTTTTCACTTTCTGTGATATTGAACTTGTACGGTAAACGAAGTTCTTGTAAACAGAGGCGTCTCAAACTTTGGGGTGGCTGTGTCTTTTTGATTTTAATTTCCCTAAGCTATAGGACCATAAGTGGAAGTGCCCTAGGCTCTGTTGCTTTGTTTTTTAGATGTTTCAGGAAACACCATACACTTCTCCAGAGTGTCTGTTGGCAATTTACATCCCGCCCATCAGCATAACAAGGCTCGCAGTTCTCCATGGCCTGTCCTGCCTTTCTGGATTTTACACTTTTTTCAGATGGCCCTTTTGACCGGGGGGAAGTGAGACTTCATTATAGTGCAGATTTCCTTTGCAAGCTTGCTTGGTTGGCCAAAAAGGGCGTATGCGTTTTTTCCTGAATATATTCAGGAAAAAACGCATACGCCCTTTTTGGCCAAGTGCATCATTGTGGACGTTCTGCCTCTTTTCCTATGCTTTCAATGCAATTCCAGTCTACCTGCTGAAATCGGTTTCTTGCAATTCTGCCCCGCTTTCAAGTCCTCTTGGCAGCCTTACTTCAGTATATTTTTGGACGATAGCTGTCATTTATAACTCTGCAGGTTTGTGAATTACAGTGGCCCTGAGCTCCTTTCTTCAACTCGCTTTCCTGTGAGCTGGCCGCAACACCGCAGGATGGCTTCAGGCCCTAATCTGGTTCCGGCACGGCACGCTGAGCCTTTGGTTAATTCCTCTTCCTGGTGGGAAATGAGAGTAAAATTTGCCCGTCCAGACACCTCCAGCTAGTCTCTCATTGGTTCTCGCTATTCCTGTTCATCTTCCGCAGAAATTGCAAAGTGGGCCAAACAGGAGGTTAAAGGGACTGACTCTCCAAGTGGGGAGAGTGTTAGTAAAGCGTCTGGAATGTTGCACCCGAGTACCAGGGTACGAAAACTGAGACATATTTGAACACGTCTCCCGATCACATGGTTGATCATACTCTGAGTTCCACATGCTTGTTTTAGCTGAAGGAAGAATACCTTAAACCTGGGTAGTTGAAACCCGTGGAATGGGTACCATGCAATATGACTTCAAAGGGTCTTCATTTGCTCACCGAACCTCTCCAATCCTATCACTGCTGCGTTTATGCCCCTGTACACATGCTTGATTCTCTTTCGGAGACATAGCAATCCATAGGCTTTAAGATACTTACTAGTCAGGTACATTCTTAGGCGTTTAATATGCGGTGTTGAGTCCATTTCGTTGAGCAAGGAGTAGCTCTTGTCTATTCCATATTTGGCTTAAGGAACTTTATCTGTGCTCATTTCAATCTCTGGTTTTATGCAGCACCCCAACTCACCTTTCCCCTTAAGCAAGCATAAGTTGGTTTTCTAAATTTGAGACCCTGTTCTGTTTTGGAATTCAGTTCCTGTGTAGCCAAGTTTACATTCCGTGTATTAGTGATATCTTATGATGTTTCTTTTTCTGTGTGACTTATTTCAGTTAGAATCATCGTACCTGAATCCACTCATTATGCTGCTACGGGCCAGATGACATAGATTTCATTGCTGAGTGATACTGCATTGTACGTAAGTACCACAAGTTCTTTATCCATTTTTCACTTTCTGTGATATTGAACTTGTACGGTAAACGAGGTTCTTGTAAACAGAGGCGTCCCAAACTTTGGGGTGGCTGTGTCTTTTTGATTTTAATTTCCCTAAGCTATAGGACCATAAGTGGAAGTGCCCTAGGCTCTGTTGCTTTGTTTTTTAGATGTTTCAGGAAACACCATACACTTTTCCCGAGTGTCTGTTGGCAATTTACATCCCGCCCATCAGCATAACAAGGCTCCCAGTTCTCCATGGCCTGTCCTGCCTTTCTGGATTTTACACTTTTTTCAGATGGCCCTTTTGACCGGGGGAAGTGAGACTTCATTGTAGTGCCCATTTCCTTTGCAAGTTTGCTTGGTTGGCCAAAAAGCGCGTATGCGTTTTTTCCTGAATATATTCAGGAAAAATCGCATACGCGCTTTTTGGCCAACTGCATCATTGTGGACGTTCTGCCTCTTTTCCTATGCTTTCAATGCAATTCCAGTCTACCTCCTGAAATCGGTTTCCTGCAATTCTGCCCTGCTTTCAAGTCCTCTTGGCAGCCTTACTTCAGTATATTTTTGGACGATAGCTGTCATTTATAACTCTGCAGGTTTGTGAATTACAGTGCCCCTGAGCTCCATTCTTCAACTCGCTTTCTTGTGACCTGGCTGCAACACCGCAGGATGGCTTCAGGCCCTAATCTGGTTCCGGCACGGCATGCTGAGCCTTTGGTTAATTCCTCTTCCTGGTGGGAAATGAGAGTTAAATTTGCCCGTCCAGACACCTCCAGCTAGTCTCTCATTGGTTCTCGCTATTCCTGTTCATCTTCCGCAGAAATTGCAAACTGGGCCAAACAGGAGGTTAAAGGGACTGACTCTCCAAGTCGGGAGAGTGTTAGTAAAGCGTCTGGAATGTTGCACTCGAGTACCAGGGTACGAAAACTGAGACATATTTGAACACGTCTCCCGATCACATGGTTGATCATACTCTAGGTTCCACATGCATGTTTTAGCTGAAGGAAGAATACCTTAAACCTGGGTAGTTGAAACCCGTGGAATGGGGACCATGCAATATGACTTCAAAGGGTCTTCATTTGCTCACCGAACCTCTCCAATCTTATCACTGCTGGGTTTATGCCCCTGTACACACGCTTGATTCTCTTTCGGAGACAAAGCAATCCATAGGTTTTAAGATACTTACTAGTCAGGTACATTCTTAGGCGTTTAATATGCGGTGTTGAGTCCATTTTGTTGAGCAAGGAGTAGCTCTTGTCTATTCCATATTTGGCTTAAGGAACTTTATCTGTGCTCATTTCAATCTCTGGTTTTATGCAGCACCCCAACTCACCTTTCCCCTTAAGCAAGCATAAGTTGGTTTTCTAAATTTGAGACCCTGTTCTGTTCTGTAATTCAGTTCCTGTGTATCCAAGTTTACATTCCGTGTATTACTGATATCTTATGATGTTTCTTTTTCTGTGTGACTTATTTCAGTTAGAATCATCATACCTGAATCCACTCATTGTGCTGCTAATGGCCTGATGACATAGATTTTATTGCTGAGTGATATTGCTTTGTAAGTAAATACCACAACTTCTTTATCCATTTTTCACTTTTTGTGATATTGAACTTGTACTGTAAACGAGGTTCTTGTAAACAGAGCCGTTCCAAACTTTGGGGTGGCTGTGTCTTTTTGATTATAATTTCCCTAAGTAATAGGAACATAAGTGGAAGTGCCCTAGGCTCTGTTGCTTTGTTTTTTAGATGTTTCAGGACACACCATACACTTCTCCCGAGTGTCTGTTGGCAATTTACATCCCGCCCATCAGCATAACAAGGCTCCCAGTTCTCCATGGCCTGTCCTGCCTTTCTGGATTTTACACTTTTTTCAGATGGCCCCTTTGATCGGGGGGAAGTGAGACTTCATTGTAGTGCAGATTTCCTTTGCAAGCTTGCTTGGTTGGCCAAAAAGTGTGCATGCGTTTTTTCCTGAATATATTCAGGAAAAAACGCATGTGCCCTTTTTGGCCAAGTGCATCATTGTGGACGTTCTGCCTCTTTTCCTATGCTTTCAATGCAATTCCAGTCTACCTGCTGAAATCGGTTTCCTGCAATTCTGCCCCGCTTTCAAGTCCTCTTGGCAGCCTTACTTCAGTATATTTTTGGATGATAGCTGTCATTTATAACTCTGCAGGTTTGTGAATTACAGTGGCCCTGAGCTCCTTTCTTCAACTCGCTTTCTTGTGAGCTGGCCGCAACACCGCAGGATGGCTTCAGGCCCTAATCTGGTTCCGGCACGGCACGCTGAGCCTTTGGTTAATTCCTCTTCCTGGTGGGAAATGAGAGTTAAATTTGCCCGTCCAGACACCTCCAGCTAGTCTCTCATTGGTTCTCGCTATTCCTGTTCATCTTCCGCAGAAATTGCAAAGTGGGCCAAACAGGAGGTTAAAGGGACTGACTCTCCAAGTGGGGAGAGTGTTAGTAAAGCGTCTGGAATGTTGCACCCGAGTACCAGGGTACGAAAACTGAGACATATTTGAATACGTCTCCCGATCATATGGTTGATCATACTCTGGGTTCCACATGCATGTTTTAGCTGAAGGAAGAATACCTTAAACCTGGAGAGTTGAGACCCGTGGAATGGGTACCATGCAATATGATTTCAAAGGGTCTTCATTTGCTCACCGAACCTCTCCAATCCTATCACTGCTGCGTTTATGCCCCTGTACACATGCTTGATTCTCTTTTGGAGACATAGCAATCCATAGGTTTTAAGATACTTACTAGTCAGGTACATTCTTAGGCGTTTAATATGGGGTGTTGAGTCCATTTCGTTGAGCAAGGAGTAGCTCTTGTCTATTCAATATTTGGCTTAAGGAACTTTATCTGTGCTCATTTCAATCTCTGGTTTTATGCAGCACCCCAACTCACCTTTCCCCTTAAGCAAGCATAAGTTGGTTTTCTAAATTTGAGACCCTGTTCTCTTTTGGAATTCAGTTCCTGTGTAGCCAAGTTTACATTCCGTGTATTAGTGATATCTTATGATGTTTCTTTTTCTGTGTGACTTATTTCAGTTAGAATCATCGTACCTGAATCCACTCATTATGCTGCTACGGGCCAGATGACATAGATTTCATTGCTGAGTGATACTGCATTGTACGTAAGTACCACAAGTTCTTTATCCATTTTTCACTTTCTGTGATATTGAAATTGTATGGAAAAGGAGGTTCTTGTAAACAGAGGCGTCCCAAACTTTGGGGTGGCTGTGTCTTTTTGATTTTAATTTCCCTAAGCTATAGGACCATAAGTGGAAGTGCCCTAGGCTCTGTTGCTTTGTTTTTTAGATGTTTCAGGAAACACCATACACTTCTCCCGAGTGTCTGTTGGCAATTTACATCCCGCCCATCAGCATAACAAGGCTCCCAGATCTCCATGGCCTGTCCTGCCTTTCTGGATTTTACACTTTTTTCAGATGGCCCTTTTGACTGGGGGGAAGTGAGACTTCATTGTAGTGCCCATTTCCTTTGCAAGTTTGCTTGGTTGGCCAAAAAGGGCGTATGCGTTTTTTCCTGAATATATTCAGGAAAAATCGCATACGCGCCTTTTGTCCAAGTGCATCATTGTGGACGTTCTGCCTCTTTTCCTATGCTTTCAATGCAATTCCAGTCCAACTCCTGAAATCGGTTTCCTGCAATTCTGCCCTGCTTTCAAGTCCTCTTGGCAGCCTTACTTCAGTATATTTTTGGACGATAGCTGTCATTTATAACTCTGCAGGTTTGTGAATTACAGTGCCCCTGAGCTCCATTCTTCAACTCGCTTTCTTGTGACCTGGCTGCAACACCGCAGGATGGCTTCAGGCCCTAATCTGGTTCCGGCACGGCACGCTGAGCCTTTGGTTAATTCCTCTTCCTGGTGGGAAATGAGAGTTAAATTTGCCCGTCCAGACACCTCCAGCTAGTCTCTCATTTGTTCTCGCTATTCCTGTTCATCTTCCGCAGAAATTGCAAACTGGGCGAAACAGGAGGTTAAAGGGACTGACTCTCCAAGTCGGGAGAGTGTTACTAAAGCGTCTGGAATGTTGCACCCGAGTACCAGGGTACGAAAACTGAGACATATTTGAACACGTCTCCCGATCACATGGTTGATCATTCTCTAGGTTCCACATGCATGTTTTAGCTGAAGGAAGAATACCTTAAACCTGTGTAGTTGAAACCCGTGGAATGGGGACCATGCAATATGACTTCAAAGGGTCTTCATTTGCTCACCGAACCTCTCCAATCCTATCACTGCTGGGTTTATGCCCCTGTACACATGCTTGATTCTCTTTCGGAGACATAGCAATCCATAGGTTTTAAGATACTTATTAGTCAGGTACATTCTTAGGCGTTTAATATGCGGTGTTGAGTCCATTTTGTTGAGCAAGGAGTAGCTCTTGTCTATTCCATATTTGGCTTAAGGAACTTTATCTGTGCTCATTTCAATCTCTGGTTTTATGCAGCACCCCAACTCACCTTTACCCTTAAGCAAGCATAAGTTGGTTTTCTAAATTTGAGACCCTGTTCTGTTCTGTAATTAAGTTCCTGTGTAGCCAAGTTTACATTCCGTGTATTACTGATATCTTATGATGTTTCTTTTTCTGTGTGACTTATTTCAGTTAGAATCATCATACCTGAATCCACTCATTGGGCTGCTAAGGGCCTGATGACATAGATTTCATTGCTGAGTGATATTGCTTTGTAAGTAAATACCACAACTTCTTTATCCATTTTTCACTTTCTGTGATATTGAACTTGTACGGTAAACGAAGTTCTTGTAAACAGAGGCGTCTCAAACTTTGGGGCGGCTGTGTCTTTTTTATTTTAATTTCCCTAAGCTATAGGACCATAAGTGGAAGTGCCCTAGGCTCTGTTGCTTTGTTTTTTAGATGTTTCAGGAAACACCATACACTTCTCCAGAGTGTCTGTTGGCAATTTACATCCCGCCCATCAGCATAACAAGGCTACCAGTTCTCCATGGCCTGTCCTGCCTTTCTGGATTTTACACTTTTTTCAGATGGCCCTTTTGACCGGGGGGAAGTGAGACTTCATTGTAGTGCCGATTGCCATTGCAAGGTTTCTTGGTTGGCCAAAAAGGGCGCATGCTTTTTTTCCTGAATATATTCAGGAAAAAACGCATGCGCGCTTTTTGACCAAGTGCATCATTGTGGACGTTCTGCCTCTTTTCCTATGCTTTCAATGCAATTCCAGTCTACCTCCTGAAATCGGTTTCCTGCAATTCTGCCTCGCTTTCAAGTCCTCTTGGCAGCCTTACTTCAGTATATTTTTGGACGATAGCTGTCATTTATAACTCTGCAGGTTTGTGAATTACAGTGCCCCTGAGCTCCTTTCTTCAACTCGCTTTCTTGTGAGCTGGCCGCAACACCGCAGGATGGCTTCAGGCCCTAATCTGGTTCCGGCACGGCACGCTGAGCCTTTGGTTAATTCCTCTTCCTGGTGGGAAATGAGAGTTAAATTTGCCCGTCCAGACACCTCCAGCTAGTCTCTCATTGGTTCTCGCTATTCCTGTTCATCTTCCGCAGAAATTGCAAACTGGGCCAAACAGGAGGTTAGAGGGACTGACTCTCCAAGTCGGGAGAGTGTTACTAAAGCATCTGGAATGTTGCACCCGAGTACCAGGGTACGAAAACTGAGACATATTTGAACACGTCTCCCGATCACATGGTTGATCATACTCTGAGTTCCACATGCTTGTTTTAGCTGAAGGAAGAATACCTTAAACCTGTGTAGTTGAAACCCGTGGAATGGGTACCATGCAATATGACTTCAAAGGGTCTTCATTTGCTCACCTAACCTCTCCAATCCAATCACTGCTGCGTTTATGCCCCTGTACACATGCTTGATTCTCTATCGGAGACATAGCAATCCATAGGCTTTAAGATACTTACTAGTCAGGTACATTCTTAGGCGTTTAATATGCGGTGTTGAGTCCATTTCGTTGAGCAAGGAGTAGCTCTTGTCTATTCCATATTTGGCTTAAGGAACTTTATCTGTGCTCATTTCAATCTCTGGTTTTATGCAGCACCCCAACTCACCTTTCCCCTTAAGCAAGCATAAGGTGGTTTTCTAAATTTGAGACCCTGTTCTGTTCTGTAATTCAGTTCCTGTGTAGCCAAGTTTACATTCCGTGTATTAGTGATATCTTATGATGTTTCTTTTTCTGTGTGACTTATTTCAGTTAGAATCATCATACCTGAATCCACTCATTGGGCTGCTAAGGGCCTGATGACATAGATTTCATTGCTGAGTGATATTGCTTTGTAAGTAAATACCACAACTTCTTTATCCATTTTTCACTTTCTGTGATATTGAACTTGTACGGTAAACGAAGTTCTTGTAAACAGAGGCGTCTCAAACTTTGGGGTGGCTGTGTCTTTTTGATTTTAATTTCCCTAAGCTATAGGACCATAAGTGGAAGTGCCCTAGGCTCTGTTGCTTTGTTTTTTAGATGTTTCAGGAAACACCATACACTTCTCCAGAGTGTCTGTTGGCAATTTACATCCCGCCCATCAGCATAACAAGGCTACCAGTTCTCCATGGCCTGTCCTGCCTTTCTGGATTTTACACTTTTTTCAGATGGCCCTTTTGACCTGGGGGAAGTGAGACTTCATTGTAGTGCCGATTGCCATTGCAAGGTTTCTTGGTTGGCCAAAAAGGGCGCATGCTTTTTTTCCTGAATATATTCAGGAAAAAACGCATGCGCGCTTTTTGACCAAGTGCATCATTGTGGACGTTCTGCCTCTTTTCCTATGCTTTCAATGCAATTCCAGTCTACCTCCTGAAATCGGTTTCCTGCAATTCTGCCTCGCTTTCAAGTCCTCTTGGCAGCCTTACTTCAGTATATTTTTGGACGATAGCTGTCATTTATAACTCTGCAGGTTTGTGAATTACAGTGCCCCTGAGCTCCTTTCTTCAACTCGCTTTCTTGTGAGCTGGCCGCAACACCGCAGGATGGCTTCAGGCCCTAATCTGGTTCCGGCACGGCACGCTGAGCCTTTGGTTAATTCCTCTTCCTGGTGGGAAATGAGAGTTAAATTTGCCCCTCCAGACACCTCCAGCTAGTCTCTCATTGGTTCTCGCTATTCCTGTTCATCTTCCGCAGAAATTGCAAACTGGGCCAAACAGGAGGTTAGAGGGACTGACTCTCCAAGTCGGGAGAGTGTTACTAAAGCATCTGGAATGTTGCACCCGAGTACCAGGGTACGAAAACTGAGACATATTTGAACACGTCTCCCGATCACATGGTTGATCATACTCTGAGTTCCACATGCTTGTTTTAGCTGAAGGAAGAATACCTTAAACCTGTGTAGTTGAAACCCGTGGAATGGGTACCATGCAATATGACTTCAAAGGGTCTTCATTTGCTCACCTAACCTCTCCAATCCAATCACTGCTGCGTTTATGCCCCTGTACACATGCTTGATTCTCTATCGGAGACATAGCAATCCATAGGCTTTAAGATACTTACTAGTCAGGTACATTCTTAGGCGTTTAATATGCGGTGTTGAGTCCATTTCGTTGAGCAAGGAGTAGCTCTTGTCTATTCCATATTTGGCTTAAGGAACTTTATCTGTGCTCATTTCAATCTCTGGTTTTATGCAGCACCCCAACTCACCTTTCCCCTTAAGCAAGCATAAGGTGGTTTTCTAAATTTGAGACCCTGTTCTGTTCTGTAATTCAGTTCCTGTGTAGCCAAGTTTACATTCCGTGTATTAGTGATATCTTATGATGTTTCTTTTTCTGTGTGAGTTATTTCAGTTAGAATCATCATACCTAAATCCACAAATTGTGCTGCTAAGGGCCTGATGACATAGATTTCATTGCTGAGTGATATTGCTTTGTAAGTAAATACCACAACTTCTTTATCCATTTTTCACTTTCTGCGATGTTGAACTTGTACTGTAAACGAGGTTCTTGTAAACAGAGCCGTTCCAAACTTTGGGGTGGCTGTGTCTTTTTGATTATAATTTCCCTAAGTAATAGGAACATAAGTGGAATTGCCCTAGTCTCTGTTGCTTTGTTTTTTAGATGTTTCAGGACACACCATACACTTCTCCCGAGTGTCTGTTGGCAATTTACATCCCGCCCATCAGCATAACAAGGCTCCCAGTTCTCCATGGCCTGTCCTGCCTTTCTGGATTTTACACTTTTTTCAGATGGCCCTTTTGACCAGGGGGAAGTGAGACTTCATTGTAGTGCAGATTTCCTTTGCAAGCTTGCTTGGTTGGCCAAAAAGTGTGCATGCGTTTTTTCCTGAATATATTCAGGAAAAAACGCATGTGCCCTTTTTGGCCAAGTGCATCATTGTGGACGTTCTGCCTCTTTTCCTATGCTTTCAATGCAATTCCAGTCTACCTCCTGAAATTGGTTTCCTGCAATTCTGCCCCGCTTTCAAGTCCTCTTGGCAGCCTTACTTCAGTATATTTTTGGACGATAGCTGTCATTTATAACTCTGCAGGTTTGTGAATTACAGTGTCCCTGAGCTCCTTTCTTCAACTCGCTTTCTTTTGAGCTGGCCGCAACACCGAAGGATGGCTTCAGGCCCTAATCTGGTTCCGGCACGGCACGCTGAGCCTTTGGTTATTTCCTCTTCCTGCTGGGAAATGAGAGTTAAATTTGCCCGTCCAGACACCTCCAGCTAGTCTCTCATTGGTTCTCGCTATTCCTGTTCATCTTCCGCAGAAATTGCAAACTGGGCAAAACAGGAGGTTAAAGGGACTGACTCTCCAAGTCGGGAGAGTGTTAGTAAAGCATCTGGAATGGTGCACCCGAGTACCAGGGGAGGAAAACTGAGACATATTTGAACACGTCTCCCGATCACATGGTTGATCATACTCTGGGTTCCACATGCATGTTTTAGCTGAAGGAAGAATACCTTAAACTTCGGTAGTTGAAACCCGTGGAATGGGTACCATGCAATATGACTTCAAAGGGTCTTCATTTGCTCACCGAACCTCTCCAATCCTATCACTGCTGCATTTATGCCCCTGTACACATGCTTCATTCTCTTTCGGAGACATAGCAATCCATAGGTTTTAAGATACTTACTAGTCAGGTACATTCTTAGGCGTTTAATATGCGGTGTTGTGTCCATTTCGTTGAGCAAGGAGTAGCTCTTGTCTATTCCATATTTGGCTTAAGGAACTTTATCTGTGCTCATTTCAATCTCTGGTTTTATGCAGCACCCGAACTCACCTTTACCCTTAAGCAAACATAAGTTGGTTTTCTAAATTTGAGACCCTGTTCTGTTCTGTAATTCAGTTCCTGTGTAGCCAAGTTTACATTCCGTGTATTACTGATATCTTATGATGTTTCTTTTTCTGTGTGAGTTATTTCAGTTAGAATTATCATACCTGAATCCACTCATTATGCTGCTACGGGCCTGATGACATAGATTTCATTGCTGAGTGATATTGCTTTGTAAGTAAATACCACAACTTCTTTATCCATTTTTCACTTTCTGTGATGTTGAACTTGTACTGTAAACGAGGTTCTTGTAAACAGAGGCGTCCCAAACTTTGGGGTGGCTGTGTCTTTTTGATTTTAATTTCCCTAAGCTATAGGACCATAAGTGGAAGTGCCCTAGGCTCTGTTGCTTTGTTTTTTAGATGTTTCAGGAAACACCATACACTTCTCCCGAGTGTCTGTTGGCAATTTACATCCCGCCCATCAGCATAACAAGGCTCCCAGTTCTCCATGGCCTGTCGTGCCTTGCTGGATTTTACACTTTTTTCAGATGGCCCTTTTGACCGGGGGGAAGTGAGACTTCATTGTAGTGCAGATTTCCTTTGCAAGCTTGCTTGGTTGGCCAAAAAGGGCGTATGCGTTTTGTCCTGAATATATTCAGGAAAAAACGCATACGCCCTTTTTGGCCAAGTGCATCATTGGGGACGTTCTGCCTCTTTTCCTATGCTTTCAATGCAATTCCAGTCTACCTGCTGAAATCGGTTTCCTGCAATTCTGCCCCGCTTTCAAGTCCTCTTGGCAGCCTTACTTCAGTATATTTTTGGACGATAGCTGTCATTTATAACTCTGCAGGTTTGTGAATTACAGTGCCCCTGAGCTCCTTTCTTCAACTCGCTTTCTTGTGAGCTGGCCGCAACACCGCAGGATGGCTTCAGGCCCTAATCTGGTTCCGGCACGGCACGCTGAGCCTTTGGTTAATTCCTCTTCCTGGTGGGAAATGAGAGTTAAATTTGCCCGTCCAGACACCTCCAGCTAGTCTCTCATTGGTTCTCGCTATTCCTGTTCATCTTCCGCAGAAATTGCAAACTGGGCGAAACAGGAGGTTAAAGGGACTGACTCTCCAAGTCGGGAGAGTGTTAGTAAAGCCTCTGGAATGTTGCACCCGAGTACCAGGGGAGGAAAACTGAGACATATTTGAACACGTCTCCCGATCACATGGTGATCATACTCTGGGTTCCACATGCATGTTTTAGCTGAAGGAAGAATACCTTAAACTTGGGTAGTTGAAACCCGTGGAATGGGTACCATGCAATATGACTTCAAAGGGTCTTCATTTGCTCACCGAACCTCTCCAATCCTATCACTGCTGCGTTTATGCCCCTGTACACATGCTTGATTCTCTTTTGGAGACATAGCAATCCATAGGTTTTAAGATACTTACTAGTCAGGTACATTCTTAGGCGTTTAATATGCGGTGTTGAGTCCATTTCTTTGAGCAAGGAGTAGCTCTTGTCTATTCCATATTTGGCTTAAGGAACTTTATCTGTGCTCATTTCAATCTCTGGTTTTATGCAGCACCCGAACTCACCTTTACCCTTAAGCAAGCATAAGTTGGTTTTCTAAATTTGAGACCCTGTTCTGTTCTGTAATTCAGTTCCTGTGTAGCCAAGTTTACATTCCGTGTATTACTGATATCTTATGATGTTTCTTTTTCTGTGTGAGTTATTTCAGTTAGAATTATCATACCTGAATCCACTCATTATGCTGCTACGGGCCTGATGACATAGATTTCATTGCTGAGTGATATTGCTTTGTAAGTAAATACCACAACTTCTTTATCCATTTTTTGTTTTCTGTGATGTTGAACTTGTACTGTAAACGAGGTTCTTGTAAACAGAGGCGTCCCAAACTTTGGGGTGGCTGTGTCTTTTTGATTTTAATTTCCCTAAGCTATAGGACCATAAGTGGAAGTGCCCTAGGCTCTGTTGCTTTGTTTTTTAGATGTTTCAGGAAACACCATACACTTCTCCCGAGTGGCTGTTGGCAATTTACATCCCGCCCATCAGCATAACAAGGCTCCCAGTTCTCCATGGCCTGTCCTGCCTTGCTGGATTTTACACTTTTTTCAGATGGCCCTTTTGACCGGGGGGAAGTGAGACTTCATTGTAGTGCAGCTTTCTTTACAAGCTTGCTTGGTTGGCCAAAAAGGGCGTATGCGTTTTTTCCTGAATATATTCAGGAAAAAACGCATACGCCCTTTTTGGCCAAGTGCATCATTGTGGACGTTCTGCCTCTTTTCCTATGCTTTCAATGCAATTCAAGTCTACCTCCTGAAATCGGTTTCCTGCAATTCTGCCCCGCTTTCAAGTCCTCTTGGCAGCCTTACTTCAGTATATTTTTGGACGATAGCTGTCATTTATAACTCTGCAGGTTTGTGAATTACAGTGCCCCTGAGCTCCTTTCTTCAACTCGCTTTCTTGTGAGCTGGCCGCAACACCGCAAGATGGCTTCAGGCCCTAATCTGGTTCTGGCACGGCACGCTGAGCCTTTGGTTAATTCCTCTTCCTGGTGGGAAATGAGAGTTAAATTTGCCCGTCCAGACACCTCCAGCTAGTCTCTCATTGGTTCTCCCTATTCCTGTTCATCTTCCGCAGAAATTGCAAACTTGGCCAAACAGGAGGTTAAAGGGACTGACTCTCCAAGTCAGGAGAGTGTTAGTAAAGCGTCTGGAATGGTGCACCCGAGTACCATGGGAGGAAAACTGAGACATATTTGAACACGTCTCCCGATCACATGGTTGATCATACTCTGGGTTCCACATGTATGTTTTAGCTGAAGGAAGAATACCTTAAACCTGGGTAGTTGAAACCCGTGGAATGGGTACCATGCGATATGACTTCAAAGGGTCTTCATTTGCTCACCGAACCTCTCCAATCCTATCACTGCTGTGTTTATGCCCCTGTACACATGCTTGATTCTCTTTCGGAGACATAGCAATCCATAGGTTTTAAGATAATTACTAGTCAGGTACATTCTTAGGCGTTTAATATGCGGTGTTGAGTCCATTTCGTTTAGCAAGGAGTAGCTCTTGTCTATTCCATATTTGGCTTAAGGAACTTTATCTGTGCTCATTTCAATCTCTGGTTTTATGCAGCACCCGAACTCACCTTTACACTTAAGCAAGCATAAGTTGGTTTTCTAAATTTGAGACCCTGTTCTGTTCTGTAATTCAGTTCCTGTGTAGCCAAGTTTACATTCCGTGTATTACTGATATCTTATGATGTTTCTTTTTCTGTGTGAGTTATTTCAGTTAGAATTATCATACCTGAATCCACTCATTATGCTGCTACGGGCCTGATGACATAGATTTCATTGCTGAGTGATATTGCTTTGTAAGTAAATACCACAACTTCTTTATCCATTTTTCACTTTCTGTGATGTTGAACTTGTACTGTAAACGAGGTTCTTGTAAACAGAGGCGTCCCAAACTTTGGGGTGGCTGTGTCTTTTTGATTTTAATTTCCCTAAGCTATAGGACCATAAGTGGAAGTGCCCTAGGCTCTGTTGCTTTGTTTTTTAGATGTTTCAGGAAACACCATACACTTCTCCCGAGTGTCTGTTGGCAATTTACATCCCGCCCATCAGCATAACAAGGCTCCCAGTTCTCCATGGCCTGTCGTGCCTTGCTGGATTTTACACTTTTTTCAGATGGCCCTTTTGACCGGGGGGAAGTGAGACTTCATTGTAGTGCAGATTTCCTTTGCAAGCTTGCTTGGTTGGCCAAAAAGGGCGTATGCGTTTTGTCCTGAATATATTCAGGAAAAAACGCATACGCCCTTTTTGGCCAAGTGCATCATTGGGGACGTTCTGCCTCTTTTCCTATGCTTTCAATGCAATTCCAGTCTACCTGCTGAAATCGGTTTCCTGCAATTCTGCCCCGCTTTCAAGTCCTCTTGGCAGCCTTACTTCAGTATATTTTTGGACGATAGCTGTCATTTATAACTCTGCAGGTTTGTGAATTACAGTGCCCCTGAGCTCCTTTCTTCAACTCGCTTTCTTGTGAGCTGGCCGCAACACCGCAGGATGGCTTCAGGCCCTAATCTGGTTCCGGCACGGCACGCTGAGCCTTTGGTTAATTCCTCTTCCTGGTGGGAAATGAGAGTTAAATTTGCCCGTCCAGACACCTCCAGCTAGTCTCTCATTGGTTCTCGCTATTCCTGTTCATCTTCCGCAGAAATTGCAAACTGGGCGAAACAGGAGGTTAAAGGGACTGACTCTCCAAGTCGGGAGAGTGTTAGTAAAGCCTCTGGAATGTTGCACCCGAGTACCAGGGGAGGAAAACTGAGACATATTTGAACACGTCTCCCGATCACATGGTGATCATACTCTGGGTTCCACATGCATGTTTTAGCTGAAGGAAGAATACCTTAAACTTGGGTAGTTGAAACCCGTGGAATGGGTACCATGCAATATGACTTCAAAGGGTCTTCATTTGCTCACCGAACCTCTCCAATCCTATCACTGCTGCGTTTATGCCCCTGTACACATGCTTGATTCTCTTTTGGAGACATAGCAATCCATAGGTTTTAAGATACTTACTAGTCAGGTACATTCTTAGGCGTTTAATATGCGGTGTTGAGTCCATTTCTTTGAGCAAGGAGTAGCTCTTGTCTATTCCATATTTGGCTTAAGGAACTTTATCTGTGCTCATTTCAATCTCTGGTTTTATGCAGCACCCGAACTCACCTTTACCCTTAAGCAAGCATAAGTTGGTTTTCTAAATTTGAGACCCTGTTCTGTTCTGTAATTCAGTTCCTGTGTAGCCAAGTTTAC
Organism: Grampus griseus; assembly: GCF_964374135.1. NCBI lineage: Eukaryota > Metazoa > Chordata > Mammalia > Artiodactyla > Delphinidae > Grampus > Grampus griseus. The sequence continues at coordinate 52,566,103 of NC_138997.1, forward strand.
ATTCCGTGTATTACTGATATCTTATGATGTTTCTTTTTCTGTGTGAGTTATTTCAGTTAGAATTATCATACCTGAATCCACTCATTATGCTGCTACGGGCCTGATGACATAGATTTCATTGCTGAGTGATATTGCTTTGTAAGTAAATACCACAACTTCTTTATCCATTTTTTGTTTTCTGTGATGTTGAACTTGTACTGTAAACGAGGTTCTTGTAAACAGAGGCGTCCCAAACTTTGGGGTGGCTGTGTCTTTTTGATTTTAATTTCCCTAAGCTATAGGACCATAAGTGGAAGTGCCCTAGGCTCTGTTGCTTTGTTTTTTAGATGTTTCAGGAAACACCATACACTTCTCCCGAGTGGCTGTTGGCAATTTACATCCCGCCCATCAGCATAACAAGGCTCCCAGTTCTCCATGGCCTGTCCTGCCTTGCTGGATTTTACACTTTTTTCAGATGGCCCTTTTGACCGGGGGGAAGTGAGACTTCATTGTAGTGCAGCTTTCTTTACAAGCTTGCTTGGTTGGCCAAAAAGGGCGTATGCGTTTTTTCCTGAATATATTCAGGAAAAAACGCATACGCCCTTTTTGGCCAAGTGCATCATTGTGGACGTTCTGCCTCTTTTCCTATGCTTTCAATGCAATTCAAGTCTACCTCCTGAAATCGGTTTCCTGCAATTCTGCCCCGCTTTCAAGTCCTCTTGGCAGCCTTACTTCAGTATATTTTTGGACGATAGCTGTCATTTATAACTCTGCAGGTTTGTGAATTACAGTGCCCCTGAGCTCCTTTCTTCAACTCGCTTTCTTGTGAGCTGGCCGCAACACCGCAAGATGGCTTCAGGCCCTAATCTGGTTCTGGCACGGCACGCTGAGCCTTTGGTTAATTCCTCTTCCTGGTGGGAAATGAGAGTTAAATTTGCCCGTCCAGACACCTCCAGCTAGTCTCTCATTGGTTCTCCCTATTCCTGTTCATCTTCCGCAGAAATTGCAAACTTGGCCAAACAGGAGGTTAAAGGGACTGACTCTCCAAGTCAGGAGAGTGTTAGTAAAGCGTCTGGAATGGTGCACCCGAGTACCATGGGAGGAAAACTGAGACATATTTGAACACGTCTCCCGATCACATGGTTGATCATACTCTGGGTTCCACATGTATGTTTTAGCTGAAGGAAGAATACCTTAAACCTGGGTAGTTGAAACCCGTGGAATGGGTACCATGCGATATGACTTCAAAGGGTCTTCATTTGCTCACCGAACCTCTCCAATCCTATCACTGCTGTGTTTATGCCCCTGTACACATGCTTGATTCTCTTTCGGAGACATAGCAATCCATAGGTTTTAAGATAATTACTAGTCAGGTACATTCTTAGGCGTTTAATATGCGGTGTTGAGTCCATTTCGTTTAGCAAGGAGTAGCTCTTGTCTATTCCATATTTGGCTTAAGGAACTTTATCTGTGCTCATTTCAATCTCTGGTTTTATGCAGCACCCGAACTCACCTTTACACTTAAGCAAGCATAAGTTGGTTTTCTAAATTTGAGACCCTGTTCTGTTCTGTAATTCAGTTCCTGTGTAGCCAAGTTTACATTCCGTGTATTACTGATATCTTATGATGTTTCTTTTTCTGTGTGAGTTATTTCTGTTAGAATTATCATACCTCAATCCACTCATTATGCTGCTACGGGCCTGATGACATAGATTTCATTGCTGAGTGATATTGCTTTGTAAGTAAGTACCACAATTTCTTTATCCATTTTTCACTTTCTGTGATGTTGAACTTGTACTGTAAACGAGGTTCTTGTAAACAGAGGCGTCCCAAACTTTGGGGTGGCTGTGTCTTTTTGATTTTAATTTCCCTAAGCTATAGGACCATAAGTGGAAGTGCCCTAGGCTCTGTTGCTTTGTTTTTTAGATGTTTCAGGAAACACCATACACTTCTCCCGAGTGTCTGTTGGCAATTTACATCCCGCCCATCAGCATAACAAGGCTCCCAGTTCTCCATGGCCTGTCCTGCCTTGCTGGATTTTACACTTTTTTCACATGGCCCTTTTGACTGGGGGGAAGTGAGACTTCATTGTAGTGCAGATTTCCTTTGCAAGCTTGCTTGGTTGGCCAAAAAGGGCGTATGCGTTTTTTCCTGAATATATTCAGGAAAAAACGCATACGCCCTTTTTGGCCAAGTGCATCATTGTGGACGTTCTGCCTCTTTTCCTATGCTTTCAATGCAATTCCAGTCTACCTGCTGAAATCGGTTTCCTGCAATTCTGCCCCGCTTTCAAGTCCTCTTGGCAGCCTTACTTCAGTATATTTTTGGACGATAGCTGTCATTTATAACTCTGCAGGTTTGTGAATTACAGTGCCCCTGAGCTCCTTTCTTCAACTCGCTTTCTTGTGAGCTGGCCGCAACACCGCAGGATGGCTTCAGGCCCTAATCTGGTTCCGGCACGGCACGCTGAGCCTTTGGTTAATTCCTCTTCCTGGTGGGTAATGAGAGTTAAACTTGCCCGTCCAGACACCTCCAGCTAGTCTCTCATTGGTTCTCGCTATCCCTGTTCATCTTCCGCAGAAATTGCAAACTGGGCCAAACAGGAGGTTAAAGGGACTGACTCTCCAAGCCAGGAGAGTGTTAGTAAAGCATCTGGAATGGTGCACCCGAGTATCATGGGAGGAAAACTGAGACATATTTGAACACGTCTCCCGATCACATGGTTGATCATACTCTGGGTTCCACATGCATGTTTTAGCTGAAGGAAGAATACCTTAAACCTGGGTAGTTGAAACCCGTGGAATGGGTACCATGCAATATGACATCAAAAGGTCTTCATTTGCTCACCAAACCTCTCCAATCCTATCACTGCTGCGTTTATGCCCCTGTACACATGCTTGATTCTCTTTCGGAGACATAGCAATCCATAGGTTTTAAGATACTTACTAGTCAGGTACATTCTTAGGCCTTTAATTTGGGGTGTTGAGTCCATTTCGTTGAGCAAGGAGTAGCTCTTGTCTATTCCATATTTGGCTTAAGGAACTTTATCTGTGCTCATTTCAATCTCTGGTTTTATGCAGCATCCCAACTCACCTTTCCCCTTAAGCAAGCATAAGTTGGTTTTCTAAATTTGAGACCCTGTTCTGTTCTGTAATTCAGTTCCTGTGTAGCCAAGTTTACATTCCATGTATTACTGATATCTTATGATGTTTCTTTTTCTGTGTGACTTATTTCAGTTAGAATCATCATACCTGAATCCACTCATTATTCTGCTAAGGGCCTGATGACATAGATTTCAGTGCTGAGTGATATTGCTTTGTAAGTAAATACCACAACTTCTTTATCCATTTTTCACTTTCTGTGATGTTGAACTTGTACTGTAAACGACGTTCTTGTAAACAGAGGGTCCCAAACTTTGGGGTGGCTGTGTCTTTTTGATTTTAATTTCCCTAAGCTATAGGACCATAAGTGGAAGTGCCCTAGGCTCTGTTGCTTTGTTTTTTAGATGTTTCAGGAAACACCATACACTTCTCCCGTGTGTCTGTTGGTTATGTACATCCCGCCCATCAGCATAACAAGGCTCCCAGTTCTCCATGGCCTGTCCTGCCTTTCTGGATTTTACACTTTTTTCAGATGGCCCTTTTGACCGGGGGGAAGTGAGACTTCATTGTAGTGCAGATTTCTTTTGCAAGCTTGCTTCGTTGGCCAAAAAGGGCGTATGCGTTTTTTCCTGAATATATTCAGGAAAAAACGCATACGCCCTTTTTGGCCAAGTGCATCATTGGGGACGTTCTGCCTCTTTTCCTATGCTTTCAATGCAATTCCAGTCTACCTGCTGAAATCGGTTTCCTGCAATTCTGCCCCACTTTCAAGTCCTCTTGGCAGCCTTACTTCAGTATATTTTTGGACGATAGCTGTCATTTATAACTCTGCAGGTTTGTGAATTACAGTGTCCCTGAGCTCCTTTCTTCAACTCGCTTTCTTGTGAGCTGGCCGCAACACCGCAGGATGGCTTCAGGCCCTAATCTGTTTCGGGCACGGCACGCTGAGCCTTTGGTTAATTCCTCTTCCTGGTGGGAAATGAGAGTTAAATTTGCCCGTCCAGACACCTCCAGCTAGTCTCTCATTGGTTCTCGCTATTCCTGTTCATCTTCCGCAGAAATTGCAAACTGGGCCAAACAGGAGGTTAAAGGGACTGACTCTCCAAGTCGGGAGAGTGTTAGTAAAGCATCTGGAATGTTGCACCCGAGTACCAGGGGAGGAAAACTGAGACATATTTGAACACGTCTCCCGATCACATGGTTGATCATACTCTGGGTTCCACATGCATGTTTTAGCTGAAGGAAGAATACCTTAAACTTGGGTAGTTGAAACCCGTGGAATGGGTACCTTGCAATATGACTTCAAAGGGTCTTCATTTGCTCACCGAACCTCTCCAATCCTATCACTGCTGCGTTTATGCCCCTGTACACATGCTTGATTCTCTTTCGGAGACATAGCAATCCATAGGTTTTAAGATACTTACTAGTCAGGTACATTCTTAGGCGTTTAATATGCGGTGTTGAGTCCATTTCGTTGAGCAAGGAGTAGCTCTTGTCTATTCCATACTTGGCTTAAGGAACTTTATCTGTGCTCATTTCAATCTCTGGTTTTATGCAGCACCCGAACTCACCTTTACCCTTAAGCAAGCATAAGTTGGTTTTCTAAATTTGAGACCCTGTTCTGTTCTGTAATTCAGTTCCTGTGTAGCCAAGTTTACATTCCGTGTATTACTGATATCTTATGATGCTTTTTTTTCTGTGTGACTTATTTCAGTTAGAATCATCATACCTGAATCCACTTATTATGCTGCTACGGGCCTGATGACATAGATTTCATTGCTGAGTGATATTGCTTTGTAAGTAAATACCACAACTTCTTTATCCATTTTTCACTTTCTGCGATGTTGAACTTGTACTGTAAACGAGGTTCTTGTAAACAGAGGCGTCCCAAACTTTGGGGTGGCTGTGTCTTTTTGATTTTAATTTCCCTAAGCTATAGGACCATAAGTGGAAGTGCCCTAGGCTCTGTTGCTTTGTTTTTTAGATGTTTCAGGAAACACCATACACTTCTCCCGAGTGTCTGTTGGCAATTTACATCCCGCCCATCAGCATAACAAGGCTCCCAGTTCTCCATGGCCTGTCCTGCCTTTCTGGATTTTACACTTTTTTCAGATGGCCCTTTTGACCGGGGGGAAGTGAGACTTCATTGTAGTGCAGATTTCCTTTGCAAGCTTGCTTGGTTGGCCAAAAAGGGCGTATGCGTTTTTTCCTGAATATATTCAGGAAAAAACGCATACGCCCTTTTTGGCCAAGTGCATCATTGGGGACGTTCTGCCTCGTTTCCTATGCTTTCAATGCAATTCCAGTCTACCACCTGAAATCGGTTTCCTGCAATTCTGCCCCGCTTTCAAGTCCTCTTGGCAGCCTTACTTCAGTATATTTTTGGACGATACCTGTCATTTATAACTCTGCAGGTTTGTGAATTACAGTGCCCCTGAGCTCCTTTCTTCAACTCGCTTTCTTGTGAGCTGGCCGCAACACCGCAGGCTGTCTTCAGGCCCTAATCTGGTTCTGGCACGGCACGCTGAGCCTTTGGTTAATTCCTCTTCCTGGTGGGAAATGAGAGTTAAATTTGCCCGTCCAGACACCTCCAGCTAGTCTCTCATTGGTTCTCCCTATTCCTGTTCATCTTCCGCAGAAATTGCAAACTGGGCCAAACAGGAGGTTAAAGGGACTGACTCTCCAAGTCGGGAGAGTGTTAGTAAAGCATCTGGAATGTTGCACCCGAGTACCAGGGGAGGAAAACTGAAACATATTTGAACACGTCTCCCGATCACATGGTTGATCATACTCTGGGTTCCACATGCATGTTTTAGCTGAAGGAAGAATACCTTAAACCTGGGTAGTTGAAACCCGTGGAATGGGTACCATGCAATATGACTTCAAAGGGCCTTCATTTGCTCACCGAACCTCTCCAATCTTATCACTGCTGCGTTTATGCCCCTGTACACATGCTTGATTCTCTTTCGGAGACATAGCAATCCATAGGTTTTAAGATACTTACTAGTCAGGTACATTCTTAGGCGTTTAATATGCAGTGTTGAGTCCATTTCGTTGAGCAAGGAGTAGCTCTTGTCTATTCCATATTTGGCTTAAGGAACTTTATCTGTGCTCATTTCAATCTCTGCTTTTATGCAGCACCCCAACTCACCTTTCCCCTTAAGCAAGCATAAGTTGGTTTTCTAAATTTGAGACCCTGTTCTGTTCTGTAATTCAGTTCCTGTGTAGCCAAGTTTACATTCCGTGTATTACTGATATCTTATGATGTTTCTTTTTCTGTGTGAGTTATTTCAGTTAGAATTATCATACCTGAATCCACTCATTATGCTGCTACGGGCCTGATGACATAGATTTCATTGCTGAGTGATATTGCTTTGTAAGTAAATACCACAACTTCTTTATCCATTTTTCACTTTCTGTGATGTTGAACTTGTACTGTAAATGAGGTTCTTGTAAACAGAGGCGTCCCAAACTTTGGGGTGGCTGTGTCTTTTTGATTTTAATTTCCCTAAGCTATAGGACCATAAGTGGAAGTGCCCTAGGCTCTGTTGCTTTGTTTTTTAGATGTTTCAGGAAACACCATACACTTCTCCCGAGTGTCTGTTGGCAAATTACATCCCGCCCATCAGCATAACAAGGCTCCCAGTTCTCCATGGCCTGTCCTGCCTTTCTGGATTTTACACTTTTTTCAGATGGCCCTTTTGACCGGGGGGAAGTGAGACTTCATTGTAGTGCAGATTTCCTTTGCAAGCTTGCTTGGTTGGCCAAAAAGGGCGTATGCGTTTTTTCCTGAATATATTCAGGAAAAAACGCATACGCCCTTTTTGGCCAAGTGCATCATTGTGGACGTTCTGCCTCTTTTCCTATGCTTTCAATGCAATTCCAGTCTACCTGCTGAAATCGGTTTCCTGCAATTCTGCCCCACTTTCAAGTCCTCTTGGCAGCCTTACTTCAGAATATTTTTGGACGATAGCTGTCATTTATAACTCTGCATGTTTGTGAATTACAGTGCCCCTGATCTCCTTTCTTCAACTCGCTTTCTTGTGAGCTGGCCGCAACACCGCAGGATGGCTTCAGGCCCTAATCTGGTTCCGGAATGGCACGCTGAGCCTTTGGTTAATTCCTCTTCCTGGTGGGAAATGAGAGTTAAATTTGCCCGTCCAGACACCTCCAGCTAGTCTCTCATTGGTTCTCGCTATTCCTGTTCATCTTCCGCAGAAATTGCAAACTGGGCCAAACAGGAGGTTAAAGGGACTGACTCTCCAAGTCGGGAGAGTGTTAGTAAAGCATCTGGAATGGTGCACCCGAGTACCATGGGAGGAAAACTGAGACATATTTGAACACGTCTCCCGATCACGTGGTTGATCATACTCTGGGTTCCACATGCATGTTTTAGCTGAAGGAAGAATACCTTAAACCTGGGTAGTTGAAACCCGTGGAATGTGTACCATGCGATATGACTTCAAAGGGTCTTCATTTGCTCACCGAACCTCTCCAATCCTATCAGTGCTGCGTTTATGCCCCTGTACACATGCTTGATTCTCTTTCGGAGACATAGCAATACATAGGTTTTAAGATACTTACTAGTCAGGTACATTCTTAGGCGTTTAAAATGCGGTGTTGAGTCCATTTCGTTGAGCAAGGAGTAGCTCTTGTCTATTCCATATTTGGCTTAAGGAAATTTATCTGTGCTCATTTCAATCTCTGCTTTTATGCAGCACCCCAACTCACCTTTCCCCTGAAGCAAGCATAAGTTGGTTTTCTAAATTTGAGACCCTGTTCTGTTCTGTAATTCAGTTCCTGTGTAGCCAAGTTTACATTCCGTGTATTACTGATATCGTATGATGTTTCTTTTTCTGTGTGACTTATTTCAGTTAGAATCATCATACCTGAATCCACTCATTATTCTGCTAAGGGCCTGATGACATAGATTTCAGTGCTGAGTGATATTGCTTTGTAAGTAAATACCACAACTTCTTTATCCATTTTTCACTTTCTGTGATATTGAACTTGTACTGTAAACGAGGTTCTTGTAAACAGAGGCGTCCCAAACTTTGGGGTGGCTGTGTCTTTTTGATTTTAATTTCCCTAAGCTATAGGACCATAAGTGGAAGTGCCCTAGGCTCTGTTGCTTTGTTTTTTAGATGTTTCAGGAAACACCATACACTTCTCCTGAGTGTCTGTTGGCAATTTACATCCCGCCCATCAGCATAACAAGGCTCCCAGTTCTCCATGGCCTGTCCTGCCTTTCTGGATTTTACACTTTTTTCAGATGGCCCTTTTGACCGGGGGGGAAGTGAGACTTCATTGTAGTGCAGATTTCCTTTGCAAGCTTGCTTGGTTGGCCAAAAAGGGCGTATGCGTTTTTTCCTGAATATATTCAGGAAAAAACGCATACGCCCTTTTTGGCCAAGTGCATCATTGTGGACGTTCTGCCTCGTTTCCTATGCTTTCAATGCAATTCCAGTCTACCTCCTGAAATTGGTTTCCTGCAATTCTGCCCCGCTTTCAAGTCCTCTTGGCAGCCTTACTTCAGTATATTTTTGGACGATAGCTGTCATTTATAACTCTGCAGGTTTGTGAATTACAGTGCCCCTGAGCTCCTTTCTTCAACTCGCTTTCTTTTGAGCTGTCCGCAACACCGCAGGCTGGCTTCAGGCCCTAATCTGGTTCAGGCACGGCACGCTGAGCCTTTGGTTAATTCCTCTTCCTGGTGGGAAATGAGAGTTAAATTTGCCCGTCCAGACACCTCCAGCTAGTCTCTCATTGGTTCTCCCTATTCCTGTTCATCTTCCGCAGAAATTGCAAACTGGGCCAAACAGGAGGTTAAAGGGACTGACTCTCCAAGTCAGGAGAGTGTTAGTAAAGCATCTGGAATGTTGCACCTGAGTACCAGGGGAGAAAAAGTGAGACATATTTGAACACGTCTCCCGATCACATGGTTGATCATACTCTGGGTTCCACATGCATGTTTTAGCTGAAGGAAGAATACCTTAAACTTGGGTAGTTGAAACCCATGGAATGGGTACCATGCAATATGACTTCAGAGGGTCTTCATTTGCTCACCGAACCTCTCCAATCCTATCACTGCTGCGTTTATGCCCCTGTACACATGCTTGATTCTCTTTCGGAGACATAGCAATCCATAGGTTTTAAGATACTTACTAGTCAGGTACATTCTTAGGTGTTTAATATGCGGTGTTGAGTCCATTTCGTTGAGCAAGGAGTAGCTCTTGTCTATTCCATATTTGGCTTAAGGAACTTTATGTGTGCTCATTTCAATCTCTGGTTTTATGCAGCACCCCAACTCACCTTTACCCTTAAGCAAGCATAAGTTGGTTTTCTAAATTTGAGACCCTGTTCTGTTCTGTAATTCAGTTCCTGTGTAGCCAAGTTTACATTCCGTGTATTACTGATATCTTATGATGTTTCTTTTTCTGTGTGAGTTATTTCAGTTAGAATTATCATACCTGAATCCACTCATTATGCTGCTACGGGCCTGATGACATAGATTTCATTGCTGAGTGATATTGCTTTGTAATTAAATACCACAACTTCTTTATCCATTTTCCACTTTCTGCGATGTTGAACTTGTACTGTAAACGAGGTTCTTGTAAACAGAGGCGTCCCAAACTTTGGGGTGGCTGTGTCTTTTTGATTTTAATTTCCCTAAGCTATAGGACCATAAGTGGAAGTGCCCTAGGCTCTGTTGCTTTGTTTTTTAGATGTTTCAGGAAACACCATACACTTCTCCCGAGTGTCTGTTGGCAATTTACATCCCGCCCATCAGCATAACAAGGCTCCCAGTTCTCCATGGCCTGTACTGCCTTGCTGGATTTTACACTTTTTTCAGATGGCCCTTTTGACCGGGGGGAAGTGAGACTTCATTGTAGTGCAGATTTCCTTTGCAAGCTTGCTTGGTTGGCCAAAAAGGGCGTATGCGTTTTTTCCTGAATATATTCAGGAAAAAATGCATACGCCCTTTTTGGCCAAGTGCATCATTGTGGACGTTCTGCCTCGTTTCCTATGCTTTCAATGCAATTCCAGTCTACCTCCTGAAATGGGTTTCCTGCAATTCTGCCCCGCTTTCAAGTCCTCTTGGCAGCCTTACTTCAGTATATTTTTGGACGATAGCTGTCATTTATAACTCTGCAGGTTTGTGAATTACAGTGCCCCTGAGCTCCTTTCTTCAACTCGCTTTCTTGTGAGCTGGCCGCAACACCGCAGGATGGCTTCAGGCCCTAATCTGGTTCCGGCACGGCACGCTGAGCCTTTGGTTAATTCCTCTTCCTGGTGGGAAATGAGAGTTAAATTTGCCCGTCCAGACACCTCCAGCTAGTCTCTCATTGGTTCTCGCTATTCCTGTTCATCTTCCGCAGAAATTGCAAACTGGGCCAAACAGGAGGTTAAAGGGACTGACTCTCCAAGTCGGGAGAGTGTTAGTAAAGCGTCTGGAATGTTGCACCCGAGTACCAGGGGAGGAAAACTGAGACATATTTGAACACGTCTCCCGATCACATGGTTGATCATACTCTGGGTTCCACATGCATGTTTTAGCTGAAGGAAGAATACCTTAAACCTGGGTAGTTGAAACCCGTGGAATGGGTACCATGCAATATGACTTCAAAGGGCCTTCATTTGCTCACCGAACATCTCCAATCTTATCACTGCTGCGTTTATGCCCCTGTACACATGCTTGATTCTCTTTCGGAGACATAGCAATCCATAGGTTTTAAGATACTTACTAGTCAGGTACATTCTTAGGCGTTTAATATGCAGTGTTGAGTCCATTTCGTTGAGCAAGGAGTAGCTCTTGTCTATTCCATATTTGGCTTAAGGAACTTTATCTGTGCTCATTTCAATCTCTGCTTTTATGCAGCACCCCAACTCACCTTTCCCCTTAAGCAAGCATAAGTTGGTTTTCTAAATTTGAGACCCTGTTCTGTTCTGTAATTCAGTTCCTGTGTAGCCAAGTTTACATTCCGTGTATTACTGATATCTTATGATGTTTCTTTTTCTGTGTGAGTTATTTCAGTTAGAATTATCATACCTGAATCCACTCATTATGCTGCTACGGGCCTGATGACATAGATTTCATTGCTGAGTGATATTGCTTTGTAAGTAAATACCACAACTTCTTTATCCATTTTTCACTTTCTGTGATGTTGAAGTTGTACTGTAAATGAGGTTCTTGTAAACAGAGGCGTCCCAAACTTTGGGGTGGCTGTGTCTTTTTGATTTTAATTTCCCTAAGCTATAGGACCATAAGTGGAAGTGCCCTAGGCTCTGTTGCTTTGTTTTTTAGATGTTTCAGGAAACACCATACACTTCTCCCGAGTGTCTGTTGGCAAATTACATCCCGCCCATCAGCATAACAAGGCTCCCAGTTCTCCATGGCCTGTCCTGCCTTTCTGGATTTTACACTTTTTTCAGATGGCCCTTTTGACCGGGGGGAAGTGAGACTTCATTGTAGTGCAGATTTCCTTTGCAAGCTTGCTTGGTTGGCCAAAAAGGGCGTATGCGTTTTTTCCTGAATATATTCAGGAAAAAACGCATACGCCCTTTTTGGCCAAGTGCATCATTGTGGACGTTCTGCCTCTTTTCCTATGCTTTCAATGCAATTCCAGTCTACCTGCTGAAATCGGTTTCCTGCAATTCTGCCCCACTTTCAAGTCCTCTTGGCAGCCTTACTTCAGAATATTTTTGGACGATAGCTGTCATTTATAACTCTGCAGGTTTGTGAATTACAGTGCCCCTGATCTCCTTTCTTCAACTCGCTTTCTTGTGAGCTGGCCGCAACACCGCAGGATGGCTTCAGGCCCTAATCTGGTTCCGGAACGGCACGCTGAGCCTTTGGTTAATTCCTCTTCCTGGTGGGAAATGAGAGTTAAATTTGCCCGTCCAGACACCTCCAGCTAGTCTCTCATTGGTTCTCGCTATTCCTGTTCATCTTCCGCAGAAATTGCAAACTGGGCCAAACAGGAGGTTAAAGGGACTGACTCTCCAAGTCGGGAGAGTGTTAGTAAAGCATCTGGAATGGTGCACCCGAGTACCATGGGAGGAAAACTGAGACATATTTGAACACGTCTCCCGATCACGTGGTTGATCATACTCTGGGTTCCACATGCATGTTTTAGCTGAAGGAAGAATACCTTAAACCTGCGTAGTTGAAACCCGTGGAATGTGTACCATGCGATATGACTTCAAAGGGTCTTCATTTGCTCACCGAACCTCTCCAATCCTATCACTGCTGCGTTTATGCCCCTGTACACATGCTTGATTCTCTTTCGGAGACATAGCAATACATAGGTTTTAAGATACTTACTAGTCAGGTACATTCTTAGGCGTTTAAAATGCGGTGTTGAGTCCATTTCGTTGAGCAAGGAGTAGCTCTTGTCTATTCCATATTTGGCTTAAGGAACTTTATCTGTGCTCATTTCAATCTCTGCTTTTATGCAGCACCCCAACTCACCTTTCCCCTTAAGCAAGCATAAGTTGGTTTTCTAAATTTGAGACCCTGTTCTGTTCTGTAATTCAGTTCCTGTGTAGCCAAGTTTACATTCCGTGTATTACTGATATCTTATGATGTTTCTTTTTCTGTGTGAGTTATTTCAGTTAGAATTATCATACCTGAATCCACTCATTATGCTGCTACGGGCCTGATGACATAGATTTCATTGCTGAGTGATATTGCTTTGTAATTAAATACCACAACTTCTTTATCCATTTTCCACTTTCTGCGATGTTGAACTTGTACTGTAAACGAGGTTCTTGTAAACAGAGGCGTCCCAAACTTTGGGGTGGCTGTGTCTTTTTGATTTTAATTTCCCTAAGCTATAGGACCATAAGTGGAAGTGCCCTAGGCTCTGTTGCTTTGTTTTTTAGATGTTTCAGGAAACACCATACACTTCTCCCGAGTGTCTGTTGGCAATTTACATCCCGCCCATCAGCATAACAAGGCTCCCAGTTCTCCATGGCCTGTACTGCCTTGCTGGATTTTACACTTTTTTCAGATGGCCCTTTTGACCGGGGGGAAGTGAGACTTCATTGTAGTGCAGATTTCCTTTGCAAGCTTGCTTGGTTGGCCAAAAAGGGCGTATGCGTTTTTTCCTGAATATATTCAGGAAAAAATGCATACGCCCTTTTTGGCCAAGTGCATCATTGTGGACGTTCTGCCTCGTTTCCTATGCTTTCAATGCAATTCCAGTCTACCTGCTGAAATCGGTTTCCTGCAATTCTGCCCCGCTTTCAAGTCCTCTTGGCAGCCTTACTTCAGTATATTTTTGGACGATAGCTGTCATTTATAACTCTGCAGGTTTGTGAATTACAGTGCCCCTGAGCTCCTTTCTTCAACTCGCTTTCTTGTGAGCTGGCCGCAACACCGCAGGATGGCTTCAGGCCCTAATCTGGTTCCGGCACGGCACGCTGAGCCTTTGGTTAATTCCTCTTCCTGGTGGGAAATGAGAGTTAAATTTGCCCGTCCAGACACCTCCAGCTAGTCTCTCATTGGTTCTCGCTATTCCTGTTCATCTTCCGCAGAAATTGCAAACTGGGCCAAACAGGAGGTTAAAGGGACTGACTCTCCAAGTCGGGAGAGTGTTAGTAAAGCGTCTGGAATGTTGCACCCGAGTACCAGGGGAGGAAAACTGAGACATATTTGAACACGTCTCCCGATCACATGGTTGATCATACTCTGGGTTCCACATGCATGTTTTAGCTGAAGGAAGAATACCTTAAACCTGGGTAGTTGAAACCCGTGGAATGGGTACCATGCAATATGACTTCAAAGGGCCTTCATTTGCTCACCGAACATCTCCAATCTTATCACTGCTGCGTTTATGCCCCTGTACACATGCTTGATTCTCTTTCGGAGACATAGCAATCCATAGGTTTTAAGATACTTACTAGTCAGGTACATTCTTAGGCGTTTAATATGCAGTGTTGAGTCCATTTCGTTGAGCAAGGAGTAGCTCTTGTCTATTCCATATTTGGCTTAAGGAACTTTATCTGTGCTCATTTCAATCTCTGCTTTTATGCAGCACCCCAACTCACCTTTCCCCTTAAGCAAGCATAAGTTGGTTTTCTAAATTTGAGACCCTGTTCTGTTCTGTAATTCAGTTCCTGTGTAGCCAAGTTTACATTCCGTGTATTACTGATATCTTATGATGTTTCTTTTTCTGTGTGAGTTATTTCAGTTAGAATTATCATACCTGAATCCACTCATTATGCTGCTACGGGCCTGATGACATAGATTTCATTGCTGAGTGATATTGCTTTGTAATTAAATACCACAACTTCTTTATCCATTTTCCACTTTCTGCGATGTTGAACTTGTACTGTAAACGAGGTTCTTGTAAACAGAGGCGTCCCAAACTTTGGGGTGGCTGTGTCTTTTTGATTTTAATTTCCCTAAGCTATAGGACCATAAGTGGAAGTGCCCTAGGCTCTGTTGCTTTGTTTTTTAGATGTTTCAGGAAACACCATACACTTCTCCCGAGTGTCTGTTGGCAATTTACATCCCGCCCATCAGCATAACAAGGCTCCCAGTTCTCCATGGCCTGTACTGCCTTGCTGGATTTTACACTTTTTTCAGATGGCCCTTTTGACCGGGGGGAAGTGAGACTTCATTGTAGTGCAGATTTCCTTTGCAAGCTTGCTTGGTTGGCCAAAAAGGGCGTATGCGTTTTTTCCTGAATATATTCAGGAAAAAATGCATACGCCCTTTTTGGCCAAGTGCATCATTGTGGACGTTCTGCCTCGTTTCCTATGCTTTCAATGCAATTCCAGTCTACCTCCTGAAATGGGTTTCCTGCAATTCTGCCCCGCTTTCAAGTCCTCTTGGCAGCCTTACTTCAGTATATTTTTGGACGATAGCTGTCATTTATAACTCTGCAGGTTTGTGAATTACAGTGCCCCTGAGCTCCTTTCTTCAACTCGCTTTCTTGTGAGCTGGCCGCAACACCGCAGGATGGCTTCAGGCCCTAATCTGGTTCCGGCACGGCACGCTGAGCCTTTGGTTAATTCCTCTTCCTGGTGGGAAATGAGAGTTAAATTTGCCCGTCCAGACACCTCCAGCTAGTCTCTCATTGGTTCTCGCTATTCCTGTTCATCTTCCGCAGAAATTGCAAACTGGGCCAAACAGGAGGTTAAAGGGACTGACTCTCCAAGTCGGGAGAGTGTTAGTAAAGCGTCTGGAATGTTGCACCCGAGTACCAGGGGAGGAAAACTGAGACATATTTGAACACGTCTCCCGATCACATGGTTGATCATACTCTGGGTTCCACATGCATGTTTTAGCTGAAGGAAGAATACCTTAAACCTGGGTAGTTGAAACCCGTGGAATGGGTACCATGCAATATGACTTCAAAGGGCCTTCATTTGCTCACCGAACATCTCCAATCTTATCACTGCTGCGTTTATGCCCCTGTACACATGCTTGATTCTCTTTCGGAGACATAGCAATCCATAGGTTTTAAGATAATTACTAGTCAGGTACATTCTTAGGCGTTTAATATGCAGTGTTGAGTCCATTTCGTTGAGCAAGGAGTAGCTCTTGTCTATTCCATATTTGGCTTAAGGAACTTTATCTGTGCTCATTTCAATCTCTGCTTTTATGCAGCACCCCAACTCACCTTTCCCCTTAAGCAAGCATAAGTTGGTTTTCTAAATTTGAGACCCTGTTCTGTTCTGTAATTCAGTTCCTGTGTAGCCAAGTTTACATTCCGTGTATTACTGATATCTTATGATGTTTCTTTTTCTGTGTGACTTATTTCAGTTAGAATCATCATACCTGAATCCACTCATTATTCTGCTAAGGGCCTGATGACATAGATTTCAGTGCTGAGTGATATTGCTTTGTAAGTAAATACCACAACTTCTTTATCCATTTTTCACTTTCTGTGATGTTGAACTTGTACTGTAAACGAGGTTCTTGTAAACAGAGGCGTCCCAAACTTTGGGGTGGCTGTGTCTTTTTGATTTTAATTTCCCTAAGCTATAGGACCATAAGTGGAAGTGCCCTAGGCTCTGTTGCTTTGTTTTTTAGATGTTTCAGGAAACACCATACACTTCTCCCGAGTGTCTGTTGGCAATTTACATCCCGCCCATCAGCATAACAAGGCTCCCAGTTCTCCATGGCCTGTACTGCCTTTCTGGATTTTACACTTTTTTCAGATGGCCCTTTTGACCGGGGGGGAAGTGAGACTTCATTGTAGTGCAGATTTCCTTTGCAAGCTTGCTTGGTTGGCCAAAAAGGGCGTATGCGTTTTTTCCTGAATATATTCAGGAAAAAACGCATACGCCCTTTTTGGCCAAGTGCATCATTGTGGACGTTCTGCCTCGTTTCCTATGCTTTCAATGCAATTCCAGTCTACCTCCTGAAATTGGTTTCCTGCAATTCTGCCCCGCTTTCAAGTCCTCTTGGCAGCCTTACTTCAGTATATTTTTGGACGATAGCTGTCATTTATAACTCTGCAGGTTTGTGAATTACAGTGCCCCTGAGCTCCTTTCTTCAACTCGCTTTCTTTTGAGCTGGCCGCAACACCGCAGGCTGGCTTCAGGCCCTAATCTGGTTCAGGCACGGCACGCTGAGCCTTTGGTTAATTCCTCTTCCTGGTGGGAAATGAGAGTTAAATTTGCCCGTCCAGACACCTCCAGCTAGTCTCTCATTGGTTCTCCCTATTCCTGTTCATCTTCCACAGAAATTGCAAACTGGGCCAAACAGGAGGTTAAAGGGACTGACTCTCCAAGTCAGGAGAGTGTTAGTAAAGCATCTGGAATGTTGCACCTGAGTACCAGGGGAGAAAAAGTGAGACATATTTGAACACGTCTCCCAATCACATGGTTGATCATACTCTGGGTTCCACATGCATGTTTTAGCTGAAGGAAGAATACCTTAAACTTGGGTAGTTGAAACCCGTGGAATGGGTACCATGCAATATGACTTCAGAGGGTCTTCATTTGCTCACCGAACCTCTCCAATCCTATCACTGCTGCGTTTATGCCCCTGTACACATGCTTGATTCTCTTTCGGAGACATAGCAATCCATAGGTTTTAAGATACTTACTAGTCAGGTACATTCTTAGGTGTTTAATATGCGGTGTTGAGTCCATTTCGTTGAGCAAGGAGTAGCTCTTGTCTATTCCATATTTGGCTTAAGGAACTTTATGTGTGCTCATTTCAATCTCTGGTTTTATGCAGCACCCCAACTCACCTTTACCCTTAAGCAAGCATAAGTTGGTTTTCTAAATTTGAGACCCTGTTCTGTTCTGTAATTCAGTTCCTGTGTAGCCAAGTTTACATTCCGTGTATTACTGATATCTTATGATGTTTCTTTTTCTGTGTGAGTTATTTCAGTTAGAATTATCATACCTGAATCCACTCATTATGCTGCTACGGGCCTGATGACATAGATTTCATTGCTGAGTGATATTGCTTTGTAATTAAATACCACAACTTCTTTATCCATTTTCCACTTTCTGCGATGTTGAACTTGTACTGTAAACGAGGTTCTTGTAAACAGAGGCGTCCCAAACTTTGGGGTGGCTGTGTCTTTTTGATTTTAATTTCCCTAAGCTATAGGACCATAAGTGTAAGTGCCCTAGGCTCTGTTGCTTTGTTTTTTAGATGTTTCAGGAAACACCATACACTTCTCCCGAGTGTCTGTTGGCAATTTACATCCCGCCCATCAGCATAACAAGGCTCCCAGTTCTCCATGGCCTGTCCTGCCTTTCTGGATTTTACACTTTTTTCAGATGGCCCTTTTGACCGGGGGGAAGTGAGACTTCATTGTAGTGCAGATTTCCTTTGCAAGCTTGCTTGGTTGGCCAAAAAGGGCGTATGCGTTTTTTCCTGAATATATTCAGGAAAAAACGCATACGCCCTTTTTGGCCAAGTGCATCATTGTGGACGTTCTGCCTCTTTTCCTATGCTTTCAATGCAATTCAAGTCTACCTCCTGAAATCGGTTTCCTGCAATTCTGCCCCGATTTCAAGTCCTCTTGGCAGCCTTACTTCAGTATATTTTTGGACGATACCTGTCATTTATAACTCTGCAGGTTTGTGAATTACAGTGCCCCTGAGCTCCTTTCTTCAACTCGCTTTCTTGTGAGCTGGCCGCAACACCGCAGGATGGCTTCAGGCCCTAATCTGGTTCCGGCACGGCACGCTGAGCCTTTGGTTAATTTCTCTTCCTGGTGGGAAATGAGAGTTAAATTTGCCCGTCCAGACACCTCCAGCTAGTCTCTCATTGGTTCTCACTATTCCTGTTCATGTTCCGCAGAAATTGCAAACTGGGCCAAACAGGAGGTTAAAGGGACTGACTCTCCAAGTCGGGAGAGTGTTAGTAAAGCATCTGGAATGTTGCACCCGAGTACCAGGGGAGGAAAACTGAGACATATTTGAACACGTCTCCCGTTCACACGGTTGATCATACTCTGGGTTCCACATGCATGTTTTAGCTGAAGGAAGAATACCTTAAACATAGAGAGTTGAGACCCGTGGAATGGGTACCATGCAATATGTCTTCAAAGGGTCTTCATTTGCTCACCGAACCTCTCCAATCCTATCACTGCTGCGTTTATGCCCCTGTACACACGCTTGATTCTCTTTTGTAGACATAGCAACCCATACGTTTTAAGATACTTACTAGTCAGGTACATTCTTAGGCGTTTAATATGGGGTGTTGAGTCCATTTCGTTGAGCAAGGAGTAGCTCTTGTCTATTCCATATTTGGCTTAAGGAACTTTATCTGTGCTCATTTCAATCTCTGGTTTTATGCAGCACCCCAACTCAACTTTCCCCTTAAGCAAGCATAAGTTGGTTTTCTCAATTTGAGACCCTGTTCTGTTCTGCAAGTCAGTTCTTGTGTAGCCAAGTTTACATTCCGTGTGTTAGTGATATCTTTTGATGTGTCTTTTTCTGTGTGACTTATTTCAGTTAGAATCATCATATGTAACTCTACTCATTATGCTGCTACAGGCCTGATGACATAGATTTCATTGCTGAGTGATACTGCATTGTACGAGAGTTCCACAACTTATTTATCCATTTTTCACTTTCTGTGATATTGAACTTGTATGGTAAACGAGGTTGTGGTAAACAGAGCTGTCCCAAACTTTGGGGTGGCTGTGTCTTTTTGATTTTAATTTCCCTAAGCTATAGGACCATAAGTGGAAGTGCCCTAGGCTCTGTTGCTTTGTTTTTTAGATGTTTCAGGAAACACCATACACTTCTCCCGAGTGTCTGTTGGCAATTTACATCCCGCCCATCAGCATAACAAGGCTCCCAGTTCTCCATGGCCTGTCCTGCCTTTCTGGATTTTACACTTTTTTCAGATGGCCCTTTTGACCGGGGGGAAGTGAGACTTCATTGTAGTGCAGATTTCCTTTGCAAGCTTGCTTGGTTGGCCAAAAAGGGCGTATGCGTTTTTTCCTGAATATATTCAGGAAAAAACGCATACGCCCTTTTTGGCCAAGTGCATCATTGTGGACGTTCTGCCTCTTTTCCTATGCTTTCAATGCAATTCCAGTCTACCTCCTGAAATCGGTTTCCTGCAATTCTGCCCCGCTTTCAAGTCCTCTTGGCAGCCTTACTTCAGTATATTTTTGGACGATAGCTGTCATTTATAACTCTGCAGGTTTGTGAATTACAGTGCCCCTGAGCTCCTTTCTTCAACTCGCTTTCTTGTGAGCTGGCCGCAACACCGCAGGATGGCTTCAGGCCCTAATCTGGTTCCGGCACGGCACGCTGAGCCTTTGGTTAATTCCTCTTCCTGGTGGGAAATGAGAGTTAAATTTGCCCGTCCAGACACCTCCAGCTAGTCTCTCATTGGTTCTCCCTATTCCTGTTCATGTTCCGCAGAAATTGCAAACTGGGCCAAACAGGAGGTTAAAGGGACTGACTCTCCAAGTCGGGAGAGTGTTAGTAAAGCATCTGGAATGTTGCACCCGAGTACCAGGGGAGGAAAACTGAGACATATTTGAACACGTCTCCCGTTCACACGGTTGATCATACTCTGGGTTCCACATGCATGTTTTAGCTGAAGGAAGAATACCTTAAACATAGAGAGTTGAGACCCGTGGAATGGGTACCATGCAATATGTCTTCAAAGGGTCTTCATTTGCTCACCGAACCTCTCCAATCCTATCACTGCTGCGTTTATGCCCCTGTACACACGCTTGATTCTCTTTTGTAGACATAGCAACCCATACGTTTTAAGATACTTACTAGTCAGGTACATTCTTAGGCGTTTAATATGGGGTGTTGAGTCCATTTCGTTGAGCAAGGAGTAGCTCTTGTCTATTCCATATTTGGCTTAAGGAACTTTATCTGTGCTCATTTCAATCTCTGGTTTTATGCAGCACCCCAACTCAACTTTCCCCTTAAGCAAGCATAAGTTGGTTTTCTCAATTTGAGACCCTGTTCTGTTCTGCAAGTCAGTTCTTGTGTAGCCAAGTTTACATTCCGTGTGTTAGTGATATCTTTTGATGTGTCTTTTTCTGTGTGACTTATTTCAGTTAGAATCATCATATGTAACTCTACTCATTATGCTGCTACAGGCCTGATGACATAGATTTCATTGCTGAGTGATACTGCATTGTACGAGAGTTCCACAACTTATTTATCCATTTTTCACTTTCTGTGATATTGAACTTGTATGGTAAACGAGGTTGTGGTAAACAGAGCTGTCCCAAACTTTGGGGTGGCTGTGTCTTTTTGATTTTAATTTCCCTAAGCTATAGGACCATAAGTGGAAGTGCCCTAGGCTCTGTTGCTTTGTTTTTTAGATGTTTCAGGAAACACCATACACTTCTCCCGAGTGTCTGTTGGCAATTTACATCCCGCCCATCAGCATAACAAGGTTCCCAGTTCTCCATGGCCTGTCCTGCCTTTCTGGATTTTACACATTTTTCAGATGGCCCTTTTGACCGGGGGGAAGTGAGACTTCATTGTAGTGCAGATTTCCTTTGCAAGCTTGCTTGGTTGGCCAAAAAGGGCGTATGCGTTTTTTCCTGAATATATTCAGGAAAAAACGCATACGCCCTTTTTGGCCAAGTGCATCATTGTGGACGTTCTGCCTCTTTTCCTATGCTTTCAATGCAATTCCAGTCTACCTCCTGAAATCGGTTTCCTGCAATTCTGCCCCGCTTTCAAGTCCTCTTGGCAGCCTTACTTCAGTATATTTTTGGACGATAGCTGTCATTTATAACTCTGCAGGTTTGTGAATTACAGTGCCCCTGAGCTCCTTTCTTCAACTCGCTTTCTTGTGAGCTGGCCGCAACACCGCAGGATGGCTTCAGGCCCTAATCTTGTTCCGGCACGGCACGCTGAGCCTTTGGTTATTTCCTCTTCCTGGTGGGAAATGAGAGTTAAATTTGCCCGTCCAGACACCTCCAGCTAGTCTCTCATTGGTTCTCCCTATTCCTGTTCATCTTCCGCAGAAATTGCAAACTGGGCCAAACAGGAGGTTAAAGGCGCTGACTCTCCAAGTCGGGAGAGTGTTAGTAAAGCGTCTGGAATGTTGCACCCGAGTACCAGGGGAGGAAAACTGAGACATATTTGAACACGTCTCCCAGTCACATGGTTGATCATACTCTGGGTTCCACATGCATGTTTTAGCTGAAGGAAGAATACCTTAAACTTGGGTAGTTGAAACCCGTGGAATGGGTACCATGCAATATGACTTCAAAGGGTCTTCATTTGCTCACCGAACCTCTCCAATCCTATCACTGCTGCGTTTATGTCCCTGTACACATGCTTGATTCTCTTTCGGAGACATAGCAATCCATAGGTTTTAAGATACTTACTAGTCAGGTACATTCTTAGGCGTTTAATATGCGGTGTTGAGTCCATTTCGTTGAGCAAGGAGTAGCTCTTGTCTATTCCATATTTGGCTTAAGGAACTTTATCTGTGCTCATTTCAATCTCTGGTTTTATGCAGCACCCCAACTCACCTTTACCCTTAAGCAAGCATAAGTTGGTTTTCTAAATTTGAGACCCTGTTCTGTTCTGTAATTCAGTTCCTGTGTAGCCAAGTTTACATTCCGTGTATTACTGATATCTTATGATATTTCTTTTTCTGTGTGAGTTATTTCAGTTAGAATTATCATACCTGAATCCACTCATTATGCTGCTACGGGCCTGATGACATAGATTTCATTGCTGAGTGATATTGCTTTGTAAGTAAATACCACAACTTCTTTATCCATTTTTCACTTTCTGCGATGTTGAACTTGTACTGTAAACGAGGTTCTTGTAAACAGAGGCGTCCCAAACTTTGGGGTGGCTGTGTCTTTTTGATTTTAATTTCCCTAAGCTATAGGACCATAAGTGGAAGTGCCCTAGGCTCTGTTGCTTTGTTTTTTAGATGTTTCAGGAAACACCATACACTTCTCCCGAGTGTCTGTTGGCAATTTACATCCCGCCCATCAGCATAACAAGGCTCCCATTCCTCCATGACCTGTCCTGCCTTTCTGGATTTTACACTTTTTTCAGATGGCCCTTTTGACCGGGGGGAAGTGAGACTTCATTGTAGTGCAGATTTCCTTTGCAAGCTTGCTTGGTTGGCCAAAAAGGGCGTATGCGTTTTTTCCTGAATATATTCAGGAAAAAACGCATACGCCCTTTTTGGCCAAGTGCATCATTGGGGACGTTCTGCCTCTTTTCCTATGCTTTCAATGCAATTCCAGTCTACCTCCTGAAATCGGTTTCCTGCAATTCTGCCTTGCTTTCAATGTTTCTTCATAGCCTTACCTCAATATATTTTTTGAAAATAGTTGGCCTTTATAACTCTGCAGTTTTTTGAATTGCAGTGGCCCTTAGCCCCACTTTTCAGCTCTTATTTTTGTGGTCTTGCCCCATAACCACAGGATTCCTTGAAGCCCTATTTTTCTTCTGGGGCACCTTGCTGTGCCTTTGGTTAATTCTTCTTACTGATGTGACATTAGAGTGACATGTGCCCATTGAAACTGCTACAGCTTGTTTCTCACTTGTTCCCCCTATTCCCATTCATCCTCTACACTAACTGCAGACTATGCGATACCAGAACTTAAAGGCATTGACTCCATGTGGGGATGTTGTTAGTAAAGCGGCTGGAATGTCGATCCGGAGCCCCAGGAGAGGAAAAATGAGGTGTGTTTTAGAAACCTTTCCCGATCATATGGTATACCATTCGCTGGGTTTCCCAAGCATGGTTTAGCTGTAGGAAGATTCCCTTCAACCTGGAGTGTTGGGACCCTTGGACTGAGTAGCATGAAGTATTGCATTAAACTTTCGGCAGTTGCTCACCAAAGCTCACCAATCCTCTCAGCCCCAAGTGTCCAGCCTTATGTCTTATCCAGCTGTGGGTTTATATGTGGTCAATCCAGGTTGCATCACAGCCCCTGAGCGAATTTTGTAAGAATTTTTCTCTCTTTCATTGTTTCAGCGTTTTGTTTTTAAAATTTATTTCTATAATGGGGTTTAGCTCATTTTCACTGCTGTGTTTGTGCCGCTCTGCACACACTTGATTCCCTTATGGAGATATATGAATACATGGGTTTTAAGATTCTTATTACTCAGATATATTTCTCTGCGGTGTATAGGGTGTGTTGAGGCCAGTTCATTGAGCAAGGTGTAGATCTTGTCTAATACCTATTTGGTTTATTGAACGGTATCTGTGCTAATTTCAAACTCTGGTTTTATGCATCACCCCACCTCTCCTTTCCCCTTAAGCTGACATAAGTGTGTTTTCTAAATGTGAGACACTGTTCTGTTCTGTAATTCATTTCTTGTGCAGCCATATTTACCCTCCCTCTATAAGTGATATCTTATGATATGTTTCTTTTTCTGTTTGACTTATTTCAAGTAGTATTATCGGACCTAAATCCACTCTTTATCCTTCTACTAGCCTTATTACATTGATTTCATGGTGAAGAGATATTCCATTGTACATAAGTACCACATCTTCTTTATCCATTGTTCTCTTTCCTGGGATATTTAAGGTGTACTGAAGTTGAGGTTCTTGTAAACAGAGTAGCCCTAAACTGTGGTGTGCTTGTGTCTTGTTGATTTTTAGACTTCCCTAGATATACTCCCATGATTGGAAGTGTCCTATGCTCTGTAGCTCTGTTTTTTAGATGATTTAGGAACCACCATACACTTCTCCAGAGTGGCTCTCGGCAGTTCACACACTGCCCATCAGCGTATAAAGGCTCCCTGTTCTCCATGGCCTGTCCTGCATTTCTGGTTTTTACAAATTTTTAGGATGGCCCTTTTGACCGGTGGGAAGTGAGACTTCTTTGTTGTGCACATTTGCATTGCTTGCTTGCTTCGTTGCCCATAAAGTGCGTATGCGTTTTTTCCTGGATATAATCAGGAAAAAAACGCATACGCCCTTCTGGGCCAACTGCATCATTGTCGAAATTCTGCCGCTTTTCATGTGCATTAAAGACGAGTCCAATCTATCTCTTGAAATCTGTTTCTTGCAATTCTGTCTTGCATTCAGATCCTCTTCTTTGCCTTACCTCAACATATTTTTGGACATTAGTTTTCATTTATAACTCTGCAGGTTTGTGAATTGCAGTGACCCTGAGCTCCATTTTTTAAGTTGCTCTTTTGTGAGCTGGCCACAAACCCACAGGATTGCTTCAGGCCCTATTTTGGCTCCGGCGAGGCAGGCTGAGCCTTTCTTTAATTCTTATTCTTAATGGGAAATTAGAGTGATATGTGCCCGTCCAAACCCTTACAACTATTCTCTCATTGGTTCCCCCTCTTCCCATTCATCCTCCTCACAATTTGCAAAATGTGTGAAACAGAAGTTTAAATGTGCTGATTCTCCAAGTGGGGAGATTCTAAGTAACATGGCTGGAATGGTGAACAGGAGCACCAGGAGAGGATAAATGAGGTGCATTTTAGACACATCTCCCGATCACATGGTGTACAGTCCTCTGGGTTTTCCATGCATGTTTTAGCTGTAGGAAGATCCCTTGAACCTGCAGATTTGGGACCCATTGAATGGGTACCAGGTAGTATTACTTTAAAGGGTGTGCATTTCCTCACCCAACCTCACATTTCTCTTAGCGCAAACAGTTTCCAGCCTTATGTCTCATCCTGCTGTGGGTCTAGATGTGTTCAATCCATGTTGCATCACCGTCCCTGAGGAAAAGTTGTAAGAGGTTTTCTCTGTCTCTCTGTCGTTTATTTTTTTCAATTTATTACTATATTGGTTACAGCTGATTTTCAAAGCTCTGTTTCTTGCTGCTGTACATCCACTTGATTCACGTACAGAGAGACATCAATAAATTCTTTTTCAGATTCTTACCAGTCGTATATATTCTTTTCCGGTGACTTGAGTGTGCTGAGTGCAGTTCTTTTAGCTACCGTGTAGGCCTTGTTGATTATCAGTTTGGTATTTGGAATGGTATCTTTGCTAATTTCAACCTCCTGGATGATGCCTCACCCCTCCCCACCTTTCCCGTTTAGCAGCCTTATGCGTGTTTTCCACATATTTGACTATGTTTTTGTTTTGTAATTTATTTCATGTGTAGCCATTTTGGATTCCACCTTTAAGTGATATCTTATGATATGTGTCTTTTTCTTTTTGAATTCTGTCACTTAGAATGATCATACGTAACTCCTCCGGAGTTGTTACAACTGGCCATATTTCATTGATTTCCAGGCTGAATAATATTCCACTCTACCTAAGTACCACATCTCTATCCATTTTTTCCCTCCAGAGACATTTAAGTTATATCCTAGTCGAGGATCTTTTAAACAGAGAGGGGGTAAACATTGGGGTGCCTGTGTCCTCTCGATTTTTGTTTTTCCCAAGATATACGCCCATGAGTGCAAGTGCCCTATGCTCTGTAGCTCATTTTTTAGATGCTTTAGTAAACACAATACACTTCTCCAGAATGGCCGTTGGCAATATACATTTCCACTATAAGTCTCACAGGGCTCCCTCTTCTCGTTGCCCTGTCCTGCATTTCTGTTGTTTACGCTTTATGAGGATGGCTCTTCTGACTGATGCGAAGTGATATCTTTTGTAGTATTGACTTCCAGTGCCCACCTGTTTGGTTGGCTAAAAAAGTGTATGCCCTTTTCTTGAATATATACAGAAAAAAACGCATACACCCTTTTTGGCCAACTGCAATGTTGGCAATGTTCAGCTCCTTTTCTTGTGCTTAATGGTGAGTCCTTTCTACCTCCTCAAATCCCTTTCCTGCCATTCTCCCTTGCTTACAAGTCCTTTTCTCTGACTTTCCTCAAGACATTTTTCAGTGATGGATATTTTCAGCTCTGCAGTTTTGTGAATTTTACTGCCCCTGAGTTCCATTGTTCAACTTGTGTTTATGGGAACTGGCCACAAAGCAGCGGGATTTCCTCAAGCCCTATACTGTTTCCATGGGCAACCCTAGCCTTTGGTCAATTCGTCTTCCTGATTGGAAATTAGAGTGACATGTGCCTGTCTGAACACCTAGGACTTGTCTCTCATTGTTCCTCATCCTTCCGCTTCATCCTCTGGACAAATTCCAAACTGTACGCAACAGGATGTTGACAGTGCTGACATCTCCAAGTGAGGAGACTGTTAGTAAAGACGCTGGAGGGGTGAACCCGAGCACCAGGAGATGAGGAGATGAGATGCCTTTTCCAAACTCTTCCCGATCAGACGGTATACCATCCTCTGGGTGTGACAGACATGTTTTAGCAGTAGGAAGAGTCCCATTCATGTAAGGAGAACACCAGGGCTTTTTCAAAATCAGTGTCTCCCCGAAACCCAAACTGGGGAAGTTTTTAAGCTACGGCTACACATATGTTCATTAAGGGCCTTGGGAAGTAGGCAGAGTCCAAACTTTAGATGATTGAAGTCTTCAGGGTCAGAAGCACTCACCACCAGCTTCCCTTAGGCTACACTTTAACTATCATTGATAGATGATGTCAATAAAAATATCTATTCTTTTTCAGATTATTTCCCCTTATAGGTTATTGCAAAATGTTGAGTGTAGTTCCCTGTGCTATACAGTAGTTCCTTGTTGATGATCTATTTTATACATAGCAGTGTGTATGTGTTAATTCCAAACTGTTAATTTATCCCTCCTCCCACCTTTCCCCTTTGGTAATAATAAATTATAAGATTTTATACTTCTCAGAAATGGGGGAGCTGAAAGAGAGGTATCATTTTCAATGGAAAAGCATTTAAAACAAGATTGAAGGTTTAACCAAGATTATTAGATGTACATCCTTGGAAAGAAATCACTTCGTTTCTCTAATATTGACCTGACAAATAAGACAAACCTTTTCACTGAACTTGCTTATAAAAAGTGATGGAAATATCAAATGGAAGTGTTAGAAACATCTTATTTTACCCGAGCCTTATACACTGTTCTATGTTAACTACAGTTTGGCTCACACATCTGTTCATTGAGGTTACAATAGTCTCAATTTCTGTTACTGATCCTCCAGAGTGGACCCCAACAAGTGTCCCCCTGCCCAGTGTCATTGGGGCCAACAGATCGAGACTGAGTTTGGTTCACAAGCAAAGGAAACTTTATATTTTGATCAGAGAATGGAGAGGTGAGAGCATGCACTACCCCGTGGGCTGTGGGCTGGGCTGGGCTGCTGTGTAGAGATCCTGTCAGAGTCAGTGGGAGGGAGGGAGGCGGCGGAGCTCTCGAGGGCCGGGTTGGCTGTAGCTCAGGCTCTATATCGTGGAGTCTGCACTGGGCCCCAGGAGCTGAGGTGTCGACCCAGCCATTCTGCACTAGGAAATCTGGTCTGAAGTGCCGAGTGTGGAACCTCTGCATGCGGGACCCTAGGAGCACGTGAAATTAGACAAAGCACAAAGGATAAAAAAGGTTAGACTTGACTTTATTGCCCAGATTCTATTTTTATCTCCCAGGGATTTTTAATGGGCTTTGCTGGGGACAAACCCCTCCTCTGCCTTTTGTCCCGTTCCTCATTCTTGGAGTGCTGAGGGTGCAGACCCTTCTTCTGTAACTGCTGAGTGCTGAGTTGGGAGCCCTCATACCCTGGGGCGAGGGTCAGAGCTTCTCCCCAGCAGCCTCCCGGTGACGTTGATTGTCCCCAGGCCCCCTGCCTCCCTGCTCGTCCACCTGAGCACCAGCATTGGAAGTGTTATAGATTCTAATGACCTTTAAGGGTCCAGGAAAGAGATGTGCAGAGACGCTGTGGGGGCCGGTTTCACCCCACCCCACATTTGTTCGGCCACCTTAGGCTGACCGTTTCTGCCAGCCTAGATGCTCTGACCAGTAGTCTGCGCTTTCTTCAATTAGGCCCCTGAATTAACGTACAAACAGCACCAGGTGTCAGAGCCCTGCCCGCTCAACTCCCAGACAGTCCAGGGTCAGTGGTGATAAGGACCATGATGGCTACTGAGTCAACAGCCTTTTGAAGTAAACAGGAGTCCAGCCGGTCTTATTGGCCACCATCATCACGGTGTCTGTAGGCTTTTCTATGGTGACAGTGTGGTATACTGTTCCCCCGCCAAGATTATTAGCTCCCCTCTGGGTGCAGTAAGTCCTGCAAGCAGTAGTCTACTCTTTTGGGACACACCCTTGTTGTTTTATGAGAGAAACTCCAGGTCAAGTGATGTTCACACGAGTCGTCATGGTGCCCTGTTGCCCCCGGTTATCTCTCTGGATGTTGGAGTTGGAGGGCCTCCTCACTCGAGGTCGGTGTGCCCACGGAGTGAACCCTGCAACTTCAGGGCATGGTTGGTGGTTAGGATCACCACGTGGGGTCCTTTTCCCTTAGGAGGGAGGTGGCCTTTTGGGCTGCTGATTTCCAGGTTTTTAGATACCGCCAGTATCTTGGCCAGATGTGGCAGTGGGCCAAGCTCCTTAGTGACCGTAGTTTATCCTACCTGGATGGCATTCTTGCATTGTTCCATTTCAAGTGGTCCCAGTTTTTGCACTAATTCTCCAATGGCGATTCACCTTTCACCGGGAATGTAAAGGTCAAAGGGTTTAGCTAAATTAGGGAGTTCCAGGGCAAGGGTCTGAATTGACTGCTCTTTCCATTCTTGAAAGGCCACTTCTGGATTCTATTCAAAAGGATCATCATCTTTTCCTTTCAGTGTTTCATATAGAGGCCCAGCTAGTAGACTGTAGTTAGGGATCCAGAAGCAGCAAACCCTGGCCTCCCCAGGAACCCCTAAGCTGTCTTCTAGTTTTAGAAAGGGGTAAGGCTGAAAATGGTTTCTTCCCTTTCCTGGGATGGGCTTCTCTGACCTTGTGTGAGAATGAAGCCCAGGCAGGTCACCGCAGTCTGTGATATTTGAGCTTTTTCTTGGACAACTTCTATCCTTTATTGTCTTGGTAGTTCAGAGGCCTCCTTAGTAGGGCTGGCGATCAGAATGTCGTCTGCATATTGAAGGAGGGTTTCCTTTTCCAGAGGTAGAACTTTTAGGTCTTTAGCTAAGCTTTCCCCAAAGACGGTGTGGGAATTTTTGCACCCTTGGGGCCAGACGGCCCGGAAGTATTGTTTTAGTTGTATGTTGAGTCCTGCCACTCACAAGCCAAAATTTCTTGTGACTCTGGGACTAATGGAATACAAAAGAAGGCATCATTGAAGACTAATACAGAATACCATGTCCTGGTGGTTGGTAGAATGACCAGCAGGGTGTAGGAATTAGGAGCAACTGGAGGTATATCCTCAGTGGCTTCACTGACTGTCCTGACATCCTTTACCAGGTCCCCAGCAGCCCATGGGGCTCTCGTGGTCAGACCAATCCCAGAATATGGAGCTCACCTGGGCAGGTACCCCACCCCCACCCCAGCCCACGGGGCTCTTGTGATCAGGCCCCTCCCAGGATACAGATCTACCCTTGCAGGTACTGTGGCAGGGCTGGGCACACAGGAACCGTGCACATAGCCCTCATTGCAGAGCACCCCCAGCTCACCTGTCACTCAGAGCTGACACAGAGCACCTCAGAGCAGGACTTGAACTAACAAACAGCAGCTGCGACAGGTCTGTGACCCTGGGCATCACTCCGTGAGGCCTCCCTCCACCTGGTCTTCCAGAGACTTCCACTGCACCCGGGGCACCAGGCCTCTGTCTCCAACCACCACCCACCCCTCCTCTCCCTGACTCCTGGGTTCCTCTCATTAGGAGAGGGTTTTCTTGAAGTTGTCTCCCACTCATGGGCCAGATAAAATGATTAGAAAACAAGCCAAAGCTGCAGCCCCTTGTCTATCCTGACTCTCAGGAGCCCACACCTGTTCCTTGGACCTGGCCGGTTCAGCAAGTTCCATTTTCTGCAACTGTGAGTCCCTGAGGGGTGATGATTGGCTGACCTGGGCAGCCTTACCGTGCCGGCCAGCCCTCCCCAGGTGTGCCTGGGTTGAGATCAATATAAATACCACTCCAGGCAGCAAGAGCCCCTGCAGCCGTGCCTGACACCATTTTCTTTGCCCTGTCAGCAGTCTCGGGGCTGGGCTGGTGGGAG
Source organism: Grampus griseus (assembly GCF_964374135.1). Lineage (NCBI taxonomy): Eukaryota > Metazoa > Chordata > Mammalia > Artiodactyla > Delphinidae > Grampus > Grampus griseus. The sequence goes on from NC_138997.1 coordinate 52,596,628, forward strand.
GGAGTGAGAGGCCATGGCTTTGTGGGTGGCCCAGTGTGAGTGGGGCTCTGCTGGACTTTCTGCAGCAGTTGCCAGGCTGCCACCTGCTAAAGAAGAGGATGTGTCACCCATACCTGCTGCTGGAATTTCTCCCTGGGCAGAGGTGAGGAAGGAAAAAAGCAGTGGGGGCAGGGACAGGACGGGTATCTCAGGCAGGGAAATGGAAATCTTCCAGAAGAGCACCCAGGGCCAGGACCATCCTGGCTGGCCTGCAGGCACCAAGTCGGCTGGCATGCTGTCACTCGTGTGGCTCTATGGCCCTTCCTCTAGGCTTTCAAGTCCTTGTATATATTCAGGTGTTTTACCTGGGACGGGTGGGAATAGTTCAGCAACAACTGGCCTGGGGCTCAGATCACGTTTACTCACAGATGCCTCGGCACGGTGCCCCAGCTTTGCAATGAGGACGCTTGTTGCGTGGGGGCTGCTGGCTGAATGGGAGATGATTCCCCACCACTGACCAACTTCAGAATTGTTTACAACTGGAGCAAGTGCCCTGATACGGTTTTCCTCTGTGTAACTGGTGGGTTCTGTGTTTTTTTCTCTTTTTCGTTTTTGGTTCAAGGTAGATTTTATTCCTCTTTTTTGTATTTACAGATATAAGCATGGAAATAATTTATTCATATAAATACATGTATGTGCAGGGAATAATTGTTTTTTCTGTTTTATTTTTTAAATTTTATTTCTTTTTAATTTTGAATTTTATTTTATATTTTTATACAGCAGGTTCTTATTGGTTATCTATTTTATACATATAAATGTATACATGCCAATCCCAGTCTCTCAACTCCTCCCACCACCACCCCCCCAACAGCTTTCCCCCCTTGTTGTCCATACGTTTGTTGTCTACATCTGTTGCTCTATTTATGCCTTGCAAAATGGTTAATCTGTACAGTTTTTCTAGGTTTCACATATATGCATGAATATACAAGATTTGTTTTTCTCTTTCTGACTTACTTCACTCTGTATGACAGTCTCTAGATCCATCGACGTCTCTACAAATGACCCAATTTCATTCCTTTTCATGGCTTAGTAATATTCCATTTTATATATGTACCACAGCTTTATGCATTCGTCTGTCTGTGGGCATTTAGGTTGCTTCCATTACCTATATTGTAAATAGTGATGCAATGAACATTGCGGTGAATGACTCTTTTTGATTTATGGTTTTGTCTGGGTATATGTCCAGTACTGGGATTGCTGTATCATATGGTAATTCTATTGTTAGTTTCTTAAGAAATTCTATATTGTTCTCCATAATGACTGTATCAATTTATATTCCCAACAATAGTGGAAGAGGGTTCCTTATCTCCACACCCTTTCCAGCATTTTTTGTTTGTAGATTTTCAATGATGCCTATTCTACAAGGTGTGAGGTGATACCTCATTGTTGAATCCATTTCGTTGAGCAAGGAGTAGCTCTTGTCTATTCAATATTTGGCTTATGGAACGGTATCTGTGCTAATTTCAAACTCTGCTTTTATGCAGCACCCCAACTCACCTTCCCCTTAAGCAAGCATAAGTTGGTTTTCTAAATTTGAGACCCTGTTCTGTTTTGTAATTCAGTTCATGTGTAGCCAAGTTCACATTCCGTGTATTAGTGATACCTTATGATGTTTCTTTTTCTGTGTGACTTATTTCACTTAGAATCATCGTGCCTCAATCCACTCATTATGCTGGTACGGGCCTGGTGACATAGATTTCATTGCTGAGTGGTATTCTGTTGTACATAAGTACCGCAACTTCTTTATCCATTATTTGCTCTCTGAGATATTTAACTTGTGCCGCAGAACAGATTCCTGTAAAAAGAGCCGTCCCAAATTATGGGGTGGCTGTGTCTTTTTGATTTTAATTTCCCTAAGCTATAGGACCATAAGTGGAAGTGCCCTAGGCTCTGTTGCTTTGTTTTTTAGATGTTTCAGGAAACACCATACACTTCTCCCGAGTGTCTGTTGGCAATTTACATCCCGCCCATCAGCATAACAAGGCTCCCAGTTCTCCATGGCCTGTCCTGCCTTTCTGGATTTTACACTTTTTTCAGATGGCCCTTTTGACCGGGGGGAAGTGAGACTTCATTGTAGTTCAGATTTCCTTTGCAAGCTTGCTTGGTTGGCCAAAAAGGGCGTATGCGTTTTTTCCTGAATATATTCAGGAATAAACGCATACGCCCTTTTTGGCCAAGTGCATCATTGTGGACGTTCTGCCTCTTTTCCTATGCTTTCAATGCAATTCCAGTCTACCTCCTGAAATCGGTTTCCTGCAATTCTGCCCCGCTTTCAAGTCCTCTTGGCAGCCTTACTTCAGTATATTTTTGGACGATAGCTGTCATTTATAACTCTGCACGTTTGTGAATTACAGTGCCCCTGAGCTCCTTTCTTCAACTCGCTTTCTTTTGAGCTGGCCGCAACACTGCAGGATGGCTTCAGGCCCTAATCTGGTTCCGGCACGGCACGCTGAGCCTTTGGTTAATTCCTCTTCCTGGTGGGAAATGAGAGTTAAATTTGCCCGTCCAGACACCTCCAGCTAGTCTCTCATTGGTTCTCCCTATTCCTGTTCATCTTCCGCAGAAATTGCAAACTGGGCCAAACAGGAGGTTAAAGGCGCTGACTCTCCAAGTGGGGAGAGTGTTAGTAAAGCGTCTGGAATATTGCACCCCAGTACCAGGGGAGGAAAACTGAGACATATTTGAACACGTCTCCCATTCACACAGTTGATCATACTCTGGGTTCCACATGCATGTTTTAGCTGAAGGAAGAATACCTTAAACGTGGGTAGTTGAAACCTGTGGAATGGGTACCATGCAATATGACTTCAAAGGGTCTTCATTTGCTTACCGAAACTCTCCAATCCTATCACTGCTGCGTTTATGCCCCTGTACACATGCTTGATTCTCTTTTGGAGACATAGCAATCCATAGGTTTTAAGATACTTACTAGTCAGCTACATACTTAGGCGTTTAATATGCGGAGTTGAGTCCATTTCGTTGAACAAGGAGTAGATCTTGTCTATTCCATATTTGGCTTAAGGAACTTTATCTGTGCTCATTTCAATCTCTGGTTTTATGCAGCACCCCAACTCACCTTTCCCCTTAAGCAAGCATAAGTTGGTTTTCTAAATTTGAGACCCTGTTCTGTTCTGTAATTCAGTTCCTGTGTAGCCAAGTTTACATTCCGTGTATTACTGATATCTTATGATGTTTCTTTTTCTGTGTGACTTATTTCAGTTAGAATCATCATACCTGAATCCACTCATTGTGCTGCTAAGGGCCTGATGACATAGATTTCATTGCTGAGTGATATTGCTTTGTAAGTAAATACCACAACTTCTTTATCCATTTTTCACTTTCTGCGATGTTGAACTTGTACTGTAAACAAGGGTCTTGTAAACAGAGGCGTCCCAAACTTTGGGGTGGCTGTGTCTTTTTGATTTTAATTTCCCTAAGCTATAGGACCATAAGTGGAAGTGCCCTAGGCTCTGTTGCTTTGTTTTTTAGATGTTTCAGGAAACACCATACACTTCTCCGGAGTGTCTGTTGGCAATTTACATCCCGCCCATCAGCATAACAAGGCTCCCAGTTCTCCATGGCCTGTCCTGCCTTTCTGGATTTTACACTTTTTTCAGATGGCCCTTTTGACCGGGGGGAAGTGAGACTTCATTGTAGTGCAGATTTCCTTTGCAAGCTTGCTTGGTTGGCCAAAAAGGGCGTATGCGTTTTTTCCTGAATATATTCAGGAAAAAACGCATACGCCCTTTTTGACCAAGTGCATCATTGTGGACGTTCTGCCTCTTTTCCTATGCTTTCAATGCAATTCCAGTCTACCTCCTGAAATCGGTTTCCTGCAATTCTGCCCCGCTTTCAAGTCCTCTTGGCAGCCTTACTTCAGTATATTTTTGGACGATAGCTGTCATTTATAACTCTGCAGGTTTGTGAATTACAGTGCCCCTGAGCTCCTTTCTTCAACTCGCTTTCTTGTGACCTGGCCGCAAAACCGCAGGATGGCTTCAGGCCCTAATCTGGTTCCGGCACGGCACGCTGAGCCTTTGGTTATTTCCTCTTCCTGGTGGGAAATGAGAGTTAAATTTGCCCGTCCAGACACCTCCAGCTAGTCTCTCATTGGTTCTCCCTATTCCTGTTCATCTTCCGCAGAAATTGCAAACTGGGCCAAACAGGAGGTTAAAGGCGCTGACTCTCCAAGTGGGGAGAGTGTTAGTAAAGCATCTGGAATGTTGCACCCGAGTACCAGGGGAGGAAAACTGACACATATTTGAACACGTCTCCCGTTCACACGGTTGATCATACTCTGGGTTCCACATGCATGTTTTAGCTGAAGCAAGAATACCTTAAACGTGGGTAGTTGAAACCTGTGGAATGGGTACCATGCAATATGACTTCAAAGGGTCTTCATTTGCTCACCGAACCTCTCCAATCCTATCACTGCTGCGTTTATGCCCCTGTACACACGCTTGATTCTCTTTTGGAGACATAGCAATCCATAGGTTTTAAGATACTTACTAGTCAGGTACATTCTTAGGCGATTAATATGCGGTGTTGAGTCCATTTCGTTGAGCAAGGAGTAGCTCTTGTCTATTCCATATTTGGCTTAAGGAACTTTATCTATGCTCATTTCAATCTCTGGTTTTATGCAGCACCCCAACTCACCTTTCCCCTTAAGCAAGCATAAGTTGGTTTTCTAAATTTGAGACCCCGTTCTGTTTTGGAATTCAGTTCCTGTGTAGCCAAGTTTACATTCCATGTATTAGTGATATCTTATGATGTTTCTTTTTCTGTGTGACTTATTTCAGTTAGAATCATCGTACCTGAATCCACTCTTTATGCTGCTACGGGCCTGATGACATAGATTTCATTGCTGAGTGATACTGCATTGTACGCAAGTACCACAAGTTCTTTATCCATTTTTCACTTTCTGTGATATTGAACTTGTACGGTAAACGAGGTTCTTGTAAACAGAGGCGTCCCAAACTTTGGGGTGGCTGTGTCTTTTTGATTTTAATTTCCCTAAGCTATAGGACCATAAGTGGAAGTGCCCTAGGCTCTGTTGCTTTGTTTTTTAGATGTTTCAGGAAACACCATACACTTCTCCCGAGTGTCTGTTGGCAATTTACATCCCGCCCATCAGCATAACAAGGCTCCCAGTTCTCCATGGCCTGTCCTGCCTTTCTGGATTTTACACTTTTTTCAGATGGCCCTTTTGACCGGGGGGAAGTGAGACTTCATTGTAGTGCAGATTTCTTTGCAAGCTTGCTTGGTTGGCCAAAAAGGGCCTATGCGTTTTTTCCTGAATATATTCAGGAAAAAACGCATATGCCCTTTTTGACCAAGTGCATCATTGTGGACGTTCTGCCTCTTTTCCTATGCTTTCAATGCAATTCCAGTCTACCTCCTGAAATCGGTTTCCTGCAATTCTGCCCAGCTTTCAAGTCCTCTTGGCAGCCTTACTTCAGTATATTTTTGGACGATAGCTGTCATTTATAACTCTGCAGGTTTGTGAATTACAGTGCCCCTGAGCTCCTTTCTTCAACTCGCTTTCTTGTGACCTGGCCGCAAAACCGCAGGATGGCTTCAGGCCCTAATCTGGTTCCGGCACGGCACGCTGAGCCTTTGATTATTTCCTCTTCCTGGTGGGAAATGAGAGTTAAATTTGCCCGTCCAGACACCTCCAGCTAGTCTCTCATTGGTTCTCCCTATTCCTGTTCATCTTCCGCAGAAATTGCAAACTGGGCCAAACAGGAGGTTAAAGGCGCTGACTCTCCAAGTGGGGAGAGTGTTAGTAAAGCATCTGGAATGTTGAACCCGAGTACCAGGGGAGGAAAACTGAGACATATTTGAACACGTCTCCTGTTCACACGGTTGATCATACTCTGGGTTCCACATGCATGTTTTAGCTGAAGGAAGAATACCTTAAACCTGGAGAGTTGAGACCCGTGTAATGGGTACCATGCAATATGACTTCAAAGGGTCTTCATTTGCTCACCGAAGCTCTCCAATCCTATCACTGCTGCGTTTATGCCCCTGTACACACGCTTGATTCTCTTTCGGAGACATAGCAATCCATAGGTTTTAAGATACTTACTAGTCAGGTACATTCTTAGGCGTTTAATATGGGGTGTTGAGTCCATTTCGTTGAGCAAGGAGTAGCTCTTGTCTATTCCATATTTGGCTTAAGGAAATTTATCTGTGCTCATTTCAATCTCTGGTTTTATGCAGCACCCCAACTCACCTTTCCCCTTAAGCAAGCATAAGTTGGTTTTCTAAATTTGAGACCCTGTTCTGTTCTGTAATTCAGTTCCTGTGTAGCCAAGTTTACATTCCGTGTATTACTGATATCTTATGATGTTTCTTTTTCTGTGTGACTTATTTCAGTTAGAATCATCGCACCTGAATCCACTCATTATGCTGATACGGGCCAGATGACATAGATTTCATTGCTGAGTGATACTGCTTTGTACATAAGTACCACAAGTTCTTTATCCATTTTTCACTTTCTGTGATATTGAAGTTGTACGGTAAACGAGGTTCTTGTAAGCAGAGGCGTCCCAAACTTTGGGGTGGCTGTGTCTTTTTGATTTTAATTTCCCTAAGCTATAGGACCATAAGTGGAAGTGCCCTAGGCTCTGTTGCTTTGTTTTTTAGATGTTTCAGGAAACACCATACACTTCTCCCGAGTGTCTGTTGGCAATTTACATCCCGCCCATCAGCATAACAAGGCTCCCAGTTCTCCATGGCCTGTCCTGCCTTGCTGGATTTTACACATTTTTCACATGGCCCTTTTGACCGGGGGGAAGTGAGACTTCATTGTAGTGCAGATTTCCTTTGCAAGCTTGCTTGGTTGGCCAAAAAGGGCGTATGCGTTTTTTCCTGAATATATTCAGGAAAAAACGCATACGCCCTTTTTGGCCAAGTGCATCATTGTGGACGTTCTGCCTCTTTTCCTATGCTTTCAATGCAATTCCAGTCTACCTGCTGAAATCGGTTTCCTGCAATTCTGCCCCGCTTTCAAGTCCTCTTGGCAGCCTTACTTCAGTATATTTTTGGACGATAGCTGTCATTTATAACTCTGCAGGTTTGTGAATTACAGTGCCCCTGAGCTCCTTTCTTCAACTCGCTTTCTTGTGAGCTGGCCGCAACACCGCAGGATGGCTTCAGGCCCTAATCTGGTTCCGGCACAGCACGCTGAGCCTTTGGTTAATTCCTCTTCCTGGTGGGTAATGAGAGTTAAATTTGCCCGTCCAGACACCTCCAGCTAGTCTCTCATTGGTTCTCGCTATTCCTGTTCATCTTCCGCAGAAATTGCAAACTGGGCCAAACAGGAGGTTAAAGGGACTGACTCTCCAAGTCAGGAGAGTGTTAGTAAAGCATCTGGAATGGTGCACCCGAGTATCATGGGAGGAAAACTGAGACATATTTGAACACGTCTCCCGATCACATGGTTGATCATACTCTGGGTTCCACATGCATGTTTTAGCTGAAGGAAGAATACCTTAAACCTGGGTAGTTGAAACCCGTGGAATGGGTACCATGCGATATGACTTCAAAGGGTCTTCATTTGCTCACCAAACCTCTCCAATCCTATCACTGCTGCGTTTATGCCCCTGTACACATGCTTGATTCTCTTTCGGAGACATAGCAATCCATAGGTTTTAAGATACTTACTAGTCAGGTACATTCTTAGGCGTTTAATTTGGGGTGTTGAGTCCATTTCATTGAGCAAGGAGTAGCTCTTGTCTATTCCATATTTGGCTTAAGGAACTTTATCTGTGCTCATTTCAATCTCTGGTTTTATGCAGCACCCCAACTCACCTTTCCCCTTAAGCAAGCATAAGTTGGTTTTCTAAATTTGAGACCCTGTTCTGTTCTGTAATTCAGTTCCTGTGTAGCCAAGTTTACATTCCGTGTATTACTGATATCTTATGATGTTTCTTTTTCTGTGTGACTTATTTCAGTTAGAATCATCATACCTGAATCCACTCATTATGCTGCTAAGGGCCTGATGACATAGATTTCAGTGCTGAGTGATATTGCTTTGTAAGTAAATACCACAACTTCTTTATCCATTTTTCACTTTCTGTGATGTTGAACTTGTACTGTAAACGAGGTTCTTGTAAACAGAGGGTCCCAAACTTTGGGGTGGCTGTGTCTTTTTGATTTTAATTTCCCTAAGCTATAGGACCATAAGTGGAAGTGCCTTAGGCTCTGTTGCTTTCTTTTTTAGATGTTTCAGGAAACACCATACACTTCTCCCGTGTGTCTGTTGGCAATGTACATCCCGCCCATCAGCATAACAAGGCTCCCAGTTCTCCATGGCCTGTCCTGCCTTTCTGGATTTTACACTTTTTTCAGATGGCCCTTTTGACCGGGGGGAAGTGAGACTTCATTGTAGTGCAGATTTCCTTTGCAAGCTTGCTTGGTTGGCCAAAAAGGGCGTATGCGTTTTTTCCTGAATATATTCAGGAAAAAACGCATATGCCCTTTTTGGCCAAGTGCATCATTGGGGACGTTCTGCCTCGTTTCCTATGCTTTCAATGCAATTCCAGTCTACCTCCTGAAATCGGTTTCCTGCAATTCTGCCCCGCTTTCAAGTCCTCTTGGCAGCCTTACTTCAGTATATTTTTGGACGATAGCTGTCATTTATAACTCTGCAGGTTTGTGAATTACAGTGCTCCTGAGCTCCTTTCTTCAACTCGCTTTCTTTTGAGCTGGCCGCAACACCGCAGGCTGGCTTCAGACCCTAATCTGGTTCGGGCACGGCACGCTGAGCCTTTGGTTAATTCCTCTTCCTGGTGGGAAATGAGAGTGAAATTTGCCCGTCCAGACACCTCCAGCTAGTCTCTCATTGGTTCTCGCTCTTCCTGTTCATCTTCCGCAGAAATTGCAAACTGGGCCAAACAGGAGGTTAAAGGGACTGACTCTCCAAGTCGGGAGAGTGTTAGTAAAGCATCTGGAATGGTGCACCCGAGTACCATGGGAGGAAAACTGAGACATATTTGAACACGTCTCCCGATCACGTGGTTGGTCATACTCTGGGTTCCACATGCATGTTTTAGCTGAAGGAAGAATACCTTAAACCTGGGTAGTTGAAACCCGTGGAATGGGTACCATGCGATATGACTTCAAAGGGTCTTCATTTGCTCACCGAACCTCTCCAATCCTATCACTGCTGCGTTTATGCCCCTGTACACATGCTTGATTCTCTTTCGGAGACATAGCAATCCATAGGTTTTAAGATACTTACTAGTCAGGTACATTCTTAGGCGTTTAAAATGCGGTGTTGAGTCCATTTCGTTGAGCAAGGAGTAGCTCTTGTCTATTCCATATTTGGCTTAAGGAAATTTATCTGTGCTCATTTCAATCTCTGCTTTTATGCAGCACCCCAACTCACCTTTCCCCTTAAGCAAGCATAAGTTGGTTTTCTAAATTTGAGACCCTGTTCTGTTCTGTAATTCAGTTCCTGTGTAGCCAAGTTTACATTCCGTGTATTACTGATATCTTATGATGTTTCTTTTTCTGTGTGACTTATTTCAGGTAGAATTATCATACCTGAATCCACTCATTATGCTGCTACGGGCCTGATGACATAGATTTCATTGCTGAGTGATATTGCTTTGTAAGTAAATACCACAACTTCTTTATCCATTTTTCACTTTCTGTGATGTTGAACTTGTACTGCAAACGAGGTTCTTGTAAACAGAGGCGTCCCAAACTTTGTGGTGGCTGTGTCTTTTTTATTTTAATTTCCCTAAGATTTAGGACCATAAGGGGAAGTGCCCTAGGCTCTGTTGCTTTGTTTTTTAGATGTTTCAGGAACCACCATACACTTCTCCCGAGTGTCTGTTGGCAATTTACATCCCTCCCATCAGCATAACAAGGCTCCCAGTTCTCCATGGCCTGTCCTGCCTTTCTGGATTTTACACTTTTTTCAGATGGCCCCTTTGACCGGGGGGAAGTGAGACTTCATTGTAGTGCAGATTTCCTTTGCAAGCTTGCTTGGTTGGCCAAAAAGGGCGTATGAGTTTTTTCCTGAATATATTCAGGAAAAAACGCATACACCCTTTTTGGCCAAGTGCATCATTGGGGACGTTCTGCCTCTTTTCCTATGCTTTCAATGCAATTCCAGTCTACCTGCTGAAATCGGTTTCCTGCAATTCTGCCCCACTTTCAAGTCCTCTTGGCAGCCTTACCTCAGTATATTTTTGGACGATAGCTGTCATTCATAACTCTGCAGGTTTGTGAATTACAGTGTCCCTGAGCTCCTTTCTTCAACTCGCTTTCTTGTGAGCTGGCCGCAACACCGCAGGATGGCTTCAGGCCCTAATCTGTTTCGGGCACGGCACGCTGAGCCTTTGGTTAATTCCTCTTCCTGGTGGGAAATGAGAGTTAAATTTGCCCGTCCAGACACCTCCAGCTAGTCTCTCATTGGTTCTCGCTATTCCTGTTCATCTTCCGCAGAAATTGCAAACTGGGCCAAACAGGAGGTTAAAGGGACTGACTCTCCAAGTCGGGAGAGTGTTAGTAAAGCATCTGGAATGTTGCACCCGAGTACCAGGGGAGGAAAACTGAGACATATTTGAACACGTCTCCCGATCACATGGTTGATCATACTCTGGGTTCCACATGCATGTTTTAGCTGAAGGAAGAATACCTTAAACTTGGGTAGTTGAAACCCGTGGAATGGGTACCTTGCAATATGACTTCAAAGGGTCTTCATTTGCTCACCGAACCTCTCCAATCCTATCACTGCTGCGTTTATGCCCCTGTACACATGCTTGATTCTCTTTCGGAGACATAGCAATCCATAGGTTTTAAGATACTTACTAGTCAGGTACATTCTTAGGCGTTTAATATGCGGTGTTGAGTCCATTTCGTTGAGAAAGGAGTAGCTCTTGTCTATTCCATACTTGGCTTAAGGAACTTTATCTGTGCTCATTTCAATCTCTGGTTTTATGCAGCACCCGAACTCACCTTTACCCTTAAGCAAGCATAAGTTGGTTTTCTAAATTTGAGACCCTGTTCTGTTCTGTAATTCAGTTCCTGTGTAGCCAAGTTTACATTCCGTGTATTACTGATATCTTATGATGCTTTTTTTTCTGTGTGACTTATTTCAGTTAGAATCATCATACCTGAATCCACTTATTATGCTGCTACGGGCCTGATGACATAGATTTCATTGCTGAGTGATATTGCTTTGTAAGTAAATACCACAACTTCTTTATCCATTTTTCACTTTCTGCGATGTTGAACTTGTACTGTAAACGAGGTTCTTGTAAACAGAGGCGTCCCAAACTTTGGGGTGGCTGTGTCTTTTTGATTTTAATTTCCCTATGCTATAGGACCATAAGTGGAAGTGCCCTAGGCTCTGTTGCTTTGTTTTTTAGATGTTTCAGGAAACACCATACACTTCTCCCGAGTGTCTGTTGGCAATTTACATCCCGCCCATCAGCATAACAAGGCTCCCAGTTCTCCATGGCCTGTCCTGCCTTTCTGGATTTTACACTTTTTTCAGATGGCCCTTTTGACCGGGGGGAAGTGAGACTTCATTGTAGTGCAGATTTCCTTTGCAAGCTTGCTTGGTTGGCCAAAAAGGGCGTATGCGTTTTTTCCTGAATATATTCAGGAAAAAACGCATACGCCCTTTTTGGCCAAGTGCATCATTGGGGACGTTCTGCCTCTTTTCCTATGCTTTCAATGCAATTCCAGTCTACCACCTGAAATCGGTTTCCTGCAATTCTGCCCCGCTTTCAAGTCCTCTTGGCAGCCTTACTTCAGTATATTTTTGGACGATACCTGTCATTTATAACTCTGCAGGTTTGTGAATTACAGTGCCCCTGAGCTCCTTTCTTCAACTCGCTTTCTTGTGAGCTGGCCGCAACACCGCAGGCTGTCTTCAGGCCCTAATCTGGTTCTGGCACGGCACGCTGAGCCTTTGGTTAATTCCTCTTCCTGGTGGGAAATGAGAGTTAAATTTGCCCGTCCAGACACCTCCAGCTAGTCTCTCATTGGTTCTCCCTATTCCTGTTCATCTTCCGCAGAAATTGCAAACTGGGCCAAACAGGAGGTTAAAGGGACTGACTCTCCAAGTCGGGAGAGTGTTAGTAAAGCATCTGGAATGTTGCACCCGAGTACCAGGGGAGGAAAACTGAAACATATTTGAACACGTCTCCCGATCACATGGTTGATCATACTCTGGGTTCCACATGCATGTTTTAGCTGAAGGAAGAATACCTTAAACTTGGGTAGTTGAAACCCGTGGAATGGGTACCATGCAATATTACTTCAAAGGGTCTTCGTTTGCTCACCGAACCTCTCCAATCCTATCACTGCTGCGTTTATGCCCCTGTACACATGCTTGATTCTCTTTCGGAGACATAGCAATCCATAGGTTTTAAGATACTTACTAGTCAGGTACATTCTTAGGCGTTTAATATGCGGTGTTGAGTCCATTTCGTTGAGCAAGGAGTAGCTCTTGTCTATTCCATATTTGGCTTAAGGAACTTTATCTGTGCTCATTTCAATCTCTGGTTTTATGCAGCACCCGAACTCACCTTTACCCTTAAGCAAGCATAAGTTGGTTTTCTAAATTTGAGACCCTGTTCTGTTCTGTAATTCAGTTCCTGTGTAGCCAAGTTTACATTCCGTGTATTACTGATATCTTATGATGTTTCTTTTTCTGTGTGAGTTATTTCAGTTAGAATTATCATACCTGAATCCACTCATTATGCTGCTATGGGCCTGATGACATAGATTTCATTGCTGAGTGATATTGCTTTGTAAGTAAATACCACAACTTCTTTATCCATTTTTCACTTTCTGCGATGTTGAACTTGTACTGTAAACGAGGATCTTGTAAACAGAGGCGTCCCAAACTTTGGGGTGGCTGTGTCTTTTTGATTTTAATTTCCCTAAGCTATAGGACCATAAGTGGAAGTGCCCTAGGCTCTGTTGCTTTGTTTTTTAGATGTTTCAGGAAACACCATACACTTCTCCCGAGTGTCTGTTGGCAATTTACATCCCGCCCATCAGCATAACAAGGCTCCCAGTTCTCCATGGCCTGTCCTGCCTTGCTGGATTTTACACTTTTTTCAGATGGCCCTTTTGACCGGGGGGAAGTGAGACTTCATTGTAGTGCAGATTTCCTTTGCAAGCTTGCTTGGTTGGCCAAAAAGGGCGTATGCGTTTTTTCCTGAATATATTCAGGAAAAAATGCATACGCCCTTTTTGGCCAAGTGCATCATTGTGGACGTTCTGCCTCGTTTCCTATGCTTTCAATGCAATTCCAGTCTACCTCCTGAAATGGGTTTCCTGCAATTCTGCCCCGCTTTCAAGTCCTCTTGGCAGCCTTACTTCAGTATATTTTTGGACGATAGCTGTCATTTATAACTCTGCAGGTTTGTGAATTACAGTGCCCCTGAGCTCCTTTCTTCAACTCGCTTTCTTGTGAGCTGGCCGCAACACCGCAGGATGGCTTCAGGCCCTAATCTGGTTCCGGCACGGCACGCTGAGCCTTTGGTTAATTCCTCTTCCTGGTGGGAAATGAGAGTTAAATTTGCCCGTCCAGACACCTCCAGCTAGTCTCTCATTGGTTCTCGCTATTCCTGTTCATCTTCCGCAGAAATTGCAAACTGGGCCAAACAGGAGGTTAAAGGGACTGACTCTCCAAGTCGGGAGAGTGTTAGTAAAGCGTCTGGAATGTTGCACCCGAGTACCAGGGGAGGAAAACTGAGACATATTTGAACACGTCTCCCGATCACATGGTTGATCATACTCTGGGTTCCACATGCATGTTTTAGCTGAAGGAAGAATACCTTAAACCTGGGTAGTTGAAACCCGTGGAATGGGTACCATGCAATATGACTTCAAAGGGCCTTCATTTGCTCACCGAACCTCTCCAATCTTATCACTGCTGCGTTTATGCCCCTGTACACATGGTTGATTCTCTTTCGGAGACATAGCAATCCATAGGTTTTAAGATACTTACTAGTCAGGTACATTCTTAGGCGTTTAATATGCAGTGTTGAGTCCATTTCGTTGAGCAAGGAGTAGCTCTTGTCTATTCCATATTTGGCTTAAGGAACTTTATCTGTGCTCATTTCAATCTCTGCTTTTATGCAGCACCCCAACTCACCTTTCCCCTTAAGCAAGCATAAGTTGGTTTTCTAAATTTGAGACCCTGTTCTGTTCTGTAATTCAGTTCCTGTGTAGCCAAGTTTACATTCCGTGTATTACTGATAACTTATGATGTTTCTTTTTCTGTGTGACTTATTTCAGTTAGAATTATCATACCTGAATCCACTCATTATGCTGCTACGGGCCTGATGACATAGATTTCATTGCTGAGTGATATTGCTTTGTAAGTAAATACCACAACTTCTTTATCCATTTTTCACTTTCTGTGATGTTGAACTTGTACTGTAAATGAGGTTCTTGTAAACAGAGGCGTCCCAAACTTTGGGGTGGCTGTGTCTTTTTGATTTTAATTTCCCTAAGCTATAGGACCATAAGTGGAAGTGCCCTAGGCTCTGTTGCTTTGTTTTTTAGATGTTTCAGGAAACACCATACACTTCTCCCGAGTGTCTGTTGGCAAATTACATCCCGCCCATCAGCATAACAAGGCTCCCAGTTCTCCATGGCCTGTCCTGCCTTTCTGGATTTTACACTTTTTTCAGATGGCCCTTTTGACCGGGGGGAAGTGAGACTTCATTGTAGTGCAGATTTCCTTTGCAAGCTTGCTTGGTTGGCCAAAAAGGGCGTATGCGTTTTTTCCTGAATATATTCAGGAAAAAACACATACGCCCTTTTTGGCCAAGTGCATCATTGGGGACGTTCTGCCTCGTTTCCTATGCTTTCAATGCAATTCCAGTCTACCTCCTGAAATCGGTTTCCTGCAATTCTGCCCCGCTTTCAAGTCCTCTTGGCAGCCTTACTTCAGTATATTTTTGGATGATAGCTGTCATTTATAACTCTGCAGGTTTGTGAATTACAGTGCCCCTGAGCTCCTTTCTTCAACTCGCTTTCTTTTGAGCTGGCCGCAACATCGCAGGCTGGCTTCAGACCCTAATCTGGTTCGGGCACGGCACGCTGAGCCTTTGGTTAATTCCTCTTCCTGGTGGGAAATGAGAGTGAAATTTGCCCGTCCAGACACCTCCAGCTAGTCTCTCATTGGTTCTCGCTATTCCTGTTCATCTTCCGCAGAAATTGCAAACTGGGCCAAACAGGAGGTTAAAGGGACTGACTCTCCAAGTCGGGAGAGTGTTAGTAAAGCATCTGGAATGGTGCACCCGAGTACCATGGGAGGAAAACTGAGACATATTTGAACACGTCTCCCGATCACGTGGTTGGTCATACTCTGGGTTCCACATGCATGTTTTAGCTGAAGGAAGAATACCTTAAACCTGGGTAGTTGAAACCCGTGGAATGGGTACCATGCGATATGACTTCAAAGGGTCTTCATTTGCTCACCGAACCTCTCCAATCCTATCACTGCTGCGTTTATGCCCCTGTACACATGCTTGATTCTCTTTCGGAGACATAGCAATCCATAGGTTTTAAGATACTTACTAGTCAGGTACATTCTTAGGCGTTTAAAATGCGGTGTTGAGTCCATTTCGTTGAGCAAGGAGTAGCTCTTGTCTATTCCATATTTGGCTTAAGGAAATTTATCTGTGCTCATTTCAATCTCTGCTTTTATGCAGCACCCCAACTCACCTTTCCCCTTAAGCAAGCATAAGTTGGTTTTCTAAATTTGAGACCCTGTTCTGTTCTGTAATTCAGTTCCTGTGTAGCCAAGTTTACATTCCGTGTATTACTGATATCTTATGATGTTTCTTTTTCTGTGTGACTTATTTCAGGTAGAATTATCATACCTGAATCCACTCATTATGCTGCTACGGGCCTGATGACATAGATTTCATTGCTGAGTGATATTGCTTTGTAAGTAAATACCACAACTTCTTTATCCATTTTTCACTTTCTGTGATGTTGAACTTGTACTGCAAACGAGGTTCTTGTAAACAGAGGCGTCCCAAACTTTGTGGTGGCTGTGTCTTTTTTATTTTAATTTCCCTAAGATTTAGGACCATAAGGGGAAGTGCCCTAGGCTCTGTTGCTTTGTTTTTTAGATGTTTCAGGAAACACCATACACTTCTCCCGAGTGTCTGTTGGCAATTTACATCCCTCCCATCAGCATAACAAGGCTCCCAGTTCTCCATGGCCTGTCCTGCCTTTCTGGATTTTACACTTTTTTCAGATGGCCCCTTTGACCGGGGGGAACTGAGACTTCATTGTAGTGCAGATTTCCTTTGCAAGCTTGCTTGGTTGGCCAAAAAGGGCGTATGCGTTTTTTCCTGAATATATTCAGGAAAAATCGCATACGCCCTTTTTGGCCAAGTGCATCATTGGGGACGTTCTGCCTCTTTTCCTATGCTTTCAATGCAATTCCAGTCTACCTGCTGAAATCGGTTTCCTGCAATTCTGCCCCACTTTCAAGTCCTCTTGGCAGCCTTACCTCAGTATATTTTTGGACGATAGCTGTCATTTATAACTCTGCAGGTTTGTGAATTACAGTGTCCCTGAGCTCCTTTCTTCAACTCGCTTTCTTGTGAGCTGGCCGCAACACCGCAGGATGGCTTCAGGCCCTAATCTGTTTCGGGCACGGCACGCTGAGCCTTTGGTTAATTCCTCTTCCTGGTGGGAAATGAGAGTTAAATTTGCCCGTCCAGACACCTCCAGCTAGTCTCTCATTGGTTCTCGCTATTCCTGTTCATCTTCCGCAGAAATTGCAAACTGGGCCAAACAGGAGGTTAAAGGGACTGACTCTCCAAGTCGGGAGAGTGTTAGTAAAGCATCTGGAATGTTGCACCCGAGTACCAGGGGAGGAAAACTGAGACATATTTGAACACGTCTCCCGATCACATGGTTGATCATACTCTGGGTTCCACATGCATGTTTTAGCTGAAGGAAGAACACCTTAAACTTGGGTAGTTGAAACCCGTGGAATGGGTACCTTGCAATATGACTTCAAAGGGTCTTCATTTGCTCACCGAACCTCTCCAATCCTATCACTGCTGCGTTTATGCCCCTGTACACATGCTTGATTCTCTTTCGGAGACATAGCAATCCATAGGTTTTAAGATACTTACTAGTCAGGTACATTCTTAGGCGTTTAATATGCGGTGTTGAGTCCATTTCGTTGAGAAAGGAGTAGCTCTTGTCTATTCCATACTTGGCTTAAGGAACTTTATCTGTGCTCATTTCAATCTCTGGTTTTATGCAGCACCCGAACTCACCTTTCCCCTTAAGCAAGCATAAGTTGGTTTTCTAAATTTGAGACCCTGTTCTGTTCTGTAATTCAGTTCCTGTGTAGCCAAGTTTACATTCCGTGTATTACTGATATCTTATGATGCTTTTTTTTCTGTGTGACTTATTTCAGTTAGAATCATCATACCTGAATCCACTTATTATGCTGCTACGGGCCTGATGACATAGATTTCATTGCTGAGTGATATTGCTTTGTAAGTAAATACCACAACTTCTTTATCCATTTTTCACTTTCTGCGATGTTGAACTTGTACTGTAAACGAGGTTCTTGTAAACAGAGGCGTCCCAAACTTTGGGGTGGCTGTGTCTTTTTGATTTTAATTTCCCTAAGCTATAGGACCATAAGTGGAAGTGCCCTAGGCTCTGTTGCTTTGTTTTTTAGATGTTTCAGGAAACACCATACACTTCTCCCGAGTGTCTGTTGGCAATTTACATCCCGCCCATCAGCATAACAAGGCTCCCAGTTCTCCATGGCCTGTCCTGCCTTTCTGGATTTTACACTTTTTTCAGATGGCCCTTTTGACCGGGGGGAAGTGAGACTTCATTGTAGTGCAGATTTCCTTTGCAAGCTTGCTTGGTTGGCCAAAAAGGGCGTATGCGTTTTTTCCTGAATATATTCAGGAAAAAACGCATACGCCCTTTTTGGCCAAGTGCATCATTGGGGACGTTCTGCCTCTTTTCCTATGCTTTCAATGCAATTCCAGTCTACCACCTGAAATCGGTTTCCTGCAATTCTGCCCCGCTTTCAAGTCCTCTTGGCAGCCTTACTTCAGTATATTTTTGGACGATACCTGTCATTTATAACTCTGCAGGTTTGTGAATTACAGTGCCCCTGAGCTCCTTTCTTCAACTCGCTTTCTTGTGAGCTGGCCGCAACACCGCAGGCTGTCTTCAGGCCCTAATCTGGTTCTGGCACGGCACGCTGAGCCTTTGGTTAATTCCTCTTCCTGGTGGGAAATGAGAGTTAAATTTGCCCGTCCAGACACCTCCAGCTAGTCTCTCATTGGTTCTCCCTATTCCTGTTCATCTTCCGCAGAAATTGCAAACTGGGCCAAACAGGAGGTTAAAGGGACTGACTCTCCAAGTCGGGAGAGTGTTAGTAAAGCATCTGGAATGTTGCACCCGAGTACCAGGGGAGGAAAACTGAAACATATTTGAACACGTCTCCCGATCACATGGTTGATCATACTCTGGGTTCCACATGCATGTTTTAGCTGAAGGAAGAATACCTTAAACTTGGGTAGTTGAAACCCGTGGAATGGGTACCATGCAATATTACTTCAAAGGGTCTTCGTTTGCTCACCGAACCTCTCCAATCCTATCACTGCTGCGTTTATGCCCCTGTACACATGCTTGATTCTCTTTCGGAGACATAGCAATCCATAGGTTTTAAGATACTTACTAGTCAGGTACATTCTTAGGCGTTTAATATGCGGTGTTGAGTCCATTTCGTTGAGCAAGGAGTTGCTCTTGTCTATTCCATATTTGGCTTAAGGAACTTTATCTGTGCTCATTTCAATCTCTGGTTTTATGCAGCACCCGAACTTACCTTTACCCTTAAGCAAGCATAAGTTGGTTTTCTAAATTTGAGACCCTGTTCTGTTCTGTAATTCAGTTCCTGTGTAGCCAAGTTTACATTCCGTGTATTACTGATATCTTATGATGTTTCTTTTTCTGTGTGAGTTATTTCAGTTAGAATTATCATACCTGAATCCACTCATTATGCTGCTATGGGCCTGATGACATAGATTTCATTGCTGAGTGATATTGCTTTGTAAGTAAATACCACAACTTCTTTATCCATTTTTCACTTTCTGCGATGTTGAACTTGTACTGTAAACGAGGATCTTGTAAACAGAGGCGTCCCAAACTTTGGGGTGGCTGTGTCTTTTTGATTTTAATTTCCCTAAGCTATAGGACCATAAGTGGAAGTGCCCTAGGCTCTGTTGCTTTGTTTTTTAGATGTTTCAGGAAACACCATACACTTCTCCCGAGTGTCTGTTGGCAATTTACATCCCGCCCATCAGCATAACAAGGCTCCCAGTTCTCCATGGCCTGTCCTGCCTTGCTGGATTTTACACTTTTTTCAGATGGCCCTTTTGACCGGGGGGAAGTGAGACTTCATTGTAGTGCAGATTTCCTTTGCAAGCTTGCTTGGTTGGCCAAAAAGGGCGTATGCGTTTTTTCCTGAATATATTCAGGAAAAAATGCATACGCCCTTTTTGGCCAAGTGCATCATTGTGGACGTTCTGCCTCGTTTCCTATGCTTTCAATGCAATTCCAGTCTACCTCCTGAAATGGGTTTCCTGCAATTCTGCCCCGCTTTCAAGTCCTCTTGGCAGCCTTACTTCAGTATATTTTTGGACGATAGCTGTCATTTATAACTCTGCAGGTTTGTGAATTACAGTGCCCCTGAGCTCCTTTCTTCAACTCGCTTTCTTGTGAGCTGGCCGCAACACCGCAGGATGGCTTCAGGCCCTAATCTGGTTCCGGCACGGCACGCTGAGCCTTTGGTTAATTCCTCTTCCTGGTGGGAAATGAGAGTTAAATTTGCCCGTCCAGACACCTCCAGCTAGTCTCTCATTGGTTCTCGCTATTCCTGTTCATCTTCCGCAGAAATTGCAAACTGGGCCAAACAGGAGGTTAAAGGGACTGACTCTCCAAGTCGGGAGAGTGTTAGTAAAGCGTCTGGAATGTTGCACCCGAGTACCAGGGGAGGAAAACTGAGACATATTTGAACACGTCTCCCGATCACATGGTTGATCATACTCTGGGTTCCACATGCATGTTTTAGCTGAAGGAAGAATACCTTAAACCTGGGTAGTTGAAACCCGTGGAATGGGTACCATGCAATATGACTTCAAAGGGCCTTCATTTGCTCACCGAACCTCTCCAATCTTATCACTGCTGCGTTTATGCCCCTGTACACATGCTTGATTCTCTTTCGGAGACATAGCAATCCATAGGTTTTAAGATACTTACTAGTCAGGTACATTCTTATGCGTTTAAAATGCGGTGTTGAGTCCATTTCGTTGAGCAAGGAGTAGCTCTTGTCTATTCCATATTTGGCTTAAGGAAATTTATCTGTGCTCATTTCAATCTCTGCTTTTATGCAGCACCCCAACTCACCTTTCCCCTGAAGCAAGCATAAGTTGGTTTTCTAAATTTGAGACCCTGTTCTGTTCTGTAATTCAGTTCCTGTGTAGCCAAGTTTACATTCCGTGTATTACTGATATCTTATGATGTTTCTTTTTCTGTGTGACTTATTTCAGTTAGAATCATCATACCTGAATCCACTCATTATTCTGCTAAGGGCCTGATGACATAGATTTCAGTGCTGAGTGATATTGCTTTGTAAGTAAATACCACAACTTCTTTATCCATTTTTCACTTTCTGTGATGTTGAACTTGTACTGTAAACGAGGTTCTTGTAAACAGAGCCGTTCCAAACATTGGGGTGGCTGTGTCTTTTTGATTTTAATTTCCCTAAGCTATAGGACCATAGGTGGAAGTGCCCTAGGCTCTGTTGCTTTGTTTTTTAGATGTTCCAGGAAACACCATACACTTCTCCCGAGTGTCTGTTGGCAATTTACATCCCGCCCATCAGCATAACAAGGCTCCCAGTTCTCCATGGCCTGTCCTGCCTTTCTGGATTTTACACTTTTTTCAGATGGCCCTTTTGACCGGGGGGGAAGTGAGACTTCATTGTAGTGCAGATTTCCTTTGCAAGCTTGCTTGGTTGGCCAAAAAGGGCATATGCGTTTTTTCCTGAATATATTCAGGAAAAAAACGCATACGCCCTTTTTGGCCAAGTGCATCATTGTGGACGTTCTGCCTCGTTTCCTATGCTTTCAATGCAATTCCAGTCTACCTCCTGAAATTGGTTTCCTGCAATTCTGCCCCGCTTTCAAGTCCTCTTGGCAGCCTTACTTCAGTATATTTTTGGACGATAGCTGTCATTTATAACTCTGCAGGTTTGTGAATTACAGTGCCCCTGAGCTCCTTTCTTCAACTCGCTTTCTTTTGAGCTGGCCGCAACACCGCAGGCTGGCTTCAGGCCCTAATCTGGTTCAGGCACGGCACGCTGAGCCTTTGGTTAATTCCTCTTCCTGGTGGGAAATGAGAGTTAAATTTGCCCGTCCAGACACCTCCAGCTAGTCTCTCATTGGTTCTCGCTATTCCTGTTCATCTTCCGCAGAAATTGCAAACTGGGCCAAACAGGAGGTTAAAGGGACTGACTCTCCAAGTCAGGAGAGTGTTAGTAAAGCATCTGGAATGTTGCACCTGAGTACCAGGGGAGAAAAAGTGAGACATATTTGAACAGGTCTCCCGATCACATGGTTGATCATACTCTGGGTTCCACATGCATGTTTTAGCTGAAGGAAGAATACCTTAAACTTGGGTAGTTGAAACCCGTGGAATGGGTACCATGCAATATGACTTCAGAGGGTCTTCATTTGCTCACCGAACCTCTCCAATCCTATCACTGCTGCGTTTATGCCCCTGTACACATGCTTGATTCTCTTTCGGAGACATAGCAATCCATAGGTTTTAAGATACTTACTAGTCAGGTACATTCTTAGGTGTTTAATATGCGGTGTTGAGTCCATTTCGTTGAGCAAGGAGTAGCTCTTGTCTATTCCATATTTGGCTTAAGGAACTTTATGTGTGCTCATTTCAATCTCTGGTTTTATGCAGCACCCCAACTCACCTTTACCCTTAAGCAAGCATAAGTTGGTTTTCTAAATTTGAGACCCTGTTCTGTTCTGTAATTCAGTTACTGTGTAGCCAAGTTTACATTCCGTGTATTACTGATATCTTATGATGTTTCTTTTTCTGTGTGAGTTATTTCAGTTAGAATTATCATACCTGAATCCACTCATTATGCTGCTACGGGCCTGATGACATAGATTTCATTGCTGAGTGATATTGCTTTGTAATTAAATACCACAACTTCTTTATCCATTTTCCACTTTCTGCGATGTTGAACTTGTACTGTAAACGAGGTTCTTGTAAACAGAGGCGTCCCAAACTTTGGGGTGGCTGTGTCTTTTTGATTTTAATTTCCCTAAGCTATAGGACCATAAGTGGAAGTGCCCTAGGCTCTGTTGCTTTGTTTTTTAGATGTTTCAGGAAACACCATACACTTCTCCCGAGTGTCTGTTGGCAATTTACATCCCGCCCATCAGCATAACAAGGCTCCCAGTTCTCCATGGCCTGTCCTGCCTTTCTGGATTTTACACTTTTTTCAGATGGCCCTTTTGACCGGGGAGAAGTGAGACTTCATTGTAGTGCAGATTTCCTTTGCAAGCTTGCTTGGTTGGCCAAAAAGGGCGTATGCGTTTTTTCCTGAATATATTCAGGAAAAAACGCATACGCCCTTTTTGGCCAAGTGCATCATTCTGGACGTTGTGCCTCTTTTCCTATGCTTTCAATGCAATTCAAGTCTACCTCCTGAAATCGGTTTCCTGCAATTCTGCCCCGCTTTCAAGTCCTCTTGGCAGCCTTACTTCAGTATATTTTTGGACGATACCTGTCATTTATAACTCTGCAGGTTTGTGAATTACAGTGCCCCTGAGCTCCTTTCTTCAACTCGCTTTCTTGTGAGCTGGCCGCAACACCGCAGGATGGCTTCAGGCCCTAATCTGGTTCCGGCACGGCACGCTGAGCCTTTGGTTAATTCCTCTTCCTGGTGGGAAATGAGAGTTAAATTTGCCCGTCCAGACACCTCCAGCTAGTCTCTCATTGGTTCTCCCTATTCCTGTTCATGTTCCGCAGAAATTGCAAACTGGGCCAAACAGGAGGTTAAAGGGACTGACTCTCCAAGTCGGGAGAGTGTTAGTAAAGCATCTGGAATGTTGCACCCGAGTACCAGGGGAGGAAAACTGAGACATATTTGAACACGTCTCCCGTTCACACGGTTGATCATACTCTGGGTTCCACATGCATGTTTTAGCTGAAGGAAGAATACCTTAAACATAGAGAGTTGAGACCCGTGGAATGGGTACCATGCAATATGTCTTCAAAGGGTCTTCATTTGCTCACCGAACCTCTCCAATCCTATCACTGCTGCGTTTATGCCCCTGTACACACGCTTGATTCTCTTTTGTAGACATAGCAACCCATACGTTTTAAGATACTTACTAGTCAGGTACATTCTTAGGCGTTTAATATGGGGTGTTGAGTCCATTTCGTTGAGCAAGGAGTAGCTCTTGTCTATTCCATATTTGGCTTAAGGAACTTTATCTGTGCTCATTTCAATCTCTGGTTTTATGCAGCACCCCAACTCAACTTTCCCCTTAAGCAAGCATAAGTTGGTTTTCTCAATTTGAGACCCTGTTCTGTTCTGCAAGTCAGTTCTTGTGTAGCCAAGTTTACATTCCGTGTGTTAGTGATATCTTTTGATGTGTCTTTTTCTGTGTGACTTATTTCAGTTAGAATCATCATATGTAACTCTACTCATTATGCTGCTACAGGCCTGATGACATAGATTTCATTGCTGAGTGATACTGCATTGTACGAGAGTTCCACAACTTATTTATCCATTTTTCACTTTCTGTGATATTGAACTTGTATGGTAAACGAGGTTGTGGTAAACAGAGCTGTCCCAAACTTTGGGGTGGCTGTGTCTTTTTGATTTTAATTTCCCTAAGCTATAGGACCATAAGTGGAAGTGCCCTAGGCTCTGTTGCTTTGTTTTTTAGATGTTTCAGGAAACACCATACACTTCTCCCGAGTGTCTGTTGGCAATTTACATCCCGCCCATCAGCATAACAAGGTTCCCAGTTCTCCATGGCCTGTCCTGCCTTTCTGGATTTTACACATTTTTCAGATGGCCCTTTTGACCGGGGGGAAGTGAGACTTCATTGTAGTGCAGATTTCCTTTGCAAGCTTGCTTGGTTGGCCAAAAAGGGCGTATGCGTTTTTTCCTGAATATATTCAGGAAAAAACGCATACGCCCTTTTTGGCCAAGTGCATCATTGTGGACGTTCTGCCTCTTTTCCTATGCTTTCAATGCAATTCCAGTCTACCTCCTGAAATCGGTTTCCTGCAATTCTGCCCCGCTTTCAAGTCCTCTTGGCAGCCTTACTTCAGTATATTTTTGGACGATAGCTGTCATTTATAACTCTGCAGGTTTGTGAATTACAGTGCCCCTGAGCTCCTTTCTTCAACTCGCTTTCTTGTGAGCTGGCCGCAACACCGCAGGATGGCTTCAGGCCCTAATCTTGTTCCGGCACGGCACGCTGAGCCTTTGGTTATTTCCTCTTCCTGGTGGGAAATGAGAGTTAAATTTGCCCGTCCAGACACCTCCAGCTAGTCTCTCATTGGTTCTCCCTATTCCTGTTCATCTTCCGCAGAAATTGCAAACTGGGCCAAACAGGAGGTTAAAGGCGCTGACTCTCCAAGTCGGGAGAGTGTTAGTAAAGCGTCTGGAATGTTGCACCCGAGTACCAGGGGAGGAAAACTGAGACATATTTGAACACGTCTCCCAGTCACATGGTTGATCATACTCTGGGTTCCACATGCATGTTTTAGCTGAAGGAAGAATACCTTAAACTTGGGTAGTTGAAACCCGTGGAATGGGTACCATGCAATATGACTTCAAAGGGTCTTCATTTGCTCACCGAACCTCTCCAATCCTATCACTGCTGCGTTTATGTCCCTGTACACATGCTTGATTCTCTTTCGGAGACATAGCAATCCATAGGTTTTAAGATACTTACTAGTCAGGTACATTCTTAGGCGTTTAATATGCGGTGTTGAGTCCATTTCGTTGAGCAAGGAGTAGCTCTTGTCTATTCCATATTTGGCTTAAGGAACTTTATCTGTGCTCATTTCAATCTCTGGTTTTATGCAGCACCCCAACTCACCTTTACCCTTAAGCAAGCATAAGTTGGTTTTCTAAATTTGAGACCCTGTTCTGTTCTGTAATTCAGTTCCTGTGTAGCCAAGTTTACATTCCGTGTATTACTGATATCTTATGATATTTCTTTTTCTGTGTGAGTTATTTCAGTTAGAATTATCATACCTGAATCCACTCATTATGCTGCTACGGGCCTGATGACATAGATTTCATTGCTGAGTGATATTGCTTTGTAAGTAAATACCACAACTTCTTTATCCATTTTTCACTTTCTGCGATGTTGAACTTGTACTGTAAACGAGGTTCTTGTAAACAGAGGCGTCCCAAACTTTGGGGTGGCTGTGTCTTTTTGATTTTAATTTCCCTAAGCTATAGGACCATAAGTGGAAGTGCCCTAGGCTCTGTTGCTTTGTTTTTTAGATGTTTCAGGAAACACCATACACTTCTCCCGAGTGTCTGTTGGCAATTTACATCCCGCCCATCAGCATAACAAGGCTCCCATTCCTCCATGACCTGTCCTGCCTTTCTGGATTTTACACTTTTTTCAGATGGCCCTTTTGACCGGGGGGAAGTGAGACTTCATTGTAGTGCAGATTTCCTTTGCAAGCTTGCTTGGTTGGCCAAAAAGGGCGTATGCGTTTTTTCCTGAATATATTCAGGAAAAAACGCATACGCCCTTTTTGGCCAAGTGCATCATTGGGGACGTTCTGCCTCTTTTCCTATGCTTTCAATGCAATTCCAGTCTACCTCCTGAAATCGGTTTCCTGCAATTCTGCCTTGCTTTCAATGTTTCTTCATAGCCTTACCTCAATATATTTTTTGAAAATAGTTGGCCTTTATAACTCTGCAGTTTTTTGAATTGCAGTGGCCCTTAGCCCCACTTTTCAGCTCTTATTTTTGTGGTCTTGCCCCATAACCACAGGATTCCTTGAAGCCCTATTTTTCTTCTGGGGCACCTTGCTGTGCCTTTGGTTAATTCTTCTTACTGATGTGACATTAGAGTGACATGTGCCCATTGAAACTGCTACAGCTTGTTTCTCACTTGTTCCCCCTATTCCCATTCATCCTCTACACTAACTGCAGACTATGCGATACCAGAACTTAAAGGCATTGACTCCATGTGGGGATGTTGTTAGTAAAGCGGCTGGAATGTCGATCCGGAGCCCCAGGAGAGGAAAAATGAGGTGTGTTTTAGAAACCTTTCCCGATCATATGGTATACCATTCGCTGGGTTTCCCAAGCATGGTTTAGCTGTAGGAAGATTCCCTTCAACCTGGAGTGTTGGGACCCTTGGACTGAGTAGCATGAAGTATTGCATTAAACTTTCGGCAGTTGCTCACCAAAGCTCACCAATCCTCTCAGCCCCAAGTGTCCAGCCTTATGTCTTATCCAGCTGTGGGTTTATATGTGGTCAATCCAGGTTGCATCACAGCCCCTGAGCGAATTTTGTAAGAATTTTTCTCTCTTTCATTGTTTCAGCGTTTTGTTTTTAAAATTTATTTCTATAATGGGGTTTAGCTCATTTTCACTGCTGTGTTTGTGCCGCTCTGCACACACTTGATTCCCTTATGGAGATATATGAATACATGGGTTTTAAGATTCTTATTACTCAGATATATTTCTCTGCGGTGTATAGGGTGTGTTGAGGCCAGTTCATTGAGCAAGGTGTAGATCTTGTC
Organism: Grampus griseus; assembly: GCF_964374135.1. Lineage (NCBI taxonomy): Eukaryota > Metazoa > Chordata > Mammalia > Artiodactyla > Delphinidae > Grampus > Grampus griseus. Next base: position 52,623,535 of record NC_138997.1, read on the forward strand.
TAATACCTATTTGGTTTATTGAACGGTATCTGTGCTAATTTCAAACTCTGGTTTTATGCATCACCCCACCTCTCCTTTCCCCTTAAGCTGACATAAGTGTGTTTTCTAAATGTGAGACACTGTTCTGTTCTGTAATTCATTTCTTGTGCAGCCATATTTACCCTCCCTCTATAAGTGATATCTTATGATATGTTTCTTTTTCTGTTTGACTTATTTCAAGTAGTATTATCGGACCTAAATCCACTCTTTATCCTTCTACTAGCCTTATTACATTGATTTCATGGTGAAGAGATATTCCATTGTACATAAGTACCACATCTTCTTTATCCATTGTTCTCTTTCCTGGGATATTTAAGGTGTACTGAAGTTGAGGTTCTTGTAAACAGAGTAGCCCTAAACTGTGGTGTGCTTGTGTCTTGTTGATTTTTAGACTTCCCTAGATATACTCCCATGATTGGAAGTGTCCTATGCTCTGTAGCTCTGTTTTTTAGATGATTTAGGAACCACCATACACTTCTCCAGAGTGGCTCTCGGCAGTTCACACACTGCCCATCAGCGTATAAAGGCTCCCTGTTCTCCATGGCCTGTCCTGCATTTCTGGTTTTTACAAATTTTTAGGATGGCCCTTTTGACCGGTGGGAAGTGAGACTTCTTTGTTGTGCACATTTGCATTGCTTGCTTGCTTCGTTGCCCATAAAGTGCGTATGCGTTTTTTCCTGGATATAATCAGGAAAAAAACGCATACGCCCTTCTGGGCCAACTGCATCATTGTCGAAATTCTGCCGCTTTTCATGTGCATTAAAGACGAGTCCAATCTATCTCTTGAAATCTGTTTCTTGCAATTCTGTCTTGCATTCAGATCCTCTTCTTTGCCTTACCTCAACATATTTTTGGACATTAGTTTTCATTTATAACTCTGCAGGTTTGTGAATTGCAGTGACCCTGAGCTCCATTTTTTAAGTTGCTCTTTTGTGAGCTGGCCACAAACCCACAGGATTGCTTCAGGCCCTATTTTGGCTCCGGCGAGGCAGGCTGAGCCTTTCTTTAATTCTTATTCTTAATGGGAAATTAGAGTGATATGTGCCCGTCCAAACCCTTACAACTATTCTCTCATTGGTTCCCCCTCTTCCCATTCATCCTCCTCACAATTTGCAAAATGTGTGAAACAGAAGTTTAAATGTGCTGATTCTCCAAGTGGGGAGATTCTAAGTAACATGGCTGGAATGGTGAACAGGAGCACCAGGAGAGGATAAATGAGGTGCATTTTAGACACATCTCCCGATCACATGGTGTACAGTCCTCTGGGTTTTCCATGCATGTTTTAGCTGTAGGAAGATCCCTTGAACCTGCAGATTTGGGACCCATTGAATGGGTACCAGGTAGTATTACTTTAAAGGGTGTGCATTTCCTCACCCAACCTCACATTTCTCTTAGCGCAAACAGTTTCCAGCCTTATGTCTCATCCTGCTGTGGGTCTAGATGTGTTCAATCCATGTTGCATCACCGTCCCTGAGGAAAAGTTGTAAGAGGTTTTCTCTGTCTCTCTGTCGTTTATTTTTTTCAATTTATTACTATATTGGTTACAGCTGATTTTCAAAGCTCTGTTTCTTGCTGCTGTACATCCACTTGATTCACGTACAGAGAGACATCAATAAATTCTTTTTCAGATTCTTACCAGTCGTATATATTCTTTTCCGGTGACTTGAGTGTGCTGAGTGCAGTTCTTTTAGCTACCGTGTAGGCCTTGTTGATTATCAGTTTGGTATTTGGAATGGTATCTTTGCTAATTTCAACCTCCTGGATGATGCCTCACCCCTCCCCACCTTTCCCGTTTAGCAGCCTTATGCGTGTTTTCCACATATTTGACTATGTTTTTGTTTTGTAATTTATTTCATGTGTAGCCATTTTGGATTCCACCTTTAAGTGATATCTTATGATATGTGTCTTTTTCTTTTTGAATTCTGTCACTTAGAATGATCATACGTAACTCCTCCGGAGTTGTTACAACTGGCCATATTTCATTGATTTCCAGGCTGAATAATATTCCACTCTACCTAAGTACCACATCTCTATCCATTTTTTCCCTCCAGAGACATTTAAGTTATATCCTAGTCGAGGATCTTTTAAACAGAGAGGGGGTAAACATTGGGGTGCCTGTGTCCTCTCGATTTTTGTTTTTCCCAAGATATACGCCCATGAGTGCAAGTGCCCTATGCTCTGTAGCTCATTTTTTAGATGCTTTAGTAAACACAATACACTTCTCCAGAATGGCCGTTGGCAATATACATTTCCACTATAAGTCTCACAGGGCTCCCTCTTCTCGTTGCCCTGTCCTGCATTTCTGTTGTTTACGCTTTATGAGGATGGCTCTTCTGACTGATGCGAAGTGATATCTTTTGTAGTATTGACTTCCAGTGCCCACCTGTTTGGTTGGCTAAAAAAGTGTATGCCCTTTTCTTGAATATATACAGAAAAAAACGCATACACCCTTTTTGGCCAACTGCAATGTTGGCAATGTTCAGCTCCTTTTCTTGTGCTTAATGGCGAGTCCTTTCTACCTCCTCAAATCCCTTTCCTGCCATTCTCCCTTGCTTACAAGTCCTTTTCTCTGACTTTCCTCAAGACATTTTTCAGTGATGGATATTTTCAGCTCTGCAGTTTTGTGAATTTTACTGCCCCTGAGTTCCATTGTTCAACTTGTGTTTATGGGAACTGGCCACAAAGCAGCGGGATTTCCTCAAGCCCTATACTGTTTCCATGGGCAACCCTAGCCTTTGGTCAATTCGTCTTCCTGATTGGAAATTAGAGTGACATGTGCCTGTCTGAACACCTAGGACTTGTCTCTCATTGTTCCTCATCCTTCCGCTTCATCCTCTGGACAAATTCCAAACTGTACGCAACAGGATGTTGACAGTGCTGACATCTCCAAGTGAGGAGACTGTTAGTAAAGACGCTGGAGGGGTGAACCCGAGCACCAGGAGATGAGGAGATGAGATGCCTTTTCCAAACTCTTCCCGATCAGACGGTATACCATCCTCTGGGTGTGACAGACATGTTTTAGCAGTAGGAAGAGTCCCATTCATGTAAGGAGAACACCAGGGCTTTTTCAAAATCAGTGTCTCCCCGAAACCCAAACTGGGGAATTTTTTAAGCTACGGCTACACATATGTTCATTAAGGGCCTTGGGAAGTAGGCAGAGTCCAAACTTTAGATGATTGAAGTCTTCAGGGTCAGAAGCACTCACCACCAGCTTCCCTTAGGCTACACTTTAACTATCATTGATAGATGATGTCAATAAAAATATCTATTCTTTTTCAGATTATTTCCCCTTATAGGTTATTGCAAAATGTTGAGTGTAGTTCCCTGTGCTATACAGTAGTTCCTTGTTGATGATCTATTTTATACATAGCAGTGTGTATGTGTTAATTCCAAACTGTTAATTTATCCCTCCTCCCACCTTTCCCCTTTGGTAATAATAAATTATAAGATTTTATACTTCTCAGAAATGGGGGAGCTGAAAGAGAGGTATCATTTTCAATGGAAAAGCATTTAAAACAAGATTGAAGGTTTAACCAAGATTATTAGATGTACATCCTTGGAAAGAAATCACTTCGTTTCTCTAATATTGACCTGACAAATAAGACAAACCTTTTCACTGAACTTGCTTATAAAAAGTGATGGAAATATCAAATGGAAGTGTTAGAAACATCTTATTTTACCCGAGCCTTATACACTGTTCTATGTTAACTACAGTTTGGCTCACACATCTGTTCATTGAGGTTACAATAGTCTCAATTTCTGTTACTGATCCTCCAGAGTGGACCCCAACAAGTGTCCCCCTGCCCAGTGTCATTGGGGCCAACAGATCGAGACTGAGTTTGGTTCACAAGCAAAGGAAACTTTATATTTTGATCAGAGAATGGAGAGGTGAGAGCATGCACTACCCCGTGGGCTGTGGGCTGGGCTGGGCTGCTGTGTAGAGATCCTGTCAGAGTCAGTGGGAGGGAGGGAGGCGGCGGAGCTCTCGAGGGCCGGGTTGGCTGTAGCTCAGGCTCTATATCGTGGAGTCTGCACTGGGCCCCAGGAGCTGAGGTGTCGACCCAGCCATTCTGCACTAGGAAATCTGGTCTGAAGTGCCGAGTGTGGAACCTCTGCATGCGGGACCCTAGGAGCACGTGAAATTAGACAAAGCACAAAGGATAAAAAAGGTTAGACTTGACTTTATTGCCCAGATTCTATTTTTATCTCCCAGGGATTTTTAATGGGCTTTGCTGGGGACAAACCCCTCCTCTGTCTTTTGTCCCGTTCCTCATTCTTGGAGTGCTGAGGGTGCAGACCCTTCTTCTGTAACTGCTGAGTGCTGAGTTGGGAGCCCTCATACCCTGGGGCGAGGGTCAGAGCTTCTCCCCAGCAGCCTCCCGGTGACGTTGATTGTCCCCAGGCCCCCTGCCTCCCTGCTCGTCCACCTGAGCACCAGCATTGGAAGTGTTATAGATTCTAATGACCTTTAAGGGTCCAGGAAAGAGATGTGCAGAGACGCTGTGGGGGCCGGTTTCACCCCGCCCCACATTTGTTCGGCCACCTTAGGCTGACCGTTTCTGCCAGCCTAGATGCTCTGACCAGTAGTCTGCGCTTTCTTCAATTAGGCCCCTGAATTAACGTACAAACAGCACCAGGTGTCAGAGCCCTGCCCGCTCAACTCCCAGACAGTCCAGGGTCAGTGGTGATAAGGACCATGATGGCTACTGAGTCAACAGCCTTTTGAAGTAAACAGGAGTCCAGCCGGTCTTATTGGCCACCATCATCACGGTGTCTGTAGGCTTTTCTATGGTGACAGTGTGGTATACTGTTCCCCCGCCAAGATTATTAGCTCCCCTCTGGGTGCAGTAAGTCCTGCAAGCAGTAGTCTACTCTTTTGGGACACACCCTTGTTGTTTTATGAGAGAAACTCCAGGTCAAGTGATGTTCACACGAGTCGTCATGGTGCCCTGTTGCCCCCGGTTATCTCTCTGGATGTTGGAGTTGGAGGGCCTCCTCACTCGAGGTCGGTGTGCCCACGGAGCGAACCCTGCAACTTCAGGGCATGGTTGGTGGTTAGGATCACCACGTGGGGTCCTTTTCCCTTAGGAGGGAGGTGGCCTTTTGGGCTGCTGATTTCCAGGTTTTTAGATACCGCCAGTATCTTGGCCAGATGTGGCAGTGGGCCAAGCTCCTTAGTGACCGTAGTTTATCCTACCTGGATGGCATTCTTGCATTGTTCCATTTCAAGTGGTCCCAGTTTTTGCACTAATTCTCCAATGGCGATTCACCTTTCACCGGGAATGTAAAGGTCAAAGGGTTTAGCTAAATTAGGGAGTTCCAGGGCAAGGGTCTGAATTGACTGCTCTTTCCATTCTTGAAAGGCCACTTCTGGATTCTATTCAAAAGGATCATCATCTTTTCCTTTCAGTGTTTCATATAGAGGCCCAGCTAGTAGACTGTAGTTAGGGATCCAGAAGCAGCAAACCCTGGCCTCCCCAGGAACCCCTAAGCTGTCTTCTAGTTTTAGAAAGGGGTAAGGCTGAAAATGGTTTCTTCCCTTTCCTGGGATGGGCTTCTCTGACCTTGTGTGAGAATGAAGCCCAGGCAGGTCACCGCAGTCTGTGATATTTGAGCTTTTTCTTGGACAACTTCTATCCTTTATTGTCTTGGTAGTTCAGAGGCCTCCTTAGTAGGGCTGGCGATCAGAATGTCGTCTGCATATTGAAGGAGGGTTTCCTTTTCCAGAGGTAGAACTTTTAGGTCTTTAGCTAAGCTTTCCCCAAAGACGGTGTGGGAATTTTTGCACCCTTGGGGCCAGACGGCCCGGAAGTATTGTTTTAGTTGTATGTTGAGTCCTGCCACTCACAAGCCAAAATTTCTTGTGACTCTGGGACTAATGGAATACAAAAGAAGGCATCATTGAAGACTAATACAGAATACCATGTCCTGGTGGTTGGTAGAATGACCAGCAGGGTGTAGGAATTAGGAGCAACTGGAGGTATATCCTCAGTGGCTTCACTGACTGTCCTGACATCCTTTACCAGGTCCCCAGCAGCCCATGGGGCTCTCGTGGTCAGACCAATCCCAGAATATGGAGCTCACCTGGGCAGGTACCCCACCCCCACCCCAGCCCACGGGGCTCTTGTGATCAGGCCCCTCCCAGGATACAGATCTACCCTTGCAGGTACTGTGGCAGGGCTGGGCACACAGGAACCGTGCACATAGCCCTCATTGCAGAGCACCCCCAGCTCACCTGTCACTCAGAGCTGACACAGAGCACCTCAGAGCAGGACTTGAACTAACAAACAGCAGCTGCGACAGGTCTGTGACCCTGGGCATCACTCCGTGAGGCCTCCCTCCACCTGGTCTTCCAGAGACTTCCACTGCACCCGGGGCACCAGGCCTCTGTCTCCAACCACCACCCACCCCTCCTCTCCCTGACTCCTGGGTTCCTCTCATTAGGAGAGGGTTTTCTTGAAGTTGTCTCCCACTCATGGGCCAGATAAAATGATTAGAAAACAAGCCAAAGCTGCAGCCCCTTGTCTATCCTGACTCTCAGGAGCCCACACCTGTTCCTTGGACCTGGCCGGTTCAGCAAGTTCCATTTTCTGCAACTGTGAGTCCCTGAGGGGTGATGATTGGCTGACCTGGGCAGCCTTACCGTGCCGGCCAGCCCTCCCCAGGTGTGCCTGGGTTGAGATCAATATAAATACCACTCCAGGCAGCAAGAGCCCCTGCAGCCGTGCCTGACACCATTTTCTTTGCCCTGTCAGCAGTCTCGGGGCTGGGCTGGTGGGAGGGAGTGAGAGGCCACGGCTTTGTGGGTGGCCCAGTGTGAGTGGGGCTCTGCTGGACTTTCTGCAGCAGTTGCCAGGCTGCCACCTGCTAAAGAAGAGGATGTGTCACCCATACCTGCTGCTGGAATTTCTCCCTGGGCAGAAGTGAGGAAGGAAAAAAGCAGTGGGGGCAGGGACAGGACGGGTATCTCAGGCAGGGAAATGGAAATCTTCCAGAAGAGCACCCAGGGCCAGGACCATCCTGGCTGGCCTGCAGGCACCAAGTCGGCTGGCATGCTGTCACTCGTGTGGCTCTATGGCCCTTCCTCTAGGCTTTCAAGTCCTTGTATATATTCAGGTGTTTTACCTGGGACGGGTGGGAATAGTTCAGCAACAACTGGCCTGGGGCTCAGATCACGTTTACTCACAGATGCCTCGGCACGGTGCCCCAGCTTTGCAATGAGGACGCTTGTTGCGTGGGGGCTGCTGGCTGAATGGGAGATGATTCCCCACCACTGACCAACTTCAGAATTGTTTACAACTGGAGCAAGTGCCCTGATACGGTTTTCCTCTGTGTAACTGGTGGGTTCTGTGTTTTTTTCTCTTTTTCGTTTTTGGTTCAAGGTAGATTTTATTCCTCTTTTTTGTATTTACAGATATAAGCATGGAAATAATTTATTCATATAAATACATGTATGTGCAGGGAATAATTGTTTTTTCTGTTTTATTTTTTAAATTTTATTTCTTTTTAATTTTGAATTTTATTTTATATTTTTATACAGCAGGTTCTTATTGGTTATCTATTTTATACATATAAATGTATACATGCCAATCCCAGTCTCTCAACTCCTCCCACCACCACCCCCCCAACAGCTTTCCCCCCTTGTTGTCCATACGTTTGTTGTCTACATCTGTTGCTCTATTTATGCCTTGCAAAATGGTTAATCTGTACAGTTTTTCTAGGTTCCACATATATGCATGAATATACAAGATTTGTTTTTCTCTTTCTGACTTACTTCACTCTGTATGACAGTCTCTAGATCCATCGACGTCTCTACAAATGACCCAATTTCATTCCTTTTCATGGCTTAGTAATATTCCATTTTATATATGTACCACAGCTTTATGCATTCGTCTGTCTGTGGGCATTTAGGTTGCTTCCATTACCTATATTGTAAATAGTGATGCAATGAACATTGCGGTGAATGACTCTTTTTGATTTATGGTTTTGTCTGGGTATATGTCCAGTACTGGGATTGCTGTATCATATGGTAATTCTATTGTTAGTTTCTTAAGAAATTCTATATTGTTCTCCATAATGACTGTATCAATTTATATTCCCAACAATAGTGGAAGAGGGTTCCTTTTCTCCACACCCTTTCCAGCATTTTTTGTTTGTAGATTTTCAATGATGCCTATTCTACAAGGTGTGAGGTGACACCTCATTGTTGAATCCATTTCGTTGAGCAAGGGGTACGTCTTGTCTATTAAATATTTAGCTTATGGAACGGTATCTGTGCTAATTTCAAACTCTGCTTTTATGCAGCACCCCAACTCACCTTCCCCTTAAGCAAGCATAAGTTGGTTTTCTAAATTTGAGACCATGTTCTGTTTTGTAATTCAGTTCATGTGTAGCCAAGTTCACATTCCGTGTATTAGTGATACCTTATGATGTTTCTTTTTCTGTGTGACTTATTTCACTTAGAATCATCGTGCCTCAATCCACTCATTATGCTGGTACGGGCCTGGTGACATAGATTTCATTGCTGAGTGGTATTCTGTTGTACATAAGTACCGCAACTTCTTTATCCATTATTTGCTCTCTGAGATATTTAACTTGTGCCGCAGAACAGATTCCTGTAAAAAGAGCCGTCCCAAATTATGGGGTGGCTGTGTCTTTTTGATTTTAATTTCCCTAAGCTATAGGACCATAAGTGGAAGTGCCCTAGGCTCTGTTGCTTTGTTTTTTAGATGTTTCAGGAAACACCATACACTTCTCCCGAGTGTCTGTTGGCAATTTACATCCCGCCCATCAGCATAACAAGGTTCCCAGTTCTCCATGGCCTGTCCTGCCTTTCTGGATTTTACACTTTTTTCAGATGGCCCTTTTGACCGGGGGGAAGTGAGACTTCATTGTAGTTCAGATTTCCTTTGCAAGCTTGCTTGGTTGGCCAAAAAGGGCGTATGCGTTTTTTCCTGAATATATTCAGGAATAAACGCATACGCACTTTTTGGCCAAGTGCATCATTGTGGACGTTCTGCCTCTTTTCCTATGCTTTCAATGCAATTCCAGTCTACCTCCTGAAATCGGTTTCCTGCAATTCTGCCCCGCTTTCAAGTCCTCTTGGCAGCCTTACTTCAGTATATTTTTGGACGATAGCTGTCATTTATAACTCTGCACGTTTGTGAATTACAGTGCCCCTGAGCTCCTTTCTTCAACTCGCTTTCTTTTGAGCTGGCCGCAACACTGCAGGATGGCTTCAGGCCCTAATCTGGTTCCGGCACGGCACGCTGAGCCTTTGGTTAATTCCTCTTCCTGGTGGGAAATGAGAGTTAAATTTGCCCGTCCAGACACCTCCAGCTAGTCTCTCATTGGTTCTCCCTATTCCTGTTCATCTTCCGCAGAAATTGCAAACTGGGCCAAACAGGAGGTTAAAGTCGCTGACTCTCCAAGTGGGGAGAGTGTTAGTAAAGCGTCTGGAATATTGCACCCGAGTACCAGGGGAGGAAAACTGAGACATATTTGAACACGTCTCCCATTCACACAGTTGATCATACTCTGGGTTCCACATGCATGTTTTAGCTGAAGGAAGAATACCTTAAACGTGGGTAGTTGAAACCTGTGGAATGGGTACCATGCAATATGACTTCAAAGGGTCTTCATTTGCTCACCGAAACTCTCCAATCCTATCACTGCTGCGTTTATGCCCCTGTACACATGCTTGATTCTCTTTCGGAGACATAGCAATCCATAGGTTTTAAGATACTTACTAGTCAGCTACATACTTAGGCGTTTAATATGCGGAGTTGAGTCCATTTCGTTGAACAAGGAGTAGATCTTGTCTATTCCATATTTGGCTTAAGGAACTTTATCTGTGCTCATTTCAATCTCTGGTTTTATGCAGCACCCCAACTCACCTTTCCCCTTAAGCAAGCATAAGTTGGTTTTCTAAATTTGAGACCCTGTTCTGTTCTGTAATTCAGTTCCTGTGTAGCCAAGTTTACATTCCGTGTATTACTGATATCTTATGATGTTTCTTTTTCTGTGTGACTTATTTCAGTTAGAATCATCATACCTGAATCCACTCATTGTGCTGCTAAGGGCCTGATGACATAGATTTCATTGCTGAGTGATATTGCTTTGTAAGTAAATACCACAACTTCTTTATCCATTTTTCACTTTCTGCGATGTTGAACTTGTACTGTAAACAAGGGTCTTGTAAACAGAGGCGTCCCAAACTTTGGGGTCGCTGTGTCTTTTTGATTTTAATTTCCCTAAGCTATAGGACCATAAGTGGAAGTGCCCTAGGCTCTGTTGCTTTGTTTTTTAGATGTTTCAGGAAACACCATACACTTCTCCCGAGTGTCTGTTGGCAATTTACATCCCGCCCATCAGCATAACAAGGCTCCCAGTTCTCCATGGCCTGTCCTGCCTTTCTGGATTTTACACTTTTTTCAGATGGCCCTTTTGACCGGGGGGAAGTGAGACTTCATTGTAGTGCAGATTTCCTTTGCAAGCTTGCTTGGTTGGCCAAAAAGGGCGTATGCGTTTTTTCCTGAATATATTCAGGAAAAAACGCATACGCCCTTTTTGACCAAGTGCATCATTGTGGACGTTCTGCCTCTTTTCCTATGCTTTCAATGCAATTCCAGTCTACCTCCTGAAATCGGTTTCCTGCAATTCTGCCCCGCTTTCAAGTCCTCTTGGCAGCCTTACTTCAGTATATTTTTGGACGATAGCTGTCATTTATAACTCTGCAGGTTTGTGAATTACAGTGCCCCTGAGCTCCTTTCTTCAACTCGCTTTCTTGTGACCTGGCCGCAAAACCGCAGGATGGCTTCAGGCCCTAATCTGGTTCCGGCACGGCACGCTGAGCCTTTGGTTATTTCCTCTTCCTGGTGGGAAATGAGAGTTAAATTTGCCCGTCCAGACACCTCCAGCTAGTCTCTCATTGGTTCTCGCTATTCCTGTTCATCTTCCGCAGAAATTGCAAACTGGGCCAAACAGGAGGTTAAAGGCGCTGACTCTCCAAGTGGGGAGAGTGTTAGTAAAGCATCTGGAATGTTGCACCCGAGTACCAGGGGAGGAAAACTGACACATATTTGAACACGTCTCCCGTTCACACGGTTGATCATACTCTGGGTTCCACATGCATGTTTTAGCTGAAGCAAGAATACCTTAAACGTGGGTAGTTGAAACCTGTGGAATGGGTACCATGCAATATGACTTCAAAGGGTCTTCATTTGCTCACCGAACCTCTCCAATCCTATCACTGCTGCGTTTATGCCCCTGTACACACGCTTGATTCTCTTTTGGAGACATAGCAATCCATAGGTTTTAAGATACTTACTAGTCAGGTACATTCTTAGGCGATTAATATGCGGTGTTGAGTCCATTTCGTTGAGCAAGGAGTAGCTCTTGTCTATTCCATATTTGGCTTAAGGAACTTTATCTATGCTCATTTCAATCTCTGGTTTTATGCAGCACCCCAACTCACCTTTCCCCTTAAGCAAGCATAAGTTGGTTTTCTAAATTTGAGACCCCGTTCTGTTTTGGAATTCAGTTCCTGTGTAGCCAAGTTTACATTCCATGTATTAGTGATATCTTATGATGTTTCTTTTTCTGTGTGACTTATTTCAGTTAGAATCATCGTACCTGAATCCACTCTTTATGCTGCTACGGGCCTGATGACATAGATTTCATTGCTGAGTGATACTGCATTGTACGTAAGTACCACAAGTTCTTTATCCATTTTTCACTTTCTGTGATATTGAACTTGTACGGTAAACGAGGTTCTTGTAAACAGAGGCGTCCCAAACTTTGGGGTGGCTGTGTCTTTTTGATTTTAATTTCCCTAAGCTATAGGACCATAAGTGGAAGTGCCCTAGGCTCTGTTGCTTTGTTTTTTAGATGTTTCAGGAAACACCATACACTTCTCCCGAGTGTCTGTTGGCAATTTACATCCCGCCCATCAGCATAACAAGGCTCCCAGTTCTCCATGGCCTGTCCTGCCTTTCTGGATTTTACACTTTTTTCAGATGGCCCTTTTGACCGGGGGGAAGTGAGACTTCATTGTAGTTCAGATTTCCTTTGCAAGCTTGCTTGGTTGGCCAAAAAGGGCGTATGCGTTTTTTCCTGAATATATTCAGGAATAAACGCATACGCACTTTTTGGCCAAGTGCATCATTGTGGACGTTCTGCCTCTTTTCCTATGCTTTCAATGCAATTCCAGTCTACCTCCTGAAATCGGTTTCCTGCAATTCTGCCCCGCTTTCAAGTCCTCTTGGCAGCCTTACTTCAGTATATTTTTGGACGATAGCTGTCATTTATAACTCTGCACGTTTGTGAATTACAGTGCCCCTGAGCTCCTTTCTTCAACTCGCTTTCTTTTGAGCTGGCCGCAACACTGCAGGATGGCTTCAGGCCCTAATCTGGTTCCGGCACGGCACGCTGAGCCTTTGGTTAATTCCTCTTCCTGGTGGGAAATGAGAGTTAAATTTGCCCGTCCAGACACCTCCAGCTAGTCTCTCATTGGTTCTCCCTATTCCTGTTCATCTTCCGCAGAAATTGCAAACTGGGCCAAACAGGAGGTTAAAGTCGCTGACTCTCCAAGTGGGGAGAGTGTTAGTAAAGCGTCTGGAATATTGCACCCGAGTACCAGGGGAGGAAAACTGAGACATATTTGAACACGTCTCCCATTCACACAGTTGATCATACTCTGGGTTCCACATGCATGTTTTAGCTGAAGGAAGAATACCTTAAACGTGGGTAGTTGAAACCTGTGGAATGGGTACCATGCAATATGACTTCAAAGGGTCTTCATTTGCTCACCGAAACTCTCCAATCCTATCACTGCTGCGTTTATGCCCCTGTACACACGCTTGATTCTCTTTTGGAGACATAGCAATCCATAGGTTTTAAGATACTTACTAGTCAGCTACATACTTAGGCGTTTAATATGCGGAGTTGAGTCCATTTCGTTGAACAAGGAGTAGATCTTGTCTATTCCATATTTGGCTTAAGGAACTTTATCTGTGCTCATTTCAATCTCTGGTTTTATGCAGCACCCCAACTCACCTTTCCCCTTAAGCAAGCATAAGTTGGTTTTCTAAATTTGAGACCCTGTTCTGTTCTGTAATTCAGTTCCTGTGTAGCCAAGTTTACATTCCGTGTATTACTGATATCTTATGATGTTTCTTTTTCTGTGTGACTTATTTCAGTTAGAATCATCATACCTGAATCCACTCATTGTGCTGCTAAGGGCCTGATGACATAGATTTCATTGCTGAGTGATATTGCTTTGTAAGTAAATACCACAACTTCTTTATCCATTTTTCACTTTCTGCGATGTTGAACTTGTACTGTAAACAAGGGTCTTGTAAACAGAGGCGTCCCAAACTTTGGGGTCGCTGTGTCTTTTTGATTTTAATTTCCCTAAGCTATAGGACCATAAGCGGAAGTGCCCTAGGCTCTGTTGCTTTGTTTTTTAGATGTTTCAGGAAACACCATACACTTCTCCCGAGTGTCTGTTGGCAATTTACATCCCGCCCATCAGCATAACAAGGTTCCCAGTTCTCCATGGCCTGTCCTGCCTTTCTGGATTTTACACTTTTTTCAGATGGCCCTTTTGACCGGGGGGAAGTGAGACTTCATTGTAGTGCAGATTTCCTTTGCAAGCTTGCTTGGTTGGCCAAAAAGGGCGTATGCGTTTTTTCCTGAATATATTCAGGAAAAAACGCATACGCCCTTTTTGACCAAGTGCATCATTGTGGACGTTCTGCCTCTTTTCCTATGCTTTCAATGCAATTCCAGTCTACCTCCTGAAATCGGTTTCCTGCAATTCTGCCCCGCTTTCAAGTCCTCTTGGCAGCCTTACTTCAGTATATTTTTGGACGATAGCTGTCATTTATAACTCTGCAGGTTTGTGAATTACAGTGCCCCTGAGCTCCTTTCTTCAACTCGCTTTCTTGTGACCTGGCCGCAAAACCGCAGGATGGCTTCAGGCCCTAATCTGGTTCCGGCACGGCACGCTGAGCCTTTGGTTATTTCCTCTTCCTGGTGGGAAATGAGAGTTAAATTTGCCCGTCCAGACACCTCCAGCTAGTCTCTCATTGGTTCTCCCTATTCCTGTTCATCTTCCGCAGAAATTGCAAACTGGGCCAAACAGGAGGTTAAAGGCGCTGACTCTCCAAGTGGGGAGAGTGTTAGTAAAGCATCTGGAATGTTGCACCCGAGTACCAGGGGAGGAAAACTGACACATATTTGAACACGTCTCCCGTTCACACGGTTGATCATACTCTGGGTTCCACATGCATGTTTTAGCTGAAGCAAGAATACCTTAAACGTGGGTAGTTGAAACCTGTGGAATGGGTACCATGCAATATGACTTCAAAGGGTCTTCATTTGCTCACCGAAACTCTCCAATCCTATCACTGCTGCGTTTATGCCCCTGTACACATGCTTGATTCTCTTTCGGAGACATAGCAATCCATAGGTTTTAAGATACTTACTAGTCAGCTACATACTTAGGCGTTTAATATGCGGAGTTGAGTCCATTTCGTTGAACAAGGAGTAGATCTTGTCTATTCCATATTTGGCTTAAGGAACTTTATCTGTGCTCATTTCAATCTCTGGTTTTATGCAGCACCCCAACTCACCTTTCCCCTTAAGCAAGCATAAGTTGGTTTTCTAAATTTGAGACCCTGTTCTGTTCTGTAATTCAGTTCCTGTGTAGCCAAGTTTACATTCCGTGTATTACTGATATCTTATGATGTTTCTTTTTCTGTGTGACTTATTTCAGTTAGAATCATCATACCTGAATCCACTCATTGTGCTGCTAAGGGCCTGATGACATAGATTTCATTGCTGAGTGATATTGCTTTGTAAGTAAATACCACAACTTCTTTATCCATTTTTCACTTTCTGCGATGTTGAACTTGTACTGTAAACAAGGGTCTTGTAAACAGAGGCGTCCCAAACTTTGGGGTCGCTGTGTCTTTTTGATTTTAATTTCCCTAAGCTATAGGACCATAAGTGGAAGTGCCCTAGGCTCTGTTGCTTTGTTTTTTAGATGTTTCAGGAAACACCATACACTTCTCCCGAGTGTCTGTTGGCAATTTACATCCCGCCCATCAGCATAACAAGGCTCCCAGTTCTCCATGGCCTGTCCTGCCTTTCTGGATTTTACACTTTTTTCAGATGGCCCTTTTGACCGGGGGGAAGTGAGACTTCATTGTAGTGCAGATTTCCTTTGCAAGCTTGCTTGGTTGGCCAAAAAGGGCGTATGCGTTTTTTCCTGAATATATTCAGGAAAAAACGCATACGCCCTTTTTGACCAAGTGCATCATTGTGGACGTTCTGCCTCTTTTCCTATGCTTTCAATGCAATTCCAGTCTACCTCCTGAAATCGGTTTCCTGCAATTCTGCCCCGCTTTCAAGTCCTCTTGGCAGCCTTACTTCAATATATTTTTGGACGATAGCTGTCATTTATAACTCTGCAGGTTTGTGAATTACAGTGCCCCTGAGCTCCTTTCTTCAACTCGCTTTCTTGTGACCTGGCCGCAAAACCGCAGGATGGCTTCAGGCCCTAATCTGGTTCCGGCACGGCACGCTGAGCCTTTGGTTATTTCCTCTTCCTGGTGGGAAATGAGAGTTAAATTTGCCCGTCCAGACACCTCCAGCTAGTCTCTCATTGGTTCTCGCTATTCCTGTTCATCTTCCGCAGAAATTGCAAACTGGGCCAAACAGGAGGTTAAAGGCGCTGACTCTCCAAGTGGGGAGAGTGTTAGTAAAGCATCTGGAATGTTGCACCCGAGTACCAGGGGAGGAAAACTGACACATATTTGAACACGTCTCCCGTTCACACGGTTGATCATACTCTGGGTTCCACATGCATGTTTTAGCTGAAGCAAGAATACCTTAAACGTGGGTAGTTGAAACCTGTGGAATGGGTACCATGCAATATGACTTCAAAGGGTCTTCATTTGCTCACCGAACCTCTCCAATCCTATCACTGCTGCGTTTATGCCCCTGTACACATGCTTGATTCTCTTTTGGAGACATAGCAATCCATAGGTTTTAAGATACTTACTAGTCAGGTACATTCTTAGGCGATTAATATGCGGTGTTGAGTCCATTTCGTTGAGCAAGGAGTAGCTCTTGTCTATTCCATATTTGGCTTAAGGAACTTTATCTATGCTCATTTCAATCTCTGGTTTTATGCAGCACCCCAACTCACCTTTCCCCTTAAGCAAGCATAAGTTGGTTTTCTAAATTTGAGACCCCGTTCTGTTTTGGAATTCAGTTCCTGTGTAGCCAAGTTTACATTCCATGTATTAGTGATATCTTATGATGTTTCTTTTTCTGTGTGACTTATTTCAGTTAGAATCATCGTACCTGAATCCACTCTTTATGCTGCTACGGGCCTGATGACATAGATTTCATTGCTGAGTGATACTGCATTGTACGTAAGTACCACAAGTTCTTTATCCATTTTTCACTTTCTGTGATATTGAACTTGTACGGTAAACGAGGTTCTTGTAAACAGAGGCGTCCCAAACTTTGGGGTGGCTGTGTCTTTTTGATTTTAATTTCCCTAAGCTATAGGACCATAAGTGGAAGTGCCCTAGGCTCTGTTGCTTTGTTTTTTAGATGTTTCAGGAAACACCATACACTTCTCCCGAGTGTCTGTTGGCAATTTACATCCCGCCCATCAGCATAACAAGGCTCCCAGTTCTCCATGGCCTGTCCTGCCTTTCTGGATTTTACACTTTTTTCAGATGGCCCTTTTGACCGGGGGGAAGTGAGACTTCATTGTAGTTCAGATTTCCTTTGCAAGCTTGCTTGGTTGGCCAAAAAGGGCGTATGCGTTTTTTCCTGAATATATTCAGGAATAAACGCATACGCACTTTTTGGCCAAGTGCATCATTGTGGACGTTCTGCCTCTTTTCCTATGCTTTCAATGCAATTCCAGTCTACCTCCTGAAATCGGTTTCCTGCAATTCTGCCCCGCTTTCAAGTCCTCTTGGCAGCCTTACTTCAGTATATTTTTGGACGATAGCTGTCATTTATAACTCTGCACGTTTGTGAATTACAGTGCCCCTGAGCTCCTTTCTTCAACTCGCTTTCTTTTGAGCTGGCCGCAACACTGCAGGATGGCTTCAGGCCCTAATCTGGTTCCGGCACGGCACGCTGAGCCTTTGGTTAATTCCTCTTCCTGGTGGGAAATGAGAGTTAAATTTGCCCGTCCAGACACCTCCAGCTAGTCTCTCATTGGTTCTCCCTATTCCTGTTCATCTTCCGCAGAAATTGCAAACTGGGCAAAACAGGAGGTTAAAGTCGCTGACTCTCCAAGTGGGGAGAGTGTTAGTAAAGCGTCTGGAATATTGCACCCGAGTACCAGGGGAGGAAAACTGAGACATATTTGAACACGTCTCCCATTCACACAGTTGATCATACTCTGGGTTCCACATGCATGTTTTAGCTGAAGGAAGAATACCTTAAACGTGGGTAGTTGAAACCTGTGGAATGGGTACCATGCAATATGACTTCAAAGGGTCTTCATTTGCTCACCGAAACTCTCCAATCCTATCACTGCTGCGTTTATGCCCCTGTACACACGCTTGATTCTCTTTTGGAGACATAGCAATCCATAGGTTTTAAGATACTTACTAGTCAGCTACATACTTAGGCGTTTAATATGCGGAGTTGAGTCCATTTCGTTGAACAAGGAGTAGATCTTGTCTATTCCATATTTGGCTTAAGGAACTTTATCTGTGCTCATTTCAATCTCTGGTTTTATGCAGCACCCCAACTCACCTTTCCCCTTAAGCAAGCATAAGTTGGTTTTCTAAATTTGAGACCCTGTTCTGTTCTGTAATTCAGTTCCTGTGTAGCCAAGTTTACATTCCGTGTATTACTGATATCTTATGATGTTTCTTTTTCTGTGTGACTTATTTCAGTTAGAATCATCATACCTGAATCCACTCATTGTGCTGCTAAGGGCCTGATGACATAGATTTCATTGCTGAGTGATATTGCTTTGTAAGTAAATACCACAACTTCTTTATCCATTTTTCACTTTCTGCGATGTTGAACTTGTACTGTAAACAAGGGTCTTGTAAACAGAGGCGTCCCAAACTTTGGGGTCGCTGTGTCTTTTTGATTTTAATTTCCCTAAGCTATAGGACCATAAGCGGAAGTGCCCTAGGCTCTGTTGCTTTGTTTTTTAGATGTTTCAGGAAACACCATACACTTCTCCCGAGTGTCTGTTGGCAATTTACATCCCGCCCATCAGCATAACAAGGTTCCCAGTTCTCCATGGCCTGTCCTGCCTTTCTGGATTTTACACTTTTTTCAGATGGCCCTTTTGACCGGGGGGAAGTGAGACTTCATTGTAGTGCAGATTTCCTTTGCAAGCTTGCTTGGTTGGCCAAAAAGGGCGTATGCGTTTTTTCCTGAATATATTCAGGAAAAAACGCATACGCCCTTTTTGACCAAGTGCATCATTGTGGACGTTCTGCCTCTTTTCCTATGCTTTCAATGCAATTCCAGTCTACCTCCTGAAATCGGTTTCCTGCAATTCTGCCCCGCTTTCAAGTCCTCTTGGCAGCCTTACTTCAGTATATTTTTGGACGATAGCTGTCATTTATAACTCTGCAGGTTTGTGAATTACAGTGCCCCTGAGCTCCTTTCTTCAACTCGCTTTCTTGTGACCTGGCCGCAAAACCGCAGGATGGCTTCAGGCCCTAATCTGGTTCCGGCACGGCACGCTGAGCCTTTGGTTATTTCCTCTTCCTGGTGGGAAATGAGAGTTAAATTTGCCCGTCCAGACACCTCCAGCTAGTCTCTCATTGGTTCTCCCTATTCCTGTTCATCTTCCGCAGAAATTGCAAACTGGGCCAAACAGGAGGTTAAAGGCGCTGACTCTCCAAGTGGGGAGAGTGTTAGTAAAGCATCTGGAATGTTGCACCCGAGTACCAGGGGAGGAAAACTGACACATATTTGAACACGTCTCCCGTTCACACGGTTGATCATACTCTGGGTTCCACATGCATGTTTTAGCTGAAGCAAGAATACCTTAAACGTGGGTAGTTGAAACCTGTGGAATGGGTACCATGCAATATGACTTCAAAGGGTCTTCATTTGCTCACCGAACCTCTCCAATCCTATCACTGCTGCGTTTATGCCCCTGTACACACGCTTGATTCTCTTTTGGAGACATAGCAATCCATAGGTTTTAAGATACTTACTAGTCAGGTACATTCTTAGGCGATTAATATGCGGTGTTGAGTCCATTTCGTTGAGCAAGGAGTAGCTCTTGTCTATTCCATATTTGGCTTAAGGAACTTTATCTATGCTCATTTCAATCTCTGGTTTTATGCAGCACCCCAACTCACCTTTCCCCTTAAGCAAGCATAAGTTGGTTTTCTAAATTTGAGACCCCGTTCTGTTTTGGAATTCAGTTCCTGTGTAGCCAAGTTTACATTCCATGTATTAGTGATATCTTATGATGTTTCTTTTTCTGTGTGACTTATTTCAGTTAGAATCATCGTACCTGAATCCACTCTTTATGCTGCTACGGGCCTGATGACATAGATTTCATTGCTGAGTGATACTGCATTGTACGTAAGTACCACAAGTTCTTTATCCATTTTTCACTTTCTGTGATATTGAACTTGTACGGTAAACGAGGTTCTTGTAAACAGAGGCGTCCCAAACTTTGGGGTGGCTGTGTCTTTTTGATTTTAATTTCCCTAAGCTATAGGACCATAAGTGGAAGTGCCCTAGGCTCTGTTGCTTTGTTTTTTAGATGTTTCAGGAAACACCATACACTTCTCCCGAGTGTCTGTTGGCAATTTACATCCCGCCCATCAGCATAACAAGGCTCCCAGTTCTCCATGGCCTGTCCTGCCTTTCTGGATTTTACACTTTTTTCAGATGGCCCTTTTGACCGGGGGGAAGTGAGACTTCATTGTAGTTCAGATTTCCTTTGCAAGCTTGCTTGGTTGGCCAAAAAGGGCGTATGCGTTTTTTCCTGAATATATTCAGGAATAAACGCATACGCACTTTTTGGCCAAGTGCATCATTGTGGACGTTCTGCCTCTTTTCCTATGCTTTCAATGCAATTCCAGTCTACCTCCTGAAATCGGTTTCCTGCAATTCTGCCCCGCTTTCAAGTCCTCTTGGCAGCCTTACTTCAGTATATTTTTGGACGATAGCTGTCATTTATAACTCTGCACGTTTGTGAATTACAGTGCCCCTGAGCTCCTTTCTTCAACTCGCTTTCTTTTGAGCTGGCCGCAACACTGCAGGATGGCTTCAGGCCCTAATCTGGTTCCGGCACGGCACGCTGAGCCTTTGGTTAATTCCTCTTCCTGGTGGGAAATGAGAGTTAAATTTGCCCGTCCAGACACCTCCAGCTAGTCTCTCATTGGTTCTCCCTATTCCTGTTCATCTTCCGCAGAAATTGCAAACTGGGCAAAACAGGAGGTTAAAGTCGCTGACTCTCCAAGTGGGGAGAGTGTTAGTAAAGCGTCTGGAATATTGCACCCGAGTACCAGGGGAGGAAAACTGAGACATATTTGAACACGTCTCCCATTCACACAGTTGATCATACTCTGGGTTCCACATGCATGTTTTAGCTGAAGGAAGAATACCTTAAACGTGGGTAGTTGAAACCTGTGGAATGGGTACCATGCAATATGACTTCAAAGGGTCTTCATTTGCTCACCGAAACTCTCCAATCCTATCACTGCTGCGTTTATGCCCCTGTACACACGCTTGATTCTCTTTTGGAGACATAGCAATCCATAGGTTTTAAGATACTTACTAGTCAGCTACATACTTAGGCGTTTAATATGCGGAGTTGAGTCCATTTCGTTGAACAAGGAGTAGATCTTGTCTATTCCATATTTGGCTTAAGGAACTTTATCTGTGCTCATTTCAATCTCTGGTTTTATGCAGCACCCCAACTCACCTTTCCCCTTAAGCAAGCATAAGTTGGTTTTCTAAATTTGAGACCCTGTTCTGTTCTGTAATTCAGTTCCTGTGTAGCCAAGTTTACATTCCGTGTATTACTGATATCTTATGATGTTTCTTTTTCTGTGTGACTTATTTCAGTTAGAATCATCATACCTGAATCCACTCATTGTGCTGCTAAGGGCCTGATGACATAGATTTCATTGCTGAGTGATATTGCTTTGTAAGTAAATACCACAACTTCTTTATCCATTTTTCACTTTCTGCGATGTTGAACTTGTACTGTAAACAAGGGTCTTGTAAACAGAGGCGTCCCAAACTTTGGGGTCGCTGTGTCTTTTTGATTTTAATTTCCCTAAGCTATAGGACCATAAGCGGAAGTGCCCTAGGCTCTGTTGCTTTGTTTTTTAGATGTTTCAGGAAACACCATACACTTCTCCCGAGTGTCTGTTGGCAATTTACATCCCGCCCATCAGCATAACAAGGTTCCCAGTTCTCCATGGCCTGTCCTGCCTTTCTGGATTTTACACTTTTTTCAGATGGCCCTTTTGACCGGGGGGAAGTGAGACTTCATTGTAGTGCAGATTTCCTTTGCAAGCTTGCTTGGTTGGCCAAAAAGGGCGTATGCGTTTTTTCCTGAATATATTCAGGAAAAAACGCATACGCCCTTTTTGACCAAGTGCATCATTGTGGACGTTCTGCCTCTTTTCCTATGCTTTCAATGCAATTCCAGTCTACCTCCTGAAATCGGTTTCCTGCAATTCTGCCCCGCTTTCAAGTCCTCTTGGCAGCCTTACTTCAGTATATTTTTGGACGATAGCTGTCATTTATAACTCTGCAGGTTTGTGAATTACAGTGCCCCTGAGCTCCTTTCTTCAACTCGCTTTCTTGTGACCTGGCCGCAAAACCGCAGGATGGCTTCAGGCCCTAATCTGGTTCCGGCACGGCACGCTGAGCCTTTGGTTATTTCCTCTTCCTGGTGGGAAATGAGAGTTAAATTTGCCCGTCCAGACACCTCCAGCTAGTCTCTCATTGGTTCTCCCTATTCCTGTTCATCTTCCGCAGAAATTGCAAACTGGGCCAAACAGGAGGTTAAAGGCGCTGACTCTCCAAGTGGGGAGAGTGTTAGTAAAGCATCTGGAATGTTGCACCCGAGTACCAGGGGAGGAAAACTGACACATATTTGAACACGTCTCCCGTTCACACGGTTGATCATACTCTGGGTTCCACATGCATGTTTTAGCTGAAGCAAGAATACCTTAAACGTGGGTAGTTGAAACCTGTGGAATGGGTACCATGCAATATGACTTCAAAGGGTCTTCATTTGCTCACCGAACCTCTCCAATCCTATCACTGCTGCGTTTATGCCCCTGTACACACGCTTGATTCTCTTTTGGAGACATAGCAATCCATAGGTTTTAAGATACTTACTAGTCAGGTACATTCTTAGGCGATTAATATGCGGTGTTGAGTCCATTTCGTTGAGCAAGGAGTAGCTCTTGTCTATTCCATATTTGGCTTAAGGAACTTTATCTATGCTCATTTCAATCTCTGGTTTTATGCAGCACCCCAACTCACCTTTCCCCTTAAGCAAGCATAAGTTGGTTTTCTAAATTTGAGACCCCGTTCTGTTTTGGAATTCAGTTCCTGTGTAGCCAAGTTTACATTCCATGTATTAGTGATATCTTATGATGTTTCTTTTTCTGTGTGACTTATTTCAGTTAGAATCATCGTACCTGAATCCACTCTTTATGCTGCTACGGGCCTGATGACATAGATTTCATTGCTGAGTGATACTGCATTGTACGTAAGTACCACAAGTTCTTTATCCATTTTTCACTTTCTGTGATATTGAACTTGTACGGTAAACGAGGTTCTTGTAAACAGAGGCGTCCCAAACTTTGGGGTGGCTGTGTCTTTTTGATTTTAATTTCCCTAAGCTATAGGACCATAAGTGGAAGTGCCCTAGGCTCTGTTGCTTTGTTTTTTAGATGTTTCAGGAAACACCATACACTTCTCCCGAGTGTCTGTTGGCAATTTACATCCCGCCCATCAGCATAACAAGGCTCCCAGTTCTCCATGGCCTGTCCTGCCTTTCTGGATTTTACACTTTTTTCAGATGGCCCTTTTGACCGGGGGGAAGTGAGACTTCATTGTAATGCAGATTTCCTTTGCAAGCTTGCTTGGTTGGCCAAAAAGGGCCTATGCGTTTTTTCCTGAATATATTCAGGAAAAAACGCATATGCCCTTTTTGACCAAGTGCATCATTGTGGACGTTCTGCCTCTTTTCCTATGCTTTCAATGCAATTCCAGTCTACCTCCTGAAATCGGGTTCCTGCAATTCTGCCCAGCTTTCAAGTCCTCTTGGCAGCCTTACTTCAGTATATTTTTGGACGATAGCTGTCATTTATAACTCTGCAGGTTTGTGAATTACAGTGCCCCTGAGCTCCTTTCTTCAACTCGCTTTCTTGTGACCTGGCCGCAAAACCGCAGGATGGCTTCAGGCCCTAATCTGGTTCCGGCACGGCACGCTGAGCCTTTGGTTATTTCCTCTTCCTGGTGGGAAATGAGAGTTAAATTTGCCCGTCCAGACACCTCCAGCTAGTCTCTCATTGGTTCTCCCTATTCCTGTTCATCTTCCGCAGAAATTGCAAACTGGGCCAAACAGGAGGTTAAAGGCGCTGACTCTCCAAGTGGGGAGAGTGTTAGTAAAACATCTGGAATGTTGAACCCGAGTACCAGGGGAGGAAAACTGAGACATATTTGAACACGTCTCCCGTTCACACGGTTGATCATACTCTGGGTTCCACATGCATGTTTTAGCTGAAGGAAGAATACCTTAAACCTGGAGAGTTGAGACCCGTGTAATGGGTACCATGCAATATGACTTCAAAGGGTCTTCATTTGCTCACCGAAGCTCTCCAATCCTATCACTGCTGCGTTTATGCCCCTGTACACACGCTTGATTCTCTTTTGGAGACATAGCAATCCATAGGTTTTAAGATACTTACTAGTCAGGTACATTCTTAGGCGTTTAATATGGGGTGTTGAGTCCATTTCGTTGAGCAAGGAGTAGCTCTTGTCTATTCCATATTTGGCTTAAGGAACTTTATCTGTGCTCATTTCAATCTCTGGTTTTATGCAGCACCCCAACTCACCTTTCCCCTTAAGCAAGCATAAGTTGGTTTTCTAAATTTGAGACCCTGTTCTGTTCTGTAATTCAGTTCCTGTGTAGCCAAGTTTACATTCCGTGTATTACTGATATCTTATGATGTTTCTTTTTCTGTGTGACTTATTTCAGTTAGAATCATCGTACCTGAATCCACTCATTATGCTGATACGGGCCAGATGACATAGATTTCATTGCTGAGTGATACTGCTTTGTACATATGTACCACAAGTTCTTTATCCATTTTTCACTTTCTGTGATATTGAACTTGTACGGTAAACGAGGTTCTTGTAAGCAGAGGCGTCCCAAACTTTGGGGTGGCTGTGTCTTTTTGATTTTAATTTCCCTAAGCTATAGGACCATAAGTGGAAGTGCCCTAGGCTCTGTTGCTTTGTTTTTTAGATGTTTCAGGAAACACCATACACTTCTCCCGAGTGTCTGTTGGCAATTTACATCCAGCCCATCAGCATAACAAGGCTCCCAGTTCTCCATGGCCTGTCCTGCCTTTCTGGATTTTACACTTTCTTCAGATGGCCCTTTTGACCGGGGGGAAGTGAGACTTCATTGTAGTGCAGATTTCCTTTGCAAGCTTGCTTGGTTGGCCAAAAAGTGCGTATGCGTTTTTTCCTGAATATATTCAGGAAAAAACGCATACGTCCTTTTTGGCCAAGTGCATCATTGTGGACGTTCTCCCTCTTTTCCTATGCTTTCAATGCAATTCCAGTCTACCTCCTGAAATCGGTTTCCTGCAATTCTGCCCCGCTTTCAAGTCCTCTTGGCAGCCTTACTTCAGTATATTTTTGGACGATAGCTGTCATTTATAACTCTGCAGGTTTGTGAATTACAGTGCCCCTGAGCTCCTTTCTTCAACTCGCTTTCTTGTGACCTGGCCGCAAAACCGCAGGATGGCTTCAGGCCCTAATCTGGTTCCGGCACGGCACGCTGAGCCTTTGGTTATTTCCTCTTCCTGGTGGGAAATGAGAGTTAAATTTGCCCGTCCAGACACCTCCAGCTAGTCTCTCATTGGTTCTCCCTATTCCTGTTCATCTTCCGCAGAAATTGCAAACTGGGCCAAACAGGAGGTTAAAGGCGCTGACTCTCCAAGTGGGGAGAGTGTTAGTAAAGCATCTGGAATGTTGCACCCGAGTACCAGGGGAGGAAAACTGACACATATTTGAACACGTCTCCCGTTCACACGGTTGATCATACTCTGGGTTCCACATGCATGTTTTAGCTGAAGCAAGAATACCTTAAACGTGGGTAGTTGAAACCTGTGGAATGGGTACCATGCAATATGACTTCAAAGGGTCTTCATTTGCTCACCGAACCTCTCCAATCCTATCACTGCTGCGTTTATGCCCCTGTACACACGCTTGATTCTCTTTTGGAGACATAGCAATCCATAGGTTTTAAGATACTTACTAGTCAGGTACATTCTTAGGCGTTTAATATGCGGTGTTGAGTCCATTTCGTTGAGCAAGGAGTAGCTCTTGTCTATTCCATATTTGGCTTAAGGAACTTTATCTATGCTCATTTCAATCTCTGGTTTTATGCAGCACCCCAACTCACCTTTCCCCTTAAGCAAGCATAAGTTGGTTTTCTAAATTTGAGACCCTGTTCTGTTTTGGAATTCAGTTCCTGTGTAGCCAAGTTTACATTCCATGTATTAGTGATATCTTATGATGTTTCTTTTTCTGTGTGACTTATTTCAGTTAGAATCATCGTACCTGAATCCACTCTTTATGCTGCTACGGGCCTGATGACATAGATTTCATTGCTGAGTGATACTGCATTGTACGTAAGTACCACAAGTTCTTTATCCATTTTTCACTTTCAGTGATATTGAACTTGTACGGTAAACGAGGTTCTTGTAAACAGAGGCGTCCCAAACTTTGGGGTGGCTGTGTTTTTGATTTTAATTTCCCTAAGCTATAGGACCATAAGTGGAAGTGCCCTAGGCTCTGTTGCTTTGTTATTTAGATGTTTCAGGAAACACCATACACTTCTCCCGAGTGTCTGTTGGCAATTTACATCCCGCCCATCAGCATAACAAGGCTCCCAGTTCTCCATGGCCTGTCCTGCCTTTCTGGATTTTACACTTTTTTCAGATGGCCCTTTTGACCGGGGGGAAGTGAGACTTCATTGTAGTGCAGATTTCCTTTGCAAGCTTGCTTGGTTGGCCAAAAAGGGCGTATGCGTTTTTTCCTGAATATATTCAGGAAAAAACGCATACGCCCTTTTTGACCAAGTGCATCATTGTGGACCTTCTGCCTCTTTTCCTATGCTTTCAATGCAATTCCAGTCTACCTCCTGAAATCGGTTTCCTGCAATTCTGCACCGCTTTGAAGTCCTCTTGGCAGCCTTACTTCAGTATATTTTTGGACGATAGCTGTCATTTATAACTCTGCAGGTTTGTGAATTACAGTGCCCCTGAGCTCCTTTCTTCAACTCGCTTTCTTGTGACCTGGCCGCAAAACCGCAGGATGGCTTCAGGCCCTAATCTGTTTCCGGCACGGCACGCTGAGCCTTTGGTTATTTCCTCTTCCTGGTGGGAAATGAGAGTTAAATTTGCCCGTCCAGACACCTCCAGCTAGTCTCTCATTGGTTCTCCCTATTCCTGTTCATCTTCCGCAGAAATTGCAAACTGGGCCAAACAGGAGGTTAAAGGCGCTGACTCTCCAAGTGGGGAGAGTGTTAGTAAAGCATCTGGAATGTTGAACCCGAGTACCAGGGGAGGAAAACTGAGACATATTTGAACACGTCTCCCGTTCACACGGTTGATCATACTCTGGGTTCCACATGCATGTTTTAGCTGAAGGAAGAATACCTTAAACCTGGAGAGTTGAGACCCGTGTAATGGGTACCATGCAATATGACTTCAAAGGGTCTTCATTTGCTCACCGAAGCTCTCCAATCCTATCACTGCTGCGTTTATGCCCCTGTACACACGCTTGATTCTCTTTTGGAGACATAGCAATCCATAGGTTTTAAGATACTTACTAGTCAGGTACATTCTTAGGCGTTTAATATGGGGTGTTGAGTCCATTTCGTTGAGCAAGGAGTAGCTCTTGTCTATTCCATATTTGGCTTAAGGAACTTTATCTGTGCTCATTTCAATCTCTGGTTTTATGCAGCACCCCAACTCACCTTTCCCCTTAAGCAAGCATAAGTTGGTTTTCTAAATTTGAGACCCTGTTCTGTTCTGTAATTCAGTTCCTGTGTAGCCAAGTTTACATTCCGTGTATTACTGATATCTTATGATGTTTCTTTTTCTGTGAGACTTATTTCAGTTAGAATCATCATACCTGAATCCACTCATTGTGCTGCTAAGTGCCTGATGACATAGATTTCATTGCTGAGTGATATTGCTTTGTAAGTAAATACCACAACTTCTTTATCCATTTTTCACTTTCTGCGATGTTGAACTTGTACTGTAAACAAGGGTCTTGTAAACAGAGGCGTCCCAAACTTTGGGGTGGCTGTGTCATTTTGATTTTAATTTCCCTAAGCTATAGGACCATAAGTGGAAGTGCCCTAGGCTCTGTTGCTTTGTTTTTTAGATGTTTCAGGAAAAACCATACACTTCTCCCGAGTGTCTGTTGGCAATTTACATCCCGCCCATCAGCATAACAAGGCTCCCAGTTCTCCATGGCCTGTCCTGCCTTTCTGGATTTTACACTTTTTTCAGATGACCCTTTTGACCGGGGGGAAGTGAGACTTCATTGTAGTGCAGATTTCCTTTGCAAGCTTGCTTGGTTGGCCTAAAAGGGCGTATGCGTTTTTTCCTGAATATATTCAGGAAAAAACGCATACGCACTTTTTGACCAAGTGCATCATTGTGGACGTTCTGCCTCTTTTCCTATGCTTTCAATGCAATTCCAGTCTACCTCCTGAAATCGGTTTCCTGCAATTCTGCCCCGCTTTCAAGTCCTCTTGGCAGCCTTACTTCAGTATATTTTTGGACGATAGCTGTCATTTATAACTCTGCAGGTTTGTGAATTACAGTGCCCCTGAGCTCCTTTCTTCAACTCGCTTTCTTGTGACCTGGCCGCAACACCGCAGGATGGCTTCAGGCCCTAATCTGGTTCCGGCACGGCACGCTGAGCCTTTGGTTATTTCCTCTTCCTGGTGGGAAATGAGAGTTAAATTTGCCCGTCCAGACACCTCCAGCTAGTCTCTCATTGGTTCTCCCTATTCCTGTTCATCTTCCGCAGAAATTGCAAACTGGGCCAAACAGGAGGTTAAAGGCGCTGACTCTCCAAGTGGGGAGAGTGTTAGTAAAGCATCTGGAATGTTGCACCCGAGTACCAGGGGAGGAAAACTGACACATATTTGAACACGTCTCCCGTTCACACGGTTGATCATACTCTGGGTTCCACATGCATGTTTTAGCTGAAGCAAGAATACCTTAAACGTGGGTACTTGAAACCTGTGGAATGGGTACCATGCAATATGACTTCAAAGGGTCTTCATTTGCTCACCGAACCTCTCCAATCCTATCACTGCTGCGTTTATGCCCCTGTACACACGCTTGATTCTCTTTTGGAGACATAGCAATCCATAGGTTTTAAGATACTTACTAGTCAGGTACATTCTTAGGCATTTAATACGGGGTATTGAGTCCATTTCGTTGAGCAAGGAGTAGCTCTTGTCTATTCCATATTTGGCTTAAGGAACATTATCTGTGCTCATTTCAATCTCTGGTTTTATGCAGCACCCCAAATCACCTTTCCCCTTAAGCAAGCATAAGTTGGTTTTCTAAATATGAGACCCTGTTCTGTTTTGGAATTCAGTTCCTGTGTAGCCAAGTTTACATTCCATGTATTAGTGATATCTTATGATGTTTCTTTTTCTGTGTGACTTATTTCAGTTAGAATCATCGTACCTGAATCCACTCATTATGCTGCTACGGGACTGATGACATAGATTTCATTGCTGAGTGATAGTGCATTGTACGTAAGTACCACAATTTCTTTATCCATTTTACACTTTCTGCGATATTGAACTTGTACGGTAAACGAGCTTCTTGTAAACAGAGGCGTCCCAAACTTTGGGGTGGCTGTATATTTTTGATTTTAATTTCCCTAAGCTATAGGACCATAAGTGGAAATGCCCTAGGCTCTGTTGCTTTGTTTTTTAGATGTTTCAGGAAACACCATACACTTCTCCCGAGTGTCTGTTGGCAATTTACATCCCGCCCATCAGCATAACAAGGCTCCCAGTTCTCCATGGCCTGTCCTGCCTTTCTGGATTTTACACTTTCTTCAGATGGCCCTTTTGACCGGGGGGAAGTGAGACTTCATTGTAGTTCAGATTTCCTTTGCAAGCTTCCTTGGTTGGCCAAAAAGGGCGTATGCGTTTTTTCCTGAATATATTCAGGAAAAAACGCATACGCCCTTTTTGGCCAAGTGCATCATTGTGGACGTTCTGCCTCTTTTCCTATGCTTTCAATGCAATTCCAGTCTACCTCCTGAAATCGGTTTCCTGCAATTCTGCCCCGCTTTCAAGTCCTCTTGGCAGCCTTACTTCAGTATATTTTTGGACGATAGCTGTCATTTATAACTCTGCAGATTTGTGAATTACAGTGCCCCTAAGCTCCTTTCTTCAACTCGCTTTCTTGTGACCTGGCCGCAACACCGCAGGATGGCTTCAGGCCCTAATCTGGTTCCGGCACGGCACGCTGAGCCTTTGATTAATTCCTCTTCCTGGTGGGAAATGAGAGTTAAATTTGCCCGTCCAGACACCTCCAGCTAGTCTCTCATTGGTTCTCGCTATTCCTGTTCATCTTCCGCAGAAATTGCAAACTGGGCCAAACAGGAGGTTAAAGGCGCTGACTCTCCAAGTGGGGAGAGTGTTAGTAAAGCGTCTGGAATGTTGCACCCGAGTACCAGGGGAGGAAAACTGAGACATATTTGAACACGTCTCCCGTTCACACAGTTGATCATGCTCTGGTTTCCACATGCATGTTTTAGCTGAAGGAAGAATACCTTAAAACTGGGTAGTTGAAACCCGTGTAATGCGTACCATGCAATATGACTTCAAAGGGTCTTCATTTGCTCACCGAACCTCTCCAATCCTATCACTGCTGCGTTTATGCCCCTGTACACACGCTTGATTCTCTTTCGGAGACATAGCAATACATAGGTTTTAAGATACTTACTAGTCAGGTACATTCTTAGCCGTTTAATATGGGGTGTTGAGTCCTTTTCGTTGAGCAAGAAGTAGCTGTTGTCTATTCCATATTTGGCTTAAGGAACTTTATCTGTGCTCATTTCAATCTCTGGTTTTATGCAGCACCCCAACTCAGCTTTCCCCTTAAGCAAGCATAAGTTGGTTTTCTAAATTTGAGACCCTGTTCTGTTCTGTAATTCAGTTCCTGTGTAGCCAAGTTTACATTCCATGTATTACTGATATCTTATGATGTTTCTTTTTCTGTGTGACTTATTTCAGTTAGAATCATCGTACCTGAATCCACTCATTGTGCTGCTAAGGGCCTGATGACATAGATTTCATTGCTGAGTGATATTGCTTTGTAAGTAAATACCACAGCTTCTTTATCCATTTTTCACTTTCTGCGATGTTGAACTTGTACTGTAAATGAGGTTCTTGCAAACAGAGGCGTCCCAAACTTTGGGGTGGCTGTGTCTTTTTGATTTTAATTTCCCTAAGCTATAGGACCATAAGTGGAAGTGCCCTAGGCTCTGTTGCTTTGTTTTTTAGATGTTTCAGGAAACACCATACACTTCTCCCGAGTGTCTGTTGGCAATTTACATCCCGCCCATCAGCATAACAAGGCTCCCAGTTCTCCATGGCCTGTCCTGCCTTTCTGGATTTTACACTTTTTTCAGTTGGCCCTTTTGACCGGGGGGCAGTGAGACTTCATTGTAGTGCAGATTTCCTTTGCAAGCTTGCTTGGTTGGCCAAAAAGGGCGTATGCGTTTTTTCCTGAATATATTCAGGAAAAAACGCATACGCCCTTTTTGGCCAAGTGCATCATTGTGG
Source organism: Grampus griseus (assembly GCF_964374135.1). NCBI lineage: Eukaryota > Metazoa > Chordata > Mammalia > Artiodactyla > Delphinidae > Grampus > Grampus griseus. The sequence continues at coordinate 52,654,703 of NC_138997.1, forward strand.
ACGTTCTGCCTCTTTTCCTATGCTTTCAATGCAATTCCAGTCTACCTCCTGAAATCGGTTTCCTGCAATTCTGCCCCGATTTCAAGTCCTCTTGGCAGCCTTACTTCAGTATATTTTTGGACGATAGCTGTCATTTATAACTCTGCAGGTTTGTGAATTACAGTGCCCCTGAGCTCCTTTCTTCAACTCGCTTTCTTTTGAGCTGGCCGCAACACCGCTGGATGGCTTCAGGCCCTAATTTGGTTCCGGCATGGCACGCTGAGCCTTTGGTTATTTCCTCTTCCTGGTGGGAAATGAGAGTTAAATTTGCCCGTCCAGACACCTCCAGCTAGTCTCTCATTGGTTCTCCCTATTCCTGTTCATATTCCACAGAAATTGCAAACTGGGCCAAACAGGAGGTTAAAGGCGCTGACTCTCCAAGTGGGGAGAGTCTTAGTAAAGCATCTGGAATATTGCACCCGAGTACCAGGGGAGGAAAACTGAGACATATTTGAACACGTCTGCCGTTCACACGGTTGATCATACTCTGGGTTCCACATGCATGTTTTAGCTGAAGGAAGAATACCTTAAACCTGGAGAGTTGAGACCCGTGGAATGGGTACCATGCAATATGACTTCAAAGGGTCTTCATTTGCTCACCGAACCTCTCCAATCATATCACTGCTGCGTTTATGTCCCTGTACACACGCTTGATTCTCTTTTGGAGACATAGCAATCCATAGGTTTTAAGATACTTACTAGTCAGGTACATTCTTAGGCGTTTAATATGGGGTGTTGAGTCCATTTCGTTGAGCAAGGAGTAGCTCTTGTCTATTCCATATTTGGCTTAAGGAACTTTATCTGTGCTCATTTCAATCTCTGGTTTTATGCAGCACCCCAACTCACCTTTCCCCTTAAGCAAGCATAAGTTGGTTTTCTAAATTTGAGACCCTGTTCTGTTTTGGAATTCAGTTCCTCTGTAGCCAAGTTTACATTCCATGTATTAGTGATATCTTATGATGTTTCTTTTTCTGTGTGACTTATTTCAGTTAGAATCATCGTACCTGAATCCACTCATTATGCTGCTACGGGCCTGATGACATAGATTTCATTGCTGAGTGATAGTGCATTGTACGTAAGTACCACAAGTTCTTTATCCATTTTCCACTTTCTGCGATATTGAACTTCTACGGTAAACGAGGTTCTTGTAAACAGAGGCGTCCCAAACATTGGGGTGGATGTATCTTTTTGATTTTAATTTCCCTAAGCTATAGGACCATAAGTGGAAGTGCCCTAGGCTCTGTTGCTTTGTTTTTTAGATGTTTCAGGAAACACCATACACTTCTCCCGAGTGTCTGTTGGCAATTTAAATCCCGCCCATCAGCATAACAAGGCTCCCAGTTCTCCATGGCCTGTCCTGCCTTTCTGGATTTTACACTTTTTTCAGATGGCCCTTTTGACCGGGGGGAAGTGAGACTTCATTGTAGTGCAGATTTCCTTTGCAAGCTTGCTTGGTTGGCCAAAAAGGGCGTATGCATTTTTTCCTGAATGTATTCAGGAAAAAACGCAAACGCCCTTTTTTGCCAAGTGCATCATTGTGGACGTTCTGCCTCTTTTCCTATGCTTTCAATGCAATTCCAGTCTACCTCCTGAAATCGGTTTCCTGCAATTCTGCCCCGCTTTCAAGTCCTCTTGGCAGCCTTACTTCAGTATATTTTTGGACAATAGCTGTCATTTATAACTCTGCAGGTCTGTGAATTACAGTGCCCCTGAGCTCCTTTCTTCAACTCGCTTTCTTTTGAGCTGGCCGCAACACCGCAGGATGGCTTCAGGCCCTAATCTGGTTCCGGCACGGCACGCTGAGCCTTTGGTTAATTCCTCTTCCTGGTGGGAAATGAGAGTTAAATTTGCCCGTCCAGACACCTCCAGCTAGTCTCTCATTGGTTCTCACTATTCCTGTTCATCTTCCGCAGAAATTGCAAACTGGGCCAAACAGGAGGTTAAAGGGACTGACTCTCCAAGTCGGGAGAGTGTTAGTAAAGCGTCTGGAATGTTGCACCCGAGTACCAGGGGACGAAAACTGAGACATATTTGAACACGTCTCCCGATCACATGGTTGATCATACTCTAGGTTCCACATGCATGTTTTAGCTGAAGGAAGAATACCTTAAACCTGGGTAGTTGAATCCCGTGTAATGCGTACCATGCAATATGACTTCAAAGGGTCTTCATTTGCTCACCGAACCTCTCCAATCCTATCACTGCTGCATTTATGCCCCTGTACACACGCTTGATTCTCTTTCGGAGACATAGCAATCCATAGGTTTTAAGATACTTACTAGTCAGGTACATTCTTAGGCGTTTAATATGGGGTGTTGAGTCCTTTTTGTTGAGCAAGGAGTAGCTCTTGTCTATTCCATATTTGGCTTAAGGAACTTTATCTGTGCTCATTTCAATCTCTGGTTTTATGCAGCACCCCAACTCAGCTTTCCCCTTAAGCAAGCATAAGTTGGTTTTCTAAATTTGAGACCCTGTTCTGTTTTGGAATTCAGTTCCTGTGTAGCCAAGTTTACATTCCGTGTATTACTGATATCTTATGATGTTTCTTTTTCTGTGTGACTTATTTCAGTTAGAATCATCATACCTGAATCCACTCATTGTGCTGCTAAGGGCCTGATGACATAGATTTCATTGCTGAGTGATATTGCTTTGTAAGTAAATTCCACAACTTCTTTATCCATTTTTCAATTTCTGCGATGTTGAACTTGTACGGTAAATGAGGTTCTTGTAAACAGAGCCGTTCCAAACTTTGGGGTGGCTGTGTCTTTTTGATTTTAATTTCCCTAAGCTATAGGACCATAAGTGGAAGTGCCCTAGGCTCTGTTGCTTTGTTTTTTAGATGTTTCAGGAAACACCATACACTTCTCCCGAGTGTCTGTTGGCAATTTACATCCCGCCCATCAGCATAACAAGGCTCCCAGTTCTCCATGGCCTGTCCTGCCTTTCTGGATTTTACACTTTTTTCAGTTGGCCCTTTTGACCGGGGGGAAGTGAGACTTCATTGTAGTGCAGATTTCCTTTGCAAGTTTGCTTGGTTGGCCAAAAAGAGCGTATGCGTTTTTTCCTGAATATATTCAGGAAAAAACGCATACGCCCTTTTTGGCCAAGTGCATCATTGTGGACGTTCTGCCTCTTTTCCTATGCTTTCAATGCAATTCCAGTCTACCTCCTGAAATCGGTTTCCTACAATTCTGCCCCGATTTCAAGTCCTCTTGGCAGCCTTACTTCAGTATATTTTTGGATGATAGCTGTCATTTATAACTCTGCAGGTTTGTGAATTACAGTGCCCCTGAGCTCCTTTCTTCAACTCGCTTTCTTTTGAGCTGGCCGCAACACCGCTGGATGGCTTCAGGCCCTAATTTGGTTCCGGCACGGCACGCTGAGCCTTTGGTTATTTCCTCTTCCTGGTGGGAAATGAGAGTTAAATTTGCCCGTCCAGACACCTCCAGCTAGTCTCTCATTTGTTCTCCCTATTCCTGTTCATCTTCCACAGAAATTGCAAACTGGGTCAAACAGGAGGTTAAAGGCGCTGACTCTCCAAGTCGGGAGAGTCTTAGTAAAGCGTCTGGAATGTTGCACCCGAGTACCAGGGGAGGAAAACTGAGACATATTTGAACACGTCTGCCGTTCACACGGTTGATCATACTCTGGGTTCCACATGCATGTTTTAGCTGAAGGAAGAATACCTTAAACCTGGAGAGTTGAGACCCGTGGAATGGGTACCATGCAATATGACTTCAAAGGGTCTTCATTTGCTCACCGAACCTCTCCAATCATATCACTGCTGCGTTTATGCCCCTGTACACACGCTTGATTCTCTTTTGGAGAGATAGCAACCCATACGTTTTAAGATACTTACTAGTCAGGTACATTCTTAGGCGTTTAATATGGGGTGTTGAGTCCATTTCGTTGAGCAAGGAGTAGCTCTTGTCTATTCCATATTTGGCTTAAGGAACTTTATCTGTGCTCATTTCAATCTCTGGTTTTATGCAGCACCCCAACTCACCTTTCCCCTTAAGCAAGCATAAGTTGGTTTTCTAAATTTGAGACCCTGTTCTGTTTTGGAATTCAGTTCCTGTGTAGCCAAGTTTACATTCCATGTATTAGTGATATCTTATGATGTTTCTTTTTCTGTGTGACTTATTTCAGTTAGAATCATCGTACCTGAATCCACTCATTATGCTGCTACGGGCCTGATGACATAGATTTCATTGCTGAGTGATAGTGCATTGTACGTAAGTACCACAAGTTCTTTATCCATTTTCCACTTTCTGCGATATTGAACTTGTACGGTAAACGAGGTTCTTGTAAACAGAGGCGTCCCAAACTTTGGGGTGGCTGTATCTTTTTGATTTTAATTTACCTAAGCTATAGGACCATAAGTGGAAGTGCCCTAGGCTCTGTTGCTTTGTTTTTTAGATGTTTCAGGAAACACCATACACTTCTCCCGAGTGTCTGTTGGCAATTTACATCCCGCCCAGCAGCATAACAAGGCTCCCAGTTCTCCATGGCATGTCCTGCCTTTCTGGATTTTACACTTTTATCAGATGGCCCTTTTGACCGGGGGGAAGTGAGACTTCATTGTAGTGCAGATTTCCTTTGCAAGCTTGCTTGGTTGGCCAAAAAGGGCGTATGCATTTTTTCCTGAATGTATTCAGGAAAAAACGCAAACGCCCTTTTTGGCCAAGTGCATCATTGTGGACGTTCTGCCTCTTTTCCTATGCTTTCAATGCAATTCCAGTCTACCTCCTGAAATCGGTTTCCTGCAATTCTGCCGCGCTTTCAACTCCTTTTGGCAGCCATACTTCAGTATATTTTTGGACGATAGCTGTCATTTATAACTCTGCAGGTTTGTGAATTACAGTGCCCCTGAGCTCCTTTCTTCAACTCGCTTTCTTTTGAGCTGGCCGCAACACCGCAGCATGGCTTCAGGCCCTAATCTGGTTCCGGCACGGCACGCTGAGCCTTTGGTTAATTCCTCTTCCTGGTGGGAAATGAGAGTTAAATTTGCCCGTCCAGACACCTCCAGCTAGTCTCTCAATGGTTCTCGCTATTCCTGTTCATCTTCCGCAGAAATTGCAAACTGGGCCAAACAGGAGGTTAAAGGGACTGACTCTCCAAGTCGGGAGAGTGTTAGTAAAGCGTCTGGAATGTTGCACCCGAGTACCAGGGTACGAAAACTGAGACATATTTGAACACCTCTCCCGATCACATGGTTTATCATACTCTAGGTTCCACATGCATGTTTTAGCTGAAGGAAGAATACCTTAAACCTGGGTAGTTGAAACCCGTGGAATGGGTACCATGCAATATGACTTCAAAGGGTCTTCATTTGCTCACCGAACCTCTCCAATCCTATCACTGCTGCGTTTATGCCCCTGTACACATGCTTGATTCTCTTTCAGACATAGCCATCCATACGTATTAAGATTCTTACTAGTCACGTATATTCTTAGGCGTTTAATATGGGGTGTTGAGTCCATTTCGTTGAGCAAGGAGTAGCTCTTGTCTATTACATATTTGGCTTAAGGAACTTTATCTGTGCTCATTTCAATCTCTGGTTTTATGCAGCACCCCAACTCACCTTTCCCCTTAAGCAAGCATAAGTTGGTTTTCTAAATTTGAGACCCTGTTCTGTTCTGTAATTCAGTTCCTGAGTAGCCAAGTTTACATTCCGTGTATTACTGATATCTTATGATGTTTCTTTTTCTGTGTGACTTATTTCAGTTAGAATCATCATACCTGAATCCACTCATTTTGCTGCTAAGGGCCTGATGACATAGATTTCATTGCTGAGTGATATTGCATTGTACGTAAGTACCACAACTTCTTTATCCATTTTTCACTTTCTGCGATATTGAACTTGTACGGTAAACGAGGTTCTTGTAAACAGAGCCGTTCCAAACTTTGGGGTGGCTGTGTCTTTTTAATTTTTATTTCCCTAATCTATAGGACCATAAGTAGAAGTGCCCTAGGCTCTGTTGCTTTGTTTTTTAGATGTTTCAGGAAACACCATACACTTCTCCAGAGTGGCTGTTGGCAATTTACATCCCGCCCATCAGCATAAGAAGGCTCCCAGTTCTACATGCCCTGTCGTGCCTTTATGGATTTTACACTTTTTTCAGATGGCCCTTTTGACCAGGTGGAAGTGAGACTTCATTGTAGTGCAGATTTCCTTTGCAAGCTTGCTTGGTTGGCCAAAAAGTGTGTATGCCTTTTTTCCTGAATATATTCAGGAAAAAACACATACGCCCTTTTTGGCCAAGTGCATCATTGTCGAGGTTCTGACTCTCTTCATATGTTTTCAGTGCAATTCCAGTCTACCTCCTGAAATCAGTTTCCTGCAATTCTGCCTTGCTTTCAATGTCTCTTCATAGCCTTACCTCAATATATTTTTTGAAAATAGTTGGCCTTTATAACTCTGCAGGTTTTTGAATTGCAGTGGCCCTTAGCCCCACTTTTCAGCTCTTATTTTTGTGGTCTTGCCCCATAACCACAGGATTCCTTGAAGCCCTATTTTTCTTCTGGGGCACCTTGCTGTGCCTTTGGTTAATTCTTCTTACTGATGTGACATTAGAGTGACATGTGCCCATTGAAACCGCTACAGCTTGTTTCTCACTGGTTCCCCCTATTCCCATTCATCCTCTACACTAACTGCAGACTGTGCGATACCAGAACTTAAAGGCATTGACTCCATGTGGGGATGTTGTTAGTAAAGGGGCTGGAATGTCGATCCGGAGCCCCAGGAGAGGAAAAATGAGGTGTGTTTTAGAAACCTTTCCCGATCATATGGTATACCAGTCGGTGGGTTTCCCAAGCATAGTTTAGCTGTAGGAAGATTCCCTTCAACCTGGAGTGTTGGGACCCTTGGACTGAGTAGCATGAAGTATTGCATTAAACTTTCGGCAGTTGCTCACCAAAGCTCACCAATCCTCTCAGCCCCAAGTGTCCAGCCTTATGTCTTATCCAGCTGTGGGTTTATATGTGGTCAATCCAGGTTACATCACAGCCCCTGAGCGAATTTTGTAAGAATTTTTCTCTTTCATTGTTTCAGCGTTTTGTTTTTAAAATTTATTTCTATAATGGGGTTTAGCTCATTTTCACTGCTGTGTTTGTGCCGCTCTGCACACACTTGATTCCCTTATGGAGATATATGAATACATGGGTTTTAAGATTCTTATTACTCAGATATATTTCTCTGCGGTGTATAGGGTGTGTTGAGGCCAGTTCATTGAGCAAGGTGTAGATCTTGTCTAATACCTATTTGGTTTATTGAACGGTATCTGTGCTAATTTCAAACTCTGGTTTTATGCATCACCCCACCTCTCCTTTCCCCTTAAGCTGACATAAGTGTGTTTTCTAAATGTGAGACACTGTTCTGTTCTGTAATTCATTTCTTGTGCAGCCATATTTACCCTCCCTCTATAAGTGATATCTTATGATATGTTTCTTTTTCTGTTTGACTTATTTCAAGTAGTATTATCTGACCTAAATCCACTCTTTATCCTTCTACTAGCCTTATTACATTGATTTCATGGTGAAGAGATATTCCATTGTACATAAGTACCACATCTTCTTTATCCATTGTTCTCTTTCCTGGGATATTTAAGGTGTACTGAAGTTGAGGTTCTTGTAAACAGAGTAGCCCTAAACTGTGGTGTGCTTGTGTCTTGTTGATTTTTAGACTTCCCTAGATATACTCCCATGATTGGAAGTGTCCTATGCTCTGTAGCTCTGTTTTTTAGATGATGTAGGAACCACCATACACTTCTCCAGAGTGGCTCTCGGCAGTTCACACACTGTCCATCAGCGTATAAAGGCTCCCTGTTCTCCATGGCCTGTCCTGCATTTCTGGTTTTTACAATTTTTTAGGATGGCCCTTTTGACCGGTGGGAAGTGAGACTTCTTTGTTGTGCACATTTGCATTGCTTGCTTGCTTCGTTGCCCATAAAGTGCGTATGCGTTTTTTCCTGGATATAATCAGGAAAAAACGCATACGCCCTTTTGGGCCAACTGCATCATTGTCGAAATTCTGCCGCTTTTCATGTGCATTAAAGACGAGTCCAATCTATCTCTTGAAATCTGTTTCTTGCAATTCTGTCTTGCATTCAGATCCTCTTCTTTGCCTTACCTCAACATATTTTTGGACATTAGTTTTCATTTATAACTCTGCAGGTTTGTGAATTGCAGTGACCCTGAGCTCCATTTTATAAGTTGCTCTTTTGTGAGCTGGCCACAAACCCACAGGATTGCTTCAGGCCCTATTTTGGCTCCGGCGAGGCAGGCTGAGCCTTTCTTTAATTCTTATTCTTAATGGGAAATTAGAGTGATATGTGCCCGTCCAAACCCCTACAACTATTCTCTCATTGGTTCCCCCTCTTCCCGTTCATCCTTCTCACAATTTGCAAAATGTGTGAAACAGAAGTTTAAATGTGCTGATTCTCCAAGTGGGGAGATTCTAAGTAACATGTCTGGAATGGTGAACAGGAGCACCAGGAGAGGATAAATGAGGTGCATTTTAGACACATCTCCCGATCACATGGTGTACAGTCCTCTGGGTTTTCCATGCATGTTTTAGCTGTAGGAAGATCCCTTGAACCTGCAGATTTGGGACCCATTGAATGGGTACCAGGTAGTATTACTTTAAAGGGTGTGCATTTCCTCACCCAACCTCACATTTCTCTTAGCGCAAACAGTTTCCAGCCTTATGTCTCATCCTGCTGTGGGTCTAGATGTGTTCAATCCATGTTGCATCACCGTCCCTGAGGAAAAGTTGTAAGAGGTTTTCTCTGTCTCTCTGTCGTTTATTTTTTTCAATTTATTACTATATTGGTTACAGCTGATTTTCAAAGCTCTGTTTCTTGCTGCTGTACATCCACTTGATTCACGTACAGAGAGTCATCAATAAATTCTTTTTCAGATTCTTACCAGTCGTATATATTCTTTTCCGGTGACTTGAGTGTGCTGAGTGCAGTTCTTTTAGCTACCGTGTAGGCCTTGTTGATTATCAGTTTGGTATTTGGAATGGTATCTTTGCTAATTTCAACCTCCTGGATGATGCCTCACCCCTCCCCACCTTTCCCGTTTAGCAGCCTTATGCGTGTTTTCTACATATTTGACTATGTTTTTGTTTTGTAATTTATTTCATGTGTAGCCATTTTGGATTCCACCTTTAAGTGATATCTTATGATATGTGTCTTTTTCTTTTTGAATTCTGTCACTTAGAATGATCATACGTAACTCCTCCGGAGTTGTTACAACTGGCCATATTTCATTGATTTCCAGGCTGAATAATATTCCACTCTACCTAAGTACCACATCTCTATCCATTTTTTCCCTCCAGAGACATTTAAGTTATATCCTAGTCGAGGATCTTTTAAACAGAGAGGGGGTAAACATTGGGGTGCCTGTGTCCTCTCGATTTTTGTTTTTCCCAAGATATACGCCCATGAGGGCAAGTGCCCTATGCTCTGTAGCTCATTTTTTAGATGCTTTAGTAAACACAATACACTTCTCCAGAATGGCCGTTGGCAATATACATTTCCACTATAAGTCTCACAGGGCTCCCTCTTCTCGTTGCCCTGTCCTGCATTTCTGTTGTTTACGCTTTATGAGGATGGCTCTTCTGACTGATGCGAAGTGATATCTTTTGTAGTATTGACTTCCAGTGCCCACCTGTTTGGTTGGCTAAAAAAGTGTATGCCCTTTTCTTGAATATATACAGAAAAAAACGCATACACCCTTTTTGGCCAACTGCAATGTTGGCAATGTTCAGCTCCTTTTCTTGTGCTTAATGGCGAGTCCTTTCTACCTCCTCAAATCCCTTTCCTGCCATTCTCCCTTGCTTACAAGTCCTTTTCTCTGACTTTCCTCAAGACATTTTTCAGTGATGGATATTTTCAGCTCTGCAGTTTTGTGAATTTTACTGTCCCTGAGTTCCATTGTTCAACTTGTGTTTATGGGAACTGGCCACAAAGCAGCGGGATTTCCTCAAGCCCTATACTGTTTCCATGGGCAACCCTAGCCTTTGGTCAATTCGTCTTCCTGATTGGAAATTAGAGTGACATGTGCCTGTCTGAACACCTAGGACTTGTCTCTCATTGTTCCTCATCCTTCCGCTTCATCCTCTGGACAAATTCCAAACTGTACGCAACAGGATGTTGACAGTGCTGACATCTCCAAGTGGGGAGACTGTTAGTAAAGACGCTGGAGGGGTGAACCCGAGCACCAGGAGATGAGGAGATGAGATGCCTTTTCCAAACTCTTCCCGATCAGACGGTATACCATCCTCTGGGTGTGACAGACATGTTTTAGCAGTAGGAAGAGTCCCATTCATGTAAGGAGAACACCAGGGCTTTTTCAAAATCAGTGTCTCCCCGAAACCCAAACTGGGGAAGTTTTTAAGCTACGGCTACACATATGTTCATTAAGGGCCTTGGGAAGTAGGCAGAGTCCAAACTTTAGATGATTGAAGTCTTCAGGGTCAGAAGCACTCACCACCAGCTTCCCTTAGGCTACACTTTAACTATCATTGATAGATGATGTCAATAAAAATATCTATTCTTTTTCAGATTATTTCCCCTTATAGGTTATTGCAAAATGTTGAGTGTAGTTCCCTGTGCTATACAGTAGTTCCTTGTTGATGATCTATTTTATACATAGCAGTGTGTATGTGTTAATTCCAAACTGTTAATTTATCCCTCCTCCCACCTTTCCCCTTTGGTAATAATAAATTATAAGATTTTATACTTCTCAGAAATGGGGGAGCTGAAAGAGAGGTATCATTTTCAATGGAAAAGCATTTAAAACAAGATTGAAGGTTTAACCAAGATTATTAGATGTACATCCTTGGAAAGAAATCACTTCGTTTCTCTAATATTGACCTGACAAATAAGACAAACCTTTTCACTGAACTTGCTTATAAAAAGTGATGGAAATATCAAATGGAAGTGTTAGAAACATCTTATTTTACCCGAGCCTTATACACTGTTCTATGTTAACTACAGTTTGGCTCACACATCTGTTCATTGAGGTTACAATAGTCTCAATTTCTGTTACTGATCCTCCAGAGTGGACCCCAACAAGTGTCCCCCTGCCCAGTGTCATTGGGGCCAACAGATCGAGACTGAGTTTGGTTCACAAGCAAAGGAAACTTTATATTTTGATCAGAGAATGGAGAGGTGAGAGCATGCACTACCCCGTGGGCTGTGGGCTGGGCTGCTGTGTAGAGATCCTGTCAGAGTCAGTGGGAGGGAGGGAGGCGGCGGAGCTCTCGAGGGCCGGGTTGGCTGTAGCTCAGGCTCTATATCGTGGAGTCTGCACTGGGCCCCAGGAGCTGAGGTGTCGACCCAGCCATTCTGCACTAGGAAATCTGGTCTGAAGTGCTGGGTGTGGAACCTCTGCATGCGGGACCCTAGGAGCACGTGAAATTAGACAAAGCACAAAGGATAAAAAAGGTTAGACTTGACTTTATTGCCCAGATTCTATTTTTATCTCCCAGGGATTTTTAATGGGCTTTGCTGGGGACAAACCCCTCCTCTGCCTTTTGTCCCGTTCCTCATTCTTGGAGTGCTGAGGGTGCAGACCCTTCTTCTGTAACTGCTGAGTGCTGAGTTGGGAGCCCTCATACCCTGGGGCGAGGGTCAGAGCTTCTCCCCAGCAGCCTCCCGGTGACGTTGATTGTCCCCAGGCCCCCTGCCTCCCTGCTCGTCCACCTGAGCACCAGCATTGGAAGTGTTATAGATTCTAATGACCTTTAAGGGTCCAGGAAAGAGATGTACAGAGACGCTGTGGGGGCCGGTTTCACCCCGCCCCACATTTGTTCGGCCACCTTAGGCTGACCGTTTCTGCCAGCCTAGATGCTCTGACCAGTAGTCTGCGCTTTCTTCAATTAGGCCCCTGAATTAACGTACAAACAGCACCAGGTGTCAGAGCCCTGCCCGCTCAACTCCCAGACAGTCCAGAGTCAGTGGTGATAAGGACCATGATGGCTACTGAGTCAACAGCCTTTTGAAGTAAACAGGAGTCCAGCCGGTCTTATTGGCCACCATCATCACGGTGTCTGTAGGCTTTTCTATGGTGACAGTGTGGTATACTGTTCCCCCGCCAAGATTATTAGCTCCCCGCTGGGTGCAGTAAGTCCTGCAAGCAGTAGTCTACTCTTTTGGGACACACCCTTGTTGTTTTATGAGAGAAACTCCAGGTCAAGTGATGTTCACACGAGTCGTCATGGTGCCCTGTTGCCCCCGGTTATCTCTCTGGATGTTGGAGTTGGAGGGCCTCCTCACTCGAGGTCGGTGTGCCCACGGAGCGAACCCTGCAACTTCAGGGCATGGTTGGTGGTTAGGATCACCACGTGGGGTCCTTTTCCCTTAGGAGGGAGGTGGCCTTTTGGGCTGCTGATTTCCAGGTTTTTAGATACCGCCAGTATCTTGGCCAGATGTGGCAGTGGGCCAAGCTCCTTAGTGACCGTAGTTTATCCTACCTGGATGGCATTCTTGCATTGTTCCATTTCAAGTGGTCCCAGTTTTTGCACTAATTCTCCAATGGCGACTCACCTTTCACCGGGAATGTAAAGGTCAAAGGGTTTAGCTAAATTAGGGAGTTCCAGGGCAAGGGTCTGAATTGACTGCTCTTTCCATTCTTGAAAGGCCACTTCTGGATTCTATTCAAAAGGATCATCATCTTTTCCTTTCAGTGTTTCATATAGAGGCCCAGCTAGTAGACTGTAGTTAGGGATCCAGAAGCAGCAAACCCTGGCCTCCCCAGGAACCCCTAAGCTGTCTTCTAGTTTTAGAAAGGGGTAAGGCTGAAAATGGTTTCTTCCCTTTCCTGGGATGGGCTTCTCTGACCTTCTGTGAGAATGAAGCCCAGGCAGGTCACCGCAGTCTGTGATATTTGAGCTTTTTCTTGGACAACTTCTATCCTTTATTGGCTTGGTAGTTCAGAGGCCTCCTTAGTAGGGCTGGCGATCAGAATGTCGTCTGCATATTGAAGGAGGGTTTCCTTTTCCAGAGGTAGAACTTTTAGGTCTTTAGCTAAGCTTTCCCCAAAGACGGTGTGGGAATTTTTGCACCCTTGGGGCCAGACGGCCCGGAAGTATTGTTTTAGTTTTATGTTGAGTCCTGCCACTCACAAGCCAAAATTTCTTGTGACTCTGGGACTAATGGAATACAAAAGAAGGCATCATTGAAGACTAATACAGAATACCATGTCCTGGTGGTTGGTAGAATGACCAGCAGGGTGTAGGAATTAGGAGCAACTGGAGGTATATCCTCAGTGGCTTCACTGACTGTCCTGACATCCTTTACCAGGTCCCCAGCAGCCCATAGGGCTCTCGTGGTCAGACCAATCCCAGAATATGGAGCTCACCTGGGCAGGTACCCCACCCCCACCCCAGCCCACGGGGCTCTTGTGATCAGGCCCCTCCCAGGATACAGATCTACCCTTGCAGGTACCGTGGCAGGGCTGGGCACACAGGAACCGTGCACATAGCCCTCATTGCAGAGCACCCCCAGCTCACCTGTCACTCAGAGCTGACACAGAGCACCTCAGAGCAGGACTTGAACTAACAAACAGCAGCTGCGACAGGTCTGTGACCCTGGGCATCACTCCGTGAGGCCTCCCTCCACCTGGTCTTCCAGAGACTTCCACTGCACCCGGGGCACCAGGCCTCTGTCTCCAACCACCACCCACCCCTCCTCTCCCTGACTCCTGGGTTCCTCTCATTAGGAGAGGGTTTTCTTGAAGTTGTCTCCCACTCATGGGCCAGATAAAATGATTAGAAAACAAGCCAAAGCTGCAGCCCCTTGTCTATCCTGACTCTCAGGAGCCCACACCTGTTCCTTGGACCTGGCCGGTTCAGCAAGTTCCATTTTCTGCAACTGTGAGTCCCTGAGGGGTGATGATTGGCTGACCTGGGCAGCCTTACCGTGCCGGCCAGCCCTCCCCAGGTGTGCCTGGGTTGAGATCAATATAAATACCACTCCAGGCAGCAAGAGCCCCTGCAGCCGTGCCTGACACCATTTTCTTTGCCCTGTCAGCAGTCTCGGGGCTGGGCTGGTGGGAGGGAGTGAGAGGCCACGGCTTTGTGGGTGGCCCAGTGTGAGTGGGGCTCTGCTGGACTTTCTGCAGCAGTTGCCAGGCTGCCACCTGCTAAAGAAGAGGATGTGTCACCCATACCTGCTGCTGGAATTTCTCCCTGGGCAGAAGTGAGGAAGGAAAAAAGCAGTGGGGGCAGGGACAGGACGGGTATCTCAGGCAGGGAAATGGAAATCTTCCAGAAGAGCACCCAGGGCCAGGACCATCCTGGCTGGCCTGCAGGCACCAAGTCGGCTGGCATGCTGTCACTCGTGTGGCTCTATGGCCCTTCCTCTAGGCTTTCAAGTCCTTGTATATATTCAGGTGTTTTACCTGGGACGGGTGGGAATAGTTCAGCAACAACTGGCCTGGGGCTCAGATCACGTTTACTCACAGATGCCTCGGCACGGTGCCCCAGCTTTGCAATGAGGACGCTTGTTGCGTGGGGGCTGCTGGCTGAATGGGAGATGATTCCCCACCACTGACCAACTTCAGAATTGTTTACAACTGGAGCAAGTGCCCTGATACGGTTTTCCTCTGTGTAACTGGTGGGTTCTGTGTTTTTTTCTCTTTTTCGTTTTTGGTTCAAGGTAGATTTTATTCCTCTTTTTTGTATTTACAGATATAAGCATGGAAATAATTTATTCATATAAATACATGTATGTGCAGGGAATAATTGTTTTTTCTGTTTTATTTTTTAAATTTTATTTCTTTTTAATTTTGAATTTTATTTTATATTTTTATACAGCAGGTTCTTATTGGTTATCTATTTTATACATATAAATGTATACATGCCAATCCCAGTCTCTCAACTCCTCCCACAACCACCCCCCCAACAGCTTTCCCCCCTTGTTGTCCATACGTTTGTTGTCTACATCTGTTGCTCTATTTATGCCTTGCAAAATGGTTAATCTGTACAGTTTTTCTAGGTTCCACATATATGCATGAATATACAAGATTTGTTTTTCTCTTTCTGACTTACTTCACTCTGTATGACAGTCTCTAGATCCATCGACGTCTCTACAAATGACCCAATTTCATTCCTTTTCATGGCTTAGTAATATTCCATTTTATATATGTACCACAGCTTTATGCATTCGTCTGTCTGTGGGCATTTAGGTTGCTTCCATTACCTCGATATTGTAAATAGTGATGCAATGAACATTGCGGTGAATGACTCTTTTTGATTTATGGTTTTGTCTGGGTATATGTCCATTACTGGGATTGCTGTATCATATGGTAATTCTATTGTTAGGTTCTTAAGAAATTCTATATTGTTCTCCATAATGACTGTATCAATTTATATTCCCAACAATAGTGGAAGAGGGTTCCTTTTCTCCACACCCTTTCCAGCATTTTTTGTTTGTAGATTTTCTATGATGCCTATTCTACCAGGTGTGAGGTGATACCTCATTGTTGAATCCATTTCGTTGAGCAAGGGGGAGGTCTTGTCTATTACATATTTGGCTTATGGAATGGTATCTGTGCTAATTTCAAACTCTGCTTTTATGCAGCACCCCAACTCACCTTCCCCTTAAGCAAGCATAAGTTGGTTTTCTAAATTTGAGACCCTGTTCTGTTTTGTAATTCAGTTCATGTGTAGCCAAGTTCACATTCCGTGTATTAGTGATACCTTATGATGTTTCTTTTTCTGTGTGACTTATTTCACTTAGAATCATCGTGCCTCAATCCACTCATTATGCTGGTACGGGCCTGGTGACATAGATTTCATTGCTGAGTGGTATTCTGTTGTACATAAGTACCGCAACTTCTTTATCCATTATTTGCTCTCTGGGATATTTAACTTGTGCCGCAGAAGAGATTCCTGTAAAAAGAGCCGTCCCAAATTATGGGGTGGCTGTGTCTTTTTGATTTTAATTTCCCTAAGCTATAGGACCATAAGTGGAAGTGCCCTAGGCTCTGTTGCTTTGTTTTTTAGATGTTTCAGGAAACACCATACACTTCTACAGAGCAGCTGTTGGTAATTTACATTCCACCCTTCAGCATAACAAGGCTCCCAGTTCTCCATGGCCTGTTCTGCCTTTCTGGATTTTACACTTTTTTCAGATGGCCCTTTTGACCAGGGGGGAAGTGAGACTTCATTGTAGTGCAGATTTCCTTTGCAAGCTTGCTTGGTTGGCCAAAAAGGGCGTATGAGTTTTTTCCTGAATATATTCAGGAAAAAACACATACGCCCTTTTTGGCCAAGTGCATCATTGTCGACGTTCTGCCTCTTTTCCTGTGTTTTAAATGCAATCCAATTCCGATTCCTCCTGAAATCGGTTTCCTGCAATTCTGCCCCGCATTCAAGTCCTCTTGGCAGCCCTACTTCAGTATATTTTCGGACAATAGCTGTCATTTATAACTCTGCAGGTTTGTGAATTACAGTGCCCCTGAGCTCCTTTCTTCAACTCGCTTTCTTGTGAGCTGGCCACAACACCACAGGATTGCTTCAGGCCCTAATCTGGTTCCGGCACGGCATGCTGAGCCTTTGGTTTATTGCTCTTCCCTGTGGGAAATGAGAGTTAAATTTGCCCGTCCAGACACCTCCAGCTAGTCTCTCATTGGTTCTCGCTATTCCTGTTCATCTTCCGCAGAAATTGCAAACTGGGCCAAACAGGAGGTTAAAGGGACTGACTCTCCAAGTCGGGAGAGTGTTAGTAAAGCGTCTGGAATGTTGCACCCGAGTACCAGGGAACAAAAAGTGAGACATATTTGAACACGTTTCTCGATCACACGGTGGATCATACTCTGGGTTCCACATGCATGTTTTAGCTGAAGGAAGAATCCCTTAAACCTGGAGAGTTGAGACCCATGGAATGGGTACCATGCAATATGACTTCAAAGGGTCTTCATTTGCTCACCAAACCTCTCCAATCCTATCACTGCTGCGTTTATGCCCCTGTACACATGCTTGATTCTCTTTTGGAGACATAGCAATCCATAGGTTTTAAGATACTTACTAGTCAGGTACATTCTTAGGCGTTTAATATGGGGTGTTGAGTCCTTTTCGTTGAGCAAGGAGTAGCTCTTGTCTATTCCATATTTGACTTAAGGAACTTTATCTGTGCTCATTTCAATCTCTGGTTTTATGCAGCACCCCAACTCACCTTTACCCTTAAGCAAGCATAAGTTGGTTTTCTAAATTTGAGACACTGTTCTGTTCTGTAATTCAGTTCCTGTGTAGCCAAGTTTACATTCTGTGTATTACTGATATCTTATGATGTTTCTTTTTCTGTGCGACTTATTTCAGTTAGAATCATCATACCTGAATCCACTCATTGTGCTGCTAAGAGCCTGATGACATAGATTTCATTGCTGAGTGATATTGCTTTGTAAGTAAATACCACAAGTTCTTTATCCATTTTTCAATTTCTGCGATGTTGAACTTGTACTGTAAACGAGGTTCTTGTAAACAGAGCTGTTCCAAACTTTGGGGTGGCTGTGTCTTTTTGATTTTAATTTCCCTAAGCTATAGGACCATAAGTGGAAGTGCCCTAGGCTCTGTTGCTTTGTTTTTTAGATGTTTCAGGAAACACCATACACTTCTCCCGAGTGTCTGTTGGCAATTTACATCCCGCCCATCAACATAACAAGGCTCCCAGTTCTCCATGGCCTGTCCTGCCTTTCTGGATTTTACACTTTTTTCAGATGGCCCTTTTGACTGGGGGGAAGTGAGACTTTATTGTAGTGCAGAATTCCTTTGCAAGTTTGCTTGGTTGGCCAAAAAGGGCGTATGCGTTTTTTCCTGAATATATTCAGGAAAAAACGCATACGCCCTTTTTCGCCAAGTGCATCATTGTGGACGTTCTGCCTCTTTTCCTATGCTTTCAATGCAATTCCAGTCTACCTCCTGAAATCGGTATCCTGCAATTCTGCCCCGCTTTCAAGTCCTCTTGGCAGCCTTACTTCAGTATATTTTTGGACGATAGCTGTCATTTATAACTCTGCAGGTTTGTGAATTACAGTGCCCCTGAGCTCCTTTCTTCAACTCGCTTTCTTTTAAGCTGGCCGCAACACCGCAGGATGGCTTCAGGCCCTAATCTGGTTCCGGCACAGCACGCTGAGCCTTTGGTTATTTCCTCTTCTTGGTGGGAAATGAGAGTTAAATTTGCCCGTCCAGACACCTCCAGCTAGTCTCTCATTGGTTCTCGCTGTTCCTGTTCATCTTCCGCAGAAATTGCAAACTGGGCCAAACAGGAGGTTAAAGGGACTGACTCTCCATGTCGGGAGAGTGTTAGTAAAGCGTCTGGAATGCTGCACCCGAGTACCAGGGTACGAAAACTGAGACATATTTGAACACGTCTCCCAATCACATGGTTGATCATACTCTAGGTTCCACATGCATGTTTTAGCTGAAGGAAGAATACCTTAAACCTGGGTAGTTGAAACCCTTGGAATGGGTACCATGCAATATGACTTCAAAGGGTCTTCATTTGCTCACCGAACCTCTCCAATCCTATCACTGCTGCGTTTATGCCCCTGTACACATGCTTGATTCTCTTTCGGAGACATAGCAATCCATAGGTTTTAAGATACTTATTAGTCAGGTACATTCTTAGGCGTTTAATATGCGGTGTTGAGTCCATTTCGTTGAGCAAGGAGTAGCTCTTGTCTATTCCGTATTTGGCTTAAGGAACTTTATCTGTGCTCATTTCAATCTCTGGTTTTATGCAGCACCCCAACTCACCTTTCCCCTTAAGCAAGCATAAGTTGGGTTTCTAAATTTGAGACCCTGTTCTGTTCTGTAATTCAGTTCCTGTGAAGACAAGTTTACATTCCGTGTATTACTGATATCCTATGATGTTTCTTTTTCTGTGTGACTTATTTCAGTTAGAATCATCGTACCTGAATCCACTCATTATGCTGCTACGGGCCTGATGACATAGATTTCATTGCTGAGTGATAATGCATTGTACGTAAGTACCACAAGTTCTTTATCCATTTTTCACTTTCTGTGATATTGAGCTTGTACGGTAAACGAGGTTCTTGTAAACAGAGGCGTCCCAAACTTTGGGGTGGCTGTGTCTTTTTGATTTTAATTTCCCTAAGCTATAGGACCATACGTGGAAGTGCCCTAGGCTCTGTTACTTTGTTTTTTAGATGTTTCAGGAAACACCATACACTTCTCCCGAGTGTCTGTTGGCAATTTACATCCCGCCCATCAGCATAACAAGGCTCCCAGTTCTCCATGGCCTGTCCTGCCTTTCTGGATTTTACACTTTTTGCAGATGGCCCTTTTGACCGGGGGGAAGTCAGACTTCATTGTAGTGCAGATTTCCTTTGCAAGTTTGCTTGGTTGGCCAAAAAGGGCGTATGCGTTTTTTCCTGAATATATTCAGGAAAAAACGCATACGCCCTTTTTGGCCAAGTGCATCATTGTGGACGTTCTGCCTCTTTTCCTATGCTTTCAATGCAATTCCAGTCTACCTCCTGAAATCGGTTTCCTACAATTCTGCCCCGATTTCAAGTCCTCTTGGCAGCCTTACTTCAGTATATTTTTGGACGATAGCTGTCATTTATAACTCTGCAGGTTTGTGAATTACAGTGCCCCTGAGCTCCTTTCTTCAACTCGCTTTCTTTTGAGCTGGCCGCGACACCGCAGGATGGCTTCAGGCCCTAATCTGGTTCCGGCACGGCACGCTGAGCCTTTGGTTAATTCCTCTTCCTGATGGGAAATGAGAGTTAAATTTGCCAGTCCAGACCTCTGCAGCTAGTCTCTCATTGGTTCTCACTATTCCTGTTCATCTTCCGCAGAAATTGCAAACTGGGCCAAACAGGAGGTTAAAGGGACTGACTCTCCAAGTCGGGAGAGTGTTAGTAAAGCGTCTGGAATGTTGCACCCGAGTACCAGGGTACGAAAACTGAGACATATTTGAACACGTCTCCCGATCACATGGTTGATCATACTCTAGGCTCCACATGCATGTTTTAGCTGAAGGAAGAATACCTTAAACCTGGAGAGTTGAGACCCGTGGAATGGGTACCATGCAATATGACTTCAAAGGGTCTTCATTTGCTCACCGAACCTCTCCAATCCTATCACTGCTGAGTTTATGCCCCTGTACACATGCTTGATTCTCTTTCGGAGACATAGCAAACCATAGGTTTTAAGATACTTACTATTCAGGTACATTCTTAGGCGTTTAATATGCGGTGTTGAGTCCATTTCGTTGAGCAAGGAGTAGCTCTTGTCTATTCCATATTTGGCTTAAGGAACTTTATCTGTGCTCATTTCAATCTCTGGTTTTATGCAGCACCCCAACTCACCTTTCCCCTTAAGCAAACATAAGTTGGTTTTCTAAATTTGAGACCCTGTTCTGTTTTGGAATTCAGTTCCTGTGTAGCCAAGTTTACATTCCGTGTATTAGTGATATCTTATGATGTTTCTTTTTCTGTGTGACTTATTTCAGTTAGACTCATCGTGCCTGAATCCACTCATTATGCTGCTACGGGCCTGATGACATAGATTTCATTGCTGAGTGATACTGCATTGTACGTAAGTACCACAAGTTCTTTATCCATTTTTCACTTTCTGTGATATTGAACTTGTACAGTAAAAGAGGTTCTTGTAAACAGAGGCGTCCCAAACATTGGGGTGGCTGTGTCTTTTTGGTTTTAATTTCCCTAAGCTATAGGACCATAAGTGGAAGTGCCCTAGGCTCTGTTGCTTTGTTTTTTAGATGTTTCAGGAAACACCATACACTTCTCCCGAGTGTCTGTTGGCAATTTACATCCCGCCCATCAGCATAACAAGGCTCCCAGTTCTCCATGGCCTGTCCTGCCTTTCTGGATTTTACAATTTTTGCAGATGGCCCTTTTGACCGGGGGGAAGTGAGACTTCATTGTAGTGCAGATTTCCTTTGCAAGTTTGCTTGGTTGGCCAAAAAGGGCGTATGCGTTTTTTCCTGAATATATTCAGGAAAAAACGCATACGCCCTTTTTGGCCAAGTGCATCATTGTGGACGTTCTGCCTCTTTTCCTATGCTTTCAATGCAATTCCAGTCTACCTCCTGAAATCGGTTTCCTACAGTTCTGCCCCGCTTTCAAGTCCTCTTGGCAGCCTTACTTCAGTATATTTTTGGACGATACCTGTCATTTATAACTCTGCAGGTTTGTGAATTACAGTGCCCCTGAGCTCCTTTCTTCAACTCGCTTTCTTTTGAGCTGGCCGCAACACCGCAGGATGGCTTCAGGCCCTAATCTGGTTCCGGCACGGCATGCTGAGCCTTTGGTTAATTCCTCTTCCTGGTGGGAAATGAGAGTTAAATTTGCCCGTCCAGACACCTCCAGCTGGTCTCTCATTGGTTCTCGCTATTCCTGTTCATCTTCCGCAGAAATTGCAAACTGGGCCAAACAGGAGGTTAAAGGGACTGACTCTCCATGTCGGGAGAGTGTTAGTAAAGCGTCTGGAATGTTGCACCTGAGTACCAGGGTACGAAAATTGAGACATATTTGAACACGTCTCCCGATCACATGGTTGATCATACTCTAGGTTCCACATGCATGTTTTAGCTGAAGGAAGAATACCTTAAACCTGGGTAGTTGAAACCCGTGGAATGGGTACCATGCAATATGTCTTCAAAGGGTCTTCATTTGCTCACCGAACCTCTCCAATCCTATCACTGCTGCGTTTATGCCCCTGTACACATGCTTGATTCTCTTTCGGAGACATAGCAATCCATAGGTTTTAAGATACTTACTAGTCAGGTACATTCTTAGGCGTTTAATATGCGGTGTTGAGTCCATTTTGTTGAGCAAGGAGTAGCTCTTGTCTATTCCATATTTGGCTTAAGGAAGTTTATCTGTGCTCATTTTAATCTCTGGTTTTATGCAGCACCCCAACTCACCTTTACCCTTAAGCAAGCATAAGTTGGTTTTCTAAATTTGAGACCCTGTTCTGTTCTGTAATTCAGTTCCTGTGTAGCCAAGTTTACATTCCGTGTATTACTGATATCTTATGATGTTTCTTTTTCTGTGTGACTTATTTCAGTTAGAATCATCATACCTGAATCCACTCATTGTGCTGCTAAGGGCCTGATGACATAGATTTCATTGTTGAGTGATATTGCTTTGTAAGTAAATACCACAACTTCTTTATCCATTTTTCACTTTCTGCGATGTTGAACTTGTACGGTAAACGAGGTTATTGTAAACAGAGGAGTCCCAAACTTTGGGGTGGCTGTGTCTTTTTGATTTTAATTTCCCTAAGCTATAGGACCATACGTGGAAGTGCCCTAGTCTCTGTTGCTTTGTTTTTTAGATGTTTCAGGAAACACCATACACTTCTCCCGAGTGTCTGTTGGCAATTTACATCCCGCCCATCAGCATAACAAGGCTCCCAGTTCTCCATGGCCTGTCCTGCCTTTCTGGATTTTACACTTTTTTCAGATGGCCCTTTTGACCGGGGGGAAGTGAGACTTCATTGTAGTGCAGATTTCCTTTGCAAGCTTGCTTGGTTGGCCAAAAAGGGCGTATGCGTTTTTTCCTGAATATATTCAGGAAAAAACGCATACGCCCTTTTTGGCCAAGTGCATCATTGTGGACGTTCTGCCTCTTTTCCTATGCTTTCAATGCAATTCCAGTCTACCTCCTGAAATCGGTTTCCTGCAATTCTGCCCCGCTTTCAAGTCCTCTTGGCAGCCTTACTTCAGTATATTTTTGGACGATAGCTGTCATTTATAACTCTGCAGGTTTGTGAATTACAGTGCCCCTGAGCTCCTTTCTTCAACTCGCTTTCTTGTGTCCTGGCCGCAACACCGCAGGATGGCTTCAGGCCCTAATCTCTTTCCGGCACGGCACGCTGAGCCTTTGGTTATTTCCTCTTCCTGGTGGGAAATGAGAGTTAAATTTGCCCGTCCAGACACCTCCAGCTAGTCTCTCATTTGTTCACCCTATTCCTGTTCATCTTCCGCAGAAATTACAAACTGGGCCAAACAGGAGGTTAAAGGCGCTGACTCTCCAAGTGGGGAGAGTGTTAGTAAAGCGTCTGGAATGTTGCACCCGAGTACCAGGGGAGGAAAACTGAGACATATTTGAACACGTCTCCCGTTAACACGGTTGATCATACTCTGGGTTCCACATGCATGTTTTAGCTGAAGGAAGAATACCTTAAACCTGGAGAGTTGAGACCCGTGGAATGGGTACCATGCAATATGACTTCAAAGGGTCTTCATTTGCTCACCGAACCTCTCCAATCCTATCACTGCTGCATTTATGCCCCTGTACACACGCTTGATTCTCTTATGGAGACATAGCAATCCATAGGTTTTAAGATACTTACTAGTCAGGTACATTCTTAGGCGTTTAATTTGGGGTGTTGAGTCCATTTTGTTGAGCAAGGAGTAGCTCTTGTCTATTCCATATTTGGCTTAAGGAACTTTATCTGTGCTCATTTCAATCTCTGGTTTTATGCAGCACCCCAACTCACCTTTCCCCTTAAGCAAGCATAAGTTGGTTTTCTAAATTTGAGACCCTGTTCTGTTTTGGAATTCAGTTCCTGTGTAGCCAAGTTTACATTCCGTGTATTAGTGATATCTTATGATGTTTCTTTTTCTGTGTGACTTATTTCAGTTAGAATCATCGTACCTGAATCCACTCATTATGCTGCTACGGGCCTGATGACATAGATTTCATTGCTGAGTGATACTGCATTGTACGTAAGTACCACAAGTTCTTCATCCATTTTTCACTTTCTGTGATATTGAACTTGTACGGTAAACGAGGTTCTTGTAAACAGAGGCGTCCCAAACTTTGGGGTGGCTGTGTCTTTTTGATTTTAATTTCCCTAAGCTATAGGACCATAAGTGGAAGTGCCCTAGGCTCTGTTGCTTTGTTTTTTAGATGCTTCAGGAAACACCATACACTTCTCCCCAGTGTCTGTTGGCAATTTACATCCCGCCCATCAGCATAACAAGGCTCCCAGTTCTCCATGGCCTGTCCTGCCTTTCTGGATTTTACACTTTTTTCAGATGGCCCTTTTGACCGGGGGGAAGTGAGACTTCATTGTAGTGCAGATTTCCTTTGCAAGTTTGCTTGGTTGGCCAAAAAGGGCGTATGCGTTTTTTCCTGAATATATTCAGGAAAAAACGCATACGCACTTTTTGGCCAAGTGCATCATTGTGGACGTTCTGCCTCTTTTCCTATGCTTTCAATGCAATTCCAGTCTACCTCCTGAAATCGGTTTCCTGCAATTCTGCCCCGCTTTCAAGTCCTCTTGGCAGCCTTACTTCAGTATATTTTTGGACGATAGCTGTCATTTATAACTCTGCAGGTTTGTGAATTACAGTGCCCCTGAGCTCCTTTCTTCAACTCGCTTTCTTGTGACCTGGCCGCAACACCGCAGGATGGCTTCAGGCCCTAATCTGGTTCCGGCACGGCACGCTGAGCCTTTGGTTAATTCCTCTTCCTGGTGGGAAATGAGAGTTAAATTTGCCCGTCCAGACACCTCCAGCTAGTCTCTCATTGGTTCTCGCTATTCCTGTTCATCTTCCGCAGAAATTGCAAACTGGGCCAAACAGGAGGTTAAAGGCGCTGACTCTGCAAGTGGGGAGAGTGTTAGTAAAGTGTCTGGAATGTTTTACCCGAGTACCAGGGGAGGAAAACTGAGACATATTTGAACACGTCTCCCGTTCACACGGTTGATCATACTCTGGGTTCCACATGCATGTTTTAGCTGAAGGAAGAATACCTTATACCTTGAGAGTTGAGACCCGTGGAATGGGTACCATGCAATATGACTTCAAAGGGTCTTCATTTGCTCACCGAACCTCTCCAATCCTATCACTGCTGCGTTTATGCCCCTGTACACATGCTTGATTCTCTTTTGGAGACATAGCAATCCATAGGTTTTAAGATACTTACTAGTCAGGTACATTCTTAGGCGTTTAATATGGGGTGTTGAGTCCATTTCGTTGAGCAAGGAGTAGCTCTAGTCTATTCCATATTTGGCTTAAGGAACTTTAACTGTGCTCATTTCAATCTCTGGTTTTATGCAGCACCCCAACTCACCTTTCCCCTTAAGCAAGCATAAGTTGGTTTTCTAATTTGAGACCCTGTTCTGTTTTGGAATTCAGTTCCTGTGTAGCCAAGTTTACATTCCGTGTATTACTGATATCTTATGATGTTTCTTTTTCTGTGTGACTTATTTCAGTTAGAATCATCGTACCTGAATCGACTCATTATGCTGCTACGGGCCTGATGACATAGATTTCATTGCTGAGTGATACTGCATTGTACGTAAGTACCACAAGTTCTTTATCCATTTTTCACTTTCTGCGATGTTGAACTTGTACGGTAAACGAGGTTCTTGTAAACAGAGGCGTCCCAAACTTTGGGGTGGCTGTGTCTTTTTGATTTTAATTTCCCTAAGCTATAGGAGCATAAGTGGAAGTGCCCTAGGCTCTGTTGCTTTGTTTTTTAGATGTTTCAGGAAACACCATACCCTTCTCCCGAGTGTCTGTTGGCAATTTACATCCCGCCCATCAGCATAACAAGGCTCCCATTTCTCCATGGCCTGTCCTGCCTTTCTGGATTTTACACTTTTTTCAGATGGCCCTTTTGACCGGGGGGAAGTGAGACTTCATTGTAGTGCAGATTTCCTTTGCAAGCTTGCTTGGTTGGCCAAAAAGTGCGTATGCGTTTTTTCCTGAATATATTCAGGAAAAAACGCATACGCCCTTTTTGGCCAAGTGCATCATTGTGGACGTTCTGCCTCTTTTCCTATGCTTTCAATGCAATTCCAGTCTACCTCCTGAAATCGGTTTCCTGCAATTCTGCCCCGCTTTCAAGTCCTCTTGGCAGCCTTACTTCAGTATATTTTTGGACGATAGCTGTCATTTATAACTCTGCAGGTTTGTGAATTACAGTGCCCCTGAGCTCCTTTCTTCAACTCGCTTTCTTGTGACCTGGCCGCAACACCGCAGGATGGCTTCAGGCCCTAATCTCTTTCCGGCACGGCACGCTGAGCCCTTGGTTATTTCCTCTTCCTGGTGGGAAATGAGAGTTAAATTTGCCCGTCCAGACACCTCCAGCTAGTCTCTCATTGGTTCTCCCTATTCCTGTTCATCTTCCGCAGAAATTGCAAACTGGGCCAAACAGGAGGTTAAAGGGACTGACTCTCCAAGTCGGGAGAGTGTTAGTAAAGCGTCTGGAATGTTGCACCCGAGTACCAGGGGACGAAAACTGAGACATATTTGAACACGTCTCCCGATCACATGGTTGATCATACTCTAGGTTCCACATGCATGTTTTAGCTGAAGGAAGAATACCTTAAACCTGGGTAGTTGAAACCCGTGGAATGGGTACCATGCAATATGACTTCAAAGGGTCTTCATTTGCTCACCGAACCTCTCCAATCCTATCACTGCTGCGCTTATGCCCCTGTGCACACGCTTGGTTCTCTTTCGGAGACATAGCAATCCATAGGTTTTAAGATACTTACTAGTCAGGTACATTCTTAGGCGTTTAATATGCGGTGTTGAGTCCATTTCGTTGAGCAAGGAGTAGCTCTTGTCTATTCCATATTTGGCTTAAGGAACTTTATCTGTGCTCATTTCAATCTCTGGTTTTATGCAGCACCCCAACTCACCTTTCCCCTTAAGCAAGCATAAGTTGGTTTTCTAAATTTGAGACCCTGTTCTGTTTTGGAATTCAGTTCCTGTGTAGCCACGTTTACATTCCGTGTATTACTGATATCTTTTGATGTCTCTTTTTCTGTGTGACTTATTTCAGTTAGAATCATCATACCTGAATCCACTCATTGTGCTGCTAAGGGCCTGATGACATAGATTTCATTGCTGAGTGATACTGCATTGTACGTAAGTACCACAAGTTCTTTATCCATTTTTCACTTTCTGTGATATTGAACTTGTACGGTAAACGAGGTTCTTGTAAACAGAGGCGTCCCAAACTTTGGGGTGGCTGTGTCTTTTTGATTTTAATTTCCCTAAGCTATAGGACCATACGTGGAAGTGCCCTAGGCTCTGTTGCTTTGTTTCTTAGATGCTTCAGGAAACACCATACACTTCTCCCGAGTGTCTGTTGGCAATTTACATCCCGCCCATCAGCATAACAAGGCTCCCAGTTCTCCATGGCCTGTCCTGCCTTTCTGGATTTTACACTTTTTTCAGATGGCCCTTTTGACCGGGGGGAAGTGAGACTTCATTGTAGTGCAGATTTCCTTTGCAAGTTTGCTTGGTTGGCCAAAAAGGGCGTATGCGTTTTTTCCTGAATATATTCAGGAAAAAACGCATACGCCCTTTTTGGCCAAGTGCATCATTGTGGACATTCTGCCTCTTTTCCTATGCTTTCAATGCAATTCCAGTCTACCTCCTGAAATCGGTTTCCTGCAATTCTGCCCCGCTTTCAAGTCCTCTTGGCAGCCTTACTTCAGTATATTTTTGGACGATAGCTGTCATTTATAACTCTGCAGGTTTGTGAATTACAGTGCCCGTGAGCTCCTTTCTTCAACTCGCTTTCTTTTGAGCTGGCCGCAACACCGCAGGATGGCTTCAGGCCCTAATCTGGTTCCGGCACGGCACGCTGAGCCTTTGGTTATTTCCTCTTCCTGGTGGGAAATGAGAG
This sequence comes from Grampus griseus, assembly GCF_964374135.1. Lineage (NCBI taxonomy): Eukaryota > Metazoa > Chordata > Mammalia > Artiodactyla > Delphinidae > Grampus > Grampus griseus. The sequence continues at coordinate 52,682,405 of NC_138997.1, forward strand.
TTAAATTTGCCCGTCCAGACACCTCCAGCTAGTCTCTCATTGGTTCTCCCTATTCCTGTTCATCTTCCGCAGAAATTGCAAACTGGGCCAAACAGGAGGTTAAAGGCGCTGACTCTCCAACTGGGGAGAGTGTTAGTTAAACGTCTGGAATGTTGCACCCGAGTACCAGGGGAGGAAAACTGAGACATATCTGAACACGTCTCCCGTTCACACGGTTGATCATACTCTGGGTTCCACATGCATGTTTTAGCTGAAGGAAGAATACCTTAAACCTGGAGAGTTGAGACCCGTGGAATGGGTACCATGCAATATGACTTCAAAGGGTCTTCATTTGCTCATCGAACCTCTCCAATCCTATCACTGCTGCGTTTATGCCGCTGTACACACGCTTGATTCTCTTTTGGAGACATAGCAATCCATAGGTTTTAAGATACTTACTAGTCAGGTACATTCTTAGGCGTTTAATATGGGGTGTTGAGTCCATTTCGTTGAGCAAGGAGTAGCTCTTGTCTATTCCATATTTGGCTTAAGGAACTTTATCTGTGCTCATTTCAATCTCTGGTTTTATGCAGCACCCCAACTCACCTTTCCCCTTAAGCAAGCATAAGTTGGTTTTCTAAATTTGAGACCCTGTTCTGTTTTGGAATTCAGTTCCTGTGTAGCCAAGTTTACATTCCGTGTATTAGTGATATCTTATGATGTTTCTTTTTCTGTGTGACTTATTTCAGTTAGAATCATCGTACCTGAATCCACTCATTATGCTGCTACATGCCTGATGACATAGATTTCATTGCTGAGTGATACTGCATTGTACGTAAGTACCACAAGTTCTTTATCCATTTTTCACTTTTTGTGATATTGAACTTGTACCGTAAACGAGGTTCTTGTAAACAGAGGTGTCCCAAACTTTCGGGTGGCTGTGTCCTTTTGATTTTAATTTCCCTAATCTATAGGACCATAAGTGGAAGTGCCCTAGGCTCTGTTGCTTTGTTTTTTAGATGTTTCAGGAAACACCATACACTTCTCCCGAGTGTCTGTTGGCAATTTACATCCCGCCCTTCAGCATAACAAGGCTCCCAGTTCTCCATGGCCTGTCCTGCCTTTCTGGATTTTACACTTTTTTCAGATGGCCCTTTTGACCGGGGGGAAGTGAGACTTCATTGTAGTGCAGATTTCCTTTGCAAGCTTGCTTGGTTGGCCAAAAAGGGCGTATGCATTTTTTCCTGAATGTATTCAGGAAAAAACGCAAACGCCCTTTTTTGCCAAGTGCATCATTGTGGACATTCTGCCTCTTTTCCTATGCTTTCAATGCAATTCCAGTCTACCTCCTGAAATCGGTTTCCTGCAATTCTGCCCCGCTTTCAAGTCCTCTTGGCAGCCTTACTTCAGTATATTTTTGGACAATAGCTGTCATTTATAACTCTGCAGGTCTGTGAATTACAGTGCCCCTGAGCTCCTTTCTTCAACTCGCTTTCTTTTGAGCTGGCCGCAACACCGCAGGATGGCTTCAGGCCCTAATCTGGTTCCGGCACGGCACGCTGAGCCTTTGGTTAATTCCTCTTCCTGGTGGGAAATGAGAGTTAAATTTGCCCGTCCAGACACCTCCAGCTAGTCTCTCATTGGTTCTCGCTATTCCTGTTCATCTTCCGCAGAAATTGCAAACTGGGCCAAACAGGAGGTTAAAGGGACTGACTCTCCAAGTCGGGAGAGTGTTAGTAAAGCGTCTGGAATGTTGCACCCTAGTACCAGGGTACGAAAACTGAGACATATTTGAACACGTCTCCTGATCACATGGTTGATCATAATCTAGGTTCCACATGCATGTTTTAGCTGAAGGAAGAATACCTTAAACCTGGGTAGTTGAAACCATTGGAATGGGTACCATGCAATATGACTTTAAAGGGTCTTCATTTGCTCACCAAACCTCTCCAATCCTATCACTGCTGCGTTTATGACCCTGTACACATGCTTGATTCTCTTTCGGAGACATAGCAATCCATAGGTTTTAAGATACTTACTAGACAGGTACATTCTTAGGCATTTAATATGCGGTGTTGAGTCCATTTCGTTGAGCAAGGAGTAGATCTTGTCTATTCCATATTTGGCTTAAGGAACTTTATCTGTGCTCATTTCAATCTCTGGTTTTATGCAGCACCACAACTCACCTTTACCCTTAAGCAAGCATAAGTTGGTTTTCTAAATTTGAGACCCTGTTCTGTTCTGTAATTCAGGTCCTGTGTAGCCAAGTTTACATTCCGTGTATTACTGATATCTTATGATGTTTCTTTTTCTGTGTGACTTATTTCAGTTAGAATCATCGTACCTGAATCCACTCATTGTGCTGCTAAGGGCCTGATGACATAGATTTCATTGCTGAGTGATATTGCTTTGTAAGTAAATACCACAAGTTCTTTATCCATTTTTCACTTTCTGCGATGTTGAACTTGTACTGTAAACGAGGTTCTTGTAAACAGAGGTGTCCCAAACATTGGGGTGGGTGTGTCTTTTTGATTTTAATTTCCCTAAGCTATAGGACCATAAGTGGAAGTGCCCTAGGCTCTGTTGCTTTGTTTTTTAGATGTTTCAGGAAACACCATACCCTTCTCCCGAGTGTCTGTTGGCAATTTACATCCCGCCCATCAGCATAACAAGGCTCCCAGTTCTCCATGGCCTGTCCTGCCTTTCTGGATTTTACACTTTTTTCAGATGGCCCTTTTGACCGGGGGGAAGTGAGACTTCATTGTAGTGCAGATTTCCTTTGCAAGCTTGCTTGGTTGGCCAAAAAGGGCGTATGCGTTTTTTCCTGAATATATTCAGGAAAAAACGCATACGCCCTTTTTGGCCAAGTGCATCATTGTGGACGTTCTGCCTCTTTTCCTATGCTTTCAATGCAATTCCAGTCTATCTCCTGAAATCGGTTTCCTGCAATTCTGCCCGGCTTTCAAGTCCTCTTGGCAGACTTACTTCAGTATATTTTTGGACAATAGCTGTCATTTATAACTCTGCAGGTTTGTGAATTACAGTACCCCTGAGCTCCTTTCTTTAACTCGCTTGCTTTTGAGCTGGCCGAAACACCGCAGGATGGCTTCAGGCCCTAATCTGGTTCCGGCACGGCACGCTGAGCCTTTGCTTAATTCCTCTTCCTGGTGTGAAATGAGAGTGAAATTTGCCCGTCCAGACACCTCCAGCTAGTCTCTCATTGGTTCTCGCTATTCCTGTTCATCTTCCGCAGAAATTGCAAACTGGGCCAAACAGGAGGTTAAAGGGACTGACTCTCCATGTCGGGAGAGTGTTAGTAAAGTGTCTGGAATGTTGCACCCGAGTACCAGGGTACGAAAACTGAGACATATTTGAACACGTCTCCCGTTCACACGGTTGAACATACTCTGGGTTCCACGTGCATATTTTAGCTGAAGGAAGAATACCTTAAACCTGGAGAGTTGAGACCCGTGGAATGGGTACCATGCAATATGACTTCAAAGGGTCTTCATTTGCTCACCGAACCTCTCCAATCCTATCACTGCTGCGTTTATGCCCCTGTACACACGCTTGATTCTCTTTTGGAGACATAGCAATCCATAGGTTTTAAGATACTTACTAGTCAGGTACATTCTTAGGCGTTTAATATGGGGTGTTGAGTCCATTTCGTTGAGCAAGGAGTAGCTCTTGTCTATTCCATATTTGGCTTAAGGAACTTTATCTGTGCTCATTTCAATCTCTGGTTTTATGCAGCACCCCAACTCACCTTTCCCCTTAAGCAAGCATAAGTTGGTTTTCTAAATTTGAGACCCTGTTTTGTTTTGGAATTCAGTTCCTGTGTAGCCAAGTTTACATTCCGTGTATTAGTGATATCTTATGATGTTTCTTTTTCTGTGTGACTTATTTCAGTTAGAATCATCGTACCTGAATCCACTCATTATTCTGCTACGGGCCTGATGACATAGATTTCATTGCTGAGTGATACTGCATTGTACGTAAGTACCACAAGTTCTTTATCCATTTTTCACTTTCTGTGATATTGAACTTGTACGGTAAACGAGGTTCTTGTAAACAGAGGCGTCCCAAACTTTGGGGTGGCTGTGTCTTTTTGATTTTAATTTCCCTAAGCTATAGGACCATAAGTGGAAGTGCCCTAGGCTCTGTTGCTTTGTTTTTTAGATGTTTCAGGAAACACCATACCCTTCTCCCGAGTGTCTGTTGGCAATTTACATCCCGCCCATCAGCATAACAAGGCTCCCAGTTCTCCATGGCCTGTCCTGCCTTTCTGGATTTTACACTTTTTTCAGATGGCCCTTTTGACCGGGGGAAGTGAGACTTCATTGTAGTGCAGATTTCCTTTGCAAGCTTGCTTGGTTGGCAAAAAGGGCGTATGCGTTTTTTCCTGAATATATTCAGGAAAAAACGCACACGCCCTTTTTGGCCAAGTGCATCATTGTGGACATTCTGCCTCTTTTCCTATGCTTTCAATGCAATTCCAGTCTACCTCCTGAAATCGGTTTCCTGCAATTCTGCCCCGCTTTCAAGTCCTCTTGGCAGCCTTACTTCAGTATATTTTTGGACGATAGCTGTCATTTATAACTCTGCAGGTTTGTGAATTACAGTGCCCCTGAGCTCCTTTCTTCAACTCGCTTTCTTGTGACCTGGCCGCAACACCGCAGGATGGCTTCAGGCCCTAATCTGGTTCCGGCACGGCACACTGAGCCTTTGGTTAATTCCTCTTCCTGGTGGGAAATGAGAGTTAAATTTGCCCGTCCAGACACCTCCAGCTAGTCTCTCATTGGTTCTCGCTATTCCTGTTCATCTTCCGCAGAAATTGCAAACTGGGCCAAACAGGAGGTTAAAGGCGCTGACTCTCCAAGTGGGGAGAGTGTTAGTAAAGCGTCTGGAATGTTGCACCCGAGTACCAGGGGAGGAAAACTGAGACATATTTGAACACGTCTCCCGTTCACACGGTTGATCATACTCTGAGTTCCACATGCATGTTTTAGCTGAAGGAAGAATACCTTAAACCTGGGTAGTTGAAACCCGTGGAATGGGTACCATGCAATAAGACTTCAAAGGGTCTTCATTTGCTCACCGAACCTCTCTAGTCCTATCACTACTGAGTTTATGCCCCTGTACACACGCTTGATTACCTTTGGAGACATAGCAATCCATAGGTTTTAAGATACTTACTAGTCAGGTACATTCTTAGGCGTTTAATATGGGGAGTTGAGTCCATTTCGTTGAGCAAGGAGTAGCTCTTGTCTATTCCATATTTGGCTTAAGGAACTTTATCTGTGCTCATTTCAATCTCTGGTTTTATGCAGCACCCCAACTCACCTTTCCCCTTAAGCAAGCATATGTTGGTTTTCTAAATTTGAGACCCTGTTCTGTTTTGGAATTCAGTTCCTGTGTAGCCAAGTTTACATTCCATGTATTAGTGATATCTTATGATGTTTCTTTTTCTGTGTGACTTATTTCAGTTAGAATCATCGTACCTGAATCCACTCATTATGCTGATACGGGCCTGATGACATAGATTTCATTGCTGAGTGATACTGCATTGTACGTAAGTACCACAAGTTCTTTATCCATTTTTCACTTTCTGTGATATTGAACTTGTACGGTAAATGAGGTTCTTGTAAACAGAGGCGTCCCAAACTTTGGGGTGGCTGTGTCTTTTTGATTTTAATTTCCCTAAGCTATAGGACCATAAGTGGAAGTGCCCTAGGCTCTGTTGCTTTGTTTCTTAGATGCATCAGGAAACACCATACACTTCTCCCGAGTGTCTGTTGGCAATTTACATCCCGCCCATCAGCATAACAAGGCTCCCAGTTCTCCATGGCCTGTCCTGCCTTTCTGGATTTACACTTTATTCAGCTGGCCCTTTTGACCGGGGGGAAGTGAGACTTCATTGTAGTGCAGATTTCCTTTGCAAGCTTGCTTGGTTGGCCAAAAAGGGCGTATGCGTTTTTTCCTGAATATATTCAGGAAAAAACGCATACGTCCTTTTTGGCCAAGTGCATCATTGTGGACGTTCTGCCTCTTTTCCTATGCTTTCAATGCAATTCCAGTCTACCTCCTGAAATTGGTTTCCTGCAATTCTGCCCCGCTTTCAAGTCCTCTTGGCAGCCTTACTTCAGTATATTTTTGGATAATAGCTGTCATTTATAACTCTGCAGGTTTGTGAATTACAGTGCCCCTGAGCTCCTTTCTTCAACTCGCTTTCTTGTGACCTGGCCGCAACACCGCAGGATGGCTTCAGGCCCTAATCTGGTTCCGGCACGGCACGCTGAGCCTTTGGTTAATTCCTCTTCCTGGTGGGAAATGAGAGTGAAATTTGCCCGTCCAGACACCTCCAGCTAGTCTCTCATTGGTTCTCGCTATTCCTGTTCATCTTCCGTAGAAATTGCAAACTGGGCCAAACAGGAGGTTAAAGGCGCTGACTCTCCAAGTGGGGAGAGTGTTAGTAAAGCGTCTGGAATGTTGCACCCGAGTACCAGGGGAGGAAAACTGAGACATATTTGAACACGTCTCCCGTTCACACGGTTGATCATACTCTGGGTTCCACATGCATGTTTTAGCTGAAGGAAGAATACCTTAAACCTGGGTACTTGAAACCCGTGGAATGGGTACCATGCAATATGACTTCAAAGGGTCTTCATTTGCTCACCGAACCTCTCCAATCCTATCACTGCTGCGTTTATGCCCCTGCACACATGCTTGATTCTCTTTCGCAGACATAGTAATCCATAGGTTTTAAGATACTTACTAGTCAGGTACATTCTTAGGCGTTTAATATGCGGTGTTGAGTCCATTTCGTTGAGCAAGGAGTAGCTCTTGTCTATTCCATATTTGGCTTAAGGAACTTTATCTGTGCTCATTTCAATCTCTGGTTTTATGCAGCACCCCAACTCACCTTTCCCCTTAAGCAAGCATAAGTTGGTTTTCTACATTTGAGACCCTGTTCTGTTTTGGAATTCAGTTCCTGTGTAGCCAAGTTTACATTCCGTGTATTAGTGATATCTTATGATGTTTCTTTTTCTGTGTGACTTATTTCAGTTAGAATCATCGTACCTGAATCCACTCATTATGCTGCTACGGGCCTGATGACATAGATTTCATTGCTGAGTGATACTGCATTGTACGTAAGTACCACAAGTTCTTTATCCATTTTTCACTTTCTGTGATATTGAACTTGTACGGTAAATGAGGTTCTTGTAAACAGAGGCGTCCCAAACTTTGGGGTGGCTGTGTCTTTTTGATTTTAATTTCCCTAAGCTATAGGACCATAAGTGGAAGTGCCCTAGGCTCTGTTGCTTTGTTTTTTAGATGTTTCAGGAAACACCATACCCTTCTCCCGAGTGTCTGTTGGCAATTTACATCCCGCCCATCAGCATAACAAGGCTCCCAGTTCTTCATGGCCTGTCCTGCCTTTCTGGATTTTACACTTTTTTCAGATGGCCCTTTTGACCGGGGGGAAGTCAGACTTCATTGTAGTGCAGATTTCCTTTGCAAGCTTGCTTGGTTGGCCAAAAAGGGCGTATGCGTTTTTTCCTGAATATATTCAGGAAAAAACGCATACGCCCTTTTTGGCCAAGTGCATCATTGTGGACATTCTGCCTCTTTTCCTATGCTTTCAATGCAATTCCAGTCTACCTCCTGAAATCGGTTTCCTGCAATTCTGCCCCGCTTTCAAGTCCTCTTGGCAGCCTTACTTCAGTATATTTTTGGACGATAGCTGTCATTTATAACTCTGCACGTTTGAGAATTACAGTGCCCCTGAGCTCCTTTCTTCAACTCGCTTTCTTGTGAGCTGGCCGCAACACCGCAGGATGGCTTCAGGCCCTAATCTGGTTCCGGCACGGCACGCTGAGCCTTTGGTTATTTCCTCTTCCTGGTGGGAAATGAGAGTTAAATTTGCCCGTCCAGACACCTCCAGCTAGTCTCTCATTGTTTCTCGCTATTCCTGTTCATCTTCCGCAGAAATTGCAAACTGGGCCAAACAGGAGGTTAAAGGCGCTGACTCTCCAAGTGGGGAGAGTGTTAGTAAAGCGTCTGGAATGTTGCACCCGAGTACCAGGGGAGGAAAACTGAGACATATTAGAACACGTCTCCCGTTCACATGGTTGATCATACTCTGGGTTCCACATGCATGTTTTAGCTGAAGGAAGAATACCTTAAACCTGGGTAGTTGAAACCCGTGAAATGGGTACCATGCAATATGACTTCAAAGGGTCTTCATTTGCTCACCGAACCTCTCCAATCCTATCACTGCTGCGTTTATGCCCCTGTACACACGCTTGATTCTCTTTTGGAGACATAGCAATCCATAGGTTTTAAGATACTTACTAGTCAAGTACATTCTTAGGAGTTTAATATGCGGTGTTGAGTCCATTTCGTTGAGCAAGGAGTAGCTCTTGTCTATTCCATATTTGCCTTAAGCAACTTTATCTGTGCTCCTTTCAATCTCTGGTTTTATGCAGCACCCCAACTCACCTTTACCCTTAAGCAAGCATAAGTTGGTTTTCTAAATTTGAGACCCTGTTCTGTTCTGTAATTCAGTTCCTGTGTAGCCAAGTTTACATTCCGTGTATTAGTGATATCTTATGATGTTTCTATTTCTGTGTGACTTATTTCAGTTAGAATCATCGTACCTGAATCCACTCATTATGCTGCTATGGGCATGATGACATAGATTTCATTGCTGAGTGATACTGCATTGTACGTAAGTACCACAAGTTCTTTATCCATTTTTCACTTTCTGTGATATTGAACTTGTACGGTAAATGAGGTTCTTGTAAACAGAGGCGTCCCAAACTTTGGGGTGGCTGTGTCTTTTTGATTTTAATTTCCCTAAGCTATAGGACCATAAGTGGAAGTGCCCTAGGCTGTGTTGCTTTGTTTTTTAGATGTTTCAGGAAACACCATACACTTCTCCTGAGTGGCTGTTGGCAATTTACATCCCGCCCATCAGCATAACAAGGCTCCCAGTTCTCCATGGCCTGTCCTGCCTTTCTGGATTTTACACTTTTTTCAGATGGCCCTTTTGACCGGGGGGAAGTGAGACTTCATTGTAGTGCAGATTTCCTTTGCAAGCTTGCTTGGTTGGCCAAAAAGGGCGTATGCGTTTTTCCCTGAATATATTCAGGAAAAAACGCATACGCCCTTTTTGGCCAAGTGCATCATTGTGGACGTTCTGCCTCTTTTCCTATGCTTTCAATGCAATTCCAGTCTACCTCCTGAAATCGGTTTCTTGCAATTCTGCCCGGCTTTAAAGTCCTCTTGGCAGCCTTACTTCAGTATATTTTTGGACGATAGCTGTCATTTATAACTCTGCAGGTTTGTGAATTACAGTGCCCCTGAGCTCCTTTCTTCAACTCGCTTTCTTGTGACCTGGCCGCAACACCGCAGGATGGCTTCAGGCCCTAATCTGTTTCCGGCACGGCACGCTGAGCCTTTGGTTATTTCCTCTTCGTGGTGGGAAATGAGAGTTAAATTTGCCCGTCCAGACACCTCCAGCTAGTCTCTCATTGGTTCTCCCTATTCCTGTTCATCTTCCGCAGAAATTGCAAACTGGGCCAAACAGGAGGTTAAAGGGACTGACTCTCCAAGTCGGGAGAGTGTTAGTAAAGCGTCTGGAATGTTGCACCCGAGTACCAGGGTACGAAAACTGAGACATATTTGAACACGTCTCCTGATCACATGGTTGATCATACTCTAGGTTCCACATGCATGTTTTAGCTGAAGGAAGAATACCTTAAAACTGGGTAGTTGAAACCCGTGGAATGGGTACCATGCAATATGACTACAAAGGGTCTTCATTTGCTCACCGAACCTCTCCAATCCTATCACTGCTGCGTTTATGCCCCTGTACACACGCTTGATTCTCTTTTGGCGACATAGCAATCCATAGGTTTTAAGATACTTACTAGTCAGGTACATTCTTAGGCTTTTAATATGGGGTGTTGAGTCATTTCGTTGAGCAAGGAGTAGCTCTTGTCTATTCCATATTTGGCTTAAGGAACTTTATCTGGGCTCATTTCAATCTCTGGTTTTATGCAGCACCCCAACTCACCTTTCCCCTTAAGCAAGCATAAGTTGGTTTTCTAAATTTGAGACCCTGTTCTGTTCTGTAATTCAGTTCCTGTGTAGTCCAGTTTACATTCCGTGTATTACTGATATCTTATGATGTTTCTTTTTCTGTGTGACTTATTTCAGTTAGAATCATCGTACCTGAATCCACTCATTATTCTGCTACGGGCCTGATGACATATATTTCATTGCTGAGTGATACTGCATTGTACGTAAGTACCACAAGTTCTTTATCCATTTTTCACTTTCTGTGATATTGAACTTGTACGGTAAACGAGGTTCTTGTAAACAGAGGCGTCCCAAACTTTGGGGTGGCTGTGTCTTTTTGATTTTAATTTCCCTAAGCTATAGGACCATAAGTGGAAGTGCCCTAGGCTCTGTTGCTTTGTTTTTTAGATGTTTCAGGAAACACCATACACTTCTCCTGAGTGGCTGTTGGCAATTTACATCCCGCCCATCAGCATAACAAGGCTCCCAGTTCTCCATGGCCTGTCCTGCCTTTCTGGATTTTACACTTTTTTCAGATGGCTCTTTTGACCAGGGGGAAGTGAGACTTCATTGTAGTGCAGATTTCCTTTGCAAGCTTGCTTGGTTGGCCAAAAAGGGCGTATGCGTTTTTTCCTGAATATATTCAGGAAAAAACGCATACGCCCTTTTTGGCCAAGTGCATCATTGTGGACATTCTGCCTCTTTTCCTATGCTTTCAATGCAATTCCAGTCTACCTCCTGAAATTGGTTTCCTGCAATTCTGCCCCGCTTTCAAGTCCTCTTGGCAGCCTTACTTCAGTATATTTTTGGACGATAGCTGTCATTTATAACTCTGCAGGTTTGTGAATTACAGTGCCCCTGAGCTCCTTTCTTCAACTCGCTTTCTTGTGACCTGGCCGCAACACCGCAGGATGGCTTCAGGCCCTAATCTGGTTCCGGCACGGCACGCTGAGCCTTTGGTTAATTCCTCTTCCTGGTGGGAAATGAGAGTTAAATTTGCCCGTCCAGACACCTCCAGCTAGTCTCTCATTGGTTCTCGCTATTCCTGTTCATCTTCCGCAGAAATTGCAAACTGGGCCAAACAGGAGGTTAAAGGGACTGACACTCCAAGTCGGGAGAGTGTTAGTAAAGCGTCTGGAATGTTGCACCCGAGTACCAGGGTAGGAAAACTGAGACATATTTGAACACGTCTCCCGATCACACGGTTGATCATACTCTAGGTTCCACATGCATGTTTTAGCTGAAGGAAGAATACCTTAAAACTGGGTGGTTGAAACCCGTGGAATGGGTACCATGCAATATGACTTCAAAGGGTCTTCATTTGCTCACCGAACCTCTCCAATCCTATCACTGCTGCGTTTATGCCCCTGTACACACGCTTGATTCTCTTTTGGAGACATAGCAATCCATAGGTTTTAAGATACTTACTAGTCAGGTACATTCTTAGGCGTTTAATATGGGGTGTTGAGTCCATTTCGTTGAGCAAGGAGTAGCTCTTGTCTATTCCATATTTGGCTTAAGGAACTTTATCTGTGCTCATTTCCATCTCTGGTTTTATGCAGCACCCCAACTCACCTTTCCCCTTAAGCAAGCATAAGATGGTTTTCTAAATTTGAGACCCTGTTCTGTTCTGTAATTCAGTTCCTGTGTAGCCAAGTTTACATTCCGTGTATTACTGATATCTTATGAAGTTTCTTTTTCTTTGTGACTTATTTAAGTTAGAATCATCGTACCTGAATCCACTCATTATGCTGCTAAGGGCCTGATAACATTGATTTCATTGCTGAGTGATACTGCATTGTACGTAAGTACCACAAGTTCTTTATCCATTTTTCACTTTCTGTGATATTGAACTTGTACGGTAAACGAGGTTCTTGTAAACAGAGGCGTCCCAAACTTTGGGGTGGCTGTGTCTTTTTGATTTTAATTTCCCTAAGCTATAGGACCATAAGTGGAAGTGCCCTAGGCTCTGTTGCTTTGTTTTTTAGATGTTTCAGGAAACACCATACACTTCTCCCGAGTGTCTGTTGGCAATTTACATCCCACCCATCAGCATAACAAGGCTCCCAGTTCTCCATGGCCTGTCCTGCCTTTCTGGATTTTACACTTTTTTCAGATGGCCCTTTTGACCAGGGGGAAGTGAGACTTCATGTAGTGCAGATTTCCTTTGCAAGCTTGCTTGGTTGGCCAAAAAGGGCGTATGCGTTTTTTCCTGAATATATTCAGGAAAAAACGCATACGCCCTTTTTGGCCAAGTGCATCATTGTGGACGTTCTGCCTCTTTTCCTATGCTTTCAATGCAATTCCAGTCTACCTCCTGAAATCAGTTTCCAGCAATTCTGCCCCGCTTTCAAGTCCTCTTGGGAGCCTTACTTCAGTATATTTTTGGACGATAGCTGTCATTTATAACTCTGCAGGTTTGTGAATTACAGTGCCCCTGAGCTCCTTTCTTCAACTCGCTTTCTTGTGAGCTGGCCGCAACACCGCAGGATGGCTTCAGGCCCTAATCTGGTTCCGGCAAGGCACGCTGAGCCTTTGGTTAATTCCTCTTCCTGGTGGGAAATGAGAGTTAAATTTGCCCGTCCTGACACCTCCAGCTAGTCTCTCATTGGTTCTCCCTATTCCTGTTCATCTTCCGCAGAAATTGCAAAGTGGGCCAAACAGGAGGTTACAGGGACTGACTCTCCAAGTCGGGAGAGTGTTAGTAAAGCATCTGGAATGTTGCACCCGAGTACCAGGGTACGAAAACTGAGACATATTTGAACACGTCTCCCGATCACATGGGTGATCATACTCTAGGTTCCACATGCATGTTTTAGCTGAATGAAGAATAACTTAAACCTGGGTAGTTGAAACCCTTGGAATGGGTACCATGCAATATAACTTCAAAGGGTCTTCATTTGCTCATCGAACCTCTCCAATCCTATCACTGCTGCGTTTATGCCCCTGTACACATGCTTGATTCTCTTTTGAAGACATAGCCATCCATAGGTTTTAAGATACTTACTAGTCAGGTACATTCTTAGGCGTTTAATATGCGGTGTTGAGTCCATTTCGTTGAGCAAGGAGTAGCTCTTGTCTATTCCGTATTTGGCTTAAGGAACTTTATCTGTGCTCATTTGAATCTCTGGTTTTATGCAGCACCCCAACTCACCTTTCCCCTTAAGCAAGCATAAGTTGGTTTTCTAAATTTGAGACCCAGTTCTGTTCTGTAATTCAGTTCCTGTGTAGCCAAGTTTACATTCCGTGTATTACTGATATCTTATGATGTTTCTTTTTCTGTGTGACTTATTTCAGTTAGAATCATCATACCTGAATCCACTCATTGTGCTGCTAAGGGCCTGATGAGATAGATTTCATTGCTGAGTCATATTGCTTTGTAAGTAAATACAATTTCTTTATCCATTTTTCACTTTCTGCGATGTTGAACTTGTACTGTAAACAAGGATCTTGTAAACAGAGGCGTCCCAAATTTTGGGGTGGCTGTGTCTTTTTGATTTTAATTTCCCTAAGCTTTAGGTCCATAAGTGGAAGTGCCCTAGGCTCTGTTGCTTTGTTTTTTAGATGTTTCAGGAAACACCATACACTTTCCCGAGTTTCTGTTGGCAATTTACATCCCGCCCATCAGCATAACTAGGCTCCCAGTTCTCCATGGCCTGTCCTGCCTTTCTGGATTTTACACTTTTTTCAGATGGCCCTTTTGACCAGGGGGAAGTGAGACTTCATGTAGTGCAGATTTCCTTTGCAAGCTTGCTTGGTTGGCCAAAAAGGGCGTATGCGTTTTTTCCTGAATATATTCAGGAAAAAACGCATACGCCCTTTTTGGCCAAGTGCATCATTGTGGACGTTCTGCCTCTTTTCCTATGCTTTCAATGCAATTCCAGTCTACCTCCTGAAATCGGTTTCCAGCAATTCTGCCCCGCTTTCAAGTCCTCTTGGGAGCCTTACTTCAGTATATTTTTGGACGATAGCTGTCATTTATAACTCTGCAGGTTTGTGAATTACAGTGCCCCTGAGCTCCTTTCTTCAACTCGCTTTCTTGTGAGCTGGCCGCAACACCGCAGGATGGCTTCAGGCCCTAATCTGGTTCCGGCAAGGCACGCTGAGCCTTTGGTTAATTCCTCTTCCTGGTGGGAAATGAGAGTTAAATTTGCCCGTCCAGACACCTCCAGCTAGTCTCTCATTGGTTCTCCCTATTCCTGTTCATCTTCCGCAGAAATTGCAAAGTGGGCCAAACAGGAGGTTACAGGGACTGACTCTCCAAGTCGGGAGAGTGTTAGTAAAGCATCTGGAATGTTGCACCCGAGTACCAGGGTACGAAAACTGAGACATATTTGAACACGTCTCCCGATCACATGATTGATCATACTCTGGGTTCCACGTGCATGATTTAGCTGAAGGAAGAATACCTTAAACCTGGAGAGTTGAGACCCGTGGAATGGGTACCATGCAATATGACTTCAAAGGGTCTTCATTTGCTCACCGAACCTCTCCAATCCTATCACTGCTGCGTTTATGCCCCTGTACACACGCTTGATTCTCTTTTGGAGACATAGCAATCCATAGGTTTTAAGATACTTACTAGTCAGGTACATTCTTAGGTGTTTAATATGCGGTGTTGAGTCCATTTCGTTGAGCAAGGATTAGCTCTTGTCTATTCCATATTTGCCTTAAGGAACTTTATCTGTGCTCATTTCAATCTCTGGTTTTATGCAGCACCCCAACTCACCTTTCCCCTTAAGCAAGCATAAGTTGGTTTTCTAAATTTGAGACCCTGTTCTGTTTTGGAATTCAGTTCCTGTGTAGCCAAGTTTACATTCCGTGTATTAGTGATATCTTATGATGTTTCTTTTTCTGTGTGACTTATTTCAATTAGAATCATCGTACCTGAATCCACTCATTATGCTGCTACGGGCCTGATGACATAGATTTCATTGCTGAGTGATACTGCATTGTACGTAAGTACCACAAGTTCTTTATCCATTTTTCACTTTCTGTGATATTGAACTTGTACGGTAAACGAGGTTCTTGTAAACAGAGGAGTCCCAAACTTTGGGGTGGCTGTGTCTTTTTGATTTTAATTTCCCTAAGCTATAGGACCATAAGTGGAAGTGCCCTAGGCTCTGTTGCTTTGTTTTTTAGATGTTTCAGGAAACACCATACACTTCTCCCGAGTGTCTGTTGGCAATTTACATCCTGCCCATCAGCATAACAAGGCTCCCAGTTCTTCATGGCCTGTCCTGCCTTTCTGGACTTTACACTTTTTTCAGATGGCCCTTTTGACCAGGGGGAAGTGAGACTTCATTGTAGTGCAGATTTCCTTTGCAAGCTTGCTTGGTTGGCCAAAAAGGGCGTATGCGTTTTTTCCTGAATATATTCAGGAAAAAACGCATACGCCCTTTTTGGCCAAGTGCATCATTGTGGACGTTCTGCCTCTTTTCCTATGCTTTCAATGCAATTCCAGTCTACCTCCTGAAATCGGTTTCCTGCAATTCTGCCCCGCTTTCAAGTCCTCTTGGCAGCCTTACTTCAGTCTATTTTTGGACGATAGCTGTCATTTATAACTCTGCAGGTTTGTGAATTACAGTGCCCCTGAGCTCCTTTCTTCAACTCGCTTTCTTGTGAACTGGCCGCAACACCGCAGGATGGCTTCAGGCCCTAATCTGGTTCCGGCACGGCACACTGAGCCTTTGGTTAATTCCTCTTCCTGGTGGGAAATGAGAGTTAAATTTGCCCGTCCAGACACCTCCAGCTAGTCTCTCATTGGTTCTCCCTATTCCTGTTCATCTTCCGCAGAAATTGCAAACTGGGCCAAACAGGAGGTTAAAGGGACTGACTCTCCATGTCGGGAGAGTGTTAGTAAAGCGTCTGGAATGTTGAACCCGAGTACCAGGGTACGAAAACTGAGACATATTTGAACACTTCTCCCGTTCACACGGTTGATCATACTCTGTGTTCCATGTGCATGTTTTAGCTGAAGGAAGAATATCTTAAACCTGGAGAGTTGAGACCCGTGGAATGGGTACCATGCAATATGACTTCAAAGGGTCTTCATTTGCTCACCGAACCTCTCCAATCCTATCACTGCTGAGTTTATGCCCCTGTACACACGCTTGATTCTCTTTTGGAGACATAGCAATCCATAGGTTTTAAGATACTTACTAGTCAGGTACATTCTTAGGCGTTTAATATGGGGTGTTGAGTCCATTTCGTTGAGCAAGGAGTAGCTCTTGTCTATTCCATATTTGGCTTAAGGAACTTTATCTGTGCTCATTTCAATCTCTGGTTTTATGCAGCACCCCAACTCACCTTTCCCCTTAAGCAAGCATAAGTTGGTTTTCTAAATTTGAGACCCTGTTCTGTTTTGGAATTCAGTTCCTGTGTAGCCAAGTTTACATTCCGTGTATTAGTGATATCTTATGATGTTTCTTTTTCTGTGTGACTTATTTCAGTTAGAATCATCGTACCTAAATCCACTTATTATGCTGCTACTGGCCTGATGACATAGATTTCATTGCTGAGTGATACTGCATTGTACGTAAGTACCACAAGTTCTTTATCCATTTTTCACTTTCTGTGATATTGAAATTGTACGGTAAAGGAGGTTCTTGTAAACAGAGGCGTCCCAAACTTTGGGGTGGCTGTGTCTTTTTGATTTTAATTTCCCTAAGCTATAGGACCATAAGTGGAAGTGCCCTAGGCTCTGTTGCTTTGTTTTTTAGATGTTCCAGGAAA
This sequence comes from Grampus griseus, assembly GCF_964374135.1. Taxonomy (NCBI): domain Eukaryota; kingdom Metazoa; phylum Chordata; class Mammalia; order Artiodactyla; family Delphinidae; genus Grampus; species Grampus griseus. Next base: position 52,699,205 of record NC_138997.1, read on the forward strand.
CACCATACACTTCTCCCGAGTGTCTGTTGGCAATTTACATCCCACCCATCAGCATAACAAGGCTCCCAGTTCTCCATGGCCTGTCCTGCCTTTCTGGATTTTACACTTTTTTCAGATGGCCCCTTTGATCGGGGGGAAGTGAGACTTCATTGTAGTGCAGATTGCCTTTGCAAGCTTGCTTGGTTGGCCAAAAAGGGCGTATGCGTTTTTTCCTGAATATATTCAGGAAAAAACGCATACGCCCTTTTTGGCCAAGTGCATCATTGTGGACGTTCTGCCTCTTTTCCTATGCTTTCAATGTAATTCCAGTCTACCTCCTGAAATCGGTTTCCTGCAATTCTGCCCCGCTTTCAAGTCCTCTTGGCAGCCTTACTTCAGTCTATTTTTGGACGATAGCTGTCATTTATAACTCTGCAGGTTTGTGAATTACAGTGCCCCTGAGCTCCTTTCTTCAACTCGCTTTCTTTTGAGCTGAACGCAACAATGCAGGATGGCTTCAGGCCCTAATCTGGTTCAGGCATGGCACGCTGAGCCTTTGGTTATTTCCTCTTCCTGGTGGGAAATGAGAGTTAAATTTGCCCGTCCAGACACCTCCAGCTAGTCTCTCATTGGTTCTCCCTATTCCTGTTCATCTTCCACAGAAATTGCAAACTGGGCCAAACAGGAGGTTAAAGGCGCTGACTCTCCAAGTCGGGAGAGTGTTAGTAAAGCGTCTGGAATGTTGCACCCGAGTACCGGGGAGGAAAACTGAGACATATTTGAACACGTCTCCTGTTCACACGGTTGATCATACTCTGGGTTCCACATGCATGTTTTAGCTGAAGGAAGAATACCTTAAACCTGGAGAGTTGAGACCCGTGGAATGGGTACCATGCAATATGACTTCAAAGGGTCTTCATTTGCTCACCGAACCTCTCCAATCCTATCACTGCTGAGTTTATGCCCCTGTACACACGCTTGATTCTCTTTTGGAGACATAGCAATCCATAGGTTTTAAGATACTTACTAGTCAGGTACATTCTTAGGCGTTTAATATGGGGTGTTGAGTCCATTTCGTTTAGCAAGGAGTAGCTCTTCTCTATTCCATATTTGGCTTAAGGAACTTTATCTGTGCTCATTTCAATCTCTGGTTTTATGCAGCACCCCAACTCACCTTTCCCCTTAAGCAAGCATAAGTTGGTTTTCTAAATTTGAGACCCTGTTCTGTTTTGGAATTCAGTTCCTGTGTAGCCAAGTTTACATTCCGTGTATTAGTGATATCTTATGATGTTTCTTTTTCTGTGTGACTTATTTCAGTTAGAATCATCGTACCTAAATCCACTTATTATGCTGCTGCTGGCCTGATGACATAGATTTCATTGCTGAGTGATACTGCATTGTACGTAAGTACCACAAGTTCTTTATCCATTTTTCACTTTCTGTGATATTGAAATTGTATGGTAAAGGAGGTTCTTGTAAACAGAGGCGTCCCAAACTTTGGGGTGGCTGTGTCTTTTTGATTTTAATTTCCCTAAGCTATAGGACCATAAGTGGAAGTGCCCTAGGCTCTGTTGCTTTGTTTTTTAGATGTTCCAGAAAACACCATACACTTCTCCCGAGTGTCTGTTGGCAATTTACATCCCACCCATCAGCATAACAAGGCTCCCAGTTCTCCATGGCCTGTCCTGCCTTTCTGGATTTTACACTTTTTTCAGATGGCCCCTTTGATCGGGGGGAAGTGAGACTTCATTGTAGTGCAGATTGCCTTTGCAAGCTTGCTTGGTTGGCCAAAAAGGGCGTATGCGTTTTTTCCTGAATATATTCAGGAAAAAACGCATACGCCATTTTTGGCCAAGTGCATCATTGTGGACGTTCTGCCTCTTTTCCTATGCTTTCAATGTAATTCCAGTCTACCTCCTGAAATCGGTTTCCTGCAATTCTGCCCCGCTTTCAAGTCCTCTTGGCAGCCTTACTTCAGTATATTTTTGGACGATAGCTGTCATTTATAACTCTGCAGGTTTGTGAATTACAGTGCCCCTGAGCTCCTTTCTTCAACTCGCTTTCTTTTGAGCTGACCGAAACAACGCAGGATGGCTTCAGGCCCTAATCTAGTTCAGGCATGGCACGCTGAGCCTTTGGTTATTTCCTCTTCCTGGTGGGAAATGAGAGTTAAATTTGCTCGTCCAGACACCTCCAGCTAGTCTCTCATTGGTTCTCCCTATTCCTGTTCATCTTCCACAGAAATTGCAAACTGGGCCAAACAGGAGGTTAAAGGCGCTGACTCTCCAAGTCGGGAGAGTGTTAGTAAAGCGTCTGGAATGTTGCACCCGAGTACCGGGGAGGAAAACTGAGACATATTTGAACACGTCTCCTGTTCACACGGTTGATCATACTCTGGGTTCCACATGCATGTTTTAGCTGAAGGAAGAATACCTTAAACCTGGAGAGTTGAGACCCGTGGAATGGGTACCATGCAATATGACTTCAAAGGGTCTTCATTTGCTCACCGAACCTCTCCAATCCTATCACTGCTGAGTTTATGCCCCTGTACACATGCTTGATTCTCTTTCGGAGACATAGCAAACCATAGGTTTTAAGACACTTACTAGTCAGGTACATTCTTAGGCGTTTAATATGGGGTGTTGAGTCCATTTCGTTGAGCAAGGAGTAGCTCTTGTCTATTCCATATTTGGCTTAAGGAACTTTATCTGTGCTCATTTCAATCTCTGGTTTTATGCAGCACCCCAACTCACCTTTCCCCTTAAGCAAGCATAAGTTGGTTTTCTAAATTTGAGACCCTGTTCTGTTTTGGAATTCAGTTCCTGTGTAGCCAAGTTTACATTCCGTGTATTAGTGATATCTTATGATGTTTCTTTTTCTGTGTGACTTATTTCAGTTAGAATCATCGTACCTAAATCCACTTATTATGCTGCTACGGGCCTGATGACATAGATTTCATTGCTGAGTGATACTGCATTGTACGTAAGTACCACAAGTTCTTTATCCATTTTTCATTTTCTGTGATATTGAATTTGTATGGTAAAGGAGGTTCTTGTAAACAGAGGCGTCCCAAACTTTGGGGTGGCTGTGTCTTTTTGATTTTAATTTCCCTAAGCTATAGGACCATAAGTGGAAGTGCCCTAGGCTCTGTTGCTTTGTTTTTTAGATGTTCCAGAAAACACCATACACTTCTCCCGAGTGTCTGTTGGCAATTTACATCCCACCCATCAGCATAACAAGGCTCCCAGTTCTCCATGGCCTGTCCTGCCTTTCTGGATTTTACACTTTTTTCAGATGGCCCCTTTGATTGGGGGGAAGTGAGACTTCATTGTAGTGCAGATTGCCTTTGCAAGCTTGCTTGGTTGGCCAAAAAGGGCGTATGCGTTTTTTCCTGAATATATTCAGGAAAAAACGCATACGCCATTTTTGGCCAAGTACATCATTGTGGACGTTCTGCCTCTTTTCCTATGCTTTCAATGTAATTCCAGTCTACCTCCTGAAATCGGTTTCCTGCAATTCTGCCCCGCTTTCAAGTCCTCTTGGCAGCCTTACTTCAGTATATTTTTGGACGATAGCTGTCATTTATAACTCTGCAGGTTTGTGAATTACAGTGCCCCTGAGCTCCTTTCTTCAACTCGCTTTCTTTTGAGCTGACCGAAACAACGCAGGATGGCTTCAGGCCCTAATCTAGTTCAGGCATGGCACGCTGAGCCTTTGGTTATTTCCTCTTCCTGGTGGGAAATGAGAGTTAAATTTGCCCGTCCAGACACCTCCAGCTAGTCTCTCATTGGTTCTCCCTATTCCTGTTCATCTTCCACAGAAATTGCAAACTGGGCCAAACAGGAGGTTAAAGGGACTGACTCTCCAAGTCGGGAGAGTGTTAGTAAAGCGTCTGGAATGTTGCACCCGAGTACCAGGGTACGAAAACTGAGACATATTTGAACACGTCTCCCGATCACATGGTTCATCATACTCTAGGTTCCACATGCATGTTTTAGCTGAAGGAAGAATACCTTAAACCTGGAGAGTTGAGACCCTTGGAATGGGTACCATGCAATATGACTTCAAAGGGTCTTCATTTGCTCACCGAACCTCTCCAATCCTATCACTGCTGCGTTTATGCCTCTGTACACACGCTTGATTCTCTTATGGAGACATAGCAATCCATAGGTTTTAAGATACTTACTAGTCAGGTACATTCTTAGGCGTTTAATATGGGGTGTTGAGTCCATTTCGTTGAGCAAGGAGTAGCTCTTGTCTATTCCATATTTGGCTTAAGGAACTTTATCTGTGCTCATTTCAATCTCTGGTTTTATGCAGCACCCCAACTCACCTTTCCCCTTAAGCAAGCATAAGTTGGTTTTCTAAATTTGAGACCCTGTTCTGTTTTGGAATTCAGTTCCTGTGTAGCCAAGTTTACATTCCGTGTATTAGTGATATCTTATGATGTTTCTTTTTCTGTGTGACTTATTTCAGTTAGAATCATCGTACCTGAATCCACTCATTATGCTGCTACGGGCCTGATGACATAGATTTCATTGCTGAGTGATACTGCATTGTACGTAAGTACCACAAGTTCTTTATCCATTTTTTACTTTCTGCGTTGTTGAACTTGTACGGTAAACGAGGTTCTTGTAAACAGAGGCGTCCCAAACTTTGGGGTGGCTGTGTCTTTTTTATTTTAATTTCCCTAAGCTATAGGACCATAAGTGGAAGTGCCCTAGGCTCTGTTGCTTTGTTTTTTAGATGTTTCAGGAAACACCATACACTTCTCCCGAGTGTCTGTTGGCAATTTACATCCCGCCCATCAGCATAACAAGGCTCCCAGTTCTCCATGGCCTGTCCTGCCTTGCTGGATTTTACACTTTTTTTCAGATAGCCCTTTTGACTGGGGGGAAGTGAGACTTCATTGTAGTGCAGATTTCCTTTGCAAGCTTGCTTGGTTGGACAAAAAGGGCGTATGCGTTTTTTCCTGAATATATTCAGGAAAAAACGCATACGCCCTTTATGGCCAAGTGCATCATTGTGGACGTTCTGCCTCTTTTCCTATGCTTTCAATGCAATTCCAGTCTACCTCCTGAAATCGGTTTCCTGCAATTCTGCCCCGCTTTCAAGTCCTCTTGGCAGCCTTACTTCGGTATATTTTTGGACGATAGCTATCATTTATAACTCTGCAGGTTTGTGAATTACAGTGCCCCTGAGTTCCTTTCTTCAACTCGCTTTCTTGTGACCTGGCCGCAACACCGCAGGATGGCTTCAGGCCCTAATCTGGTTCCAGCACGGCACGCTGAGCCTTTGGTTAATTCCTCTTCCTGGTGGGAAATGAGAGTTAAATTTGCCCGTCCAGACACCTCCAGCTAGTCTCTCATTGGTTCTCGCTATTCCTGTTCATCTTCCGCAGAAATTGCAAACTGGGCCAAACAGGAGGTTAATGGGACTGACTCTCCAAGTCGGGAGAGTGTTAGTAAAGCTTCTGGAATGTTGCACCCGAGTACCGGGGAGGAAAACTGAGACATATTTGAACACGTCTCCCGATCACATGGTTGATCATACTCTAGGTTCCACATGCATGTTTTAGCTGAAGGAAGAATATCTTAAACCTGGGTAGTTGAAACCCGTGGAATGGGTACCATGCAATATGACTTCAAAGGGTCTTCCTTTGCTCACCGAACCTCTCCAATCCTATCACTGCTGCATTTATGCCCCTGTACACATGCTTGGCTCTCTTTCGGAGACATAGCAATCCATAGGTTTTAAGATACTTACTAGTCAGGTACATTCTTAGGCGTTTAATATGCGGTGTTGTGTCCATTTCGTTGAGCAAGGAGTAGCTCTTGTCTATTCCATATTTGGCTTAAGGAACTTTATCTGTGCTCATTTCAATCTCTGGTTTTATGCAGCACCCCAACTCACCTTTCCCCTTAAGCTAGCATAAGTTGGTTTTCTAAATTTGAGACCCTGTTCTGTTTTGGAATTCAGTTCCTGTGTAGCCAAGTTTACATTCCGTGTATTACTGATATCTTATGATGTTTCTTTTTCTGTGTGACTTATTTCAGTTAGAATCATCATACCTTAATCCACTCATTGTGCTGCTAAGGGCCTGATGACATAGATTTCATTGCTGAGTGATACTCCATTGTAAATAAGTACCACAAGTTCTTTATCCATTTTTCACTTTCTGTGATATTGAACTTGTACGGTAAACGAGGTTCTTGTAAACAGAGGCGTCGCGAACTTTGGGGTGGCTGTGTCTTTTTGATTTTAATTTCTCTAAACTATAGGACCATAAGTGGAAGTGCCCTAGGCTCTGTTGCTTTGTTTTTTAGATGTTTCAGGAAACACCATACACTTCTCCCGAGTGTCTGTTGGCAATTTACATCCCGCCCATCAGCATAACAAGGCTCCCAGTTCTCCATGTCCTGTCCTGCCTTTCTGGATTTTACACTTTTTTCAGATGGCCCTTTTGACCGGGGGGAAGTGAGACTTCATTGTAGTGCAGATTTCCTTTGCAAGCTTGCTTGGTTGGCCAAAAAGGGCGTATGCGTTTTTTCCTGAATATATTCAGGAAAAAACGCATACGCCCTTTTTGGCCAAGTGCATCATTGTGGAAGTTCTGCCTCTTTTCCTATGCTTTCAATGCAATTCCAGTCTACCTCCTGAAATCGGTTTCCTGCAATTCTGCCCCGCTTTCAAGTCCTCTTGGCAGCCTTACTTCGGTATATTTTTGGACGATAGCTGTCATTTATAACTCTGCAGGTTTGTGAATTACAGTGCCCCTGAGCTCCTTTCTTCAACTCGCTTTCTTTTGAGCTGGCCGCAACACCGCAGGATGGCTTCAGGCCCTAATCTGGTTCCGGCACGGCACGCTGAGCCTTTGGTTATTTCCTCTTCCTGGTGGGAAATGAGAGTTAAATTTGCCCGTCCAGACACCTCCAGCTAGTCTCTCATTGGTTCTCCCTATTCCTGTTCATCTTCTGCAGAAATTGCAAACTGGGCCAAACAGGAGGTTAAAGGGACTGACTCTCCAAGTCGGGAGAGTGTTAGTAAAGCGTCTGGAATGTTGCACCCGAGTACCAGGGGAGGAAAACTGAGACATATTTGAACACGTCTCCCGATCACATGGTTGATCATACTCTGGGTTCCACATGCATGTTTTAGCTGAAGGAAGAATACCTTAAACCTGGGTAGTTGAAACCCGTGGAATGGTTACCATGCGATATGACTTCAAAGGGTCTTCATTTGCTCACCGAACCTCTCCAATCCTATCACTGCTGCGTTTATGCCCCTGTACACATGCTTGATTCTCTTTCGGAGACATAGCAAACCATAGGTTTTAAGACACTTACTATTCAGGTACATTCTTAGGCATTTAATATGCGGTGTTGAGTCCATTTTGTTGAGCAAGGAGTAGCTCTTGTCTATTCCATATTTGGCTTAAGGAACTTTATCTGTGCTCATTTCAATCTCTGCTTTTATGCAGCACCCCAACTCACCTTTCCCCTTAAGCTAGCATAAGTTGGTTTTCTAAATTTGAGACCCTGTTCTGTTCTGTAATTCAGTTCCTGTGTAGCCAAGTTTACATTCCGTGTATTACTGATATCTTATGATGTTTCTTTTTCTGTGTGACTTATTTCAGTTAGAATCATCGTACCTGAATCCACTCATTATGCTGCTATGGGCCTGATGACATAGATTTCATTGCTGAGTGATACTGCATTGTACGTAAGTACCACAAATTCTTTATCCATTTTTCACTTCCTGTGATATTGAACTTGTACGGTAAACGAGGTTCTTGTAAACAGAGGCGTCCCAAACTTTGGGGTGGCTGTGTCTTTTTGATTTTAATTTCCCTAAGCTATAGGAACATAAGTGGAAGTGCCCTAGGCTCTGTTGCTTTGTTTTTTAGATGTTTCAGGAAACACCATACACTTTTCCCCGGTGTCTGTTGGCAATTTACATCCCGCCCATCAGCATAACAAGGCTCCCAGTTCTCCATGGCCTGTCCTGCCTTTCTGGATTTTACACTTTTTTCAGATGGCCCTTTTGACCGGGGGGAAGTGAGACTTCATTGTAGTGCAGATTTCGTTTGCAAGTTTGCTTGGTTGGCCAAAAAGGGCGTATGCGTTTTTTCCTGAACATATTCAGGAAAAAACGCATACGCCCTTTTCGTCCAAGTGCATCATTGTGGACGTTCTGCCTCTTTACCTATACTTTCAATGCAATTCCAGTCTACCTCCTGAAATCGGTTTCCTGCAATTCTGCCCCGCTTTCAAGTCCTCTTGGCAGCCTTACTTCAGTATATTTTTGGACGATACCTGTCATTTGTAACTCTGCAGGTTTGTGAACTACAGTGCCCCTGAACTCCTTTCTTCAACTCGCTTTCTTGTGAGCTGGCCGCAACACCGCAGGATGGCTTCAGGCCCTAATCTGGTTCCGGCACGGCACGCTGAGCCTTTGGTTAATTCCTCTTCCTGGTGGGAAATGAGAGTTAAATTTGCCCGTCCAGACACCTCCAGCTAGTCTCACATTGGTTCTCGCTATTCCTGTTCATCTTCCGCAGAAATTGCAAACTGGGCCATACAGGAGGTTAAAGGCGCTGACTCTCCAAGTCGGGAGAGTGTTAGTAAAGCGTCTGGAATGTTGCACCCGAGTACCAGGGGAGGAAAACTGAGACATATTTGAACACGTCTCCCGTTCACACGGTTGATCATACTCTGGGTTCCACATGCATGTTTTAGCTGAAGGAAGAATACCTTAAACCTGGAGAGTTGAGACCCGTGGAATGGGTACCATGTAATATGACTTCAAAGGGTCTTCATTTGCTCACCGAACCTCTCCAATCCTATCACTGCTGCGTTGATGCCCCTGTACACACGCTTTATTCTCTTTCAGACATAGCCGTCCATACGTTTTAAGATTCTTACTAGTCAGGTATATTCTTAGGTGTTTAATATGGGGTGTTGAGTCCATTTCGTTGAGCAAGGAGTAGCTCTTCTCTATTCCATATTTGGCTTAAGGAACTTTATCTGTGCTCATTTCAATCTCTGGTTTTATGCAGCACCCCAGCTCACCTTTCCCCTTAAGCAAGCATAAGTTGGTTTTCTACATTTGAGACCCTGTTCTGTTTTGGAATTCAGTTCCTGTGTAGCCAAGTTTACATTCCGTGTATTAGTGATATCTTATGATGTTTCTTTTTCTGTGTGACTTATTTCAGTTAGAATCACCGTACCTGAATCCACTGATTATGCTGCTACGGGCCTGATGACATAGATTTCATTGCTGAGTGATACTGCATTGTATGTAAGTACCACAAGTTCTTTATCCATTTTTCACTTTCTGTGATATTGAACTTGTACGGTAAACGAGGTTCTTGTAAACAGAGGCGTCCCAAACTTTGGGGTGGCTGTGTCTTTTTGATTTTAATTTCCCTAAGCTATAGGACCATAAGTGGAAGTGCCCTAGGCTCTGTTGCTTTGTTTTTTAGATGTTTCAGGAAACACCATACACTTCTCCCGAGTGTCTGTTGGCAATTTACATCCCGCCCATCAGCATAACAAGGCTCCCAGTTCTCCATGGCCTGTCCTGCCTTTCTGGATTTTACACTTTTTTCAGATGGCCCTTTTGACTGGGGGGAAGTGAGACTTCATTGTAGTGCAGATTTCCTTTGCAAGCTTGCTTGGTTGGCCAAAAAGGGCGTATGCGTTTTTTCCTGAATATATTCAGGAATATATTCAGGAAAAAACGCATACGCCCTTTTTGGCCAAGTGCATCATTGTGGACGTTCTGCCTCTTTTCCTATGCTTTCAATGCAATTCCAGTCTACCTCCTGAAATTGGTTTCCTGCAATTCTGCCCCGCTTTCAAGTCCTCTTGGCAGCCTTACTTCAGTATATTTTTGGACGATACCTGTCATTTATAACTCTGCAGGTTTGTGAATTACAGTGCCCCTGAGCTCCTTTCTTCAACTCGCTTTCTTGTGACCTGGCCGCAACACCGCAGGCTGGCTTCAGGCCCTAATCTGGTTCCGGCACGGCACGCTGAGCCTTTGGTTAATTCCTCTTGCTGGTGGGAAATGAGAGTTAAATTTGCCCGTCCAGACACCTCCAGCTAGTCTCTCATTGGTTCTCACTATTCCTGTTCATCTTCCGCAGAAATTGCAAACTGGGCCAAACAGGAGGTTAAAGGGACTGACTCTCCAAGTCAGGAGAGTGTTAGTAAAGCGTCTGGAATGTTGCACCCGAGTACCAGGGTACGAAAACTGAGACATATTTGAACACGTCTCCCGATCACATGGTTGATCATACTCTAGGTTCCACATGCATGTTTTAGCTGAAGGAAGAATACCTTAAACCTGGGTAGTTGAGACCCGTAGAATGGGTGCCATGCAATATGAATTCAAAGGGTCTTCATTTGCTCACCGAACCTCTCCAATCCTATCACTACTGCGTTTATGCCCCTGTACACATGCTTGATTCTCTTTCAGAGACATAGCAATCCATAGGTTTTAAGATACTTACTAGTCAGGTACATTCTTACGTGTTTAATATGCGGTGTTGAGTCCATTTCGTTGAGCAAGGAGTAGCTCTTGTCTATTCCATATTTGGCTTAAGGAACTTTATCTGTGCTCATTTCAATCTCTGGTTTTATGCAGCACCCCAACTCACCTTTCCCCTTAAGCAAGCATAAGTTTGTTTTCTAAATTTGAGACCCTGTTCTGTTCTGTAATTCAGTTCCTGTGTAGCCAAGTTTACATTCCGTGTATTACTGATATCTTATGATGTGTCTTTTTCTGTGTGAGTTATTTCAGTTAGAATTATCATACCTGAATCCACTCATTGTGCTGCTACGGGCCTGATGACATAGATTTCTTTGCTGAGTGATATTGCTTTGTAAATAAATACCACAACTTCTTTATCCATTTTTCACTTTCTGCGATGTTGAACTTGTACTGTAAACGAGGTTCTTGTAAACAGAGCCGTTCCAAACATTGGGGTGGCTGTGTCTTTTTGATTTTAATTTCCCTAAGCTATAGGACCATAGGTGGAAGTGCCCTAGGCTCTGTTGCTTTGTTTTTTAGATGTTCCAGGAAACACCATACACTTCTCCGGAGTGTCTGTTGGCAATTTACATCCCGCCCATCAGCATAACAAGGCTCCCAGTTCTCCATGGCCTGTCCTGCCTTTCTGGATTTTACACTTTTTTCAGATGGCCCTTTTGACCGGGGGGAAGTGAGACTTCATTGTAGTGCAGATTTCCTTTGCAAGCTTGCTTGGTTGGCCAAATAGGGCGTATGTGTTTTTTCCTGAATATATTCAGGAAAAAACTCATACGCCCTTTTTGGCCAAGTGCATCATTGTGGACGTTCTGCCTCTTTTCCTATGCTTTCAATAAAATTCCAGTCTACCTCCTGAAATCGGTTTCCTGCAATTCTGCCTTGCTTTCAATGTCTCTTCATAGCCTTACCTCAATATATTTTTTGAAAATAGTTGTCCTTTATAACTCTGCAGGTTTTTGAATTGCAGTGGCCCTTAGCCCCACTTTTCAGCTCTTATTTTTGTGGTCTTGCCCCATAACCACAGGATTCCTTGAAGCCCTATTTTTCTTCTAGGGCACCTTGCTGTGCCTTTGGTTAATTCTTCTTACTGATGTGACATTAGAGTGACATGTGCCCATTGAAACCGCTACAGCTTGTTTCTCACTGGTTCCCCCTATTCCCATTCATCCTCTACACTAACTGCAGACTGTGCGATACCAGAACTTAAAGGCATTGACTCCATGTGGGGATGTTGTTAGTAAAGCAGCTGGAATGTCGATCCGGAGCCCCAGGAGAGGAAAAATGAGGTGTGTTTTAGAAACCTTTCCCGATCATATGGTATACCCGTCACTGGGTTTCCCAAGCATGGTTTAGCTGTAGGAAGATTCCCTTCAACCTGGAGTGTTGGGACCCTTGGACTGAGTAGCATGAAGTATTGCATTAAACTTTCGGCAGTTGCTCACCAAAGCTCACCAATCCTCTCAGCCCCAAGTGTCCAGCCTTATGTCTTATCCAGCTGTGGGTTTATATGTGGTCAATCCAGGTTACATCACAGCCCCTGAGCGAATTTTGTAAGAATTTTTCTCTTTCATTGTTTCAGCGTTTTGTTTTTAAAATTTATTTCTATAATGGGGTTTAGCTCATTTTCACTGCTGTGTTTGTGCTGCTCTGCACACACTTGATTCCCTTATGGAGATATATGAATACATGGGTTTTAAGATTCTTATTACTCAGATATATTTCTCTGCGGTGTATAGGGTGTGTTGAGGCCAGTTCATTGAGCAAGGTGTAGATCTTGTCTAATACCTATTTGGTTTATTGAACGGTATCTGTGCTAATTTCAAACTCTGGTTTTATGCATCACCCCACCTCTCCTTTCCCCTTAAGCTGACATAAGTGTGTTTTCTAAATGTGAGACACTGTTCTGTTCTGTAATTCATTTCTTGTGCAGCCATATTTACCCTCCCTCTATAAGTGATATCTTATGATATGTTTCTTTTTCTGTTTGACTTATTTCAAGTAGTATTATCGGACCTAAATCCACTCTTTATCCTTCTACTAGCCTTATTACATTGATTTCATGGTGAAGAGATATTCCATTGTACATAAGTACCACATCTTCTTTATCCATTGTTCTCTTTCCTGGGATATTTAAGGTGTACTGAAGTTGAGGTTCTTGTAAACAGAGTAGCCCTAAACTGTGGTGTGCTTGTGTCTTGTTGATTTTTAGACTTCCCTAGATATACTCCCATGATTGGAAGTGTCCTATGCTCTGTAGCTCTGTTTTTTAGATGATGTAGGAACCACCATACACTTCTCCAGAGTGGCTCTCGGCAGTTCACACACTGCCCATCAGCGTATAAAGGCTCCCTGTTCTCCATGGCCTGTCCTGCATTTCTGGTTTTTACAATTTTTTAGGATGGCCCTTTTGACCGGTGGGAAGTGAGACTTCTTTGTTGTGCACATTTGCATTGCTTGCTTGCTTCGTTGCCCATAAAGTGCGTATGCGTTTTTTCCTGGATATAATCAGGAAAAAACGCATACGCCCTTTTGGGCCAACTGCATCATTGTCGAAATTCTGCCGCTTTTCATGTGCATTAAAGACGAGTCCAATCTATCTCTTGAAATCTGTTTCTTGCAATTCTGTCTTGCGTTCAGATCCTCTTCTTTGCCTTACCTCAACATATTTTTGGACATTAGTTTTCATTTATAACTCTGCAGGTTTGTGAATTGCAGTGACCCTGAGCTCCATTTTTTAAGTTGCTCTTTTGTGAGCTGGCCACAAACCCACAGGATTGCTTCAGGCCCTATTTTGGCTCCGGTGAGGCAGGCTGAGCCTTTCTTTAATTCTTATTCTTAATGGGAAATTAGAGTGATATGTGCCCGTCCAAACCCCTACAACTATTCTCTCATTGGTTCCCCCTCTTCCCGTTCATCCTCCTCACAATTTGCAAAATGTGTGAAACAGAAGTTTAAATGTGCTGATTCTCCAAGTGGGGAGATTCTAAGTAACATGGCTGGAATGGTGAACAGGAGCACCAGGAGAGGATAAATGAGGTGCATTTTAGACACATCTCCCGATCACATGGTGTACAGTCCTCTGGGTTTTCCATGCATGTTTTACCTGAAGGAAGATCCCTTGAACCTGCAGATTTGGGACCCATTGAATGGGTACCAGGTAGTATTACTTTAAAGGGTGTGCATTTCCTCACCCAACCTCACATTTCTCTTAGCGCAAACAGTTTCCAGCCTTATGTCTCATCCTGCTGTGGGTCTAGATGTGTTCAATCCATGTTGCATCACCGTCCCTGAGGAAAAGTTGTAAGAGGTTTTCTCTGTCTCTCTGTCGTTTATTTTTTTCAATTTATTACTATATTGGTTACAGCTGATTTTCAAAGCTCTGTTTCTTGCTGCTGTACATCCACTTGATTCACGTACAGAGGGTCATCAATAAATTCTTTTTCAGATTCTTACCAGTCGTATATATTCTTTTCCGGTGACTTGAGTGTGCTGAGTGCAGTTCTTTTAGCTACTGTGTAGGCCTTGTTGATTATCAGTTTGGTATTTGGAATGGTATCTTTGCTAATTTCAACCTCCTGGATGATGCCTCACCCCTCCCCACCTTTCCCGTTTAGCAGCCTTATGCGTGTTTTCTACATATTTGACTATGTTTTTGTTTTGTAATTTATTTCATGTGTAGCCATTTTGGATTCCACCTTTAAGTGATATCTTATGATATGTGTCTTTTTCTTTTTGAATTCTGTCACTTAGAATGATCATACGTAACTCCTCCGGAGTTGTTACAACTGGCCATATTTCATTGATTTCCAGGCTGAATAATATTCCACTCTACCTAAGTACCACATCTCTATCCATTTTTTCCCTCCAGAGACATTTAAGTTATATCCTAGTCGAGGATCTTTTAAACAGAGAGGGGGTAAACATTGGGGTGCCTGTGTCCTCTCGATTTTTGTTTTTCCCAAGATATACGCCCATGAGTGCAAGTGCCCTATGCTCTGTAGCTCATTTTTTAGATGCTTTAGTAAACACAATACACTTCTCCAGAATGGCCGTTGGCAATATACATTTCCACTATAAGTCTCACAGGGCTCCCTCTTCTCGTTGCCCTGTCCTGCATTTCTGTTGTTTACGTTTTATGAGGATGGCTCTTCTGACTGATGCGAAGTGATATCTTTTGTAGTATTGACTTCCAGTGCCCACCTGTTTGGTTGGCTAAAAAAGTGTATGCCCTTTTCTTGAATATATACAGAAAAAAACGCATACACCCTTTTTGGCCAACTGCAATGTTGGCAATGTTCAGCTCCTTTTCTTGTGCTTAATGGCGAGTCCTTTCTACCTCCTCAAATCCCTTTCCTGCCATTCTCCCTTGCTTACAAGTCCTTTTCTCTGACTTTCCTCAAGACATTTTTCAGTGATGGATATTTTCAACTCTGCAGTTTTGTGAATTTTACTGCCCCTGAGTTCCATTGTTCAACTTGTGTTTATGGGAACTGGCCACAAAGCAGCGGGATTTCCTCAAGCCCTATACTGTTTCCATGGGCAACCCTAGCCTTTGGTCAATTCGTCTTCCTGATTGGAAATTAGAGTGACATGTGCCTGTCTGAACACCTAGGACTTGTCTCTCATTGTTCCTCATCCTTCTGCTTCATCCTCTGGACAAATTCCAAACTGTACGCAACAGGATGTTGACAGTGCTGACATCTCCAAGTGGGGAGACTGTTAGTAAAGACGCTGGAGGGGTGAACCCGAGCACCAGGAGATGAGGAGATGAGATGCCTTTTCCAAACTCTTCCCGATCAGACGGTATACCATCCTCTGGGTGTGACAGACATGTTTTAGCAGTAGGAAGAGTCCCATTCATGTAAGGAGAACACCAGGGCTTTTTCAAAATCAGTGTCTCCCCGAAACCCAAACTGGGGAAGTTTTTAAGCTACGGCTACACATATGTTCATTAAGGGCCTTGGGAAGTAGGCAGAGTCCAAACTTTAGATGATTGAAGTCTTCAGGGTCAGAAGCACTCACCACCAGCTTCCCTTAGGCTACACTTTAACTATCATTGATAGATGATGTCAATAAAAATATCTATTCTTTTTCAGATTATTTCCCCTTATAGGTTATTGCAAAATGTTGAGTGTAGTTCCCTGTGCTATACAGTAGTTCCTTGTTGATGATTTATTTTATACATAGCAGTGTGTATGTGTTAATTCCAAACTGTTAATTTATCCCTCCTCCCACCTTTCCCCTTTGGTAATAATAAATTATAAGATTTTATACTTCTCAGAAATGGGGGAGCTGAAAGAGAGGTATCATTTTCAATGGAAAAGCATTTAAAACAAGATTGAAGGTTTAACCAAGATTATTAGATGTACATCCTTGGAAAGAAATCACTTCGTTTCTCTAATATTGACCTGACAAATAAGACAAACCTTTTCACTGAACTTGCTTATAAAAAGTGATGGAAATATCAAATGGAAGTGTTAGAAACATCTTATTTTACCCGAGCCTTATACACTGTTCTATGTTAACTACAGTTTGGCTCACACATCTGTTCATTGAGGTTACAATAGTCTCAATTTCTGTTACTGATCCTCCAGAGTGGACCCCAACAAGTGTCCCCCTGCCCAGTGTCATTGGGGCCAACAGATCGAGACTGAGTTTGGTTCACAAGCAAAGGAAACTTTATATTTTGATCAGAGAATGGAGAGGTGAGAGCATGCACTACCCCGTGGGCTGTGGGCTGGGCTGCTGTGTAGAGATCCTGTCAGAGTCAGTGGGAGGGAGGGAGGCGGCGGAGCTCTCGAGGGCCGGGTTGGCTGTAGCTCAGGCTCTATATCGTGGAGTCTGCACTGGGCCCCAGGAGCTGAGGTGTCGACCCAGCCATTCTGCACTAGGAAATCTGGTCTGAAGTGCCGGGTGTGGAACCTCTGCATGCGGGACCCTAGGAGCACGTGAAATTAGACAAAGCACAAAGGATAGAAAAGGTTAGACTTGACTTTATTGCCCAGATTCTATTTTTATCTCCCAGGGATTTTTAATGGGCTTTGCTGGGGACAAACCCCTCCTCTGTCTTTTGTCCCGTTCCTCATTCTTGGAGTGCTGAGGGTGCAGACCCTTCTTCTGTAACTGCTGAGTGCTGAGTTGGGAGCCCTCATACCCTGGGGCGAGGGTCAGAGCTTCTCCCCAGCAGCCTCCCGGTGACGTTGATTGTCCCCAGGCCCCCTGCCTCCCTGCTCGTCCACCTGAGCACCAGCATTGGAAGTGTTATAGATTCTAATGACCTTTAAGGGTCCAGGAAAGAGATGTGCAGAGACGCTGTGGGGGCCGGTTTCACCCCGCCCCACATTTGTTCGGCCACCTTAGGCTGACCGTTTCTGCCAGCCTAGATGCTCTGACC
This sequence comes from Grampus griseus, assembly GCF_964374135.1. Taxonomy (NCBI): domain Eukaryota; kingdom Metazoa; phylum Chordata; class Mammalia; order Artiodactyla; family Delphinidae; genus Grampus; species Grampus griseus. Next base: position 52,716,132 of record NC_138997.1, read on the forward strand.
AGTAGTCTGCGCTTTCTTCAATTAGGCCCCTGAATTAACGTACAAACAGCACCAGGTGTCAGAGCCCTGCCCGCTCAACTCCCAGACAGTCCAGGGTCAGTGGTGATAAGGACCATGATGGCTACTGAGTCAACAGCCTTTTGAAGTAAACAGGAGTCCAGCCGGTCTTATTGGCCACCATCATCACGGTGTCTGTAGGCTTTTCTATGGTGACAGTGTGGTATACTGTTCCCCCGCCAAGATTATTAGCTCCCCTCTGGGTGCAGTAAGTCCTGCAAGCAGTAGTCTACTCTTTTGGGACACACCCTTGTTGTTTTATGAGAGAAACTCCAGGTCAAGTGATGTTCACACGAGTCGTCATGGTGCCCTGTTGCCCCCGGTTATCTCTCTGGATGTTGGAGTTGGAGGGCCTCCTCACTCGAGGTCGGTGTGCCCACGGAGTGAACCCTGCAACTTCAGGGCATGGTTGGTGGTTAGGATCACCACGTGGGGTCCTTTTCCCTTAGGAGGGAGGTGGCCTTTTGGGCTGCTGATTTCCAGGTTTTTAGATACCGCCAGTATCTTGGCCAGATGTGGCAGTGGGCCAAGCTCCTTAGTGACCGTAGTTTATCCTACCTGGATGGCATTCTTGCATTGTTCCATTTCAAGTGGTCCCAGTTTTTGCACTAATTCTCCAATGGCGATTCACCTTTCACCGGGAATGTAAAGGTCAAAGGGTTTAGCTAAATTAGGGAGTTCCAGGGCAAGGGTCTGAATTGACTGCTCTTTCCATTCTTGAAAGGCCACTTCTGGATTCTATTCAAAAGGATCATCATCTTTTCCTTTCAGTGTTTCATATAGAGGCCCAGCTAGTAGACTGTAGTTAGGGATCCAGAAGCAGCAAACCCTGGCCTCCCCAGGAACCCCTAAGCTGTCTTCTAGTTTTAGAAAGGGGTAAGGCTGAAAATGGTTTCTTCCCTTTCCTGGGATGGGCTTCTCTGACCTTCTGTGAGAATGAAGCCCAGGCAGGTCACCGCAGTCTGTGATATTTGAGCTTTTTCTTGGACAACTTCTATCCTTTATTGTCTTGGTAGTTCAGAGGCCTCCTTAGTAGGGCTGGTGATCAGAATGTCGTCTGCATATTGAAGGAGGGTTTCCTTTTCCAGAGGTAGAACTTTTAGGTCTTTAGCTAAGCTTTCCCCAAAGACGGTGTGGGAATTTTTGCACCCTTGGGGCCAGACGGCCCGGAAGTATTGTTTTAGTTGTATGTTGAGTCCTGCCACTCACAAGCCAAAATTTCTTGTGACTCTGGGACTAATGGAATACAAAAGAAGGCATCATTGAAGACTAATACAGAATACCATGTCCTGGTGGTTGGTAGAATGACCAGCAGGGTGTAGGAATTAGGAGCAACTGGAGGTATATCCTCAGTGGCTTCACTGACTGTCCTGACATCCTTTACCAGGTCCCCAGCAGCCCATGGGGCTCTCGTGGTCAGACCAATCCCAGAATATGGAGCTCACCTGGGCAGGTACCCCATCCCCACCCCAGCCCACGGGGCTCTTGTGATCAGGCCCCTCCAAGGATACAGAGCTACCCTTGCAGGTACTGTGGCAGGGCTGGGCACACAGGAACCGTGCACATAGCCCTCATTGCAGAGCACCCCCAGCTCACCTGTCACTCAGAGCTGACACAGAGCACCTCAGAGCAGGACTTGAACTAACAAACAGCAGCTGCGACAGGTCTGTGACCCTGGGCATCACTCCGTGAGGCCTCCCTCCACCTGGTCTTCCAGAGACTTCCACTGCACCCGGGGCACCAGGCCTCTGTCTCCAACCACCACCCACCCCTCCTCTCCCTGACTCCTGGGTTCCTCTCATTAGGAGAGGGTTTTCTTGAAGTTGTCTCCCACTCATGGGCCAGATAAAATGATTAGAAAACAAGCCAAAGCTGCAGCCCCTTGTCTATCCTGACTCTCAGGAGCCCACACCTGTTCCTTGGACCTGGCCGGTTCAGCAAGTTCCATTTTCTGCAACTGTGAGTCCCTGAGAGGTGATGATTGGCTGACCTGGGCAGCCTTACCGTGCCGGCCAGCCCTCCCCAGGTGTGCCTGGGTTGAGATCAATATAAATACCACTCCAGGCAGCAAGAGCCCCTGCAGCCGTGCCTGACACCATTTTCTTTGCCCTGTCAGCAGTCTCGGGGCTGGGCTGGTGGGAGGGAGTGAGAGGCCACGGCTTTGTGGGTGGCCCAGTGTGAGTGGGGCTCTGCTGGACTTTCTGCAGCAGTTGCCAGGCTGCCACCTGCTAAAGAAGAGGATGTGTCACCCATACCTGCTGTTGGAATTTCTCCCTGGGCAGAGGTGAGGAAGGAAAAATGCAGTGGGGGCAGGGACAGGACGGGTATCTCAGGCAGGGAAATGGAAATCTTCCAGAAGAGCACCCAGGGCCAGGACCATCCTGGCTGGCCTGCAGGCACCAAGTCGGCTGGCATGCTGTCACTCGTGTGGCTCTATGGCCCTTCCTCTAGGCTTTCAAGTCCTTGTATATATTCAGGTGTTTTACCTGGGACGGGTGGGAATAGTTCAGCAACAACTGGCCTGGGGCTCAGCTCACGTTTACTCACAGATGCCTCGGCACGGTGCCCCAGCTTTGCAATGAGGACGCTTGTTGCGTGGGGGCTGCTGGCTGAATGGGAGACGATTCCCCACCACTGACCAACTTCAGAATTGTTTACAACTGGAGCAAGTGCCCTGATACGGTTTTCCTCTGTGTAACTGGTGGGTTCTGTGTTTTTTTCTCTTTTTCGTTTTTGGTTCAAGGTAGATTTTATTCCTCTTTTTTGTATTTACAGATATAAGCATGGAAATAATTTATTCATATAAATACATGTATGTGCAGGGAATAATTGTTTTTTCTGTTTTATTTTTTAAATTTTATTTCTTTTTAATTTTGAATTTTATTTTATATTTTTATACAGCAGGTTCTTATTGGTTATCTATTTTATACATATAAATGTATACATGCCAATCCCAATCTCTCAACTCCTCCCACAACCACCCCCCCAACAGCTTTCCCCCCTTGTTGTCCATACGTTTGTTGTCTACATCTGTTGCTCTATTTATGCCTTGCAAAATGGTTAATCTGTACAGTTTTTCTAGGTTCCACATATATGCGTGAATATACAAGATTTGTTTTTCTCTTTCTGACTTACTTCACTCTGTATGACAGACTCTAGATCCATCGACGTCTCTACAAATGACCCAATTTCATTCCTTTTCATGGCTTAGTAATATTCCATTTTATATATGTACCACAGTTTTATGCATTCGTCTGTCTGTGGGCATTTAGGTTGCTTCCATTACCTCGATATTTTAAATAGTGATGCAATGAACATTGCGGTGAATGACTCTTTTTGATTTATGGTTTTGTCTCGGTATATGTCCAGTACTGGGATTGCTGTATCATATGGTAATTCTATTGTTAGTTTCTTAAGAAATTCTATATTGTTCTCCATAATGACTGTATCAATTTATATTCCCAACAATAGTGGAAGAGGGTTCCTTTTCTCCACACCCTTTCCAGCATTTTTTGTTTGTAGATTTTCTATGATGCCTATTCTACCAGGTGTGAGGTGATAACTCATTGTTGAATCCATTTCGTTGAGCAAGGGGTAGGTCTTGTCTATTACATATTTGGCTTATGGAACGGTATCTGTGTTAATTTCAAACTCTGCTTTTATGCAGCACCCCAACTCACTTTCCCCTTAAGCAAGCATAAGTTGGTTTTCTAAATTTGAGACCCTGTTCTGTTTTGTAATTCAGTTCATGTGTAGCCAAGTTCACATTCCGTGTATTAGTGATACCTTATGATGTTTCTTTTTCTGTGTGACTTATTTCATTTAGAATCATCGTGCCTCAATCCACTCATTATGCTGGTACGGGCCTGGTGACATAGATTTCATTGCTGAATGGTATTCTGTTGTACATAAGTATCGCAACTTCTTTATCCATTATTTGCTCTCTGGGATATTTAACTTGTGCCGCAGAAGAGATTCCTGTAAAAAGAGCCGTCCCAAATTATGGGGTGGCTGTGTCTTTTTGATTTTAATTTCCCTAAGCTATAGGACCATAACTGGAAGTGCCCTAGGCTCTGTTGCTTTGTTTTTTAGATGTTTCAGGAAACACCATACACTTCTCCTGAGTATCTGTTGGCAATTTACATCCCGCCCATCAGCATAACAAAGCTCCCAGTTCTCCATGGCCTGTTCTGCCTTTCTGGATTTTACACTTTTTTCAGATGGCCCTTTTGACCGGGGGGAAGTCAGACTTCATTGTAGTGCAGATTTCCTTTGCAAGCTTGCTTGGTTGGCCAAAAAGTGCGTATGAATTTTTTCCTGAATATATTCAGTAAAAAACACATACGCCCTTTTTGGCCAAGTGCATCATTGTCGACGTTCTGCCTCTTTTCCTGTGTTTTAAATGCAATCCAATTCCGAATCCTCCTGAAATCGGTTTCCTGCAATTCTGCCCCGCATTCAAGTCCTCTTGGCAGCCCTACTTCAGTATATTTTCGGACAATAGCTGTCATTTATAACTCTGCAGGTTTGTGAATTACAGTGCCCCTGAGCTCCTTTCTTCAACTCGCTTTCTTGTGAGCTGGCCACAACACCGCAGGATGGCTTCAGGCCCTAATCTGGTTCCGGCACGGCATGCTGAGCCTTTGGTTTATTGCTCTTCCCTGTGGGAAATGAGAGTTAAATTTGCCCGTCCAGACACCTCCAGCTAGTCTCTCATTGGTTCTCGCTATTCCTGTTCATCTGCCGCAGAAATTGCAAACTGGGCCAAACAGGAGGTTAAAGGGACTGACTCTCCAAGTCGGGAGAGTGTTAATAAAGCGTCTGGAATGTTGCACCCGAGTACCAGGGAACGAAAAGTGAGACACATTTGAACACGTTTCTCGATCACACGGTGGATCATACTCTGGGTTCCACATGCATGTTTTAGCTGAAGGAAGAATCCCTTAAACCAGGAGAGTTGAGACCCATGGAATGGGTACCATGCAATATGACTTCAAAGGGTCTGCATTTGCTCACCGAACCTCACCAATCTTATGAGCCCCAAGTGTCCAGCCTTATGTGTCACCCAGCTCTGGGTGTAGATATGGTAAATGCAGGTTGCATCAGAAGCCTTGAATGAATTACTTAAGTATTGCTCCCTATTTCACTGTCATTGTGTTTTGCTTAAGAATTTTATTTTTAATATGGGATTTAGCTGATTTTCACTGCTTTAATGCCGCTGTACACACTCTTCATTCTCTTACAGAGATATATAAATCCATTGCTTTTATGATTCTTACTAGGCAGGTATATTCCTAGGCGTTGAATATGGGGTGTTGAGTCCATTTCGTTGAGCAAGGAGTAGCTCTTGTCTATTCCATATTTGCCTTATAGAATATTATCTGTGCTCATTTCAATCTCTGGTTTTATGCAGCACCCCAACTCACCTTTCCCCTTAAGCAAGCATAAGTTGGTTTTCTAAATTTGAGACCCTGTTCTGTTTTGGAATTCAGTTCCTGTGTAGCCAAGTTTACATTCCGTGTATTACTGATATCTTATGATGTTTCTTTTTCTGTGTGACTTATTTCAGTTAGAATCATCGTACCTGAATCCACTCATTATGCTGCTACGGACCTGATGACATAGATTTCATTGCTTAGTGATACTGCATTGTACGTAAGTACCACAAGTTCTTTATCCATTTTTCACTTTCTGTGATATTGAACTTGTACGGTAAATGAGGTTCTTGTAAACAGAGGCGTCCCAAACTTTGGGGTGGCTGTGTCTTTTTGATTTTAATTTCCCTAAGCTATAGGACCATAAGTGGAAGTGCCCTAGGCTCTGTTGCTTTGTTTTTTAGATGTTTCAGGAAGCACCATACACTTCTCCCGAGTGTCTGTTGGCAATTTACATCCCGCCCATCAGCATAACAAGGCTCCCAGTTCTCCATGGCCTGTCCTGCCTTTCTGGATTTTACACTTTTTTCAGATGGCCCTTTTGACCGGGGGAAGTCAGACTTCATTGTAGTGCAGATTTCCTTTGCAAGTTTGCTTGGTTGGCCAAAAAGGGCGTATGCGTTTTTTCCTGAATATATTCAGGAAAAAACGCATACGCCCTTTTTGGCCAAGTGCATCATTGTGGACGTTCTGCCTCTTTTCCTATGCTTTCAATGCAATTCCAGTCTACCTCCTGAAATCGGTTTCCTGCAATTCTGCCGCGCTTTCAAGTCCTCTTGGCAGCCTTACTTCAATATATTTTTGGACAATAGCTGTCATTTATAACTCTGCAGGTTTGTGAATTACAGTGTCCCTGAGCTCCTTTCTTCAACTCGCTTTCTTGTGAGCTGGCCACAACACCGCAGGATGGCTTCAGACCCTAATCCGGTTCCGGCACGGCATGCTGAGCCTTTGGTTAATTCCTCTTCCTGGTGGGAAATGAGAGTTAAATTTGCCCGTCCAGACACCTCCAGCTAGTCTCTCATTGGTTCTCGCTATTCCTGTTCATCTTCCGCAGAAATTGCAAACTGGGCCAAACAGGAGGTTAAAGAGACTGACTCTCCAAGTCGGGAGAGTGTTAGTAAAGCATCTGGAATGTTGCACCCGAGTACCAGGGTACGAAAACTGAGACATATTTGAACACGTCTCCCGATCACATGGTTGATCATACTCTAGGTTCCACATGCATGTTTTAGCTGAATGAAGAATACCTTAAACCTGGCCAGTTGAAACCCGTGGAATGGGTACCATGCAATATGAGTTCAAAGGGTCTTCATTTGCTCACCGAACCTCTCCAATCCTATCACTGCTGCGTTTATGCCCCTGTACACATGCTTGATTCTCTTTTGGAGACATAGCAATCCATAGGTTTTAAGATACTTACTAGTCAGGCACATTCTTAGGCGTTTAATATGCGGTGTTGAGTCCATTTCGTTGAGCAAGGAGTAGCTCTTGTCTATTCCATATTTGGCTTAAGGAAATTTATGTGTGCTCATTTCAATCTCTGGTTTTATGCAGCACCCCAACTCACCTTTCCCCTTAAGCAAGCATAAGTTGGTTTTCTAAATTTGAGACCATGTTCTGTTCTGTAATTCAGTTCCTGTGTAGCCAAGTTTACATTCCGTGTATTACTGATATCTTATGATGTTTCTTTTTCTGTGCGACTTATTTCAGTTAGAATCATCATACCTGAATCCACTCATTGTGCTGCTAAGGGCCTGATGACATAGATTTCATTGCTGAGTGATATTGCTTAGTAAGTAAATACCACAAGTTCTTTATCCATTTTTCAATTTCTGCGATGTTGAACTTGTACTGTAAACGAGGTTCTTGTAAACAGAGCCATTCCAAACTTTGGGGTGGCTGTGTCCTTTTGATTTTAATTTCACTAATCTATAGGAACATAAGTCGAAGTGCCCTAGGCTCTGTTGCTTTGTTTTTTAGATGTTTCAGGAAACACCATACACTTCTCCCGAGTGTCTGTTGCCAATTTACATCCCGCCCATCAGCATAAAAAGGCTCCCAGTTCTCCATGGCCTGTCCTGCCTTTCTGGATTTTACACTTTTTTCAGATGGCCCTTTTGACTGGGGGGAAGTGAGACTTCATTGTAGTGCAGATTTCCTTTGCAAGTTTGCTTGGTTGGCCAAAAAGAGCGTATGCGTTTTTTCCTGAATATATTCAGGAAAAAACGCATACGCCCTTTTTGGCCAAGTGCATCATTGTGGATGTTCTGCCTCTTTTCCTATGCTTTCAATGCAATTCCAGTCTACCTCCTGAAATCGGTTTCCTGCAATTCTGCCCCGCTTTCAAGTCCTCTTGGCAGCCTTACTTCAGTATATTTTTGGACGATAGCTGTCATTTATAACTCTGCATGTTTGTGAATTACAGTGCCCCTGAGCTCCTTTCTTCAACTCGCTTTCTTTTGAGCTGGCCGCAACACCGCAGGATGGCTTCAGGCCCTAATCTGGTTCCGGCACGGCACGCTGAGCCTTTGGTTATTTCCTCTTCCTGGTGGGAAATGAGAGTTAAATTTGCCCGTCCAGACACCTCCAGCTAGTCTCTCATTGGTTCTCCCTATTCCTGTTCATCTTCCGAAGAAATTGCAAACTGGGCCAAACAGGAGGTTAAAGGCGCTGACTCTCCAAGTGGGGAGAGTGTTAGTAAAGCGTCTGGAATGTTGCACCCGAGTACCAGGGGAGGAAAACTGAGACATATTTGAACACGTCTCCCGTTCACACGGTTGATCATACTCTGGGTTCCACATGCATGTTTTAGCTGAAGGAAGAATACCTTAAACCTGGAGAGTTGAGACCCGTGGAATGGGTACCATGCAATATGACTTCAAAGGGTCTTCATTTGCTCACCGAACCTCTCCAATCCTATCACTGCTGTGTTTATGCCCCTGTACACACGCTTGATTCTCTTTTGGAGACATAGCAATCCATAGGTTTTAAGATACTTACTAGTCAGGTACATTCTTAGGCGTTTAATATGGGGTGTTGAGTCCATTTCGTTGAGCAAGGAGTAGCTCTTGTCTATTCCGTATTTGGCTTAAGGAACTTTATCTGTGCTCATTTCAATCTCTGGTTTTATGCAGCACCCCAACTCACCTTTTCCCGTAAGCAAGCATATGTTGGTTTTCTAAATTTGAGACCCTGTTCTGTTTTGGAATTCAGTTCCTGTGTAGCCAAGTTTACATTCCGTGTATTAGTGATATCTTATGATGTTTCTTTTTCTGTGTGACTTATTTCAGTTACAATAATCATACCTGAATCCACTCATTATGCTGCTACGGGCCTGATGACATAGATTTCATTGCTGAGTGATACTGCATTGTACGTAAGTACCACAAGTTCTTTATCCATTTTTTACTTTCTGTGATATTGAACTTGTACGGTAAACGAGGTTCTTGTAAACAGAGGTGTCCCAAACTTTGGGGTGGCTGTGTCTTTTTTATTTTAATTTTCCTAAACTATAGGACCATAAGTGGAAGGGCCCTAGGCTCTGTTGCTTTGTTTTTTAGATGTTTCAGGAAGCACCATACACTTCTCCCGAGTGTCTGTTGGCAATTTACATCCCGCCCATCAGCATAACAAGGCTCCCAGTTCTCCATGGCCTGTCCTGCCTTTCTGGATTTTACACTTTTTTCAGATGGCCCTTTTGACCGGGGGGAAGTCAGACTTCATTGTAGTGCAGATTTCCTTTGCAAGTTTGCTTGGTTGGCCAAAAAGGGCGTATGCGTTTTTTCCTGAATATATTCAGGAAAAAACTCATACGCCCTTTTTGGCCATGTGCATCATTGTGGACGTTCTGCCTCTTTTCTTATGCTTTCAAAGCAATTCCAGTCTACCTCCTGAAATCGGTTTCCTGCAATTCTGCCCCGCTTTCAAGTCCTCTTGGCAGCCGTACTTCAATATATTTTTGGACAATAGGTGTCATTTATAACTCTGAAGGTTTGTGAATTACAGTGCCCCTGAGCTCCTTTCTTCAACTCGCTTTCTTGTGAGCTGGCCGCAACACCGCAGGATGGCTTCAGGCCCTAATCTGGTTCCGGCACGGCACGCTGAGCCTTTGGTTATTTCCTCTTCCTGGTGGGAAATGAGAGTTAAATTTGCCCGTCCAGACACCTCCAGCTAGTCTCTCATTGGTTCTCCCTATTCCTGTTCATCTTCCGCAGAAATTGCAAACTGGGCCAAACAGGAGGTTAAAGGGACTGACTCTCCATGTCGGGAGAGTGTTAGTAAAGCATCTGGAATGTTGCGCCCGAGTACCAGGGTACGAAAACTGAGACATATTTGAACACATCTCCCGATCACATGGTTGATCATACTCTACGTTACACATGCATGTTTTAGCTGAATGAAGAATACCTTAAACCTGGGTAGTTGAAACCCGTGGAATGGGTACCATGCAATATGACTTCAAAGGGTCTTCATTTGCTCACCGAACCTCTCCAATCCTATCACTGCTGCGTTTATGCCCCTGTACACATGCTTGATTTTCTTTCGGAGACATAGCAAACCATAGGTTTTAAGATACTTACTATTCAGGTACATTCTTAGGCATTTAATATGCGGTGTTGAGTCCATTTCGTTGAGCAAGGAGTAGCTCTTGTCTATTCCATATTTGGCTTATGGAACTTTATCTGTGCTCATTTCAATCTCTGGTTTAATGCAGCACCCCAACTCACCTTTCCCCTTAAGCAAGCATAAGTTGGTTTTCTACATTTGAGACCCTGTTCTGTTCTGTAATTCAGTTCCTGTGTAGCCAAGTTCACATTCCGTGTATTACTGATATCTTATGATGTTTCTTTTTCTGTGTGACTTATTTCAGTTAGAATCATCATACCTGAATCCACTCATTGTGCTGCTAACGGCCTGATGACATAGATTTCATTGCTGAGTGATATTGCTTTGTAAGTAAATACCAGAAGTTCTTTATCCATTTTTCACTTTCTGTGATATTGAACTTGTACGGTAAACGAGGTTCTTGTAAACAGAGGCGTTCCATACTTTGGGGTGGCTGTGTCTTTTTGATTTTAATTTCCCTAAGCTATAGGACCATAAGTGGAAGTGCCCTAGGCTCTGTTGCTTTGTTTTTTAGATGTTTCAGGAAACACCATACGCTTCTCCCGGGTGTCTGTTGGCAATTTACATCCCGCCCATCAGCATAACAAGGCTCCCAGTTCTCCATGGCCTGTCCTGACTTTCTGGATTTTACACTTTTTTCAGATGGCCCTTTTGACTGGGGGGAAGTGAGACTTCATTGTAGTGCAGATTTCCTTTGTAAGTTTGTTTGGTTGGCCAAAAAGGGCGTATGCGTTTTTTCCTGAATATATTCAGGAAAAAACGCATACGCCCTTTTTGGCCAAGTGCATCATTGTGGACGTTCTGCCTCTTTTCCTATGCTTTCAATGCAATTCCAGTCTACCTCCTGAAATCGGTTTCCTGCAATTCTGCCCCGCTTTCAAGTCGTCTTGGCAGCCTTACTTCAGTATATTTTTGGACGATAGCTGTCATTTATAACTCTGCAGGTTTGTGAATTACAGTGCCCCTGAGCTCCTTTCTTCAAGTCGCTTTCTTGTGACCTGGCCGCAACACCGCAGGATGGCTTCAGGCCCTAATCTGGTTCGGGCACGGCACACTGAGCCTTTGGTTAATTCCTCTTCCTGGTGGGAAATGAGAGTTAAGTTTGCCCGTCCAGACACCTCCAGCTAGTCTCTCATTGGTTCTCGCTATTCCTGTTCATCTTCCGCAGAAATTGAAAACTGGACCAAACAGGAGGTTAAAGGGACTGACTCTCCATGTCGGGAGAGTGTTAGTAAAGCGTCTGGAATGTTGCATCCGAGTACCAGGGTACGAAAACTGAGACATATTTGAACACGTCTCCCGATCACATGGTTGATCATACTCTAGGTTCCACATGCATGTTTTAGCTGAAGGAAGAATACCTTAAACCTGGGTAGTTGAAACCCGTGGAATGGGTACCATGCAATATGACTTCAAAGGGTCTTCATTTGCTCACCGAACCTCTCCAATCTTATCACTGCTGCGTTTATGCCCCTGTACACATGCTTGATTCTCTTTCGGAGACATAGCAAACCATAGGTTTTAAGATACTTACTATTCAGGTACATTCTTAGGTGTTTAATATGCGGTGTTGAGTCCATTTCGTTGAGCAAGGAGTAGCTCTTGTCTATTCCATATTTGGCTTAAGGAACTTTATCTGTGCTCATTTCAATCTCTGCTTTTATGCAGCACCCCAACTCACCTTTCCCCTTAAGCAAGCATAAGTTGGTTTTCTAAATTTGAGACCCTGTTCTGTTCTGTAATTCAGTTCCTGTGTAGCCAAGTTTACATTCCGTGTATTACTGATATTTTATGATGTTTCTTTTTGTGTGTGACTTATTTTAGTTAGAATCATCGTACCTGAATCCACTCATTATGCTGCTACGGGCCTGATGACATAGATTTCATTGCTGAGTGATACTGCATTGTACGTAAGTACCACAAGTTCTTTATCCATTTTTCACTTTCTGTGATATTGAACTTGTACGGTAAACGAGGTTCTTGTAAACAGAGGCGTCCCAAACTTTGGGGTGGCTGTGTCTTTTTGATTTTAATTTCTCTAAGCTATAGGACCATAAGTGGAAGTGCCCTAGGCTCTGTTGCTTTTTTTTTAGATGTTTCAGGAAACACCATACACTTCTCCCGAGTGTCTGTTGGCAATTTACATCCCGCCCATCAGCATAACAAGGCTCCCAGTTCTCCATGGCCTGTCCTGCCTTTCTGGATTTTACACTTTTTTCAGATGGCCCTTTTGACCGGGGGGAAGTGAGACTTCATTGTAGTGCAGATTTCCTTTGCAAGCTTGCTTGGTTGGCCAAAAAGGGCGTATGCGTTTTTTCCTGAATATATTCAGGAAAAAACGCATACGCCCTTTTTGGCCAAGTGCATCATTGGGGACGTTCTGCCTCTTTTCCTATGCTTCCAATGCAATTCCAGTCTACCTCCTGAAATCGGTTTCCTGCAATTCTGCCCCGCTTTCAAGTCCTCTTGGCAGCCTTACTTCAGTATATTTTTGGACGATAGCTGTCACTTATAACTCTGCAGGTTTGTGAATTACAGTGCCCCTGAGCTCCTTTCTTCAACTCGCTTTCTTGTGACCTGGCCGCAACACCGCAGGATGGCTTCAGGCCCTAATCTGGTTCCGGCACGGCACGCTGAGCCTTTGGTTATTTTCTCTTCCTGGTGGGAAATGAGAGTTAAATTTGCCCGTCCAGACACCTCCAGCTAGTCTCTCATTGGTTCTCCCTATTCCTGTTCATCTTCCACAGAAATTGCAAACTGGGCCAAACAGGAGTTTAAAGGCGCTGACTCTCCAAGTGGGGAGAGTGTTAGTAAAGCGTCTGGAATGTTGCACCCGAGTACCAGGGGTGGAAAACTTAGATATATTTAAACACGTCTCCCGTTCACACGGTTGATCATACTCTGGGTTCCACATGCATGTTTTAGCTGAAGGAAGAATACCTTAAACCTGGAGAGTTGAGACCCGTGTAATGGGTACCATGCAATATGACTTCAAAGGGTCTTCGTTTGCTCACCGAACCTCTCCAATCCTATCACTGCTGCGTTTATGCCCCTGTACACACGCTTGATTCTCTTATGGAGACATAGCAATCCATCGGTTTTAAGATACTTACTAGTCAGGTACATTCTTAGGCGTTTAATATGCGGTGTTGAGTCCATTTCGTTGAGCAAGTAGTAGCTCTTGTCTATTACATATTTGGCTTAAGGAACATTATCTGTGCTCATTTCAATCTCTGGTTTTATGCAGCACCCCAACTCACCTTTACCCTTAAGCAAGCATTTGTTGGTTTTCTAAATTTGAAACCCTGTTCTGTTTTGGAATTCAGTTCCTGTGTAGCCAATTTTATATTCCGTGTATTAGTGATATCTTATGATGTTTCTTTTTCTGTGTGACTTATTTCAGTTAGAATCATCATACCTGAATCCACTCATTGTGCTGCTAAGGGCCTGATGACATAGATTTCATTGCTGAGTGATATTGCTTTGTAAGTAAATACCACAACTTCTTTATCCATTTTTCACTTTCTGCGATGTTGAACTTGTACTGTAAACGAGGTTGTTTTAAACAGAGCCGTTCCAAACATTGCGGTGGCTGTGTCTTTTTTATTTTAATTTCCCTAAGCTATAGGACCATAAGTGGAAGTGCCCTAGGCTCTGTTGCTTTGTTTTTTAGATGTTTCAGGAAACACCATACACTTCTCCCAAGTGTCTGTTGGCAATTTACATCCCGCCCATCAGCATAACAAGGCTCCCAGTTCTCCATGGCCTGTCCTGCCTTTCTGGATTTTACACTTTTTTCAGATGGCCCTTTTGACCGGGGGGAAGTGAGACTTCATTGTAGTGCAGATTTCCTTTGAAAGCTTGCTTGGTTGGCCAAAAAGGGCGTATGCGTTTTTTCCTGAATATATTCAGGAAAAAACGCATACGCACTTTTTGGCCAAGTGCATCATTGTGGACGTTCTACCTCTTTCCCTATGCTTTCAATGCAATTCCAGTCTACCTCCTGAAATCGGTTTCCTGCAATTCTGCCCCGCTTTCAAGTCCTCTTGGCAGCCTTACTTCAGTATATTTTTGGACGATAGCTGTCTTTTATAACTCTGCAGGTTTGTGAATTACAGTGACCCTGAGCTCCTTTCTTCAACTCGCTTTCTTGTGAGCTGGCCGCAACACCGCAGGATGGTTTCAGGCCCTAATCTGGTTCCGGCACGGCACGCTGAGCCTTTGGTTAATTCCTCTTCCTGGTGGGAAATGAGAGTTAAATTTGCCCGTCCAGACACCTCCAGCTAGTCTCTCATTGGTTCTCCCTATTCCTGTTCATCTTCCGCAGAAATTGCAAACTGGGCCAAACAGGAGGTTAAAGGGACTGACTCTCCAAGTCGGGAGAGTGTTAGTAAAGTGTCTGGAATGTTGCACTCGAGTACCAGGGTTCGAAAACTGAGACATATTTGAACACGTCTCCTGTTCACATGGTTGATCATACTCTGGGTTCCACATGCATGTTTTAGCTGAAGGAAGAATACCTTAAACCTGGGTAGTTGAAACCCGTGGAATGGGTACCATGCAATATGACTTCAAAGGGTCTTCATTTGCTCACCGAACCTCTCCAATCCTATCACTGCTGCGTTTATGCCCCTGTACACATGCTTGATTCTCTTTCGGAGACATAGCAATCCATAGGTTTTAAGATACTTACTAGTCAGGTACATTCTTAGGCGTTTAATATGGGGTGTTGAGTCCATTTCGTTGAGCAAGGAGTAGCTCTTGTCTATTCCATATTTGCCTTAAGGAACTTTATCTGTGCTCATTTCCATCTTTGGTTTTATGCAGCACCCCAACTCACCTTTCCCCTTAAGCAAGCATAAGTTGGTTTTCTACGTTTGAGACCGTGTTCTGTTTTGGAATTCACTTCCTTTGTAGCCAAGTTTACATTCCGTGTATTAGTGATATCTTATGATGTTTCTTTTTCTGTGTGACTTATTTCATTTAGAATCATCGTACCTGAATCCACTCATTATGCTGCTACGGGCCTGATGACATAGATTTCATTGCTGAGTGATACTGCATTGTACGTAAGTACCACAAGTTCTTTATCCATTTTTCACTTTCTGCGATGTTGAACTTGTACTGTAAATGAGGTTCTTGTAAACAGAGGCGTCCCAAACTTTGGGGTGGCTGTGTCTTTTTGATTTTAATTTCCCTAAACTATAGGACCATAAGTGGAAGTGCCCTAGGCTCTGTTGCTTTGTTTTTTAGATGTTTCAGGAAACACCATACACTTCTCCCGAGTGTCTGTTGGCAATTTACATCCCGCCCATCAGCATAACAAGGCTCCCAGTTCTCCATGGCCTGTCCTGCCTTTCTGGATTTTACACTTTTTTCAGATGGCCCTTTTGACCGGGGGGAAGTGAGACTTCATTGTAGTGGAGATTTCCTTTGCAAGCTTGCTTGGTTGGCCAAAAAGGGCGTATGCGTTTTTTCCTGAATATATTCAGGAAAAAACGCATACGCACTTTTTGGCCAAGTGCATCATTGTGGACGTTCTGCCTCTTTTCCTATGCTTTCAATGCAATTCCAGTCTACCTCCTGAAATCGGTTTCCTGCAATTCTGCCCCGCTTTCAAGTCCTCTTGGCAGCCTTACTTCAGTATATTTTTGGACGATAGCTGTTATTTATAACTCTGCAGGTTTGTGAATTACAGTGCCCCTGAGCTCCTTTCTTCAACTCACTTTCTTGTGAGCTGGCCGCAACACCGCAGGATGGTTTCAGGCCCTAATCTGGTTCCGGCACGGCACGCTGAGGCTTTGGTTAATTCCTCTTCCTGGTGGGAAATGAGAGTTAAATTTGCCCGTCCAGACACCTCCAGCTAGTCTCTCATTTGTTCTCCCTATTCCTGTTCATCTTCCGCAGAAATTGCAAACTGGGCCAAACAGGAGGTTAAAGGGACTGACTCTCCAAGTCGGGAGAGTGTTAGTAAAGCGTCTGGAATGTTGCACTCGAGTACCAGGGTACGAAAATTGAGACATATTTGAACACGTCTCCCGATCACATGGTTGATCATACTCTGGGTTCCACATGCATGTTTTAGCTGTAGGAAGAATACCTTAAACCTGGGTAGTTGAAACCCGTGGAATGGGTACCATGCAATATGACTTCAAAGGGTCTTCATTTGCTCACCGAACCTCTCCAATGCTATCACTGCTGCGTTTATGCCCCTGTACATATGCTTGATTCTCTTTCGGAGACATAGCAATCCATAGGTTTTAAGATACTTACTAGTCAGGTACATTCTTAGGCGTTTAATATGCGGTGTTGAGTCCATTTCGTTGAGCAAGGAGTAGCTCTTGTCTATTCCATATTTGGCTTAAGGTACTTTATCTGTGCTCATTTCAATCTTTGGTTTTATGTAGCACCCCAACTCACCTTTACCCTTAAGCAAGCATAAGTTGGTTTTCTAAATTTGAGACCCTTTTCTGTTTTGGAATTCAGTTCCTGTGTAGCCAAGTTTACATTCCGTGTATTACTGACACCTCATGATGTTTCTTTTTCTGTGTGACTTATTTCAGTTAGAATCATCATACCTGAATCAACTCATTGTGCTGCTAAGGGCCTGATGACATAGATTTCATTGCTGAGTGATATTGCTTTGTAAGTAAATACCACAAGTTCTTTATCCATTTTTCACTTTCTGCGATGTTGAACTTGTACTGTAAATGAGGTTCTTGTAAACAGAGGCGTCCCAAACTTTGGGGTGGCTGTGTCTTTTTGATTTTAATTTCCCTAAGCTATAGGACCATAAGTGGAAGTGCCCTAGGCTCTGTTGCTTTGTTTTTTAGATGTTTCAGGAAACACCATACACTTCTCCCGAGTGTCTGTTGGCAATTTACATCCCGCCCATCAGCATAACAAGGCTCCCAGTTCTCCATGGCCTGTCCTGCCTTTCTGGATTTTACACTTTTTTCAGATGGCCCTTTTGACCGGGGGGAAGTCAGACTTCATTGTAGTGCAGATTTCCTTTGCAAGTTTGCTTGGTTGGACAAAAAGGGCGTATGCGTTTTTTCCTGAATATATTCAGGAAGAAACGCATACGCCCTTTGTGGCCAAGTGCATCATTGTGGACGTTCTGCCTCTTTTCCTATGCTTTCAATGCAATTCCAGTCTACCTCCTGAAATCGGTTTCCTGCAATTCTGCCCCGCTTTCAAGTCCTCTTGGCAGCCTTACTTCAGTATATTTTTGGACGATAGCTGTCATTTATAACTCTGCAGGTTTGTGAATTACAGTGCCCCTGAGCTCCTTTCTTCAACTCGCTTTCTTTTGAGCTGGCCGCAACACCGCAGGATGGCTTCAGGCCCTAATCTGGTTCCGGCATGGCACGCTGAGCCTTTGGTTATTTCCTCTTCCTGGTGGGAAATGAGAGTTAAATTTGCCCGTCCAGACACCTCCAGCTAGTCTCTCATTGGTTCTCCCTATTCCTGTTCATCTTCCGAAGAAATTGCAAACTGGGCCAAACAGGAGGTTAAAGGGACTGACTCTCCAAGTCGGGAGAGTGTTAGTAAAGCGTCTGGAATGTTGCACCCGAGTACCAGGGGAGGAAAACTGAGACATATTTGAACACGTCTCCTGTTCACACGGTTGATCATACTCTGGGTTCCACATGCATGTTTTAGCTGAAGGAAGAATACCTTAAACCTGGAGAGTTGAGACCCTTGGAATGGGTACCATGTAATATGACTTCAAAGGGTCTTCATTTGCTCACCGAACCTCTCCAATGCTACCACTGCTTCGTTTATGCCCCTGTACATATGCTTGATTCTCTTTCGGAGCCATAGCAATCCATAGGTTTTAAGATACTTACTAGTCAGGTACATTCTTAGGCGTTTAATATGCGGTGTTGAGTCCATTTCGTTGAGCAAGGAGTAGCTCTTGTCTATTCCATATTTGGCTTAAGGAACTTTATCTGTGCTCATTTCAATCTCTAGTTTTATGCAGCACCCCAACTCACCTTTCCCCTTAAGCAAGCATAAGTTGGTTTTCTACATTTGAGACCCTGTTCTGTTTTGGAATTCTGTTCCTGTGTATCCAAGTTTACATTCCGTGTATTAGTGATATCTTATGATGTTTCTTTTTCTGTGTGACTTATTTCAGTTAGAATCATCGTACCTGAATCCACTCATTATGCTGCTACGGGCCTGATGACATAGATTTCATTGCTGAGTGATACTGCATTGTACGTAAGTACCACAAGTTCTTTATCCATTTTTCACTTTCTGCGATGTTGAACTTGTACTGTAAATGAGGTTCTTGTAAACAGAGGCGTCCCAAACTTTGGGGTGGCTGTGTCTTTTTTATTTTAATTTCCCTAATCTATAGGACCATAAGTGGAAGTGCCCTAGGCTCTGTTGCTTTGTTTTTTAGATATTTCAGGAAACACCATACACTTCTCCCGAGTGTCTGTTGGCAATTTACATCCCGCCCGTCAGCATAACAAGGCTCCCAGTTCTCCATGGCCTGTCCTGCCTTTCTGGATTTTACACTTTTTTCAGATGGCCCTTTTGACCGGGGGAAAGTGAGACTTCATTGTAGTGCAGATTTCCTTTGCAAGCTTGCTTGGTTGGCCAAAAAGGGCGTATGCGTTTTTTCCTGAATATATTCAGGAAAAAACGCATACGCACTTTTTGGCCAAGTGCATCATTGTGGACGTTCTGCCTCTTTTCCTATGCTTCCAATGCAATTCCAGTCTACCTCCTGAAATCGGTTTCCTGCAATTCTGCCCCGCTTTCAAGTCCTCTTGGCAGCCTTACTTCAGTATATTTTTGGACGATAGCTGTCACTTATAACTCTGCAGGTTTGTGAATTACAGTGCCCCTGAGCTCCTTTCTTCAACTCGCTTTCTTGTGACCTGGCCGCAACACCGCAGGATGGCTTCAGGCCCTAATCTGGTTCCGGCACGGCACGCTGAGCCTTTGGTTATTTTCTCTTCCTGGTGGGAAATGAGAGTTAAATTTGCCCGTCCAGACACCTCCAGCTAGTCTCTCATTGGTTCTCCCTATTCCTGTTCATCTTCCACAGAAATTGCAAACTGGGCCAAACAGGAGTTTAAAGGCGCTGACTCTCCAAGTGGGGAGAGTGTTAGTAAAGCGTCTGGAATGTTGCACCCGAGTACCAGGGGTGGAAAACTTAGATATATTTAAACACGTCTCCCGTTCACACGGTTGATCATACTCTGGGTTCCACATGCATGTTTTAGCTGAAGGAAGAATACCTTAAACCTGGAGAGTTGAGACCCGTGTAATGGGTACCATGCAATATGACTTCAAAGGGTCTTCGTTTGCTCACCGAACCTCTCCAATCCTATCACTGCTGCGTTTATGCCCCTGTACACACGCTTGATTCTCTTATGGAGACATAGCAATCCATCGGTTTTAAGATACTTACTAGTCAGGTACATTCTTAGGCGTTTAATATGCGGTGTTGAGTCCATTTCGTTGAGCAAGTAGTAGCTCTTGTCTATTACATATTTGGCTTAAGGAACATTATCTGTGCTCATTTCAATCTCTGGTTTTATGCAGCACCCCAACTCACCTTTACCCTTAAGCAAGCATTTGTTGGTTTTCTAAATTTGAAACCCTGTTCTGTTTTGGAATTCAGTTCCTGTGTAGCCAATTTTATATTCCGTGTATTAGTGATATCTTATGATGTTTCTTTTTCTGTGTGACTTATTTCAGTTAGAATCATCATACCTGAATCCACTCATTGTGCTGCTAAGGGCCTGATGACATAGATTTCATTGCTGAGTGATATTGCTTTGTAAGTAAATACCACAACTTCTTTATCCATTTTTCACTTTCTGCGATGTTGAACTTGTACTGTAAACGAGGTTGTTTTAAACAGAGCCGTTCCAAACATTGCGGTGGCTGTGTCTTTTTTATTTTAATTTCCCTAAGCTATAGGACCATAAGTGGAAGTGCCCTAGGCTCTGTTGCTTTGTTTTTTAGATGTTTCAGGAAACACCATACACTTCTCCCAAGTGTCTGTTGGCAATTTACATCCCGCCCATCAGCATAACAAGGCTCCCAGTTCTCCATGGCCTGTCCTGCCTTTCTGGATTTTACACTTTTTTCAGATGGCCCTTTTCACCGGGGGGAAGTGAGACTTCATTGTAGTGCAGATTTCCTTTGAAAGCTTGCTTGGTTGGCCAAAAAGGGCGTATGCGTTTTTTCCTGAATATATACAGGAAAAAACGCATACGCACTTTTTGGCCAAGTGCATCATTGTGGACGTTCTACCTCTTTCCCTATGCTTTCAATGCAATTCCAGTCTACCTCCTGAAATCGGTTTCCTGCAATTCTGCCCCGCTTTCAAGTCCTCTTGGCAGCCTTACTTCAGTATATTTTTGGACGATAGCTGTCTTTTATAACTCTGCAGGTTTGTGAATTACAGTGACCCTGAGCTCCTTTCTTCAACTCGCTTTCTTGTGAGCTGGCCGCAACACCGCAGGATGGTTTCAGGCCCTAATCTGGTTCCGGCACGGCACGCTGAGCCTTTGGTTAATTCCTCTTCCTGGTGGGAAATGAGAGTTAAATTTGCCCGTCCAGACACCTCCAGCTAGTCTCTCATTGGTTCTCCCTATTCCTGTTCATCTTCCGCAGAAATTGCAAACTGGGCCAAACAGGAGGTTAAAGGGACTGACTCTCCAAGTCGGGAGAGTGTTAGTAAAGTGTCTGGAATGTTGCACTCGAGTACCAGGGTTCGAAAACTGAGACATATTTGAACACGTCTCCTGTTCACATGGTTGATCATACTCTGGGTTCCACATGCATGTTTTAGCTGAAGGAAGAATACCTTAAACCTGGGTAGTTGAAACCCGTGGAATGGGTACCATGCAATATGACTTCAAAGGGTCTTCATTTGCTCACCGAACCTCTCCAATCCTATCACTGCTGCGTTTATGCCCCTGTACACATGCTTGATTCTCTTTCGGAGACATAGCAATCCATAGGTTTTAAGATACTTACTAGTCAGGTACATTCTTAGGCGTTTAATATGGGGTGTTGAGTCCATTTCGTTGAGCAAGGAGTAGCTCTTGTCTATTCCATATTTGCCTTAAGGAACTTTATCTGTGCTCATTTCCATCTTTGGTTTTATGCAGCACCCCAACTCACCTTTCCCCTTAAGCAAGCATAAGTTGGTTTTCTACGTTTGAGACCCTGTTCTGTTTTGGAATTCACTTCCTTTGTAGCCAAGTTTACATTCCGTGTATTAGTGATATCTTATGATGTTTCTTTTTCTGTGTGACTTATTTCATTTAGAATCATCGTACCTGAATCCACTCATTATGCTGCTACGGGCCTGATGACATAGATTTCATTGCTGAGTGATACTGCATTGTACGTAAGTACCACAAGTTCTTTATCCATTTTTCACTTTCTGCGATGTTGAACTTGTACTGTAAATGAGGTTCTTGTAAACAGAGGCGTCCCAAACTTTGGGGTGGCTGTGTCTTTTTGATTTTAATTTCCCTAAACTATAGGACCATAAGTGGAAGTGCCCTAGGCTCTGTTGCTTTGTTTTTTAGATGTTTCAGGAAACACCATACACTTCTCCCGAGTGTCTGTTGGCAATTTACATCCCGCCCATCAGCATAACAAGGCTCCCAGTTCTCCATGGCCTGTCCTGCCTTTCTGGATTTTACACTTTTTTCAGATGGCCCTTTTGACCGGGGGGAAGTGAGACTTCATTGTAGTGGAGATTTCCTTTGCAAGCTTGCTTGGTTGGCCAAAAAGGGCGTATGCGTTTTTTCCTGAATATATTCAGGAAAAAACGCATACGCACTTTTTGGCCAAGTGCATCATTGTGGACGTTCTGCCTCTTTTCCTATGCTTTCAATGCAATTCCAGTCTACCTCCTGAAATCGGTTTCCTGCAATTCTGCCCCGCTTTCAAGTCCTCTTGGCAGCCTTACTTCAGTATATTTTTGGACGATAGCTGTTATTTATAACTCTGCAGGTTTGTGAATTACAGTGCCCCTGAGCTCCTTTCTTCAACTCACTTTCTTGTGAGCTGGCCGCAACACCGCAGGATGGTTTCAGGCCCTAATCTGGTTCCGGCACGGCACGCTGAGGCTTTGGTTAATTCCTCTTCCTGGTGGGAAATGAGAGTTAAATTTGCCCGTCCAGACACCTCCAGCTAGTCTCTCATTTGTTCTCCCTATTGCTGTTCATCTTCCGCAGAAATTGCAAACTGGGCCAAACAGGAGGTTAAAGGGACTGACTCTCCAAGTCGGGAGAGTGTTAGTAAAGCGTCTGGAATGTTGCACTCGAGTACCAGGGTACGAAAATTGAGACATATTTGAACACGTCTCCCGATCACATGGTTGATCATACTCTGGGTTCCACATGCATGTTTTAGCTGTAGGAAGAATACCTTAAACCTGGGTAGTTGAAACCCGTGGAATGGGTACCATGCAATATGACTTCAAAGGGTCTTCATTTGCTCACCGAACCTCTCCAATGCTATCACTGCTGCGTTTATGCCCCTGTACATATGCTTGATTCTCTTTCGGAGACATAGCAATCCATAGGTTTTAAGATACTTACTAGTCAGGTACATTCTTAGGCGTTTAATATGCGGTGTTGAGTCCATTTCGTTGAGCAAGGAGTAGCTCTTGTCTATTCCATATTTGGCTTAAGGTACTTTATCTGTGCTCATTTCAATCTTTGGTTTTATGTAGCACCCCAACTCACCTTTACCCTTAAGCAAGCATAAGTTGGTTTTCTAAATTTGAGACCCTTTTCTGTTTTGGAATTCAGTTCCTGTGTAGCCAAGTTTACATTCCGTGTATTACTGACACCTCATGATGTTTCTTTTTCTGTGTGACTTATTTCAGTTAGAATCATCATACCTGAATCAACTCATTGTGCTGCTAAGGGCCTGATGACATAGATTTCATTGCTGAGTGATATTGCTTTGTAAGTAAATACCACAAGTTCTTTATCCATTTTTCACTTTCTGCGATGTTGAACTTGTACTGTAAATGAGGTTCTTGTAAACAGAGGCGTCCCAAACTTTGGGGTGGCTGTGTCTTTTTGATTTTAATTTCCCTAAGCTATAGGACCATAAGTGGAAGTGCCCTAGGCTCTGTTGCTTTGTTTTTTAGATGTTTCAGGAAACACCATACACTTCTCCCGAGTGTCTGTTGGCAATTTACATCCCGCCCATCAGCATAACAAGGCTCCCAGTTCTCCATGGCCTGTCCTGCCTTTCTGGATTTTACACTTTTTTCAGATGGCCCTTTTGACCGGGGGGAAGTCAGACTTCATTGTAGTGCAGATTTCCTTTGCAAGTTTGCTTGGTTGGACAAAAAGGGCGTATGCGTTTTTTCCTGAATATATTCAGGAAGAAACGCATACGCCCTTTGTGGCCAAGTGCATCATTGTGGACGTTCTGCCTCTTTTCCTATGCTTTCAATGCAATTCCAGTCTACCTCCTGAAATCGGTTTCCTGCAATTCTGCCCCGCTTTCAAGTCCTCTTGGCAGCCTTACTTCAGTATATTTTTGGACGATAGCTGTCATTTATAACTCTGCAGGTTTGTGAATTACAGTGCCCCTGAGCTCCTTTCTTCAACTCGCTTTCTTTTGAGCTGGCCGCAACACCGCAGGATGGCTTCAGGCCCTAATCTGGTTCCGGCATGGCACGCTGAGCCTTTGGTTATTTCCTCTTCCTGGTGGGAAATGAGAGTTAAATTTGCCCGTCCAGACACCTCCAGCTAGTCTCTCATTGGTTCTCCCTATTCCTGTTCATCTTCCGAAGAAATTGCAAACTGGGCCAAACAGGAGGTTAAAGGGACTGACTCTCCAAGTCGGGAGAGTGTTAGTAAAGCGTCTGGAATGTTGCACCCGAGTACCAGGGGAGGAAAACTGAGACATATTTGAACACGTCTCCTGTTCACACGGTTGATCATACTCTGGGTTCCACATGCATGTTTTAGCTGAAGGAAGAATACCTTAAACCTGGAGAGTTGAGACCCTTGGAATGGGTACCATGCAATATGACTTCAAAGGGTCTTCATTTGCTCACCGAACCTCTCCAATGCTACCACTGCTTCGTTTATGCCCCTGTACATATGCTTGATTCTCTTTCGGAGCCATAGCAATCCATAGGTTTTAAGATACTTACTAGTCAGGTACATTCTTAGGCGTTTAATATGCGGTGTTGAGTCCATTTCGTTGAGCAAGGAGTAGCTCTTGTCTATTCCATATTTGGCTTAAGGAACTTTATCTGTGCTCATTTCAATCTCTAGTTTTATGCAGCACCCCAACTCACCTTTCCCCTTAAGCAAGCATAAGTTGGTTTTCTACATTTGAGACCCTGTTCTGTTTTGGAATTCTGTTCCTGTGTATCCAAGTTTACATTCCGTGTATTAGTGATATCTTATGATGTTTCTTTTTCTGTGTGACTTATTTCAGTTAGAATCATCGTACCTGAATCCACTCATTATGCTGCTACGGGCCTGATGACATAGATTTCATTGCTGAGTGATACTGCATTGTACGTAAGTACCACAAGTTCTTTATCCATTTTTCACTTTCTGCGATGTTGAACTTGTACTGTAAATGAGGTTCTTGTAAACAGAGGCGTCCCAAACTTTGGGGTGGCTGTGTCTTTTTTATTTTAATTTCCCTAAGCTATAGGACCATAAGTGGAAGTGCCCTAGGCTCTGTTGCTTTGTTTTTTAGATATTTCAGGAAACACCATACACTTCTCCCGAGTGTCTGTTGGCAATTTACATCCCGCCTGTCAGCATAACAAGGCTCCCAGTTCTCCATGGCCTGTCCTGCCTTTCTGGATTTTACACTTTTTTCAGATGGCCCTTTTGACCGGGGGAAAGTGAGACTTCATTGTAGTGCAGATTTCCTTTGCAAGCTTGCTTGGTTGGCCAAAAAGGGCGTATGCGTTTTTTCCTGAATATATTCAGGAAAAAACGCATACGCACTTTTTGGCCAAGTGCATCATTGTGGACGTTCTGCCTCTTTTCCTATGCTTTCAATGCAATTCCAGTCTACCTCCTGAAATCGGTTTCCTGCAATTCTGCCCCGCTTTCAAGTCCTCTTGGCAGCCTTACTTCAGTATATTTTTGGACGATAGCTGTCATTTATAACTCTGTAGGTTTGTGAAATACAGTGCCCCTGAGCTCCTTTCTTCAACTCGCTTTCTTGTGAGCTGGCCGCAACACCGCAGGATGGTTTCAGGCCCTAATCTTGTTCCGGCACGGCACGCTGAGCCTTTGGTTAATTCCTCTTCCTGGTGGGAAATGAGAGTTAAATTTGCCCGTCCAGACACCTCCAGCTAGTCTCTCATTGGTTCTCCCTATTCCTGTTCATCTTCCGCAGAAATTGCAAACTGGGCCAAACAGGAGGTTAAAGGGACTGACTCTCCAAGTCGGGAGAGTGTTAGTAAAGCGTCTGGAATGTTGCACTCGAGTACCAGGGTACGAAAACTGAGACATATTTGAACACGTCTCCCGATCACATGGTTGATCATACTCTGGGTTCCACATGCATGTTTTAGCTGTAGGAAGAATACCTTAAACCTGGGTAGTTGAAACCCGTGGAATGGGTACCATGCAATATGACTTCAAAGGGTCTTCATTTGCTCACCGAACCTCTCCAATCCTATCACTGCTGCGTTTATGCCCCTGTACACATGCTTGATTCTCTTTCGGAGACATAGCAATCCATAGGTTTTAAGACACTTACTAGTCAGGTACATTCTTAGGCGTTTAATATGGGGTGTTGAGTCCATTTCGTTGAGCAAGGAGTAGCTCTTGTCTATTCCATATTTGGCTTAAGGAACTTTATCTGTGCTCATTTCAATCTCTGGTTTTATGCAGCACCCCAACTCACCTTTCCCCTTAAGCAAGCATAAGTTGGTTTTCTAAATTTGAGACCCTGTTCTGTTTTGGAATTCAGTTCCTGTGTAGCCAAGTTTACATTCCGTGTATTAGTGATATCTTATGATGTTTCTTTTTCTGTGTGACTTATTTCAGTTAGAATCATCGTACCTGAATCCACTCATTATGCTGCTACGGGCCTGATGACATAGATTTCATTGCTGAGTGATACTGCATTGTACGTAAGTACCACAAGTTCTTTATCCATTTTTCACTTTCTGCGATGTTGAACTTGTACTGTAAATGAGGTTCTTGTAAACAGAGGCGTCCCAAACTTTGGGGTGGCTGTGTCTTTTTGATTTTAATTTCCCTAAGCTATAGGACCATAAGTGGAAGTGCCCTAGGCTCTGTTGCTTTGTTTTTTAGATGTTTCAGGAAACACCATACACTTCTCCCGAGTGTCTGTTGGCAATTTACATCCCGCCCATCAGCATAACAAGGCTCCCAGTTCTCCATGGCCTGTCCTGCCTTTCTGGATTTTACACTTTTTTCAGATGGCCCTTTTGACCGGGGGGAAGTCAGACTTCATTGTAGTGCAGATTTCCTTTGCAAGTTTGCTTGGTTGGACAAAAAGGGCGTATGCGTTTTTTCCTGAATATATTCAGGAAGAAACGCATACGCCCTTTTTGGCCAAGTGCATCATTGTGGACGTTCTGCCTCTTTTCCTATGCTTTCAATGCAATTCCAATCTACCTCCTGAATTCGGTTTCCTGCAATTCTGCCCCGCTTTCAAGTCCTCTTGGCAGCCTTACTTCAGTATATTTTTGGACGATAGCTGTCATTTATAACTCTGCAGGTTTGTGAATTACAGTGCCCCTGAGCTCCTTTCTTCAACTCGCTTTCTTCTGAGCTGGCCGCAACACCACTGGATGGCTTCAGGCCCTAATCTGGTTCCGGCACGGCACGCTGAGCCTTTGGTTATTTCCTCTTCCTGGTGGGAAATGAGAGTTAAATTTGCCCGTCCAGAAACCTCCAGCTAGTCTCTCATTGGTTCTCCCTATTCCTGTTCATCTTCCGAAGAATTTGCAAACTGGGCCAAACAGGAGGTTAAAGGGACTGACTCTCCAAGTCGGGAGAGTGTTAGTAAAGCGTCTGGAATGTTGCACCCGAGTACCAGGGGAGGAAAACTGAGACATATTTGAACACGTCTCCTGTTCACACGGTTGATCATACTCTGGGTTCCACATGCATGTTTTAGCTGAAGGAAGAATACCTTAAACCTGGAGAGTTGAGACCCTTGGAATGGGTACCATGCAATATGACTTCAAAGGGTCTTCATTTGCTCACCGAACCTCTCCAATGCTATCACTGCTTCGTTTATGCCCCTGTACATATGCTTGATTCTCTTTCGGAGACATAGCAATCCATAGGTTTTAAGATACTTACTAGTCAGGTACATTCTTAGGCGTTTAATATGCGGTGTTGAGTCCATTTCGTTGAGCAAGGAGTAGCTCTTGTCTATTCCATATTTGGCTTAAGGAACTTTATCTGTGCTCATTTCAATCTCTAGTTTTATGCAGCACCCCAACTCACCTTTCCCCTTAAGCAAGCATAAGTTGGTTTTCTACATTTGAGACCCTGTTCTGTTTTGGAATTCTGTTCCTGTGTATCCAAGTTTACATTCCGTGTATTAGTGATATCTTATGATGTTTCTTTTTCTGTGTGACTTATTTCAGTTAGAATCATCGTACCTGAATCCACTCATTATGCTGCTACGGGCCTGATGACATAGATTTCATTGCTGAGTGATACTGCATTGTACGTAAGTACCACAAGTTCTTTATCCATTTTTCACTTTCTGCGATGTTGAACTTGTACTGTAAATGAGGTTCTTGTAAACAGAGGCGTCCCAAACTTTGGGGTGGCTGTGTCTTTTTTATTTTAATTTCCCTAAGCTATAGGACCATAAGTGGAAGTGCCCTAGGCTCTGTTGCTTTGTTTTTTAGATATTTCAGGAAACACCATACACTTCTCCCGAGTGTCTGTTGGCTATTTACATCCCGCCCGTCAGCATAACAAGGCTCCCAGTTCTCCATGGCCTGTCCTGCCTTTCTGGATTTTACACTTTTTTCAGATGGCCCTTTTGACCGGGGGAAAGTGAGACTTCATTGTAGTGCAGATTTCCTTTGCAAGCTTGCTTGGTTGGCCAAAAAGGGCGTATGCGTTTTTTCCTGAATATATTCAGGAAAAAACGCATACGCACTTTTTGGCCAAGTGCATCATTGTGGACGTTCTGCCTCTTTTCCTATGCTTTCAATGCAATTCCAGTCTACCTCCTGAAATCGGTTTCCTGCAATTCTGCCCCGCTTTCAAGTCCTCTTGGCAGCCTTACTTCAGTATATTTTTGGACGATAGCTGTCATTTATAACTCTGTAGGTTTGTGAAATACAGTGCCCCTGAGCTCCTTTCTTCAACTCGCTTTCTTGTGAGCTGGCCGCAACACCGCAGGATGGTTTCAGGCCCTAATCTTGTTCCGGCACGGCACGCTGAGCCTTTGGTTAATTCCTCTTCCTGGTGGGAAATGAGAGTTAAATTTGCCCGTCCAGACACCTCCAGCTAGTCTCTCATTGGTTCTCCCTATTCCTGTTCATCTTCCGCAGAAATTGCAAACTGGGCCAAACAGGAGGTTAAAGGGACTGACTCTCCAAGTCGGGAGAGTGTTAGTAAAGCGTCTGGAA
The DNA here is from genome assembly GCF_964374135.1 of Grampus griseus. Lineage (NCBI taxonomy): Eukaryota > Metazoa > Chordata > Mammalia > Artiodactyla > Delphinidae > Grampus > Grampus griseus. The sequence goes on from NC_138997.1 coordinate 52,744,878, forward strand.
TGTTGCACTCGAGTACCAGGGTACGAAAACTGAGACATATTTGAACACGTCTCCCGATCACATGGTTGATCATACTCTGGGTTCCACATGCATGTTTTAGCTGTAGGAAGAATACCTTAAACCTGGGTAGTTGAAACCCGTGGAATGGGTACCATGCAATATGACTTCAAAGGGTCTTCATTTGCTCACCGAACCTCTCCAATCCTATCACTGCTGCGTTTATGCCCCTGTACACATGCTTGATTCTCTTTCGGAGACATAGCAATCCATAGGTTTTAAGACACTTACTAGTCAGGTACATTCTTAGGCGTTTAATATGGGGTGTTGAGTCCATTTCGTTGAGCAAGGAGTAGCTCTTGTCTATTCCATATTTGGCTTAAGGAACTTTATCTGTGCTCATTTCAATCTCTGGTTTTATGCAGCACCCCAACTCACCTTTCCCCTTAAGCAAGCATAAGTTGGTTTTCTAAATTTGAGACCCTGTTCTGTTTTGGAATTCAGTTCCTGTGTAGCCAAGTTTACATTCCGTGTATTAGTGATATCTTATGATGTTTCTTTTTCTGTGTGACTTATTTCAGTTAGAATCATCGTACCTGAATCCACTCATTATGCTGCTACGGGCCTGATGACATAGATTTCATTGCTGAGTGATACTGCATTGTACGTAAGTACCACAAGTTCTTTATCCATTTTTCACTTTCTGCGATGTTGAACTTGTACTGTAAATGAGGTTCTTGTAAACAGAGGCGTCCCAAACTTTGGGGTGGCTGTGTCTTTTTGATTTTAATTTCCCTAAGCTATAGGACCATAAGTGGAAGTGCCCTAGGCTCTGTTGCTTTGTTTTTTAGATGTTTCAGGAAACACCATACACTTCTCCCGAGTGTCTGTTGGCAATTTACATCCCGCCCATCAGCATAACAAGGCTCCCAGTTCTCCATGGCCTGTCCTGCCTTTCTGGATTTTACACTTTTTTCAGATGGCCCTTTTGACCGGGGGGAAGTCAGACTTCATTGTAGTGCAGATTTCCTTTGCAAGTTTGCTTGGTTGGACAAAAAGGGCGTATGCGTTTTTTCCTGAATATATTCAGGAAGAAACGCATACGCCCTTTTTGGCCAAGTGCATCATTGTGGACGTTCTGCCTCTTTTCCTATGCTTTCAATGCAATTCCAATCTACCTCCTGAATTCGGTTTCCTGCAATTCTGCCCCGCTTTCAAGTCCTCTTGGCAGCCTTACTTCAGTATATTTTTGGACGATAGCTGTCATTTATAACTCTGCAGGTTTGTGAATTACAGTGCCCCTGAGCTCCTTTCTTCAACTCGCTTTCTTCTGAGCTGGCCGCAACACCACTGGATGGCTTCAGGCCCTAATCTGGTTCCGGCACGGCACGCTGAGCCTTTGGTTATTTCCTCTTCCTGGTGGGAAATGAGAGTTAAATTTGCCCGTCCAGAAACCTCCAGCTAGTCTCTCATTGGTTCTCCCTATTCCTGTTCATCTTCCGAAGAATTTGCAAACTGGGCCAAACAGGAGGTTAAAGGGACTGACTCTCCAAGTCGGGAGAGTGTTAGTAAAGCGTCTGGAATGTTGCACCCGAGTACCAGGGGAGGAAAACTGAGACATATTTGAACACGTCTCCTGTTCACACGGTTGATCATACTCTGGGTTCCACATGCATGTTTTAGCTGAAGGAAGAATACCTTAAACCTGGAGAGTTGAGACCCTTGGAATGGGTACCATGCAATATGACTTCAAAGGGTCTTCATTTGCTCACCGAACCTCTCCAATGCTATCACTGCTTCGTTTATGCCCCTGTACATATGCTTGATTCTCTTTCGGAGACATAGCAATCCATAGGTTTTAAGATACTTACTAGTCAGGTACATTCTTAGGCGTTTAATATGCGGTGTTGAGTCCATTTCGTTGAGCAAGGAGTAGCTCTTGTCTATTCCATATTTGGCTTAAGGAACTTTATCTGTGCTCATTTCAATCTCTAGTTTTATGCAGCACCCCAACTCACCTTTCCCCTTAAGCAAGCATAAGTTGGTTTTCTACATTTGAGACCCTGTTCTGTTTTGGAATTCTGTTCCTGTGTATCCAAGTTTACATTCCGTGTATTAGTGATATCTTATGATGTTTCTTTTTCTGTGTGACTTATTTCAGTTAGAATCATCGTACCTGAATCCACTCATTATGCTGCTACGGGCCTGATGACATAGATTTCATTGCTGAGTGATACTGCATTGTACGTAAGTACCACAAGTTCTTTATCCATTTTTCACTTTCTGCGATGTTGAACTTGTACTGTAAATGAGGTTCTTGTAAACAGAGGCGTCCCAAACTTTGGGGTGGCTGTGTCTTTTTTATTTTAATTTCCCTAAGCTATAGGACCATAAGTGGAAGTGCCCTAGGCTCTGTTGCTTTGTTTTTTAGATATTTCAGGAAACACCATACACTTCTCCCGAGTGTCTGTTGGCTATTTACATCCCGCCCGTCAGCATAACAAGGCTCCCAGTTCTCCATGGCCTGTCCTGCCTTTCTGGATTTTACACTTTTTTCAGATGGCCCTTTTGACCGGGGGAAAGTGAGACTTCATTGTAGTGCAGATTTCCTTTGCAAGCTTGCTTGGTTGGCCAAAAAGGGCGTATGCGTTTTTTCCTGAATATATTCAGGAAAAAACGCATACGCACTTTTTGGCCAAGTGCATCATTGTGGACGTTCTGCCTCTTTTCCTATGCTTTCAATGCAATTCCAGTCTACCTCCTGAAATCGGTTTCCTGCAATTCTGCCCCGCTTTCAAGTCCTCTTGGCAGCCTTACTTCAGTATATTTTTGGACGATAGCTGTCATTTATAACTCTGTAGGTTTGTGAAATACAGTGCCCCTGAGCTCCTTTCTTCAACTCGCTTTCTTGTGAGCTGGCCGCAACACCGCAGGATGGTTTCAGGCCCTAATCTTGTTCCGGCACGGCACGCTGAGCCTTTGGTTAATTCCTCTTCCTGGTGGGAAATGAGAGTTAAATTTGCCCGTCCAGACACCTCCAGCTAGTCTCTCATTGGTTCTCCCTATTCCTGTTCATCTTCCGCAGAAATTGCAAACTGGGCCAAACAGGAGGTTAAAGGGACTGACTCTCCAAGTCGGGAGAGTGTTAGTAAAGCGTCTGGAATGTTGCACTCGAGTACCAGGGTACGAAAACTGAGACATATTTGAACACGTCTCCCGATCACATGGTTGATCATACTCTGGGTTCCACATGCATGTTTTAGCTGTAGGAAGAATACCTTAAACCTGGGTAGTTGAAACCCGTGGAATGGGTACCATGCAATATGACTTCAAAGGGTCTTCATTTGCTCACCGAACCTCTCCAATCCTATCACTGCTGCGTTTATGCCCCTGTACACATGCTTGATTCTCTTTCGGAGACATAGCAATCCATAGGTTTTAAGACACTTACTAGTCAGGTACATTCTTAGGCGTTTAATATGGGGTGTTGAGTCCATTTCGTTGAGCAAGGAGTAGCTCTTGTCTATTCCATATTTGGCTTAAGGAACTTTATCTGTGCTCATTTCAATCTCTGGTTTTATGCAGCACCCCAACTCACCTTTCCCCTTAAGCAAGCATAAGTTGGTTTTCTAAATTTGAGACCCTGTTCTGTTTTGGAATTCAGTTCCTGTGTAGCCAAGTTTACATTCCGTGTATTAGTGATATCTTATGATGTTTCTTTTTCTGTGTGACTTATTTCAGTTAGAATCATCGTACCTGAATCCACTCATTATGCTGCTACGGGCCTGATGACATAGATTTCATTGCTGAGTGATACTGCATTGTACGTAAGTACCACAAGTTCTTTATCCATTTTTCACTTTCTGCGATGTTGAACTTGTACTGTAAATGAGGTTCTTGTAAACAGAGGCGTCCCAAACTTTGGGGTGGCTGTGTCTTTTTGATTTTAATTTCCCTAAGCTATAGGACCATAAGTGGAAGTGCCCTAGGCTCTGTTGCTTTGTTTTTTAGATGTTTCAGGAAACACCATACACTTCTCCCGAGTGTCTGTTGGCAATTTACATCCCGCCCATCAGCATAACAAGGCTCCCAGTTCTCCATGGCCTGTCCTGCCTTTCTGGATTTTACACTTTTTTCAGATGGCCCTTTTGACCGGGGGGAAGTCAGACTTCATTGTAGTGCAGATTTCCTTTGCAAGTTTGCTTGGTTGGACAAAAAGGGCGTATGCGTTTTTTCCTGAATATATTCAGGAAGAAACGCATACGCCCTTTTTGGCCAAGTGCATCATTGTGGACGTTCTGCCTCTTTTCCTATGCTTTCAATGCAATTCCAATCTACCTCCTGAATTCGGTTTCCTGCAATTCTGCCCCGCTTTCAAGTCCTCTTGGCAGCCTTACTTCAGTATATTTTTGGACGATAGCTGTCATTTATAACTCTGCAGGTTTGTGAATTACAGTGCCCCTGAGCTCCTTTCTTCAACTCGCTTTCTTTTGAGCTGGCCGCAACACCGCAGGATGGCTTCAGGCCCTAATCTGGTTCCGGCACGGCACGCTGAGCCTTTGGTTATTTCCTCTTCCTGGTGGGAAATGAGAGTTAAATTTGCCCGTCCAGACACCTCCAGCTAGTCTCTCATTGGTTCTCCCTATTCCTGTTCATCTTCCGAAGAAATTGCAAACTGGGCCAAACAGGAGGTTAAAGGGACTGACTCTCCAAGTCGGGAGAGTGTTAGTAAAGCGTCTGGAATGTTGCACCCGAGTACCAGGGGAGGAAAACTGAGACATATTTGAACACGTCTCCTGTTCACACGGTTGATCATATTCTGGGTTCCACATGCATGTTTTAGCTGAAGGAAGAATACCTTAAACCTGGAGAGTTGAGACCCTTGGAATGGGTACCATGCAATATGACTTCAAAGGGTCTTCATTTGCTCACCGAACCTCTCCAATGCTATCACTGCTGCGTTTATGCCCCTGTACATATGCTTGATTCTCTTTCGGAGACATAGCAATCCATAGGTTTTAAGATACTTACTAGTCAGGTACATTCTTAGGCGTTTAATATTCGGTGTTGAGTCCATTTCGTTGAGCAAGGAGTAGCTCTTGTCTATTCCATATTTGGCTTAAGGAACTTTATCTGTGCTCATTTCAATCTCTGGTTTTATGCAGCACCCCAACTCACCTTTCCCCTTAAGCAAGCATAAGTTGGTTTTCTACATTTGAGACCCTGTTCTGTTTTGGAATTCTGTTCCTGTGTATCCAAGTTTACATTCCGTGTATTAGTGATATCTTATGATGTTTCTTTTTCTGTGTGACTTATTTCAGTTAGAATCATCATACCTGAATCCACTCATTATGCTGCTACGGGCCTGATGACATAGATTTCATTGCTGAGTGATACTGCATTGTACGTAAGTACCACAAGTTCTTTATCCATTTTTCACTTTCTGCGATGTTGAACTTGTACTGTAAATGAGGTTCTTGTAAACAGAGGCGTCCCAAACTTTGGGGTGGCTGTGTCTTTTTGATTTTAATTTCCCTAAGCTATAGGACCATAAGTGGAAGTGCCCTAGGCTCTGTTGCTTTGTTTTTTAGATATTTCAGGAAACACCATACACTTCTCCCGAGTGTCTGTTGGCAATTTACATCCCGCCCATCAGCATAACAAGGCTCCCAGTTCTCCGTGGCCTGTCCTGCCTTTCTGGATTTTACACTTTTTTCAGATGGCCCTTTTGACCGGGGGGAAGTGAGACTTCATTGTAGTGCAGATTTCCTTTGCAAGCTTGCTTGGTTGGCCAAAAAGGGCGTATGCGTTTTTTCCTGAATATATTCAGGAAAAAACGCATACGCACTTTTTGGCCAAGTGCATCATTGTGGACGTTCTGCCTCTTTTCCTATGCTTTCAATGCAATTCCAGTCTACCTCCTGAAATCGGTTTCCTGCAATTCTGCCCCGCTTTCAAGTCCTCTTGGCAGCCTTACTTCAGTATATTTTTGGACGATAGCTGTCATTTATAACTCTGTAGGTTTGTGAATTACAGTGCCCCTGAGCTCCTTTCTTCAACTCGCTTTCTTGTGAGCTGGCCGCAACACCGCAGGATGGTTTCAGGCCCTAATCTTGTTCCGGCACGGCACGCTGAGCCTTTGGTTAATTCCTCTTCCTGGTGGGAAATGAGAGTTAAATTTGCCCGTCCAGACACCTCCAGCTAGTCTCTCATTGGTTCTCCCTATTCCTGTTCATCTTCCGCAGAAATTGCAAACTGGGCCAAACAGGAGGTTAAAGGGACTGACTCTCCAAGTCGGGAGAGTGTTAGTAAAGCGTCTGGAATGTTGCACCCGAGTACCAGGGTACGAAAACTGAGACATATTTGAACACGTCTCCTGATAACACGGTTGATCATACTCTAGGTTCCACATGCATGTTTTAGCTGAAGGAAGAATACCTTAAACCTGGGTAGTTGAAACCCGTGGAATGGGTACCATGCAATATGACTTCAAAGGGTCTTCATTTGCTCACCGAACCTCTCCAATCCTATCACTGCTGCGTTTATGCCCCTGTACACACGCTTGATTCTCTTTTGGAGACATAGCAATCCATAGGTTTTAAGATACTTACTAGTCAGGTACATTCTTAGGCGTTTAATATGGGGTGTTGAGTCCATTTCGTTGAGCAAGGAGTAGCTCTTGTCTATTCCATATTTGGCTTAAGGAAGTTTATCTGTGCTCATTTCAATCTTTGGTTTTATGCAGCACCCCAACTCACCTTTCCCCTTAAGCAAGCATAAGTTGGTTTTCTACATTTGAGACACTGTTCTGTTTTGGAATTCAGTTCCTGTGTAGCCAAGTTTACATTCCGTATATTACTGATAACTTATGATGTTTCTTTTTCTGTGTGACTTATTTCAGTTAGAATCATAGTACCTGAATCAACTCATTGTGCTGCTAAGGGCCTGATGACATAGATTTCATTGCTGAGTGATATTGCTTTGTAAGTAAATACCACAACTTCTTTATCCATTTTTCACTTTCTGCGATGTTGAACTTGAACTGTAAACGAGGTTCTTGTAAACAGAGGCGTCCCAAACTTTGGGGTGGCTGTGTCTTTTTGATTTTAATTTCCCTAAGCTATAGGACCATAAGTGGAAGTGCCCTAGGCTCTCTTGCTTTGTTTTTTAGATGTTTCAGGAAACACCATACACTTCTCCCGAGTGTCTGTTGGCAATTTACATCCCGCCCATCAGCATAACAAGGCTCCCAGTTCTCCATGGCCTGTCCTGCCTTTCTGGATTTTACACTTTTTTCAGATGGCCCTTTTGACCGGGGGGAAGTCAGACTTCATTGTAGTGCAGATTTCCTTTGCAAGTTTGCTTGGTTGGACAAAAAGGGCGTATGCGTTTTTTCCTGAATATATTCAGGAAGAAACGCATACGCTCTCTTTGGCCAAGTGCATCATTGTGGACGTTCTGCCTCTTTTCCTATGCTTTCAATGCAATTCCAATCTACCTCCTGAATTCGGTTTCCTGCAATTCTGCCCCGCTTTCAAGTCCTCTTGGCAGCCTTACTTCAGTATATTTTTGGACGATAGCTGTCATTTATAACTCTGCAGGTTTGTGAATTACAGTGCCCCTGAGCTCCTTTCTTCAACTCGCTTTCTTTTGAGCTGGCCGCAACACCGCAGGATGGCTTCAGGCCCTAATCTGGTTCCGGCACGGCACGCTGAGCCTTTGGTTATTTCCTCTTCCTGGTGGGAAATGAGAGTTAAATTTGCCCGTCCAGACACCTCCAGCTAGTCTCTCATTGGTTCTCCCTATTCCTGTTCATCTTCCGAAGAAATTGCAAACTGGGCCAAACAGGAGGTTAAAGGGACTGACTCTCCAAGTCGGGAGAGTGTTAGTAAAGCGTCTGGAATGTTGCACCCGAGTACCAGGGGAGGAAAACTGAGACATATTTGAACACGTCTCCTGTTCACACGGTTGATCATATTCTGGGTTCCACATGCATGTTTTAGCTGAAGGAAGAATACCTTAAACCTGGAGAGTTGAGACCCTTGGAATGGGTACCATGCAATATGACTTCAAAGGGTCTTCATTTGCTCACCGAACCTCTCCAATGCTATCACTGCTGCGTTTATGCCCCTGTACATATGCTTGATTCTCTTTCGGAGACATAGCAATCCATAGGTTTTAAGATACTTACTAGTCAGGTACATTCTTAGGCGTTTAATATTCGGTGTTGAGTCCATTTCGTTGAGCAAGGAGTAGCTCTTGTCTATTCCATATTTGGCTTAAGGAACTTTATCTGTGCTCATTTCAATCTCTGGTTTTATGCAGCACCCCAACTCACCTTTCCCCTTAAGCAAGCATAAGTTGGTTTTCTACATTTGAGACCCTGTTCTGTTTTGGAATTCTGTTCCTGTGTATCCAAGTTTACATTCCGTGTATTAGTGATATCTTATGATGTTTCTTTTTCTGTGTGACTTATTTCAGTTAGAATCATCATACCTGAATCCACTCATTATGCTGCTACGGGCCTGATGACATAGATTTCATTGCTGAGTGATACTGCATTGTACGTAAGTACCACAAGTTCTTTATCCATTTTTCACTTTCTGCGATGTTGAACTTGTACTGTAAATGAGGTTCTTGTAAACAGAGGCGTCCCAAACTTTGGGGTGGCTGTGTCTTTTTGATTTTAATTTCCCTAAGCTATAGGACCATAAGTGGAAGTGCCCTAGGCTCTGTTGCTTTGTTTTTTAGATATTTCAGGAAACACCATACACTTCTCCCGAGTGTCTGTTGGCAATTTACATCCCGCCCATCAGCATAACAAGGCTCCCAGTTCTCCGTGGCCTGTCCTGCCTTTCTGGATTTTACACTTTTTTCAGATGGCCCTTTTGACCGGGGGGAAGTGAGACTTCATTGTAGTGCAGATTTCCTTTGCAAGCTTGCTTGGTTGGCCAAAAAGGGCGTATGCGTTTTTTCCTGAATATATTCAGGAAAAAACGCATACGCACTTTTTGGCCAAGTGCATCATTGTGGACGTTCTGCCTCTTTTCCTATGCTTTCAATGCAATTCCAGTCTACCTCCTGAAATCGGTTTCCTGAAATTCTGCCCCGCTTTCAAGTCCTCTTGGCAGCCTTACTTCAGTATATTTTTGGACGATAGCTGTCATTTATAACTCTGTAGGTTTGTGAATTACAGTGCCCCTGAGCTCCTTTCTTCAACTCGCTTTCTTGTGAGCTGGCCGCAACACCGCAGGATGGTTTCAGGCCCTAATCTTGTTCCGGCACGGCACGCTGAGCCTTTGGTTAATTCCTCTTCCTGGTGGGAAATGAGAGTTAAATTTGCCCGTCCAGACACCTCCAGCTAGTCTCTCATTGGTTCTCCCTATTCCTGTTCATCTTCCGCAGAAATTGCAAACTGGGCCAAACAGGAGGTTAAAGGGACTGACTCTCCAAGTCGGGAGAGTGTTAGTAAAGCGTCTGGAATGTTGCACCCGAGTACCAGGGTACGAAAACTGAGACATATTTGAACACGTCTCCTGATAACACGGTTGATCATACTCTAGGTTCCACATGCATGTTTTAGCTGAAGGAAGAATACCTTAAACCTGGGTAGTTGAAACCCGTGGAATGGGTACCATGCAATATGACTTCAAAGGGTCTTCATTTGCTCACCGAACCTCTCCAATCCTATCACTGCTGCGTTTATGCCCCTGTACACACGCTTGATTCTCTTTTGGAGACATAGCAATCCATAGGTTTTAAGATACTTACTAGTCAGGTACATTCTTAGGCGTTTAATATGGGGTGTTGAGTCCATTTCGTTGAGCAAGGAGTAGCTCTTGTCTATTCCATATTTGGCTTAAGGAAGTTTATCTGTGCTCATTTCAATCTTTGGTTTTATGCAGCACCCCAACTCACCTTTCCCCTTAAGCAAGCATAAGTTGGTTTTCTACATTTGAGACACTGTTCTGTTTTGGAATTCAGTTCCTGTGTAGCCAAGTTTACATTCCGTATATTACTGATAACTTATGATGTTTCTTTTTCTGTGTGACTTATTTCAGTTAGAATCATAGTACCTGAATCAACTCATTGTGCTGCTAAGGGCCTGATGACATAGATTTCATTGCTGAGTGATATTGCTTTGTAAGTAAATACCACAACTTCTTTATCCATTTTTCACTTTCTGCGATGTTGAACTTGAACTGTAAACGAGGTTCTTGTAAACAGAGGCGTCCCAAACTTTGGGGTGGCTGTGTCTTTTTGATTTTAATTTCCCTAAGCTATAGGACCATAAGTGGAAGTGCCCTAGGCTCTCTTGCTTTGTTTTTTAGATGTTTCAGGAAACACCATACACTTCTCCCGAGTGTCTGTTGGCAATTTACATCCCGCCCATCAGCATAACAAGGCTCCCAGTTCTCCATGGCCTGTCCTGCCTTTCTGGATTTTACACTTTTTTCAGATGGCCCTTTTGACCGGGGGGAAGTCAGACTTCATTGTAGTGCAGATTTCCTTTGCAAGTTTGCTTGGTTGGACAAAAAGGGCGTATGCGTTTTTTCCTGAATATATTCAGGAAGAAACGCATACGCCCTTTTTGGCCAAGTGCATCATTGTGGACGTTCTGCCTCTTTTCCTATGCTTTCAATGCAATTCCAATCTACCTCCTGAATTCGGTTTCCTGCAATTCTGCCCCGCTTTCAAGTCCTCTTGGCAGCCTTACTTCAGTATATTTTTGGACGATAGCTGTCATTTATAACTCTGCAGGTTTGTGAATTACAGTGCCCCTGAGCTCCTTTCTTCAACTCGCTTTCTTTTGAGCTGGCCGCAACACCGCAGGGTGGCTTCAGGCCCTAATCTAGTTCCAGCACGGCACGCTGAGCCTTTGGTTATTTCCTCTTCCTGGTGGGAAATGAGAGTTAAATTTGCCCGTCCAGACACCTCCAGCTAGTCTCTCATTGGTTCTCCCTATTCCTGTTCATCTTCCGAAGAAATTGCAAACTGGGCCAAACAGGAGGTTAAAGGGACTGACTCTCCAAGTCGGGAGAGTGTTAGTAAAGCGTCTTGAATGTTGCACCCGAGTACCAGGGGAGGAAAACTGAGACATATTTGAACACGTCTCCTGTTCACACGGTTGATCATACTCTGGGTTCCACATGCATGTTTTAGCTGAAGGAAGAATACCTTAAACCTGGAGAGTTGAGACCCTTGGAATGGGTACCATGCAATATGACTTCAAAGGGTCTTCATTTGCTCACCGAACCTCTCCAATGCTATCACTGCTGCGTTTATGCCCCTGTACATATGCTTGATTCTCTTTCGGAGACATAGCAATCCATAGGTTTTAAGATACTTACTAGTCAGGTACATTCTTAGGCGTTTAATATTCGGTGTTGAGTCCATTTCGTTGAGCAAGGAGTAGCTCTTGTCTATTCCATATTTGGCTTAAGGAACTTTATCTGTGCTCATTTCAATCTCTGGTTTTATGCAGCACCCCAACTCACCTTTCCCCTTAAGCAAGCATAAGTTGGTTTTCTACATTTGAGACCCTGTTCTGTTTTGGAATTCTGTTCCTGTGTATCCAAGTTTACATTCCGTGTATTAGTGATATCTTATGATGTTTCTTTTTCTGTGTGACTTATTTCAGTTAGAATCATCGTACCTGAATCCACTCATTATGCTGCTACGGGCCTGATGACATAGATTTCATTGCTGAGTGATACTGCATTGTACGTAAGTACCACAAGTTCTTTATCCATTTTTCACTTTCTGTGATGTTGAACTTGTACTGTAAATGAGGTTCTTGTAAACAGAGGCGTCCCAAACTTTGGGGTGGCTGTGTCTTTTTGATTTTAATTTCCCTAAGCTATAGGACCATAAGTGGAAGTGCCCTAGGCTCTGTTGCTTTGTTTTTTAGATATTTCAGGAAACACCATACACTTCTCCCGAGTGTCTGTTGGCAATTTACATCCCGCCCGTCAGCATAACAAGGCTCCCAGTTCTCCATAGCCTGTCCTGCCTTTCTGGATTTTACACTTTTTTCAGATGGCCCTTTTGACCGGGGGAAAGTGAGACTTCATTGTAGTGCAGATTTCCTTTGCAAGCTTGCTTGGTTGGCCAAAAAGGGCGTATGCGTTTTTTCCTGAATATATTCAGGAAAAAACGCATACGCACTTTTTGGCCAAGTGCATCATTGTGGACGTTCTGCCTCTTTTCCTATGCTTTCAATGCAATTCCAGTCTACCTCCTGAAATCGGTTTCCTGCAATTCTGCCCCGCTTTCAAGTCCTCTTGGCAGCCTTACTTCAGTATATTTTTGGACGATAGCTGTCATTTATAACTCTGTAGGTTTGTGAATTACAGTGCCCCTGAGCTCCTTTCTTCAACTCGCTTTCTTGTGAGCTGGCCGCAACACCGCAGGATGGTTTCAGGCCCTAATCTTGTTCCGGCACGGCACGCTGAGCCTTTGGTTAATTCCTCTTCCTGGTGGGAAATGAGAGTTAAATTTGCCCGTCCAGACACCTCCAGCTCGTCTCTCATTGGTTCTCCCTATTCCTGTTCATCTTCCGCAGAAATTGCAAACTGGGCCAAACAGGAGGTTAAAGGGACTGACTCTCCAAGTCGGGAGAGTGTTAGTAAAGCGTCTGGAATGTTGCACTCGAGTACCAGGGTACGAAAACTGAGACATATTTGAACACGTCTCCCGATCACATGGTTGATCATACTCTGGGTTCCACATGCATGTTTTAGCTGTAGGAAGAATACCTTAAACCTGGGTAGTTGAAACCCGTGGAATGGGTACCATGCAATATGACTTCAAAGGGTCTTCATTTGCTCACCGAACCTCTCCAATCCTATCACTGCTGCGTTTATGCCCCTGTACACATGCTTGATTCTCTTTCGGAGACATAGCAATCCATAGGTTTTAAGACACTTACTAGTCAGGTACATTCTTAGGCGTTTAATATGGGGTGTTGAGTCCATTTCGTTGAGCAAGGAGTAGCTCTTGTCTATTCCATATTTGGCTTAAGGAACTTTATCTGTGCTCATTTCAATCTCTGGTTTTATGCAGCACCCCAACTCACCTTTCCCCTTAAGCAAGCATAAGTTGGTTTTCTAAATTTGAGACCCTGTTCTGTTTTGGAATTCAGTTCCTGTGTAGCCAAGTTTACATTCCGTGTATTAGTGATATCTTATGATGTTTCTTTTTCTGTGTGACTTATTTCAGTTAGAATCATCGTACCTGAATCCACTCATTATGCTGCTACGGGCCTGATGACATAGATTTCATTGCTGAGTGATACTGCATTGTACGTAAGTACCACAAGTTGTTTATCCATTTTTCACTTTCTGCGATGTTGAACTTGTACTGTAAATGAGGTTCTTGTAAACAGAGGCGTCCCAAACTTTGGGGTGGCTGTGTCTTTTTGATTTTAATTTCCCTAAGCTATAGGACCATAAGTGGAAGTGCCCTAGGCTCTGTTGCTTTGTTTTTTAGATGTTTCAGGAAACACCATACACTTCTCCCGAGTGTCTGTTGGCAATTTACATCCCGCCCATCAGCATAACAAGGCTCCCAGTTCTCCATGGCCTGTCCTGCCTTTCTGGATTTTACACTTTTTTCAGATGGCCCTTTTGACCGGGGGGAAGTCAGACTTCATTGTAGTGCAGATTTCCTTTGCAAGTTTGCTTGGTTGGACAAAAAGGGCGTATGCGTTTTTTCCTGAATATATTCAGGAAGAAACGCATACGCCCTTTTTGGCCAAGTGCATCATTGTGGACGTTCTGCCTCTTTTCCTATGCTTTCAATGCAATTCCAATCTACCTCCTGAATTCGGTTTCCTGCAATTCTGCCCCGCTTTCAAGTCCTCTTGGCAGCCTTACTTCAGTATATTTTTGGACGATAGCTGTCATTTATAACTCTGCAGGTTTGTGAATTACAGTGCCCCTGAGCTCCTTTCTTCAACTCGCTTTCTTTTGAGCTGGCCGCAACACCGCAGGATGGCTTCAGGCCCTAATCTGGTTCCGGCACGGCACGCTGAGCCTTTGGTTATTTCCTCTTCCTGGTGGGAAATGAGAGTTAAATTTGCCCGTCCAGACACCTCCAGCTAGTCTCTCATTGGTTCTCCCTATTCCTGTTCATCTTCCGAAGAAATTGCAAACTGGGCCAAACAGGAGGTTAAAGGGACTGACTCTCCAAGTCGGGAGAGTGTTAGTAAAGCGTCTGGAATGTTGCACCCGAGTACCAGGGGAGGAAAACTGAGACATATTTGAACACGTCTCCTGTTCACACGGTTGATCATATTCTGGGTTCCACATGCATGTTTTAGCTGAAGGAAGAATACCTTAAACCTGGAGAGTTGAGACCCTTGGAATGGGTACCATGCAATATGACTTCAAAGGGTCTTCATTTGCTCACCGAACCTCTCCAATGCTATCACTGCTGCGTTTATGCCCCTGTACATATGCTTGATTCTCTTTCGGAGACATAGCAATCCATAGGTTTTAAGATACTTACTAGTCAGGTACATTCTTAGGCGTTTAATATTCGGTGTTGAGTCCATTTCGTTGAGCAAGGAGTAGCTCTTGTCTATTCCATATTTGGCTTAAGGAACTTTATCTGTGCTCATTTCAATCTCTGGTTTTATGCAGCACCCCAACTCACCTTTCCCCTTAAGCAAGCATAAGTTGGTTTTCTACATTTGAGACCCTGTTCTGTTTTGGAATTCTGTTCCTGTGTATCCAAGTTTACATTCCGTGTATTAGTGATATCTTATGATGTTTCTTTTTCTGTGTGACTTATTTCAGTTAGAATCATCATACCTGAATCCACTCATTATGCTGCTACGGGCCTGATGACATAGATTTCATTGCTGAGTGATACTGCATTGTACGTAAGTACCACAAGTTCTTTATCCATTTTTCACTTTCTGCGATGTTGAACTTGTACTGTAAATGAGGTTCTTGTAAACAGAGGCGTCCCAAACTTTGGGGTGGCTGTGTCTTTTTGATTTTAATTTCCCTAAGCTATAGGACCATAAGTGGAAGTGCCCTAGGCTCTGTTGCTTTGTTTTTTAGATATTTCAGGAAACACCATACACTTCTCCCGAGTGTCTGTTGGCAATTTACATCCCGCCCATCAGCATAACAAGGCTCCCAGTTCTCCGTGGCCTGTCCTGCCTTTCTGGATTTTACACTTTTTTCAGATGGCCCTTTTGACCGGGGGGAAGTGAGACTTCATTGTAGTGCAGATTTCCTTTGCAAGCTTGCTTGGTTGGCCAAAAAGGGCGTATGCGTTTTTTCCTGAATATATTCAGGAAAAAACGCATACGCACTTTTTGGCCAAGTGCATCATTGTGGACGTTCTGCCTCTTTTCCTATGCTTTCAATGCAATTCCAGTCTACCTCCTGAAATCGGTTTCCTGCAATTCTGCCCCGCTTTCAAGTCCTCTTGGCAGCCTTACTTCAGTATATTTTTGGACGATAGCTGTCATTTATAACTCTGTAGGTTTGTGAATTACAGTGCCCCTGAGCTCCTTTCTTCAACTCGCTTTCTTGTGAGCTGGCCGCAACACCGCAGGATGGTTTCAGGCCCTAATCTTGTTCCGGCACGGCACGCTGAGCCTTTGGTTAATTCCTCTTCCTGGTGGGAAATGAGAGTTAAATTTGCCCGTCCAGACACCTCCAGCTAGTCTCTCATTGGTTCTCCCTATTCCTGTTCATCTTCCGCAGAAATTGCAAACTGGGCCAAACAGGAGGTTAAAGGGACTGACTCTCCAAGTCGGGAGAGTGTTAGTAAAGCGTCTGGAATGTTGCACCCGAGTACCAGGGTACGAAAACTGAGACATATTTGAACACGTCTCCTGATAACACGGTTGATCATACTCTAGGTTCCACATGCATGTTTTAGCTGAAGGAAGAATACCTTAAACCTGGGTAGTTGAAACCCGTGGAATGGGTACCATGCAATATGACTTCAAAGGGTCTTCATTTGCTCACCGAACCTCTCCAATCCTATCACTGCTGCGTTTATGCCCCTGTACACACGCTTGATTCTCTTTTGGAGACATAGCAATCCATAGGTTTTAAGATACTTACTAGTCAGGTACATTCTTAGGCGTTTAATATGGGGTGTTGAGTCCATTTCGTTGAGCAAGGAGTAGCTCTTGTCTATTCCATATTTGGCTTAAGGAACTTTATCTGTGCTCATTTCAATCTTTGGTTTTATGCAGCACCCCAACTCACCTTTCCCCTTAAGCAAGCATAAGTTGGTTTTCTAAATTTGAGACCCTGTTCTGTTTTGGAATTCAGTTCCTGTGTAGCCAAGTTTACATTCCGTATATTACTGATAACTTATGATGTTTCTTTTTCTGTGTGACTTATTTCAGTTAGAATCATAGTACCTGAATCAACTCATTGTGCTGCTAAGGGCCTGATGACATAGATTTCATTGCTGAGTGATATTGCTTTGTAAGTAAATACCACAACTTCTTTATCCATTTTTCACTTTCTGCGATGTTGAACTTGAACTGTAAACGAGGTTCTTGTAAACAGAGGCGTCCCAAACTTTGGGGTGGCTGTGTCTTTTTGATTTTAATTTCCCTAAGCTATAGGACCATAAGTGGAAGTGCCCTAGGCTCTGTTGCTTTGTTTTTTAGATGTTTCAGGAAACACCATACACTTCTCCCGAGTGTCTGTTGGCAATTTACATCCCGCCCATCAGCATAACAAGGCTCCCAGTTCTCCATGGCCTGTCCTGCCTTTCTGGATTTTACACTTTTTTCAGATGGCCCTTTTGACCGGGGGGAAGTCAGACTTCATTGTAGTGCAGATTTCCTTTGCAAGTTTGCTTGGTTGGACAAAAAGGGCGTATGCGTTTTTTCCTGAATATATTCAGGAAGAAACGCATACGCCCTTTTTGGCCAAGTGCATCATTGTGGACGTTCTTCCTCTTTTCCTATGCTTTCAATGCAATTCCAATCTACCTCCTGAATTCGGTTTCCTGCAATTCTGCCCCGATTTCAAGTCCTCTTGGCAGCCTTACTTCAGTATATTTTTGGACGATAGCTGTCATTTATAACTCTGCAGGTTTGTGAATTACAGTGCCCCTGAGCTCCTTTCTTCAACTCGCTTTCTTGTGACCTGGCCGCAACACCGCAGGATGGCTTCAGGCCCTAATCTAGTTCCGGCACGGCACGCTGAGCCTTTGGTTATTTCCTCTTCCTGGTGGTAAATGAGAGTTAAATTTGCCCGTCCAGACACCTCCAGCTAATCTCTCATTGGTTCTCCCTATTCCTGTTCATCTTCCGCAGAAATTGCAAACTGGGCCAAACAGGAGGTTAAAGGGACTGACTCTCCAAGTCGGGAGAGTGTTAGTAAAGCGTCTGGAATGTTGCACCCGAGTACCAGGGGAGGAAAACTGAGACATATTTGAACACGTCTCCTGTTCACACGGTTGATCATACTCTGGGTTCCACATGCATGTTTTAGCTGAAGGAAGAATACCTTAAACCTGGAGAGTTGAGACCCTTGGAATGGGTACCATGCAATATGACTTCAAAGGGTCTTCATTTGCTCACCGAACCTCTCCAATGCTATCACTGCTGCGTTTATGCCCCTGTACATATGCTTGATTCTCTTTCGGAGACATAGCAATCCATAGGTTTTAAGATACTTACTAGTCAGGTACATTCTTAGGCGTTTAATATTCGGTGTTGAGTCCATTTCGTTGAGCAAGGAGTAGCTCTTGTCTATTCCATATTTGGCTTAAGGAACTTTATCTGTGCTCATTTCAATCTCTGGTTTTATGCAGCACCCCAACTCACCTTTCCCCTTAAGCAAGCATAAGTTGGTTTTCTACATTTGAGACCCTGTTCTGTTTTGGAATTCTGTTCCTGTGTATCCAAGTTTACATTCCGTGTATTAGTGATATCTTATGATGTTTCTTTTTCTGTGTGACTTATTTCAGTTAGAATCATCGTACCTGAATCCACTCATTATGCTGCTACGGGCCTGATGACATAGATTTCATTGCTGAGTGATACTGCATTGTACGTAAGTACCACAAGTTCTTTATCCATTTTTCACTTTCTGCGATGTTGAACTTGTACTGTAAATGAGGTTCTTGTAAACAGAGGCGTTCCAAACTTTGGGGTGGCTGTGTCTTTTTTATTTTAATTTCCCTAAGCTATAGGACCATAAGTGGAAGTGCCCTAGGCTCTGTTGCTTTGTTTTTTAGATATTTCAGGAAACACCATACACTTCTCCCGAGTGTCTGTTGGCAATTTACATCCCGCCCGTCAGCATAACAATGCTCCCAGTTCTCCATGGCCTGTCCTGCCTTTCTGGATTTTACACTTTTTTCAGATGGCCCTTTTGACCGGGGGAAAGTGAGACTTCATTGTAGTGCAGATTTCCTTTGCAAGCTTGCTTGGTTGGCCAAAAAGGGCGTATGCGTTTTTTCCTGAATATATTCAGGAAAAAACGCATACGCACTTTTTGGCCAAGTGCATCATTGTGGACGTTCTGCCTCTTTTCCTATGCTTTCAATGCAATTCCAGTCTACCTCCTGAAATAGGTTTCCTGCAATTCTGCCCCGCTTTCAAGTCCTCTTGGCAGCCTTACTTCAGTATATTTTTGGACGATAGCTGTCATTTATAACTCTGTAGGTTTGTGAAATACAGTGCCCCTGAGCTCCTTTCTTCAACTCGCTTTCTTGTGAGCTGGCCGCAACACCGCAGGATGGTTTCAGGCCCTAATCTTGTTCCGGCACGGCACGCTGAGCCTTTGGTTAATTCCTCTTCCTGGTGGGAAATGAGAGTTAAATTTGCCCGTCCAGACACCTCCAGCTAGTCTCTCATTGGTTCTCCCTATTCCTGTTCATCTTCCGCAGAAATTGCAAACTGGGCCAAACAGGAGGTTAAAGGGACTGACTCTCCAAGTCGGGAGAGTGTTAGTAAAGCCTCTGGAATGTTGCACTCGAGTACCAGGGTACGAAAACTGAGACATATTTGAACACGTCTCCCGATCACATGGTTGATCATACTCTGGGTTCCACATGCATGTTTTAGCTGTAGGAAGAATACCTTAAACCTGGGTAGTTGAAACCCGTGGAATGGGTACCATGCAATATGACTTCAAAGGGTCTTCATTTGCTCACCGAACCTCTCCAATCCTATCACTGCTGCGTTTATGCCCCTGTACACATGCTTGATTCTCTTTCGGAGACATAGCAATCCATAGGTTTTAAGACACTTACTAGTCAGGTACATTCTTAGGCGTTTAATATGGGGTGTTGAGTCCATTTCGTTGAGCAAGGAGTAGCTCTTGTCTATTCCATATTTGGCTTAAGGAACTTTATCTGTGCTCATTTCAATCTCTGGTTTTATGCAGCACCCCAACTCACCTTTCCCCTTAAGCAAGCATAAGTTGGTTTTCTAAATTTGAGACCCTGTTCTGTTTTGGAATTCAGTTCCTGTGTAGCCAAGTTTACATTCCGTGTATTAGTGATATCTTATGATGTTTCTTTTTCTGTGTGACTTATTTCAGTTAGAATCATCGTACCTGAATCCACTCATTATGCTGCTACGGGCCTGATGACATAGATTTCATTGCTGAGTGATACTGCATTGTACGTAAGTACCACAAGTTCTTTATCCATTTTTCACTTTCTGCGATGTTGAACTTGTACTGTAAATGAGGTTCTTGTAAACAGAGGCGTCCCAAACTTTGGGGTGGCTGTGTCTTTTTTATTTTAATTTCCCTAAGCTATAGGACCATAAGTGGAAGTGCCCTAGGCTCTGTTGCTTTGTTTTTTAGATGTTTCAGGAAACACCATACACTTCTCCCGAGTGTTTGTTGGCAATTTACATCCCGCCCATCAGCATAACAAGGCTCCCAGTTCTCCATGGCCTGTCCTGCCTTTCTGGATTTTACACTTTTTTCAGATGGCCCTTTTGACCGGGGGGAAGTCAGACTTCATTGTAGTGCAGATTTCCTTTGCAAGTTTGCTTGGTTGGACAAAAAGGGCGTATGCGTTTTTTCCTGAATATATTCAGGAAGAAACGCATACGCCCTTTTTGGCCAAGTGCATCATTGTGGACGTTCTGCCTCTTTTCCTATGCTTTCAATGCAATTCCAATCTACCTCCTGAATTCGGTTTCCTGCAATTCTGCCCCGCTTTCAAGTCCTCTTGGCAGCCTTACTTCAGTATATTTTTGGACGATAGCTGTCATTTATAACTCTGTAGGTTTGTGAATTACAGTGCCCCTGAGCTCCTTTCTTCAACTCGCTTTCTTGTGAGCTGGCCGCAACACCGCAGGATGGTTTCAGGCCCTAATCTTGTTCCGGCACGGCACGCTGAGCCTTTGGTTAATTCCTCTTCCTGGTGGGAAATGAGAGTTAAATTTGCCCGTCCAGACACCTCCAGCTAGTCTCTCATTGGTTCTCCCTATTCCTGTTCATCTTCCGCAGAAATTGCAAACTGGGCCAAACAGGAGGTTAAAGGGACTGACTCTCCAAGTCGGGAGAGTGTTAGTAAAGCGTCTGGAATGTTGCACCCGAGTACCAGGGTACGAAAACTGAGACATATTTGAACACGTCTCCTGATAACACGGTTGATCATACTCTAGGTTCCACATGCATGTTTTAGCTGAAGGAAGAATACCTTAAACCTGGGTAGTTGAAACCCGTGGAATGGGTACCATGCAATATGACTTCAAAGGGTCTTCATTTGCTCACCGAACCTCTCCAATCCTATCACTGCTGCGTTTATGCCCCTGTACACACGCTTGATTCTCTTTTGGAGACATAGCAATCCATAGGTTTTAAGATACTTACTAGTCAGGTACATTCTTAGGCGTTTAATATGGGGTGTTGAGTCCATTTCGTTGAGCAAGGAGTAGCTCTTGTCTATTCCATATTTGGCTTAAGGAACTTTATCTGTGCTCATTTCAATCTTTGGTTTTATGCAGCACCCCAACTCACCTTTCCCCTTAAGCAAGCATAAGTTGGTTTTCTACATTTGAGACACTGTTCTGTTTTGGAATTCAGTTCCTGTGTAGCCAAGTTTACATTCCGTATATTACTGATAACTTATGATGTTTCTTTTTCTGTTTGACTTATTTCAGTTAGAATCATAGTACCTGAATCAACTCATTGTGCTGCTAAGGGCCTGATGACATAGATTTCATTGCTGAGTGATATTGCTTTGTAAGTAAATACCACAACTTCTTTATCCATTTTTCACTTTCTGCGATGTTGAACTTGAACTGTAAACGAGGTTCTTGTAAACAGAGGCGTCCCAAACTTTGGGGTGGCTGTGTCTTTTTGATTTTAATTTCCCTAAGCTATAGGACCATAAGTGGAAGTGCCCTAGGCTCTGTTGCTTTGTTTTTTAGATGTTTCAGGAAACACCATACACTTCTCCCGAGTGTCTGTTGGCAATTTACATCCCGCCCATCAGCATAACAAGGCTCCCAGTTCTCCATGGCCTGTCCTGCCTTTCTGGATTTTACACTTTTTTCAGATGGCCCTTTTGACCGGGGGGAAGTCAGACTTCATTGTAGTGCAGATTTCCTTTGCAAGTTTGCTTGGTTGGACAAAAAGGGCGTATGCGTTTTTTCCTGAATATATTCAGGAAGAAACGCATACGCCCTTTTTGGCCAAGTGCATCATTGTGGACGTTCTGCCTCTTTTCCTATGCTTTCAATGCAATTCCAATCTACCTCCTGAATTCGGTTTCCTGCAATTCTGCCCCGCTTTCAAGTCCTCTTGGCAGCCTTACTTCAGTATATTTTTGGACGATAGCTGTCATTTATAACTCTGTAGGTTTGTGAATTACAGTGCCCCTGAGCTCCTTTCTTCAACTCGCTTTCTTGTGAGCTGGCCGCAACACCGCAGGATGGTTTCAGGCCCTAATCTTGTTCCGGCACGGCACGCTGAGCCTTTGGTTAATTCCTCTTCCTGGTGGGAAATGAGAGTTAAATTTGCCCGTCCAGACACCTCCAGCTAGTCTCTCATTGGTTCTCCCTATTCCTGTTCATCTTCCGCAGAAATTGCAAACTGGGCCAAACAGGAGGTTAAAGGGACTGACTCTCCAAGTCGGGAGAGTGTTAGTAAAGCGTCTGGAATGTTGCACCCGAGTACCAGGGTACGAAAACTGAGACATATTTGAACACGTCTCCTGATAACACGGTTGATCATACTCTAGGTTCCACATGCATGTTTTAGCTGAAGGAAGAATACCTTAAACCTGGGTAGTTGAAACCCGTGGAATGGGTACCATGCAATATGACTTCAAAGGGTCTTCATTTGCTCACCGAACCTCTCCAATCCTATCACTGCTGCGTTTATGCCCCTGTACACACGCTTGATTCTCTTTTGGAGACATAGCAATCCATAGGTTTTAAGATACTTACTAGTCAGGTACATTCTTAGGCGTTTAATATGGGGTGTTGAGTCCATTTCGTTGAGCAAGGAGTAGCTCTTGTCTATTCCATATTTGGCTTAAGGAACTTTATCTGTGCTCATTTCAATCTTTGGTTTTATGCAGCACCCCAACTCACCTTTCCCCTTAAGCAAGCATAAGTTGGTTTTCTACATTTGAGACACTGTTCTGTTTTGGAATTCAGTTCCTGTGTAGCCAAGTTTACATTCCGTATATTACTGATAACTTATGATGTTTCTTTTTCTGTGTGACTTATTTCAGTTAGAATCATAGTACCTGAATCAACTCATTGTGCTGCTAAGGGCCTGATGACATAGATTTCATTGCTGAGTGATATTGCTTTGTAAGTAAATACCACAACTTCTTTATCCATTTTTCACTTTCTGCGATGTTGAACTTGAACTGTAAACGAGGTTCTTGTAAACAGAGGCGTCCCAAACTTTGGGGTGGCTGTGTCTTTTTGATTTTAATTTCCCTAAGCTATAGGACCATAAGTGGAAGTGCCCTAGGCTCTGTTGCTTTGTTTTTTAGATGTTTCAGGAAACACCATACACTTCTCCCGAGTGTCTGTTGGCAATTTACATCCCGCCCATCAGCATAACAAGGCTCCCAGTTCTCCATGGCCTGTCCTGCCTTTCTGGATTTTACACTTTTTTCAGATGGCCCTTTTGACCGGGGGGAAGTCAGACTTCATTGTAGTGCAGATTTCCTTTGCAAGTTTGCTTGGTTGGACAAAAAGGGCGTATGCGTTTTTTCCTGAATATATTCAGGAAGAAACGCATACGCCCTTTTTGGCCAAGTGCATCATTGTGGACGTTCTTCCTCTTTTCCTATGCTTTCAATGCAATTCCAATCTACCTCCTGAATTCGGTTTCCTGCAATTCTGCCCCGCTTTCAAGTCCTCTTGGCAGCCTTACTTCAGTATATTTTTGGACGATAGCTGTCATTTATAACTCTGCAGGTTTGTGAATTACAGTGCCCCTGAGCTCCTTTCTTCAACTCGCTTTCTTGTGACCTGGCCGCAACACCGCAGGATGGCTTCAGGCCCTAATCTAGTTCCGGCACGGCACGCTGAGCCTTTGGTTATTTCCTCTTCCTGGTGGTAAATGAGAGTTAAATTTGCCCGTCCAGACACCTCCAGCTAGTCTCTCATTGGTTCTCCCTATTCCTGTTCATCTTCCGCAGAAATTGCAAACTGGGCCAAACAGGAGGTTAAAGGGACTGACTCTCCAAGTCGGGAGAGTGTTAGTAAAGCGTCTGGAATGTTGCACCCGAGTACCAGGGGAGGAAAACTGAGACATATTTGAACACGTCTCCTGTTCACACGGTTGATCATACTCTGGGTTCCACATGCATGTTTTAGCTGAAGGAAGAATACCTTAAACCTGGAGAGTTGAGACCCTTGGAATGGGTACCATGCAATATGACTTCAAAGGGTCTTCATTTGCTCACCGAACCTCTCCAATGCTATCACTGCTGCGTTTATGCCCCTGTACATATGCTTGATTCTCTTTCGGAGACATAGCAATCCATAGGTTTTAAGATACTTACTAGTCAGGTACATTCTTAGGCGTTTAATATTCGGTGTTGAGTCCATTTCGTTGAGCAAGGAGTAGCTCTTGTCTATTCCATATTTGGCTTAAGGAACTTTATCTGTGCTCATTTCAATCTCTGGTTTTATGCAGCACCCCAACTCACCTTTCCCCTTAAGCAAGCATAAGTTGGTTTTCTACATTTGAGACCCTGTTCTGTTTTGGAATTCTGTTCCTGTGTATCCAAGTTTACATTCCGTGTATTAGTGATATCTTATGATGTTTCTTTTTCTGTGTGACTTATTTCAGTTAGAATCATCGTACCTGAATCCACTCATTATGCTGCTACGGGCCTGATGACATAGATTTCATTGCTGAGTGATACTGCATTGTACGTAAGTACCACAAGTTCTTTATCCATTTTTCACTTTCTGCGATGTTGAACTTGTACTGTAAATGAGGTTCTTGTAAACAGAGGCGTCCCAAACTTTGGGGTGGCTGTGTCTTTTTTATTTTAATTTCCCTAAGCTATAGGACCATAAGTGGAAGTGCCCTAGGCTCTGTTGCTTTGTTTTTTAGATATTTCAGGAAACACCATACACTTCTCCCGAGTGTCTGTTGGCAATTTACATCCCGCCCGTCAGCATAACAAGGCTCCCAGTTCTCCATGGCCTGTCCTGCCTTTCTGGATTTTACACTTTTTTCAGATGGCCCTTTTGACCGGGGGAAAGTGAGACTTCATTGTAGTGCAGATTTCCTTTGCAAGCTTGCTTGGTTGGCCAAAAAGGGCGTATGCGTTTTTTCCTGAATATATTCAGGAAAAAACGCATACGCACTTTTTGGCCAAGTGCATCATTGTGGACGTTCTGCCTCTTTTCCTATGCTTTCAATGCAATTCCAGTCTACCTCCTGAAATCGGTTTCCTGCAATTCTGCCCCGCTTTCAAGTCCTCTTGGCAGCCTTACTTCAGTATATTTTTGGACGATAGCTGTCATTTATAACTCTGTAGGTTTGTGAAATACAGTGCCCCTGAGCTCCTTTCTTCAACTCGCTTTCTTGTGAGCTGGCCGCAACACCGCAGGATGGTTTCAGGCCCTAATCTTGTTCCGGCACGGCACGCTGAGCCTTTGGTTAATTCCTCTTCCTGGTGGGAAATGAGAGTTAAATTTGCCCGTCCAGACACCTCCAGCTAGTCTCTCATTGGTTCTCCCTATTCCTGTTCATCTTCCGCAGAAATTGCAAACTGGGCCAAACAGGAGGTTAAAGGGACTGACTCTCCAAGTCGGGAGAGTGTTAGTAAAGCGTCTGGAATGTTGCACTCGAGTACCAGGGTACGAAAACTGAGACATATTTGAACACGTCTCCCGATCACATGGTTGATCATACTCTGGGTTCCACATGCATGTTTTAGCTGTAGGAAGAATACCTTAAACCTGGGTAGTTGAAACCCGTGGAATGGGTACCATGCAATATGACTTCAAAGGGTCTTCATTTGCTCACCGAACCTCTCCAATCCTATCACTGCTGCGTTTATGCCCCTGTACACATGCTTGATTCTCTTTCGGAGACATAGCAATCCATAGGTTTTAAGACACTTACTAGTCAGGTACATTCTTAGGCGTTTAATATGGGGTGTTGAGTCCATTTCGTTGAGCAAGGAGTAGCTCTTGTCTATTCCATATTTGGCTTAAGGAACTTTATCTGTGCTCATTTCAATCTCTGGTTTTATGCAGCACCCCAACTCACCTTTCCCCTTAAGCAAGCATAAGTTGGTTTTCTAAATTTGAGACCCTGTTCTGTTTTGGAATTCAGTTCCTGTGTAGCCAAGTTTACATTCCGTGTATTAGTGATATCTTATGATGTTTCTTTTTCTGTGTGACTTATTTCAGTTAGAATCATCGTACCTGAATCCACTCATTATGCTGCTACGGGCCTGATGACATAGATTTCATTGCTGAGTGATACTGCATTGTACGTAAGTACCACAAGTTCTTTATCCATTTTTCACTTTCTGCGATGTTGAACTTGTACTGTAAATGAGGTTCTTGTAAACAGAGGCGTCCCAAACTTTGGGGTGGCTGTGTCTTTTTTATTTTAATTTCCCTAAGCTATAGGACCATAAGTGGAAGTGCCCTAGGCTCTGTTGCTTTGTTTTTTAGATGTTTCAGGAAACACCATACACTTCTCCCGAGTGTCTGTTGGCAATTTACATCCCGCCCATCAGCATAACAAGGCTCCCAGTTCTCCATGGCCTGTCCTGCCTTTCTGGATTTTACACTTTTTTCAGATGGCCCTTTTGACCGGGGGGAAGTCAGACTTCATTGTAGTGCAGATTTCCTTTGCAAGTTTGCTTGGTTGGACAAAAAGGGCGTATGCGTTTTTTCCTGAATATATTCAGGAAGAAACGCATACGCCCTTTTTGGCCAAGTGCATCATTGTGGACGTTCTGCCTCTTTTCCTATGCTTTCAATGCAATTCCAATCTACCTCCTGAATTCGGTTTCCTGCAATTCTGCCCCGCTTTCAAGTCCTCTTGGCAGCCTTACTTCAGTATATTTTTGGACGATAGCTGTCATTTATAACTCTGTAGGTTTGTGAATTACAGTGCCCCTGAGCTCCTTTCTTCAACTCGCTTTCTTGTGAGCTGGCCGCAACACCGCAGGATGGTTTCAGGCCCTAATCTTGTTCCGGCACGGCACGCTGAGCCTTTGGTTAATTCCTCTTCCTGGTGGGAAATGAGAGTTAAATTTGCCCGTCCAGACACCTCCAGCTAGTCTCTCATTGGTTCTCCCTATTCCTGTTCATCTTCCGCAGAAATTGCAAACTGGGCCAAACAGGAGGTTAAAGGGACTGACTCTCCAAGTCGGGAGAGTGTTAGTAAAGCGTCTGGAATGTTGCACCCGAGTACCAGGGTACGAAAACTGAGACATATTTGAACACGTCTCCTGATAACACGGTTGATCATACTCTAGGTTCCACATGCATGTTTTAGCTGAAGGAAGAATACCTTAAACCTGGGTAGTTGAAACCCGTGGAATGGGTACCATGCAATATGACTTCAAAGGGTCTTCATTTGCTCACCGAACCTCTCCAATCCTATCACTGCTGCGTTTATGCCCCTGTACACACGCTTGATTCTCTTTTGGAGACATAGCAATCCATAGGTTTTAAGATACTTACTAGTCAGGTACATTCTTAGGCGTTTAATATGGGGTGTTGAGTCCATTTCGTTGAGCAAGGAGTAGCTCTTGTCTATTCCATATTTGGCTTAAGGAACTTTATCTGTGCTCATTTCAATCTTTGGTTTTATGCAGCACCCCAACTCACCTTTCCCCTTAAGCAAGCATAAGTTGGTTTTCTACATTTGAGACCCTGTTCTGTTTTGGAATTCAGTTCCTGTGTAGCCAAGTTTACATTCCGTATATTACTGATAACTTATGATGTTTCTTTTTCTGTGTGACTTATTTCAGTTAGAATCATAGTACCTGAATCAACTCATTGTGCTGCTAAGGGCCTGATGACATAGATTTCATTGCTGAGTGATATTGCTTTGTAAGTAAATACCACAACTTCTTTATCCATTTTTCACTTTCTGCGATGTTGAACTTGAACTGTAAACGAGGTTCTTGTAAACAGAGGCGTCCCAAACTTTGGGGTGGCTGTGTCTTTTTGATTTTAATTTCCCTAAGCTATAGGACCATAAGTGGAAGTGCCCTAGGCTCTCTTGCTTTGTTTTTTAGATGTTTCAGGAAACACCATACACTTCTCCCGAGTGTCTGTTGGCAATTTACATCCCGCCCATCAGCATAACAAGGCTCCCAGTTCTCCATGGCCTGTCCTGCCTTTCTGGATTTTACACTTTTTTCAGATGGCCCTTTTGACCGGGGGGAAGTCAGACTTCATTGTAGTGCAGATTTCCTTTGCAAGTTTGCTTGGTTGGACAAAAAGGGCGTATGCGTTTTTTCCTGAATATATTCAGGAAGAAACGCATACGCCCTTTTTGGCCAAGTGCATCATTGTGGACGTTCTTCCTCTTTTCCTATGCTTTCAATGCAATTCCAATCTACCTCCTGAATTCGGTTTCCTGCAATTCTGCCCTGCTTTCAAGTCCTCTTGGCAGCCTTACTTCAGTATATTTTTGGACGATAGCTGTCATTTATAACTCTGCAGGTTTGTGAATTACAGTGCCCCTGAGCTCCTTTCTTCAACTCGCTTTCTTGTGACCTGGCCGCAACACCGCAGGATGGCTTCAGGCCCTAATCTAGTTCCGGCACGGCACGCTGAGCCTTTGGTTATTTCCTCTTCCTGGTGGGAAATGAGAGTTAAATTTGCCCGTCCAGACACCTCCAGCTAGTCTCTCATTGGTTCTCCCTATTCCTGTTCATCTTCCGAAGAAATTGCAAACTGGGCCAAACAGGAGGTTAAAGGGACTGACTCTCCAAGTCGGGAGAGTGTTAGTAAAGCGTCTGGAATGTTGCACCCGAGTACCAGGGGAGGAAAACTGAGACATATTTGAACACGTCTCCTGTTCACATGGTTGATCATACTCTGGGTTCCACATGCATGTTTTAGCTGAAGGAAGAATACCTTAAACCTGGAGAGTTGAGACCCTTGGAATGGGTACCATGCAATATGACTTCAAAGGGTCTTCATTTGCTCACCGAACCTCTCCAATGCTATCACTGCTGCGTTTATGCCCCTGTACATATGCTTGATTCTCTTTCGGAGACATAGCAATCCATAGGTTTTAAGATACTTACTAGTCAGGTACATTCTTAGGCGTTTAATATTCGGTGTTGAGTCCATTTCGTTGAGCAAGGAGTAGCTCTTGTCTATTCCATATTTGGCTTAAGGAACTTTATCTGTGCTCATTTCAATCTCTGGTTTTATGCAGCACCCCAACTCACCTTTCCCCTTAAGCAAGCATAAGTTGGTTTTCTAAATTTGAGACCCTGTTCTGTTTTGGAATTCAGTTCCTGTGTAGCCAAGTTTACATTCCGTGTATTAGTGATATCTTATGATGTTTCTTTTTCTGTGTGACTTATTTCAGTTAGAATCATCGTACCTGAATCCACTCATTATGCTGCTACGGGCCTGATGACATAGATTTCATTGCTGAGTGATACTGCATTGTACGTAAGTACCACAAGTTCTTTATCCATTTTTCACTTTCTGCGATGTTGAACTTGTACTGTAAATGAGGTTCTTGTAAACAGAGGCGTCCCAAACTTTGGGGTGGCTGTGTCTTTTTTATTTTAATTTCCCTAAGCTATAGGACCATAAGTGGAAGTGCCCTAGGCTCTGTTGCTTTGTTTTTTAGATGTTTCAGGAAACACCATACACTTCTCCCGAGTGTCTGTTGGCAATTTACATCCCGCCCATCAGCATAACAAGGCTCCCAGTTCTCCATGGCCTGTCCTGCCTTTCTGGATTTTACACTTTTTTCAGATGGCCCTTTTGACCGGGGGGAAGTCAGACTTCATTGTAGTGCAGATTTCCTTTGCAAGTTTGCTTGGTTGGACAAGAAGGGCGTATGCGTTTTTTCCTGAATATATTCAGGAAGAAACGCATACGCCCTTTTTGGCCAAGTGCATCATTGTGGACGTTCTGCCTCTTTTCCTATGCTTTCAATGCAATTCCAATCTACCTCCTGAATTCGGTTTCCTGCAATTCTGCCCCGCTTTCAAGTCCTCTTGGCAGCCTTACTTCAGTATATTTTTGGACGATAGCTGTCATTTATAACTCTGCAGGTTTGTGAATTACAGTGCCCCTGAGCTCCTTTCTTCAACTCGCTTTCTTTTGAGCTGGCCGCAACACCGCAGGATGGCTTCAGGCCCTAATCTGGTTCCGGCACGGCACGCTGAGCCTTTGGTTATTTCCTCTTCCTGGTGGGAAATGAGAGTTAAATTTGCCCGTCCAGACACCTCCAGCTAGTCTCTCATTGGTTCTCCCTATTCCTGTTCATCTTCCGAAGAAATTGCAAACTGGGCCAAACAGGAGGTTAAAGGGACTGACTCTCCAAGTCGGGAGAGTGTTAGTAAAGCGTCTGGAATGTTGCACCCGAGTACCAGGGGAGGAAAACTGAGACATATTTGAACACGTCTCCTGTTCACACGGTTGATCATACTCTGGGTTCCTCATGCATGTTTTAGCTGAAGGAAGAATACCTTAAACCTGGAGAGTTGAGACCCTTGGAATGGGTACCATGCAATATGACTTCAAAGGGTCTTCATTTGCTCACCGAACCTCTCCAATCCTATCACTGCTGCGTTTATGCCCCTGTACATATGCTTGATTCTCTTTCGGAGACATAGCAATCCATAGGTTTTAAGATACTTACTAGTCAGGTACATTCTTAGGCGTTTAATATTCGGTGTTGAGTCCATTTCGTTGAGCAAGGAGTAGCTCTTGTCTATTCCATATTTGGCTTAAGGAACTTTATCTGTGCTCATTTCAATCTCTGGTTTTATGCAGCACCCCAACTCACCTTTCCCCTTAAGCAAGCATAAGTTGGTTTTCTACATTTGAGACCCTGTTCTGTTTTGGAATTCTGTTCCTGTGTATCCAAGTTTACATTCCGTGTATTAGTGATATCTTATGATGTTTCTTTTTCTGTGTGACTTATTTCAGTTAGAATCATCATACCTGAATCCACTCATTATGCTGCTACGGGCCTGATGACATAGATTTCATTGCTGAGTGATACTGCATTGTACGTAAGTACCACAAGTTCTTTATCCATTTTTCACTTTCTGCGATGTTGAACTTGTACTGTAAATGAGGTTCTTGTAAACAGAGGCGTCCCAAACTTTGGGGTGGCTGTGTCTTTTTGATTTTAATTTCCCTAAGCTATAGGACCATAAGTGGAAGTGCCCTAGGCTCTGTTGCTTTGTTTTTTAGATATTTCAGGAAACACCATACACTTCTCCCGAGTGTCTGTTGGCAATTTACATCCCGCCCATCAGCATAACAAGGCTCCCAGTTCTCCGTGGCCTGTCCTGCCTTTCTGGATTTTACACTTTTTTCAGATGGCCCTTTTGACTGGGGGGAAGTGAGACTTCATTGTAGTGCAGATTTCCTTTGCAAGCTTGCTTGGTTGGCCAAAAAGGGCGTATGCGTTTTTTCCTGAATATATTCAGGAAAAAACGCATACGCACTTTTTGGCCAAGTGCATCATTGTGGACGTTCTGCCTCTTTTCCTATGCTTTCAATGCAATTCCAGTCTACCTCCTGAAATCGGTTTCCTGCAATTCTGCCCCGCTTTCAAGTCCTCTTGGCAGCCTTACTTCAGTATATTTTTGGACGATAGCTGTCATTTATAACTCTGTAGGTTTGTGAATTACAGTGCCCCTGAGCTCCTTTCTTCAACTCGCTTTCTTGTGAGCTGGCCGCAACACCGCAGGATGGTTTCAGGCCCTAATCTTGTTCCGGCACGGCACGCTGAGCCTTTGGTTAATTCCTCTTCCTGGTGGGAAATGAGAGTTAAATTTGCCCGTCCAGACACCTCCAGCTAGTCTCTCATTGGTTCTCCCTATTCCTGTTCATCTTCCGCAGAAATTGCAAACTGGGCCAAACAGGAGGTTAAAGGGACTGACTCTCCAAGTTGGGAGAGTGTTAGTAAAGCGTCTGGAATGTTGCACCCGAGTACCAGGGTACGAAAACTGAGACATATTTGAACACGTCTCCTGATAACACGGTTGATCATACTCTAGGTTCCACATGCATGTTTTAGCTGAAGGAAGAATACCTTAAACCTGGGTAGTTGAAACCCGTGGAATGGGTACCATGCAATATGACTTCAAAGGGTCTTCATTTGCTCACCGAACCTCTCCAATCCTATCACTGCTGCGTTTATGCCCCTGTACACACGCTTGATTCTCTTTTGGAGACATAGCAATCCATAGGTTTTAAGATACTTACTAGTCAGGTACATTCTTAGGCGTTTAATATGGGGTGTTGAGTCCATTTCGTTGAGCAAGGAGTAGCTCTTGTCTATTCCATATTTGGCTTAAGGAACTTTATCTGTGCTCATTTCAATCTTTGGTTTTATGCAGCACCCCAACTCACCTTTCCCCTTAAGCAAGCATAATTTGGTTTTCTACATTTGAGACACTGTTCTGTTTTGGAATTCAGTTCCTGTGTAGCCAAGTTTACATTCCGTATATTACTGATAACTTATGATGTTTCTTTTTCTGTGTGACTTATTTCAGTTAGAATCATAGTACCTGAATCAACTCATTGTGCTGCTAAGGGCCTGATGACATAGATTTCATTGCTGAGTGATATTGCTTTGTAAGTAAATACCACAACTTCTTTATCCATTTTTCACTTTCTGCGATGTTGAACTTGAACTGTAAACGAGGTTCTTGTAAACAGAGGCGTCCCAAACTTTGGGGTGGCTGTGTCTTTTTGATTTTAATTTCCCTAAGCTATAGGACCATAAGTGGAAGTGCCCTAGGCTCTGTTGCTTTGTTTTTTAGATGTTTCAGGAAACACCATACACTTCTCCCGAGTGTCTGTTGGCAATTTACATCCCGCCCATCAGCATAACAAGGCTCCCAGTTCTCCATGGCCTGTCCTGCCTTTCTGGATTTTACACTTTTTTCAGATGGCCCTTTTGACTGGGGGGAAGTCAGACTTCATTGTAGTGCAGATTTCCTTTGCAAGTTTGCTTGGTTGGACAAAAAGGGCGTATGCGTTTTTTCCTGAATATATTCAGGAAGAAACGCATACGCCCTTTTTGGCCAAGTGCATCATTGTGGACGTTCTGCCTCTTTTCCTATGCTTTCAATGCAATTCCAGTCTACCTCCTGAATTCGGTTTCCTGCAATTCTGCCCCGCTTTCAAGTCCTCTTGGCAGCCTTACTTCAGTATATTTTTGGACGATAGCTGTCATTTATAACTCTGCAGGTTTGTGAATTACAGTGCCCGTGAGCTCCTTTCTTCAACTCGCTTTCTTTTGAGCTGGCCGCAACACCGCAGGATGGCTTCAGGCCCTAATCTGGTTCTGGCACGGCACGCTGAGCCTTTGGTTATTTCCTCTTCCTGGTGGGAAATGAGAGTTAAATTTGCCCGTCCAGACACCTCCAGCTAGTCTCTCATTGGTTCTCCCTATTCCTCTTCATCTTCCGCAGAAATTGCAAACTGGGCCAAACAGGAGGTTAAAGGGACTGACTCTCCAAGTGTGGAGAGTGTTAGTAAAGCGTCTGGAATGTTGCACCCGAGTACCAGGGTACGAAAACTGAGACATATTTGAACATGTCTCCTGATCACACGGTTGATCATACTCTAGGTTCCACATGCATGTTTTAGCTGAAGGAAGAATACCTTAAACCTGGGTAGTTGAAACCCGTGGAATGGGTACCATGCAATATGACTTCAAAGGGTCTTCATTTGCTCACCGAACCTCTCCAATCCTATCACTGCTGCGTTTATGCCCCTGTACACACGCTTGATTCTCTTTTGGAGACATAGCAATCCATAGGTTTTAAGATACTTACTAGTCAGGTACATTCTTAGGCGTTTAATATGGGGTGTTGAGTCCATTTCGTTGAGCAAGGAGTAGCTCTTGTCTATTCCATATTTGGCTTAAGGAAGTTTATCTGTGCTCATTTTAATCTCTGGTTTTATGCAGCACCCCAACTCACCTTTCCCCTTAAGCAAGCATAAGTTGGTTTTCTAAATTTGAGACCCTGTTCTGTTTTGGAATTCAGTTCCTGTGTAGCCAAGTTTACATTCCGTGTATTAGTGATATCTTATGATGTTTCTTTTTCTGTGTGACTTATTTCAGTTAGAATCATCGTACCTGAATCCACTCATTATGCTGCTACGGGCCTGATGACATAGATTTCATTGCTGAGTGATACTGCATTGAACGTAAGTACCACAAGTTCTTTATCCATTTTTCACTTTCTGTGATATTGAACTTGTACGGTAAACGAGGTTCTTGTAAACAGAGGCGTCCCAAACTTTGGGGTGGCTGTGTCTTTTTGATTTTAATTTCCCTAAGCTATAGGACCATAAGTGGAAGTGCCCTAGGCTCTGTTGCTTTGTTTTTTAGATGTTTCAGGAAACATCATACACTTCTCCCGAGTGTCTGTTAGCAATTTACATCCCGCCCATCAGCATAACAAGGCTCCCAGTTCTCCATGGCCTGTCCTGCCTTTCTGGATTTTACACTTTTTTCAGATGGCCCTTTTGACCGGGGGAAGTCAGACTTCATTGTAGTGCAGATTTCCTTTGCAAGTTTGCTTGGTTGGACAAAAAGGGCGTATGCGTTTTTTTCTGAATATATTCAGGAAGAAACGCATACGCCCTTTTTGGCCAAGTGCATCATTGTGGACGTTCTGCCTCTTTTCCTATGCTTTCAATGCAATTCCAGCCTACCTCCTGAAATCGGTTTCCTGCAATTCTGCCCCGCTTTCAAGTCCTCTTGGCAGCCTTACTTCAGTATATTTTTGGACGATAGCTGTCATTTATAACTCTGCAGGTTTGTGAATTACAGTGCCCCTGAGCTCCTTTCTTCAACTCGCTTTCTTGTGAGCTGGCCGCAACACCGCAGGATGGTTTCAGGCCCTAATCTTGTTCCGGCACGGCACGCTGAGCCTTTGGTTAATTCCTCTTCCTGGTGGGAAATGAGAGTTAAATTTGCCCGTCCAGACACCTCCAGCTAGTCTCTCATTGGTTCTCCCTATTCCTGTTCATCTTCCGCAGAAATTGCAAACTGGGCCAAACAGGAGGTTAAAGGGACTGACTCTCCAAGTTGGGAGAGTGTTAGTAAAGCGTCTGGAATGTTGCACCCGAGTACCAGGGTACGAAAACTGAGACATATTTGAACACGTCTCCTGATAACACGGTTGATCATACTCTAGGTTCCACATGCATGTTTTAGCTGAAGGAAGAATACCTTAAACCTGGGTAGTTGAAACCCGTGGAATGGGTACCATGCAATATGTCTTCAAAGGGTCTTCATTTGCTCACCGAACCTCTCCAATCCTATCACTGCTGCGTTTATGCCCCTGTACACACGCTTGATTCTCTTTTGGAGACATAGCAATCCATAGGTTTTAAGATACTTACTAGTCAGGTACATTCTTAGGCGTTTAATATGGGGTGTTGAGTCCATTTCGTTGAGCAAGGAGTAGCTCTTGTCTATTCCATATTTGGCTTAAGGAACTTTATCTGTGCTCATTTCAATCTTTGGTTTTATGCAGCACCCCAACTCACCTTTCCCCTTAAGCAAGCATAATTTGGTTTTCTACATTTGAGACACTGTTCTGTTTTGGAATTCAGTTCCTGTGTAGCCAAGTTTACATTCCGTATATTACTGATAACTTATGATGTTTCTTTTTCTGTGTGACTTATTTCAGTTAGAATCATAGTACCTGAATCAACTCATTGTGCTGCTAAGGGCCTGATGACATAGATTTCATTGCTGAGTGATATTGCTTTGTAAGTAAATACCACAACTTCTTTATCCATTTTTCACTTTCTGCGATGTTGAACTTGAACTGTAAACGAGGTTCTTGTAAACAGAGGCGTCCCAAACTTTGGGGTGGCTGTGTCTTTTTGATTTTAATTTCCCTAAGCTATAGGACCATAAGTGGAAGTGCCCTAGGCTCTGTTGCTTTGTTTTTTAGATGTTTCAGGAAACACCATACACTTCTCCCGAGTGTCTGTTGGCAATTTACATCCCGCCCATCAGCATAACAAGGCTCCCAGTTCTCCATGGCCTGTCCTGCCTTTCTGGATTTTACACTTTTTTCAGATGGCCCTTTTGACCGGGGGGAAGTCAGACTTCATTGTAGTGCAGATTTCCTTTGCAAGTTTGCTTGGTTGGACAAAAAGGGCGTATGCGTTTTTTCCTGAATATATTCAGGAAGAAACGCATACGCCCTTTTTGGCCAAGTGCATCATTGTGGACGTTCTGCCTCTTTTCCTATGCTTTCAATGCAATTCCAGTCTACCTCCTGAATTCGGTTTCCTGCAATTCTGCCCCGCTTTCAAGTCCTCTTGGCAGCCTTACTTCAGTATATTTTTGGACGATAGCTGTCATTTATAACTCTGCAGGTTTGTGAATTACAGTGCCCGTGAGCTCCTTTCTTCAAC
This sequence comes from Grampus griseus, assembly GCF_964374135.1. Lineage (NCBI taxonomy): Eukaryota > Metazoa > Chordata > Mammalia > Artiodactyla > Delphinidae > Grampus > Grampus griseus. The sequence continues at coordinate 52,780,954 of NC_138997.1, forward strand.
TCGCTTTCTTTTGAGCTGGCCGCAACACCGCAGGATGGCTTCAGGCCCTAATCTGGTTCTGGCACGGCACGCTGAGCCTTTGGTTATTTCCTCTTCCTGGTGGGAAATGAGAGTTAAATTTGCCCGTCCAGACACCTCCAGCTAGTCTCTCATTGGTTCTCCCTATTCCTCTTCATCTTCCGCAGAAATTGCAAACTGGGCCAAACAGGAGGTTAAAGGGACTGACTCTCCAAGTGTGGAGAGTGTTAGTAAAGCGTCTGGAATGTTGCACCCGAGTACCAGGGTACGAAAACTGAGACATATTTGAACATGTCTCCTGATCACACGGTTGATCATACTCTAGGTTCCACATGCATGTTTTAGCTGAAGGAAGAATACCTTAAACCTGGGTAGTTGAAACCCGTGGAATGGGTACCATGCAATATGACTTCAAAGGGTCTTCATTTGCTCACCGAACCTCTCCAATCCTATCACTGCTGCGTTTATGCCCCTGTACACACGCTTGATTCTCTTTTGGAGACATAGCAATCCATAGGTTTTAAGATACTTACTAGTCAGGTACATTCTTAGGCGTTTAATATGGGGTGTTGAGTCCATTTCGTTGAGCAAGGAGTAGCTCTTGTCTATTCCATATTTGGCTTAAGGAAGTTTATCTGTGCTCATTTTAATCTCTGGTTTTATGCAGCACCCCAACTCACCTTTCCCCTTAAGCAAGCATAAGTTGGTTTTCTAAATTTGAGACCCTGTTCTGTTTTGGAATTCAGTTCCTGTGTAGCCAAGTTTACATTCCGTGTATTAGTGATATCTTATGATGTTTCTTTTTCTGTGTGACTTATTTCAGTTAGAATCATCGTACCTGAATCCACTCATTATGCTGCTACGGGCCTGATGACATAGATTTCATTGCTGAGTGATACTGCATTGAACGTAAGTACCACAAGTTCTTTATCCATTTTTCACTTTCTGTGATATTGAACTTGTACGGTAAACGAGGTTCTTGTAAACAGAGGCGTCCCAAACTTTGGGGTGGCTGTGTCTTTTTGATTTTAATTTCCCTAAGCTATAGGACCATAAGTGGAAGTGCCCTAGGCTCTGTTGCTTTGTTTTTTAGATGTTTCAGGAAACACCATACACTTCTCCCGAGTGTCTGTTAGCAATTTACATCCCGCCCATCAGCATAACAAGGCTCCCAGTTCTCCATGGCCTGTCCTGCCTTTCTGGATTTTACACTTTTTTCAGATGGCCCTTTTGACCGGGGGAAGTCAGACTTCATTGTAGTGCAGATTTCCTTTGCAAGTTTGCTTGGTTGGACAAAAAGGGCGTATGCGTTTTTTTCTGAATATATTCAGGAAGAAACGCATACGCCCTTTTTGGCCAAGTGCATCATTGTGGACGTTCTGCCTCTTTTCCTATGCTTTCAATGCAATTCCAGTCTACCTCCTGAAATCGGTTTCCTGCAATTCTGCCCCGCTTTCAAGTCCTCTTGGCAGCCTTACTTCAGTATATTTTTGGACGATAGCTGTCATTTATAACTCTGCAGGTTTGTGAATTACAGTGCCCCTGAGCTCCTTTCTTCAACTCGCTTTCTTTTGAGCTGGCCGCAACACCGCAGGATGGCTTCAGGCCCTAATCTGGTTCCGGCACGGCACGCTGAGCCTTTGGTTATTTCCTCTTCCTGGTGGGAAATGAGAGTTAAATGTGCCCGTCCAGACACCTCCAGCTAGTCTCTCATTGGTTCTCCCTATTCCTGTTCATCTTCCGCAGAAATTGCAAACTGGGCCAAACAGGAGGTTAAAGGGACTGACTCTCCAAGTCGGGAGAGTGTTAGTAAAGCGTCTGGAATGTTGCACCCGAGTACCAGGGGAGGAAAACTGAGACATATTTGAACACGTCTCCCGTTCACATGGTTGATCATACTCTGGGTTCCACATGCATGTTTTAGCTGAAGGAAGAATACCTTAAACCTGGAGAGTTGAGACCCTTGGAATGGGTACCATGCAATATGACTTCAAAGGGTCTTCATTTGCTCACCGAACCTCTCCAATGCTATCACTGCTGCGTTTATGCCCCTGTACATATGCTTGATTCTCTTTCGGAGACATAGCAATCCATAGGTTTTAAGATACTTACTAGTCAGGTACATTCTTAGGCGTTTAATATGCGGTGTTGAGTCCATTTCGTTGAGCAAGGAGTAGCTCTTGTCTATTCCATATTTGGCTTAAGGAACTTTATCTGTGCTCATTTTAATCTCTGGTTTTATGCAGCACCCCAACTCACCTTTCCCCTTAAGCAAGCATAAGTTGGTTTTCTACATTTGAGACCCTGTTCTGTTTTGGAATTCTGTTCCTGTGTATCCAAGTTTACATTCCGTGTATTAGTGATATCTTATGATGTTTCTTTTTCTGTGTGACTTATTTCAGTTAGAATCATCGTACCTGAATCCACTCATTATGCTGCTACGGGCCTGATGACATAGATTTCATTGCTGAGTGATACTGCATTGTACGTAAGTACCACAAGTTCTTTATCCATTTTTCACTTTCTGCGATGTTGAACTTGTACTGTAAATGAGGTTCTTGTAAACAGAGGCGTCCCAAACTTTGGGGTGGCTGTGTCTTTTTGATTTTAATTTCCCTAAGCTATAGGACCATAAGTGGAAGTGCCCTAGGCTCTGTTGCTTTGTTTTTTAGATATTTCAGGAAACACCATACACTTCTCCCGAGTGTCTGTTGGCAATTTACATCCCGCCCATCAGCATAACAAGGCTCCCAGTTCTCCATGGCCTGTCCTGCCTTTCTGGATTTTACACTTTTTTCAGATGGCCCTTTTGACTGGGGGGAAGTGAGACTTCATTGTAGTGCAGATTTCCTTTGCAAGCTTGCTTGGTTGGCCAAAAAGGGCGTATGCGTTTTTTCCTGAATATATTCAGGAAGAAACGCATACGCCCTTTTTGGCCAAGTGCATCATTGTGGACGTTCTGCCTCTTTTCCTATGCTTTCAATGCAATTCCAATCTACCTCTTGAATTCGGTTTCCTGCAATTCTGCCCCGCTTTCAAGTCCTCTTGGCAGCCTTACTTCAGTATATTTTTGGACGATAGCTGTCATTTATAACTCTGCAGGTTTGTGAATTACAGTGCCCCTGAGCTCCTTTCTTCAACTCGCTTTCTTTTGAGCTGGCCGCAACACCGCAGGATGGCTTCAGGCCCTAATCTGGTTCCGGCACGGCACGCTGAGCCTTTGGTTATTTCCTCTTCCTGGTGGGAAATGAGAGTTAAATTTGCCCGTCCAGACACCTCCAGCTAGTCTCTCATTGGTTCTCGCTATTCCTGTTCATCTTCCACAGAAATTGCAAACTGGGCCAAACAGGAGGTTAAAGGGACTGACTCTCCAAGTCGGGAGAGTGTTAGTAAAGCATCTGGAATGTTGCACCCGAGTACCAGGGTACGAAAACTGAGACATATTTGAACACGTCTCCCGATCACATGGTTGATCATACTCTAGGTTCCACATGCATGTTTTAGCTGAATGAAGAATACCTTAAACCTGGGTAGTTGAAACCCGTGGAATGGGTACCATGCAATAACACTTCAAAGGGTCTTCATTTGCTCACCGAACCTCTCCAATCCTATCACTGCTGCGTTTATGCCCCTGTACACACGCTTGATTCTCTTATGGAGACATAGCAATCCATCGGTTTTAAGATACTTACTAGTCAGGTACATTCTTAGGCGTTTAATATGCGGTGTTGAGTCCATTTCGTTGAGCAAGTAGTAGCTCTTGTCTATTACATATTTGGCTTAAGGAACATTATCTGTGCTCATTTCAATCTCTGGTTTTATGCAGCACCCCAACTCACCTTTACCCTTAAGCAAGCATAAGTTGGTTTTCTAAATTTGAAACCCTGTTCTGTTTTGGAATTCAGTTCCTGTGTAGCCAAGTTTATATTCCGTGTATTAGTGATATCTTATGATGTTTCTTTTTCTGTGTGACTTATTTCAGTTAGAATCATCATACCTGAATCCACTCATTGTGCTGCTAAGGGCCTGATGACATAGATTTCATTGCTGAGTGATATTGCTTTGTAAGTAAATACCACAACTTCTTTATCCATTTTTCACTTTCTGCGATGTTGAACTTGTACTGTAAACGAGGTTGTTTTAAACAGAGCCGTTCCAAACATTGCGGTGGCTGTGTCTTTTTTATTTTAATTTCCCTAAGCTATAGGACCATAAGTGGAAGTGCCCTAGGCTCTGTTGCTTTGTTTTTTAGATGTTTCAGGAAACACCATACACTTCTCCCAAGTGTCTGTTGGCAATTTACATCCCGCCCATCAGCATAACAAGGCTCCCAGTTCTCCATGGCCTGTCCTGCCTTTCTGGATTTTACACTTTTTTCAGATGGCCCTTTTGACCGGGGGGAAGTGAGACTTCATTGTAGTGCAGATTTCCTTTGCAAGCTTGCTTGGTTGGCCAAAAAGGGCGTATGCATTTTTTCCTGAATATATTCAGGAAAAAACGCATACGCACTTTTTGGCCAAGTGCATCATTGTGGACGTTCTACCTCTTTCCCTATGCTTTCAATGCAATTCCAGTCTACCTCCTGAAATCGGTTTCCTGCAATTCTGCCCCGCTTTCAAGTCCTCTTGGCAGCCTTACTTCAGTATATTTTTGGACGATAGCTGTCTTTTATAACTCTGCAGGTTTGTGAATTACAGTGACCCTGAGCTCCTTTCTTCAACTCGCTTTCTTGTGAGCTGGCCGCAACACCGCAGGATGGTTTCAGGCCCTAATCTGGTTCCGGCACGGCACGCTGAGCCTTTGGTTAATTCCTCTTCCTGGTGGGAAATGAGAGTTAAATTTGCCCGTCCAGACACCTCCAGCTAGTCTCTCATTGGTTCTCCCTATTCCTGTTCATCTTCCGCAGAAATTGCAAACTGGGCCAAACAGGAGGTTAAAGGGACTGACTCTCCAAGTCGGGAGAGTGTTAGTAAAGTGTCTGGAATGTTGCACTCGAGTACCAGGGTTCGAAAACTGAGACATATTTGAACACGTCTCCCGTTCACATGGTTGATCATACTCTGGGTTCCACATGCATGTTTTAGCTGAAGGAAGAATACCTTAAACCTGGGTAGTTGAAACCCGTGGAATGGGTACCATGCAATATGACTTCAAAGGGTCTTCATTTGCTCACCGAACCTCTCCAATCCTATCACTGCTGCGTTTATGCCCCTGAACACATGCTTGATTCTCTTTCGGAGACATAGCAATCCATAGGTTTTAAGATACTTACTAGTCAGGTACATTCTTAGGCGTTTAATATGGGGTGTTGAGTCCATTTCGTTGAGCAAGGAGTAGCTCTTGTCTATTCCATATTTGGCTTAAGGAACTTTATCTGTGCTCATTTCAATCTTTGGTTTTATGCAGCACCCCAACTCACCTTTCCCCTTAAGCAAGCATAAGTTGGTTTTCTACGTTTGAGACCCTGTTCTGTTTTGGAATTCACTTCCTTTGTAGCCAAGTTTACATTCCGTGTATTAGTGATATCTTATGATGTTTCTTTTTCTGTGTGACTTATTTCAGTTACAATCATCGTACCTGAATCCACTCATTATGCAGCTTCGGGCCTGATGACATAGATTTCATTGCTGAGTGATACTGCATTGTACGTAAGTACCACAAGTTCTTTATCCATTTTTCACTTTCTGCGATGTTGAACTTGTACTGTAAATGAGGTTCTTGTAAACAGAGGCGTCCCAAACTTTGGGGTGGCTGTGTCTTTTTGATTTTAATTTCCCTAAACTATAGGACCATAAGTGGAAGTGCCCTAGGCTCTGTTGCTTTGTTTTTTAGATGTTTCAGGAAACACCATACACTTCTCTCGAGTGTCTGTTGGCAATTTACATCCCGCCCATCAGCATAACAAGGCTCCCAGTTCTCCATGGCCTGTCCTGCCTTTCTGGATTTTACACTTTTTTCAGATGGCCCTTTTGACCGGGGGTAAGTGAGACTTCATTGTAGTGCAGATTTCCTTTGCAAGCTTGCTTGGTTGTCCAAAAAGGGCGTATGCGTTTTTTCCTGAATATATTCAGGAAAAAACGCATACGCCCTTTTTGGCCAAGTGCATCATTGTGGACGTTCTGCCTCTTTTCCTATGCTTTCAATGCAATTCCAGTCTACCTCCTGAAATCGGTTTCCTGCAATTCTGCCCCGCTTTCAAGTCCTCTTGGCAGCCTTACTTCAGTATATTCTTGGACGATAGCTGTTATTTATAACTCTGCAGGTTTGTGAATTACAGTGCCCCTGAGCTCCTTTCTTCAACTCACTTTCTTGTGAGCTGGCCGCAACACCGCAGGATGGTTTCAGGCCCTAATCTGGTTCCGGCACGGCACGCTGAGGCTTTGGTTAATTCCTCTTCCTGGTGGGAAATGAGAGTTAAATTTGCCCGTCCAGACACCTCCAGCTAGTCTCTCATTTGTTCTCCCTATTCCTGTTCATCTTCCGCAGAAATTGCAAACTGGGCCAAACAGGAGGTTAAAGGGACTGACTCTCCAAGTCGGGAGAGTGTTAGTAAAGCGTCTGGAATGTTGCACTCGAGTACCAGGGTACGAAAATTGAGACATATTTGAACACGTCTCCCGATCACATGGTTGATCATACTCTGGGTTCCACATGCATGTTTTAGCTGTAGGAAGAATACCTTAAACCTGGGTAGTTGAAACCCGTGGAATGGGTACCATGCAATATGACTTCAAAGGGTCTTCATTTGCTCACCGAACCTCTCCAATGCTATCACTGCTGCGTTTATGCCCCTGTACATATGCTTGATTCTCTTTCGGAGACATAGCAATCCATAGGTTTTAAGATACTTACTAGTCAGGTACATTCTTAGGCGTTTAATATGCGGTGTTGAGTCCATTTCGTTGAGCAAGGAGTAGCTCTTGTCTATTCCATATTTGGCTTAAGGTACTTTATCTGGGCTCATTTCAATCTTTGGTTTTATGTAGCACCCCAACTCACCTTTACCCTTAAGCAAGCATAAGTTGGTTTTCTAAATTTGAGACCCTTTTCTGTTTTGGAATTCAGTTCCTGTGTAGCCAAGTTTACATTCCGTGTATTACTGACACCTCATGATGTTTCTTTTTCTGTGTGACTTATTTCAGTTAGAATCATCATACCTGAATCAACTCATTGTGCTGCTAAGGGCCTGATGACATAGATTTCATTGCTGAGTGATATTGCTTTGTAAGTAAATACCACAACTTCTTTATCCATTTTTCACTTTCTGCGATGTTGAACTTGTACTGTAAATGAGGTTCTTGTAAACAGAGGCGTCCCAAACATTGGGGTGGCTGTGTCTTTTTGATTTTAATTTCCCTAAGCTATAGGACCATAAGTGGAAGTGCCCTAGGCTCTGTTGCTTTGTTTTTTAGATGTTTCAGGAAATACCATACACTTCTCCCGAGTGTCTGTTGGCAATTTACATCCCGCCCATCAGCATAACAAGGCTCCCAGTTCTCCATGGCCTGTCCTGCCTTTCTGGATTTTACACTTTTTTCAGATGGCCCTTTTGACCGGGGGGAAGTCAGACTTCATTGTAGTGCAGATTTCCTTTGCAAGTTTGCTTGGTTGGACAAAAAGGGTGTATGCGTTTTTTCCTGAATATATTCAGGAAGAAACGCATACGCCCTTTGTGGCCAAGTGCATCATTGTGGACGTTCTGCCTCTTTTCCTATGCTTTCAATGCAATTCCAGTCTACCTCCTGAAATCGGTTTCCTGCAATTCTGCCCCGCTTTCAAGTCCTCTTGGCAGCCTTACTTCAGTATATTTTTGGACGATAGCTGTCATTTATAACTCTGCAGGTTTGTGAATTACAGTGCCCCTGAGCTCCTTTCTTCAACTCGCTTTCTTTTGAGCTGGCCGCAACACCGCAGGATGGCTTCAGGCCCTAATCTGGTTCCGGCACGGCACGCTGAGCCTTTGGTTATTTCCTCTTCCTGGTGGGAAATGAGAGTTAAATTTGCCCGTCCAGACACCTCCAGCTAGTCTCTCATTGGTTCTCCCTATTCCTGTTCATCTTCCGCAGAAATTGCAAACTGGGCCAAACAGGAGGTTAAAGGGACTGACTCTCCAAGTCGGGAGAGTGTTAGTAAAGCGTCTGGAATGTTGCACTCGAGTACCAGGGTACGAAAACTGAGACATATTTGAACACGTCTCCCGTTCACACGGTTGATCATACTCTGGGTTCCACATGCATGTTTTAGCTGAAGGAAGAATACCTTAAACCTGGAGAGTTGAGACCCGTGGAATGGGTACCATGCAATATGACTTGAAAGGGTCTTCATTTGCTCACCGAACCTCTCTAATCCTATCACTGCTTCGTTTATGCCCCTGTACATATGCTTGATTCTCTTTCGGAGACATAGCAATCCATAGGTTTTAAGATACTTACTAGTCAGGTACATTCTTAGGCGTTTAATATGCGGTGTTGAGTCCATTTCGTTGAGCAAGGAGTAGCTCTTGTCTATTCCATATTTGGCTTAAGGAACTTTATCTGTGCTCATTTCAATCTCTAGTTTTATGCAGCACCCCAACTCACCTTTCCCCTTAAGCAAGCATAAGTTGGTTTTCTACATTTGAGACCCTGTTCTGTTTTGGAATTCTGTTCCTGTGTATCCAAGTTTACATTCCGTGTATTAGTGATATCTTATGATGTTTCTTTTTCTGTGTGACTTATTTCAGTTAGAATCATCGTACCTGAATCCACTCATTATGCTGCTACGGGCCTGATGACATAGATTTCATTGCTGAGTGATACTGCATTGTACGTAAGTACCACAAGTTCTTTATCCATTTTTCACTTTCTGCGATGTTGAACTTGTACTGTAAATGAGGTTCTTGTAAACAGAGGCGTCCCAAACTTTGGGGTGGCTGTGTCTTTTTGATTTTAACTTCCCTAAGCTATAGGACCATAAGTGGAAGTGCCCTAGGCTCTGTTGCTTTGTTTTTTAGATATTTCAGGAAACACCATACACTTCTCCCGAGTGTCTGTTGGCAATTTACATCCCGCCCGTCAGCATAACAAGGCTCCCAGTTCTCCATGGCCTGTCCTGCCTTTCTGGATTTTACACTTTTTTCAGATGGCCCTTTTGACCGGGGGGAAGTGAGACTTCATTGTAGTGCAGATTTCCTTTGCAAGCTTGCTTGGTTGGCCAAAAAGGGCGTATGCGTTTTTTCCTGAATATATTCAGGAAAAAACGCATACGCCCTTTTTGGCCAAGTGCATCATTGTGGACGTTCTGCCTCTTTTCCTATGCTTTCAATGCAATTCCAGTCTACCTCCTGAAATCGGTTTCCTGCAATTCTGCCCCGCATTCAAGTCCTCTTGGCAGCCTTACTTCAGTATATTTTTGGACGATAGCTGTCATTTATAACTCTGTAGGTTTGTGAAATACAGTGCCCCTGAGCTCCTTTCTTCAACTCGCTTTCTTGTGAGCTGGCCGCAACACCGCAGGATGGTTTCAGGGCCTAATCTTGTTCCGGCACGGCACGCTGAGCCTTTGGTTAATTCCTCTTCCTGGTGGGAAATGAGAGTTAAATTTGCCCGTCCAGACACCTCCAGCTAGTCTCTCATTGGTTCTCCCTATTCCTGTTCATCTTCCGCAGAAATTGCAAACTGGGCCAAACAGGAGGTTAAAGGGACTGACTCTCCAAGTCGGGAGAGTGTTAGTAAAGCGTCTGGAATGTTGCACTCGAGTACCAGGGTACGAAAACTGAGACATATTTGAACACGTCTCCCGATCACATGGTTGATCATACTCTGGGTTCCACATGCATGTTTTAGCTGTAGGAAGAATACCTTAAACCTGGGTAGTTGAAACCCGTGGAATGGGTACCATGCAATATGACTTCAAAGGGTCTTCATTTGCTCACCGAACCTCTCCAATCCTATCACTGCTGCGTTTATGCCCCTGTACACATGCTTGATTCTCTTTCGGAGACATAGCAATCCATAGGTTTTAAGACACTTACTAGTCAGGTACATTCTTAGGCGTTTAATATGGGGTGTTGAGTCCATTTCGTTGAGCAAGGAGTAGCTCTTGTCTATTCCATATTTGGCTTAAGGAACTTTATCTGTGCTCATTTCAATCTCTGGTTTTATGCAGCACCCCAACTCACCTTTCCCCTTAAGCAAGCATAGGTTGGTTTTCTAAATTTGAGACCCTGTTCTGTTTTGGAATTCAGTTCCTGTGTAGCCAAGTTTACATTCCGTGTATTAGTGATATCTTATGATGTTTCTTTTTCTGTGTGACTTATTTCAGTTAGAATCATCGTACCTGAATCCACTCATTATGCTGCTACGGGCCTGATGACATAGATTTCATTGCTGAGTGATACTGCATTGTACGTAAGTACCACAAGTTCTTTATCCATTTTTCACTTTCTGCGATGTTGAACTTGTACTGTAAATGAGGTTCTTGTAAACAGAGGCGTCCCAAACTTTGGGGTGGCTGTGTCTTTTTGATTTTAATTTCCCTAAGCTATAGGACCATAAGTGGAAGTGCCCTAGGCTCTGTTGCTTTGTTTCTTAGATGTTTCAGGAAACACCATACACTTCTCCCGAGTGTCTGTTGGCAATTTACATCCCGCCCATCAGCATAACAAGGCTCCCAGTTCTCCATGGCCTGTCCTGCCTTTCTGGATTTTACACTTTTTTCAGATGGCCCTTTTGACCGGGGGGAAGTCAGACTTCATTGTAGTGCAGATTTCCTTTGCAAGTTTGCTTGGTTGGACAAAAAGGGCGTATGCGTTTTTTCCTGAATATATTCAGGAAGAAACGCATACGCCCTTTTTGGCCAAGTGCATCATTGTGGACGTTCTGCCTCTTTTCCTATGCTTTCAATGCAATTCCAATCTACCTCCTGAATTCGGTTTCCTGCAATTCTGCCCCGCTTTCAAGTCCTCTTGGCAGCCTTACTTCAGTATATTTTTGGACGATAGCTGTCATTTATAACTCTGCAGGTTTGTGAATTACAGTGCCCCTGAGCTCCTTTCTTCAACTCGCTTTCTTTTGAGCTGGCCGCAACACCGCAGGATGGCTTCAGGCCCTAATCTGGTTCCGGCACGGCACGCTGAGCCTTTGGTTATTTCCTCTTCCTGGTGGGAAATGAGAGTTAAATTTGCCCGTCCAGACACCTCCAGCTAGTCTCTCATTGGTTCTCCCTATTCCTGTTCATCTTCCAAAGAAATTGCAAACTGGGCCAAACAGGAGGTTAAAGGGACTGACTCTCCAAGTCGGGAGAGTGTTAGTAAAGCGTCTGGAATGTTGCACCCGAGTACCAGGGGAGGAAAACTGAGACATATTTGAACACGTCTCCTGTTCACACGGTTGATCATACTCTGGGTTCCACATGCATGTTTTAGCTGAAGGAAGAATACCTTAAACCTGGAGAGTTGAGACCCTTGGAATGGGTACCATGCAATATGACTTCAAAGGGTCTTCATTTGCTCACCGAACCTCTCCAATGCTATCACTGCTTCGTTTATGCCCCTGTACATATGCTTGATTCTCTTTCGGAGACATAGCAATCCATAGGTTTTAAGATACTTACTAGTCAGGTACATTCTTAGGCGTTTAATATGCGGTGTTGAGTCCATTTCGTTGAGCAAGGAGTAGCTCTTGTCTATTCCATATTTGGCTTAAGGAAGTTTATCTGTGCTCATTTCAATCTCTGGTTTTATGCAGCACCCCAACTCACCTTTACCCTTAAGCAAGCATAAGTTGGTTTTCTAAATTTGAAACCCTGTTCTGTTTTGGAATTCAGTTCCTGTGTAGCCAAGTTTATATTCCGTGTATTAGTGATATCTTATGATGTTTCTTTTTCTGTGTGACTTATTTCAGTTAGAATCATCATACCTGAATCCACTCATTGTGCTGCTAAGGGCCTGATGACATAGATTTCATTGCTGAGTGATATTGCTTTGTAAGTAAATACCACAACTTCTTTATCCATTTTTCACTTTCTGCGATGTTGAACTTGTACTGTAAACGAGGTTGTTTTAAACAGAGCCGTTCCAAACATTGCGGTGGCTGTGTCTTTTTTATTTTAATTTCCCTAAGCTATAGGACCATAAGTGGAAGTGCCCTAGGCTCTGTTGCTTTGTTTTTTAGATGTTTCAGGAAACACCATACACTTCTCCCAAGTGTCTGTTGGCAATTTACATCCCGCCCATCAGCATAACAAGGCTCCCAGTTCTCCATGGCCTGTCCTGCCTTTCTGGATTTTACACTTTTTTCAGATGGCCCTTTTGACCGGGGGGAAGTGAGACTTCATTGTAGTGCAGATTTCCTTTGCAAGCTTGCTTGGTTGGCCAAAAAGGGCGTATGCATTTTTTCCTGAATATATTCAGGAAAAAACGCATACGCACTTTTTGGCCAAGTGCATCATTGTGGACGTTCTACCTCTTTCCCTATGCTTTCAATGCAATTCCAGTCTACCTCCTGAAATCGGTTTCCTGCAATTCTGCCCCGCTTTCAAGTCCTCTTGGCAGCCTTACTTCAGTATATTTTTGGACGATAGCTGTCTTTTATAACTCTGCAGGTTTGTGAATTACAGTGACCCTGAGCTCCTTTCTTCAACTCGCTTTCTTGTGAGCTGGCCGCAACACCGCAGGATGGTTTCAGGCCCTAATCTGGTTCCGGCACGGCACGCTGAGCCTTTGGTTAATTCCTCTTCCTGGTGGGAAATGAGAGTTAAATTTGCCCGTCCAGACACCTCCAGCTAGTCTCTCATTGGTTCTCCCTATTCCTGTTCATCTTCCGCAGAAATTGCAAACTGGGCCAAACAGGAGGTTAAAGGGACTGACTCTCCAAGTCGGGAGAGTGTTAGTAAAGTGTCTGGAATGTTGCACTCGAGTACCAGGGTTCGAAAACTGAGACATATTTGAACACGTCTCCCGTTCACATGGTTGATCATACTCTGGGTTCCACATGCATGTTTTAGCTGAAGGAAGAATACCTTAAACCTGGGTAGTTGAAACCCGTGGAATGGGTACCATGCAATATGACTTCAAAGGGTCTTCATTTGCTCACCGAACCTCTCCAATCCTATCACTGCTGCGTTTATGCCCCTGAACACATGCTTGATTCTCTTTCGGAGACATAGCAATCCATAGGTTTTAAGATACTTACTAGTCAGGTACATTCTTAGGCGTTTAATATGGGGTGTTGAGTCCATTTCGTTGAGCAAGGAGTAGCTCTTGTCTATTCCATATTTGGCTTAAGGAACTTTATCTGTGCTCATTTCAATCTTTGGTTTTATGCAGCACCCCAACTCACCTTTCCCCTTAAGCAAGCATAAGTTGGTTTTCTACGTTTGAGACCCTGTTCTGTTTTGGAATTCACTTCCTTTGTAGCCAAGTATACATTCCGTGTATTAGTGATATCTTATGATGTTTCTTTTTCTGTGTGACTTATTTCAGTTACAATCATCGTACCTGAATCCACTCATTATGCAGCTTCGGGCCTGATGACATAGATTTCATTGCTGAGTGATACTGCATTGTACGTAAGTACCACAAGTTCTTTATCCATTTTTCACTTTCTGCGATGTTGAACTTGTACTGTAAATGAGGTTCTTGTAAACAGAGGCGTCCCAAACTTTGGGGTGGCTGTGTCTTTTTGATTTTAATTTCCCTAAACTATAGGACCATAAGTGGAAGTGCCCTAGGCTCTGTTGCTTTGTTTTTTAGATGTTTCAGGAAACACCATACACTTCTCCCGAGTGTCTGTTGGCAATTTACATCCCGCCCATCAGCATAACAAGGCTCCCAGTTCTCCATGGCCTGTCCTGCCTTTCTGGATTTTACACTTTTTTCAGATGGCCCTTTTGACCGGGGGTAAGTGAGACTTCATTGTAGTGCAGATTTCCTTTGCAAGCTTGCTTGGTTGTCCAAAAAGGGCGTATGCGTTTTTTCCTGAATATATTCAGGAAAAAACGCATACGCCCTTTTTGGCCAAGTGCATCATTGTGGACGTTCTGCCTCTTTTCCTATGCTTTCAATGCAATTCCAGTCTACCTCCTGAAATCGGTTTCCTGCAATTCTGCCCCGCTTTCAAGTCCTCTTGGCAGCCTTACTTCAGTATATTTTTGGACGATAGCTGTTATTTATAACTCTGCAGGTTTGTGAATTACAGTGCCCCTGAGCTCCTTTCTTCAACTCACTTTCTTGTGAGCTGGCCGCAACACCGCAGGATGGTTTCAGGCCCTAATCTGGTTCCGGCACGGCACGCTGAGGCTTTGGTTAATTCCTCTTCCTGGTGGGAAATGAGAGTTAAATTTGCCCGTCCAGACACCTCCAGCTAGTCTCTCATTTGTTCTCCCTATTCCTGTTCATCTTCCGCAGAAATTGCAAACTGGGCCAAACAGGAGGTTAAAGGGACTGACTCTCCAAGTCGGGAGAGTGTTAGTAAAGCGTCTGGAATGTTGCACTCGAGTACCAGGGTACGAAAATTGAGACATATTTGAACACGTCTCCCGATCACATGGTTGATCATACTCTGGGTTCCACATGCATGTTTTAGCTGTAGGAAGAATACCTTAAACCTGGGTAGTTGAAACCCGTGGAATGGGTACCATGCAATATGACTTCAAAGGGTCTTCATTTGCTCACCGAACCTCTCCAATGCTATCACTGCTGCGTTTATGCCCCTGTACATATGCTTGATTCTCTTTCGGAGACATAGCAATCCATAGGTTTTAAGATACTTACTAGTCAGGTACATTCTTAGGCGTTTAATATGCGGTGTTGAGTCCATTTCGTTGAGCAAGGAGTAGCTCTTGTCTATTCCATATTTGGCTTAAGGTACTTTATCTGGGCTCATTTCAATCTTTGGTTTTATGTAGCACCCCAACTCACCTTTACCCTTAAGCAAGCATAAGTTGGTTTTCTAAATTTGAGACCCTTTTCTGTTTTGGAATTCAGTTCCTGTGTAGCCAAGTTTACATTCCGTGTATTACTGACACCTCATGATGTTTCTTTTTCTGTGTGACTTATTTCAGTTAGAATCATCATACCTGAATCAACTCATTGTGCTGCTAAGGGCCTGATGACATAGATTTCATTGCTGAGTGATATTGCTTTGTAAGTAAATACCACAACTTCTTTATCCATTTTTCACTTTCTGCGATGTTGAACTTGTACTGTAAATGAGGTTCTTGTAAACAGAGGCGTCCCAAACATTGGGGTGGCTGTGTCTTTTTGATTTTAATTTCCCTAAGCTATAGGACCATAAGTGGAAGTGCCCTAGGCTCTGTTGCTTTGTTTTTTAGATGTTTCAGGAAATACCATACACTTCTCCCGAGTGTCTGTTGGCAATTTACATCCCGCCCATCAGCATAACAAGGCTCCCAGTTCTCCATGGCCTGTCCTGCCTTTCTGGATTTTACACTTTTTTCAGATGGCCCTTTTGACCGGGGGGAAGTCAGACTTCATTGTAGTGCAGATTTCCTTTGCAAGTTTGCTTGGTTGGACAAAAAGGGTGTATGCGTTTTTTCCTGAATATATTCAGGAAGAAACGCATACGCCCTTTGTGGCCAAGTGCATCATTGTGGACGTTCTGCCTCTTTTCCTATGCTTTCAATGCAATTCCAGTCTACCTCCTGAAATCGGTTTCCTGCAATTCTGCCCCGCTTTCAAGTCCTCTTGGCAGCCTTACTTCAGTATATTTTTGGACGATAGCTGTCATTTATAACTCTGCAGGTTTGTGAATTACAGTGCCCCTGAGCTCCTTTCTTCAACTCGCTTTCTTTTGAGCTGGCCGCAACACCGCAGGATGGCTTCAGGCCCTAATCTGGTTCCGGCACGGCACGCTGAGCCTTTGGTTATTTCCTCTTCCTGGTGGGAAATGAGAGTTAAATTTGCCCGTCCAGACACCTCCAGCTAGTCTCTCATTGGTTCTCCCTATTCCTGTTCATCTTCCGCAGAAATTGCAAACTGGGCCAAACAGGAGGTTAAAGGGACTGACTCTCCAAGTCGGGAGAGTGTTAGTAAAGCGTCTGGAATGTTGCACTCGAGTACCAGGGTACGAAAACTGAGACATATTTGAACACGTCTCCCGTTCACACGGTTGATCATACTCTGGGTTCCACATGCATGTTTTAGCTGAAGGAAGAATACCTTAAACCTGGAGAGTTGAGACCCGTGGAATGGGTACCATGCAATATGACTTGAAAGGGTCTTCATTTGCTCACCGAACCTCTCTAATCCTATCACTGCTTCGTTTATGCCCCTGTACATATGCTTGATTCTCTTTCGGAGACATAGCAATCCATAGGTTTTAAGATACTTACTAGTCAGGTACATTCTTAGGCGTTTAATATGCGGTGTTGAGTCCATTTCGTTGAGCAAGGAGTAGCTCTTGTCTATTCCATATTTGGCTTAAGGAACTTTATCTGTGCTCATTTCAATCTCTAGTTTTATGCAGCACCCCAACTCACCTTTCCCCTTAAGCAAGCATAAGTTGGTTTTCTACATTTGAGACCCTGTTCTGTTTTGGAATTCTGTTCCTGTGTATCCAAGTTTACATTCCGTGTATTAGTGATATCTTATGATGTTTCTTTTTCTGTGTGACTTATTTCAGTTAGAATCATCGTACCTGAATCCACTCATTATGCTGCTACGGGCCTGATGACATAGATTTCATTGCTGAGTGATACTGCATTGTACGTAAGTACCACAAGTTCTTTATCCATTTTTCACTTTCTGCGATGTTGAACTTGTACTGTAAATGAGGTTCTTGTAAACAGAGGCGTCCCAAACTTTGGGGTGGCTGTGTCTTTTTGATTTTAACTTCCCTAAGCTATAGGACCATAAGTGGAAGTGCCCTAGGCTCTGTTGCTTTGTTTTTTAGATATTTCAGGAAACACCATACACTTCTCCCGAGTGTCTGTTGGCAATTTACATCCCGCCCGTCAGCATAACAAGGCTCCCAGTTCTCCATGGCCTGTCCTGCCTTTCTGGATTTTACACTTTTTTCAGATGGCCCTTTTGACCGGGGGGAAGTGAGACTTCATTGTAGTGCAGATTTCCTTTGCAAGCTTGCTTGGTTGGCCAAAAAGGGCGTATGCGTTTTTTCCTGAATATATTCAGGAAAAAACGCATACGCCCTTTTTGGCCAAGTGCATCATTGTGGACGTTCTGCCTCTTTTCCTATGCTTTCAATGCAATTCCAGTCTACCTCCTGAAATCGGTTTCCTGCAATTCTGCCCCGCATTCAAGTCCTCTTGGCAGCCTTACTTCAGTATATTTTTGGACGATAGCTGTCATTTATAACTCTGTAGGTTTGTGAAATACAGTGCCCCTGAGCTCCTTTCTTCAACTCGCTTTCTTGTGAGCTGGCCGCAACACCGCAGGATGGTTTCAGGGCCTAATCTTGTTCCGGCACGGCACGCTGAGCCTTTGGTTAATTCCTCTTCCTGGTGGGAAATGAGAGTTAAATTTGCCCGTCCAGACACCTCCAGCTAGTCTCTCATTGGTTCTCCCTATTCCTGTTCATCTTCCGCAGAAATTGCAAACTGGGCCAAACAGGAGGTTAAAGGGACTGACTCTCCAAGTCGGGAGAGTGTTAGTAAAGCGTCTGGAATGTTGCACTCGAGTACCAGGGTACGAAAACTGAGACATATTTGAACACGTCTCCCGATCACATGGTTGATCATACTCTGGGTTCCACATGCATGTTTTAGCTGTAGGAAGAATACCTTAAACCTGGGTAGTTGAAACCCGTGGAATGGGTACCATGCAATATGACTTCAAAGGGTCTTCATTTGCTCACCGAACCTCTCCAATCCTATCACTGCTGCGTTTATGCCCCTGTACACATGCTTGATTCTCTTTCGGAGACATAGCAATCCATAGGTTTTAAGACACTTACTAGTTAGGTACATTCTTAGGCGTTTAATATGGGGTGTTGAGTCCATTTCGTTGAGCAAGGAGTAGCTCTTGTCTATTCCATATTTGGCTTAAGGAACTTTATCTGTGCTCATTTCAATCTCTGGTTTTATGCAGCACCCCAACTCACCTTTCCCCTTAAGCAAGCATAGGTTGGTTTTCTAAATTTGAGACCCTGTTCTGTTTTGGAATTCAGTTCCTGTGTAGCCAAGTTTACATTCCGTGTATTAGTGATATCTTATGATGTTTCTTTTTCTGTGTGACTTATTTCAGTTAGAATCATCGTACCTGAATCCACTCATTATGCTGCTACGGGCCTGATGACATAGATTTCATTGCTGAGTGATACTGCATTGTACGTAAGTACCACAAGTTCTTTATCCATTTTTCACTTTCTGCGATGTTGAACTTGTACTGTAAATGAGGTTCTTGTAAACAGAGGCGTCCCAAACTTTGGGGTGGCTGTGTCTTTTTGATTTTAATTTCCCTAAGCTATAGGACCATAAGTGGAAGTGCCCTAGGCTCTGTTGCTTTGTTTCTTAGATGTTTCAGGAAACACCATACACTTCTCCCGAGTGTCTGTTGGCAATTTACATCCCGCCCATCAGCATAACAAGGCTCCCAGTTCTCCATGGCCTGTCCTGCCTTTCTGGATTTTACACTTTTTTCAGATGGCCCTTTTGACCGGGGGGAAGTCAGACTTCATTGTAGTGCAGATTTCCTTTGCAAGTTTGCTCGGTTGGACAAAAAGGGCGTATGCGTTTTTTCCTGAATATATTCAGGAAGAAACGCATACGCCCTTTTTGGCCAAGTGCATCATTGTGGACGTTCTGCCTCTTTTCCTATGCTTTCAATGCAATTCCAATCTACCTCCTGAATTCAGTTTCCTGCAATTCTGCCCCGCTTTCAAGTCCTCTTGGCAGCCTTACTTCAGTATATTTTTGGACGATAGCTGTCATTTATAACTCTGCAGGTTTGTGAATTACAGTGCCCCTGAGCTCCTTTCTTCAACTCGCTTTCTTTTGAGCTGGCCGCAACACCGCAGGATGGCTTCAGGCCCTAATCTGGTTCCGGCACGGCACGCTGAGCCTTTGGTTATTTCCTCTTCCTGGTGGGAAATGAGAGTTAAATTTGCCCGTCCAGACACCTCCAGCTAGTCTCTCATTGGTTCTCCCTATTCCTGTTCATCTTCCAAAGAAATTGCAAACTGGGCCAAACAGGAGGTTAAAGGGACTGACTCTCCAAGTCGGGAGAGTGTTAGTAAAGCATCTGGAATGTTGCACCCGAGTACCAGGGGAGGAAAACTGAGACATATTTGAACACGTCTCCTGTTCACACGGTTGATCATACTCTGGGTTCCACATGCATGTTTTAGCTGAAGGAAGAATACCTTAAACCTGGAGAGTTGAGACCCTTGGAATGGGTACCATGCAATATGACTTCAAAGGGTCTTCATTTGCTCACCGAACCTCTCCAATGCTATCACTGCTTTGTTTATGCCCCTGTACATATGCTTGATTCTCTTTCGGAGACATAGCAATCCATAGGTTTTAAGATACTTACTAGTCAGGTACATTCTTAGGCGTTTAATATGCGGTGTTGAGTCCATTTCGTTGAGCAAGGAGTAGCTCTTGTCTATTCCATATTTGGCTTAAGGAACTTTATCTGTGCTCATTTCAATCTTTGGTTTTATGCAGCACCCCAACTCACCTTTCCCCTTAAGCAAGCATAAGTTGGTTTTCTAAATTTGAGACCCTGTTCTGTTTTGGAATTCAGTTCCTGTGTAGCCAAGTTTACATTCCGTGTATTAGTGATATCTTATGATGTTTCTTTTTCTGTGTGACTTATTTCAGTTAGAATCATCGTACCTGAATCCACTCATTGTGCTGCTAAGGGCCTGATGACATAGATTTCATTGCTGAGTCATATTGCTTTGTAAGTAAATACAACTTCTTTATCCATTTTTCACTTTCTGCGATGTTGAACTTGTACTGTAAATGAGGTTCTTGTAAACAGAGGCGTCCCAAACTTTGGGGTGGCTGTGTCTTTTTGATTTTAATTTCCCTAAGCTATAGGACCATAAGTGGAAGTGCCCTAGGCTCTGTTGCTTTGTTTTTTAGATATTTCAGGAAACACCATACACTTCTCCCGAGTGTCTGTTGGCAATTTACATCCCGCCCATCAGCATAACAAGGCTCCCAGTTCTCCGTGGCCTGTCCTGCCTTTCTGGATTTTACACTTTTTTCAGATGGCCCTTTTGACTGGGGGGAAGTGAGACTTCATTGTAGTGCAGATTTCCTTTGCAAGCTTGCTTGGTTGGCCAAAAAGGGCGTATGCGTTTTTTCCTGAATATATTCAGGAAAAAACGCATACGCACTTTTTGGCCAAGTGCATCATTGTGGACGTTCTGCCTCTTTTCCTATGCTTTCAATGCAATTCCAGTCTACCTCCGGAAATCGGTTTCCTGCAATTCTGCCCCGCTTTCAAGTCCTCTTGGCAGCCTTACTTCAGTATATTTTTGGACGATAGCTGTCATTTATAACTCTGTAGGTTTGTGAATTACAGTGCCCCTGAGCTCCTTTCTTCAACTCGCTTTCTTGTGAGCTGGCCGCAACACCGCAGGATGGTTTCAGGCCCTAATCTTGTTCCGGCACGGCCCGCTGAGCCTTTGGTTATTTCCTCTTCCTGGTGGGAAATGAGAGTTAAATTTGCCCGTCCAGACACCTCCAGCTAGTCTCTCATTGGTTCTCCCTATTCCTGTTCATCTTCCGCAGAAATTGCAAACTGGGCCAAACAGGAGGTTAAAGGGACTGACTCTCCAAGTCGGGAGAGTGTTAGTAAAGCGTCTGGAATGTTGCACCCGAGTACCAGGGTACGAAAACTGAGACATATTTGAACACGTCTCCTGATAACACGGTTGATCATACTCTAGGTTCCACATGCATGTTTTAGCTGAAGGAAGAATACCATAAACCTGGGTAGTTGAAACCCGTGGAATGGGTACCATGCAATATGACTTCAAAGGGTTTTCATTTGCTCACCGAACCTCTCCAATCCTATCACTGCTGCGTTTATGCCCCTGTACACACGCTTGATTCTCTTTTGGAGACATAGCAATCCATAGGTTTTAAGATACTTACTAGTCAGGTACATTCTTAGGCGTTTAATATGGGGTGTTGAGTCCATTTCGTTGAGCAAGGAGTAGCTCTTGTCTATTCCATATTTGGCTTAAGGAACTTTATCTGTGCTCATTTCAATCTTTGGTTTTATGCAGCACCCCAACTCACCTTTCCCCTTAAGCAAGCATAAGTTGGTTTTCTACATTTGAGACACTGTTCTGTTTTGGAATTCAGTTCCTGTGTAGCCAAGTTTACATTCCGTGTATTACTGATATCTTATGATGTTTCTTTTTCTGTGTGACTTATTTCAGTTAGAATCATCATACCTGAATACACTCATTGTGCTGCTAAGGGCCTGATGACATAGATTTCATTGCTGAGTGATATTGCTTTGTAAGTAAATACCACAACTTCTTTATCCATTTGTCACTTTCTGCGATGTTGAACTTGTACTGTAAACGAGGTTCTTGTAAACAGAGGCGTCCCAAACTTTGGGGTGGCTGTGTCTTTTTGATTTTAATTTCCCTAAGCTATAGGACCATACGTGGAAGTGCCCTAGGCTCTGTTGCTTTGTTTTTTAGATGTTTCAGGAAACACCATACACTTCTCCGGAGTGTCTGTTGGCAATTTACATTCCGCCCATCAGCATAACAAGGCTCCCAGTTCTCCATGGCCTGTCATGCCTTTCTGGATTTTACACTTTTTTCAGATGGCCCTTTTGACCGGGTGGAAGTGAGACTTCATTGTAGTGCAGATTTCCTTTGCAAGCTTGCTTGGTTGGCCAAAAAGGGCGTATGCGTTTTTTCCTGAATATATTCAGGAAAAAACGCATACGCCCTTTTTGGCCAAGTGCATCATTGTGGACGTTCTGCCTCTTTTCCTATGCTTTCAATGCAATTCCAGTCTACCTCCTGAAATCGGTTTCCTGCAATTCTGCCCCGCTTTCAAGTCCTCTTGGCAACCTTACTTCAGTATATTTTTGAACGATAGCTGTCACTTATAACTCTGCAGGTTTGTGAATTACAGTGCCCCTGATCTCCTTTCCTCAACTCGCTTTCTTGTGACCTGGCCGCAACACCGCAGGATGGCTTCAGGTCCTAATCTGGTTCCGGCACGGCACGCTGAGCCTTTGGTTATTTCCTCTTCCTGGTGGGAAATGAGAGTTAAATTTGCCCGTCCAGACACCTCCAGCTAGTCTCTCATTGGTTCTCCCTATTCCTGTTCATCTTCCGCAGAAATTGCAAACTGGGCCAAACAGGAGGTTAAAGGTGCTGACTCTCCAAGTGGGGAGAGTGTTAGTAAAGCGTCTGGAATGTTGCACCCGAGTACCAGGGGAGGAAAACTGAGACATATTTGAACACATCTCCCGTTCACACGGTTGATCATACTCTGGGTTCCACATGCATGTTTTAGTTGAAGGAAGAATACCTTAAACCTGGAGAGTTGAGACCCGTGGAATGGGTACCATGCAATATGACTTCAAAGGGTCTTCATTTGCTCACCGAACCTCTCCAATCCTATCACTGCTGCGTTTATGCCCCTGTACACACGCTTGATTCTCTTTTGGAGACATAGCAATCCATAGGTTTTAAGATACTTACTAGTCAGGTACATTCGTAGGCGTTTAATATGGGGTGTTGAGTCCATTTCGTTGAGCAAGGAGTAGCTCTTGTGTATTCCATATTTGGCTTAAGGAACTTTATCTGTGCTCATTTCAATCTCTGGTTTTATGCAGCACCCCAACTCACCTTTCCCCTTAAGCAAGCATAAGTTGGTTTTCTAAATTTGAGACCCTGTTCTGTTCTGTAATTCAGTTCCTGTGTAGCCAAGTTTACATTCCGTGTATTACTGATATCTTATGATGTTTCTTTTTCTCTGTGACTTATTTCAGTTAGAATCATCATACCTGAATCCACTCATTGTGCTGCTAACGGCCTGATGACATAGATTTCATTGCTGAGTGATATTGCTTTGTAAGTAAATACCAGAAGTTCTTTATCCATTTTTCACTTTCTGTGATATTGAACTTGTACGGTAAACGAGGTTCTTGTAAACAGAGGCGTCCCAAACTTTGGGGTGGCTGTGTCTTTTTGATTTTAATTTCCCTAAGCTATAGGACCATAAGTGGAAGTGCCCTAGGCTCTGTTGCTTTGTTTTTTAGATGTTTCAGGAAACACCATACACTTCTCCCGGGTGTCTGTTGGCAATTTACATCCCGCCCATCAGCATAACAAGGCTCCCAGTTCTCCATGGCCTGTCCTGCCTTTCTGGATTTTACACTTTTTGCAGATGGCCCTTTTGACCGGGGGGAAGTGAGAGTTCATTGTAGTGCAGATTTCCTTTGCAAGTTTGCTTGGTTGGCCAAAAAGGGCGTATGCGTTTTTTCCTGAATATATTCAGGAAAAAACGCATACGCCCTTTTTGGCCAAGTGCATCATTGTGGACGTTCTGCCTCTTTTCCTATGCTTTCAATGCAATTCCAGTCTACCTCCTGAATTCGGTTTCCTACAATTCTGCCCCGATTTCAAGTCCTCTTGGCAGCCTTACTTCAGTATATTTTTGGACAATAGCTGTCATTTATAACTCTGCAGGTTTGTGAATTACAGTGCCCCTGAGCTCCTTTCTTCAACTCGCTTTCTTTTGAGCTGGCCGCAACACCGCAGGATGGCTTCAGGCCCTAATCTGGTTCCGGCACGGCATGCTGAGCCTTTGGTTAATTCCTCTTCCTGGTGGGAAATGAGAGTTAAATTTGCCCGTCCAGACACCTCCAGCTGGTCTCTCATTGGTTCTCGCTATTCCTGTTCATCTTCCGCAGAAATTGCAAACTGGGCCAAACAGGAGGTTAAAGGCGCTGACTCTCCAAGTGGGGAGAGTGTTAGTAAAGTGTCTGGAATGTTGTACCCGAGTACCAGGGGAGGAAAACAGACATATTTGAACACGTCTCCCGTTCACACGGTTGATCATACTCTGGGTTCCACATGCATGTTTTAGCTGAAGGAAGAATACCTTATACCTTGAGAGTTGAGACCCGTGGAATGGGTACCATGCAATATGACTTCAAAGGGTCTTCATTTGCTCACCGAACCTCTCCAATCCTATCACTGCTGCGTTTATGCCCCTGTACACATGCTTGATTCTCTTTTGGAGACATAGCAATCCATAGGTTTTAAGATACTTACTAGTCAGGTACATTCTTAGGCGTTTAATATGGGGTGTTGAGTCCATTTCGTTGAGCAAGGAGTAGCTCTTGTCTATTCCATATTTGGCTTAAGGAACTTTATCTGTGCTCATTTCAATCTCTGGTTTTATGCAGCACCCCAACTCACCTTTCCCCTTAAGCAAGCATAAGTTGGTTTTCTAAATTTGAGACCCTGTTCTGTTTTGGAATTCAGTTCCTGTGTAGCCAAGTTTACATTCCGTGTATTACTGATATCTTATGATGTTTCTTTTTCTGTGTGACTTATTTCAGTTAGAATCATCGTACCTGAATCCACTCATTATGCTGCTACGGGCCTGTTGACATAGATTTCATTGCTGAGTGATACTGCATTGTACGTAAGTACCACAAGTTCTTTATCCATTTTTCACTTTCTGCGATGTTGAACTTGTACGGTAAACGAGGTTCTTGTAAACAGAGGCGTCCCAAACTTTGGGGTGGCTGTGTCTTTTTGATTTTAATTTCCCTAAGCTATAGGACCATAAGTGGAAGTGCCCTAGGCTCTGTTGCTTTGTTTTTTAGATATTTCAGGAAACACCATACACTTCTCCCGAGTGTCTGTTGGCAATTTACTTCCCGCCCATCAGCATAACAAGGCTCCCAGTTCTCCATGGCCTGTCCTGCCTTGCTGGATTTTACACTTTTTTCAGATGGCCCTTTTGACCGGGGGGAAGTGAGACTTCATTGTAGTGCAGATTTCCTTTGCAAGCTTGCTTGGTTGGCCAAAAAGGGCGTATGCGTTTTTTCCTGAATATATTCAGGAAAAAACGCATACGCCCTTTTTGGCCAAGTGCATCATTGTGGACGTTCTGCCTCTTTTCCTATGCTTTCAATGCAATTCCAGTCTACCTCCTGAAATCGCTTTCCTGCAATTCTGCCCCGCTTTCAAGTCCTCTTGGCAGCCTTACTTCAGTATATTTTTGGACGATAGCTGTCATTTATAACTCTGCAGGTTTGTGAATTACAGTGCCCCTGAGCTCCTTTCTTCAACTCGCTTTCTTGTGACCTGGCCGCAACACCGCAGGATGGCTTCAGGCCCTAATCTCTTTCCGGCACGGCACGCTGAGCCCTTGGTTATTTCCTCTTCCTGGTGGGAAATGAGAGTTAAATTTGCCCGTCCAGACACCTCCAGCTAGTCTCTCATTTGTTCTCCCTATTCCTGTTCATCTTCCGCAGAAATTGCAAACTGGGCCAAACAGGAGGTTAAAGGGACTGACTCTCCAAGTCGGGAGAGTGTTAGTAAAGCGTCTGGAATGTTGCACCCGAGTACCAGGGGACGAAAACTGAGACATATTTGAACACGTCTCCCGATCACATGGTTGATCATACTCTAGGTTCCACATGCATGTTTTAGCTGAAGGAAGAATACCTTAAACCTGGGTAGTTGAAACCCGTGGAATGGGTACCATGCAATATGACTTCAAAGGGTCTTCATTTGCTCACCGAACCTCTCCAATCCTATCACTGCTGCGCTTATGCCCCTGTACACACGCTTGGTTCTCTTTCGGAGACATAGCAATCCATAGGTTTTAAGATACTTACTAGTCAGGTACATTCTTAGGCGTTTAATATGCGGTGTTGAGTCCATTTCGTTGAGCAAGGAGTAGCTCTTGTCTATTCCATATTTGGCTTAAGGAACTTTATCTGTGCTCATTTCAATCTCTGGTTTTATGCAGCACCCCAACTCACCTTTCCCCTTAAGCAAGCATAAGTTGGTTTTCTAAATTTGAGACACTGTTCTGTTTTGGAATTCAGTTCCTGTGTAGCCACGTTTATATTCCGTGTATTACTGATATCTTATGATGTTTCTTTTTCTGTGTGACTTATTTCAGTTAGAATCATCATACCTGAATCCACTCATTGTGCTGCACAGGGCCTGATGACATAGATTTCATTGCTGAGTGATACTGCATTGTACGTAAGTACCACAAGTTCTTTATCCATTTTTCACTTTCTGTGATATTGAACTTGTACGGTAAACGAGGTTCTTGTAAACAGAGGCGTCCCAAACTTTGGGGTGGCTGTGTCTTTTTGATTTTAATTTCCCTAAACTATAGGACCATACGTGGAAGTGCCCTAGGCTCTGTTGCTTTGTTTCTTAGATGCTTCAGGAAACACCATACACTTCTCCCCAGTGTCTGTTGGCAATTTACATCCCGCCCATCAGCATAACAAGGCTCCCAGTTCTCCATGGCCTGTCCTGCCTTTCTGGATTTTACACTTTTTTCAGATGGCCCTTTTGACCAGGGGGAAGTGAGACTTCATTGTAGTGCAGATTTCCTTTGCAAGTTTGCTTGGTTGGCCAAAAAGGGCGTATGCGTTTTTTCCTGAATATATTCAGGAAAAAACGCATACGCCCTTTTTGGCCAAGTGCATCATTGTGGACGTTCTGCCTCTTTTCCTATGCTTTCAATGCAATTCCAGTCTACCTCCTGAAATCGGTTTCCTGCAATTCTGCCCCGCTTTCAAGTCCTCTTGGCAGCCTTACTTCAGTATATTTTTGGACGATAGCTGTCATTTATAACTCTGCAGGTTTGTGAATTACAGTGCCCCTGAGCTCCTTTCTTCAACTCGCTTTCTTGTGAGCTGGCCGCAACACCGCAGGATGGCTTCAGGCCCTAATCTGGTTCCGGCACGGCACGCTGAGCCTTTGGTTATTTCCTCTTCCTGGTGGGAAATGAGAGTTAAATTTGCCCGTCCAGACACCTCCAGCTAGTCTCTCATTGGTTCTCCCTATTCCTGTTCATCTTCTGCAGAAATTGCAAACTGGGCCAAACAGGAGGTTAAAGGCGCTGACTCTCCAAGTGGGGAGAGTGTTAGTAAAGCGTCTGGAATGTTGCACCCGAGTACCAGGGGAGGAAAACTGAGACATATTTGAACACGTCTCCCGTTCACACGGTTGATCATACTCTGGGTTCCACATGCATGTTTTAGCTGAAGGAAGAATACCTTAAACCTGGAGAGTTGAGACTCGTGGAATGGATACCATGCAATATGACTTCAAAGGGTCTTCATTTGCTCACCGAACCTCTCCAATCCTATCACTGCTGCATTTATGCCCCTGTACACACACTTGATTCTCTTATGGAGACATAGCAATCCATAGGTTTTAAGATACTTACTAGTCAGGTACATTCTTAGGCGTTTAATTTGGGGTGTTGAGTCCATTTTGTTGAGCAAGGAGTAGCTCTTGTCTATTCCATATTTGGCTTAAGGAACTTTATCTGTGCTCATTTCAATCTCTGGTTTTATGCAGCACCCCAACTCACCTTTCCCCTTAAGCAAGCATAAGTTGGTTTTCTAAATTTGAGACCCTGTTCTGTTTTGGAATTCAGTTCCTGTGTAACCAAGTTTACATTCCGTGTATTAGTGATATCTTATGATGTTTCTTTTTCTGTGTGACTTATTTCAGTTAGAATCATCGTACCTGAATCCACTCATTATGCTGCTACGGGCCTGATGACATAGATTTCATTGCTGAGTGATACTGCATTGTACGTAAGTACCACAAGTTCTTTATCCATTTTTCACTTTCTGTGATATTGAACTTGTACGGTAAACGAGGTTCTTGTAAACAGAGGCGTCCCAAACTTTGGGGTGGCTGTGTCTTTTTGATTTTAATTTCCCTAAGCTATAGGACCATAAGTGGAAGTGCCCTAGGCTCTGTTGCTTTGTTTTTTAGATGTTTCAGGAAACACCATACACTTCTCCCGAGTGTCTGTTGGCAATTTACATCCCGCCCATCAGCATAACAAGGCTCCCAGTTCTCCATGGCCTGTCCTGCCTTTCTGGATTTTACACTTTTTTCAGATGGCCCTTTTGACCGGGGGAAGTCAGACTTCATTGTAGTGCAGATTTCCTTTGCAAGTTTGCTTGGTTGGACAAAAAGGGCGTATGCGTTTTTTCCTGAATATATTCAGGAAGAAACGCATACGCCCTTTTTGGCCAAGTGCATCATTGTGGACGTTCTGCCTCTTTTCCTATGCTTTCAATGCAATTCCAGTCTACCTCCTGAAATCGGTTTCCTGCAATTCTGCCCCACTTTAAAGTCCTCTTGGCAGCCTTACTTCAGTATATTTTTGGACGATAGCTGTCATTTATAACTCTGCAGGTTTGTGAATTACAGTGCCCCTGAGCTCCTTTCTTCAACTCGCTTTATTTTGAGCTGGCCGCAACACCGCAGGATGGCTTCAGGCCCTAATCTGGTTCCAACACGGCACGCTGAGCCTTTGGTTAATTCCTCTTCCTGGTGGGAAATGAGAGTTAAATTTGCCCGTCCAGACACCTCCAGCTAGTCTCTCATTGGTTATCGCTATTCCTGTTCATCTTCCGCAGAAATTGCAAACTGGGCCAAACAGGAGGTTAAAGGGACTGACTCTCCAAGTCGGGAGAGTGTTAGTAAAGCGTCTGGAATGTTGCACCCGAGTACCAGGGTATGAAAACTGAGACATATTTGAACACGTCTCCCGATCACATGGTTGATCATACTCTAGGTTCCACATGCATGTTTTAGCTGAAGGAAGAATACCTTAAACCTGGGTAGTTGAAACCCGTGGAATGGGTACCATGCAATATGACTTCAAAGGGTCTTCATTTGCTCACCGAACCTCTCCAATCCTATCACTGCTGCGTTTATCCCCCGTACACATGCTTGATTCTCTTTCAGAGACATAGCAATCCATAGGTTTTAAGATACTTACTATTCAGGTACATTCTTAGGCGTTTAATATGCGGTGTTGAGTCCATTTCGTTGAGCAAGGAGTAGCTCTTGTCTATTCCATATTTGGCTTAAGGAACTTTATCTGTGCTCATTTCAATCTCTGGTTTTATGCAGCACCCCAACTCACCTTTCCCCTTAAGCAAGCATAAGTTGGTTTTCTACATTTGAGACCCTGTTCTGTTTTGGAATTCAGTTCCTGTGTAGCCAAGTTTACATTCCGTGTATTAGTGATAACTTATGATGTTTCTTTTTCTGTGTGACTTATTTCAGTTAGAATCATCGTACCTGAATCCACTCATTATGCTGCTACGGGCCTGATGACATAGATTTCATTGCTGAGTGATACTGCATTGTACGTAAGTACCACAAGTTCTTTATCCATTTTTCACTTTCTGTGATATTGAACTTGTACGGTAAACGAGGTTCTTGTAAACAGAGGCGTCCCAAACTTTGGGGTGGCTGTGTCTTTTTGATTTTAATTTCCCTAAGCTATAGGACCATAAGTGGAAGTGCCCTAGGCTCTGTTGCTTTGTTTCTTAGATGCTTCAGGAAACACCATACACTTCTCCCGAGTGTCTGTTGGCAATTTACATCCCGCCCATCAGCATAACAAGGCTCCCAGTTCTCCATGGCCTGTCCTGCCTTTCTGGATTTTACACTTTTTTCAGATGGCCCTTTTGACAGGGGGCAAGTGAGACTTCATTGTAGTGCAGATTTCCTTTGCAAGTTTGCTTGGTTGGCCAAAAAGGGCGTATGTGTTTTTTCCTGAATATATTCAGGAAAAAACGCGTACGCCCTTTTTGGCCAAGTGCATCATTGTGGACGTTCTACCTCTTTTCCTATGCTTTCAATGTAATTCCAGTCTACCTCCTGAAATCGGTTTCCTGCAATTCTGCCCCGCTTTCAAGTCCTTTTGGCAGCCTTACTTCAGTATATTTTTGGACGATAGCTGTCATTTATAACTCTGCAGGTTTGTGAATTACAGTGCCCCTGAGCTCCTTTCTTCAACTCGCTTTCTTGTGAGCTGGCCGCAACACCGCAGGATGGCTTCAAGCCCTAATCTGGTTCCGGCACGGCACGCTGAGCCTTTGGTTATTTCCTCTTCCTGGTGGGAAATGAGAGTTAAATTTGCCCGTCCAGACACCTCCAGCTAGTCTCTCATTGGTTCTTCCTATTCCTGTTCATCTTCCGCAGAAATTGCAAACTGGGCCAAACAGGAGGTTAAAGGCGCTGACTCTCCAAGTGGGGAGAGTGTTAGTAAAGCGTCTGGAATGTTGCACCCGAGTACCGGGGAGGAAAACTGAGACATATATGAACACGTCTCCTGTTCACACGGTTGATCATACTCTGGGTTCCACATGCATGTTTTAGCTGAAGGAAGAATACCTTAAACCTGGGTAGTTGAAACCCGTGGAATGGGTACCATGCAATATGACTTCAAAGGGTCTTCATTTGCTCACCGAACCTCTCCAATCCTATCACTGCTGTGTTTATGCCCCTGTACACACGCTTGATTCTCTTATGGAGACATAGCAATCCATAGGTTTTAAGATACTTACTAGTCAGGTACATTCTTAGGCGTTTAATTTGGGGTGTTGAGTCCATTTCGTTGAGCAAGGAGTAGCTCTTGTCTATTCCATATTTGGCTTAAGGAACTTTATCTGTGCTCATTTCAATCTCTGGTTTTATGCAGCACCCCAACTCACCTTTCCCCTTAAGCAAGCATAAGTTGGTTTTCTAAATTTGAGACCCTGTTCTGTTTTGGAATTCAGTTCCTGTGTAGCCAAGTTTACATTCCGTGTATTAGTGATATCTTATGATGTTTCTTTTTCTGTGTGACTTATTTCAGTTAGAATCATCGTACCTGAATCCACTCATTATGCTGCTACGGGCCTGATGACATAGATTTCATTGCTGAGTGATACTGCATTGTACGTAAGTACCACAAGTTCTTTATCCATTTTTCACTTTCTGTGATATTGAACTTGTACGGTAAACGAGGTTCTTGTAAACAGAGGCGTCCCAAACTTTGGGGTGGCTGTGTCTTTTTGATTTTAATTTCCCTAAGCTATAGGACCATAAGTGGAAGTGCCCTAGGCTCTCTTGCTTTGTATCTTAGATGCTTCAGGAAACACCATACACTTCTCCCGAGTGTCTGTTGGCAATTTACATCCCGCCCATCAGCATAACAAGGCTCCCAGTTCTCCATGGCCTGTCCTGCCTTTCTGGATTTTACACTTTTTTCAGATGGCCCTTTTGACCGGGGGGAAGTGAGACTTCATTGTAGTGCAGATTTCCTTTGCAAGTTTGCTTGGTTGGTCAAAAAGGGCGTATGCGTATTTTCCTGAATATATTCAGGAAAAAACGCATACGCCCTTTTTGGCCAAGTGCATCATTGTGGACGTTCTGCCTCTTTTCCTATGCTTTCAATGCAATTCCAGTCTACCTCCTGAAATCGGTTTCCTGCAATTCTGCCCCGCTTTCAAGTCCTCTTGGCAGCCTTACTTCAGTATATTTTTGGACGATAGCTGTCATTTATAACTCTGCAGCTTTGTGCATTACAGTGCCCCTGAGATCCTTTCTTCAACTCGCTTTCTTTTGAGCTGGCCGCAACACCGCAGGATGGCTTCAGGCCCTAATCTGGTTCCGGCACGGCACGCTGAGCCTTTGGCTATTTCCTCTTCCTGGTGGGAAATGAGAGTTAAATTTGCCCGTCCAGACACCTCCAGCTAGTCTCTCATTGGTTCTCCCTATTCCTGTTCATCTTCTGCAGAAATTGCAAACTGGGCCAAACAGGAGGTTAAAGGCGCTGACTCTCCAAGTGGGGAGAGTGTTAGTAAAGCGTCTGGAATGTTGCACCCGACTACCGGGGAGGAAAACTGAGACATATTTGAACATGTCTCCTGTTCACACGGTTGATCATACTCTGGGTTCCACATGCATGTTTTAGCTGAAGGAAGAATACCTTAAACATGGGTAGTTGAAACCCGTGGAATGGGTACCATGCAATATGACTTCAAAGGGTCTTCATTTGCTCACCGAACCTCTCCAATGCTATCACTGCTGTGTTTATGCCCCTGTACACACGCTTGATTCTCTTATGGAGACATAGCAATCCATAGGTTTTAAGATACTTACTAGTCAGGTACATTCTTAGGCGTTTAATTTGGGGTGTTGAGTCCATTTCGTTGAGCAAGGAGTAGCTCTTGTCTATTCCGTATTTGGCTTAAGGAACTTTATCTGTGCTCATTTCAATCTCTGGTTTTATGCAGCACCCCAACTCACCTTTCCCCTTAAGCAAGCATAAGTTGGTTTTCTAAATTTGAGACCCTGTTCTGTTTTGGAATTCAGTTCCTGTGTAGCCAAGTTTACATTCCGTGTATTAGTGATAACTTATGATGTTTCTTTTTCTGTGTGACTTATTTCAGTTAGAATCATCGTACCTGAATCCACTCATTATGCTGCTACGGGCCTGATGACATAGATTTCATTGCTGAGTGATACTGCATTGTACGTAAGTACCACAAGTTCTTTATCCATTTTTCACTTTCTGTGATATTGAACTTGTACGGTAAACGAGGTTCTTGTAAACAGAGGCGTCCCAAACTTTGGGGTGGCTGTGTCTTTTTGATTTTAATTTCCCTAAGCTATAGGACCATAAGTGGAAGTGCCCTAGGCTCTCTTGCTTTGTTTCTTAGATGCTTCAGGAAACACCATACACTTCTCCCGAGTGTCTGTTGGCAATTTACATCCCGCCCATCAGCATAACAAGGCTCCCAGTTCTCCATGGCCTGTCCTGCCTTTCTGGATTTTACACTTTTTTCAGATGGCCCTTTTGACCGGGGGGAAGTGAGACTTCATTGTAGTGCAGATTTCCATTGCAAGTTTGCTTGGTTGGCCAAAAAGGGCGTACGTGTTTTTTCCTGAATATATTCAGGAAAAAACGTGTACGCCCTTTTTGGCCAAGTGCATCATTGTGGACGTTCTACCTCTTTTCCTATGCTTTCAATGTAATTCCAGTCTACCTCCTGAAATCGGTTTCCTGCAATTCTGCCCCGCTTTCAAGTCCTCTTGGCAGCCCTACTTCAGTATATTTTTGGACGATAGCTGTCATTTATAACTCTGCAGGTTTGTGAATTACAGTGCCCCTGAGCTCCTTTCTTCAACTCGCTTTCTTGTGAGCTGGCCGCAACACCACAGGATGGCTTCAGGCCCTAATCTGGTTCAGGCACGGCACGCTGAGCCTTTGGTTATTTCCTCTTCCTGGTGGGAAATGAGAGTTAAATTTGCCCGTCCAGACACCTCCAGCTAGTCTCTCATTGGTTCTTCCTATTCCTGTTCATCTTCCGCAGAAATTGCAAACTGGGCCAAACAGGAGGTTAAAGGCGCTGACTCTCCAAGTGGGGAGAGTGTTAGTAAAGCGTCTGGAATGTTGCACCCGAGTACCGGGGAGGAAAACTGAGACATATATGAACACGTCTCCTGTTCACACGGTTGATCATACTCTGGGTTCCACATGCATGTTTTAGCTGAAGGAAGAATACCTTAAACCTGGGTAGTTGAAACCCGTGGTATGGGTACCATGCAATATGACTTCAAAGGGTCTTCATTTGCTCACCGAACCTCTCCAATCCTATCACTGCTGCATTTATGCCCCTGTACACACGCTTGATTCTCTTATGGAGACATAGCAATCCATAGGTTTTAAGATACTTACTAGTCAGGTACATTCTTAGGCGTTTAATTTGGGGTGTTGAGTCCATTTCGTTGAGCAAGGAGTAGCTCTTGTCTATTCCATATTTGGCTTAAGGAACTTTATCTGTGCTCATTTCAATCTCTGGTTTTATGCAGCACCCCAACTCACCTTTCCCCTTAAGCAAGCATAAGTTGGTTTTCTACATTTGAGACCCTGTTCTGTTTTGGAATTCTGTTCCTGTGTATCCAAGTTTACATTCCGTGTATTAGTGATATCTTATGATGTTTCTTTTTCTGTGTGACTTATTTCAGTTAGAATCATCGTACCTGAATCCACTCATTATGCTGCTACGGGCCTGATGACATAGATTTCATTGCTGAGTGATACTGCATTGTACGTAAGTACCACAAGTTCTTTATCCATTTTTCACTTTCTGCGATGTTGAACTAGTACTGTAAATGAGGTTCTTGTAAACAGAGGCGTCCCAAACTTTGGGGTGGCTGTGTCTTTTTTATTTTAATTTCCCTAAGCTATAGGACCATAAGTGGAAGTGCCCTAGGCTCTGTTGCTTTGTTTTTTAGATATTTCAGGAAACACCATACACTTCTCCCGAGTGTCTGTTGGCAATTTACATCCCGCCCGTCAGCATAACAAGGCTCCCAGTTCTCCATGGCCTGTCCTGCCTTTCTGGATTTTACACTTTTTTCAGATGGCCCTTTTGACCGGGGGAAAGTGAGACTTCATTGTAGTGCAGATTTCCTTTGCAAGCTTGCTTGGTTGGCCAAAAAGGGCGTATGTGTTTTTTCCTGAATATATTCAGGAAAAAACGCATACGCACTTTTTGGCCAAGTGCATCATTGTGGACGTTCTGCCTCTTTTCCTATGCTTTCAATGCAATTCCAGTCTACCTCCTGAAATCGGTTTCCTGCAATTCTGCCCCGCTTTCAAGTCCTCTTGGCAGCCTTACTTCAGTATATTTTTGGACGATAGCTGTCATTTATAACTCTGTAGGTTTGTGAAATACAGTGCCCCTGAGCTCCTTTCTTCAACTCGCTTTCTTGTGAGCTGGCCGCAACACCGCAGGATGGTTTCAGGCCCTAATCTTGTTCCGGCACGGCACGCTGAGCCTTTGGTTAATTCCTCTTCCTGGTGGGAAATGAGAGTTAAATTTGCCCGTCCAGACACCTCCAGCTAGTCTCTCATTGGTTCTCCCTATTCCTGTTCATCTTCCGCAGAAATTGCAAACTGGGCCAAACAGGAGGTTAAAGGGACTGACTCTCCAAGTCGGGAGAGTGTTAGTAAAGCGTCTGGAATGTTGCACTCGAGTACCAGGGTACGAAAACTGAGACATATTTGAACACGTCTCCCGATCACATGGTTGATCATACTCTGGGTTCCACATGCATGTTTTAGCTGTAGGAAGAATACCTTAAACCTGGGTAGTTGAAACCCGTGGAATGGGTACCATGCAATATGACTTCAAAGGGTCTTCATTTGCTCACCGAACCTCTCCAATCCTATCACTGCTGCGTTTATGCCCCTGTACACATGCTTGATTCTCTTTCGGAGACATAGCAATCCATAGGTTTTAAGACACTTACTAGTCAGGTACATTCTTAGGCGTTTAATATGGGGTGTTGAGTCCATTTCGTTGAGCAAGGAGTAGCTCTTGTCTATTCCATATTTGGCTTAAGGAACTTTATCTGTGCTCATTTCAATCTCTGGTTTTATGCAGCACCCCAACTCACCTTTCCCCTTAAGCAAGCATAAGTTGGTTTTCTACATTTGAGACCCTGTTCTGTTTTGGAATTCAGTTCCTGTGTAGCCAAGTTTACATTCCGTGTATTAGTGATATCTTATGATGTTTCTTTTTCTGTGTGACTTATTTCAGTTAGAATCATCGTACCTGAATCCACTCATTATGCTGCTACGGGCCTGATGACATAGATTTCATTGCTGAGTGATACTGCATTGTACGTAAGTACCACAAGTTCTTTATCCATTTTTCACTTTCTGCGATGTTGAACTTGTACTGTAAATGAGGTTCTTGTAAACAGAGGCGTCCCAAACTTTGGGGTGGCTGTGTCTTTTTGATTTTAATTTCCCTAAGCTATAGGACCATAAGTGGAAGTGCCCTAGGCTCTGTTGCTTTGTTTTTTAGATGTTTCAGGAAACACCATACACTTCTCCCGAGTGTCTGTTGGCAATTTACATCCCGCCCATCAGCATAACAAGCCTCCCAGTTCTCCATGGCCTGTCCTGCCTTTCTGGATTTTACACTTTTTTCAGATGGCCCTTTTGACCGGGGGGAAGTCAGACTTCATTGTAGTGCAGATTTCCTTTGCAAGTTTGCTTGGTTGGACAAAAAGGGTGTATGCGTTTTTTCCTGAATATATTCAGGAAGAAACGCATACGCACTTTTTGGCCAAGTGCATCATTGTGGACGTTCTGCCTCTTTTCCTATGCTTTCAATGCAATTCCAGTCTACCTCCTGAAATCGGTTTCCTGCAATTCTGCCCCGCTTTCAAGTCCTCTTGGCAGCCTTACTTCAGTATATTTTTGGACGATAGCTGTCATTTATAACTCTGTAGGTTTGTGAATTACAGTGCCCCTGAGCTCCTTTCTTCAACTCGCTTTCTTGTGAGCTGGCCGCAACACCGCAGGATGGTTTCAGGCCCTAATCTTGTTCCAGCACGGCACGCTGAGCCTTTGGTTAATTCCTCTTCCTGGTGGGAAATGAGAGTTAAATTTGCCCGTCCAGACACCTCCAGCTAGTCTCTCATTGGTTCTCCCTATTCCTGTTCATCTTCCGCAGAAATTGCAAACTGGGCCAAACAGGAGGTTAAAGGGACTGACTCTCCAAGTCGGGAGAGTGTTAGTAAAGCGTCTGGAATGTTGCACCCGAGTACCAGGGTACGAAAACTGAGACATATTTGAACACGTCTCCTGATAACACGGTTGATCATACTCTAGGTTCCACATGCATGTTTTAGCTGAAGGAAGAATACCTTAAACCTGGGTAGTTGAAACCCGTGGAATGGGTACCTTGCAATATGACTTCAAAGGGTCTTCATTTGCTCACCGAACCTCTCCAATCCTATCACTGCTGCGTTTATGCCCCTGTACACACGCTTGATTCTCTTTTGGAGACATAGCAATCCATAGGTTTTAAGATACTTACTAGTCAGGTACATTCTTAGGCGTTTAATATGGGGTGTTGAGTCCATTTCGTTGAGCAAGGAGTAGCTCTTGTCTATTCCATATTTGGCTTAAGGAACTTTATCTGTGCTCATTTCAATCTTTGGTTTTATGCAGCACCCCAACTCACCTTTCCCCTTAAGCAAGCATAAGTTGGTTTTCTACATTTGAGACACTGTTCTGTTTTGGAATTCAGTTCCTGTGTAGCCAAGTTTACATTCCGTATATTACTGATAACTTATGATGTTTCTTTTTCTGTGTGACTTATTTCAGTTAGAATCATAGTACCTGAATCAACTCATTGTGCTGCTAAGGGCCTGATGACATAGATTTCATTGCTGAGTGATATTGCTTTGTAAGTAAATACCACAACTTCTTTATCCATTTTTCACTTTCTGCGATGTTGAACTTGAACTGTAAACGAGGTTCTTGTAAACAGAGGCGTCCCAAACTTTCGGGTGGCTGTGTCTTTTTGATTTTAATTTCCCTAAGCTATAGGACCATAAGTGGAAGTGCCCTAGGCTCTCTTGCTTTGTTTTTTAGATGTTTCAGGAAACACCATACACTTCTCCCGAGTGTCTGTTGGCAATTTACATCCCGCCCATCAGCATAACAAGGCTCCCAGTTCTCCATGGCCTGTCCTGCCTTTCTGGATTTTACACTTTTTTCAGATGGCCCTTTTGACCGGGGGGAAGTCAGACTTCATTGTAGTGCAGATTTCCTTTGCAAGTTTGCTTGGTTGGACAAAAAGGGCGTATGCGTTTTTTCCTGAATATATTCAGGAAGAAACGCATACGCCCTTTTTGGCCAAGTGCATCATTGTGGACGTTCTGCCTCTTTTCCTATGCTTTCAATGCAATTCCAATCTACCTCCTGAATTCGGTTTCCTGCAATTCTGCCCCGCTTTCAAGTCCTCTTGGCAGCCTTACTTCAGTATATTTTTGGACGATAGCTGTCATTTATAACTCTGCAGGTTTGTGAATTACAGTGCCCCTGAGCTCCTTTCTTCAACTCGCTTTCTTTTGAGCTGGCCGCAACACCGCAGGATGGCTTCAGGCCCTAATCTAGTTCCGGCACGGCACGCTGAGCCTTTGGTTATTGCCTCTTCCTGGTGGGAAATGAGAGTTAAATTTGCCCGTCCAGACACCTCCAGCTAGTCTCTCATTGGTTCTCCCTATTCCTGTTCATCTTCCGAAGAAATTGCAAACTGGGCCAAACAGGAGGTTAAAGGGACTGACTCTCCAAGTCGGGAGAGTGTTAGTAAAGCGTCTGGAATGTTGCACCCGAGTACCAGGGGAGGAAAACTGAGACGTATTTGAACACGTCTCCTGTTCACACGGTTGATCATACTCTGGGTTCCACATGCATGTTTTAGCTGAAGGAAGAATACCTTAAACCTGGAGAGTTGAGACCCTTGGAATGGGTACCATGCAATATGACTTCAAAGGGTCTTCATTTGCTCACCGAACCTCTCCAATGCTATCACTGCTGCGTTTATGCCCCTGTACATATGCTTGATTCTCTTTCGGAGACATAGCAATCCATAGGTTTTAAGATACTTACTAGTCAGGTACATTCTTAGGCGTTTAATATTCGGTGTTGAGTCCATTTCGTTGAGCAAGGAGTAGCTCTTGTCTATTCCATATTTGGCTTAAGGAACTTTATCTGTGCTCATTTCAATCTCTGGTTTTATGCAGCACCCCAACTCACCTTTCCCCTTAAGCAAGCATAAGTTGGTTTTCTACATT
Source organism: Grampus griseus (assembly GCF_964374135.1). Lineage (NCBI taxonomy): Eukaryota > Metazoa > Chordata > Mammalia > Artiodactyla > Delphinidae > Grampus > Grampus griseus. The sequence continues at coordinate 52,819,599 of NC_138997.1, forward strand.
TGAGACCCTGTTCTGTTTTGGAATTCTGTTCCTGTGTATCCAAGTTTACATTCCGTGTATTAGTGATATCTTATGATGTTTCTTTTTCTGTGTGACTTATTTCAGTTAGAATCATCGTACCTGAATCCACTCATTATGCTGCTACGGGCCTGATGACATAGATTTCATTGCTGAGTGATACTGCATTGTACGTAAGTACCACAAGTTCTTTATCCATTTTTCACTTTCTGCGATGTTGAACTTGTACTGTAAATGAGGTTCTTGTAAACAGAGGCGTCCCAAACTTTGGGGTGGCTGTGTCTTTTTTATTTTAATTTCCCTAAGCTATAGGACCATAAGTGGAAGTGCCCTAGGCTCTGTTGCTTTGTTTTTTAGATATTTCAGGAAACACCATACACTTCTCCCGAGTGTCTGTTGGCAATTTACATCCCGCCCGTCAGCATAACAAGGCTCCCAGTTCTCCATGGCCTGTCCTGCCTTTCTGGATTTTACACTTTTTTCAGATGGCCCTTTTGACCGGGGGAAAGTGAGACTTCATTGTAGTGCAGATTTCCTTTGCAAGCTTGCTTGGTTGGCCAAAAAGGGCGTATGCGTTTTTTCCTGAATATATTCAGGAAAAAACGCATACGCACTTTTTGGCCAAGTGCATCATTGTGGACGTTCTGCCTCTTTTCCTATGCTTTCAATGCAATTCCAGTCTACCTCCTGAAATCGGTTTCCTGCAATTCTGCCCCGCTTTCAAGTCCTCTTGGCAGCCTTACTTCAGTATATTTTTGGACGATAGCTGTCATTTATAACTCTGTAGGTTTGTGAAATACAGTGCCCCTGAGCTCCTTTCTTCAACTCGCTTTCTTGTGAGCTGGCCGCAACACCGCAGGATGGTTTCAGGCCCTAATCTTGTTCCGGCACGGCACGCTGAGCCTTTGGTTAATTCCTCTTCCTGGTGGGAAATGAGAGTTAAATTTGCCCGTCCAGACACCTCCAGCTAGTCTCTCATTGGTTCTCCCTATTCCTGTTCATCTTCCGCAGAAATTGCAAACTGGGCCAAACAGGAGGTTAAAGGGACTGACTCTCCAAGTCGGGAGAGTGTTAGTAAAGCGTCTGGAATGTTGCACTCGAGTACCAGGGTACGAAAACTGAGACATATTTGAACACGTCTCCCGATCACATGGTTGATCATACTCTGGGTTCCACATGCATGTTTTAGCTGTAGGAAGAATACCTTAAACCTGGGTAGTTGAAACCCGTGGAATGGGTACCATGCAATATGACTTCAAAGGGTCTTCATTTGCTCACCGAACCTCTCCAATCCTATCACTGCTGCGTTTATGCCCCTGTACACATGCTTGATTCTCTTTCGGAGACATAGCAATCCATAGGTTTTAAGACACTTACTAGTCAGGTACATTCTTAGGCGTTTAATATGGGGTGTTGAGTCCATTTTGTTGAGCAAGGAGTAGCTCTTGTCTATTCCATATTTGGCTTAAGGAACTTTATGTGTGCTCATTTCAATCTCTGGTTTTATGCAGCACCCCAACTCACCTTTCCCCTTAAGCAAGCATAAGTTGGTTTTCTAAATTTGAGACCCTGTTCTGTTTTGGAATTCAGTTCCTGTGTAGCCAAGTTTACATTCCGTGTATTAGTGATATCTTATGATGTTTCTTTTTCTGTGTGACTTATTTCAGTTTGAATCATCGTACCTGAATCCACTCATTATGCTGCTACGGGCCTGATGACATAGATTTCATTGCTGAGTGATACTGCATTGTACGTAAGTACCACAAGTTCTTTATCCATTTTTCACTTTCTGCGATGTTGAACTTGTACTGTAAATGAGGTTCTTGTAAACAGAGGCGTCCCAAACTTTGGGGTGGCTGTGTCTTTTTGATTTTAATTTCCCTAAGCTATAGGACCATAAGTGGAAGTGCCCTAGGCTCTGTTGCTTTGTTTTTTAGATGTTTCAGGAAACACCATACACTTCTCCCGAGTGTCTGTTGGCAATTTACATCCCGCCCATCAGCATAACAAGGCTCCCAGTTCTCCATGGCCTGTCCTGCCTTTCTGGATTTTACACTTTTTTCAGATGGCCCTTTTGACCGGGGGGAAGTCAGACTTCATTGTAGTGCAGATTTCCTTTGCAAGTTTGCCTGGTTGGACAAAAAGTGCGTATGCGTTTTTTCCTGAATATATTCACTAAGAAACGCATACGCCCTTTTTGGCCAAGTGCATCATTGTGGACGTTCTGCCTCTTTTCCTATGCTTTCAATGCAATTCCAATCTACCTCCTGAATTCGGTTTCCTGCAATTCTGCCCCGCTTTCAAGTCCTCTTGGCAGCCTTACTTCAGTATATTTTTGGACGATAGCTGTCATTTATAACTCTGCAGGTTTGTGAATTACAGTGCCCCTGAGCTCCTTTCTTCAACTCGCTTTCTTTTGAGCTGGCCGCAACACTGCAGGATGGCTTCAGGCCCTAATCTGGTTCCGGCACGGCACGCTGAGCCTTTGGTTATTTCCTCTTCCTGGTGGGAAATGAGAGTTAAATTTGCCCGTCCAGACACCTCCAGCTAGTCTCTCATTGGTTCTCCCTATTCCTGTTCATCTTCCGAAGAAATTGCAAACTGGGCCAAACAGGAGGTTAAAGGGACTGACTCTCCAAGTCGGGAGAGTGTTAGTAAAGCGTCTGGAATGTTGCACCCGAGTACCAGGGGAGGAAAACTGAGACATATTTGAACACGTCTCCCGTTCACACGGTTGATCATACTCTGGGTTCCACATGCATGTTTTAGCTGAAGGAAGAATACCTTAAACCTGGAGAGTTGAGACCCTTGGAATGGGTACCATGCAATATGACTTCAAAGGGTCTTCATTTGCTCACCGAACCTCTCCAATGCTATCACTGCTGCGTTTATGCCCCTGTACATATGCTTGATTCTCTTTCGGAGACATAGCAATCCATAGGTTTTAAGATACTTACTAGTCAGGTACATTCTTAGGCATTTAATATGCGGTGTTGAGTCCATTTCGTTGAGCAAGGAGTAGCTCTTGTGTATTCCATATTTGGCTTAAGGAACTTTATGTGTGCTCATTTTAATCTCTGGTTTTATGCAGCACCCCAACTCACCTTTCCCCTTAAGCAAGCATAAGTTGGTTTTCTACATTTGAGACCCTGTTCTGTTTTGGAATTCTGTTCCTGTGTATCCAAGTTTACATTCCGTGTATTAGTGATATCTTATGATGTTTCTTTTTCTGTGTGACTTATTTCAGTTAGAATCATCGTACCTGAATCCACTCATTATGCTGCTACGGGCCTGATGACATAGATTTCATTGCTGAGTGATACTGCATTGTACGTAAGTACCACAAGTTCTTTATCCATTTTTCACTTTCTGCGATGTTGAACTTGTACTGTAAATGAGGTTCTTGTAAACAGAGGCGTCCCAAACTTTGGGGTGGCTGTGTCTTTTTTATTTTAATTTCCCTAAGCTATAGGACCATAAGTGGAAGTGCCCTAGGCTCTGTTGCTTTGTTTTTTAGATATTTCAGGAAACACCATACACTTCTCCCGAGTGTCTGTTGGCAATTTACATCCCGCCCATCAGCATAACAAGGCTCCCAGTTCTCCGTGGCCTGTCCTGCCTTTCTGGATTTTACACTTTTTTCAGATGGCCCTTTTGACTGGGGGGAAGTGAGACTTCATTGTAGTGCAGATTTCCTTTGCAAGCTTGCTTGGTTGGCCAAAAAGGGGGTATGCGTTTTTTCCTGAATATATTCAGGAAAAAACGCATACGCACTCTTTGGCCAAGTGCATCATTGTGGACGTTCTGCCTCTTTTCCTATGCTTTCAATGCAATTCCAGTCTACCTCCTGAAATCGGTTTCCTGCAATTCTGCCCCGCTTTCAAGTCCTCTTGGCAGCCTTACTTCAGTATATTTTTGGACGATAGCTGTCATTTATAACTCTGCAGGTTTGTGAATTACAGTGCCCCTGAGCTCCTTTCTTCAACTCGCTTTCTTGTGAGCTGGCCGCAACACCGCAGGATGGTTTCAGGCCCTAATCTTGTTCCGGCACGGCACGCTGAGCCTTTGGTTAATTCCTCTTCCTGGTGGGAAATGAGAGTTAAATTTGCCCGTCCAGACACCTCCAGCTAGTCTCTCATTGGTTCTCCCTATTCCTGTTCATCTTCCGCAGAAATTGCAAACTGGGCCAAACAGGAGGTTAAAGGGACTGACTCTCCAAGTCGGGAGAGTGTTAGTAAAGCGTCTGGAATGTTGCACCCGAGTACCAGGGTACGAAAACTGAGACATATTTGAACACGTCTCCTGATAACACGGTTGATCATACTCTAGGTTCCACATGCATGTTTTAGCTGAAGGAAGAATACCTTAAACCTGGGTAGTTGAAACCCGTGGAATGGGTACCATGCAATATGACTTCAAAGGGTCTTCATTTGCTCACCGAACCTCTCCAATCCTATCACTGCTGCGTTTATGCCCCTGTACACACGCTTGATTCTCTTTTGGAGACATAGCAATCCATAGGTTTTAAGATACTTACTAGTCAGGTACATTCTTAGGCGTTTAATATGGGGTGTTGAGTCCATTTCGTTGAGCAAGGAGTAGCTCTTGTCTATTCCATATTTGGCTTAAGGAACTTTATCTGTGCTCATTTCAATCTTTGGTTTTATGCAGCACCCCAACTCACCTTTCCCCTTAAGCAAGCATAAGTTGGTTTTCTACATTTGAGACACTGTTCTGTTTTGGAATTCAGTTCCTGTGTAGCCAAGTTTACATTCCGTATATTACTGATAACTTATGATGTTTCTTTTTCTGTGTGACTTATTTCAGTTAGAATCATAGTACCTGAATCAACTCATTGTGCTGCTAAGGGCCTGATGACATAGATTTCATTGCTGAGTGATATTGCTTTGTAAGTAAATACCACAACTTCTTTATCCATTTTTCACTTTCTGCGATGTTGAACTTGAACTGTAAACGAGGTTCTTGTAAACAGAGGCGTCCCAAACTTTGGGGTGGCTGTGTCTTTTTTATTTTAATTTCCCTAAGCTATAGGACCATAAGTGGAAGTGCCCTAGGCTCTGTTGCTTTGTTTTTTAGATGTTTCAGGAAACACCATACACTTCTCCCGAGTGTCTGTTGGCAATTTACATCCCGCCCATCAGCATAACAAGGCTCCCAGTTCTCCATGGCCTGTCCTGCCTTTCTGGATTTTACACTTTTTTCAGATGGCCCTTTTGACCGGGGGGAAGTCAGACTTCATTGTAGTGCAGATTTCCTTTGCAAGTTTGCTTGGTTGGACAAAAAGGGCGTATGCGTTTTTTCCTGAATATATTCAGGAAGAAACGCATACGCCCTTTTTGGCCAAGTGCATCATTGTGGACGTTCTGCCTCTTTTCCTATGCTTTCAATGCAATTCCAGTCTACCTCCTGAATTCGGTTTCCTGCAATTCTGCCCCGCTTTCAAGTCCTCTTGGCAGCCTTACTTCAGTATATTTTTGGACGATAGCTGTCATTTATAACTCTGCAGGTTTGTGAATTACAGTGCCCCTGAGCTCCTTTCTTCAACTCGCTTTCTTTTGAGCTGGCCGCAACACCGCAGGATGGCTTCAGGCCCTAATCTGGTTCTGGTACGGCACGCTGAGCCTTTGGTTATTTCCTCTTCCTGGTGGGAAATGAGAGTTAAATTTGCCCGTCCAGACACCTCCAGCTAGTCTCTCATTGGTTCTCCCTATTCCTCTTCATCTTCCGCAGAAATTGCAAACTGGGCCAAACAGGAGGTTAAAGGGACTGACTCTCCAAGTGGGGAGAGTGTTAGTAAAGCGTCTGGAATGTTGCACCCGAGTACCAGGGTACGAAAACTGAGACATATTTGAACACGTCTCCTGATCCCACGGTTGATCATACTCTAGGTTCCACATGCATGTTGTAGCTGAAGGAAGAATACCTTAAACCAGGGTAGTTGAAACCCGTGGAGTGGGTACCATGCAATATGACTTCAAAGGGTCTTCATTTGCTCACCGAACCTCTCCAATCCTATCACTGCTGCGTTTATGCCCCTGTACACACGCTTGATTCTCTTTTGGAGACATAGCAATCCATAGGTTTTAAGATACTTACTAGTCAGGTACATTCTTAGGCGTTTAATATGCGGTGTTGAGTCCATTTCGTTGAGCAAGGAGTAGCTCTAGTCTATTCCATATTTGGCTTAAGGAAGTTTATCTGTGCTCATTTTAATCTCTGGTTTTATGCAGCACCCCAACTCACCTTTCCCCTTAAGCAAGCATAAGTTGGTTTTCTACATTTGAGACCCTGTTCTGTTTTGGAATTCAGTTCCTGTGTAGCCAAGTTTACATTCCGTGTATTAGTGATATCTTATAATGTTTCTTTTTCTGTGTGACTTATTTCATTTAGAATCATCGTACCTGAATCCACTCATTATGCTGCTACGGGCCTGATGACATAGATTTCATTGCTGAGTGATACTGAATTGTACGTAAGTCCCACAAGTTCTTTATCCATTTTTCACTTTCTGTGATATTGAACTTGTACGGTAAACGAGGTTCTTGTAAACAGAGGCGTCCCATACTTTGGGGTGGCTGTGTCTTTTTGATTTTAATTTCCCTAAGCTATAGGACCATAAGTGGAAGTGCCCTAGGCTCTGTTGCTTTGTTTTTTAGATGTTTCAGGAAACACCATACACTTCTCCCGAGTGTCTGTCGGCAATTTACATCCCGCCCATCAGCATAACAAGGCTCCCAGTTCTCCATGGCCTGTCCTGCCTTTCTGGATTTTACACTTTTTTCAGATGGCCCTTTTGACCGGGGGGAAGTCAGACTTCATTGTAGTGCAGATTTCCTTTGCAAGTTTGCTTGGTTGGCCAAAAAGGGCGTATGCGTTTTTTCCTGAATATATTCAGGAAGAAACGCATACGCCCTTTTTGGCCAAGTGCATCATTGTGGACGTTCTGCCTCTTTTCCTATGCTTTCAATGCAATTCCAGTCTACCTCCTGAAATCGGTTTCCTGCAATTCTGCCCCGCTTTCAAGTCCTCTTGGCAGCCTTACTTCAGTATATTTTTGGACGATAGCTGTCATTTATAACTCTGCAGGTTTGTGAATTACAGTGCCCCTGAGCTCCTTTCTTCAACTCGCTTTCTTTTGAGCTGGCCGCAACACCGCAGGATGGCTTCAGGCCCTAATCTGGTTCTGGCACAGCACGCTGAGCCTTTGGTTATTTCCTCTTCTTGGTGGGAAATGAGAGTTAAATTTGCCCGTCCAGACACCTCCAGCTAGTCTCTCATTGGTTCTCGCTATTCCTGTTCATCTTCCGCAGAAATTGCAAACTGGGAAAAACAGGAGGTTAAAGGGACTGACTCTCCATGTCGGGAGAGTGTTAGTAAAGCGTCTGGAATGTTGCACCCGAGTACCAGGGTACGAAAACTGAGACATATTTGAACACGTCTCCCGATCACATGGTTGATCATACTCTAGGTTCCACATGCATGTTTTAGCTGAAGGAAGAATACCTTAAACATGGGTAGTTGAAACCCTTGGAATGGGTACCATGCAATATGACTTCAAAGGGTCTTCATTTGCTCACCGAACCTCTCCAATGCTATCACTGCTGCGTTTATGCCCCTGTACACATGCTTGATTCTCTTTCGGAGACATAGCAATCCATAGGTTTTAAGATACTTACTAGTCAGGTACATTCTTAGGCGTTTAATATGGGGTGTTGAGTCCATTTCGTTGAGCAAGGAGTAGCTCTTGTCTATTCCATATTTGGCTTAAGGAACTTTATCTGTGCTCATTTTAATCTCTGGTTTTATGCAACACCCCAACTCACCTTTCCCCTTAAGCAAGCATAAGTTGGTTTTGTACATTTGAGACCCTGTTCTGTTTTGGAATTCAGTTCCTGTGTAGCCAAGTTTACATTCCGTGTATTAGTGATATCTTATGATGTTTCTATTTCTGTGTAACTTATTTCAGTTAGAATCATCGTACCTGAATCCACTCATTATGCTGCTACGGGCCTGATGACATAGATTTCATTGCTGAGTGATACTGCATTGTACGTAAGTACCACAAGTTCTTTATCCATTTTTCACTTTCTGTGATATTGAACTTGTACGCTAAACGAGGTTCTTGTAAACAGAGGCGTCCCAAACTTTGGGGTGGCTGTGTCTTTTTGATTTTAATTTCCCTAAGCTATAGGACCATAAGTGGAAGTGCCCTAGGCTCTGTTGCTTTGTTTTTTAGATGTTTCAGGAAACACCATACACTTCTCCCGAGTGTCTGTTGGCACTTTACATCCCGCCCATCAGCATAACAAGGCTCCCAGTTCTCCATGGCCTGTCCTGCCTTTCTGGATTTTACACTTTTTTCAGATGGCCCTTTTGACCGGGGGGAAGTGAGACTTCATTGTAGTGCAGATTTCCTTTGCAAGTTTGCTTGGTTGGACAAAAAGGGTGTATGCGTTTTTTCCTGAATATATTCAGGAAGAAACGCATACGCCCTTTGTGGCCAAGTGCATCATTGTGGACGTTCTGCCTCTTTTCCTATGCTTTCAATGCAATTCCAGTCTACCTCCTGAAATCGGTTTCCTGCAATTCTGCCCCGCTTTCAAGTCCTCTTGGCAGCCTTACTTCAGTATATTTTTGGACGATAGCTGTCATTTATAACTCTGCAGGTTTGTGAATTACAGTGCCCCTGAGCTCCTTTCTTCAACTCGCTTTCTTGTGACCTGGCCGCAATACCGCAGGATGGCTTCAGGCCCTAATCTGGTTCGGGCTCGGCACGCTGAGCCTTTGGTTATTTTCTCTTCCTGGTGGGAAATGAGAGTTAAATTTGCCCGTCCAGACACCTCCAGCTAGTCTCTCATTGGTTCTCCCTATTCCTGTTCATCTTCCACAGAAATTGCAAACTGGGCCAAACAGGAGTTTAAAGGCGCTGACTCTCCAAGTGGGGAGAGTGTTAGTAAAGCGTCTGGAATGTTGCACCCGAGTACCAGGGGTGGAAAACTTAGATATATTTAAACACGTCTCCCGTTCACACGGTTGATCATACTCTGGGTTCCACATGCATGTTTTAGCTGAAGGAAGAATACCTTAAACCTGGAGAGTTGAGACCCGTGTAATGGGTACCATGCAATATGACTTCAAAGGGTCTTCGTTTGCTCACCGAACCTCTCCAATCCTATCACTGCTGCGTTTATGCCCCTGTACACACGCTTGATTCTCTTATGGAGACATAGCAATCCATCGCTTTTAAGATACTTACTAGTCAGGTACATTCTTAGGCGTTTAATATGCGGTGTTGAGTCCATTTCGTTGAGCAAGTAGTAGCTCTTGTCTATTACATATTTGGCTTAAGGAACATTATCTGTGCTCATTTCAATCTCTGGTTTTATGCAGCACCCCAACTCACCTTTACGCTTAAGCAAGCATAAGTTGGTTTTCTAAATTTGAAACCCTGTTCTGTTTTGGAATTCAGTTCCTGTGTAGCCACGTTTACATTCCGTGTATTACTGATATCTTATGATGTTTCTTTTTCTGTGTGACTTATTTCAGTTAGAATCATCATACCTGAATCCACTCATTGTGCTGCTAAGGGCCTGATGACATAGATTTCATTGCTGAGTGATACTGCATTGTACGTAAGTACCACAAGTTCTTTATCCATTTTTCACTTTCTGTGATATTGAACTTGTACGGTAAACGAGGTTCTTGTAAACAGAGGCGTCCCAAACTTTGGGGTGGCTGTGTCTTTTTGATTTTAATTTCCCTAAACTATAGGACCATACGTGGAAGTGCCCTAGGCTCTGTTGCTTTGTTTCTTAGATGCTTCAGGAAACACCATACACTTCTCCCGAGTGTCTGTTGGCAATTTACATCCCGCCCATCAGCATAACAAGGCTCCCAGTTCTCCATGGCCTGTCCTGCCTTTCTGGATTTTACACTTTTTTCAGATGGCCCTTTTGACCTGGGGGAAGTGAGACTTCATTGTAGTGCAGATTTCCTTTGCAAGTTTGCTTGGTTGGCCAAAAAGGGCGTATGCGTTTTTTCCTGAATATATTCAGGAAAAAACGCATACGCCCTTTTTGGCCAAGTGCATCATTGTGGACGTTCTGCCTCTTTTCCTATGCTTTCAATGCAATTCCAGTCTACCTCCTGAAATCGGTTTCCTGCAATTCTGCCCCGCTTTCAAGTCCTCTTGGCAGCCTTACTTCAGTATATTTTTGGACGATAGCTGTCATTTATAACTCTACAGGTTTGTGAATTACAGTGCCCGTGAGCTCCTTTCTTCAACTCGCTTTCTTTTGAGCTGGCCGCAACACCGCAGGATGGCTTCAGGCCCTAATCTGGTTCCGGCACGGCACGCTGAGCCTTTGGTTATTTCCTCTTCCTGGTGGGAAATGAGAGTTAAATTTGCCCGTCCAGACACCTCCAGCTAGTCTCTCATTGGTTCTCCCTATTCCTGTTTATCTTCTGCAGAAATTACAAACTGGGCCAAACAGGAGGTTAAAGGCGCTGACTCTCCAAGTGGGGAGAGTGTTAGTAAAGCGTCTGGAATGTTGCACCCGAGTACAGGGGAGGAAAACTGAGACATATTTGAACACGTCTCCCGTTCACACGGTTGATCATACTCTGGGTTCCACATGCATGTTTTAGCTGAAGGAAGAATACCTTAAACCTGGAGAGTTGAGACCCGTGGAATGGATACCATGCAATATGACTTCAAAGGGTCTTCATTTGCTCACCGAACCTCTCCAATCCTATCACTGCTGCATTTATGCCCCTGTACACACGCTTGATTCTCTTATGGAGACATAACAATCCATAGGTTTTAAGATACTTACTAGTCAGGTACATTCTTAGGCGTTTAATTTGGGGTGTTGAGTCCATTTTGTTGAGCAAGGAGTAGCTCTTGTCTATTCCATATTTGGCTTAAGGAACTTTATCTGTGCTCATTTCAATCTCTGGTTTTATGCAGCACCCCAACTCACCTTTCCCCTTAAGCAAGCATAAGTTGGTTTTCTAAATTTGAGACCCTGTTCTGTTTTGGAATTCAGTTCCTGTGTAGCCAAGTTTACATTCCGTGTATTAGTGATATCTTATGATGTTTCTTTTTCTGTGTGACTTATTTCAGTTAGAATCATCGTACCTGAATCCACTCATTATGCTGCTACGGGCCTGATGACATAGATTTCATTGCTGAGTGATACTGCATTGTACGTAAGTACCACAAGTTCTTTATCCATTTTTCACTTTCTGTGATATTGAACTTGTACGGTAAACGAGGTTCTTGTAAACAGAGGCGTCCCAAACTTTGGGGTGGCTGTGTCTTTTTGATTTTAATTTCCCTAAGCTATAGGACCATAAGTGGAAGTGCCCTAGGCTCTGTTGCTTTGTTTCTTAGATGCTTCAGGAAACACCATACACTTCTCCCCAGTGTCTGTTGGCAATTTACATCCCGCCCATCAGCATAACAAGGCTCCCAGTTCTCCATGGCCTGTCCTGCCTTTCTGGATTTTACACTTTTTTCAGATGGCCCTTTTGACCGGGGGGAAGTGAGACTTCATTGTAGTGCAGATTTCCTTTGCAAGTTTGCTTGGTTGGCCAAAAAGGGCGTATGTGTTTTTTCCTGAATATATTCAGGAAAAAACGCATACGCCCTTTTTGGCCAAGTGCATCATTGTGGACGTTCTGCCTCTTTTCCTATGCTTTCAATGCAATTCCAGTCTACCTCCTGAAATCGGTTTCCTGCAATTCTGCCCCGCTTTCAAGTCCTCTTGGCAGCCTTACTTCAGTATATTTTTGGACGATAGCTGTCATTTATAACTCTGCAGGTTTGTGAATTACAGTGCCCCTGAGCTCCTTTCTTCAACTCGCTTTCTTGTGAGCTGGCCGCAACACCGCAGGATGGCTTCAGGCCCTAATCTGGTTCCGGCACGGCACGCTGAGCCTTTGGTTATTTCCTCTTCCTGGTGGGAAATGAGAGTTAAATTTGCCCGTCCAGACACCTCCAGCTAGTCTCTCATTGGTTCTCCCTATTCCTGTTCATCTTCTGCAGAAATTGCAAACTGGGCCAAACAGGAGGTTAAAGGCGCTGACTCTCCAAGTGGGGAGAGTGTTAGTAAAGCGTCTGGAATGTTGCACCCGAGTACCAGGGGAGGAAAACTGAGACATATTTGAACACGTCTCCCGTTCACACGGTTGATCATACTCTGGGTTCCACATGCATGTTTTAGCTGAAGGAAGAATACCTTAAACCTGAAGAGTTGAGACCCGTGGCATGGATACCATGCAATATGACTTCAAAGGGTCTTCATTTGCTCACCGAGCCTCTCCAATCCTATCACTGCTGCATTTATGCCCCTGTACACACACTTGATTCTCTTATGGAGACATAGCAATCCATAGGTTTTAAGATACTTACTAGTCAGGTACATTCTTAGGCGTTTAATTTGGGGTGTTGAGTCCATTTTGTTGAGCAAGGAGTAGCTCTTGTCTATTCCATATTTGGCTTAAGGAACTTTATCTGTGCTCATTTCAATCTCTGGTTTTATGCAGCACCCCAACTCACCTTTCCCCTTAAGCAAGCATAAGTTGGTTTTCTAAATTTGAGACCCTGTTCTGTTTTGGAATTCAGTTCCTGTGTAGCCAAGTTTACATTCCGTGTATTAGTGATATCTTATGATGTTTCTTTTTCTGTGTGACTTATTTCAGTTAGAATCATCGTACCTGAATCCACTCATTATGCTGCTACGGGCCTGATGACATAGATTTCATTGCTGAGTGATACTGCATTGTACGTAAGTACCACAAGTTCTTTATCCATTTTTCACTTTCTGTGATATTGAAGTTGTACGGTAAACGAGGTTCTTGTAAACAGAGGCGTCCCAATCTTTGGGGTGGCTGTGTCTTTTTGATTTTAATTTCCCTAAGCTATAGGACCATAAGTGGAAGTGCCCTAGGCTCTGTTGCTTGGTTTCTTAGATGCTTCAGGAAACACCATACACTTCTCCCCACTGTCTGTTGGCAATTTACATCCCGCCCATCAGCATAACAAGGCTCCCAGTTCTCCATGGCCTGTCCTGCCTTTCTGGATTTTACACTTTTTTCAGATGACCCTTTTGACCGGGGGGAAGTGAGACTTCATTGTAGTGCAGATTTCCTTTGCAAGTTTGCTTGGTTGGCCAAAAAGGGCGTATGCGTTTTTTCCTGAATATATTCAGGAAAAAACGCATACGCCCTTTTTGGCCAAGTGCATCATTGTGGACGTTCTGCCTCTTTTCCTATGCTTTCAATGCAATTCCAGCCTACCTCCTGAAATCGGTTTCCTGCAATTCTGCCCCGCTTTCAAGTCCTCTTGGCAGCCTTACTTCAGTATATTTTTGGACGATAGCTGTCATTTATAACTCTGCAGGTTTGTGAATTACAGTGCTCCTGAGATCCTTTCTTCAACTCGCTTTCTTTTGAGCTGGCCGCAACACCGCAGGATGGCTTCAGGCCCTAATCTGGTTCCGGCACGGCACGCTGAGCCTTTGGTTATTTCCTCTTCCTGGTGGGAAATGAGAGTTAAATTTGCCCGTCCAGACACCTCCAGCTAGTCTCTCATTGGTTCTCCCTATTCCTGTTCATCTTCTGCAGAAATTGCAAACTGGGCCAAACAGGAGGTTAAAGGCGCTGACTCTCCAAGTGGGGAGAGTGTTAGTAAAGCGTCTGGAATGTTGCACCCGAGTACCAGGGGAGGAAAACTGAGACATATTTGAACACGTCTCCCGTTCACACGGTTGATCATACTCTGGGTTCCACATGCATGTTTTAGCTGAAGGAAGAATACCTTAAACCTGGAGAGTTGAGACCCGTGGAATGGATACCATGCAATATGACTTCAAAGGGCCTTCATTTGCTCACCGAACCTCTCCAATCCTATCACTGCTGCATTTATGCCCCTGTACACACACTTGATTCTCTTATGGAGACATAGCAATCCATAGGTTTTAAGATACTTACTAGTCAGGTACATTCTTAGGCGTTTAATTTGGGGTGTTGAGTCCATTTTGTTGAGCAAGGAGTAGCTCTTGTCTATTCCATATTTGGCTTAAGGAACTTTATCTGTGCTCATTTCAATCTCTGGTTTTATGCAGCACCCCAACTCACCTTTCCCCTTAAGCAAGCATAAGTTGGTTTTCTAAATTTGAGACCCTGTTCTGTTTTGGAATTCAGTTCCTGTGTAACCAAGTTTACATTCCGTGTATTAGTGATATCTTATGATGTTTCTTTTTCTGTGTGACTTATTTCAGTTAGAATCATCGTACCTGAATCCACTCATTATGCTGCTACGGGCCTGATGACATAGATTTCATTGCTGAGTGATACTGCATTGTACGTAAGTACCACAAGTTCTTTATCCATTTTTCACTTTCTGTGATATTGAACTTGTACGGTAAACGAGGTTCTTGTAAACAGAGGCGTCCCAAACTTTGGGGTGGCTGTGTCTTTTTGATTTTAATTTCCCTAAGCTATAGGACCATAAGTGGAAGTGCCCTAGGCTCTGTTGCTTTGTTTCTTAGATGCTTCAGGAAACACCATACACTTCTCCCGAGTGTCTGTTGGCAATTTACATCCCGCCCATCAGCATAACAAGGCTCCCAGTTCTCCATGGCCTGTCCTGCCTTTCTGGATTTTACACTTTTTTCAGATGGCCCTTTTGACCGGGGGGAAGTCAGACTTCATTGTAGTGCAGATTTCCTTTGCAAGCTTGCTTGGTTGGCCAAAAAGGGCGTATGCGTTTTTTCCTGAATATATTCAGGAAAAAACGCATACGCCCTTTTTGGCCAAGTGCATCATTGTGGACGTTCTGCCTCTTTTCCTATGCTTTCAATGCAATTCCAGTCTACCTCCTGAAATCGGTTTCCTGCAATTCTGCCCCGCTTTCAAGTCCTCTTGGCAGCCTTACTTCAGTATATTTTTGGACGATAGCTGTCATTTATAACTCTACAGGTTTGTGAATTACAGTGCCCGTGAGCTCCTTTCTTCAACTCGCTTTCTTTTGAGCTGGCCGCAACACCGCAGGATGGCTTCAGGCCCTAATCTGGTTCCGGCACGGCACGCTGAGCCTTTGGTTATTTCCTCTTCCTGGTGGGAAATGAGAGTTAAATTTGCCCGTCCAGACACCTCCAGCTAGTCTCTCATTGGTTCTTCCTATTCCTGTTCATCTTCCGCAGAAATTGCAAACTGGGCCAAACAGGAGGTTAAAGGCGCTGACTCTCCAAGTGGGGAGAGTGTTAGTAAAGCGTCTGGAATGTTGCACCCGAGTACCGGGGAGGAAAACTGAGACATATATGAACACGTCTCCTGTTCACACGGTTGATCATACTCTGGGTTCCACATGCATGTTTTAGCTGAAGGAAGAATACCTTAAACCTGGGTAGTTGAAACCCGTGGAATGGGTACCATGCAATATGACTTCAAAGGGTCTTCATTTGCTCACCGAACCTCTCCAATCCTATCACTGCTGTGTTTATGCCCCTGTACACACGCTTGATTCTCTTATGGAGACATAGCAATACATAGGTTTTAAGATACTTACTAGTCAGGTACATTCTTAGGCGTTTAATTTGGGGTGTTGAGTCCATTTCGTTGAGCAAGGAGTAGCTCTTGTCTATTCCATATTTGGCTTAAGGAACTTTATCTGTGCTCATTTCAATCTCTGGTTTTATGCAGCACCCCAACTCACCTTTCCCCTTAAGCAAGCATAAGTTGGTTTTCTAAATTTGAGACCCTGTTCTGTTTTGGAATTCAGTTCCTGTGTAGCCAAGTTTACATTCCGTGTATTAGTGATATCTTATGATGTTTCTTTTTCTGTGTGACTTATTTCAGTTAGAATCATCGTACCTGAATCCACTCATTATGCTGCTACGGGCCTGATGACATAGATTTCATTGCTGAGTGATACTGCATTGTACGTAAGTACCACAAGTTCTTTATCCATTTTTCACTTTCTGTGATATTGAAGTTGTACGGTAAACGAGGTTCTTGTAAACAGAGGCGTCCCAAACTTTGGGGTGGCTGTGTCTTTTTGATTTTAATTTCCCTAAGCTATAGGACCATAAGTGGAAGTGCCCTAGGCTCTCTTGCTTTGTATCTTAGATGCTTCAGGAAACACCATACACTTCTCCCGAGTGTCTGTTGGCAATTTACATCCCGCCCATCAGCATAACAAGGCTCCCAGTTCTCCATGGCCTGTCCTGCCTTTCTGGATTTTACACTTTTTTCAGATGGCCCTTTTGACCGGGGGGAAGTGAGACTTCATTGTAGTGCAGATTTCTTTGCAAGTTTGCTTGGTTGGCCAAAAAGGGCGTATGCGTTTTTTCCTGAATATATTCAGGAAAAAACGCATACGCCCTTTTTGGCCAAGTGCATCATTGTGGACGTTCTGCCTCTTTTCCTATGCTTTCAATGCAATTCCAGTGTACCTCCTGAAATCGGTTTCCTGCAATTCTGCCCCGCTTTCAAGTCCTCTTGGCAGCCTTACTTCAGTATATTTTTGGACGATAGCTGTCATTTATAACTCTGTAGGTTTGTGAATTACAGTGCTCCTGAGATCCTTTCTTCAACTCGCTTTCTTTTGAGCTGGCCGCAACACCGCAGGATGGCTTCAGGCCCTAATCTGGTTCCGGCACGGCACGCTGAGCCTTTGGTTATTTCCTCTTCCTGGTGGGAAATGAGAGTTAAATTTGCCCGTCCAGACACCTCCAGCTAGTCTCTCATTGGTTCTCCCTATTCCTGTTCATCTTCTGCAGAAATTGCAAACTGGGCCAAACAGGAGGTTAAAGGCGCTGACTCTCCAAGTGGGGAGAGTGTTAGTAAAGCGTCTGGAATGTTGCACCCGAGTACCAGGGGAGGAAAACTGAGACATATTTGAACACGTCTCCCGTTCACACGGTTGATCATACTCTGGGTTCCACATGCATGTTTTAGCTGAAGGAAGAATACCTTAAACCTGGAGAGTTGAGACCCGTGGAATGGATACCATGCAATATGACTTCAAAGGGCCTTCATTTGCTCACCGAACCTCTCCAATCCTATCACTGCTGCATTTATGCCCCTGTACACACACTTGATTCTCTTATGGAGACATAGCAATCCATAGGTTTTAAGATACTTACTAGTCAGGTACATTCTTAGGCGTTTAATTTGGGGTGTTGAGTCCATTTTGTTGAGCAAGGAGTAGCTCTTGTCTATTCCATATTTGGCTTAAGGAACTTTATCTGTGCTCATTTCAATCTCTGGTTTTATGCAGCACCCCAACTCACCTTTCCCCTTAAGCAAGCATAAGTTGGTTTTCTAAATTTGAGACCCTGTTCTGTTTTGGAATTCAGTTCCTGTGTAACCAAGTTTACATTCCGTGTATTAGTGATATCTTATGATGTTTCTTTTTCTGTGTGACTTATTTCAGTTAGAATCATCGTACCTGAATCCACTCATTATGCTGCTACGGGCCTGATGACATAGATTTCATTGCTGAGTGATACTGCATTGTACGTAAGTACCACAAGTTCTTTATCCATTTTTCACTTTCTGTGATATTGAACTTGTACGGTAAACGAGGTTCTTGTAAACAGAGGCGTCCCAAACTTTGGGGTGGCTGTGTCTTTTTGATTTTAATTTCCCTAAGCTATAGGACCATAAGTGGAAGTGCCCTAGGCTCTGTTGCTTTGTTTCTTAGATGCTTCAGGAAACACCATACACTTCTCCCGAGTGTCTGTTGGCAATTTACATCCCGCCCATCAGCATAACAAGGCTCCCAGTTCTCCATGGCCTGTCCTGCCTTTCTGGATTTTACACTTTTTTCAGATGGCCCTTTTGACCTGGGGGAAGTGAGACTTCATTGTAGTGCAGATTTCCTTTGCAAGCTTGCTTGGTTGGCCAAAAAGGGCGTATGCGTTTTTTCCTGAATATATTCAGGAAAAAACGCATACGCCCTTTTTGGCCAAGTGCATCATTGTGGACGTTCTGCCTCTTTTCCTATGCTTTCAATGCAATTCCAGTCTACCTCCTGAAATCGGTTTCCTGCAATTCTGCCCCGCTTTCAAGTCCTCTTGGCAGCCTTACTTCAGTATATTTTTGGACGATAGCTGTCATTTATAACTCTACAGGTTTGTGAATTACAGTGCCCGTGAGCTCCTTTCTTCAACTCGCTTTCTTTTGAGCTGGCCGCAACACCGCAGGATGGCTTCAGGCCCTAATCTGGTTCCGGCACGGCACGCTGAGCCTTTGGTTATTTCCTCTTCCTGGTGGGAAATGAGAGTTAAATTTGCCCGTCCAGACACCTCCAGCTAGTCTCTCATTGGTTCTTCCTATTCCTGTTCATCTTCCGCAGAAATTGCAAACTGGGCCAAACAGGAGGTTAAAGGCGCTGACTCTCCAAGTGGGGAGAGTGTTAGTAAAGCGTCTGGAATGTTGCACCCGAGTACCGGGGAGGAAAACTGAGACATATATGAACACGTCTCCTGTTCACACGGTTGATCATACTCTGGGTTCCACATGCATGTTTTAGCTGAAGGAAGAATACCTTAAACCTGGGTAGTTGAAACCCGTGGAATGGGTACCATGCAATATGACTTCAAAGGGTCTTCATTTGCTCACCGAACCTCTCCAATCCTATCACTGCTGTGTTTATGCCCCTGTACACACGCTTGATTCTCTTATGGAGACATAGCAATACATAGGTTTTAAGATACTTACTAGTCAGGTACATTCTTAGGCGTTTAATTTGGGGTGTTGAGTCCATTTCGTTGAGCAAGGAGTAGCTCTTGTCTATTCCATATTTGGCTTAAGGAACTTTATCTGTGCTCATTTCAATCTCTGGTTTTATGCAGCACCCCAACTCACCTTTCCCCTTAAGCAAGCATAAGTTGGTTTTCTAAATTTGAGACCCTGTTCTGTTTTGGAATTCAGTTCCTGTGTAGCCAAGTTTACATTCCGTGTATTAGTGATATCTTATGATGTTTCTTTTTCTGTGTGACTTATTTCAGTTAGAATCATCGTACCTGAATCCACTCATTATGCTGCTACGGGCCTGATGACATAGATTTCATTGCTGAGTGATACTGCATTGTACGTAAGTACCACAAGTTCTTTATCCATTTTTCACTTTCTGTGATATTGAAGTTGTACGGTAAACGAGGTTCTTGTAAACAGAGGCGTCCCAAACTTTGGGGTGGCTGTGTCTTTTTGATTTTAATTTCCCTAAGCTATAGGACCATAAGTGGAAGTGCCCTAGGCTCTCTTGCTTTGTATCTTAGATGCTTCAGGAAACACCATACACTTCTCCCGAGTGTCTGTTGGCAATTTACATCCCGCCCATCAGCATAACAAGGCTCCCAGTTCTCCATGGCCTGTCCTGCCTTTCTGGATTTTACACTTTTTTCAGATGGCCCTTTTGACCGGGGGGAAGTGAGACTTCATTGTAGTGCAGATTTCCTTTGCAAGTTTGCTTGGTTGGTCAAAAAGGGCGTATGCGTATTTTCCTGAATATATTCAGGAAAAAACGCATACGCCCTTTTTGGCCAAGTGCATCATTGTGGACGTTCTGCCTATTTTCCTATGCTTTCAATGCAATTCCAGTCTACCTCCTGAAATCGGTTTCCTGCAATTCTGCCCCGCTTTCAAGTCCTCTTGGCAGCCTTACTTCAGTATATTTTTGGACGATAGCTGTCATTTATAACTCTGCAGGTTTGTGCATTACAGTGCCCCTGAGATCCCTTCTTCAACTCGCTTTCTTTTGAGCTGGCCGCAACACCGCAGGATGGCTTCAGGCCCTAATCTGGTTCCGGCACGGCACGCTGAGCCTTTGGTTATTTCCTCTTCCTGGTGGGAAATGAGAGTTAAATTTGCCCGTCCAGACACCTCCAGCTAGTCTCTCATTGGTTCTTCCTATTCCTGTTCATCTTCTGCAGAAATTGCAAACTGGGCCAAACAGGAGGTTAAAGGCGCTGACTCTCCAAGTGGGGAGAGTGTTAGTAAAGCGTCTGGAATGTTGCACCCGAGTACCAGGGTACGAAAACTGAGACATATTTGAACACGTCTCCTGATAACACGGTTGATCATACTCTGGGTTCCACATGCATGTTTTAGCTGAAGGAAGAATACCTTAAACCTGGGTAGTTGAAACCCGTGGAATGGGTACCATGCAATATGACTTAAAAGGGTCTTCATTTGCTCACCGAACCTCTCCAATCCTATCACTGCTGCGTTTATGCCCCTGTACACATGCTTGGTTCTCTTTCGGAGACATAGCAATCCATAGGTTTTAAGTTACTTACTAGTCAGGTACATTCTTAGGCGTTTAATATGGGGTGTTGAGTCCATTTCGTTGAGCAAGGAGTAGCTCTTGTCTATTCCATATTTGGCATAAGGAACTTTATCTGTGCTCATTTCAATCTCTGGTTTTATGCAGCACCCCAACTCACCTTTCCCCTTAAGCAAACATAAGTTGGTTTTCTAAATTTGAGACACTGTTCTGTTTTGGAATTCAGTTCCTGTGTAGCCAAGTTTACATTCCGTGTATTACTGATATCTTATGATGTTTCTTTTTCTGTGTGACTTATTTCAGTTAGAATCATCATACCTGAATCCACTCATTGTGCTGCTAAGGGCCTGATGACATAGATTTCATTGCTGAGTGATACTGCATTGTATGTAAGTACCACAAGTTCTTTATCCATTTTTCACTTTCTGTGATATTGAACTTGTACGGTAAACGAGGTTCTTGTAAACAGAGCCGTCCCAAATTTTGGGGTGGCTGTGTCTTTTTGATTTTAATTTCTCTAAGCTATAGGACCATAAGTGGAAGTGCCCTAGGCTCTGTTGCTTTGTTTTTTAGATGCTTCAGGAAACACGATACACTTCTCCCGAGTGTCTGTTGGCAATTTACATCCCGCCCATCAGCATAACAAGGCTCCCAGTTCTCCATGGCCTGTTCTGCCTTTCTGGATTTTACACTTTTTTCAGATGGCCCTTTTGACCGGGGGGAAGTGAGACTTCATTGTAGTGCAGATTTCCTTTGCAAGTTTGCTTGGTTGGCCAAAAAGGTCGTATGCGTTTTTTCCTGAATATATTCAGGAAAAAAAGCATACGCCCTTTTTGGCCAAGTGCATCATTGTGGACGTTCTGCCTCTTTTCCTATGCTTTCAATGCAATTCCAGTCTACCTCCTGAAATCGGTTTCCTGCAATTCTGCCCCGCTTTCAAGTCTTCTTGGCAGCCTTACTTCAGTATATTTTTGGACGATAGCTGTCATTTATAACTCTGCAGTTTTGTGCATTACAGTGCCCCTGAACTCCTTTCTTCAACTCGCTTTCTTTTGAGCTGTCCGCAACACTGCATGATGGCTTCAGGCCCTAATCTGGTTCCGGCACGGCACGCTGAGCCTTTGGTTATTTCCTCTTCCTGGTGGGAAATGAGAGTTAAATTTGCCCGTCCAGACACCTCCAGCTAGTCTCTCATTGGTTCTCCCTATTCCTGTTCATCTTCTGCAGAAATTGCAAACTGGGCCAAACAGGAGGTTAAAGGCGCTGACTCTCCAAGTGGGGAGAGTGTTAGTAAAGCGTCTGGAATGTTGCACCCGAGTACCGGGGAGGAAAACTGAGACATATTTGAACATGTCTCCTGTTCACACGGTTGATCATACTCTGGGTTCCACATGAATGTTTTAGCTGAAGGAAGAATACCTTAAACCTGGGTAGTTGAAACCCGTGGAATGGGTACCATGCAATATGACTTCAAAGGGTCTTCATTTGCTCACCGAACCTCTCCAATCCTATCACTGCTGTGTTTATGCCCCTGTACACACGCTTGATTCTCTTATGGAGACATAGCAATCCATAGGTTTTAAGATACTTACTAGTCAGGTACATTCTTAGGCGTTTAATTTGGGGTGTTGAGTCCATTTCGTTGAGCAAGGAGTAGCTCTTGTCTATTCCATATTTGGCTTAAGGAACTTTATCTGTGCTCATTTCAATCTCTGGTTTTATGCAGCACCCCAACTCACCTTTCCCCTTAAGCAAGCATAAGTTGGTTTTCTAAATTTGAGACCCTGTTCTGTTTTGGAATTCAGTTCCTGTGTAGCCAAGTTTACATTCCGTGTATTAGTGATAACTTATGATGTTTCTTTTTCTGTGTGACTTATTTCAGTTAGAATCATCGTACCTGAATCCACTCATTATGCTGCTACGGGCCTGATGACATAGATTTCATTGCTGAGTGATACTGCATTGTACGTAAGTACCACAAGTTCTTTATCCATTTTTCACTTTCTGTGATATTGAACTTGTACGGTAAACGAGGTTCTTGTAAACAGAGGCGTCCCAAACTTTGGGGTGGCTGTGTCTTTTTGATTTTAATTTCCCTAAGCTATAGGACCATAAGTGGAAGTGCCCTAGGCTCTCTTGCTTTGTTTCTTAGATGCTTCAGGAAACACCATACACTTCTCCCGAGTGTCTGTTGGCAATTTACATCCCGCCCATCAGCATAACAAGGCTCCCAGTTCTCCATGGCCTGTCCTGCCTTTCTGGATTTTACACTTTTTTCAGATGGCCCTTTTGACCGGGGGGAAGTGAGACTTCATTGTAGTGCAGATTTCCTTTGCAAGTTTGCTTGGTTGGCCAAAAAGGGCGTACGTGTTTTTTCCTGAATATATTCAGGAAAAAACGCGTACGCCCTTTTTGGCCAAGTGCATCATTGTGGACGTTCTACCTCTTTTCCTATGCTTTCAATGTAATTCCAGTCTACCTCCTGAAATCGGTTTCCTGCAATTCTGCCCCGCTTTCAAGTCCTCTTGGCAGCCCTACTTCAGTATATTTTTGGACGATAGCTGTCATTTATAACTCTGCAGGTTTGTGAATTACAGTGCCCCTGAGCTCCTTTCTTCAACTCGCTTTCTTGTGAGCTGGCCGCAACACCACAGGATGGCTTCAGGCCCTAATCTGGTTCAGGCACGGCACGCTGAGCCTTTGGTTATTTCCTCTTCCTGGTGGGAAATGAGAGTTAAATTTGCCCGTCCAGACACCTCCAGCTAGTCTCTCATTGGTTCTTCCTATTCCTGTTCATCTTCCGCAGAAATTGCAAACTGGGCCAAACAGGAGGTTAAAGGCGCTGACTCTCCAAGTGGGGAGAGTGTTAGTAAAGCGTCTGGAATGTTGCACCCGAGTACCGGGGAGGAAAACTGAGACATATATGAACACGTCTCCTGTTCACACGGTTGATCATACTCTGGGTTCCACATGCATGTTTTAGCTGAAGGAAGAATACCTTAAACCTGGAGAGTTGAGACCCGTGGAATGGGTACCATGCAATATGACTTCAAAGGGTCTTCATTTGCTCACCGAACCTCTCCAATCCTATCACTGCTGCGTTTATGCCCCTGTACACATGCTTGATTTTCTTTCGGAGACATAGCAAACCATAGGTTTTAAGATACTTACAATTCAGGTACATTCTTAGGCATTTAATATGCGGTGTTGAGTCCATTTCGTTGAGCAAGGAGTAGCTCTTGTCTATTCCATATTTGGCTTATGGAACTTTATCTGTGCTCATTTCAATCTCTGGTTTAATGCAGCACCCCAACTCACCTTTCCCCTTAAGCAAGCATAAGTTGGTTTTCTACATTTGAGACCCTGTTCTGTTCTGTAATTCAGTTCCTGTGTAGCCAAGTTTACATTCCGTGTATTACTGATATCTTATGATGTTTCTTTTTGTGTGTGACTTATTTTAGTTAGAATCATCGTACCTGAATCCACTCATTATGCTGCTACGGGCCTGATGACATAGATTTCATTGCTGAGTGATACTGCATTGTACGTAAGTACCACAAGTTCTTTATCCATTTTTCACTTTCTGTGATATTGAACTTGTACGGTAAACGAGGTTCTTGTAAACAGAGGCGTCCCAAACTTTGGGGTGGCTGTGTCTTTTTGATTTTAATTTCCCTAAGCTATAGGACCATAAGTGGAAGTGCCCTAGGCTCTGTTGCTTTGTTTTTTAGATGTTTCAGGAAACACCATACACTTCTCCCGAGTGTCTGTTGGCAATTTACATCCCGCCCATCAGCATAACAAGGCTCCCAGTTCTCCATGGCCTGTCCTGCCTTTCTGGATTTTACACTTTTTTCAGATGGCCCTTTTGACCGGGGGGAAGTGAGACTTCATTGTAGTGCAGATTTCCTTTGCAAGTTTGCTTGGTTGGCCAAAAAGGGCGTATGCGTTTTTTCCTGAATATATTCAGGAAAAAACGCATACGCCCTTTTTGGCCAAGAGCATCATTGGGGACGTTCTGCCTCTTTTCCTATGCTTTCAATGCAATTCCAGTCTACCTCCTGAAATCGGTTTCCTGCAATTCTGCCCCGCTTTCAAGTCCTCTTGGCAGCCTTACTTCAGTATATTTTTGGACGATAGCTGTCACTTATAACTCTGCAGGTTTGTGAATTACAGTGCCCCTGAGCTCCTTTCTTCAACTCGCTTTCTTGTGACCTGGCCGCAATACCGCAGGATGGCTTCAGGCCCTAATCTGGTTCGGGCACGGCACGCTGAGCCTTTGGTTATTTTCTCTTCCTGGTGGGAAATGAGAGTTAAATTTGCCCGTCCAGACACCTCCAGCTAGTCTCTCATTGGTTCTCCCTATTCCTGTTCATCTTCCACAGAAATTGCAAACTGGGCCAAACAGGAGTTTAAAGGCGCTGACTCTCCAAGTGGGGAGAGTGTTAGTAAAGCGTCTGGAATGTTGCACCCGAGTACCAGGGGTGGAAAACTTAGATATATTTAAACACGTCTCCCGTTCACACGGTTGATCATACTCTGGGTTCCACATGCATGTTTTAGCTGAAGGAAGAATACCTTAAACCTGGAGAGTTGAGACCCGTGTAATGGGTACCATGCAATATGACTTCAAAGGGTCTTCGTTTGCTCACCGAACCTCTCCAATCCTATCACTGCTGCGTTTATGCCCCTGTACACACGCTTGATTCTCTTATGGAGACATAGCAATCCATCGGTTTTAAGATACTTACTAGTCAGGTACATTCTTAGGCGTTTAATATGCGGTGTTGAGTCCATTTCGTTGAGCAAGTAGTAGCTCTTGTCTATTACATATTTGGCTTAAGGAACATTATCTGTGCTCATTTCAATCTCTGGTTTTATGCAGCACCCCAACTCACCTTTACCCTTAAGCAAGCATAAGTTGGTTTTCTAAATTTGAAACCCTGTTCTGTTTTGGAATTCAGTTCCTGTGTAGCCAAGTTTATATTCCGTGTATTAGTGATATCTTATGATGTTTCTTTTTCTGTGTGACTTATTTCAGTTAGAATCATCATACCTGAATCCACTCATTGTGCTGCTAAGGGCCTGATGACATAGATTTCATTGCTGAGTGATATTGCTTTGTAAGTAAATACCACAACTTCTTTATCCATTTTTCACTTTCTGCGATGTTGAACTTGTACTGTAAACGAGGTTGTTTTAAACAGAGCCGTTCCAAACATTGCGGTGGCTGTGTCTTTTTTATTTTAATTTCCCTAAGCTATAGGACCATAAGTGGAAGTGCCCTAGGCTCTGTTGCTTTGTTTTTTAGATGTTTCAGGAAACACCATACACTTCTCCCAAGTGTCTGTTGGCAATTTACATCCCGCCCATCAGCATAACAAGGCTCCCAGTTCTCCATGGCCTGTCCTGCCTTTCTGGATTTTACACTTTTTTCAGATGGCCCTTTTGACCGGGGGGAAGTGAGACTTCATTGTAGTGCAGATTTCCTTTGAAAGCTTGCTTGGTTGGCCAAAAAGGGCGTATGCATTTTTTCCTGAATATATTCAGGAAAAAACGCATACGCACTTTTTGGCCAAGTGCATCATTGTGGACGTTCTACCTCTTTCCCTATGCTTTCAATGCAATTCCAGTCTACCTCCTGAAATCGGTTTCCTGCAATTCTGCCCCGCTTTCAAGTCCTCTTGGCAGCCTTACTTCAGTATATTTTTGGACGATAGCTGTCTTTTATAACTCTGCAGGTTTGTGAATTACAGTGACCCTGAGCTCCTTTCTTCAACTCGCTTTCTTGTGAGCTGGCCGCAACACCGCAGGACGGTTTCAGGCCCTAATCTGGTTCCGGCACGGCACGCTGAGCCTTTGGTTAATTCCTCTTCCTGGTGGGAAATGAGAGTTAAATTTGCCCGTCCAGACACCTCCAGCTAGTCTCTCATTGGTTCTCCCTATTCCTGTTCATCTTCCGCAGAAATTGCAAACTGGGCCAAACAGGAGGTTAAAGGGACTGACTCTCCAAGTCGGGAGAGTGTTAGTAAAGTGTCTGGAATGTTGCACTCGAGTACCAGGGTTCGAAAACTGAGACATATTTGAACACGTCTCCCGTTCACATGGTTGATCATACTCTGGGTTCCACATGCATGTTTTAGCTGAAGGAAGAATACCTTAAACCTGGGTAGTTGAAACCCGTGGAATGGGTACCATGCAATATGACTTCAAAGGGTCTTCATTTGCTCACCGAACCTCTCCAATCCTATCACTGCTGCGTTTATGCCCCTGAACACATGCTTGATTCTCTTTCGGAGACATAGCAATCCATAGGTTTTAAGATACTTACTAGTCAGGTACATTCTTAGGCGTTTAATATGGGGTGTTGAGTCCATTTCGTTGAGCAAGGAGTAGCTCTTGTCTATTCCATATTTGCCTTAAGGAACTTTATCTGTGCTCATTTCCATCTTTGGTTTTATGCAGCACCCCAACTCACCTTTCCCCTTAAGCAAGCATAAGTTGGTTTTCTACGTTTGAGACCCTGTTCTGTTTTGGAATTCACTTCCTTTGTAGCCAAGTTTACATTCCGTGTATTAGTGATATCTTATGATGTTTCTTTTTCTGTGTGACTTATTTCATTTAGAATCATCGTACCTGAATCCACTCATTATGCTGCTACGGGCCTGATGACATAGATTTCATTGCTGAGTGATACTGCATTGTACGTAAGTACCACAAGTTCTTTATCCATTTTTCACTTTCTGCGATGTTGAACTTGTACTGTAAATGAGGTTCTTGTAAACAGAGGCGTCCCAAACTTTGGGGTGGCTGTGTCTTTTTGATTTTAATTTCCCTAAACTATAGGACCATAAGTGGAAGTGCCCTAGGCTCTGTTGCTTTGTTTTTTAGATGTTTCAGGAAACACCATACACTTCTCCCGAGTGTCTGTTGGCAATTTACATCCCGCCCATCAGCATAACAAGGCTCCCAGTTCTCCATGGCCTGTCCTGCCTTTCTGGATTTTACACCTTTTTCAGATGGCCCTTTTGACCGGGGGGAAGTGAGACTTCATTGTAGTGGAGATTTCCTTTGCAAGCTTGCTTGGTTGGCCAAAAAGGGCGTATGCGTTTTTTCCTGAATATATTCAGGAAAAAACGCATACGCACTTTTTGGCCAAGTGCATCATTGTGGACGTTCTGCCTCTTTTCCTATGCTTTCAATGCAATTCCAGTCTACCTCCTGAAATCGGTTTCCTGCAATTCTGCCCCGCTTTCAAGTCCTCTTGGCAGCCTTACTTCAGTATATTTTTGGACGATAGCTGTTATTTATAACTCTGCAGGTTTGTGAATTACAGTGTCCCTGAGCTCCTTTCTTCAACTCACTTTCTTGTGAGCTGGCCGCAACACCGCAGGATGGTTTCAGGCCCTAATCTGGTTCCGGCACGGCACGCTGAGGCTTTGGTTAATTCCTCTTCCTGGTGGGAAATGAGAGTTAAATTTGCCCGTCCAGACACCTCCAGCTAGTCTCTCATTTGTTCTCCGTATTCCTGTTCATCTTCCGCAGAAATTGCAAACTGGGCCAAACAGGAGGTTAAAGGGACTGACTCTCCAAGTCGGGAGAGTGTTAGTAAAGCGTCTGGAATGTTGCACTCGAGTACCAGGGTACGAAAATTGAGACATATTTGAACACGTCTCCCGATCACATGGTTGATCATACTCTGGGTTCCACATGCATGTTTTAGCTGTAGGAAGAATACCTTAAACCTGGGTAGTTGAAACCCGTGGAATGGGTACCATGCAATATCACTTCAAAGGGTCTTCATTTGCTCACCGAACCTCTCCAATGCTATCACTGCTGCGTTTATGCCCCTGTACATATGCTTGATTCTCTTTCGGAGACATAGCAATCCATAGGTTTTAAGATACTTACTAGTCAGGTACATTCTTAGGCGTTTAATATGCGGTGTTGAGTCCATTTCGTTGAGCAAGGAGTAGCTCTTGTCTATTCCATATTTGGCTTAAGGTACTTTATCTGTGCTCATTTTAATCTCTGGTTTTATGTAGCACCCCAACTCACCTTTACCCTTAAGCAAGCATAAGTTGGTTTTCTAAATTTGAGACCCTTTTCTGTTTTGGAATTCAGTTCCTGTGTAGCCAAGTTTACATTCCGTGTATTACTGACACCTCATGATGTTTCTTTTTCTGTGTGACTTATTTCAGTTAGAATCATCATACCTGAATCAACTCATTGTGCTGCTAAGGGCCTGATGACATAGATTTCATTGCTGAGTGATATTGCTTTGTAAGTAAATACCACAACTTCTTTATCCATTTTTCACTTTCTGCGATGTTGAACTTGTACTGTAAATGAGGTTCTTGTAAACAGAGGCGTCCCAAACTTTGGGGTGGCTGTGTCTTTTTGATTTTAATTTCCCTAAGCTATAGGACCATAAGTGGAAGTGCCCTAGGCTCTGTTGCTTTGTTTTTTAGATGTTTCAGGAAACACCATACACTTCTCCCGAGTGTCTGTTGGCAATTTACATCCCGCCCATCAGCATAACAAGGCTCCCAGTTCTCCATGGCCTGTCCTGCCTTTCTGGATTTTACACTTTTTTCAGATGGCCCTTTTGACCGGGGGGAAGTCAGACTTCATTGTAGTGCAGATTTCCTTTGCAAGTTTGCTTGGTTGGACAAAAAGGGTGTATGCGTTTTTTCCTGAATATATTCAGGAAGAAACGCATACGCCCTTTGTGGCCAAGTGCATCATTGTGGACGTTCTGCCTCTTTTCCTATGCTTTCAATGCAATTCCAGTCTACCTCCTGAAATCGGTTTCCTGCAATTCTGCCCCGCTTTCAAGTCCTCTTGGCAGCCTTACTTCAGTATATTTTTGGACGATAGCTGTCATTTATAACTCTGCAGGTTTGTGAATTACAGTGCCCCTGAGCTCCTTTCTTCAACTCGCTTTCTTTTGAGCTGGCCGCAACACCGCAGGATGGCTTCAGGCCCTAATCTGGTTCCGGCATGGCACACTGAGCCTTTGGTTATTTCCTCTTCCTGGTGGGAAATGAGAGTTAAATTTGCCCGTCCAGACACCTCCAGCTAGTCTCTCATTGGTTCTCCCTATTCCTGTTCATCTTCCGCAGAAATTGCAAACTGGGCCAAACAGGAGGTTAAAGGGACTGACTCTCCAAGTTGGGAGAGTGTTAGTAAAGCGTCTGGAATGTTGCACCCGAGTACCAGGGGAGGAAAACTGAGACATATTTGAACACGTCTCCCGTTCACACGGTTGATCATACTCTGGGTTCCACATGCATGTTTTAGCTGAAGGAAGAATACCTTAAACCTGGAGAGTTGAGACCCGTGGAATGGGTACCATGCAATATGACTTGAAAGGGTCTTCATTTGCTCACCGAACCTCTCCAATGCTATCACTGCTTCGTTTATGCCCCTGTACATATGCTTGATTCTCTTTCGGAGACATAGCAATCCATAGGTTTTAAGATACTTACTAGTCAGGTACATTCTTAGGCGTTTAATATGCGGTGTTGAGTCCATTTCGTTGAGCAAGGAGTAGCTCTTGTCTATTCCATATTTGGCTTAAGGAACTTTATCTGTGCTCATTTCAATCTCTAGTTTTATGCAGCACCCCAACTCACCTTTCCCCTTAAGCAAGCATAAGTTGGTTTCCTACATTTGAGACCCTGTTCTGTTTTGGAATTCTGTTCCTGTGTATCCAAGTTTACATTCCGTGTATTAGTGATATCTTATGATGTTTCTTTTTCTGTGTGACTTATTTCAGTTAGAATCATCGTACCTGAATCCACTCATTATGCTGCTACGGGCCTGATGACATAGATTTCATTGCTGAGTGATACTGCATTGTACGTAAGTACCACAAGTTCTTTATCCATTTTTCACTTTCTGCGATGTTGAACTTGTACTGTAAATGAGGTTCTTGTAAACAGAGGCGTCCCAAACTTTGGGGTGGCTGTGTCTTTTTGATTTTAATTTCCCTAAGCTATAGGACCATAAGTGGAAGTGCCCTAGGCTCTGTTGCTTTGTTTTTTAGATATTTCAGGAAACACCATACACTTCTCCCGAGTGTCTGTTGGCAATTTACATCCCGCCCATCAGCATAACAAGGCTCCCAGTTCTCCGTGGCCTGTCCTGCCTTTCTGGATTTTACACTTTTTTCAGATGGCCCTTTTGACTGGGGGGAAGTGAGACTTCATTGTAGTGCAGATTTCCTTTGCAAGCTTGCTTGGTTGGCCAAAAAGAGCGTATGCGTTTTTTCCTGAATATATTCAGGAAAAAACGCATACGCACTTTTTGGCCAAGTGCATCATTGTGGACGTTCTGCCTCTTTTCCTATGCTTTCAATGCAATTCCAGTCTACCTCCTGAAATCGGTTTCCTGCAATTCTGCCCCGCTTTCAAGTCCTCTTGGCAGCCTTACTTCAGTATATTTTTGGACGATAGCTGTCATTTATAACTCTGTAGGTTTGTGAATTACAGTGCCCCTGAGCTCCTTTCTTCAACTCGCTTTCTTGTGAGCTGGCCGCAACACCGCAGGATGGTTTCAGGCCCTAATCTTGTTCCGGCACGGCACGCTGAGCCTTTGGTTAATTCCTCTTCCTGGTGGGAAATGAGAGTTAAATTTGCCCGTCCAGACACCTCCAGCTAGTCTCTCATTGGTTCTCCCTATTCCTGTTCATCTTCCGCAGAAATTGCAAACTGGGCCAAACAGGAGGTTAAAGGGACTGACTCTCCAAGTCGGGAGAGTGTTAGTAAAGCGTCTGGAATGTTGCACCCGAGTACCAGGGTACGAAAACTGAGACATATTTGAACACGTCTCCTGATAACACGGTTGATCATACTCTAGGTTCCACATGCATGTTTTAGCTGAAGGAAGAATACCTTAAACCTGGGTAGTTGAAACCCGTGGAATGGGTACCATGCAATATGACTTCAAAGGGTCTTCATTTGCTCACCGAACCTCTCCAATCCTATCACTGCTGCATTTATGCCCCTGTACACACTCTTGATTCTCTTTTGGAGACATAGCAATCCATAGGTTTTAAGATACTTACTAGTCAGGTACATTCTTAGGCGTTTAATATGGGGTGTTGAGTCCATTT
The DNA here is from genome assembly GCF_964374135.1 of Grampus griseus. Lineage (NCBI taxonomy): Eukaryota > Metazoa > Chordata > Mammalia > Artiodactyla > Delphinidae > Grampus > Grampus griseus. The sequence goes on from NC_138997.1 coordinate 52,851,056, forward strand.
CGTTGAGCAAGGAGTAGCTCTTGTCTATTCCATATTTGGCTTAAGGAAGTTTATCTGTGCTCATTTCAATCTTTGGTTTTATGCAGCACCCCAACTCACCTTTCCCCTTAAGCAAGCATAAGTTGGTTTTCTACATTTGAGACACTGTTCTGTTTTGGAATTCAGTTCCTGTGTAGCCAAGTTTACATTCCGTATATTACTGATAACTTATGATGTTTCTTTTTCTGTGTGACTTATTTCAGTTAGAATCATAGTACCTGAATCAACTCATTGTGCTGCTAAGGGCCTGATGACATAGATTTCATTGCTGAGTGATATTGCTTTGTAAGTAAATACCACAACTTCTTTATCCATTTTTCACTTTCTGCGATGTTGAACTTGAACTGTAAACGAGGTTCTTGTAAACAGAGGCGTCCCAAACTTTGGGGTGGCTGTGTCTTTTTTATTTTAATTTCCCTAAGCTATAGGACCATAAGTGGAAGTGCCCTAGGCTCTGTTGCTTTGTTTTTTAGATGTTTCAGGAAACACCATACACTTCTCCCAAGTGTCTGTTGGCAATTTACATCCCGCCCATCAGCATAACAAGGCTCCCAGTTCTCCATGGCCTGTCCTGCCTTTCTGGATTTTACACTTTTTTCAGATGGCCCTTTTGACCGGGGGGAAGTCAGACTTCATTGTAGTGCAGATTTCCTTTGCAAGTTTGCTTGGTTGGCCAAAAAGTGCGTATGCGTTTTTTCCTGAATATATTCAGGAAGAAACGCATACGCCCTTTTTGGCCAAGTGCATCATTGTGGACGTTCTGCCTCTTTTCCTATGCTTTCAATGCAATTCCAGTCTACCTCCTGAATTCGGTTTCCTGCAATTCTGCCCCGCTTTCAAGTCCTCTTGGCAGCCTTACTTCAGTATATTTTTGGACGATAGCTGTCATTTATAACTCTGCAGGTTTGTGAATTACAGTGCCCGTGAGCTCCTTTCTTCAACTCGCTTTCTTTTGAGCTGGCCGCAACACCGCAGGATGGCTTCAGGCCCTAATCTGGTTCTGGCACGGCACGCTGAGCCTTTGGTTATTTCCTCTTCCTGGTGGGAAATGAGAGTTAAATTTGCCCGTCCAGACACCTCCAGCTAGTCTCTCATTGGTTCTCCCTATTCCTCTTCATCTTCCGCAGAAATTGCAAACTGGGCCAAACAGGAGGTTAAAGGGACTGACTCTCCAAGTGGGGAGAGTGTTAGTAAAGCGTCTGGAATGTTGCACCCGAGTACCAGGGTACGAAAACTGAGACATATTTGAACATGTCTCCTGATCACACGGTTGATCATACTCTAGGTTCCACATGCATGTTTTAGCTGAAGGAAGAATACCTTAAACCTGGGTAGTTGAAACCCGTGGAATGGGTACCATGCAATATGACTTCAAAGGGTCTTCATTTGCTCACCGAACCTCTCCAATCCTATCACTGCTGCGTTTATGCCCCTGTACACACGCTTGATTCTCTTTTGGAGACATAGCAATCCATAGGTTTTAAGATACTTACTAGTCAGGTACATTCTTAGGCGTTTAATATGGGGTGTTGAGTCCATTTCGTTGAGCAAGGAGTAGCTCTTGTCTATTCCATATTTGGCTTAAGGAAGTTTATCTGTGCTCATTTTAATCTCTGGTTTTATGCAGCACCCCAACTCACCTTTCCCCTTAAGCAAGCATAAGTTGGTTTTCTAAATTTGAGACCCTGTTCTGTTTTGGAATTCAGTTCCTGTGTAGCCAAGTTTACATTCCGTGTATTAGTGATATCTTATGATGTTTCTTTTTCTGTGTGACTTATTTCAGTTAGAATCATCGTACCTGAATCCACTCATTATGCTGCTACGGGCCTGATGACATAGATTTCATTGCTGAGTGATACTGCATTGAACGTAAGTACCACAAGTTCTTTATCCATTTTTCACTTTCTGTGATATTGAACTTGTACGGTAAACGAGGTTCTTGTAAACAGAGGCGTCCCAAACTTTGGGGTGGCTGTGTCTTTTTGATTTTAATTTCCCTAAGCTATAGGACCATAAGTGGAAGTGCCCTAGGCTCTGTTGCTTTGTTTTTTAGATGTTTCAGGAAACACCATACACTTCTCCCGAGTGTCTGTTAGCAATTTACATCCCGCCCATCAGCATAACAAGGCTCCCAGTTCTCCATGGCCTGTCCTGCCTTTCTGGATTTTACACTTTTTTCAGATGGCCCTTTTGACCGGGGGAAGTCAGACTTCATTGTAGTGCAGATTTCCTTTGCAAGGTTGCTTGGTTGGACAAAAAGGGCGTATGCGTTTTTTTCTGAATATATTCAGGAAGAAACGCATACGCCCTTTTTGGCCAAGTGCATCATTGTGGACGTTCTGCCTCTTTTCCTATGCTTTCAATGCAATTCCAGTCTACCTCCTGAAATCGGTTTCCTGCAATTCTGCCCCGCTTTCAATTCCTCTTCGCAGCCTTACTTCAGTATATTTTTGGACGATAGCTGTCATTTATAACTCTGCAGGTTTGTGAATTACAGTGCCCCTGAGCTCCTTTCTTCAACTCGCTTTCTTTTGAGCTGGCCGCAACACCGCAGGATGGCTTCAGGCCCTAATCTGGTTCCGGCACGGCACACTGAGCCTTTGGTTATTTCCTCTTCCTGGTGGGAAATGAGAGTTAAATGTGCCCGTCCAGACACCTCCAGCTAGTCTCTCATTGGTTCTCCCTATTCCTGTTCATCTTCCGCAGAAATTGCAAACTGGGCCAAACAGGAGGTTAAAGGGACTGACTCTCCAAGTCGGGAGAGTGTTAGTAAAGCGTCTGGAATGTTGCACCCGAGTACCAGGGGAGGAAAACTGAGACATATTTGAACACGTCTCCCGTTCACACGGTTGATCATACTCTGGGTTCCACATGCATGTTTTAGCTGAAGGAAGAATACCTTAAACCTGGAGAGTTGAGACCCTTGGAATAGGTACCATGCAATATGACTTCAAAGGGTCTTCATTTGCTCACCGAACCTCTCCAATGCTATCACTGCTGCGTTTATGTCCCTGTACATATGCTTGATTCTCTTTCGGAGACATAGCAATCCATAGGTTTTAAGATACTTACTAGTCAGGTACATTCTTAGGCGTTTAATATGCGGTGTTGAGTCCATTTCGTTGAGCAAGGAGTAGCTCTTGTCTATTCCATATTTGGCTTAAGGAACTTTATCTGTGCTCATTTTAATCTCTGGTTTTATGCAGCACCCCAACTCACCTTTCCCCTTAAGCAAGCATAAGTTGGTTTTCTACATTTGAGACCCTGTTCTGTTTTGGAATTCTGTTCCTGTGTATCCAAGTTTACATTCCGTGTATTAGTGATATCTTATGATGTTTCTTTTTCTGTGTGACTTATTTCAGTTAGAATCATCGTACCTGAATCCACTCATTATGCTGCTACGGGCCTGATGACATAGATTTCATTGCTGAGTGATACTGCATTGTACGTAAGTACCACAAGTTCTTTATCCATTTTTCACTTTCTGCGATGTTGAACTTGTACTGTAAATGAGGTTCTTGTAAACAGAGGCGTCCCAAACTTTGGGGTGGCTGTGTCTTTTTGATTTTAATTTCCCTAAGCTATAGGACCATAAGTGGAAGTGCCCTAGGCTCTGTTGCTTTGTTTTTTAGATATTTCAGGAAACACCATACACTTCTCCCGAGTGTCTGTTGGCAATTTACATCCCGCCCATCAGCATAACAAGGCTCCCAGTTCTCCATGGCCTGTCCTGCCTTTCTGGATTTTACACTTTTTTCAGATGGCCCTTTTGACTGGGGGGAAGTGAGACTTCATTGTAGTGCAGATTTCCTTTGCAAGCTTGCTTGGTTGGCCAAAAAGGGCGTATGCGTTTTTTCCTGAATATATTCAGGAAAAAACGCATACGCACTCTTTGGCCAAGTGCATCATTGTGGACGTTCTGCCTCTTTTCCTATGCTTTCAATGCAATTCCAGTCTACCTCCTGAAATCGGTTTCCTGCAATTCTGCCCCGCTTTCAAGTCCTCTTGGCAGCCTTACTTCAGTATATTTTTGGACGATAGCTGTCATTTATAACTCTGCAGGTTTGTGAATTACAGTGCCCCTGAGCTCCTTTCTTCAACTCGCTTTCTTGTGAGCTGGCCGCAACACCGCAGGATGGTTTCAGGCCCTAATCTTGTTCCGGCACGGCACGCTGAGCCTTTGGTTAATTCCTCTTCCTGGTGGGAAATGAGAGTTAAATGTGCCCGTCCAGACACCTCCAGCTAGTCTCTCATTGGTTCTCCCTATTCCTGTTCATCTTCCGCAGAAATTGCAAACTGGGCCAAACAGGAGGTTAAAGGGACTGACTCTCCAAGTCGGGAGAGTGTTAGTAAAGCGTCTGGAATGTTGCACCCGAGTACCAGGGTACGAAAACTGAGACATATTTGAACACGTCTCCTGATAACACGGTTGATCATACTCTAGGTTCCACATGCATGTTTTAGCTGAAGGAAGAATACCTTAAACCTGGGTAGTTGAAACCCGTGGAATGGGTACCATGCAATATGACTTCAAAGGGTCTTCATTTGCTCACCGAACCTCTCCAATCCTATCACTGCTGCGTTTATGCCCCTGTACACACGCTTGATTCTCTTTTGGAGACATAGCAATCCATAGGTTTTAAGATACTTACTAGTCAGGTACATTCTTAGGCGTTTAATATGGGGTGTTGAGTCCATTTCGTTGAGCAAGGAGTAGCTCTTGTCTATTCCATATTTGGCTTAAGGAACTTTATCTGTGCTCATTTCAATCTTTGGTTTTATGCAGCACCCCAACTCACCTTTCCCCTTAAGCAAGCATAAGTTGGTTTTCTACATTTGAGACACTGTTCTGTTTTGGAATTCAGTTCCTGTGTAGCCAAGTTTACATTCCGTATATTACTGATAACTTATGATGTTTCTATTTCTGTGTGACTTATTTCAGTTAGAATCATAATACCTGAATCAACTCATTGTGCTGCTAAGGGCCTGATGACATAGATTTCATTGCTGAGTGATATTGCTTTGTAAGTAAATACCACAACTTCTTTATCCATTTTTCACTTTCTGCGATGTTGAACTTGAACTGTAAACGAGGTTCTTGTAAACAGAGGCGTCCCAAACTTTGGGGTGGCTGTGTCTTTTTGATTTTAATTTCCCTAAGCTATAGGACCATAAGTGGAAGTGCCCTAGGCTCTGTTGCTTTGTTTTTTAGATGTTTCAGGAAACACCATACACTTCTCCCGAGTGTCTGTTGGCAATTTACATCCCGCCCATCAGCATAACAAGGCTCCCAGTTCTCCATGGCCTGTCCTGCCTTTCTGGATTTTACACTTTTTTCAGATGGCCCTTTTGACCGGGGGGAAGTCAGACTTCATTGTAGTGCAGATTTCCTTTGCAAGTTTGCTTGGTTGGACAAAAAGGGCGTATGCGTTTTTTCCTGAATATATTCAGGAAGAAACGCATACGCCCTTTTTGGCCAAGTGCATCACTGTGGACGTTCTGCCTCTTTTCCTATGCTTTCAATGCAATTCCAGTCTACCTCCTGAATTCGGTTTCCTGCAATTCTGCCCCGCTTTCAAGTCCTCTTGGCAGCCTTACTTCAGTATATTTTTGGACGATAGCTGTCATTTATAACTCTGCAGGTTTGTGAATTACAGTGCCCCTGAGCTCCTTTCTTCAACTCGCTTTCTTTTGAGCTGGCCGCAACACCGCAGGATGGCTTCAGGCCCTAATCTGGTTCTGGCACGGCACGCTGAGCCTTTGGTTATTTCCTCTTCCTGGTGGGAAATGAGAGTTAAATTTGCCCGTCCAGACACCTCCAGCTAGTCTCTCATTGGTTCTCCCTATTCCTCTTCATCTTCCGCAGAAATTGCAAACTGGGCCAAACAGGAGGTTAAAGGGACTGACTCTCCAAGTGGGGAGAGTGTTAGTAAAGCGTCTGGAATGTTGCACCCGAGTACCAGGGTACGATAACTGAGACATATTTGAAGACGTCTCCTGATCACACGGTTGATCATACTCTAGGTGCCACATGCATGTTTTAGCTGAAGGAAGAATACCTTAAACCAGGGTAGTTGAAACCCGTGGAGTGGGTACCATGCAATATGACTTCAAAGGGTCTTCATTTGCTCACCGAACCTCTCCAATCCTATCACTGCTGCGTTTATGCCCCTGTACACACGCTTGATTCTCTTTCGGAGACATAGCAATCCATAGCTTTTAAGATACTTACTAGTCAGGTACATTCTTAGGCGTTTAATATGGGGTTTTGAGTCCATTTCGTTGAGCAAGGAGTAGCTCTTGTCTATTCCATATTTGGCTTAAGGAACTTTATCTGTGCTCATTTTAATCTCTGGTTTTATGCAGCACCCCAACTCACCTTTCCCCTTAAGCAAGCATAAGTTGGTTTTCTACATTTGAGACCCTGTTCTGTTTTGGAATTCTGTTCCTGTGTATCCAAGTTTACATTCCGTGTATTAGTGATATCTTATGATGTTTCTTTTTCTGTGTGACTTATTTCAGTTAGAATCATCGTACCTGAATCCACTCATTATGCTGCTACGGGCCTGATGACATAGATTTCATTGCTGAGTGATACTGCATTGTACGTAAGTACCACAAGTTCTTTATCCATTTTTCACTTTCTGCGATGTTGAACTTGTACTGTAAATGAGGTTCTTGTAAACAGAGGCGTCCCAAACTTTGGGGTGGCTGTGTCTTTTTGATTTTAATTTCCCTAAGCTATAGGACCATAAGTGGAAGTGCCCTAGGCTCTGTTGCTTTGTTTTTTAGATATTTCAGGAAACACCATACACTTCTCCCGAGTGTCTGTTGGCAATTTACATCCCGCCCATCAGCATAACAAGGCTCCCAGTTCTCCATGGCCTGTCCTGCCTTTCTGGATTTTACACTTTTTTCAGATGGCCCTTTTGACTGGGGGGAAGTGAGACTTCATTGTAGTGCAGATTTCCTTTGCAAGCTTGCTTGGTTGGCCAAAAAGGGCGTATGCGTTTTTTCCTGAATATATTCAGGAAAAAACGCATACGCACTCTTTGGCCAAGTGCATCATTGTGGACGTTCTGCCTCTTTTCCTATGCTTTCAATGCAATTCCAGTCTACCTCCTGAAATCGGTTTCCTGCAATTCTGCCCCGCTTTCAAGTCCTCTTGGCAGCCTTACTTCAGTATATTTTTGGACGATAGCTGTCATTTATAACTCTGCAGGTTTGTGAATTACAGTGCCCCTGAGCTCCTTTCTTCAACTCGCTTTCTTGTGAGCTGGCCGCAACACCGCAGGATGGTTTCAGGCCCTAATCTTGTTCCGGCACGGCACGCTGAGCCTTTGGTTAATTCCTCTTCCTGGTGGGAAATGAGAGTTAAATTTGCCCGTCCAGACACCTCCAGCTAGTCTCTCATTGGTTCTCCCTATTCCTGTTCATCTTCCGCAGAAATTGCAAACTGGGCCAAACAGGAGGTTAAAGGGACTGACTCTCCAAGTCGGGAGAGTGTTAGTAAAGCGTCTGGAATGTTGCACCCGAGTACCAGGGTACGAAAACTGAGACATATTTGAACACGTCTCCTGATAACACGGTTGATCATACTCTAGGTTCCACATGCATGTTTTAGCTGAAGGAAGAATACCTTAAACCTGGGTAGTTGAAACCCGTGGAATGGGTACCATGCAATATGACTTCAAAGGGTCTTCATTTGCTCACCGAACCTCTCCAATCCTATCACTGCTGCGTTTATGCCCCTGTACACACGCTTGATTTTCTTATGGAGACATAGCAATCCATAGGTTTTAAGATACTTACTAGTCAGGTACATTCTTAGGCGTTTAATATGGGGTGTTGAGTCCATTTCGTTGAGCAAGGAGTAGCTCTTGTCTATTCCATATTTGGCTTAAGGAACTTTATCTGTGCTCATTTCAATCTCTGGTTTTATGCAGCACCCCAACTCACCTTTCCCCTTAAGCAAGCATAAGTTGGTTTTCTACATTTGAGACCCTGTTCTGTTTTGGAATTCAGTTCCTGTGTAGCCAAGTTTACATTCCGTGTATTAGTGATATCTTATGATGTTTCTTTTTCTGTGTGACTTATTTCATTTAGAATCATCGTACCTGAATCCACTCATTATGCTGCTACGGGCCTGATGACATAGATTTCATTGCTGAGTGATACTGAATTGTACGTAAGTAGCACAAGTTCTTTATCCATTTTTCACTTTCTGTGATATTGAACTTGTACGGTAAACGAGGTTCTTGTAAACAGAGGCGTCCCAAATTTTGGGGTGGCTGTGTCTATTTGATTTAAATTTCCCTAAGCTATAGGACCATAAGTGGAAGTGCCCTAGGCTCTGTTGCTTTGTTTCTTAGATGTTTCAGGAAACACCATACACTTCTCCCGAGTGTCTGTTGGCAATTTACATCCCGCCCATCAGCATAACAAGGCTCCCAGTTCTCCATGGCCTGTCCCGCCTTTCTGGATTTTACACTTTTTTCAGATGGCCCTTTTGACCGGGGGGAAGTCAGACTTCATTGTAGTGCAGATTTCATTTGCAAGTTTGCTTGGTTGGACAAAAAGGGCGTATGCGTTTTTTCCTGAATATATTCAGGAAGAAACGCATACGCCCTTTTTGGCCAAGTGCATCATTGTGGACGTTCTGCCTCTTTTCCTATGCTTTCAATGCAATTCCAATCTACCTCCTGAATTCGGTTTCCTGCAATTCTGCCCCGCTTTCAAGTCCTCTTGGCAGCCTTACTTCAGTATATTTTTGGACGATAGCTGTCATTTATAACTCTGCAGGTTTGTGCATTACAGTGCCCCTGAGCTCCTTTCTTCAACTCGCTTTCTTTTGAGCTGGCCGCAACACCGCAGGATGGCTTCAGGCCCTAATCTGGTTCCGGCACGGCATGCTGAGCCTTTGGTTATTTCCTCTTCCTGGTGGGAAATGAGAGTTAAATTTGCCCGTCCAGACACCTCCAGCTAGTCTCTCATTGGTTCTCCCTATTCCTGTTCATCTTCCGAAGAAATTGCAAACTGGGCCAAACAGGAGGTTAAAGGGACTGACTCTCCAAGTCGGGAGAGTGTTAGTAAAGCGTCTGGAATGTTGCACCCGAGTACCAGGGGAGGAAAACTGAGACATATTTGAACACGTCTCCTGTTCACACGGTTGATCATACTCTGGGTTCCACATGCATGTTTTAGCTGAAGGAAGAATACCTTAAACCTGGAGAGTTGAGACCCTTGGAATGGGTACCATGCAATATGACTTCAAAGGGTCTTCATTTGCTCACCGAACCTCTCCAATGTTATCACTGCTGCGTTTATGCCCCTGTACATATGCTTGATTCTCTTTCGGAGACATAGCAATCCATAGGTTTTAAGATACTTACTAGTCAGGTACATTCTTAGGCGTTTAATATGCGGTGTTGAGTCCATTTCGTTGAGCAAGGAGTAGCTCTTGTCTATTCCATATTTGGCTTAAGGAACTTTATGTGTGCTCATTTCAATCTCTGGTTTTATACAGCACCCCAATTCACCTTTCCCCTTAAGCAAGCATAAGTTGGTTTTCTACATTTGAGACCCTGTTCTGTTTTGGAATTCTGTTCCTGTGTATCCAAGTTTACATTCCGTGTATTAGTGATATCTTATGATGTTTCTTTTTCTGTGTGACTTATTTCAGTTAGAATCATCGTACCTGAATCCACTCATTATGCTGCTACGGGCCTGATGACATAGATTTCATTGCTGAGTGATACTGCATTGAACGTAAGTACCACAAGTTCTTTATCCATTTTTCACTTTCTGTGATATTGAACTTGTACGGTAAACTAGGTTCTTGTAAACAGAGGCGTCCCAAACTTTGGGGTGGCTGTGTCTTTTTGATTTTAATTTCCCTAAGCTATAGGACCATAAGTGGAAGTGCCCTAGGCTCTGTTGCTTTGTTTTTTAGATGTTTCAGGAAACACCATACACTTCTCCCGAGTGTCTGTTGGCAATTTACATCCCGCCCATCAGCATAACAAGGCTCCCAGTTCTCCATGGCCTGTCCTGCCTTTCTGGATTTTACACTTTTTTCAGATGGCCCTTTTGACCGGGGGAAGTCAGACTTCATTGTAGTGCAGATTTCCTTTGCAAGTTTGCTTGGTTGGACAAAAAGGGCGTATGCGTTTTTTCCTGAATATATTCAGGAAGAAACGCATACGCCCTTTTTGGCCAAGTGCATCATTGTGGACGTTCTGCCTCTTTTCCTATGCTTTCAATGCAATTCCAGTCTACCTCCTGAAATCGGTTTCCTGCAATTCTGCCCCGCTTTCAAGTCCTCTTGGCAGCCTTACTTCAGTATATTTTTGGACGATAGCTGTCATTTATAACTCTGCAGGTTTGTGAATTACAGTGCCCCTGAGCTCCTTTCTTCAACTCGCTTTCTTTTGAGCTGGCCGCAACACCGCAGGATGGCTTCAGGCCCTAATCTGGTTCCGGCACGGCACGCTGAGCCTTTGGTTATTTCCTCTTCCTGGTGGGAAATGAGAGTTAAATTTGCCCGTCCAGACACCTCCAGCTAGTCTCTCACTGGTTCTCCCTATTCCTGTTCATCTTCCGCAGAAATTGCAAACTGGGACAAACAGGAGGTTAAAGGGACTGACTCTCCAAGTCGGGAGAGTGTTAGTAAAGCGTCTGGAATGTTGCACCCGAGTACCAGGGGAGGAAATCTGAGACATATTTGAACACGTCTCCCGTTCACACGGTTGATCATACTCTGGGTTCCACATGCATGTTTTAGCTGAAGGAAGAATACCTTAAACCTGGAGAGTTGAGACCCGTGGAATGGGTACCATGCAATATGACTTCAAAGGTTCTTCATTTGCTCACCGAACCTCTCTAATTCTATCACTGCTGCGTTTATGCCCCTGTACACACGCTTGATTTTCTTATGGAGACATAGCAATCCATAGGTTTTAAGATACTTACTAGTCAGGTACATTCTTAGGCGTTTAATATGGGGTGTTGAGTCCATTTCGTTGAGCAAGGAGTAGCTCTTGTCTATTCCATATTTGGCTTAAGGAACTTTATCTGTGCTCATTTAAATCTCTGGTTTTATGCAGCACCCCAACTCACCTTTCCCCTTAAGCAAGCATAAGTTGGTTTTCTACATTTGAGACCCTGTTCTGTTTTGGAATTCAGTTCCTGTGTAGCCAAGTTTACATTCCGTGTATTAGTGATATCTTATGATGTTTCTTTTTCTGTGTGACTTATTTCATTTAGAATCATCGTACCTGAATCCACTCATTATGCTGCTACGGGCCTGATGACATAGATTTCATTGCTGAGTGATACTGAATTGTACGTAAGTAGCACAAGTTCTTTATCCATTTTTCACTTTCTGTGATATTGAACTTGTACGGTAAACGAGGTTCTTGTAAACAGAGGCGTCCCAAATTTTGGGGTGGCTGTGTCTTTTTGATTTTAATTTCCCTAAGCTATAGGACCATAAGTGGAAGTGCCCTAGGCTCTGTTGCTTTGTTTCTTAGATGTTTCAGGAAACACCATACACTTCTCCCCAGTGTCTGTTGGCAATTTACATCCCGCCCATCAGCATAACAAGGCTCCCAGTTCTCCATGGCCTGTCCCGCCTTTCTGGATTTTACACTTTTTTCAGATGGCCCTTTTGACCGGGGGGAAGTCAGACTTCATTGTAGTGCAGATTTCCTTTGCAAGTTTGCTTGGTTGGACAAAAAGGGCGTATGCGTTTTTTCCTGAATATATTCAGGAAGAAACGCATACGCCCTTTTTGGCCAAGTGCATCATTGTGGACGTTCTGCCTCTTTTCCTATGCTTTCAATGCAATTCCAATCTACCTCCTGAATTCGGTTTCCTGCAATTCTGCCCCGCTTTCAAGTCCTCTTGGCAGCCTTACTTCAGTATATTTTTGGACGATAGCTGTCATTTATAACTCTGCAGGTTTGTGCATTACAGTGCCCCTGAGCTCCTTTCTTCAACTCGCTTTCTTTTGAGCTGGCCGCAACACCGCAGGATGGCTTCAGGCCCTAATCTGGTTCCGGCACGGCACGCTGAGCCTTTGGTTATTTCCTCTTCCTGGTGGGAAATGAGAGTTAAATTTGCCCGTCCAGACACCTCCAGCTAGTCTCTCATTGGTTCTCCCTATTCCTGTTCATCTTCCGAAGAAATTGCAAACTGGGCCAAACAGGAGGTTAAAGGGACTGACTCTCCAAGTCGGGAGAGTGTTAGTAAAGCGTCTGGAATGTTGCACCCGAGTACCAGGGGAGGAAAACTGAGACATATTTGAACACGTCTCCTGTTCACACGGTTGATCATACTCTAGGTTCCACATGCATGTTTTAGCTGAAGGAAGAATACCTTAAACCTGGAGAGTTGAGACCCTTGGAATGGGTACCATGCAATATGACTTCAAAGGGTCTTCATTTGCTCACCGAACCTCTCCAATGCTATCACTGCTGCGTTTATGCCCCTGTACATATGCTTGATTCTCTTTCGGAGACATAGCAATCCATAGGTTTTAAGATACTTACTAGTCAGGTACATTCTTAGGCGTTTAATATGCGGTGTTGAGTCCATTTCGTTGAGCAAGGAGTAGCTCTTGTCTATTCCATATTTGGCTTAAGGAACTTTATGTGTGCTCATTTCAATCTCTGGTTTTATACAGCACCCCAACTCACCTTTCCCCTTAAGCAAGCATAAGTTGGTTTTCTACATTTGAGACCCTGTTCTGTTTTGGAATTCTGTTCCTGTGTATCCAAGTTTACATTCCGTGTATTAGTGATATCTTATGATGTTTCTTTTTCTGTGTGACTTATTTCAGTTAGAATCATCGTACCTGAATCCACTCATTATGCTGCTACGGGCCTGATGACATAGATTTCATTGCTGAGTGATACTGCATTGAACGTAAGTACCACAACTTCTTTATCCATTTGTCACTTTCTGCGATGTTGAACTTGTACTGTAAACGAGGTTCTTGTAAACAGAGGCGTCCCAAACTTTGGGGTGGCTGTGTCTTTTTGATTTTAATTTCCCTAAGCTATAGGACCATACGTGGAAGTGCCCTAGGCTCTGTTGCTTTGTTTTTTAGATGTTTCAGGAAACACCATACACTTCTCCCGAGTGTCTGTTGGCAATTTACATCCCGCCCATCAGCATAACAAGGCTCCCAGTTCTCCATGACCTGTCCTGCCTTTCTGGATTTTACACTTTTTTCAGATGGCCCTTTTGACCGGGTGGAAGTGAGACTTCATTGTAGTGCAGATTTCCTTTGCAAGCTTGCTTGGTTGGCCAAAAAGGGCGTATGCGTTTTTTCCTGAATATATTCAGGAAAAAACGCATACGCCCTTTTTGGCCAAGTGCATCATTGTGGACGTTCTGCCTCTTTTCCTATGCTTTCAATGCAATTCCAGTCTACCTCCTGAAATCGGTTTCCTGCAATTCTGCCCCGCTTTCAAGTCCTCTTGGCAACCTTACTTCAGTATATTTTTGAACGATAGCTGTCACTTATAACTCTGCAGGTTTGTGAATTACAGTGCCCCTGAGCTCCTTTCCTCAACTCGCTTTCTTGTGACCTGGCCGCAACACCGTAGTATGGCTTCAGGCCCTAATCTGGTTCCGGCACGGCACGCTGAGCCTTTGGTTATTTCCTCTTCCTGGTGGGAAATGAGAGTTAAATTTGCCCGTCCAGACACCTCCAGCTAGTCTCTCATTGGTTCTCCCTATTCCTGTTCATCTTCCGCAGAAATTGCAAACTGGGCCAAACAGGAGGTTAAAGGTGCTGACTCTCCAAGTGGGGAGAGTGTTAGTAAAGCGTCTGGAATGTTGCACCCGAGTACCAGGGGAGGAAAACTGAGACATATTTGAACACATCTCCCGTTCACACGGTTGATCATACTCTGGGTTCCACATGCATGTTTTAGTTGAAGGAAGAATACCTTAAACCTGGAGAGTTGAGACCCGTGGAATGGGTACCATGCAATATGACTTCAAAGGGTCTTCATTTGCTCACCGAACCTCTCCAATCCTATTACTGCTGCGTTTATGCCCCTGTACAGACGCTTGATTCTCTTTTGGAGACATAGCAATCCATAGGTTTTAAGATACTTACTAGTCAGGTACATTCGTAGGCGTTTAATATGGGGTGTTGAGTCCATTTCGTTGAGCAAGGAGTAGCTCTTGTGTATTCCATATTTGGCTTAAGGAACTTTATCTGTGCTCATTTCAATCTCTGGTTTTATGCAGCACCCCAACTCACCTTTCCCCTTAAGCAAGCATAAGTTGGTTTTCTAAATTTGAGACCCTGTTCTGTTCTGTAATTCAGTTCCTGTGTAGCCAAGTTTACATTCCGTGTATTACTGATATCTTATGATGTTTCTTTTTCTCTGTGACTTATTTCAGTTAGAATCATCATACCTGAATCCACTCATTGTGCTGCTAACGGCCTGATGACATAGATTTCATTGCTGAGTGATATTGCTTTGTAAGTAAATACCAGAAGTTCTTTATCCATTTTTCACTTTCTGTGATATTGAACTTGTACGGTAAACGAGGTTCTTGTAAACAGAGGCGTCCCAAACTTTGGGGTGGCTGTGTCTTTTTGATTTTAATTTCCCTAAGCTATAGGACCATAAGTGGAAGTGCCCTAGGCTCTGTTGCTTTGTTTTTTAGATGTTTCAGGAAACACCATACACTTCTCCCGGGTGTCTGTTGGAATTTACATCCCGCCCATCAGCATAACAAGGCTCCCAGTTCTCCATGGCCTGTCCTGCCTTTCTGGATTTTACACTTTTTGCAGATGGCCCGTTTGACCGGGGGGAAGTGAGAGTTCATTGTAGTGCAGATTTCCTTTGCAAGTTTGCTTGGTTGGCCAAAAAGGGCGTATGCGTTTTTTCCTGAATATATTCAGGAAAAAACGCATACGCCCTTTTTGGCCAAGTGCATCATTGTGGACGTTCTGCCTCTTTTCCTATGCTTTCAATGCAATTCCAGTCTACCTCCTGAAATCGGTTTCCTACAATTCTGCCCCGATTTCAAGTCCTCTTGGCAGCCTTACTTCAGTATATTTTTGGACGATAGCTGTCATTTATAACTCTGCAGGTTTGTGAATTACAGTGCCCCTGAGCTCCTTTCTTCAACTCGCTTTCTTTTGAGCTGGCCGCAACACCGCAGGATGGCTTCAGGCCCTAATCTGGTTCCGGCACGGCATGCTGAGCCTTTGGTTAATTCCTCTTCCTGGTGGGAAATGAGAGTTAAATTTGCCCGTCCAGACACCTCCAGCTGGTCTCTCATTGGTTCTCGCTGTTCCTGTTCATCTTCCGCAGAAATTGCAAACTGGGCCAAACAGGAGGTTAAAGGGACTGACTCTCCAAGTCGGGAGAGTGTTAGTAAAGCGTCTGGAATGTTGCACCTGAGTACCAGGGTACGAAAATTGAGACATATTTGAACACGTCTCCCGATCACATGGTTGATCATACTCTAGGTTCCACATGCATGTTTTAGCTGAAGGAAGAATACCTTAAACCTGGGTAGTTGAAACCCGTGGAATGGGTACCATGCAATATGTCTTCAAAGGGTCTTCATTTGCTCACCGAACCTCTCCAATCCTATCACTGCTGCGTTTATGCCCCTGTACACATGCTTGATTCTCTTTCGGAGACATAGCAATCCATAGGTTTTAAGATACTTACTAGTCAGGTACATTCTTAGGCGTTTAATATGCGGTGTTGAGTCCATTTTGTTGAGCAAGGAGTAGCTCTTGTCTATTCCATATTTGGCTTAAGGAAGTTTATCTGTGCTCATTTTAATCTCTGGTTTTATGCAGCACCCCAACTCACCTTTACCCTTAAGCAAGCATAAGTTGGTTTTCTAAATTTGAGACCCTGTTCTGTTCTGTAATTCAGTTCCTGTGTAGCCAAGTTTACATTACGTGTATTAGTGATATCTTATGATGTTTCTTTTTCTGTGTGACTTATTTCAGTTAGAATCATCGTACCTGAATCCACTCATTATGCTGCTACGGGCCTGATGACATAGATTTCATTGCTGAGTGATACTGCATTGTACGTAAGTACCACAAGTTCTTTATCCATTTTTCACTTTCTGTGATATTGAACTTGTACGGTAAACGAGGTTCTTGTAAACAGAGGCGTCCCAAACTTTGGGGTGGCTGTGTCTTTTTGATTTTAATTTCCCTAAGCTATAGGACCATAAGTGGAAGTGCCCTAGGCTCTGTTGCTTTGTTTTTTAGATGTTTCAGGAAACACCATACACTTCTCCCGGGTGTCTGTTGGAATTTACATCCCGCCCATCAGCATAACAAGGCTCCCAGTTCTCCATGGCCTGTCCTGCCTTTCTGGATTTTACACTTTTTGCAGATGGCCCGTTTGACCGGGGGGAAGTGAGAGTTCATTGTAGTGCAGATTTCCTTTGCAAGTTTGCTTGGTTGGCCAAAAAGGGCGTATGCGTTTTTTCCTGAATATATTCAGGAAAAAACGCATACGCCCTTTTTGGCCAAGTGCATCATTGTGGACGTTCTGCCTCTTTTCCTATGCTTTCAATGCAATTCCAGTCTACCTCCTGAAATCGGTTTCCTACAATTCTGCCCCGATTTCAAGTCCTCTTGGCAGCCTTACTTCAGTATATTTTTGGACGATAGCTGTCATTTATAACTCTGCAGGTTTGTGAATTACAGTGCCCCTGAGCTCCTTTCTTCAACTCGCTTTCTTTTGAGCTGGCCGCAACACCGCAGGATGGCTTCAGGCCCTAATCTGGTTCCGGCACGGCATGCTGAGCCTTTGGTTAATTCCTCTTCCTGGTGGGAAATGAGAGTTAAATTTGCCCGTCCAGACACCTCCAGCTGGTCTCTCATTGGTTCTCGCTGTTCCTGTTCATCTTCCGCAGAAATTGCAAACTGGGCCAAACAGGAGGTTAAAGGGACTGACTCTCCAAGTCGGGAGAGTGTTAGTAAAGCGTCTGGAATGTTGCACCTGAGTACCAGGGTACGAAAATTGAGACATATTTGAACACGTCTCCCGATCACATGGTTGATCATACTCTAGGTTCCACATGCATGTTTTAGCTGAAGGAAGAATACCTTAAACCTGGGTAGTTGAAACCCGTGGAATGGGTACCATGCAATATGTCTTCAAAGGGTCTTCATTTGCTCACCGAACCTCTCCAATCCTATCACTGCTGCGTTTATGCCCCTGTACACATGCTTGATTCTCTTTCGGAGACATAGCAATCCATAGGTTTTAAGATACTTACTAGTCAGGTACATTCTTAGGCGTTTAATATGCGGTGTTGAGTCCATTTTGTTGAGCAAGGAGTAGCTCTTGTCTATTCCATATTTGGCTTAAGGAAGTTTATCTGTGCTCATTTTAATCTCTGGTTTTATGCAGCACCCCAACTCACCTTTACCCTTAAGCAAGCATAAGTTGGTTTTCTAAATTTGAGACCCTGTTCTGTTCTGTAATTCAGTTCCTGTGTAGCCAAGTTTACATTACGTGTATTAGTGATATCTTATGATGTTTCTTTTTCTGTGTGACTTATTTCAGTTAGAATCATCGTACCTGAATCCACTCATTATGCTGCTACGGGCCTGATGACATAGATTTCATTGCTGAGTGATACTGCATTGTACGTAAGTACCACAAGTTCTTTATCCATTTTTCACTTTCTGTGATATTGAACTTGTACGGTAAACGAGGTTCTTGTAAACAGAGGCGTCCCAAACTTTGGGGTGGCTGTGTCTTTTTGATTTTAATTTCCCTAAGCTATGGGAACATACGTGGAAGTGCCCTAGGCTCTGTTGCTTTGTTTTTTAGATGTTTCAGGAAACACCATACACTTCTCCCGAGTGTCTGTTGGCAATTTACATCCCGCCCATCAGCATAACAAGGCTCCCAGTTCTCCATGGCCTGTCCTGCCTTTCTGGATTTTACAATTTTTGCAGATGGTCCTTTTGAACGGGGGGAAGTGAGACTTCATTGTAGTGCAGATTTCCTTTGCAAGTTTGCTTGGTTGGCCAAAAAGGGCGTATGCGTTTTTTCCTGAATATATTCAGGAAAAAATGCATACGCCCTTTTTGGCCAAGTGCATCATTGTGGACGTTCTGCCTCTTTTCCTATGCTTTCAATGCAATTCCAGTCTACCTCCTGAAATCGGTTTCCTACAATTCTGCCCCGATTTCAAGTCCTCTTGGCAGCCTTACTTCAGTATATTTTTGGACGATAGCTGTCATTTATAACTCTGCAGGTTTGTGAATTACAGTGCCCCTGAGCTCCTTTCTTCAACTCGCTTTCTTTTGAGCTGGCCGCAACACCGCAGGATGGCTTCAGGCCCTAATCTGGTTCCGGCACGGCACGCTGAGCCTTTGGTTAATTCCTCTTCCTGATGGGAAATGAGAGTTAAATTTGCCAGTCCAGACCTCTGCAGCTAGTCTCTCATTGGTTCTCGCTATTCCTGTTCATCTTCCGCAGAAATTGCAAACTGGGCCAAACAGGAGGTTAAAGGGACTGACTCTCCAAGTCGGGAGAGTGTTAGTAAAGCGTCTGGAATGTTGCACCCGAGTACCAGGGTACGAAAACTGAGACATATTTGAACACGTCTCCCGATCACATGGTTGATCATACTCTAGGCTCAACATGCATGCTTTAGCTAAAGGAAGAATACCTTAAACCTGGGTAGTTGAAACCCGTGGAATGGGTACCATGCAATATGTCTTCAAAGGGTCTTCATTTGCTCACCGAACCTCTCCAATCCTATCACTGCTGCGTTTATGCCCCTGTACACATGCTTGATTCTCTTTCGGAGACATAGCAATCCATAGGTTTTAAGATACTTACTAGTCAGGTACATTCTTAGGCGTTTAATATGTGGTGTTGAGTCCATTTCGTTGAGCAAGGAGTAGCTCTTGTCTATTCCATATTTGGCTTAAGGAAGTTTATCTGTGCTCATTTTAATCTCTGGTTTTATGCAGCACCCCAACTCACCTTTCCCCTTAAGCAAGCATAAGTTGGTTTTCTAAATTTGAGACCCTGTTCTGTTCTGTAATTCAGTTCCTGTGTAGCCAAGTTTACATTCCGTGTATTACTGATATCTTATGATGTTTCTTTTTCTGTGTGACTTATTTCAGTTAGAATCATCGTACCTGAATCCACTCATTATGCTGCTAAGGGCCTGATGACATAGATTTCATTGTTGAGTGATACTGCATTGTACGTAAGTACCACAATTTCTTTATCCATTTTTCACTTTCTGTGATATTGAACTTGTACCGTATACGAGGTTCTTGTAAACAGAGGTGTCCCAAACTTTGGGGTGGCTGTGTCCTTTTGATTTTAATTTCCCTAAGCTATAGGACCATAAGTGGAAGTGCCCTAGGCTCTATTGCTTTGTTTTTTAGATGTTTCAGGAAACACCATACACTTCTCCCGAGTGTCTGTTGGCAATTTACATCCCGCCCATCAGCATAACAAGGCTCCCAGTTCTCCATGGCCTGTCCTGCCTTTCTGGATTTTACACTTTTTTCAGATGGCCCTTTTGACCGGGGGGAAGTGAGACTTCATTGTAGTGCAGATTTCCTTTGCAAGCTTGCTTGGTTGGCCAAAAAGGGCGTATGCGTTTTTTCCTGAATATATTCAGGAAAAAACGCATACGCACTTTTTGGCCAAGTGCATCATTGTGGACGTTCTGCCTCTTTTCCTATGCTTTCAATGCAATTCCAGTCTACCTCCTGAAATCGGTTTCCTGCAATTCTGCCCCGCTTTCAAGTCCTCTTGGCAGCCTTACTTCAGTATATTTTTGGACGATAGCTGTCATTTATAACTCTGCAGGTTTGTGAATTACCGTGCCCCTGAGCTCCTTTCTTCAATTCGCTTTCTTTTGAGCTGGCCGCAACACTGCAGGATGGCTTCAGGCCCTAATCTGGTTCAGGCACGGCACGCTGAGCCTTTGGTTATTTCCTCTTCCTGGTGGGAAATGAGAGTTAAATTTGCCCGTCCAGGCACCTCCAGCTAGTCTCTCATTGGTTCTCCCTATTCCTGTTCATCTTCCGCAGAAATTGCAAACTGGGCCAAACAGGAGGTTAAAGGCGCTGACTCTCCAAGTGGGGAGAGTGTTAGTAAAGTGTCTGGAATGTTGTACCCGAGTACCAGGGGAGGAAAACTGAGACATATTTGAACACGTCTCCCGTTCACACGGTTGATCATACTCTGGGTTCCACATGCATGTTTTAGCTGAAGGAAGAATACCTTATACCTTTAGAGTTGAGACCCGTGGAATGGGTACCATGCAATATGACTTCAAAGGGTCTTCATTTGCTCACCGAACCTCTCCAATCCTATCACTGCTGCGTTTATGCCCCTGTACACATGCTTGATTCTCTTTTGGAGACATAGCAATCCATAGGTTTTAAGATACTTACTAGTCAGGTACATTCTTAGGCGTTTAATATGGGGTGTTGAGTCCATTTCGTTGAGCAAGGAGTAGCTCTTGTCTATTCCATATTTGGCTTAAGGAACTTTATCTGTGCTCATTTCAATCTCTGGTTTTATGCAGCACCCCAACTCACCTTTCCCCTTAAGCAAGCATAAGTTGGTTTTCTAAATTTGAGACCCTGTTCTGTTTTGGAGTTCAGTTCCTGTGTAGCCAAGTTTACATTCCGTGTATTACTGATATCTTATGATGTTTCTTTTTCTGTGTGACTTATTTCAGTTAGAATCATCGTACCTGAATCCACTCATTATGCTGCTACGGGCCTGTTGACATAGATTTCATTGCTGAGTGATACTGCATTGTACGTAAGTACCACAAGTTCTTTATCCATTTTTCACTTTCTGCGATGTTGAACTTGTACGGTAAACGAGGTTCTTGTAAACAGAGGCGTCCCAAACATTGGGGTGGCTGTGTCTTTTTGATTTTAATTTCCCTAAGCTATAGGACCATAAGTGGAAGTGCCCTAGGCTCTGTTGCTTTGTTTTTTAGATATTTCAGGAAACACCATACACTTCTCCCGAGTGTCTGTTGGCAATTTACATCCCGCCCATCAGCATAACAAGGCTCCCAGTTCTCCATGGCCTGTCTTGCCTTTCTGGATTTTACACTTTTTTCAGATGGCCCTTTTGACCGGGGGGAAGTGAGACTTCATTGTAGTGCAGATTTCCTTTGCAAGCTTGCTTGGTTGGCCAAAAAGGGCGTATGCGTTTTTTCCTGAATATATTCAGGAAAAAACGCATACGCCCTTTTTGGCCAAGTGCATCATTTTGGACGTTCTGCCTCTTTTCCTATGCTTTCAATGCAATTCCAGTCTACCTCCTGAAATCGGTTTCCTGCAATTCTGCCCCGCTTTCAAGTCCTCTTGGCAGCCTTACTTCAGTATATTTTTGGACGATAGCTGTCATTTATAACTCTGCAGGTTTGTGAATTACAGTGCCCCTGAGCTCCTTTCTTCAACTCGCTTTCTTGTGACCTGGCCGCAACACCGCAGGATGGCTTCAGGCCCTAATCTCTTTCCGGCACGGCACGCTGAGCCCTTGGTTATTTCCTCTTCCTGGTGGGAAATGAGAGTTAAATTTGCCCGTCCAGACACCTCCAGCTAGTCTCTCATTGGTTCTCCCTATTCCTGTTCATCTTCCGCAGAAATTGCAAACTGGGCCAAACAGGAGGTTAAAGGGACTGACTCTCCAAGTCGGGAGAGTGTTAGTAAAGCGTCTGGAATGTTGCACCCGAGTACCAGGGGACGAAAACTGAGACATATTTGAACACGTCTCCCGATCACATGGTTGATCATACTCTAGGTTCCACATGCATGTTTTAGCTGAAGGAAGAATACCTTAAACCTGGGTAGTTGAAACCCGTGGAATGGGTACCATGCAATATGACTTCAAAGGGTCTTCATTTGCTCACCGAACCTCTCCAATCCTATCACTGCTGCGCTTATGCCCCTGTACACACGCTTGGTTCTCTTTCGGAGACATAGCAATCCATAGGTTTTAAGATACTTACTAGTCAGGTACATTCTTAGGCGTTTAATTTGGGGTGTTGAGTCCATTTTGTTGAGCAAGGAGTAGCTCTTGTCTATTCCATATTTGGCTTAAGGAACTTTATCTGTGCTCATTTCAATCTCTGGTTTTATGCAGCACCCCAACTCACCTTTCCCCTTAAGCAAGCATAAGTTGGTTTTCTAAATTTGAGACCCTGTTCTGTTTTGGAATTCAGTTCCTGTGTAGCCAAGTTTACATTCCGTGTATTAGTGATATCTTATGATGTTTCTTTTTCTGTGTGACTTATTTCAGTTAGAATCATCGTACCTGAATCCACTCATTATGCTGCTACGGGCCTGATGACATAGATTTCATTGCTGAGTGATACTGCATTGTACGTAAGTACCACAAGTTCTTTATCCATTTTTCAATTTCTGTGATATTGAACTTGTACGGTAAACGAGGTTCTTGTAAACAGAGGCGTCCCAAACTTTGGGGTGGCTGTGTCTTTTTGATTTTAATTTCCCTAAGCTATAGGACCATAAGTGGAAGTGCCCTAGGCTCTGTTGCTTTGTTTCTTAGATGCTTCAGGAAACACCATACACTTCTCCCCAGTGTCTGTTGGCAATTTACATCCCGCCCATCAGCATAACAAGGCTCCCAGTTCTCCGTGGCCTGTCCTGCCTTTCTGGATTTTACACTTTTTTCAGATGGCCCTTTTGACCGGGGGGAAGTGAGACTTCATTGTAGTGCAGATTTCCTTTGCAAGTTTGCTTGGTTGGCCAAAAAGGGCGTATGCGTTTTTTCCTGAATATATTCAGGAAAAAACGCATACGCCCTTTTTGGCCAAGTGCATCATTGTGGACGTTCTGCCTCTTTTCCTATGCTTTCAATGCAATTCCAGTCTACCTCCTGAAATCGGTTTCCTGCAATTCTGCCCCGCTTTCAAGTCCTCTTGGCAGACTTACTTCAGTATATTTTTGGACGATAGCTGTCATTTATAACTCTGCAGGTTTGTGAATTACAGTGCCCCTGAGCTCCTTTCTTCAACTCGCTTTCTTGTGAGCTGGCTGCAACACCGCAGGATGGCTTCAGGCCCTAATCTGGTTCCGGCACGGCACGCTGAGCCTTTGGTTATTTCCTCTTCCTGGTGGGAAATGAGAGTTAAATTTGCCCGTCCAGACACCTCCAGCTAGTCTCTCATTGGTTCTCCCTATTCCTGTTCATCTTCTGCAGAAATTGCAAACTGGGCCAAACAGGAGGTTAAAGGCGCTGACTCTCCAAGTGGGGAGAGTGTTAGTAAAGCGTCTGGAATGTTGCACCCGAGTACCAGGGGAGGAAAACTGAGACATATTTGAACACGTCTCCCGTTCACACGGTTGATCATACTCTGGGTTCCACATGCATGTTTTAGCTGAAGGAAGAATACCTTAAACCTGGAGAGTTGAGACCCGTGGCATGGATACCATGCAATATGACTTCAAAGGGTCTTCATTTGCTCACCGAGCCTCTCCAATCCTATCACTGCTGCATTTATGCCCCTGTACACACACTTGATTCTCTTATGGAGACATAGCAATCCATAGGTTTTAAGATACTTACTAGTCAGGTACATTCTTAGGCGTTTAATTTGGGGTGTTGAGTCCATTTTGTTGAGCAAGGAGTAGCTCTTGTCTATTCCATATTTGGCTTAAGGAACTTTATCTGTGCTCATTTCAATCTCTGGTTTTATGCAGCACCCCAACTCACCTTTCCCCTTAAGCAAGCATAAGTTGGTTTTCTAAATTTGAGACCCTGTTCTGTTTTGGAATTCAGTTCCTGTGTAGCCAAGTTTACATTCCATGTATTAGTGATATCTTATGATGTTTCTTTTTCTGTGTGACTTATTTCAGTTAGAATCATCGTACCTGAATCCACTCATTATGCTGCTACGGGCCTGATGACATAGATTTCATTGCTGAGTGATACTGCATTGTACGTAAGTACCACAAGTTCTTTATCCATTTTTCACTTTCTGTGATATTGAACTTGTACGGTAAACGAGGTTCTTGTAAACAGAGGCGTCCCAATCTTTGGGGTGGCTGTGTCTTTTTGATTTTAATTTCCCTAAGCTATAGGACCATAAGTGGAAGTGCCCTAGGCTCTGTTGCTTTGTTTCTTAGATGCTTCAGGAAACACCATACACTTCTCCCCACTGTCTGTTGGCAATTTACATCCCGCCCATCAGCATAACAAGGCTCCCAGTTCTCCATGGCCTGTCCTGCCTTTCTGGATTTTACACTTTTTTCAGATGACCCTTTTGACCGGGGGGAAGTGAGACTTCATTGTAGTGCAGATTTCTTTGCAAGTTTGCTTGGTTGGCCAAAAAGGGCGTATGCGTTTTTTCCTGAATATATTCAGGAAAAAACGCATACGCCCTTTTTGGCCAAGTGCATCATTGTGGACGTTCTGCCTCTTTTCCTATGCTTTCAATGCAATTCCAGTGTACCTCCTGAAATCGGTTTCCTGCAATTCTGCCCCGCTTTCAAGTCCTCTTGGCAGCCTTACTTCAGTATATTTTTGGACGATAGCTGTCATTTATAACTCTGCAGGTTTGTGAATTACAGTGCCCCTGAGATCCTTTCTTCAACTCGCTTTCTTTTGAGCTGGCCGCAACACCGCAGGATGGCTTCAGGCCCTAATCTGGTTCCGGCACGGCACGCTGAGCCTTTGGTTATTTCCTCTTCCTGGTGGGAAATGAGAGTTAAATTTGCCCGTCCAGACACCTCCAGCTAGTCTCTCATTGGTTCTCCCTATTCCTGTTCATCTTCTGCAGAAATTGCAAACTGGGCCAAACAGGAGGTTAAAGGCGCTGACTCTCCAAGTGGGGAGAGTGTTAGTAAAGCGTCTGGAATGTTGCACCCGAGTACCAGGGGAGGAAAACTGAGACATATTTGAACACGTCTCCCGTTCACACGGTTGATCATACTCTGGGTTCCACATGCATGTTTTAGCTGAAGGAAGAATACCTTAAACCTGGAGAGTTGAGACCCGTGGAATGGATACCATGCAATATGACTTCAAAGGGTCTTCATTTGCTCACCGAACCTCTCCAATCCTATCACTGCTGCATTTATGCCCCTGTACACACACTTGATTCTCTTATGGAGACATAGCAATCCATAGGTTTTAAGATACTTACTAGTCAGGTACATTCTTAGGCGTTTAATTTGGGGTGTTGAGTCCATTTTGTTGAGCAAGGAGTAGCTCTTGTCTATTCCATATTTGGCTTAAGGAACTTTATCTGTGCTCATTTCAATCTCTGGTTTTATGCAGCACCCCAACTCACCTTTCCCCTTAAGCAAGCATAAGTTGGTTTTCTAAATTTGAGACCCTGTTCTGTTTTGGAATTCAGTTCCTGTGTAACCAAGTTTACATTCCGTGTATTAGTGATATCTTATGATGTTTCTTTTTCTGTGTGACTTATTTCAGTTAGAATCATCGTACCTGAATCCACTCATTATGCTGCTACGGGCCTGATGACATAGATTTCATTGCTGAGTGATACTGCATTGTACGTAAGTACCACAAGTTCTTTATCCATTTTTCACTTTCTGTGATATTGAACTTGTACGGTAAACGAGGTTCTTGTAAACAGAGGCGTCCCAAACTTTGGGGTGGCTGTGTCTTTTTGATTTTAATTTCCCTAAGCTATAGGACCATAAGTGGAAGTGCCCTAGGCTCTGTTGCTTTGTTTCTTAGATGCTTCAGGAAACACCATACACTTCTCCCCAGTGTCTCTTGGCAATTTACATCCCGCCCATCAGCATAACAAGGCTCCCAGTTCTCCATGGCCTGTCCTGCCTTTCTGGATTTTACACTTTTTTCAGATGGCCCTTTTGACCGGGGGGAAGTGAGACTTCATTGTAGTGCAGATTTCCTTTGCAAGTTTGCTTGGTTGGCCAAAAAGGGCGTATGCGTTTTTTCCTGAATATATTCAGGAAAAAACGCATACGCCCTTTTTGGCCAAGTGCATCATTGTGGACGTTCTGCCTCTTTTCCTATGCTTTCAATGCAATTCCAGTCTACCTCCTGAAATCGGTTTCCTGCAATTCTGCCCCACTTTAAAGTCCTCTTGGCAGCCTTACTTCAGTATATTTTTGGACGATAGCTGTCATTTATAACTCTGCAGGTTTGTGAATTACAGTGCCCCTGAGCTCCTTTCTTCAACTCGCTTTATTTTGAGCTGGCCGCAACACCGCAGGATGGCTTCAGGCCCTAATCTGGTTCCAGCACGGCACGCTGAGCCTTTGGTTAATTCCTCTTCCTGGTGGGAAATGAGAGTTAAATTTGCCCGTCCAGACACCTCCAGCTAGTCTCTCATTGGTTATCGCTATTCCTGTTCATCTTCCGCAGAAATTGCAAACTGGGCCAAACAGGAGGTTAAAGGGACTGACTCTCCAAGTCGGGAGAGTGTTAGTAAAGCGTCTGGAATGTTGCACCCGAGTACCAGGGTATGAAAACTGAGACATATTTGAACACGTCTCCCGATCACATGGTTGATCATACTCTAGGTTCCACATGCATGTTTTAGCTGAAGGAAGAATACCTTAAACCTGGGTAGTTGAAACCCGTGGAATGGGTAACATGCAATATGACTTCAAAGGGTCTTCATTTGCTCACCAAACCTCTCCAATCCTATCACTGCTGCGTTTATGCCCCGTACACATGCTTGATTCTCTTTCAGAGACATAGCAATCCATAGGTTTTAAGATACTTACTATTCAGGTACATTCTTAGGCGTTTAATATGCGGTGTTGAGTCCATTTCGTTGAGCAAGGAGTAGCTCTTGTCTATTCCATATTTGGCTTAAGGAACTTTATCTGTGCTCATTTCAATCTCTGGTTTTATGCAGCACCCCAACTCACCTTTCCCCTTAAGCAAGCATAAGTTGGTTTTCTAAATTTGAGACCCTGTTCTGTTTTGGAATTCTGTTCCTGTGTAGCCTAGTTTACATTCCGTGTATTAGTGATAACTTATGATGTTTCTTTTTCTGTGTGACTTATTTCAGTTAGAATCATCGTACCTGAATCCACTCATTATGCTGCTACGGGCCTGATGACATAGATTTCATTGCTGAGTGATACTGCATTGTACGTAAGTACCACAAGTTCTTTATCCATTTTTCACTTTCTGTGATATTGAACTTGTACGGTAAACGAGGTTCTTGTAAACAGAGGCGTCCCAAACTTTGGGGTGGCTGTGTCTTTTTGATTTTAATTTCCCTAAGCTATAGGACCATAAGTGGAAGTGCCCTAGGCTCTGTTGCTTTGTTTCTTAGATGCTTCAGGAAACACCATACACTTCTCCCGAGTGTCTGTTGGCAATTTACATCCCGCCCATCAGCATAACAAGGCTCCCAGTTCTCCATGGCCTGTCCTGCCTTTCTGGATTTTACAGTTTTTTCAGATGGCCCTTTTGACCGGGGGGAAGTGAGACTTCATTGTAGTGCAGATTTCCTTTGCAAGTTTGCTTGGTTGGCCAAAAAGGACGTATGTGTTTTTTCCTGAATATATTCAGGAAAAAACGCGTACGCCCTTTTTGGCCAAGTGCATCATTGTGGACGTTCTACCTCTTTTCCTATGCTTTCAATGTAATTCCAGTCTACCTCCTGAAATCGGTTTCCTGCAATTCTGCCCCGCTTTCAAGTCCTTTTGGCAGCCTTACTTCAGTATATTTTTGGACGATAGCTGTCATTTATAACTCTGCAGGTTTGTGAATTACAGTGCCCCTGAGCTCCTTTCTTCAACTCGCTTTCTTGTGAGCTGGCCGCAACACCGCAGGATGGCTTCAGGCCCTAATCTGGTTCCGGCACGGCACGCTGAGCCTTTGGTTATTTCCTCTTCCTGGTGGGAAATGAGAGTTAAATTTGCCCGTCCAGACACCTCCAGCTAGTCTCTCATTGGTTCTTCCTATTCCTGTTCATCTTCCGCAGAAATTGCAAACTGGGCCAAACAGGAGGTTAAAGGCGCTGACTCTCCAAGTGGGGAGAGTGTTAGTAAAGCGTCTGGAATGTTGCACCCGAGTACCGGGGAGGAAAACTGAGACATATATGAACACGTCTCCTGTTCACACGGTTGATCATACTCTGGGTTCCACATGCATGTTTTAGCTGAAGGAAGAATACCTTAAACCTGGGTAGTTGAAACCCGTGGAATGGGTACCATGCAATATGACTTCAAAGGGTCTTCATTTGCTCACCGAACCTCTCCAATCCTATCACTGCTGTGTTTATGCCCCTGTACACACGCTTGATTCTCTTATGGAGACATAGCAATCCATAGGTTTTAAGATACTTACTAGTCAGGTACATTCTTAGGCGTTTAATTTGGGGTGTTGAGTCCATTTCGTTGAGCAAGGAGTAGCTCTTGTCTATTCCATATTTGGCTTAAGGAACTTTATCTGTGCTCATTTCAATCTCTGGTTTTATGCAGCACCCCAACTCACCTTTCCCCTTAAGCAAGCATAAGTTGGTTTTCTAAATTTGAGACCCTGTTCTGTTTTGGAATTCTGTTCCTGTGTAGCCTAGTTTACATTCCGTGTATTAGTGATAACTTATGATGTTTCTTTTTCTGTGTGACTTATTTCAGTTAGAATCATCGTACCTGAATCCACTCATTATGCTGCTACGGGCCTGATGACATAGATTTCATTGCTGAGTGATACTGCATTGTACGTAAGTACCACAAGTTCTTTATCCATTTTTCACTTTCTGTGATATTGAACTTGTACGGTAAACGAGGTTCTTGTAAACAGAGGCGTCCCAAACTTTGGGGTGGCTGTGTCTTTTTGATTTTAATTTCCCTAAGCTATAGGACCATAAGTGGAAGTGCCCTAGGCTCTGTTGCTTTGTTTCTTAGATGCTTCAGGAAACACCATACACTTCTCCCGAGTGTCTGTTGGCAATTTACATCCCGCCCATCAGCATAACAAGGCTCCCAGTTCTCCATGGCCTGTCCTGCCTTTCTGGATTTTACAGTTTTTTCAGATGGCCCTTTTGACCGGGGGGAAGTGAGACTTCATTGTAGTGCAGATTTCCTTTGCAAGTTTGCTTGGTTGGCCAAAAAGGACGTATGTGTTTTTTCCTGAATATATTCAGGAAAAAACGCGTACGCCCTTTTTGGCCAAGTGCATCATTGTGGACGTTCTACCTCTTTTCCTATGCTTTCAATGTAATTCCAGTCTACCTCCTGAAATCGGTTTCCTGCAATTCTGCCCCGCTTTCAAGTCCTTTTGGCAGCCTTACTTCAGTATATTTTTGGACGATAGCTGTCATTTATAACTCTGCAGGTTTGTGAATTACAGTGCCCCTGAGCTCCTTTCTTCAACTCGCTTTCTTGTGAGCTGGCCGCAACACCGCAGGATGGCTTCAGGCCCTAATCTGGTTCCGGCACGGCACGCTGAGCCTTTGGTTATTTCCTCTTCCTGGTGGGAAATGAGAGTTAAATTTGCCCGTCCAGACACCTCCAGCTAGTCTCTCATTGGTTCTTCCTATTCCTGTTCATCTTCCGCAGAAATTGCAAACTGGGCCAAACAGGAGGTTAAAGGCGCTGACTCTCCAAGTGGGGAGAGTGTTAGTAAAGCGTCTGGAATGTTGCACCCGAGTACCGGGGAGGAAAACTGAGACATATATGAACACGTCTCCTGTTCACACGGTTGATCATACTCTGGGTTCCACATGCATGTTTTAGCTGAAGGAAGAATACCTTAAACCTGGGTAGTTGAAACCCGTGGAATGGGTACCATGCAATATGACTTCAAAGGGTCTTCATTTGCTCACCGAACCTCTCCAATCCTATCACTGCTGTGTTTATGCCCCTGTACACACGCTTGATTCTCTTATGGAGACATAGCAATCCATAGGTTTTAAGATACTTACTAGTCAGGTACATTCTTAGGCGTTTAATTTGGGGTGTTGAGTCCATTTCGTTGAGCAAGGAGTAGCTCTTGTCTATTCCATATTTGGCTTAAGGAACTTTATCTGTGCTCATTTCAATCTCTGGTTTTATGCAGCACCCCAACTCACCTTTCCCCTTAAGCAAGCATAAGTTGGTTTTCTAAATTTGAGACCCTGTTCTGTTTTGGAATTCAGTTCCTGTGTAGCCAAGTTTACATTCCGTGTATTAGTGATATCTTATGATGTTTCTTTTTCTGTGTGACTTATTTCAGTTAGAATCATCGTACCTGAATCCACTCATTATGCTGCTACGGGCCTGATGACATAGATTTCATTGCTGAGTGATACTGCATTGTACGTAAGTACCACAAGTTCTTTATCCATTTTTCACTTTCTGTGATATTGAACTTGTACGGTAAACGAGGTTCTTGTAAACAGAGGCGTCCCAAACTTTGGGGTGGCTGTGTCTTTTTGATTTTAATTTCCCTAAGCTATAGGACCATAAGTGGAAGTGCCCTAGGCTCTCTTGCTTTGTTTCTTAGATGCTTCAGGAAACACCATACACTTCTCCCGAGTGTCTGTTGGCAATTTACATCCCGCCCATCAGCATAACAAGGCTCCCAGTTCTCCATGGCCTGTCCTGCCTTTCTGGATTTTACACTTTTTTCAGATGGCCCTTTTGACCGGGGGGAAGTGAGACTTCATTGTAGTGCAGATTTCCTTTGCAAGTTTGCTTGGTTGGCCAAAAAGGGCGTACGTGTTTTTTCCTGAATATATTCAGGAAAAAACGCGTACGCCCTTTTTGGCCAAGTGCATCATTGTGGACGTTCTACCTCTTTTCCTATGCTTTCAATGTAATTCCAGTCTACCTCCTGAAATCGGTTTCCTGCAATTCTGCCCCGCTTTCAAGTCCTCTTGGCAGCCCTACTTCAGTATATTTTTGGACGATAGCTGTCATTTATAACTCTGCAGGTTTGTGAATTACAGTGCCCCTGAGCTCCTTTCTTCAACTCGCTTTCTTGTGAGCTGGCCGCAACACCACAGGATGGCTTCAGGCCCTAATCTGGTTCAGGCACGGCACGCTGAGCCTTTGGTTATTTCCTCTTCCTGGTGGGAAATGAGAGTTAAATTTGCCCGTCCAGACACCTCCAGCTAGTCTCTCATTGGTTCTTCCTATTCCTGTTCATCTTCCGCAGAAATTGCAAACTGGGCCAAACAGGAGGTTAAAGGCGCTGACTCTCCAAGTGGGGAGAGTGTTAGTAAAGCGTCTGGAATGTTGCACCCGAGTACCGGGGAGGAAAACTGAGACATATATGAACACGTCTCCTGTTCACACGGTTGATCATACTCTGGGTTCCACATGCATGTTTTAGCTGAAGGAAGAATACCTTAAACCTGGGTAGTTGAAACCCGTGGTATGGGTACCATGCAATATGACTTCAAAGGGTCTTCATTTGCTCACCGAACCTCTCCAATCCTATCACTGCTGCATTTATGCCCCTGTACACACGCTTGATTCTCTTATGGAGACATAGCAATCCATAGGTTTTAAGATACTTACTAGTCAGGTACATTCTTAGGCGTTTAATTTGGGGTGTTGAGTCCATTTCGTTGAGCAAGGAGTAGCTCTTGTCTATTCCATATTTGGCTTAAGGAACTTTATCTGTGCTCATTTCAATCTCTGGTTTTATGCAGCACCCCAACTCACCTTTCCCCTTAAGCAAGCATAAGTTGGTTTTCTAAATTTGAGACCCTGTTCTGTTTTGGAATTCAGTTCCTGTGTAGCCAAGTTTACATTCCGTGTATTAGTGATATCTTATGATGTTTCTTTTTCTGTGTGACTTATTTCAGTTAGAATCATCGTACCTGAATCCACTCATTATGCTGCTACGGGCCTGATGACATAGATTTCATTGCTGAGTGATACTGCATTGTACGTAAGTACCACAAGTTCTTTATCCATTTTTCACTTTCTGTGATATTGAAGTTGTACGGTAAACGAGGTTCTTGTAAACAGAGGCGTCCCAAACTTTGGGGTGGCTGTGTCTTTTTGATTTTAATTTCCCTAAGCTATAGGACCATAATTGGAAGTGCCCTAGGCTCTGTTGCTTTGTTTTTTAGATGTTTCAGGAAACACCATACACTTCTCCCGAGTGTCTGTTGGCAATTTACATCCCGCCCATCAGCATAACAAGGCTCCCAGTTCTCCATGGCCTGTCCTGCCTTTCTGGATTTTACACTTTTTTCAGATGGCCCTTTTGACCGGGGGGAAGTGAGACTTCATTGTAGTGCAGATTTCCTTTGCAAGCTTGCTTGGTTGGCCAAAAAGGGCGTATGCGTTTTTTCCTGAATATATTCAGGAAAAAACGCATACGCCCTTTTTGGCCAAGTGCATCATTGTGGACGTTCTGCCTCTTTTCCTATGCTTTCAATGCAATTCCAGTCTACCTCCTGAAATCGGTTTCCTGCAATTCTGCCCCGCTTTCAAGTCCTCTTGGCAGCCTTACTTCAGTATATTTTTGGACGATAGCTGTTATTTATAACTCTGCAGGTTTGTGAATTACAGTGCCCCTGAGCTCCTTTCTTCAACTCACTTTCTTGTGAGCTGGCCGCAACACCGCAGGATGGCTTCAGGCCCTAATCTGGTTCCGGCACGGCACGCTGAGGCTTTGGTTAATTCCTCTTCCTGGTGGGAAATGAGAGTTAAATTTGCCCGTCCAGACACCTCCAGCTAGTCTCTCATTGGTTCTCCCTATTCCTGTTCATCTTCCGCAGAAATTGCAAACTGGGCCAAACAGGAGGTTAAAGGGACTGACTCTCCAAGTCGGGAGAGTGTTAGTAAAGCGTCTGGAATGTTGCACTCGAGTACCAGGGTACGAAAATTGAGAAATATTTGAACACGTCTCCCGATCACATGGTTGATCATACTCTGGGTTCCACATGCATGTTTTAGCTGTAGGAAGAATACCTTAAACCTGGGTAGTTGAAACCCGTGGAATGGGTACCATGCAATATGACTTCAAAGGGTCTTCATTTGCTCACCGAACCTCTCCAATGCTATCACTGCTGCGTTTATGCCCCTGTACATATGCTTGATTCTCTTTCGGAGACATAGCAATCCATAGGTTTTAAGATACTTACTAGTCAGGTACATTCTTAGGTGTTTAATATGCGGTGTTGAGTCCATTTCGTTGAGCAAGGAGTAGCTCTTGTCTATTCCATATTTGGCTTAAGGTACTTTATCTGTGCTCATTTCAATCTTTGGTTTTATGTAGCACCCCAACTCACCTTTACCCTTAAGCAAGCATAAGTTGGTTTTCTAAATTTGAGACCCTTTTCTGTTTTGGAATTCAGTTCCTGTGTAGCCAAGTTTACATTCCGTGTATTACTGACACCTCATGATGTTTGTTTTTCTGTGTGACTTATTTCAGTTAGAATCATCATACCTGAATCAACTCATTGTGCTGCTAAGGGCCTGATGACATAGATTTCATTGCTGAGTGATATTGCTTTGTAAGTAAATACCACAACTTCTTTATCCATTTTTCACTTTCTGCGATGTTGAACTTGTACTGTAAATGAGGTTCTTGTAAACAGAGGCGTCCCAAACTTTGGGGTGGCTGTGTCTTTTTGATTTTAATTTCCCTAAGCTATAGGACCATAAGTGGAAGTGCCCTAGGCTCTGTTGCTTTGTTTTTTAGATGTTTCAGGAAACACCATACACTTCTCCCGAGTGTCTGTTGGCAATTTACATCCCGACCATCAGCATAACAAGGCTCCCAGTTCTCCATGGCCTGTCCTGCCTTTCTGGATTTTACACTTTTTTCAGATGGCCCTTTTGACCGGGGGGAAGTCAGACTTCATTGTAGTGCAGATTTCCTTTGCAAGTTTGCTTGGTTGGACAAAAAGGGTGTATGCGTTTTTTCCTGAATATATTCAGGAAGAAACGCATACGCCCTTTGTGGCCAAGTGCATCATTGTGGACGTTCTGCCTCTTTTCCTATGCTTTCAATGCAATTCCAGTCTACCTCCTGAAATCGGTTTCCTGCAATTCTGCCCCGCTTTCAAGTCCTCTTGGCAGCCTTACTTCAGTATATTTTTGGACGATAGCTGTCATTTATAACTCTGCAGGTTTGTGAATTACAGTGCCCCTGAGCTCCTTTCTTCAACTCGCTTTCTTTTGAGCTGGCCGCAACACCGCAGGATGGCTTCAGGCCCTAATCTGGTTCCGGCACGGCACGCTGAGCCTTTGGTTATTTCCTCTTCCTGGTGGGAAATGAGAGTTAAATTTGCCCGTCCAGACACCTCCAGCTAGTCTCTCATTGGTTCTCCCTATTCCTGTTCATCTTCCGCAGAAATTGCAAACTGGGCCAAACAGGAGGTTAAAGGGACTGACTCTCCAAGTCGGGAGAGTGTTACTAAAGCGTCTGGAATGTTGCACCCGAGTACCAGGGGACGAAAACTGAGACATATTTGAACACGTCTCCCGTTCACACGGTTGATCATACTCTGGGTTCCACATGCATGTTTTAGCTGAAGGAAGAATACCTTAAACCTGGAGAGTTGAAACCCGTGGAATGGGTACCATGCAATATGACTTGAAAGGGTCTTCATTTGCTCACCGAACCTCTCTAATCCTATCACTGCTGCGTTTATGCCCCTGTACACACGCTTGATTTTCTTATGGAGACATAGCAATCCATAGGTTTTAAGATACTTACTAGTCAGGTACATTCTTAGGCGTTTAATATGGGGTGTTGAGTCCATTTCGTTGAGCAAGGAGTAGCTCTTGTCTATTCCATATTTGGCTTAAGGAACTTTATCTGTGCTCATTTCAATCTCTGGTTTTATGCAGCACCCCAACTCACCTTTCCCCTTAAGCAAGCATAAGTTGGTTTTCTACATTTGAGACCCTGTTCTGTTTTGGAATTCAGTTCCTGTGTAGCCAAGTTTACATTCCGTGTATTACTGATACCTTATGATGTTTCTTTTTCTGTGTGACTTATTTCAGTTAGAATCATCGTACCTGAATCCACTCATTATGCTGCTACGGGCCTGATGACATAGATTTCATTGCTGAGTGATACTGCATTGTACGTAAGTACCACAAGTTCTTTATCCATTTTTCACTTTCTGTGATATTGAAATTGTACGGTAAACGAGATTCTTGTAAACAGAGGCGTCCCAAACTTTGGGGTGGCTGTGTCTTTTTGATTTTAATTTCCCTAAGCTATAGGACCATAAGTGGAAGTGCCCTAGGCTCTGTTGCTTTGTTTTTTAGATGTTTCAGGAAACACCATACACTTCTCCCGAGTGGCTGTTGGCAATTTACATCCCGCCCATCAGCATAACGAGGCTCCCAGTTCTCCATGGCCTGTCCTGCCTTTCTGGATTTTACACTTTTTTTAGATGGCCCTTTTGACCGGGGGGAAGTCAGACTTCATTGTAGTGCAGATTTCCTTTGCAAGTTTGCTTGGTTGGCCAAAAAGGGCGTATGCGTTTTTTCCTGAATATATTCAGGAAGAAACGCATACGCCCTTTTTGGCCAAGTGCATCATTGTGGACGTTCTGCCTCTTTTCCTATGCTTTCAATGCAATTCCAGTCTACCTCCTGAAATCGGTTTCCTGCAATTCTGCCCCGCTTTCAAGTCCTCTTGGCAGCCTTACTTCAGTATATTTTTGGACGATAGCTGTCATTTATAACTCTGCAGGTTTGTGAATTACAGTGCCCCTGAGCTCCTTTCTTCAACTCGCTTTCTTTTGAGCTGGCCGCAACACCACTGGATGGCTTCAGGCCCTAATCTGGTTCCGGCACGGCACGCTGAGCCTTTGGTTATTTCCTCTTCCTGGTGGGAAATGAGAGTTAAATTTGCCCGTCCAGAAACCTCCAGCTAGTCTTTCATTGGTTCTCCCTATTCCTGTTCATCTTCCGAAGAAATTGCAAACTGGGCCAAACAGGAGGTTAAAGGGACTGACTCTCCAAGTCGGGAGAGTGTTAGTAAAGCGTCTGGAATGTTGCACCCGAGTACCAGGGGAGGAAAACTGAGACATATTTGAACACGTCTCCTGTTCACACGGTTGATCATACTCTAGGCTCCACATGCATGTTTTAGCTGAAGGAAGAATACCTTAAACCTGGAGAGTTGAGACCCTTGGAATGGGTACCATGCAATATGACTTCAAAGGGTCTTCATTTGCTCACCGAACCTCTCCAATGCTATCACTGCTTCGTTTATGCCCCTGTACATATGCTTGATTCTCTTTCGGAGACATAGCAATCCATAGGTTTTAAGATACTTACTAGTCAGGTACATTCTTAGGCGTTTAATATGCGGTGTTGAGTCCATTTCGTTGAGCAAGGAGTAGCTCTTGTCTATTCCATATTTGGCTTAAGGAACTTTATCTGTGCTCATTTCAATCTCTAGTTTTATGCAGCACCCCAACTCACCTTTCCCCTTAAGCAAGCATAAGTTGGTTTTCTACATTTGAGACCCTGTTCTGTTTTGGAATTCTGTTCCTGTGTATCCAAGTTTACATTCCGTGTATTAGTGATATCTTATGATGTTTCTTTTTCTGTGTGACTTATTTCAGTTAGAATCATCGTACCTGAATCCACTCATTATGCTGCTACGGGCCTGATGACATAGATTTCATTGCTGAGTGATACTGCATTGTACGTAAGTACCACAAGTTCTTTATCCATTTTTCACTTTCTGCGATGTTGAACTTGTACTGTAAATGAGGTTCTTGTAAACAGAGGCGTCCCAAACTTTGGGGTGGCTGTGTCTTTTTGATTTTAATTTCCCTAAGCTATAGGACCATAAGTGGAAGTGCCCTAGCCTCTGTTGCTTTGTTTTTTAGATATTTCAGGAAACACCATACACTTCTCCCGAGTGTCTGTTGGCAATTTACATCCCGCCTGTCAGCATAAAAAGGCTCCCAGTTCTCCATGGCCTGTCCTGCCTTTCTGGATTTTACACTTTTTTCAGATGGCCCTTTTGACCGGGGGGAAGTGAGACTTCATTGTAGTGCAGATTTCCTTTGCAAGCTTGCTTGGTTGGCCAAAAAGGGCGTATGCGTTTTTTCCTGAATATATTCAGGAAAAAACGCATACGCACTTTTTGGCCAAGTGCATCATTGTGGACGTTCTGCCTCTTTTCCTATGCTTTCAATGCAATTCCAGTCTACCTCCTGAAATCGGTTTCCTGCAATTCTGCCCCGCTTTCAAGTCCTCTTGGCAGCCTTACTTCAGTATATTTTTGGACGATAGCTGTCATTTATAACTCTGTAGGTTTGTGAAATACTGTGCCCCTGAGCTCCTTTCTTCAACTCGCTTTCTTGTGAGCTGGCCGCAACACCGCAGGATGGTTTCAGGCCCTAATCTTGTTCCGGCACGGCACGCTGAGCCTTTGGTTAATTCCTCTTCCTGGTGGGAAATGAGAGTTAAATTTGCCCGTCCAGACACCTCCAGCTAGTCTCTCATTGGTTCTCCCTATTCCTGTTCATCTTCCGAAGAAATTGCAAACTGGGCCAAACAGGAGGTTAAAGGGACTGACTCTCCAAGTCGGGAGAGTGTTAGTAAAGCATCTGGAATGTTGCACTCGAGTACCAGGGTACGAAAACTGAGACATATTTGAACACGTCTCCCGATCACATGGTTGATCATACTCTGGGTTCCACACGCATGTTTTAGCTGTAGGAAGAATACCTTAAACCTGGGTAGTTGAAACCCGTGGAATGGGTACCATGCAATATGACTTCAAAGGGTCTTCATTTGCTCACCGAACCTCTCCAATCCTATCACTGCTGCGTTTATGCCCCTGTACACATGCTTGATTCTCTTTCGGAGACATAGCAATCCATAGGTTTTTAGACACTTACTAGTCAGGTACATTCTTAGGCGTTTAATATGGGGTGTTGAGTCCATTTCGTTGAGCAAGGAGTAGCTCTTGTCTATTCCATATTTGGCTTAAGGAACTTTATCTGTGCTCATTTCAATCTCTGGTTTTATGCAGCACCCCAACTCACCTTTCCCCTTAAGCAAGCATAAGTTGGTTTTCTAAATTTGAGACCCTGTTCTGTTTTGGAATTCAGTTCCTGTGTAGCCAAGTTTACATTCCGTGTATTAGTGATATCTTATGATGTTTCTTTTTCTGTGTGACTTATTTCAGTTAGAATCATCGTACCTGAATCCACTCATTATGCTGCTACGGGCCTGATGACATAGATTTCATTGCTGAGTGATACTGCATTGTACGTAAGTACCACAAGTTCTTTATCCATTTTTCACTTTCTGCGATGTTGAACTTGTACTGTAAATGAGGTTCTTGTAAACAGAGGCGTCCCAAACTTTGGGGTGGCTGTGTCTTTTTGATTTTAATTTCCCTAAGCTATAGGACCATAAGTGGAAGTGCCCTAGGCTCTGTTGCTTTGTTTTTTAGATGTTTCAGGAAACACCATACACTTCTCCCGAGTGTCTGTTGGCAATTTACATCCCGCCCATCAGCATAACAAGGCTCCCAGTTCTCCATGGCCTGTCCTGCCTTTCTGGATTTTACACTTTTTTCAGATGGCCCTTTTGACCGGGGGGAAGTCAGACTTCATTGTAGTGCAGATTTCCTTTGCAAGTTTGCTTGGTTGGACAAAAAGGGCGTATGCGTTTTTTCCTGAATATATTCAGGAAGAAACGCATACGCCCTTTTTGGCCAAGTGCATCATTGTGGACGTTCTGCCTCTTTTCCTATGCTTTCAATGCAATTCCAATCTACCTCCTGAATTCGGTTTCCTGCAATTCTGCCCCGCTTTCAAGTCCTCTTGACAGCCTTACTTCAGTATATTTTTGGACGATAGCTGTCATTTATAACTCTGCAGGTTTGTGAATTACAGTGCCCCTGAGCTCCTTTCTTCAACTCGCTTTCTTTTGAGCTGGCCGCAACACCGCAGGATGGCTTCAGGCCCTAATCTGGTTCCGGCACGGCACGCTGAGCCTTTGGTTATTTCCTCTTCCTGGTGGGAAATGAGAGTTAAATTTGCCCGTCCAGACACCTCCAGCTAGTCTCTCATTGGTTCTCCCTATTCCTGTTCATCTTCCGAAGAAATTGCAAAATGGGCCAAACAGGAGGTTAAAGGGACTGACTCTCCAAGTCGGGAGAGTGTTAGTAAAGCGTCTGGAATGTTGCACCCGAGTACCAGGGGAGGAAAACTGAGACATATTTGAACACGTCTCCCGTTCACACGGTTGATCATACTCTGGGTTCCACATGCATGTTTTAGCTGAAGGAAGAATACCTTAAACCTGGAGAGTTGAGACCCTTGGAATGGGTACCATGCAATATGACTTCAAAGGGTCTTCATTTGCTCACCGAACCTCTCCAATGCTATCACTGCTGCGTTTATGCCCCTGTACATATGCTTGATTCTCTTTCGGAGACATAGCAATCCATAGGTTTTAAGATACTTACTAGTCAGGTACATTCTTAGGCGTTTAATATTCGGTGTTGAGTCCATTTCGTTGAGCAAGGAGTAGCTCTTGTCTATTCCATATTTGGCTTAAGGAACTTTATCTGTGCTCATTTCAATCTCTAGTTTTATGCAGCACCCCAACTCACCTTTCCCCTTAAGCAAGCATAAGTTGGTTTTCTACATTTGAGACCCTGTTCTGTTTTGGAATTCTGTTCCTGTGTATCCAAGTTTACATTCCGTGTATTAGTGATATCTTATGATGTTTCTTTTTCTGTGTGACTTATTTCAGTTAGAATCATCGTACCTGAATCCACTCATTATGCTGCTACGGGCCTGATGGCATAGATTTCATTGCTGAGTGATACTGCATTGTACGTAAGTACCACAAGTTCTTTATCCATTTTTCACTTTCTGCGATGTTGAACTTGTACTGTAAATGAGGTTCTTGTAAACAGAGGCGTCCCAAACTTTGGGGTGGCTGTGTCTTTTTGATTTTAATTTCCCTAAGCTATAGGACCATAAGTGGAAGTGCCCTAGGCTCTGTTGCTTTGTTTTTTAGATATTTCAGGAAACACCATACACTTCTCCCGAGTGTCTGTTGGCAATTTACATCCCGCCCATCAGCATAACAAGGCTCCCAGTTCTCCGTGGCCTGTCCTGCCTTTCTGGATTTTACACTTTTTTCAGATGGCCCTTTTGACCGGGGGAAGTCAAACTTCATTGTAGTGCAGATTTCCTTTGCAAGCTTGCTTGGTTGGCCAAAAAGGGCGTATGCGTTTTTTCCTGAATATATTCAGGAAAAAACGCATACGCACTTTTTGGCCAAGTGCATCATTGTGGACGTTCTGCCTCTTTTCCTATGCTTTCAATGCAATTCCAGTCTACCTCCTGAAATCGGTTTCCTGCAATTCTGCCCCGCTTTCAAGTCCTCTTGGCAGCCTTACTTCAGTATATTTTTGGACGATAGCTGTCATTTATAACTCTGTAGGTTTGTGAAATAC
The DNA here is from genome assembly GCF_964374135.1 of Grampus griseus. Taxonomy (NCBI): domain Eukaryota; kingdom Metazoa; phylum Chordata; class Mammalia; order Artiodactyla; family Delphinidae; genus Grampus; species Grampus griseus. The sequence goes on from NC_138997.1 coordinate 52,891,501, forward strand.
AGTGCCCCTGAGCTCCTTTCTTCAACTCGCTTTCTTGTGAGCTGGCCGCAACACCGCAGGATGGTTTCAGGCCCTAATCTTGTTCCGGCATGGCACGCTGAGCCTTTGGTTAATTCCTCTTCCTGGTGGGAAATGAGAGTTAAATTTGCCCGTCCAGACACCTCCAGCTAGTCTCTCATTGGTTCTCCCTATTCCTGTTCATCTTCCGCAGAAATTGCAAACTGGGCCAAACAGGAGGATAAAGGGACTGACTCTCCAAGTCGGGAGAGTGTTAGTAAAGCATCTGGAATGTTGCACTCGAGTACCAGGGTACGAAAACTGAGACATATTTGAACACGTCTCCCGATCACATGGTTGATCATACTCTGGGTTCCACATGCATGTTTTAGCTGTAGGAAGAATACCTTAAACCTGGGTAGTTGAAACCCGTGGAATGGGTACCATGCAATATGACTTCAAAGGGTCTTCATTTGCTCACCGAACCTCTCCAATCCTATCACTGCTGCGTTTATGCCCCTGTACACATGCTTGATTCTCTTTCGGAGACATAGCAATCCATAGGTTTTAAGACACTTACTAGTCAGGTACATTCTTAGGCGTTTAATATGGGGTGTTGAGTCCATTTCGTTGAGCAAGGAGTAGCTCTTGTCTATTCCATATTTGGCTTAAGGAACTTTATCTGTGCTCATTTCAATCTCTGGTTTTATGCAGCACCCCAACTCACCTTTCCCCTTAAGCAAGCATAAGTTGGTTTTCTAAATTTGAGACCCTGTTCTGTTTTGGAATTCAGTTCCTGTGTAGCCAAGTTTACATTCCGTGTATTAGTGATATCTTATGATGTTTCTTTTTCTGTGTGACTTATTTCAGTTAGAATCATCGTACCTGAATCCACTCATTATGCTGCTACGGGCCTGATGACATAGATTTCATTGCTGAGTGATACTGCATTGTACGTAAGTACCACAAGTTCTTTATCCATTTTTCACTTTCTGCGATGTTGAACTTGTACTGTAAATGAGGTTCTTGTAAACAGAGGCGTCCCAAACTTTGGGGTGGCTGTGTCTTTTTGATTTTAATTTCCCTAAGCTATAGGACCATAAGTGGAAGTGCCCTAGGCTCTGTTGCTTTGTTTTTTAGATGTTTCAGGAAACACCATACACTTCTCCCGAGTGTCTGTTGGCAATTTACATCCCACCCATCAGCATAACAAGGCTCCCAGTTCTCCATGGCCTGTCCTGCCTTTCTGGATTTTACACTTTTTTCAGATGGCCCTTTTGACCGGGGGGAAGTCAGACTTCATTGTAGTGCAGATTTCCTTTGCAAGTTTGCTTGGTTGGACAAAAAGGGCGTATGCGTTTTTTCCTGAATATATTCAGGAAGAAACGCATACGCCCTTTTTGGCCAAGTGCATCATTGTGGACGTTCTGCCTCTTTTCCTATGCTTTCAATGCAATTCCAATCTACCTCCTGAATTCGGTTTCCTGCAATTCTGCCCCGCTTTCAAGTCCTCTTGGCAGCCTTACTTCAGTATATTTTTGGACGATAGCTGTCATTTATAACTCTGCAGGTTTGTGAATTACAGTGCCCCTGAGCTCCTTTCTTCAACTCGCTTTCTTTTGAGCTGGCCGCAACACCGCAGGATGGCTTCAGGCCCTAATCTGGTTCCGGCACGGCACGCTGAGCCTTTGGTTATTTCCTCTTCCTGGTGGGAAATGAGAGTTAAATTTGCCCGTCCAGACACCTCCAGCTAGTCTCTCATTGGTTCTCCCTATTCCTGTTCATCTTCCGAAGAAATTGCAAACTGGGCCAAACAGGAGGTTAAAGGGACTGACTCTCCAAGTCGGGAGAGTGTTAGTAAAGCGTCTGGAATGTTGCACCCGAGTACCAGGGGAGGAAAACTGAGACATATTTGAACACGTCTCCTGTTCACACGGTTGATCATACTCTGGGTTCCACATGCATGTTTTAGCTGAAGGAAGAATACCTTAAACCTGGAGAGTTGAGACCCTTGGAATGGGTACCATGCAATATGACTTCAAAGGGTCTTCATTTGCTCACCGAACCTCTCCAATGCTATCACTGCTGCGTTTATGCCCCTGTACATATGCTTGATTCTCTTTCGGAGACATAGCAATCCATAGGTTTTAAGATACTTACTAGTCAGGTACATTCTTAGGCGTTTAATATTCGGTGTTGAGTCCATTTCGTTGAGCAAGGAGTAGCTCTTGTCTATTCCATATTTGGCTTAAGGAACTTTATCTGTGCTCATTTCAATCTCTGGTTTTATGCAGCACCCCAACTCACCTTTCCCCTTAAGCAAGCATAAGTTGGTTTTCTACATTTGAGACCCTGTTCTGTTTTGGAATTCTGTTCCTGTGTATCCAAGTTTACATTCCGTGTATTAGTGATATCTTATGATGTTTCTTTTTCTGTGTGACTTATTTCAGTTAGAATCATCGTACCTGAATCCACTCATTATGCTGCTACGGGCCTGATGGCATAGATTTCATTGCTGAGTGATACTGCATTGTACGTAAGTACCACAAGTTCTTTATCCATTTTTCACTTTCTGCGATGTTGAACTTGTACTGTAAATGAGGTTCTTGTAAACAGAGGCGTCCCAAACTTTGGGGTGGCTGTGTCTTTTTGATTTTAATTTCCCTAAGCTATAGGACCATAAGTGGAAGTGCCCTAGGCTCTGTTGCTTTGTTTTTTAGATATTTCAGGAAACACCATACACTTCTCCCGAGTGTCTGTTGGCAATTTACATCCCGCCCATCAGCATAACAAGGCTCCCAGTTCTCCGTGGCCTGTCCTGCCTTTCTGGATTTTACACTTTTTTCAGATGGCCCTTTTGACTGGGGGGAAGTGAGACTTCATTGTAGTGCAGATTTCCTTTGCAAGCTTGCTTGGTTGGCCAAAAAGGGCGTATGCGTTTTTTCCTGAATATATTCAGGAAAAAACGCATACGCACTTTTTGGCCAAGTGCATCATTGTGGACGTTCTGCCTCTTTTCCTATGCTTTCAATGCAATTCCAGTCTACCTCCTGAAATCGGTTTCCTGCAATTCTGCCCCGCTTTCAAGTCCTCTTGGCAGCCTTACTTCAGTATATTTTTGGACGATAGCTGTCATTTATAACTCTGTAGGTTTGTGAATTACAGTGCCCCTGAGCTCCTTTCTTCAACTCGCTTTCTTGTGAGCTGGCCGCAACACCGCAGGATGGTTTCAGGCCCTAATCTTGTTCCGGCACGGCACGCTGAGCCTTTGGTTAATTCCTCTTCCTGGTGGGAAATGAGAGTTAAATTTGCCCGTCCAGACACCTCCAGCTAGTCTCTCATTGGTTCTCCCTATTCCTGTTCATCTTCCGCAGAAATTGCAAACTGGGCCAAACAGGAGGTTAAAGGGACTGACTCTCCAAGTCGGGAGAGTGTTAGTAAAGCGTCTGGAATGTTGCACCCGAGTACCAGGGTACAAAAACTGAGACATATTTGAACACGTCTCCTGATAACACGGTTGATCATACTCTAGGTTCCACATGCATGTTTTAGCTGAAGGAAGAATACCTTAAACCTGGGTAGTTGAAACCCGTGGAATGGGTACCATGCAATATGACTTCAAAGGGTCTTCATTTGCTCACCGAACCTCTCCAATCCTATCACTGCTGCGTTTATGCCCCTGTACACACGCTTGATTCTCTTTTGGAGACATAGCAATCCATAGGTTTTAAGATACTTACTAGTCAGGTACATTCTTAGGCGTTTAATATGGGGTGTTGAGTCCATTTCGTTGAGCAAGGAGTAGCTCTTGTCTATTCCATATTTGGCTTAAGGAACTTTATCTGTGCTCATTTCAATCTTTGGTTTTATGCAGCACCCCAACTCACCTTTCCCCTTAAGCAAGCATAAGTTGGTTTTCTACATTTGAGACACTGTTCTGTTTTGGAATTCTGTTCCTGTGTAGCCAAGTTTACATTCCGTATATTACTGATAACTTATGATGTTTCTTTTTCTGTGTGACTTATTTCAGTTAGAATCATAATACCTGAATCAACTCATTGTGCTGCTAAGGGCCTGATGACATAGATTTCATTGCTGAGTGATATTGCTTTGTAAGTAAATACCACAACTTCTTTATCCATTTTTCACTTTCTGCGATGTTGAACTTGAACTGTAAACGAGGTTCTTGTAAACAGAGGCGTCCCAAACTTTGGGGTGGCTGTGTCTTTTTGATTTTAATTTCCCTAAGCTATAGGACCATAAGTGGAAGTGCCCTAGGCTCTGTTGCTTTGTTTTTTAGATGTTTCAGGAAACACCATACACTTCTCCCGAGTGTCTGTTGGCAATTTACATCCCGCCCATCAGCATAACAAGGCTCCCAGTTCTCCATGGCCTGTCCTGCCTTTCTGGATTTTACACTTTTTTCAGATGGCCCTTTTGACCGGGGGGAAGTCAGACTTCATTGTAGTGCAGATTTCCTTTGCAAGTTTGCTTGGTTGGACAAAAAGGGCGTATGCGTTTTTTCCTGAATATATTCAGGAAGAAACGCATACGCCCTTTTTGGCCAAGTGCATCATTGTGGACGTTCTGCCTCTTTTCCTATGCTTTCAATGCAATTCCAGTCTACCTCCTGAATTCGGTTTCCTGCAATTCTGCCCCGCTTTCAAGTCCTCTTGGCAGCCTTACTTCAGTATATTTTTGGACGATAGCTGTCATTTATAACTCTGCAGGTTTGTGAATTACAGTGCCCGTGAGCTCCTTTCTTCAACTCGATTTCCTTTGAGCTGGCCGCAACACCGCAGGATGGCTTCAGGCCCTAATCTGGTTCTGGCACGGCACGCTGAGCCTTTGGTTATTTCCTCTTCCTGGTGGGAAATGAGAGTTAAATTTGCCCGTCCAGACACCTCCAGCTAGTCTCTCATTGGTTCTCCCTATTCCTCTTCATCTTCCGCAGAAATTGCAAACTGGGCCAAACAGGAGGTTAAAGGGACTGACTCTCCAAGTGGGGAGAGTGTTAGTAAAGCGTCTGGAATGTTGCACCCGAGTACCAGGGTACGAAAACTGAGACATATTTGAACACGTCTCCCATTCACACGGTTGATCATACTCTGGGTTCCACATGCATGTTTTAGCTGAAGGAAGAATACCTTAAACCTGGAGAGTTGAGACCCTTGGAATGGGTACCATGCAATATGACTTCAAAGGGTCTTCATTTGCTCACCGAACCTCTCCAATGCTATCACTGCTGCGTTTATGCCCCTGTACATATGCTTGATTCTCTTTCGGAGACATAGCAATCCATAGGTTTTAAGATACTTACTAGTCAGGTACATTCTTAGGCGTTTAATATGCGGTGTTGAGTCCATTTCGTTGAGCAAGGAGTAGCTCTTGTCTATTCCATATTTGGCTTAAGGAACTTTATCTGTGCTCATTTTAATCTCTGGTTTTATGCAGCACCCCAACTCACCTTTCCCCTTAAGCAAGCATAAGTTGGTTTTCTACATTTGAGACCATGTTCTGTTTTGGAATTCTGTTCCTGTGTATCCAAGTTTACATTCCGTGTATTAGTGATATCTTATGATGTTTCTTTTTCTGTGTGACTTATTTCAGTTAGAATCATCGTACCTGAATCCACTCATTATGCTGCTACGGGCCTGATGACATAGATTTCATTGCTGAGTGATACTGCATTGTACGTAAGTACCACAAGTTCTTTATCCATTTTTCACTTTCTGCGATGTTGAACTTGTACTGTAAATGAGGTTCTTGTAAACAGAGGCGTCCCAAACTTTGGGGTGGCTGTGTCTTTTTGATTTTAATTTCCCTAAGCTATAGGACCATAAGTGGAAGTGCCCTAGGCTCTGTTGCTTTGTTTTTTAGATATTTCAGGAAACACAATACACTTCTCCCGAGTGTCTGTTGGCAATTTACATCCCGCCCATCAGCATAACAAGGCTCCCAGTTCTCCATGGCCTGTCCTGCCTTTCTGGATTTTACACTTTTTTCAGATGGCCCTTTTGACTGGGGGGAAGTGAGACTTCATTGTAGTGCAGATTTCCTTTGCAAGCTTGCTTGGTTGGCCAAAAAGGGCGTATGCGTTTTTTCCTGAATATATTCAGGAAAAAACGCATACGCACTTTTTGGCCAAGTGCATCATTGTGGACGTTCTGCCTCTTTTCCTATGCTTTCAATGCAATTCCAGTCTACCTCCTGAAATCGGTTTCCTGCAATTCTGCCCCGCTTTCAAGTCCTCTTGGCAGCCTTACTTCAGTATATTTTTGGACGATAGCTGTCATTTATAACTCTGTAGGTTTGTGAATTACAGTGCCCCTGAGCTCCTTTCTTCAACTCGCTTTCTTGTGAGCTGGCCGCAACACCGCAGGATGGTTTCAGGCCCTAATCTTGTTCCGGCACGGCACGCTGAGCCTTTGGTTAATTCCTCTTCCTGGTGGGAAATGAGAGTTAAATTTGCCCGTCCAGACACCTCCAGCTAGTCTCTCATTGGTTCTCCCTATTCCTGTTCATCTTCCGCAGAAATTGCAAACTGGGCCAAACAGGAGGTTAAAGGGACTGACTCTCCAAGTCGGGAGAGTGTTAGTAAAGCATCTGGAATGTTGCACCCGAGTACCAGGGTACGAAAACTGAGACATATTTGAACACGTCTCCTGATAACACGGTTGATCATACTCTAGGTTCCACATGCATGTTTTAGCTGAAGGAAGAATACCATAAACCTGGGTAGTTGAAACCCGTGGAATGGGTACCATGCAATATGACTTCAAAGGGTTTTCATTTGCTCACCGAACCTCTCCAATCCTATCACTGCTGCGTTTATGCCCCTGTACACACGCTTGATTCTCTTTTGGAGACATAGCAATCCATAGGTTTTAAGATACTTACTAGTCAGGTACATTCTTAGGCGTTTAATATGGGGTGTTGAGTCCATTTCGTTGAGCAAGGAGTAGCTCTTGTCTATTCCATATTTGGCTTAAGGAACTTTATCTGTGCTCATTTCAATCTTTGGTTTTATGCAGCACCCCAACTCACCTTTCCCATTAAGCAAGCATAAGTTGGTTTTCTACATTTGAGACACTGTTCTGTTTTGGAATTCAGTTCCTGTGTAGCCAAGTTTACATTCCGTATATTACTGATAACTTATGATGTTTCTTTTTCTGTGTGACTTATTTCAGTTAGAATCATAATACCTGAATCAACTCATTGTGCTGCTAAGGGCCTGATGACATAGATTTCATTGCTGAGTGATATTGCTTTGTAAGTAAATACCACAACTTCTTTATCCATTTTTCACTTTCTGCGATGTTGAACTTGAACTGTAAACGAGGTTCTTGTAAACAGAGGCGTCCCCAACTTTGGGGTGCCTGTGTCTTTTTGATTTTAATTTCCCTAAGCTATAGGACCATAAGTGGAAGTGCCCTAGGCTCTGTTGCTTTGTTTCTTAGATGTTTCAGGAAACACCATACACTTCTCCCGAGTGTCTGTTGGCAATTTACATCCCGCCCATCAGCATAACAAGGCTCCCAGTTCTCCATGGCCTGTCCTGCCTTTCTGGATTTTACACTTTTTTCAGATGGCCCTTTTGACCGGGGGGAAGTCAGACTTCATTGTAGTGCAGATTTCCTTTGCAAGTTTGCTTGGTTGGACAAAAAGGGCGTATGCGTTTTTTCCTGAATATATTCAGGAAGAAACACATACGCCCTTTTTGGCCAAGTGCATCATTGTGGATGTTCTGCCTCTTTTCCTATGCTTTCAATGCAATTCCAGTCTACCTCCTGAATTCGGTTTCCTGCAATTCTGCCCCGCTTTCAAGTCCTCTTGGCAGCCTTACTTCAGTATATTTTTGGACGATAGCTGTCATTTATAACTCTGCAGGTTTGTGAATTACAGTGCCCCTGAGCTCCTTTCTTCAACTCGCTTTCTTTTGAGCTGGCCGCAACACCGCAGGATGGCTTCAGGCCCTAATCTGGTTCTGGCACGGCACGCTGAGCCTTTGGTTATTTCCTCTTCCTGGTGGGAAATGAGAGTTAAATTTGCCCGTCCAGCCACCTCCAGCTAGTCTCTCATTGGTTCTCCCTATTCCTCTTCATCTTCCGCAGAAATTGCAAACTGGGCCAAACAGGAGGTTAAAGGGACTGACTCTCCAAGTGGGGAGAGTGTTAGTAAAGCGTCTGGAATGTTGCACCCGAGTACCAGGGTACGAAAACTGAGACATATTTGAACACGTCTCCTGATCACACGGTTGATCATACTCTAGGTTCCACATGCATGTTTTAGCTGAAGGAAGAATACCTTAAACCTGGGTAGTTGAAACCCGTGGAATGGGTACCATGCAATATGACTTCAAAGGGTCTTCATTTGCTCACCGAACCTCTCCAATCCTATCACTGCTGCGTTTATGCCCCTGTACACACGCTTGATTCTCTTTTGGAGACATAGCAATCCATAGGTTTTAAGATACTTACTAGTCAGGTACATTCTTAGGCGTTTAATATGGGGTGTTGAGTCCATTTCGTTGAGCAAAGAGTAGCTCTTGTCTATTCCATATTTGGCTTAAGGAAGTTTATCTGTGCTCATTTTAATCTCTGGTTTTATGCAGCACCCCAACTCACCTTTCCCCTTAAGCAAGCATAAGTTGGTTTTCTACATTTGAGACCCTGTTCTGTTTTGGAATTCAGTTCCTGTGTAGCCAAGTTTACATTCCGTGTATTAGTGATATCTTATGATGTTTCTTTTTCTGTGTGACTTATTTCAGTTAGAATCATCGTACCTGAATCCACTCATTATGCTGCTACGGGCCTGATGACATAGATTTCATTGCTGAGTGATACTGCATTGAACGTAAGTACCACAAGTTCTTTATCCATTTTTCACTTTCTGTGATATTGAACTTGTACGGTAAATGAGGTTCTTGTAAACAGAGGCGTCCCAAACTTTGGGGTGGCTGTGTCTTTTTGATTTTAATTTCCCTAAGCTATAGGACCATAAGTGGAAGTGCCCTAGGCTCTGTTGCTTTGTTTTTTAGATGTTTCAGGAAACACCATACACTTCTCCGGAGTGTCTGTTAGCAATTTACATCCCGCCCATCAGCATAACAAGGCTCCCAGTTCTCCATGGCCTGTCCTGCCTTTCTGGATTTTACACTTTTTTCAGATGGCCCTTTTGACCGGGGGAAGTCAGACTTCATTGTAGTGCAGATTTCCTTTGCAAGTTTGCTTGGTTGGACAAAAAGGGCGTATGCGTTTTTTCCTGAATATATTCAGGAAGAAACGCATACGCCCTTTTTGGCCAAGTGCATCATTGTGGACGTTCTGCCTCTTTTCCTATGCTTTCAATGCAATTCCAGTCTACCTCCTGAAATCGGTTTCCTGCAATTCTGCCCCGCTTTCAAGTCCTCTTGGCAGCCTTACTTCAGTATATTTTTGGACGATAGCTGTCATTTATAACTCTGCAGGTTTGTGAATTACAGTGCCCCTGAGCTCCTTTCTTCAACTCGCTTTCTTTTGAGCTGGCCGCAACACCGCAGGATGGCTTCAGGCCCTAATCTGGTTCCGGCACGGCACGATGAGCCTTTGGTTAATTCCTCTTCCTGGTGGGAAATGAGAGTTAAATTTGCCCGTCCAGACACCTCCAGCTAGTCTCTCATTGGTTCTCCCTATTCCTGTTCATCTTCCGCAGAAATTGCAAACTGGGCCAAACAGGAGGTTAAAGGGACTGACTCTCCAAGTCGGGAGAGTGTTAGTAAAGCGTCTGGAATGTTGCACCCGAGTACCAGGGGAGGAAAACTGAGACATATTTGAACACGTCTCCCGTTCACACGGTTGATCATACTCTGGGTTCCACATGCATGTTTTAGCTGAAGGAAGAATACCTTAAACCTGGAGAGTTGAGACCCGTGGAATGGGTACCATGCAATATGACTTCAAAGGGTCTTCATTTGCTCACCGAACCTCTCTAATCCTATCACTGCTGCGTTTATGCCCCTGTACACACGCTTGATTTTCTTATGGAGACATAGCAATCCATAGGTTTTAAGATACTTACTAGTCAGGTACATTCTTAGGCGTTTAATATGGGGTGTTGAGTCCATTTCGTTGAGCAAGGAGTAGCTCTTGTCTATTCCATATTTGGCTTAAGGAACTTTATCTGTGCTCATTTAAATCTCTGGTTTTATGCAGCACCCCAACTCACCTTTCCCCTTAAGCAAGCATAAGTTGGTTTTCTACATTTGAGACCCTGTTCTGTTTTGGAATTCAGTTCCTGTGTAGCCAAGTTTACATTCCGTGTATTAGTGATATCTTATGATGTTTCTTTTTCTGTGTGACTTATTTCATTTAGAATCATCGTACCTGAATCCACTCATTATGCTGCTACGGGCCTGATGACATAGATTTCATTGCTGAGTGATACTGAATTGTACGTAAGTAACACAAGTTCTTTATCCATTTTTCACTTTCTGTGATATTGAACTTGTACGGTAAACGAGGTTCTTGTAAACAGAGGCGTCCCAAATTTTGGGGTGGCTGTGTCTTTTTGATTTTAATTTCCCTAAGCTATAGGACCATAAGTGGAAGTGCCCTAGGCTCTGTTGCTTTGTTTCTTAGATGTTTCAGGAAACACCATACACTTCTCCCGAGTGTCTGTTGGCAATTTACATCCCGCCCATCAGCATAACAAGGCTCCCAGTTCTCCATGGCCTGTCCTGCCTTTCTGGATTTTACACTTTTTTCAGATGGCCCTTTTGACCGGGGGGAAGTCAGACTTCATTGTAGTGCAGATTTCCTTTGCAAGTTTGCTTGGTTGGACAAAAAGGGCGTATGCGTTTTTTCCTGAATATATTCAGGAAGAAATGCATACGCCCTTTTTGGCCAAGTGCATCATTGTGGACGTTCTGCCTCTTTTCCTATGCTTTCAATGCAATTCCAATCTACCTCCTGAATTCGGTTTCCTGCAATTCTGCCCCGCTTTCAAGTCCTCTTGGCAGCCTTACTTCAGTATATTTTTGGACGATAGCTGTCATTTATAACTCTGCAGGTTTGTGAATTACAGTGCCCCTGAGCTCCTTTCTTCAACTCGCTTTCTTTTGAGCTGGCCGCAACACCGCAGGATGGCTTCAGGCCCTAATCTGGTTCCGGCACGGCACGCTGAGCCTTTGGTTATTTCCTCTTCCTGGTGGGAAATGAGAGTTAAATTTGCCCGTCCAGACACCTCCAGCTAGTCTCTCATTGGTTCTCCCTATTCCTGTTCATCTTCCGAAGAAATTGCAAACTGGGCCAAACAGGAGGTTAAAGGGACTGACTCTCCAAGTCGGGAGAGTGTTAGTAAAGCGTCTGGAATGTTGCACCCGAGTACCAGGGGAGGAAAACTGAGACATATTTGAACACGTCTCCTGTTCACACGGTTGATCATACTCTGGGTTCCACATGCATGTTTTAGCTGAAGGAAGAATACCTTAAACCTGGAGAGTTGAGACCCTTGGAATGGGTACCATGCAATATGACTTCAAAGGGTCTTCATTTGCTCACCGAACCTCTCCAATGCTATCACTGCTGCGTTTATGCCCCTGTACATATGCTTGATTCTCTTTCGGAGACATAGCAATCCATAGGTTTTAAGATACTTACTAGTCAGGTACATTCTTAGGCGTTTAATATGCGGTGTTGAGTCCATTTCGTTGAGCAAGGAGTAGCTCTTGTCTATTCCATATTTGGCTTAAGGAACTTTATGTGTGCTCATTTCAATCTCTGGTTTTATACAGCACCCCAACTCACCTTTCCCCTTAAGCAAGCATAAGTTGGTTTTCTACATTTGAGACCCTGTTCTGTTTTGGAATTCTGTTCCTGTGTATCCAAGTTTACATTCCGTGTATTACTGATATCTTATGATGTTTCTTTTTCTGTGTGACTTATTTCAGTTAGAATCATTGTACCTGAATCCACTCATTATGCTGCTACGGGCCTGATGACATAGATTTCATTGCTGAATGATACTGCATTGAACGTAAGTACCACAAGTTCTTTATCCATTTTTCATTTTCTGTGATATTGAACTTGTACGGTAAACGAGGTTCTTGTAAACACAGGCGTCCCAAACTTTGGGGTGGCTGTGTCTTTTTGATTTTAATTTCCCTAAGCTATAGGACCATAAGTGGAAGTGCCCTAGGCTCTGTTGCTTTGTTTTTTAGATGTTTCAGGAAACACCATACACTTCTCCCGAGTGTCTGTTAGCAATTTACATCCCGCCCATCAGCATAACAAGGCTCCCAGTTCTCCATGGCCTGTCCTGCCTTTCTGGATTTTACACTTTTTTCAGATGGCCCTTTTGACCGGGGGAAGTCAAACTTCATTGTAGTGCAGATTTCCTTTGCAAGTTTGCTTGGTTGGACAAAAAGGGCGTATGCGTTTTTTCCTGAATATATTCAGGAAGAAACGCATACGCCCTTTTTGGCCAAGTGCATCATTGTGGACGTTCTGCCTCTTTTCCTATGCTTTCAATGCAATTCCAGTCTACCTCCTGAAATCGGTTTCCTGCAATTCTGCCCCGCTTTCAAGTCCTCTTGGCAGCCTTACTTCAGTATATTTTTGGACGATAGCTGTCATTTATAACTCTGCAGGTTTGTGAATTACAGTGCCCCTGAGCTCCTTTCTTCAACTCGCTTTCTTTTGAGCTGGCCGCAACACCGCAGGATGGCTTCAGGCCCTAATCTGGTTCCGGCACGGCACGCTGAGCCTTTGGTTAATTCCTCTTCCTGGTGGGAAATGAGAGTTAAATTTGCCCGTCCAGACACCTCCAGCTAGTCTCTCATTGGTTCTCCCTATTCCTGTTCATCTTCCACAGAAATTGCAAACTGGGCCAAACAGGAGGTTAAAGGGACTGACTCTCCAAGTCGGGAGAGTGTTAGTAAAGCGTCTGGAATGTTGCACCTGAGTACCAGGGTACGAAAATTGAGACATATTTTAACACGTCTCCCGATCACATGGTTGATCATACTCTAGGTTCCACATGCATGTTTTAGCTGAAGGAAGAATACCTTAAACCTGGGTAGTTGAAACCCGTGGAATGGGTACCATGCAATATGTCTTCAAAGGGTCTTCATTTGCTCACCGAACCTCTCCAATCCTATCACTGCTGCGTTTGTGCCCCTGTACACATGCTTGATTCTCTTTCGGAGACATAGCAATCCATAGGTTTTAAGATACTTACTAGTCAGGTACATTCTTAGGCGTTTAATATGCGGTGTTGAGTCCATTTCGTTGAGCAAGGAGTAGCTCTTGTCTATTCCATATTTGGCTTAAGGAAGTTTATCTGTGCTCATTTTAATCTCTGGTTTTATGCAGCACCCCAACTCACCTTTACCCTTAAGCAAGCATAAGTTGGTTTTCTAAATTTGAGACCCTGTTCTGTTCTGTAATTCAGTTCCTGTGTAGCCAAGTTTACATTCCGTGTATTACTGATATCTTATGATGTTTCTTTTTCTGTGTGACTTATTTCAGTTAGAATCATCATACCTGAATCCACTCATTGTGCTGCTAAGGGCCTGATGACATAGATTTCATTGCTGAGTGATATTGCTTTGTAAGTAAATACCACAACTTCTTTATCCATTTGTCACTTTCTGCGATGTTGAACTTGTACTGTAAACGAGGTTCTTGTAAACAGAGGCGTCCCAAACTTTGGGGTGGCTGTGTCTTTTTGATTTTAATTTCCCTAAGCTATAGGACCATACGTGGAAGTGCCCTAGGCTCTGTTGCTTTGTTTTTTAGATGTTTCAGGAAACACCATACACTTCTCCCGAGTGTCTGTTGGCAATTTACATCCCGCCCATCAGCATAACAAGGCTCCCAGTTCTCCATGGCCTGTCCTGCCTTTCTGGATTTTACAATTTTTGCAGATGGCCCTTTTGACCGGGGGGAAGTGAGACTTCATTGTAGTGCAGATTTCCTTTGCAAGTTTGCTTGGTTGGCCAAAAAGGGCGTATGCGTTTTTTCCTGAATATATTCAGGAAAAAACGCATACGCCCTTTTTGGCCAAGTGCATCATTGTGGACGTTCTGCCTCTTTTCCTATGCTTTCAATGCAATTCCAGTCTACCTCCTGAAATCGGTTTCCTACAATTCTGCCCCGCTTTCAAGTCCTCTTGGCAGCCTTACTTCAGTATATTTTTGGACGATAGCTGTCATTTATAACTCTGCAGGTTTGTGAATTACAGTGCCCCTGAGCTCCTTTCTTCAACTCGCTTTCTTTTGAGCTGGCCGCAACACCGCAGGATGGCTTCAGGCCCTAATCTGGTTCCGGCACGGCAAGCTGAGCCTTTGGTTAATTCCTCTTCCTGATGGGAAATGAGAGTTAAATTTGCCAGTCCAGACACCTCCAGCTAGTCTCTCATTGGTTCTCGCTATTCCTGTTCATCTTCCGCAGAAATTGCAAACTGGGCCAAACAGGAGGTTAAAGGGACTGACTCTCCAAGTCGGGAGAGTGTTAGTAAAGCGTCTGGAATGTTGCACCCGAGTACCAGGGTACGAAAACTGAGACATATTTGAACACGTCTCCCGATCACATGGTTGATCATACTCTAGGCTCCACATGCATGTTTTAGCTGAAGGAAGAATACCTTAAACCTGGGTAGTTGAAACCCGTGGAATGGGTACCATGCAATATGTCTTCAAAGGGTCTTCATTTGCTCACCGAACCTCTCCAATCCTATCACTGCTGCGTTTATGCCCCTGTACACATGCTTGATTCTCTTTCGGAGACATAGCAATCCATAGGTTTTAAGATACTTACTAGTCAGGTACATTCTTAGGCGTTTAATATGGGGTGTTGAGTCCATTTCGTTGAGCAAGGAGTAGCTCTTGTCTATTCCATATTTGGCTTAAGGAAGTTTATCTGTGCTCATTTTAATCTCTGGTTTTATGCAGCACCCCAACTCACCTTTAACCTTAAGCAAGCATAAGTTGGTTTTCTAAATTTGAGACCCTGTTGTGTTCTGTAATTCAGTTCCTGTGTAGCCAAGTTTACATTCCGTGTATTACTGATATCTTATGATGTTTCTTTTTCTGTGTGACTTATTTCAGTTAGAATCATCGTACCTGAATCCACTCATTGTGCTGCTAAGGGCCTGATGACATAGATTTCATTGCTGAGTGATATTACTTTGTAAGTAAATACCACAAGTTCTTTATCCATTTTTCACTTTCTGTGATATTGAACTTGTACGGTAAACGAGGTTCTTGTAAACAGAGGCGTCCCAATCTTTGGGGTGGCTGTGTCTTTTTGATTTTAATTTCCCTAAGCTATAGGACCATAAGTGGAAGTGCCCTAGGCTCTGTTGCTTTGTTTTTTAGATGTTTCAGGAAACACCATACACTTCTCCCGAGTGTCTGTTGGCAATTTACATCCCGCCCATCAGCATAACAAGGCTCCCAGTTCTCCATGGCCTGTCCTGCCTTTCTGGATTTTACACTTTTTTCAGATGGCCCTTTTGACCGGGGGGAAGTGAGACTTCATCGTAGTGCAGTTTTCCTTTGCAAGCTTGCTTGGTTGGCCAAAAAGGGCGTATGCGTTTTTTCCTGATTATAGTCAGGAAAAAACGCATACGTCCTTTTTGGCTAAGTGCATCATTGTGGACGTTCTGCCTCTTTTCCTATGCTTTCAATGCAATTCCAGTCTACCTCCTGAAATCGGTTTCCTGCAATTCTGCCCCGCTTTCAAGTCCTCTTGGCAGCCTTACTTCAGTATATTTTTGGACGATAGCTGTCATTTATAACTCTGCAGGTTTGTGAATTACAGTGCCCCTGAGCTCCGTTCTTCAACTCGCTTTCTTTTGAGCTGGCCGCAACACCGCAGGATGGCTTCAGGCCCTAATCTGGTTCCGGCACGGCATGCTGAGCCTTTCGTTATTTCCTCTTCCTGGTGGGAAATGAGAGTTAAATTTGCCCGTCCAGACACCTCCAGCTAGTCTCTCATTGGTTCTCCCTATTCCTGTTCATCTTCCGCAGAAATTGCAAACTGGGCCAAACAGGAGGTTAAAGGTGCTGACTCTCCAAGTGGGGAGAGTGTTAGTAAAGCGTCTGGAATGTTGCACCCGAGTACCAGGGGAGGAAAACTGAGACATATTTGAACACGTCTCCCGTTCACACGGTTGATCATACTCTGGGTTCCACATGCATGTTTTAGTTGAAGGAAGAATACCTTAAACCTGGAGAGTTGAGACCCGTGGAATGGGTACCATGCAATATGACTTCAAAGGGTCTTCATTTGCTCACCGAACCTCTCCAATCCTATCACTGCTGCGTTTATGCCCCTGTACACACGCTTGATTCTCTTTTGGAGACATAGCAATCCATAGGTTTTAAGATACTTACTAGTCAGGTACATTCGTAGGCGTTTAATATGGGGTGTTGAGTCCATTTCGTTGAGCAAGGAGTAGCTCTTGTGTATTCCATATTTGGCTTAAGGAACTTTATCTGTGCTCATTTCAATCTCTGGTTTTATGCAGCACCCCAACTCACCTTTCCCCTTAAGCAAGCATAAGTTGGTTTTCTAAATTTGAGACCCTGTTCTGTTCTGTAATTCAGTTCCTGTGTAGCCAAGTTTACATTCCGTGTATTACTGATATCTTATGATGTTTCTTTTTCTGTGTGACTTATTTCAGTTAGAATCATCATACCTGAATCCACTCATTGTGCTGCTAACGGCCTGATGACATAGATTTCATTGCTGAGTGATATTGCTTTGTAAGTAAATACCAGAAGTTCTTTATCCATTTTTCACTTTCTGTGATATTGAACTTGTACGGTAAACGAGGTTCTTGTAAACAGAGGCGTCCCAAACTTTGGGGTGGCTGTGTCTTTTTGATTTTAATTTCCCTAAGCTATAGGACCATAAGTGGAAGTGCCCTAGGCTCTGTTGCTTTGTTTTTTAGATGTTTCAGGAAACACCATACACTTCTCCCGGGTGTCTGTTGGCAATTTTCATCCCGCCCATCAGCATAACAAGGCTCCCAGTTCTCCATGGCCTGTCCTGCCTTTCTGGATTTTACACTTTTTGCAGATGTCCCTTTTGACCGGGGGGAAGTGAGAGTTCATTGTAGTGCAGATTTCCTTTGCAAGTTTGCTTGGTTGGCCAAAAAGGGCGTATGCGTTTTTTCCTGAATATATTCAGGAAAAAACGCATACGCCCTTTTTGGCCAAGTGCATCATTGTGGACGTTCTGCCTCTTTTCCTATGCTTTCAATGCAATTCCAGTCTACCTCCTGAAATCGGTTTCCTACAATTCTGCCCTGATTTCAAGTCCTCTTGGCAGCCTTACTTCAGTATATTTTTGGACGATAGCTGTCATTTATAACTCTGCAGGTTTGTGAATTACAGTGCCCCTGAGCTCCTTTCTTCAACTCGCTTTCTTTTGAGCTGGCCGCAACACCGCAGGATGGCTTCAGGCCCTAATCTGGTTCCGGCACTGCATGCTGAGCCTTTGGTTAATTCCTCTTCCTGGTGGGAAATGAGAGTTAAATTTGCCCGTCCAGACACCTCCAGCTGGTCTCTCATTGGTTCTCGCTATTCCTGTTCATCTTCCGCAGAAATTGCAAACTGGGCCAAACAGGAGGTTAAAGGGACTGACTCTCCAAGTCGGGAGAGTGTTAGTAAAGCGTCTGGAATGTTGCACCTGAGTACCAGGGTACGAAAATTGAGACATATTTGAACACGTCTCCCGATCACATGGTTGATCATACTCTAGGTTCCACATGCATGTTTTAGCTGAAGGAAGAATACCTTAAACCTGGGTAGTTGAAACCCGTGGAATGGGTACCATGCAATATGTCTTCAAAGGGTCTTCATTTGCTCACCGAACCTCTCCAATCCTATCACTGCTGCGTTTATGCCCCTGTACACATGCTTGATTCTCTTTCGGAGACATAGCAATCCATAGGTTTTAAGATACTTACTAGTCAGGTACATTCTTAGGCGTTTAATATGCGGTGTTGAGTCCATTTTGTTGAGCAAGGAGTAGCTCTTGTCTATTCCATATTTGGCTTAAGGAAGTTTATCTGTGCTCATTTTAATCTCTGGTTTTATGCAGCACCCCAACTCACCTTTCCCCTTAAGCAAGCATAAGTTGGTTTTCTAAATTTGAGACCCTGTTCTGTTCTGTAATTCAGTTCCTGTGTAGCCAAGTTTACATTCCGTGTATTACTGATATCTTATGATGTTTCTTTTTCTGTGTGACTTATTTCAGTTAGAATCATCATACCTGAATCCACTCATTGTGCTGCTAAGGGCCTGATGACATAGATTTCATTGTTGAGTGATATTGCTTTGTAAGTAAATACCACAACTTCTTTATCCATTTGTCACTTTCTGCGATGTTGAACTTGTACGGTAAACGAGGTTATTGTAAACAGAGGCGTCCCAAACTTTGGGGTGGCTGTGTCTTTTTGATTTTAATTTCCCTAAGCTATAGGACCATACGTGGAAGTGCCCTAGTCTCTGTTGCTTTGTTTTTTAGATGTTTCAGGAAACACCATACACTTCTCCCGAGTGTCTGTTGGCAATTTACATCCCGCCCATCAGCATAACAAGGCTCCCAGTTCTCCATGGCCTGTCCTGCCTTTCTGGATTTTACACTTTTTTCAGATGGCCCTTTTGACCGGGGGGAAGTCAGACTTCATTGTAGTGCAGATTTCCTTTGCAAGCTTGCTTGGTTGGCCAAAAAGGGCGTATGCGTTTTTTCCTGAATATATTCAGGAAAAAACGCATACGCCCTTTTTGGCCAAGTGCATCATTGTGGACGTTCTGCCTCTTTTCCTATGCTTTCAATGCAATTCCAGTCTACCTCCTGAAATCGGTTTCCTGCAATTTTGCCCCGCTTTCAAGTCCTCTTGGCAGCCTTACTTCAGTATATTTTTGAACGATAGCTGTCACTTATAACTCTGCAGGTTTGTGAATTACAGTGCCCCTGAGCTCCTTTCTTCAACTCGCTTTCTTGTGACCTGGCCGCAACACCGCAGGATGGCTTCAGGCCCTAATCTGGTTCCGGCACGGCACGCTGAGCCTTTGGTTATTTCCTCTTCCTGGTTGGAAATGAGAGTTAAATTTGCCCGTCCAGACACCTCCAGCTAGTCTCTCATTGGTTCTCGCAATTCCTGTTCATCTTCCGCAGAAATTGCAAACTGGGCCAAACAGGATGTTAAAGGCGCTGACTCTCCAAGTGGGGAGAGTGTTAGTAAAGCATCTGGAATGTTGCACCCGACCACCAGGGGAGGAAAACTGAGACATATCTGAACACGTCTCCCGTTCACATGGTTGATCATACTCTGGGTTCCACATGCATGTTTTAGCTGAAGGAAGAATACCTTAAACCAGGAGAGTTGAGACCCGTGGAATGGGTATCATGCAATATGACTTCAAAGGGTCTTCATTTGCTCACCGAACCTCTCCAATCCTATCGCTGCTGCGTTTATGCCCCTGTACACAGGCTTGATTCTCTTTCGGAGACATAGCAATCCATAGGTTTTAAGATACTTACTAGTCAGGTACATTCTTAGGCGTTTAATATGCGGTGTTGAGTCCATTTCGTTGAGCAAGGAGTAGCTCTTGTCTATTCCATATTTGGCTTAAGGAACTTTATCTGTGCTCATTTCAATCTCTGGTTTTATGCAGCACCCCAACTCACCTTTCCCCTTAAGCAAGCATAAGTTGGTTTTCTACATTTGAGACCCTGTTCTGTTTTGGAATTCAGTTCCTGTGTAGCCAAGTTTACATTCCGTGTATTAGTGATATCTTATGATGTTTCTTTTTCTGTGTGACTTATTTCAGTTAGAATCATCGTACCTGAATCCACTCATTATGCTGCTACGGGCCTGATGACATAGATTTCATTGCTGAGTGATACTGCATTGTACGTAAGTACCACAAGTTCTTTATCCATTTTTCACTTTCTGTGATATTGAACTTGTACGGTAAACGAGGTTCTTGTAAACAGAGGCGTCCCAAACTTTGGGGTGGCTGTGTCTTTTTGATTTTAATTTCCCTAAGCTATAGGACCATACGTGGAAGTGCCCTAGGCTCTGTTGCTTTGTTTTTTAGATGTTTCAGGAAACACCATACATTTCTCCCGAGTGTCTGTTGGCAATTTACATCCCGCCCATCAGCATAACAAGGCTCCCAGTTCTCCATGGCCTGTCCTGCCTTTCTGGATTTTACAATTTTTGCAGATGGCCCTTTTGACCGGGGGGAAGTGAGACTTCATTGTAGTGCAGATTTCCTTTGCAAGTTTGCTTGGTTGGCCAAAAAGGGCGTATGCGTTTTTTCCTGAATATATTCAGGAAAAAACGCATACGCCCTTTTTGGCCAAGTGCATCATTGTGGACGTTCTGCCTCTTTTCCTATGCTTTCAATGCAATTCCAGTCTACCTCCTGAAATCGGTTTCCTACAATTCTGCCCCGATTTCAAGTCCTCTTGGCAGCCTTACTTCAGTATATTTTTGGACGATAGCTGTCATTTATAACTCTGCAGGTTTGTGAATTACAGTGCCCCTGAGCTCCTTTCTTCAACTCGCTTTCTTTTGAGCTGGCCGCAACACCGCAGGATGGCTTCAGGCCCTAATCTAGTTCCGGCACGGCACGCTGAGCCTTTGGTTAATTCCTCTTCCTGATGGGAAATGAGAGTTAAATTTGCCAGTCCAGACCTCTGCAGCTAGTCTCTCATTGGTTCTCGCTATTCCTGTTCATCTTCCGCAGAAATTGCAAACTGGGCCAAACAGGAGGTTAAAGGGACTGACTCTCCAAGTCGGGAGAGTGTTAGTAAAGCGTCTGGAATGTTGCACCCGAGTACCAGGGTACGAAAACTGAGACATATTTGAACACGTCTCCCGATCACATGGTTGATCATACTCTAGGCTCCACATGCATGTTTTAGCTGAAGGAAGAATACCTTAAACCTGGGTAGTTGAAACCCGTGGAATGGGTACCATGCAATATGTCTTCAAAGGGTCTTCATTTGCTCACCGAACCTCTCCAATCCTATCACTGCTGCGTTTATGCCCCTGTACACATGCTTGATTCTCTTTCGGAGACATAGCAATCCATAGGTTTTAAGATACTTACTAGTCAGGTACATTCTTAGGCGTTTAATATGTGGTGTTGAGTCCATTTCGTTGAGCAAGGAGTAGCTCTTGTCTATTCCATATTTGGCTTAAGGAAGTTTATCTGTGCTCATTTTAATCTCTGGTTTTATGCAGCACCCCAACTCACCTTTACCCTTAAGCAAGCATAAGTTGGTTTTCTAAATTTGAGACCCTGTTCTGTTCTGTAATTCAGTTCCTGTGTAGCCAAGTTTACATTCCGTGTATTACTGATATCTTATGATGTTTCTTTTTCTGTGTGACTTATTTCAGTTAGAATCATCGTACCTGAATCCACTCATTATGCTGCTAAGGGCCTGATGACATAGATTTCATTGTTGAGTGATACTGCATTGTACGTAAGTACCACAATTTCTTTATCCATTTTTCACTTTCTGTGATATTGAACTTGTACTGTATACGAGGTTCTTGTTAACAGAGGTGTCCCAAACTTTGGGGTGGCTGTGTCCTTTTGATTTTAATTTCCCTAAGCTATAGGACCATAAGTGGAAGTGCCCTAGGCTCTGTTGCTTTGTTTTTTAGATGTTTCAGGAAACACCATACACTTCTCCCGAGTGTGTGTTGGCAATTTACATCCCGCTCATCAGCATAACAAGGCTCCCAGTTCTCCATGGCCTGTCCTGCCTTTCTGGATTTTACACTTTTTTCAGATGGCCCTTTTGACCAGGGGGAAGTCAGACTTCATTGTAGTGCAGATTTCCTTTGCAAGTTTGCTTGGTTGGACAAAAAGGGCGTATGCGTTTTTTCCTGAATATATTCAGGAAGAAACGCATACGCCCTTTTTGGCCAAGTGCATCATTGTGGACGTTCTGCCTCTTTTCCTATGCTTTCAATGCAATTCCAGTCTACCTCCTGAATTCGGTTTCCTGCAATTCTGCCCCGCTTTCAAGTCCTCTTGGCAGCCTTACTTCAGTATATTTTTGGACGATAGCTGTCATTTATAACTCTGCAGGTTTGTGAATTACAGTGCCCGTGAGCTCCTTTCTTCAACTCGCTTTCTTTTGAGCTGGCCGCAACACCGCAGGATGGCTTCAGGCCCTAATCTGGTTCTGGCACGGCACGCTGAGCCTTTGGTTATTTCCTCTTCCTGGTGGGAAATGAGAGTTAAATTTGCCCGTCCAGACACCTCCAGCTAGTCTCTCATTGGTTCTCCCTATTCCTCTTCATCTTCCGCAGAAATTGCAAACTGGGCCAAACAGGAGGTTAAAGGGACTGACTCTCCAAGTGGGGAGAGTGTTAGTAAAGCGTCTGGAATGTTGCACCCGAGTACCAGGGTACGAAAACTGAGACATATTTGAACACGTCTCCCGTTCACACGGTTGATCATACTCTGGGTTCCACATGCATGTTTTAGCTGAAGGAAGAATACCTTAAACCTGGAGAGTTGAGACCCTTGGAATGGGTACCATGCAATATGACTTCAAAGGGTCTTCATTTGCTCACCGAACCTCTCCAATGCTATCACTGCTGCGTTTATGCCCCTGTACATATGCTTGATTCTCTTTCGGAGACATAGCAATCCATAGGTTTTAAGATACTTACTAGTCAGGTACATTCTTAGGCGTTTAATATGCGGTGTTGAGTCCATTTCGTTGAGCAAGGAGTAGCTCTTGTCTATTCCATATTTGGCTTAAGGAACTTTATCTGTGCTCATTTTAATCTCTGGTTTTATGCAGCACCCCAACTCACCTTTCCCCTTAAGCAAGCATAAGTTGGTTTTCTACATTTGAGACCCTGTTCTGTTTTGGAATTCTGTTCCTGTGTATCCAAGTTTACATTCCGTGTA
This sequence comes from Grampus griseus, assembly GCF_964374135.1. NCBI lineage: Eukaryota > Metazoa > Chordata > Mammalia > Artiodactyla > Delphinidae > Grampus > Grampus griseus. Next base: position 52,914,440 of record NC_138997.1, read on the forward strand.
TTAGTGATATCTTATGATGTTTCTTTTTCTGTGTGACTTATTTCAGTTAGAATCATCGTACCTGAATCCACTCATTATGCTGCTACGGGCCTGATGACATAGATTTCATTGCTGAGTGATACTGCATTGTACGTAAGTACCACAAGTTCTTTATCCATTTTTCACTTTCTGCGATGTTGAACTTGTACTGTAAATGAGGTTCTTGTAAACAGAGGCGTCCCAAACTTTGGGGTGGCTGTGTCTTTTTGATTTTAATTTCCCTAAGCTATAGGACCATAAGTGGAAGTGCCCTAGGCTCTGTTGCTTTGTTTTTTAGATATTTCAGGAAACACAATACACTTCTCCCGAGTGTCTGTTGGCAATTTACATCCCGCCCATCAGCATAACAAGGCTCCCAGTTCTCCATGGCCTGTCCTGCCTTTCTGGATTTTACACTTTTTTCAGATGGCCCTTTTGACTGGGGGGAAGTGAGACTTCATTGCAGTGCAGATTTCCTTTGCAAGCTTGCTTGGTTGGCCAAAAAGGGCGTATGCGTTTTTTCCTGAATATATTCAGGAAAAAACGCATACGCACTTTTTGGCCAAGTGCATCATTGTGGACGTTCTGCCTCTTTTCCTATGCTTTCAATGCAATTCCAGTCTACCTCCTGAAATCGGTTTCCTGCAATTCTGCCCCGCTTTCAAGTCCTCTTGGCAGCCTTACTTCAGTATATTTTTGGACGATAGCTGTCATTTATAACTCTGTAGGTTTGTGAATTACAGTGCCCCTGAGCTCCTTTCTTCAACTCGCTTTCTTGTGAGCTGGCCGCAACACCGCAGGATGGTTTCAGGCCCTAATCTTGTTCCGGCACGGCACGCTGAGCCTTTGGTTAATTCCTCTTCCTGGTGGGAAATGAGAGTTAAATTTGCCCGTCCAGACACCTCCAGCTAGTCTCTCATTGGTTCTCCCTATTCCTGTTCATCTTCCGCAGAAATTGCAAACTGGGCCAAACAGGAGGTTAAAGGGACTGACTCTCCAAGTCGGGAGAGTGTTAGTAAAGCGTCTGGAATGTTGCACCCGAGTACCAGGGTACGAAAACTGAGACATATTTGAACACGTCTCCTGATAACACGGTTGATCATACTCTAGGTTCCACATGCATGTTTTAGCTGAAGGAAGAATACCATAAACCTGGGTAGTTGAAACCCATGGAATGGGTACCATGCAATATGACTTCAAAGGGTTTTCATTTGCTCACCGAACCTCTCCAATCCTATCACTGCTGCGTTTATGCCCCTGTACACACGCTTGATTCTCTTTTGGAGACATAGCAATCCATAGGTTTTAAGATACTTACTAGTCAGGTACATTCTTAGGCGTTTAATATGGGGTGTTGAGTCCATTTCGTTGAGCAAGGAGTAGCTCTTGTCTACTCCATATTTGGCTTAAGGAACTTTATCTGTGCTCATTTCAATCTTTGGTTTTATGCAGCACCCCAACTCACCTTTCCCCTTAAGCAAGCATAAGTTGGTTTTCTACATTTGAGACACTGTTCTGTTTTGGAATTCAGTTCCTGTGTAGCCAAGTTTACATTCCGTATATTACTGATAACTTATGATGTTTCTTTTTCTGTGTGACTTATTTCAGTTAGAATCATAATACCTGAATCAACTCATTGTGCTGCTAAGGGCCTGATGACATAGATTTCATTGCTGAGTGATATTGCTTTGTAAGTAAATACCACAACTTCTTTATCCATTTTTCACTTTCTGCGATGTTGAACTTGAACTGTAAACGAGGTTCTTGTAAACAGAGGCGTCCCAAACTTTGGGGTGGCTGTGTCTTTTTGATTTTAATTTCCCTAAGCTATAGGACCATAAGTGGAAGTGCCCTAGGCTCTGTTGCTTTGTTTTTTAGATGTTTCAGGAAACACCATACACTTCTCCCGAGTGTCTGTTGGCAATTTACATCCCACCCATCAGCATAACAAGGCTCCCAGTTCTCCATGGCCTGTCCTGCCTTTCTGGATTTTACACTTTTTTCAGATGGCCCTTTTGACCGGGGGGAAGTCAGACTTCATTGTAGTGCAGATTTCCTTTGCAAGTTTGCTTGGTTGGACAAAAAGGGCGTATGCGTTTTTTCCTGAATATATTCAGGAAAAAACGCATACGCACTTTTTGGCCAAGTGCATCATTGTGGATGTTCTGCCTCTTTTCCTATGCTTTCAATGCAATTCCAGTCTACCTCCTGAAATCGGTTTCCTGCAATTCTGCCCCGCTTTCAAGTCCTCTTGGCAGCCTTACTTCAGTATATTTTTGGACGATAGCTGTCATTTATAACTCTGCAGGTTTGTGAATTACAGTGCCCCTGAGCTCCTTTCTTCAACTCGCTTTCTTTTGAGCTGGCCGCAACACCGCAGGATGGCTTCAGGCCCTAATCTGGTTCTGGCACGGCACGCTGAGCCTTTGGTTATTTCCTCTTCCTGGTGGGAAATGAGAGTTAAATTTGCCCGTCCAGACACCTCCAGCTAGTCTCTCATTGGTTCTCCCTATTCCTCTTCATCTTCCGCAGAAATTGCAAACTGGGCCAAACAGGAGGTCAAAGGGACTGACTCTCCAAGTGGGGAGAGTGTTAGTAAAGCGTCTGGAATGTTGCACCCGAGTACCAGGGTACGAAAACTGAGACATATTTGAACACGTCTCCTGATCACACGGTTGATCATACTCTAGGTTCCACATGCATGTTTTAGCTGAAGGAAGAATACCTTAAACCTGGGTAGTTGAAACCCGTGGAATGGGTACCATGCAATATGACTTCAAAGGGTCTTCATTTGCTCACCGAACCTCTCCAATCCTATCACTGCTGCGTTTATGCCCCTGTACACACGCTTGATTCTCTTTTGGAGACATAGCAATCCATAGGTTTTAAGATACTTACTAGTCAGGTACATTCTTAGGCGTTTAATATGGGGTGTTGAGTCCATTTCGTTGAGCAAGGAGTAGCTCTTGTCTATTCCATATTTGGCTTAAGGAAGTTTATCTGTGCTCATTTTAATCTCTGGTTTTATGCAGCACCCCAACTCACCTTTCCCCTTAAGCAAGCATAAGTTGGTTTTCTAAATTTGAGACCCTGTTCTGTTTTGGAATTCAGTTCCTGTGTAGCCAAGTTTACATTCCGTGTATTAGTGATATCTTATGATGTTTCTTTTTCTGTGTGACTTATTTCAGTTAGAATCATCGTACCTGAATCCACTCATTATGCTGCTACGGGCCTGATGACATAGATTTCATTGCTGAGTGATTCTGCATTGAACGTAAGTACCACAAGTTCTTTATCCATTTTTCACTTTCTGTGATATTGAACTTGTACGGTAAACGAGGTTCTTGTAAACAGAGGCGTCCCAAACTTTGGGGTGGCTGTGTCTTTTTGATTTTAATTTCCCTAAGCTATAGGACCATAAGTGGAAGTGCCCTAGGCTCTGTTGCTTTGTTTTTTTGATGTTTCAGGAAACACCATACACTTCTCCGGAGTGTCTGTTAGCAATTTACATCCCGCCCATCAGCATAACAAGGCTCCCAGTTCTCCATGGCCTGTCCTGCCTTTCTGGATTTTACACTTTTTTCAGATGGCCCTTTTGACCGGGGGAAGTCAGACTTCATTGTAGTGCAGATTTCCTTTGCAAGTTTGCTTGGTTGGACAAAAAGGGCGTATGCGTTTTTTCCTGAATATATTCAGGAAGAAACGCATACGCCCTTTTTGGCCAAGTGCATCATTGTGGACGTTCTGCCTCTTTTCCTATGCTTTCAATGCAATTCCAGTCTACCTCCTGAAATCGGTTTCCTGCAATTCTGCCCCGCTTTCAAGTCCTCTTGGCAGCCTTACTTCAGTATATTTTTGGACGATAGCTGTCATTTATAACTCTGCAGGTTTGTGAATTACAGTGCCCCTGAGCTCCTTTCTTCAACTCGCTTTCTTTTGAGCTGGCCGCAACACCGCAGGATGGCTTCAGGCCCTAATCTGGTTCCGGCACGGCACGCTGAGCCTTTGGTTATTTCCTCTTCCTGGTGGGAAATGAGAGTTAAATTTGCCCGTCCAGACACCTCCAGCTAGTCTCTCATTGGTTCTCCCTATTCCTCTTCATCTTCCGCAGAAATTGCAAACTGGGCCAAACAGGAGGTTAAAGGGACTGACTCTCCAAGTCGGGAGAGTGTTAGTAAAGCGTCTGGAATGTTGCACCCGAGTACCAGGGGAGGAAAACTGAGACATATTTGAACACGTCTCCCGTTCACACGGTTGATCATACTCTGGGTTCCACATGCATGTTTTAGCTGAAGGAAGAATAACTTAAACCTGGAGAGTTGAGACCCGTGGAATGGGTACCATGCAATATGACTTCAAAGGGTCTTCATTTGCTCACCGAACCTCTCTAATCCTATCACTGCTCTGTTTATGCCCCTGTACACACGCTTGATTTTCTTATGGAGACATAGCAATCCATAGGTTTTAAGATACTTACTAGTCAGGTACATTCTTAGGCGTTTAATATGGGGTGTTGAGTCCATTTCGTTGAGCAAGGAGTAGCTCTTGTCTATTCCATATTTGGCTTAAGGAACTTTATCTGTGCTCATTTAAATCTCTGGTTTTATGCAGCACCCCAACTCACCTTTCCCCTTAAGCAAGCATAAGTTGGTTTTCTACATTCGAGACCCTGTTCTGTTTTGGAATTCAGTTCCTGTGTAGCCAAGTTTACATTCCGTGTATTAGTGATATCTTATGATGTTTCTTTTTCTGTGTGACTTATTTCATTTAGAATCATCGTACCTGAATCCACTCATTATGCTGCTACGGGCCTGATGACATAGATTTCATTGCTGAGTGATACTGAATTGTACGTAAGTACCACAAGTTCTTTATCCATTTTTCACTTTCTGTGATATTGAACTTGTACAGTAAACGAGGTTCTTGTAAACAGAGGCGTCCCAAATTTTGGGGTGGCTGTGTCTTTTTGATTTTAATTTCCCTAAGCTATAGGACCATAAGTGGAAGTGCCCTAGGCTCTGTTGCTTTGTTTCTTAGATGTTTCAGGAAACACCATACACTTCTCCCGAGTGTCTGTTGGCAATTTACATCCCGCCCATCAGCATAACAAGGCTCCCAGTTCTCCATGGCCTGTCCTGCCTTTCTGGATTTTACACTTTTTTCAGATGGCCCTTTTGACCGGGGGGAAGTCAGACTTCATTGTAGTGCAGATTTCCTTTGCAAGTTTGCTTGGTTGGACAAAAAGGGCGTATGCGTTTTTTCCTGAATATATTCAGGAAGAAATGCATACGCCCTTTTTGGCCAAGTGCATCATTGTGGACGTTCTGCCTCTTTTCCTATGCTTTCAATGCAATTCCAATCTACCTCCTGAATTCGGTTTCCTGCAATTCTGCCCCGCTTTCAAGTCCTCTTGGCAGCCTTACTTCAGTATATTTTTGGACGATAGCTGTCATTTATAACTCTGCAGGTTTGTGAATTACAGTGCCCCTGAGCTCCTTTCTTCAACTCGCTTTCTTTTGAGCTGGCCGCAACACCGCAGGATGGCTTCAGGCCCTAATCTGGTTCCGGCACGGCACGCTGAGCCTTTGGTTATTTCCTCTTCCTGGTGGGAAATGAGAGTTAAATTTGCCCGTCCAGACACCTCCAGCTAGTCTCTCATTGGTTCTCCCTATTCCTGTTCATCTTCCGAAGAAATTGCAAACTGGGCCAAACAGGAGGTTAAAGGGACTGACTCTCCAAGTCGGGAGAGTGTTAGTAAAGCGTCTGGAATGTTGCACCCGAGTACCAGGGGAGGAAAACTGAGACATATTTGAACACGTCTCCTGTTCACACGGTTGATCATACTCTGGGTTCCACATGCATGTTTTAGCTGAAGGAAGAATACCTTAAACCTGGAGAGTTGAGACCCTTGGAATGGGTACCATGCAATATGACTTCAAAGGGTCTTCATTTGCTCACCGAACCTCTCCAATCCTATCACTGCTGCGTTTATGCCCCTGTACACACGCTTGATTCTCTTTTGGAGACATAGCAATCCATAGGTTTTAAGATACTTACTAGTCAGGTACATTCTTAGGCGTTTAATATGGGGTGTTGAGTCCATTTCGTTGAGCAAGGAGTAGCTCTTGTCTATTCCATATTTGGCTTAAGGAAGTTTATCTGTGCTCATTTTAATCTCTGATTTTATGCAGCACCCCAACTCACCTTTCCCCTTAAGCAAGCATAAGTTGGTTTTCTACATTTGAGACCCTGTTCTGTTTTGGAATTCAGTTCCTGTGTAGCCAAGTTTACATTCCGTGTATTAGTGATATCTTATGATGTTTCTTTTTCTGTGTGACTTATTTCAGTTAGAATCATCGTACCTGAATCCACTCATTATGCTGCTACGGGCCTGATGACATAGATTTCATTGCTGAGTGATTCTGCATTGAACGTAAGTACCACAAGTTCTTTATCCATTTTTCACTTTCTGTGATATTGAACTTGTACGGTAAACGAGGTTCTTGTAAACAGAGGCGTCCCAAACTTTGGGGTGGCTGTGTCTTTTTGATTTTAATTTCCCTAAGCTATAGGACCATAAGTGGAAGTGCCCTAGGCTCTGTTGCTTTGTTTTTTTGATGTTTCAGGAAACACCATACACTTCTCCGGAGTGTCTGTTAGCAATTTACATCCCGCCCATCAGCATAACAAGGCTCCCAGTTCTCCATGGCCTGTCCTGCCTTTCTGGATTTTACACTTTTTTCAGATGGCCCTTTTGACCGGGGGAAGTCAGACTTCATTGTAGTGCAGATTTCCTTTGCAAGTTTGCTTGGTTGGACAAAAAGGGCGTATGCGTTTTTTCCTGAATATATTCAGGAAGAAACGCATACGCCCTTTTTGGCCAAGTGCATCATTGTGGACGTTCTGCCTCTTTTCCTATGCTTTCAATGCAATTCCAGTCTACCTCCTGAAATCGGTTTCCTGCAATTCTGCCCCGCTTTCAAGTCCTCTTGGCAGCCTTACTTCAGTATATTTTTGGACGATAGCTGTCATTTATAACTCTGCAGGTTTGTGAATTACAGTGCCCCTGAGCTCCTTTCTTCAACTCGCTTTCTTTTGAGCTGGCCGCAACACCGCAGGATGGCTTCAGGCCCTAATCTGGTTCCGGCACGGCACGCTGAGCCTTTGGTTATTTCCTCTTCCTGGTGGGAAATGAGAGTTAAATTTGCCCGTCCAGACACCTCCAGCTAGTCTCTCATTGGTTCTCCCTATTCCTGTTCATCTTCCGCAGAAATTGCAAACTGGGCCAAACAGGAGGTTAAAGGGACTGACTCTCCAAGTCGGGAGAGTGTTAGTAAAGCGTCTGGAATGTTGCACCCGAGTACCAGGGGAGGAAAACTGAGACATATTTGAACACGTCTCCCGTTCACACGGTTGATCATACTCTGGGTTCCACATGCATGTTTTAGCTGAAGGAAGAATACCTTAAACCTGGAGAGTTGAGACCCGTGGAATGGGTACCATGCAATATGACTTCAAAGGGTCTTCATTTGCTCACCGAACCTCTCTAATCCTATCACTGCTGCGTTTATGCCCCTGTACACACGCTTGATTTTCTTATGGAGACATAGCAATCCATAGGTTTTAAGATACTTACTAGTCAGGTACATTCTTAGGCGTTTAATATGGGGTGTTGAGTCCATTTCGTTGAGCAAGGAGTAGCTCTTGTCTATTCCATATTTGGCTTAAGGAACTTTATCTGTGCTCATTTAAATCTCTGGTTTTATGCAGCACCCCAACTCACCTTTCCCCTTAAGCAAGCATAAGTTGGTTTTCTACATTCGAGACCCTGTTCTGTTTTGGAATTCAGTTCCTGTGTAGCCAAGTTTACATTCCGTGTATTAGTGATATCTTATGATGTTTCTTTTTCTGTGTGACTTATTTCATTTAGAATCATCGTACCTGAATCCACTCATTATGCTGCTACGGGCCTGATGACATAGATTTCATTGCTGAGTGATACTGAATTGTACGTAAGTACCACAAGTTCTTTATCCATTTTTCACTTTCTGTGATATTGAACTTGTACGGTAAACGAGGTTCTTGTAAACAGAGGCGTCCCAAATTTTGGGGTGGCTGTGTCTTTTTGATTTTAATTTCCCTAAGCTATAGGACCATAAGTGGAAGTGCCCTAGGCTCTGTTGCTTTGTTTCTTAGATGTTTCAGGAAACACCATACACTTCTCCCGAGTGTCTGTTGGCAATTTACATCCCGCCCATCAGCATAACAAGGCTCCCAGTTCTCCATGGCCTGTCCTGCCTTTCTGGATTTTACACTTTTTTCAGATGGCCCTTTTGACCGGGGGGAAGTCAGACTTCATTGTAGTGCAGATTTCCTTTGCAAGTTTGCTTGGTTGGACAAAAAGGGCGTATGCGTTTTTTCCTGAATATATTCAGGAAGAAATGCATACGCCCTTTTTGGCCAAGTGCATCATTGTGGACGTTCTGCCTCTTTTCCTATGCTTTCAATGCAATTCCAATCTACCTCCTGAATTCGGTTTCCTGCAATTCTGCCCCGCTTTCAAGTCCTCTTGGCAGCCTTACTTCAGTATATTTTTGGACGATAGCTGTCATTTATAACTCTGCAGGTTTGTGAATTACAGTGCCCCTGAGCTCCTTTCTTCAACTCGCTTTCTTTTGAGCTGGCCGCAACACCGCAGGATGGCTTCAGGCCCTAATCTGGTTCCGGCACGGCACGCTGAGCCTTTGGTTATTTCCTCTTCCTGGTGGGAAATGAGAGTTAAATTTGCCCGTCCAGACACCTCCAGCTAGTCTCTCATTGGTTCTCCCTATTCCTGTTCATCTTCCGAAGAAATTGCAAACTGGGCCAAACAGGAGGTTAAAGGGACTGACTCTCCAAGTCGGGAGAGTGTTAGTAAAGCGTCTGGAATGTTGCACCCGAGTACCAGGGGAGGAAAACTGAGACATATTTGAACACGTCTCCTGTTCACACGGTTGATCATACTCTGGGTTCCACATGCATGTTTTAGCTGAAGGAAGAATACCTTAAACCTGGAGAGTTGAGACCCTTGGAATGGGTACCATGCAATATGACTTCAAAGGGTCTTCATTTGCTCACCGAACCTCTCCAATGCTATCACTGCTGCGTTTATGCCCCTGTACATATGCTTGATTCTCTTTCGGAGACATAGCAATCCATAGGTTTTAAGATACTTACTAGTCAGGTACATTCTTAGGCGTTTAATATGCGGTGTTGAGTCCATTTCGTTGAGCAAGGAGTAGCTCTTGTCTATTCCATATTTGGCTTAAGGAACTTTATCTGTGCTCATTTCAATCTCTGGTTTTATGCAGCACCCCAACTCACCTTTCCCCTTAAGCAAGCATAAGTTGGTTTTCTACATTTGAGACCCTGTTCTGTTTTGGAATTCTGTTCCTGTGTATCCAAGTTTACATTCCGTGTATTAGTGATATCTTATGATGTTTCTTTTTCTGTGTGACTTATTTCAGTTAGAATCATCGTACCTGAATCCACTCATTATGCTGCTACGGGCCTGATGACATAGATTTCATTGCTGAATGATACTGCATTGAACGTAAGTACCACAAGTTCTTTATCCATTTTTCACTTTCTGTGATATTGAACTTGTACGGTAAATGAGGTTCTTGTAAACACAGGCGTCCCAAACTTTGGGGTGGCTGTGTCTTTTTGATTTTAATTTCCCTAAGCTATAGGACCATAAGTGGAAGTGCCCTAGGCTCTGTTGCTTTGTTTTTTAGATGTTTCAGGAAACACCATACACTTCTCCGGAGTGTCTGTTAGCAATTTACATCCCGCCCATCAGCATAACAAGGCTCCCAGTTCTCCATGGCCTGTCCTGCCTTTCTGGATTTTACACTTTTTTCAGATGGCCCTTTTGACCGGGGGAAGTCAAACTTCATTGTAGTGCAGATTTCCTTTGCAAGTTTGCTTGGTTGGACAAAAAGGGCGTATGCGTTTTTTCCTGAATATATTCAGGAAGAAACGCATACGCCCTTTTTGGCCAAGTGCATCATTGTGGACGTTCTGCCTCTTTTCCTATGCTTTCAATGCAATTCCAGTCTACCTCCTGAAATCGGTTTCCTGCAATTCTGCCCCGCTTTCAAGTCCTCTTGGCAGCCTTACTTCAGTATATTTTTGGACGATAGCTGTCATTTATAACTCTGCAGGTTTGTGAATTACAGTGCCCCTGAGCTCCTTTCTTCAACTCGCTTTCTTTTGAGCTGGCCGCAACACCGCAGGATGGCTTCAGGCCCTAATCTGGTTCCGGCACGGCACGCTGAGCCTTTGGTTAATTCCTCTTCCTGGTGGGAAATGAGAGTTAAATTTGCCCGTCCAGACACCTCCAGCTAGTCTCTCATTGGTTCTCCCTATTCCTGTTCATCTTCCGCAGAAATTGCAAACTGGGCCATACAGGAGGTTAAAGGGACTGACTCTCCAAGTCGGGAGAGTGTTAGTAAAGCGTCTGGAATGTTGCACCTGAGTACCAGGGTACGAAAATTGAGACATATTTGAACACGTCTCCCGATCACATGGTTGATCATACTCTAGGTTCCACATGCATGTTTTAGCTGAAGGAAGAATACCTTAAACCTGGGTAGTTGAAACCCGTGGAATGGGTACCATGCAATATGTCTTCAAAGGGTCTTCATTTGCTCACCGAACCTCTCCAATCCTATCACTGCTGCGTTTGTGCCCCTGTACACATGCTTGATTCTCTTTCGGAGACATAGCAATCCATAGGTTTTAAGATACTTACTAGTCAGGTACATTCTTAGGCGTTTAATATGCGGTGTTGAGTCCATTTCGTTGAGCAAGGAGTAGCTCTTGTCTATTCCATATTTGGCTTAAGGAAGTTTATCTGTGCTCATTTTAATCTCTGGTTTTATGCAGCACCCCAACTCACCTTTACCCTTAAGCAAGCATAAGTTGGTTTTCTAAATTTGAGACCCTGTTCTGTTCTGTAATTCAGTTCCTGTGTAGCCAAGTTTACATTCCGTGTGTTACTGATATCTTATGATGTTTCTTTTTCTGTGTGACTTATTTCAGTTAGAATCATCATACCTGAATCCACTCATTGTGCTGCTAAGGGCCTGATGACATAGATTTCATTGCTGAGTGATATTGCTTTGTAAGTAAATACCACAACTTCTTTATCCATTTGTCACTTTCTGCGATGTTGAACTTGTACTGTAAACGAGGTTCTTGTAAACAGAGGCGTCCCAAACTTTGGGGTGGCTGTGTCTTCTTGATTTTAATTTCCCTAAGCTATAGGACCATACGTGGAAGTGCCCTAGGCTCTGTTGCTTTGTTTTTTAGATGTTTCAGGAAACACCATACACTTCTCCCGAGTGTCTGTTGGCAATTTACATCCCGCCCATCAGCATAACAAGGCTCCCAGTTCTCCATGGCCTGTCCTGCCTTTCTGGATTTTACACTTTTTTCAGATGGCCCTTTTGACCGGGTGGAAGTGAGACTTCATTGTAGTGCAGATTTCCTTTGCAAGCTTGCTTGGTTGGCCAAAAAGGGCGTATGCGTTTTTTCCTGAATATATTCAGGAAAAAACGCATACGCCCTTTTTGGCCAAGTGCATCATTGTGGACGTTCTGCCTCTTTTCCTATGCTTTCAATGCAATTCCAGTCTACCTCCTGAAATCGGTTTCCTGCAATTCTGCCCCGCTTTCAAGTCCTCTTGGCAACCTTACTTCAGTATATTTTTGAACGATAGCTGTCACTTATAACTCTGCAGGTTTGTGAATTACAGTGCCCCTGAGCTCCTTTCCTCAACTCGCTTTCTTGTGACCTGGCCGCAACACCGCAGGATGGCTTCAGGCCCTAATCTGGTTCCGGCACGGCACGCTGAGCCTTTGGTTATTTCCTCTTCCTGGTGGGAAATGAGAGTTAAATTTGCCCGTCCAGACACCTCCAGCTAGTCTCTCATTGGTTCTCGCTATTCCTGTTCATCTTCCGCAGAAATTGCAAACTGGGCCAAACAGGAGGTTAAAGGGACTGACTCTCCAAGTCGGGAGAGTGTTAGTAAAGCGTCTGGAATGTTGCACCCGACTACCAGGGGAAGAAAACTGAGACATATCTGAACACGTCTCCCGTTCACACGGTTGATCATACTCTGGGTTCCACATGCATGTTTTAGCTGAAGGAAGAATACCTTAAACCAGGAGAGTTGAGACCCGTGGAATGGGTACCATGCAATATGACTTCAAAGGGTCTTCATTTGCTCACCGAACCTCTCCAATCCTATCACTGCTGCGTTTATGCCCCTGTACACACGCTTGATTCTCTTTCGGAGACATAGCAATCCATAGGTTTTAAGATACTTACTAGTCAGGTACATTCTTAGGCGTTTAATATGCGGTGTTGAGTCCATTTCGTTGAGCAAGGAGTAGCTCTTGTCTATTCCATATTTGGCTTAAGGAACTTTTTCTGTGCTCATTTCAATCTCTGGTTTTATGCAGCACCCCAACTCACCTTTCACCTTAAGCAAGCATAAGTTGGTTTTCTAAATTTGAGACCCTGTTCTGTTTTGGAATTCAGTTCCTGTGTAGCCAAGTTTACATTCCGTGTATTAGTGATATCTTATGATGTTTCTTTTTCTGTGTGACTTATTTCAGTTAGAATCATCGTACCTGAATCCACTCATTATGCTGCTACGGGCCTGATGACATAGATTTCATTGCTGAGTGATACTGCATTGTACGTAAGTACCACAAGTTCTTTATCCATTTTTCACTTTCTGTGATATTGAACTTGTACGGTAAACGAGGTTCTTATAAACAGAGGCGTCCCAAACTTTGGGGTGGCTGTGTCTTTTTTATTTTAATTTCCCTAAGCTATAGGACCATACGTGGAAGTGCCCTAGGCTCTGTTGCTTTGTTTTTTAGATGTTTCAGGAAACACCATACATTTCTCCCGAGTGTCTGTTGGCAATTTACATCCCGCCCATCAGCATAACAAGGCTCCCAGTTCTCCATGGCCTGTCCTGCCTTTCTGGATTTTACAATTTTTGCAGATGGCCCTTTTGACCGGGGGGAAGTGAGACTTCATTGTAGTGCAGATTTCCTTTGCAAGTTTGCTTGGTTGGCCAAAAAGGGCGTATGCGTTTTTTCCTGAATATATTCAGGAAAAAACGCATACGCCCTTTTTGGCCAAGTGCATCATTGTGGACGTTCTGCCTCTTTTCCTATGCTTTCAATGCAATTCCAGTCTACCTCCTGAAATCGGTTTCCTACAATTCTGCCCCGATTTCAAGTCCTCTTGGCAGCCTTACTTCAGTATATTTTTGGACGATAGCTGTCATTTATAACTCTGCAGGTTTGTGAATTACAGTGCCCCTGAGCTCCTTTCTTCAACTCGCTTTCTTTTGAGCTGGCCGCAACACCGCAGGATGGCTTCAGGCCCTAATCTGGTTCCGGCACGGCACGCTGAGCCTTTGGTTAATTCCTCTTCCTGATGGGAAATGAGAGTTAAATTTGCCAGTCCAGACCTCTGCAGCTAGTCTCTCATTGGTTCTCGCTATTCCTGTTCATCTTCCGCAGAAATTGCAAACTGGGCCAAACAGGAGGTTAAAGGGACTGACTCTCCAAGTCGGGAGAGTGTTAGTAAAGCGTCTGGAATGTTGCACCCGAGTACCAGGGTACGAAAACTGAGACATATTTGAACACATCTCCCGATCACATGGTTGATCATACTCTAGGCTCCACATGCATGTTTTAGCTGAAGGAAGAATACCTTAAACCTGGGTAGTTGAAACCCGTGGAATGGGTACCATGCAATATGTCTTCAAAGGGTCTTCATTTGCTCACCGAACCTCTCCAATCCTATCACTGCTGCGTTTATGCCCCTGTACACATGCTTGATTCTCTTTCGGAGACATAGCAATCCATAGGTTTTAAGATACTTACTAGTCAGGTACATTCTTAGGCGTTTAATATGGGGTGTTGAGTCCATTTCGTTGAGCAAGGAGTAGCTCTTGTCTATTCCATATTTGGCTTAAGGAAGTTTATCTGTGCTCATTTTAATCTCTGGTTTTATGCAGCACCCCAACTCACCTTTAACCTTAAGCAAGCATAAGTTGGTTTTCTAAATTTGAGACCCTGTTCTGTTCTGTAATTCAGTTCCTGTGTAGCCAAGTTTACATTCCGTGTATTACTGATATCTTATGATGTTTCTTTTTCTGTGTGACTTATTTCAGTTAGAATCATCGTACCTGAATCCACTCATTGTGCTGCTAAGGGCCTGATGACATAGATTTCATTGCTGAGTGATATTACTTTGTAAGTAAATACCACAAGTTCTTTATCCATTTTTCACTTTCTGCGATGTTGAACTTGAACTGTAAACGAGGTTCTTGTAAACAGAGGCGTCCCAAACTTTGGGGTGGCTGTGTCTTTTTGATTTTAATTTCCCTAAGCTATAGGACCATAAGTTGAAGTGCCCTAGGCTCTGTTGCTTTGTTTCTTAGATGCTTCAGGAAACACCATACACTTCTCCCCAGTGTCTGTTGGCAATTTACATCCCGCCCATCAGCATAACAAGGCTCCCAGTTCTCCATGGCCTGTCCTGCCTTTCTGGATTTTACACTTTTTTCAGATGGCCCTTTTGACCGGGGGGAAGTGAGACTTCATTGTAGTGCAGATTTCCTTTGCAAGTTTGCTTGGTTGGCCAAAAAGGGCGTATGCGTTTTTTCCTGAATATATTCAGGAAAAAACGCATACGCCCTTTTTGGCCAAGTGCATCATTGTGGACGTTCTGCCTCTTTTCCTATGCTTTCAATGCAATTCCAGTCTACCTCCTGAAATCGGTTTCCTGCAATTCTGCCCCGCTTTCAAGTCCTCTTGGCAGCCTTACTTCAGTATATTTTTGGACGATAGCTGTCATTTATAACTCTGCAGGTTTGTGAATTACAGTGCCCCTGAGCTCCTTTCTTCAACTCGCTTTCTTGTGTCCTGGCCGCAACACCGCAGGATGGCTTCAGGCCCTAATCTCTTTCCGGCACGGCACGCTGAGCCTTTGGTTATTTCCTCTTCCTGGTGGGAAATGAGAGTTAAATTTGCCCGTCCAGACACCTCCAGCTAGTCTCTCATTTGTTCTCCTTATTCCTGTTCATCTTCCGCAGAAATTGCAAACTGGGCCAAACAGGAGGTTAAAGGGACTGACTCTCCAAGTCGGGAGAGTGTTAGTAAAGCATCTGGAATGTTGCACCCGAGTACCAGGGTACGAAAACTGAGACATATTTGAACACGTCTCCCGATCACATGGTTGATCATACTCTAGGCTCCACATGCATGTTTTAGCTGAAGGAAGAATACCTTAAACCTGGGTAGTTGAAACCCGTGGAATGGGTACCATGCAATATGACTTTAAAGGGTCTTCATTTGCTCACCGAACCTCTCCAATCCTATCACTGCTGCGCTTATGCCCCTGTACACACGCTTGGTTCTCTTTCGGAGACATAGCAATCCATAGGTTTTAAGATACTTACTAGTCAGGTACATTCTTAGGCGTTTAATATGGGGTGTTGAGTCCATTTTGTTGAGCAAGGAGTAGCTCTTGTCTATTCCATATTTGGCGTAAGGAACTTTATCTGTGCTCATTTCAATCTCTGGTTTTATGCAGCACCCCAACTCACCTTTCCCCTTAAGCAAGCATAAGTTGGTTTTCTAAATTTGAGACCCTGTTCTGTTTTGGAATTCAGTTCCTGTGTAGCCAAGTTTACATTCCGTGTATTAGTGATATCTTATGATGTTTCTTTTTCTGTGTGACTTATTTCAGTTAGAATCATCGTACCTGAATCCACTCATTATGCTGCTACGGGCCTGATGACATAGATTTCATTGCTGAGTGATACTGCATTGTACGTAAGTACCACAAGTTCTTTATCCATTTTTCACTTTCTGTGATATTGAACTTGTACGGTAAACGAGGTTCTTGTAAACAGAGGCGTCCCAAACTTTGGGGTGGCTGTGTCTTTTTGATTTTAATTTCCCTAAGCTATAGGACCATAAGTGGAAGTGCCCTAGGCTCTGTTGCTTTGTTTCTTAGATGCTTCAGGAAACACCATACACTTCTCCCCAGTGTCTGTTGGCAATTTACATCCCGCCCATCAGCATAACAAGGCTCCCAGTTCTCCATGGCCTGTCCTGCCTTTCTGGATTTTACACTTTTTTCAGATGGCCCTTTTGACCGGGGGGAAGTGAGACTTCATTGTAGTGCAGATTTCCTTTGCAAGTTTGCTTGGTTGGCCAAAAAGGGCGTATGCGTTTTTCCTGAATATATTCAGGAAAAAACGCATACGCCCTTTTTGGCCAAGTGCATCATTGTGGACGTTCTGCCTCTTTTCCTATGCTTTCAATGCAATTCCAGTCTACCTCCTGAAATCGGTTTCCTGCAATTCTGCCCCACTTTCAAGTCCTCTTGGCAGCCTTACTTCAGTATATTTTTGGACGATAGCTGTCATTTATAACTCTGCAGGTTTGTGAATTACAGTGCTCCTGTGCTCCTTTCTTCAACTCGCTTTATTTTGAGCTGGCCGCTACATCGCAGGATGGCTTCAGGCCCTAATCTGGTTCCAGCACGGCACGCTGAGCCTTTGGTTAATTCCTCTTCCTGGTGGGAAATGAGAGTTAAATTTGCCCGTCCAGACACCTCCAGCTAGTCTCTCATTGGTTCTCGCTATTCCTGTTCATCTTCCGCAGAAATTGCAAACTGGGCCAAACAGGAGGTTAAAGGGACTGACTCTCCAAGTCGGGAGAGTGTTAGTAAAGCGTCTGGAATGTTGCACCCGAGTACCAGGGTACGAAAACTGAGACATATTTGAACACGTCTCCCGATCACATGGTTGATCATACTCTAGGCTCCACATGCATGTTTTAGGTGAAGGAAGAATACCTTAAACCTGGGTAGTTGAAACCCGTGGAATGGGTACCATGCAATATGTCTTCAAAGGGTCTTCATTTGCTCACCGAACCTCTCCAATCCTATCAGTGCTGCGTTTATGCCCCTGTACACATGCTTGATTCTCTTTCGGAGACATAGCAATCCATAGGTTTTAAGATACTTACTAGTCAGGTACATTCTTAGGCGTTTAATATGGGGTGTTGAGTCCATTTCGTTGAGCAAGGAGTAGCTCTTGTCTATTCCATATTTGGCTTAAGGAAGTTTATCTGTGTTCATTTTAATCTCTGGTTTTATTCAGCACCCCAACTCACCTTTCCCCTTAAGCAAGCATAAGTTGGTTTTCTAAATTTGAGACCCTGTTCTGTTCTGTAATTCAGTTCCTGTGTAGCCAAGTTTACATTCCGTGTATTACTGATATCTTATGATGTTTCTTTTTCTGTGTGACTTATTTCAGTTAGAATCATCGTACCTGAATCCACTCATTATGCTGCTATGGGCCTGATGACATAGATTTCATTGCTGAGTGATACTGCATTGTACGTAAGTACCACAAGTTCTTTATCCATTTTTCACTTTCTGCGATGTTGAACTTGTACGGTAAACGAGGTTCTTGTAAACAGAGGCGTCCCAAACTTTGGGGTGGCTGTGTCTTTTTGATTTTAATTTCCCTAAGCTATAGGACCATAAGTGGAAGTGCCCTAGGCTCTGTTGCTTTGTTTCTTAGATGCTTCAGGAAACACCATACACTTCTCCCCAGTGTCTCTTGGCAATTTACATCCCGCCCATCAGCATAACAAGGCTCCCATTTCTCCATGGCCTGTCCTGCCTTTCTGGATTTTACACTTTTTTCAGATGGCCCTTTTGACCGGGGGGAAGTGAGACTTCATTGTAGTGCAGATTTCCTTTGCAAGTTTGCTTGGTTGGCCAAAAAGGGCGTATGCGTTTTTTCCTGAATATATTCAGGAAAAAACGCATACGCCCTTTTTGGCCAAGTGCATCATTGTGGACGTTCTGCCTCTTTTCCTATGCTTTCAATGCAATTCCAGTCTACCTCCTGAAATCGGTTTCCTGCAATTCTGCCCCACTTTAAAGTCCTCTTGGCAGCCTTACTTCAGTATATTTTTGGACGATAGCTGTCATTTATAACTCTGCAGGTTTGTGAATTACAGTGCCCCTGAGCTCCTTTCTTCAACTCGCTTTATTTTGAGCTGGCCGCAACACCGCAGGATGGCTTCAGGCCCTAATCTGGTTCCAGCATGGCACGCTGAGCCTTTGGTTAATTCCTCTTCCTGGTGGGAAATGAGAGTTAAATTTGCCCGTCCAGACACCTCCAGCTAGTCTCTCATTGGTTATCGCTATTCCTGTTCATCTTCCGCAGAAATTGCAAACTGGGCCAAACAGGAGGTTAAAGGGACTGACTCTCCAAGTCGGGAGAGTGTTAGTAAAGCGTCTGGAATGTTGCACCCGAGTACCAGGGTATGAAAACTGAGACATATTTGAACACGTCTCCCGATCACATGGTTGATCATACTCTAGTTTCCACATGCATGTTTTAGCTGAAGGAAGAATACCTTAAACCTGGGTAGTTGAAACCCGTGGAATGGGTACCATGCAATATGACTTCAAAGGGTCTTCATTTGCTCACCGAACCTCTCCAATCCTATCACTGCTGCGTTTATGCCCCTGTACACATGCTTGGTTCTCTTTCGGAGACATAGTAATCCATAGGTTTTAAGTTACTTACTAGTCAGGTACATTCTTAGGCGTTTAATATGCGGTGTTGAGTCCATTTCGTTGAGCAAGGAGTAGCTCTTGTCTATTCCATATTTGGTATAAGGAACTTTATCTGTGCTCATTTCAATCTCTGGTTTTATGCAGCACCCCAACTCACCTTTCCCCTTAAGCAAACATAAGTTGGTTTTCTAAATTTGAGACCCTGTTCTGTTTTGGAATTCAGTTCCTGTGTAGCCAAGTTTACATTCCGTGTATTACTGATATCTTATGATGTTTCTTTTTCTGTGTGACTTATTTCAGTTAGAATCATCATACCTGAATCCACTCATTGTTCTGCTAAGGGCCTGATGACTTAGATTTCATTGCTGAGTGATACTGCATTGTACGTAAGTACCACAAGTTCTTTATCCATTTTTCACTTTCTGTGATATTGAACTTGTACGGTAAACGAGGTTCTTGTAAACAGAGGCGTCCCAAACTTTGGGGTGGCTGTGTCTTTTTGATTTTAATTTCCCTAAGCTATAGGACCATAAGTGGAAGTGCCCTAGGCTCTCTTGCTTTGTTTCTTAGATGCTTCAGGAAACACCATACACTTTTCCCGAGTGTCTGTTGGCAATTTACATCCCGCCCATCAGCATAACAAGGCTCCCAGTTCTCCATGGCCTGTCCTGCCTTTCTGGATTTTACACTTTTTTCAGATGGCCCTTTTGACCGGGGGGAAGTGAGACTTCATTGTAGTGCAGATTTCCTTTGCAAGTTTGCTTGGTTGGCCAAAAAGGGCGTATGCGTTTTTTCCTGAATATATTCAGGAAAAAACGCATACGCCCTTTTTGGCCAAGTGCATCATTGTGGACGTTCTGCCTCTTTTCCTATGCTTTCAATGCAATTCCAGTCTACCTCCTGAAATCGGTTTCCTGCAATTCTGCCCCGCTTTCAAGTCCTCTTGGCAACCTTACTTCAGTATATTTTTGGACGATAGCTGTCATTTATAACTCTGCAGGTTTGTGCATTACAGTGCCCCTGAGCTCCTTTCTTCAACTCGCTTTCTTTTGAGCTGGCCGCAACACCGCAGGATGGCTTCAGGCCCTAATCTGGTTCCGGCACGGCACGCTGTGCCTTTGGTTATTTCCTCTTCCTGGTGGGAAATGAGAGTTAAATTTGCCCGTCCAGACACCTCCAGCTAGTCTCTCATTGGTTCTCGCTATTCCTGTTCATCTTCCGCAGAAATTGCAAACTGGGCCAAACAGGAGGTTAAAGGGACTGACTCTCCAAGTCGGGAGAGTGTTAGTAAAGCGTCTGGAATGTTGCACCCGAGTACCAGGGTACGAAAACTGAGACATATTTGAACATGTCTCCCGATCACATGGTTGATCATACTCTAGGTTCCACATGCATGTTTTAGCTGAAGGAAGAATACCTTAAACCTGGGTAGTTGAAACCCGTGGAATGGGTACCATGCAATATGACTTCAAAGGGTCTTCATTTGCTCACCGAACCTCTCCAATCCTATCACTGCTGCGTTTATGCCCCATACACATGCTTGATTCTCTTTCGGAGACATAGCAATCCATAGGTTTTAAGATACTTACTAGTCAGGTACATTCTTAGGCGTTTAATATGCGGTGTTGAGTCCATTTCGTTGAGCAAGGAGTAGCTCTTGTCTATTCCATATTTGGCTTAAGGAACTTTATCTGTGCTCATTTCAATCTCTGGTTTTATGCAGCTCCCCAACTCACCTTTCCCCTTAAGCAAGCATAAGTTGGTTTTCTAAATTTGAGACCCTGTTCTGTTTTGGAATTCAGTTCCTGTGTAGCCAAGTTTACATTCCGTGTATTACTGATATCTTATGATGTTTCTTTTTCTGTGTGACTTATTTCAGTTAGAATCATCATACCTGAATCCACTCATTGTGCTGCTAAGGGCCTGATGACATAGATTTCATTGCTGAGTGATATTGCTTTGTAAGTAAATACCACAACTTCTTTATCCATTTTTCAATTTCTGCGATGTTGAACTTGTACTGTAAACGAGGTTCTTGTAAACAGAGGCGTCCCAAACTTTGGGGTGGCTGTGTCTTTTTTATTTTAATTTCCCTAAGCTATAGGACCATAAGTGGAAGTGCCCTAGGCTCTGTTGCTTTGTTTCTTAGATGCTTCAGGAAACACCATACACTTCTCCCGAGTGTCTGTTGGCAATTTACATCCCGCCCATCAGCATAACAAGGCTCCCAGTTCTCCATGGCCTGTCCTGCCTTTCTGGATTTTACACTTTTTTCAGATGGCCCTTTTGACCGGGGGGAAGTGAGACTTCATTGTAGTGCAGATTTCCTTTGCAAGTTTGCTTGGTTGGCCAAAAAGGGCGTATGAGTTTTTTCCTGAATATATTCAGGAAAAAACGCATACGCCCTTTTTGGCCAAGTGCATCATTGTGGACGTTCTGCCTCTTTTCCTATGCTTTCAATGCAATTCCTGTCTACCTCCTGAAATCGGTTTCCTGCAATTCTGCCCCGCTTTCAAGTCCTCTTGGCAGCCTTACTTCAGTATATTTTTGGACGATAGCTGTCATTTATAACTGTGCAGGTTTGTGCATTACAGTGCCCCTGAGCTCCTTTCTTCAACTCGCTTTCTTTTGAGCTGGCCGCAACACCGCAGGATGGCTTCAGGCCCTAATCTGGTTCTCGCACGGCATGCTGAGCCTTTGGTTATTTCCTCTTCCTGGTGGAAATGAGAGTTAAATGTGCCCGTCCAGACACCTCCAGCTAGTCTCTCATTGGTTCTCCCTATTCCTGTTCATCTTCCGCAGAAATTGCAAAGTGGGCCAAACAGGAGGTTAAATGCGCTGACTCTCCAAGTGGGGAGAGTGTTAGTAAAGCGTCTGGAATGTTGCACCCGAGTACCAGGGTACGAAAACTGAGACATATTTGAACACGTCTCCTGTTCACACGGTTGACCATACTCTGGGTTCCACATGCATGTTTTAGCTGAAGGAAGAATACCTTAAACCTGGAGAGTTGAGACCCGTGGAATGGGTACCATGCAATATGACTTCAAAGGGTCTTCATTTGCTCACCGAACCTCTCCAATCCTATCACTGCTGCATTTATGCCCCTGTACACACGCTTGATTCTCTGATGGAGACATAGCAATCCATAGGTTTTAAGATACTTACTAGTCAGGTACATTCTTAGGCGTTTAATTTGGGGTGTTGAGTCCATTTTGTTGAGCAAGGAGTAGCTCTTGTCTATTCCATATTTGGCTTAAGGAACTTTATCTGTGCTCATTTCAATCTCTGGTTTTATGAAACACCCCAACTCACCTTTCCCCTTAAGCAAGCATAAGTTGGTTTTCTAAATTTGAGACCCTGTTCTGTTTTGGAATTCAGTTCCTGTGTAGCCAAGTTTACATTCCGTGTATTAGTGATATCTTATGATGTTTCTTTTTCTGTGTGACTTATTTCAGTTAGAATCATCGTACCTGAATCCACTCATTATGCTGCTACGGGCCTGATGACATAGATTTCATTGCTGAGTGATACTGCATTGTACGTACCACAAGTTCTTTATCCATTTCTCACTTTCTGTGATATTGAACTTGTACGGTAAACGAGGTTCTTGTAAACAGAGGCGTCCCAAACTTTGGGGTGGCTGTGTCTTTTTGATTTTAACTTCCCTAAGCTATAGGACCATAAGGAAGTGCCCTAGGCTCTGTTGCTTTGTTTCTTAGATGCTTCAGGAAACACCATACACTTCTCCCGAGTGTCTGTTGGCAATTTACATCCCACCCATCAGCATAACAAGGCTCCCAGTTCTCCATGTCCTGTCCTGCCTTTCTGGATTTTACACTTTTTTCAGATGGCCCTTTTGACCGGGTGGAAGTGAGACTTCATTGTAGTGCAGATTTCCTTTGCAAGTTTGCTTGGTTGGCCAAAAAGGGCGTATGCGTTTTTTCCTGAATATGTTCAGGAAAAAACGCATACGCCCTTTTTGTCCAAGTGCATCATTGTGGACGTTCTGCCTCTTTTCCTATGCTTTCAATGCAATTCCAGTCTACCTCCTGAAATCGGTTTCCTGAAATTCTGCCCCGCTTTCAAGGCCTCTTGGCAACCTTACTTCAGTATATTTTTGGACGATAGCTGCCATTTATAACTCTGCAGGTTTGTGCATTACAGTGCCCCTGAGCTCCTTTCTTCAACTCGCTTTATTTTGAGCTGGCTGCAACTCCGCAGGATGGCTTCAGGCCCTAATATGGTTCCAGCACGGCACGCTGAGCCTTTGGTTAATTCCTCTTCCTGGTGGGAAATGAGAGTTAAATTTGCCCGTCCAGACACCTCCAGCTAGTCTCTCATTGGTTCTCACTATTCCTGTTCATCTTCCGCAGAAATTGCAAACTGGGCCAAACAGGAGGTTAAAGGGACTGACTCTCCAAGTCGGGAGAGTGTTAGTAAAGCATCTGGAATGTTGCACCCGAGTACCGGGGAGGAAAACTGAGACATATTTGAACACGTCTCCTGTTCACACGGTTGATCATACTCTGGGTTCCACATGCATGTTTTAG
The DNA here is from genome assembly GCF_964374135.1 of Grampus griseus. Taxonomy (NCBI): domain Eukaryota; kingdom Metazoa; phylum Chordata; class Mammalia; order Artiodactyla; family Delphinidae; genus Grampus; species Grampus griseus. Next base: position 52,937,695 of record NC_138997.1, read on the forward strand.
CTGAAGGAAGAATACCTTAAAACTGGAGATTTGAGACCCGTGGAATGGGTACCATGCAATATGACTTCAAAGGGTCTTCATTTGCTCACCGAACCTCACCAATCCTATCACTGCTGCATTTATACCCCTGTACACACGCTTGATTCTCTTATGGAGACATAGCAATCCATAGGTTTTAAGATACTTACTAGTCACGTACATTCTTAGGCATTTAATTTGGGGTGTTGAGTCCATTTCGTTGAGCAAGGAGTAGCAGTTTTCTATTTCATATTTGGCTTAAGGAACTTTATCTGTGCTCATTTCAATCTCTGGTTTTATGCAGCACCCCAACTCACCTTTCCCCTTAAGCAAGCATAAGTTGGTTTTCTAAATTTGAGACCCTGTTCTGTTTTGGAATTCAGTTCCTGTGTAGCCCAGTTTACATTCCGTGTATTACTGATATCTTATGATGTTTCTTTTTCTGTGTGACTTATTTCAGTTAGAATCATCGTACCTGAATCCACTCATTATGCTGCTACGGGCCTGATGACATAGATTTCATTGCTGAGTGATACTGCATTGTACGTAAGTACCACAAGTTCTTTATCCATTTTTCACTTTCTGTGATATTGAACTTGTACGGTAAACGAGGTTCTTGTAAACAGAGGCGTCCCAAACTTTGGGGTGGCTGTGTCTTTTTGATTTTAATTTCCCTAAGCTATAGGACCATAAGTGGAAGTGCCCTAGGCTCTGTTGCTTTGTTTCTTAGATGCTTCAGGAAACACCATACACTTCTCCCGAGTGTCTGTTGGCAATTTACATCCCGCCCATCAGCATAACAAGGCTCCCAGTTCTCCATGGCCTGTCCTGCCTTTCTGGATTTTACACTTTTTTCAGATGGCCCTTTTGACCGGGGGGAAGTGAGACTTCATTGTAGTGCAGATTTCCTTTGCAAGTTTGCTTGGTTGGCCAAAAAGTGCGTATGCGTTTTTTCATGAATATATTCAGGAAAAAACGCATACGCCCTTTTTGGCCAAGTGCATCATTGTGGACGTTCTGCCTCTTTTCCTATGCTTTCAATGCAATTCCAGTCTACCTCCTGAAATCGGTTTCCTGCAATTCTGCCCCGCTTTCAAGTCCTCTTGGCAGCCTTACTTCAGTATATTTTTGGACGATAGCTGTCATTTATAACTCTGCAGGTTTGTGCATTACAGTGGCCCTGAGCTCCTTTCTTCAACTCGCTTTCTTTTGAGCTGGCCGCAACACCGCAGGATGGCTTCAGGCCCTAATCTCGTTCCGACACGGCACGCTGAGCCTTTGGTTAATTCCTCTTCCTGTTGGGAAATGAGAGTTAAATTTGCCCGTCCAGACACCTCCAGCTAGTCTCTCATTGGTTCTCCCTATTCCTGTTCATCTTCCGCAGAAATTGCAAACTGGGCCAAACAGGAGTTTAAAGGAACTGACTCTCCAAGTCGGGAGAGTGTTAGTAAAGCGTCTGGAATGTTGCGCCCGAGTACCAGGGTACGAAAACTGAGACATATTTGAACACGTCTCCCGATCACATGGTTGATCATACTCTAGGTTCCACATGCATGTTTTAGCTGAAGGAAGAATACCTTAAACCTGGGTAGTTGAAACCCGTGGAATGGGTACTATGCAATATGACTTCAAAGTGTCTTCATTTGCTCACCGAACCACTCCAATCCTATCACTGCTGCGTTTATGGCCCGTACACATGCTTGATTCTCTTTCGGAGACATAGCAATCCATAGGTTTTAAGATACTTACTAGTCTGGTACATTTTTAGGCGTTTAATATGCGGTGTTGAGTCCATTTCGTTGAGCAAGGAGTAGCTCTTGTCTATTCCATATTTGGCTTAAGGAACTTTACCTGTGCTCATTTCAATCTCTGGTTTTATGCAGCACCCCAACTCACCTTTACCCTTAAGCAAGCATAAGTTGGTTTTCTAAATTTGAGACCATGTTCTGTTTTGGAATTCAGTTCCTGTGTAGCCAAGTTTACATTCCATGTATTACTGATATCTTATGATGTTTCTTTTTCTGTGTGACTTATTTCAGTTAGAATCATCATACCTGAATCCACTCATTGTGCTGCTAAGGGCCTGATGACATAGATTTCATTGCTGAGTGATATTGCTTTGTAAGTAAATACCACAACTTCTTTATCCATTTTTCACTTTCTGCGATGTTGAACTTGCACTGTAAACGAGGTTCTTGTAAACAGAGGCGTCCCAAACTTTGAGGTTGCTGTGTCTTTTTTATTTTAATTTCCCTAAGCTATAGGACCATAAGTGGAAGTGCCCTAGGCTCTGTTGCTTTGTTTCTTAGATGCTTCAGGAAACACCATACACTTCTCCCGAGTGTCTGTTGGCAATTTACATCCCGCCCATCAGCATAACAAGGCTCCCAGTTCTCCATGGCCTGTCCTGCCTTTCTGGATTTTACACTTTTTTCAGATGGCCCTTTTGACCGGGGGGAAGTGAGACTTCATTGTAGTGCAGATTTCCTTTGCAAGTTTGCTTGGTTGGACAAAAAGGGCGTATGCGTTTTTTCCTGAATATATTCAGGAAGAAACGCATACGCCCTTTTTGGCCAAGTGCATCATTGTGGACGTTCTGCCTCTTTTCCTATGCTTTCAATGCAATTCCAGTCTACCTGCTGAAATCGGTTTCCTGCAATTCTGCCCCGCTTTCAAGTCCTCTTGGCAGCCTTACTTCAGTATATTTTTGGACGATAGCTGTCATTTATAACTCTGCAGGTTTGTGCATTACAGTGCCCTTGAGCTCCTTTCTTCAACTCACTTTATTTTGAGCTGGCCGCAACACCGCAGGATGGCTTCAGGCCCTAATCTCGTTCTGGCACGGCACGCTGAGCCTTTGGTTAATTCCTCTTCCTGTTGGGAAATGAGAGTTAAATTTGCCCGTCCAGACACCTCCAGCTAGTCTCTCATTGGTTCTCCCTATTCCTGTTCATCTTCTGCAGAAATTGCAAACTGGGCCAAACAGGAGGTTAAAGGCGCTGAGTCTCCAAGTGGGGAGAGTGTTAGTAAAGCGTCTGGAATGTTGCACCCGAGGACCAGGGGAGCAAAACTGAGACATATTTGAACACGTCTCCCGTTCACACGGTTGATCATACTCTGGGTTCCACATGCATGTTTTAGCTGAAGGAAGAATACCTTAAACCTGGAGAGTTGAGACCCGTGGAATGGGTACCATGCAATATGACTTCAAAGGGTCTTCATTTGCTCACCGAACCTCTCCAATCCTCTCACTGCTGCATTTATGCCCCTGTACACACGCTTGATTCTCTTATGGAGGCATAGCAATCCATAGGTTTTAAGATACTTACTATTCAGGTACATTCTTAGGAGTTTAATATGGGGTGTTGAGTCCATTTCGTTGAGCAAGGAGTAGCTCTTGTCTATTCCATATTTGGCTTAAGGAACTTTATCTGTGCTCATTTCAATCTCTGGTTTTATGCAGCACCCCAACTCACCTTTCCCCTTAAGCAAGCATAAGTTGGTTTTCTAAATTTGAGACCCTGTTCTGTTTTGGAATTCAGTTCCTGTGTAGCCAAGTTTACATTCCGTGTATTACTGATATCTTATGATGTTTCTTTTTCTGTGTGACTTATTTCAGTTAGAATCATCATATCTGAATCCACTCATTGTGCTGCTAAGGGCCTGATGACATAGATTTCAGTGCTGAGTGATATTGCTTTGTAAGTATATACCACAACTTCTTTATCCATTTTTCAATTTCTGCGATGTTGAACTTGTACTGTAAACGAGGTTCTTGTAAACAGAGCCGTTCCAAACTTTGGGGTGGCTGTGTCTTTTTGATTTTAATTTAGCTAATCTATAGGACCATAAGTGGAAGTGCCCTAGGCTCTGTTGCTTTGTTTTTTAGATGTTTCAGGAAACACCATACACTTCTCCCGAGTGTCTGTTGGCAATTTACATCCCGCCCATCAGCATAACAAGGCTCCTAGTTCTCCATGGCCTGTCCTGCCTTTCTGGATTTTACACTTTTTTCAGATGGCCCTTTTGACCGGGGGGAAGTGAGAGTTCATTGTAGTGCAGATTTCCTTTGCAAGCTTGCTTGGTTGGCCAGAAAGGGCGTATGCGTTTTTTCCTGAATATATTCAGGAGAAAACGCATACGCCCTTTTTGGCCAAGTGCATCATTGTGGACGTTCTGCCTCTTTTCCTATGCTTTCAATGCAATTCCAGTCTACCTCCTGAAATCGGTTTCCTACAATTCTGCCCTGTTTTCAAGTCCTCTTGGCAGCCTTACTTCGGTATATTTTGGGACGATAGCTGTCATTTATAACTCTGCAGGTTTGTGAATTACAGTGGCCCTGAGCTCCTTTCTTCAACTCACTTTCTTTTGAGCTGGCCGCAACACCGCAGGATGGCTTCAGGCCCTAATCTGGTTCCGGCACGGCACGCTGAGCCTTTGGTTATTTCCTCTTCCTGGTGGGAAATGAGAGTTAAATTTGCCCGTCCAGACACCTCCAGCTAGTCTCTCATTGGTTCTCCCTATTCCTGTTCATCTTCTGCAGAAATTGCAAACTGGGCCAAACAGGAGGTTAAAGCCGCTGACTCTCCAAGTGGGGAGAGTGTTAGTAAAGCGTCTGGAATGTTGCACCCGAGTACCGGGGAGGAAAACTGAGACATATTTGAACACGTCTCCTGTTCACACGGTTGATCATACTCTGGGTTCCACATGCATGTTTTAGCTGAAGGAAGAATACCTTAAACCTGGGTAGTTGAAACCCGTGGAATGGGTACCATGCAATATGACTTCAAAGGGTCTTCATTTGCTCACCGAACCTCTCCAATCCTATCACTGCTGCATTTATGCCCCTGTACACACGATTGATTCTGTTTTGGAGACATAGCAATCCATAGGTTTTAAGATACTTACTAGTCAGGTATATTCTTAGGGGTTTAATTTGGGGTGTTGCTTCCATTTCGTTGAGCAAGGAGTAGCTCTTGTCTATTCCATATTTGGCTTAAGGAACTTTATCTGTGCTCATTTCAATCTCTGGTTTTATGCAGCACCCCAACTCACCTTACCCCTTAAGCAAGCATAAGTTGGTTTTCTAAATTTGAGACCCTGTTCTGTTTTGGAATTCAGTTCCTGTGTAGCCCAGTTTACATTCCGTGTATTAGTGATATCTTATGATGTTTCTTTTTCTGTGTGACTTATTTCAGTTAGAATCATCGTACCTGAATCCACTCATTATGCTGCTACGGGCCTGATGACATAGATTTCATTGCTGAGTGATACTGCTTTGTACGTAAGTACCACAAGTTCTTTATCCATTTTTCACTTTCTGTGATATTGAACTTGTACGGTAAATGAGGTTCTTGTAAACAGAGGCGTCCCAAACTTTGGGGTGGCTGTGTCTTTTTGATTTTAATTTCCCTAAACTATAGGACCATAAGTGGAATTGCCCTAGGCTCTGTTGCTTTGTTTTTTAGATGTTTCAGGAAACACCATACACTTCACCTGAGTGTCTGTTGGCAATTTACATCCCGCCCATCAGCATAACAAGGCTCCCAGTTCTCCATGGCCTGTCCTGCCTTTCTGGATTTTACACTTTTTTCAGATGGCCCTTTTGACCGGGGGGAAGTGAGACTTCATTGTAGTGCAGATTTCCTTTGCAAGCTTGCTTGGTTGGCCAAAAAGGGCGTATGCGTTTTTTCCTGAATATATTCAGGAAAAAACGCATACGCCCTTTTTGGCCAAGTGCATCATTGTGGACGTTCTGCCTCTTTTCCTATGCTTTCAATGCAATTCCAGTCTACCTCCTGAAATCGGTTTCCTGCAATTCTGCCCCGCATTCAAGTCCTCTTGGCAGCCTTACTTCAGTATATTTTTGGACGATAGCTGACATTTATAACTCTGCAGGTTTGTGCATTACAGTGGCCCTGAGCTCCTTTCTTCAACTCGCTTTCTTTTGAGATGGCCGCAACACTGCAGGATGGCTTCAGGCACTAATCTGGTTCCGGCACGGCACGCTGAGCCTTTGGCTATTTCCTCTTCCTGGTGGGAAATGAGAGTTAAATTTGCCCGTCCAGACACCTCCAGCTAGTCTCTCATTGGTTCTCCCTATTCCTGTTCATCTTCCACAGAAATTGCAAACTGGGCCAAACAGGAGGTTAAAGGGACTGACTCTCCAAGTCGGGAGAGTGTTAGTAAAGCGTCTGGAATGTTGCACCCGAGTACCAGGGTACGAAAACTGAGACATATTTGAACACGTCTCCCGATCACATGGTTGATCATACTCTAGGTTCCACATGCATGTTTTAGCTGAAGGAAGAATACCTTAAACCTGGGTAGTTGAAACCCGTGGTATGGGTACTATGCAATATGACTTCAAAGGGTCTTCATTTGCTCACCAAACCTCTCCAATCCTATCACTGCTGCGTTTATGCCCCTGTACACATGCTTGATTCTCTTTCGGAGACATAGCAATCCATAGGTTTTAAGATACTTACTAGTCAGGTACATTTTTAGGCGTTTAATATGCGGTATTGAGTCCCTTTCGTTGAGCAAGGAGTAGCTCTTGTCTATTCCATATTTGGCTTAAGGAACTTTATCTGTGCTCATTTCAATCTCTGGTTTTATGCAGCACCCCAACTCACCTTTACCCTTAAGCAAGCATAAGTTGGTTTTCTAAATTTGAGACCCTGTTCTGTTTTGGAATTCAGTTCCTGTGTAGCCAAGTTTACATTCCGTGTATTACTGATATCTTATGATGTTTCTTTTTCTGTGTGACTTATTTCAGTTAGAATCATCATACCTGAATCCACTCATTGTGCTGCTAAGGGCCTGATGACATAGATTTCATTGCTGTGTGATATTGCTTTGTAAGTAAATACCACAACTTCTTTATCCATTTTTCACTTTCTGCGATGTTGAACTTGCACTGTAAACGAGGTTCTTGTAAACAGAGGCGTCCCAAACTTTGGGTTGGCTGTGTCTTTTTGATTTTAATTTCCCTAAGCTATAGGACCATAAGTGGAAGTGCCCTAGGCTCTGTTGCTTTGTTTCTTAGATGCTTCAGGAAACACCATACACTTCTCCCGAGTGTCTGTTGGCAATTTACATCCCGCCCATCAGCATAACAAGGCTCCCAGTTCTCCATGGCCTGTCCTGCCTTTCTGGATTTTACACTTTTTTCAGATGGCCCTTTTGACCGGGGGGAAGTGAGACTTCATTGTAGTGCAGATTTCCTTTGCAAGTTTGCTTGGTTGGCCAAAAAGGGCGTATGCGTGTTTTCCTGAATATATTCAGGAAAAAACGAATATGCCCTTTTTGGCCAAGTGCATCATTGTGGACGTTCTGCCTCTTTTCCTATGCTTTCAATGCAATTCCAGTCTACCTCCTGAAATCGGTTTCCTGCAATTCTGCCCAGCTTTCAAGTCCTCTTGGCAGCCTTACTTCAGTATATTTTTGGACGATAGCTGTCATTTATAACTCTGCAGGTTTGTGCATTACAGTGCCCCTGAGCTCCTTTCTTCAACTCGCTTTATTTTGAGCTGGCCGCAACACCGCAGGATGGCTTCAGGCCCTAATCTGGTTCCGGCACGGCACGCTGAGCCTTTGGTTATTTCCTCTTCCTGGTGGGAAATGAGAGTTAAATGTGCCCGTCCAGACACCTCCAGCTAGTCTCTCATTGGTTCTCCCTATTCCTGTTCATCTTCTGCAGAAATTGCAAACTTGGCCACACAGGAGGTTAAAGGCGCTGACTCTCCAAGTGGGGAGAGTGTTAGTAAAGCATCTGGAATGTTGCACCCGAGTACCGGGGAGGAAAACTGAGACATATTTGAACACGTCTCCTGTTCACACGGTTGATCATACTCTGGGTTCAACATGCATGTTTTAGCTGAAGGAAGAATACCTTAAAACTGGAGATTTGAGACCCGTGGAATGGGTACCATGCAATATGACTTCAAAGGGTCTTCATTTGCTCACCGAACCTCTCCAATCCTATCACTGCTGCATTTATACCCCTGTACACACGCTTGATTCTCTTATGGAGACATAGCAATCCATAGGTTTTAAGATACTTACTAGTCACGTACATTCTTAGGCATTTAATTTGGGGTGTTGAGTCCATTTCGTTGAGCAAGGAGTAGCACTTTTCTATTCCATATTTGGCTTAAGGAACTTTATCTGTGCTCATTTCAATCTCTGGTTTTATGCAGCACCCCAACTCACCTTTCCCCTTAAGCAAGCATAAGTTGGTTTTCTAAATTTGAGACACTGTTCTGTTTTGGAATTCAGTTCCTGTGTAGCCCAGTTTACATTCCGTGTATTAGTGATATCTTATGATGTTTCTTTTTCTGTGTGACTTATTTCAGTTAGAATCATCGTACCTGAATCCACTCATTATGCTGCTACGGGCCTGATGACATAGATTTCATTGCTGAGTGATACTGCATTGTACGTAAGTACCACAAGTTCTTTATCCATTTTTCACTTTCTGTGATATTGAACTTGTACGGTAAACGAGGTTCTTGTAAACAGAGGCGTCCCAAACTTTGGGGTGGCTGTGTCTTTTTGATTTTAATTTCCCTAAGCTATAGGACCATAAGTGGAAGTGCCCTAGGCTCTGTTGCTTTGTTTCTTAGATGCTTCAGGAAACACCATACACTTCTCCCTAGTGTCTGTTGGCAATTTACATCCCGCCCATCAGCATAACAAGGCTCCCAGTTCTCCATGGCCTGTCCTGCCTTTCTGGATTTTACACTTTTTTCAGATGGCCCTTTTGACCGGGGGGAAGTGAGACTTCATTGTAGTGCAGATTTCCTTTGCAAGTTTGCTTGGTTGGCCAAAAAGGGCGTATCCGTTTTTTCCTGAATATATTCAGGAAAAAACGCATACGCCCTTTTTGGCCAAGTGCATCATTGTGGACGTTCTGCCTCTTTTCCTATGCTTTCAATGCAATTCCAGTCTACCTCCTGAAATCGGTTTCCTGCAATTCTGCCCCGCTTTCAAGTCCTCTTGGCAGCCTTACTTCAGTATATTTTTGGACAATAGCTGTCATTTATAACTCTGCAGGTTTGTGCATTACAGTGGCCCTGAGCTCCTTTCTTCAACTCGCTTTCTTTTGAGCTGGCCGCAACACCGCAGGATGGCTTCAGGCCCTAATCTGGTTCCGGCACAGCACGCTGAGCCTTTGGTTAATTCCTCTTCCTGTTGGGAAATGAGAGTTAAATTTGCCCGTCCAGACACCTCCAGCTAGTCTCTCATTGGTTCTCCCTATTCCTGTTCATCTTCCGCAGAAATTGCAAACTGGTCCAAACAGGAGGTTAAAGGAACTGACTCTCCAAGTCGGGAGAGTGTTAGTAAAGCCTCTGGAATGTTGCACCCGAGTACCGGGGAGGAAAACTGAGACATATTTGAACACGTCTCCTGTTCACACGGTTGATCATACTCTGGGTTCCACATGCATGTTTTAGCTGAAGGAAGAATACCTTAAACCTGGAGAGTTGAGACCCGTGTAATGTGTACCATGCAATATGACTTCAAAGGGTCTTCATTTGCTCACCGAACCTCTCCAATCCTATCACTGCTGCGTTTATGCCCCTGTACACATGCTTGATTCTCTTTTGGAGACATAGCAATCCATAGGTTTTAAGATACTTACTAGTCAGGTACATTCTTAGGCGTTTAATATGCGGTGTTGAGTCCATTTCGTTGAGCAAGGAGTAGCTCTTGTCTATTCCATATTTGGCTTAAGGAACTTTATCTGTGCTCATTTCAATCTCTGGTTTTATGCAGCACCCCAACTCACCTTTCCCCTTAAGCAAGCATAAGTTGGTTTTCTAAATTTGAGACCCTGTTCTGTTCTGTAATTCAGTTCCTGAGTAGCCAAGTTTACATTCCGTGTATTACTGATATCTTATGATGTTTCTTTTTCTGTGTGACTTATTTCAGTTAGAATCATCATACCTGAATCCACTCATTGTTCTGCTAAGGGCCTGATGACATAGATTTCATTGCTGAGTGATACTGCATTGTACGTAAGTACCTTAAGTTCTTTATCCATTTTTCACTTTCTGTGATATTGAACTTGTACCGTAAACGAGGTTCTTGTAAACAGAGGCGTCCCAAACTTTGGGGTGGCTGTGTCTTTTTGATTTTAATTTCCCTAAGCTATAGGACCATAAGTGGAAGTGCCCTAGGCTCTGTTGGTTTGTTTTTTAGGTGTTTCAGGAAACACCATACGCTTCTCCCGAGTGTCTGTTGGCAATTTACATCCCGCCCATCAGCATAACAAGGCTCCCAGTTCTCCATGGCCTGTCCTGCCTTTCTGGATTTTACACTTTTTTCAGATGGCCCTTTTGACCGGGGGGAAGTGAGACTTCATTGTAGTGCAGATTTCCTTTGCAAGTTTGCTTGGTTGGCCAAAAAGTGCGTATGCGTTTTTTCCTGAATATATTCAGGAAAAAACGCATACGCCCTTTTTGGCCAAGTGCATCATTGTGGACGTTCTGCCTCTTTTCCTATGCTTTCAATGCAATTCCAGTCTACCTCCTGAAATCGGTTTCCTGCAATTCTGCCCCGCTTTCAAGTCCTCTTGGCAGCCTTACTTCAGTATATTTTTGGACGATAGCTGTCATTTATAACTCTGCAGGTTTGTGAATTACAGTGCACCTGAGCTCCTTTCTTCAACTCGCTTTCTTGTGACCTGGCCGCAACACCACAGGATGGCTTCAGGCCCTAATCTGGTTCCGGCACGGCACGCTGAGCCTTTGGTTATTTCCTCTTCCTGGTGGGAAATGAGAGTTAAATTTGCCCGTCCAGACACCTCCAGCTAGTCTCTCATTGGTTCTCCCTATTCCTGTTCATCTTCCGCAGAAATTGCAAACTGGGCCAAACAGGAGATTAAAGGCGCTGACTCTCCAACCGGGGAGAGTGTTAGTAAAACGTCTGGAATGTTGCACCCGAATACCAGGGGAGGAAAACTGAGACATATCTGAACACGTCTCCCGTTCACACGGTTGATCATACTCTGGGTTCCACATGCATGTTTTAGCTGAAGGAAGAATACCTTAAACCTGGAGAGTTGAGACACGTGGAATGGGTACCATGCAATATGACTTCAAAGGGTCTTCATTTGCTCATCGAACCTCTCCAATCCTATCACTGCTGCGTTTATGCCGCTGTACAGACGCTTGATTCTCTTTTGGAGACATAGCAATCCATAGGTTTTAAGATACTTACTAGTCAGGTACATTCTTAGGCGTTTAATATGGGGTGTTGTGTCCATTTCGTTGAGCAAGGAGTAGCTCTTGTCTATTCCATATTTGGCTTAAGGAACTTTATCTGTGCTCATTTCAATCTCTGGTTTTATGCAGCACCCCAACTCACCTTTCCCCTTAAGCAAGCATAAGTTGGTTTTCTAAATTTGAGACCCTGTTCTGTTTTGGAATTCAGTTCCTGTGTAGCCAAGTTTACATTCCGTGTATTAGTGATATCTTATGATGTTTCTTTTTCTGTGTGACTTATTTCAGTTAGAATCATCGTACCTGAATCCACTCATTATGCTGCTACATGCCTGATGACATAGATTTCATTGCTGAGTGATACTGCATTGTACGTAAGTACCACAAGTTCTTTATCCATTTTTCACTTTTTGTGATATTGAACTTGTACCGTAAACGAGGTTCTTGTAAACAGAGGTGTCCCAAACTTTCGGGTGGCTGTGTCCTTTTGATTTTAATTTCCCTAATCTATAGGACCATAAGTGGAAGTGCCCTAGGCTCTGTTGCTTTGTTTTTTAGATGTTTCAGGAAACACCATACACTTCTCCCGAGTGTCTGTTGGCAATTTACATCCCGCCCATCAGCATAACAAGGCTCCCAGTTCTCCATGGCCTGTCCTGCCTTGCTGGATTTTACACTTTTTTCAGATGGCCCTTTTGACCGGGGGGAAGTGAGACTTCATTGTAGTGCAGATTTCCTTTGCAAGTTTGCTTGGTTGGCCAAAAAGCGCGTATGCGTTTTTTCCTGAATATATTCAGGAAAAAACGCATACGCCCTTTTTGGCCAAGTGCATCATTGTGGACGTTCTGCCTCTTTTCCTATGCTTTCAATGCAATTCCAGTCTACCTCCTGAAATCGGTTTCCTGCAATTCTGCCCCGCTTTCAAGTCCTCTTGGCAGCCTTACTTCAGTATATTTCTGGACGATAGCTGTCATTTATAACTCTGCAGGTTTGTGAATTACAGTGCCCCTGAGTTCCTTTCTTCAACTCGCTTTCTTGTGACCTGGCCGCAATATCGCAGGATGGCTATAGGCCCTAATCTGGTTCCGGCACGGCACGCTGAGCCTTTGGTTAATTCCTCTTCCTGCTGGGAAATGAGAGTGAAATTTGCCCGTCCAGACACCTCCAGCTAGTCTCTCATTGGTTCTCGCTATTCCTGTTCATCTTCCGCAGAAATTGCAAACTGGGCCAAACAGGAGGTTAAAGGGACTGACTCTCCATGTCGGGAGAGTGTTAGTAAAGTGTCTGGAATGTTGCACCCGAGTACCATGGTACGAAAACTGAGACATATTTGAACACGTCTCCCGTTCACACGGTTGATCATACTCTGTGTTCCACGTGCATATTTTAGCTGAAGGAAGAATACCTTAAACCTGGAGAGTTGAGACCCGTGGAATGGGTACCATGCAATATGACTTCAAAGGGTCTTCATTTGCTCACCGAACCTCTCCAATCCTATCACTGCTGCGTTTATGCCCCTGTACACACGCTTGATTACCTTTGTAGACATAGCAATCCATAGGTTTTAAGATACTTACTAGTCAGGTACATTCTTAGGCGTTTAATATGGGGTGTTGAGTCCATTTCGTTGAGCAAGGAGTAGCTCTTGTCTATTCCATATTTGGCTTAAGGAACTTTATCTGTGCTCATTTCAATCTCTGGTTTTATGCAGCACCCCAACTCACCTTTCCCCTTAAGCAAGCATATGTTGGTTTTCTAAATTTGAGACCCTGTTCTGTTTTGGAATTCAGTTCCTGTGTAGCCAAGTTTACATTCCGTGTATTAGTGATATCTTATGATGTTTCTTTTTCTGTGTGACTTATTTCAGTTAGAATCATCGTACCTGAATCCGCTCATTATGCTGATACGGGCCTGATGACATAGATTTCATTGCTGAGTGATACTGCATTGTACGTAAGTACGACAAGTTCTTTATCCATTTTTCACTTTCTGTGATATTGAACTTGTACGGTAAATGAGGTTCTTGTAAACAGAGGCGTCCCAAACTTTGGGGTGGCTGTGTCTTTTTGATTTTAATTTCCCTAAGCTATAGGACCATAAGTGGAAGTGCCCTAGGCTCTGTTGCTTTGTTTCTTAGATGCATCAGGAAACACCATACACTTCTCCCGAGTGTCTGTTGGCAATTTACATCCCGCCCATCAGCATAACAAGGCTCCCAGTTCTCCATGGCCTGTCCTGCCTTTCTGGATTTTACACTTTTTTCAGATGGCCCTTTTGACCGGGGGGAAGTGAGACTTCATTGTAGTGCAGATTTCCTTTGCAAGCTTGCTTGGTTGGCCAAAAAGTGCGTATGCGTTTTTTCCTGAATATATTCAGGAAAAAACGCATACGTCCTTTTTGGCCAAGTGCATCATTGTGGACGTTCTGCCTCTTTTCCTATGCTTTCAATGCAATTCCAGTCTACCTCCTGAAATCGGTTTCCTGCAATTCTGCCCCGCATTCAAGTCCTCTTCGCAGCCTTACTTCAGTATATTTTTGGATAATAGCTGTCATTTATAACTCTGCAGGTTTGTGAATTACAGTGCCCCTGAGCTCCTTTCTTCAACTCGCTTTCTTGTGACCTGGCCGCAACACCGCAGGATGGCTTCAGGCCCTAATCTGGTTCCGGCACGGCACGCTGAGCCTTTGGTTAATTCCTCTTCCTGGTGGGAAATGAGAGTGAAATTTGCCCGTCCAGACACCTCCAGCTAGTCTCTCATTGGTTCTCGCTATTCCTGTTCATCTTCCGTAGAAATTGCAAACTGGGCCAAACAGGAGGTTAAAGGCGCTGACTCTCCAAGTGGGGAGAGTGTTAGTAAAGCGTCTGGAATGTTGCACCCGAGTACCAGGGGAGGAAAACTGAGACATATTTGAACACGTCTCCCGTTCACACGGTTGATCATACTCTGGGTTCCACATGCATGTTTTAGCTGAAGGAAGAATACCTTAAACCTTGGTACTTGAAACCCGTGGAATGGGTACCATGCAATATGACTTCAAAGGGTCTTCATTTGCTCATCGAACCTCTCCAATCCTATCACTGCTGCGTTTATGCCGCTGTACAGACGCTTGATTCTCTTTTGGAGACATAGCAATCCATAGGTTTTAAGATACTTACTAGTCAGGTACATTCTTAGGCGTTTAATATGGGGTGTTGTGTCCATTTCGTTGAGCAAGGAGTAGCTCTTGTCTATTCCATATTTGGCTTAAGGAACTTTATCTGTGCTCATTTCAATCTCTGGTTTTATGCAGCACCCCAACTCACCTTTCCCCTTAAGCAAGCATAAGTTGGTTTTCTAAATTTGAGACCCTGTTCTGTTTTGGAATTCAGTTCCTGTGTAGCCAAGTTTACATTCCGTGTATTAGTGATATCTTATGATGTTTCTTTTTCTGTGTGACTTATTTCAGTTAGAATCATCGTACCTGAATCCACTCATTATGCTGCTACATGCCTGATGACATAGATTTCATTGCTGAGTGATACTGCATTGTACGTAAGTACCACAAGTTCTTTATCCATTTTTCACTTTTTGTGATATTGAACTTGTACCGTAAACGAGGTTCTTGTAAACAGAGGTGTCCCAAACTTTCGGGTGGCTGTGTCCTTTTGATTTTAATTTCCCTAATCTATAGGACCATAAGTGGAAGTGCCCTAGGCTCTGTTGCTTTGTTTTTTAGATGTTTCAGGAAACACCATACACTTCTCCCGAGTGTCTGTTGGCAATTTACATCCCGCCCATCAGCATAACAAGGCTCCCAGTTCTCCATGGCCTGTCCTGCCTTGCTGGATTTTACACTTTTTTCAGATGGCCCTTTTGACCGGGGGGAAGTGAGACTTCATTGTAGTGCAGATTTCCTTTGCAAGTTTGCTTGGTTGGCCAAAAAGCGCGTATGCGTTTTTTCCTGAATATATTCAGGAAAAAACGCATACGCCCTTTTTGGCCAAGTGCATCATTGTGGACGTTCTGCCTCTTTTCCTATGCTTTCAATGCAATTCCAGTCTACCTCCTGAAATCGGTTTCCTGCAATTCTGCCCCGCTTTCAAGTCCTCTTGGCAGCCTTACTTCAGTATATTTCTGGACGATAGCTGTCATTTATAACTCTGCAGGTTTGTGAATTACAGTGCCCCTGAGCTCCTTTCTTCAACTCGCTTTCTTGTGACCTGGCCGAAACACCACAGGATGGCTTCAGGCCCTAATCTGGTTCCGGCACGGCACGCTGAGCCTTTGGTTAATTCCTCTTCCTGGTGGGAAATGAGAGTTAAATTTGCCCGTCCAGACACCTCCAGCTAGTCTCTCATTGGTTCTCGCTATTCCTGTTCATCTTCCGCAGAAATTGCAAACTGGGCCAAACAGGAGGTTAAACGGACTGACTCTCCAAGTCGGGAGAGTGTTAGTAAAGCGTCTGGAATGTTGCACCCTAGTACCAGGGTACGAAAACTGAGACATATTTGAACATGTCTCCCGATCACATGGTTGATCATACTCTAGGTTCCACATGCATGTTTTAGCTGAAGGAAGAATACCTTAAACCTGGGTAGTTGAAACCCGTGGAATGGGTACCATGCAATATGACTTCAAAGGGTCTTCATTTGCTCACCGAACCTCTCCAATCCTATCACTGCTGCGTTTATGCCCCATACACATGCTTGATTCTCTTTCGGAGACATAGCAATCCATAGGTTTTAAGATACTTACTAGTCAGGTACATTCTTAGGCGTTTAATATGCGGTGTTGAGTCCATTTCGTTGAGCAAGGAGTAGCTCTTGTCTATTCCATATTTGGCTTAAGGAACTTTATCTGTGCTCATTTCAATCTCTGGTTTTATGCAGCTCCCCAACTCACCTTTCCCCTTAAGCAAGCATAAGTTGGTTTTCTAAATTTGAGACCATGTTCTGTTTTGGAATTCAGTTCCTGTGTAGCCAAGTTTACATTCCGTGTATTACTGATATCTTATGATGTTTCTTTTTCTGTGTGACTTATTTCAGTTAGAATCATCATACCTGAATCCACTCATTGTGCTGCTAAGGGCCTGATGACATAGATTTCATTGCTGAGTGATATTGCTTTGTAAGTAAATACCACAACTTCTTTATCCATTTTTCAATTTCTGCGATGTTGAACTTGTACTGTAAACGAGGTTCTTGTAAACAGAGGCGTCCCAAACTTTGGGGTGGCTGTGTCTTTTTTATTTTAATTTCCCTAAGCTATAGGACCATAAGTGGAAGTGCCCTAGGCTCTGTTGCTTTGTTTCTTAGATGCTTCAGGAAACACCATACACTTCTCCCGAGTGTCTGTTGGCAATTTACATCCCGCCCATCAGCATAACAAGGCTCCCAGTTCTCCATGGCCTGTCCTGCCTTTCTGGATTTTACACTTTTTTCAGATGGCCCTTTTGACCGGGGGGAAGTGAGACTTCATTGTAGTGCAGATTTCCTTTGCAAGCTTGCTTGGTTGGCCAAAAAGGGCGTATGCGTTTTTTCCTGAATATATTCAGGAAAAAACGCATACGCCCTTTTTGGCCAAGTGCATCATTGTGGACGTTCTGCCTCTTTTCCTATGCTTTCAATGCAATTCCTGTCTACCTCCTGAAATCGGTTTCCTGCAATTCTGCCCCGCTTTCAAGTCCTCTTGGCAGCCTTACTTCAGTATATTTTTGGACGATAGCTGTCATTTATAACTGTGCAGGTTTGTGCATTACAGTGCCCCTGAGCTCCTTTCTTCAACTCGCTTTCTTTTGAGCTGGCCGCAACACCGCAGGATGGCTTCAGGCCCTAATCTGGTTCTCGCACGGCATGCTGAGCCTTTGGTTATTTCCTCTTCCTGGTGGAAATGAGAGTTAAATGTGCCCGTCCAGACACCTCCAGCTAGTCTCTCATTGGTTCTCCCTATTCCTGTTCATCTTCCGCAGAAATTGCAAAGTGGGCCAAACAGGAGGTTAAATGCGCTGACTCTCCAAGTGGGGAGAGTGTTAGTAAAGCGTCTGGAATGTTGCACCCGAGTACCAGGGTACGAAAACTGAGACATATTTGAACACGTCTCCTGTTCACACGGTTGACCATACTCTGGGTTCCACATGCATGTTTTAGCTGAAGGAAGAATACCTTAAACCTGGAGAGTTGAGACCCGTGGAATGGGTACCATGCAATATGACTTCAAAGGGTCTTCATTTGCTCACCGAACCTCTCCAATCCTATCACTGCTGCATTTATGCCCCTGTACACACGCTTGATTCTCTGATGGAGACATAGCAATCCATAGGTTTTAAGATACTTACTAGTCAGGTACATTCTTAGGCGTTTAATTTGGGGTGTTGAGTCCATTTTGTTGAGCAAGGAGTAGCTCTTGTCTATTCCATATTTGGCTTAAGGAACTTTATCTGTGCTCATTTCAATCTCTGGTTTTATGAAACACCCCAACTCACCTTTCCCCTTAAGCAAGCATAAGTTGGTTTTCTAATTTTGAGACCCTGTTCTGTTTTGGAATTCAGTTCCTGTGTAGCCAAGTTTACATTCCGTGTATTAGTGATATCTTATGATGTTTCTTTTTCTGTGTGACTTATTTCAGTTAGAATCATCGTACCTGAATCCACTCATTATGCTGCTACGGGCCTGATGACATAGATTTCATTGCTGAGTGATACTGCATTGTA
This sequence comes from Grampus griseus, assembly GCF_964374135.1. Taxonomy (NCBI): domain Eukaryota; kingdom Metazoa; phylum Chordata; class Mammalia; order Artiodactyla; family Delphinidae; genus Grampus; species Grampus griseus. The sequence goes on from NC_138997.1 coordinate 52,955,631, forward strand.
CGTACCACAAGTTCTTTATCCATTTCTCACTTTCTGTGATATTGAACTTGTACGGTAAACGAGGTTCTTGTAAACAGAGGCGTCCCAAACTTTGGGGTGGCTGTGTCTTTTTGATTTTAACTTCCCTAAGCTATAGGACCATAAGGAAGTGCCCTAGGCTCTGTTGCTTTGTTTCTTAGATGCTTCAGGAAACACCATACACTTCTCCCGAGTGTCTGTTGGCAATTTACATCCCACCCATCAGCATAACAAGGCTCCCAGTTCTCCATGTCCTGTCCTGCCTTTCTGGATTTTACACTTTTTTCAGATGGCCCTTTTGACCGGGTGGAAGTGAGACTTCATTGTAGTGCAGATTTCCTTTGCAAGTTTGCTTGGTTGGCCAAAAAGGGCGTATGCGTTTTTTCCTGAATATGTTCAGGAAAAAACGCATACGCCCTTTTTGTCCAAGTGCATCATTGTGGACGTTCTGCCTCTTTTCCTATGCTTTCAATGCAATTCCAGTCTACCTCCTGAAATCGGTTTCCTGAAATTCTGCCCCGCTTTCAAGGCCTCTTGGCAACCTTACTTCAGTATATTTTTGGACGATAGCTGCCATTTATAACTCTGCAGGTTTGTGCATTACAGTGCCCCTGAGCTCCTTTCTTCAACTCGCTTTATTTTGAGCTGGCCGCAACTCCGCAGGATGGCTTCAGGCCCTAATATGGTTCCAGCACGGCACGCTGAGCCTTTGGTTAATTCCTCTTCCTGGTGGGAAATGAGAGTTAAATTTGCCCGTCCAGACACCTCCAGCTAGTCTCTCATTGGTTCTCACTATTCCTGTTCATCTTCCGCAGAAATTGCAAACTGGGCCAAACAGGAGGTTAAAGGGACTGACTCTCCAAGTCGGGAGAGTGTTAGTAAAGCATCTGGAATGTTGCACCCGAGTACCGGGGAGGAAAACTGAGACATATTTGAACACGTCTCCTGTTCACACGGTTGATCATACTCTGGGTTCCACATGCATGTTTTAGCTGAAGGAAGAATACCTTAAAACTGGAGATTTGAGACCCGTGGAATGGGTACCATGCAATATGACTTCAAAGGGTCTTCATTTGCTCACCGAACCTCACCAATCCTATCACTGCTGCATTTATACCCCTGTACACACGCTTGATTCTCTTATGGAGACATAGCAATCCATAGGTTTTAAGATACTTACTAGTCACGTACATTCTTAGGCATTTAATTTGGGGTGTTGAGTCCATTTCGTTGAGCAAGGAGTAGCAGTTTTCTATTTCATATTTGGCTTAAGGAACTTTATCTGTGCTCATTTCAATCTCTGGTTTTATGCAGCACCCCAACTCACCTTTCCCCTTAAGCAAGCATAAGTTGGTTTTCTAAATTTGAGACCCTGTTCTGTTTTGGAATTCAGTTCCTGTGTAGCCCAGTTTACATTCCGTGTATTACTGATATCTTATGATGTTTCTTTTTCTGTGTGACTTATTTCAGTTAGAATCATCGTACCTGAATCCACTCATTATGCTGCTATGGGCCTGATGACATAGATTTCATTGCTGAGTGATACTGCATTGTACGTAAGTACCACAAGTTCTTTATCCATTTTTCACTTTCTGTGATATTGAACTTGTACGGTAAACGAGGTTCTTGTAAACAGAGGCGTCCCAAACTTTGGGGTGGCTGTGTCTTTTTGATTTTAATTTCCCTAAGCTATAGGACCATAAGTGGAAGTGCCCTAGGCTCTGTTGCTTTGTTTCTTAGATGCTTCAGGAAACACCATACACTTCTCCCGAGTGTCTGTTGGCAATTTACATCCCGCCCATCAGCATAACAAGGCTCCCAGTTCTCCATGGCCTGTCCTGCCTTTCTGGATTTTACACTTTTTTCAGATGGCCCTTTTGACCGGGGGGAAGTGAGACTTCATTGTAGTGCAGATTTCCTTTGCAAGTTTGCTTGGTTGGCCAAAAAGTGCGTATGCGTTTTTTCATGAATATATTCAGGAAAAAACGCATACGCCCTTTTTGGCCAAGTGCATCATTGTGGACGTTCTGCCTCTTTTCCTATGCTTTCAATGCAATTCCAGTCTACCTCCTGAAATCGGTTTCCTGCAATTCTGCCCCGCTTTCAAGTCCTCTTGGCAGCCTTACTTCAGTATATTTTTGGACGATAGCTGTCATTTATAACTCTGCAGGTTTGTGCATTACAGTGGCCCTGAGCTCCTTTCTTCAACTCGCTTTCTTTTGAGCTGGCCGCAACACCGCAGGATGGCTTCAGGCCCTAATCTCGTTCCGACACGGCACGCTGAGCCTTTGGTTAATTCCTCTTCCTGTTGGGAAATGAGAGTTAAATTTGCCCGTCCAGACACCTCCAGCTAGTCTCTCATTGGTTCTCGCTATTCCTGTTCATCTTCCGCAGAAATTGCAAACTGGGCCAAACAGGAGTTTAAAGGAACTGACTCTCCAAGTCGGGAGAGTGTTAGTAAAGCGTCTGGAATGTTGCGCCCGAGTACCAGGGTACGAAAACTGAGACATATTTGAACACGTCTCCCGATCACATGGTTGATCATACTCTAGGTTCCACATGCATGTTTTAGCTGAAGGAAGAATACCTTAAACCTGGGTAGTTGAAACCCGTGGAATGGGTACTATGCAATATGACTTCAAAGTGTCTTCATTTGCTCACCGAACCTCTCCAATCCTATCACTGCTGCGTTTATGGCCCGTACACATGCTTGATTCTCTTTCGGAGACATAGCAATCCATAGGTTTTAAGATACTTACTAGTCTGGTACATTTTTAGGCGTTTAATATGTGGTGTTGAGTCCATTTCGTTGAGCAAGGAGTAGCTCTTGTCTATTCCATATTTGGCTTAAGGAACTTTACCTGTGCTCATTTCAATCTCTGGTTTTATGCAGCACCCCAACTCACCTTTACCCTTAAGCAAGCATAAGTTGGTTTTCTAAATTTGAGACCATGTTCTGTTTTGGAATTCAGTTCCTGTGTAGCCAAGTTTACATTCCATGTATTACTGATATCTTATGATGTTTCTTTTTCTGTGTGACTTATTTCAGTTAGAATCATCATACCTGAATCCACTCATTGTGCTGCTAAGGGCCTGATGACATAGATTTCATTGCTGAGTGATATTGCTTTGTAAGTAAATACCACAAATTCTTTATCCATTTTTCACTTTCTGCGATGTTGAACTTGCACTGTAAACGAGGTTCTTGTAAACAGAGGCGTCCCAAACTTTGAGGTTGCTGTGTCTTTTTTATTTTAATTTCCCTAAGCTATAGGACCATAAGTGGAAGTGCCCTAGGCTCTGTTGCTTTGTTTCTTAGATGCTTCAGGAAACACCATACACTTCTCCCGAGTGTCTGTTGGCAATTTACATCCCGCCCATCAGCATAACAAGGCTCCCAGTTCTCCATGGCCTGTCCTGCCTTTCTGGATTTTACACTTTTTTCAGATGGCCCTTTTGACCGGGGGGAAGTGAGACTTCATTGTAGTGCAGATTTCCTTTGCAAGTTTGCTTGGTTGGACAAAAAGGGCGTATGCGTTTTTTCCTGAATATATTCAGGAAGAAACGCATACGCCCTTTTTGGCCAAGTGCATCATTGTGGACGTTCTGCCTCTTTTCCTATGCTTTCAATGCAATTCCAGTCTACCTGCTGAAATCGGTTTCCTGCAATTCTGCCCCGCTTTCAAGTCCTCTTGGCAGCCTTACTTCAGTATATTTTTGGACGATAGCTGTCATTTATAACTCTGCAGGTTTGTGCATTACAGTGCCCTTGAGCTCCTTTCTTCAACTCACTTTATTTTGAGCTGGCCGCAACACCGCAGGATGGCTTCAGGCCCTAATCTCGTTCTGGCACGGCACGCTGAGCCTTTGGTTAATTCCTCTTCCTGTTGGGAAATGAGAGTTAAATTTGCCCGTCCAGACACCTCCAGCTAGTCTCTCATTGGTTCTCCCTATTCCTGTTCATCTTCTGCAGAAATTGCAAACTGGGCCAAACAGGAGGTTAAAGGCGCTGACTCTCCAAGTGGGGAGAGTGTTAGTAAAGCGTCTGGAATGTTGCACCCGAGGACCAGGGGAGCAAAACTGAGACATATTTGAACACGTCTCCCGTTCACACGGTTGATCATACTCTGGGTTCCACATGCATGTTTTAGCTGAAGGAAGAATACCTTAAACCTGGAGAGTTGAGACCCGTGGAATGGGTACCATGCAATATGACTTCAAAGGGTCTTCATTTGCTCACCGAACCTCTCCAATCCTCTCACTGCTGCATTTATGCCCCTGTACACACGCTTGATTCTCTTATGGAGGCATAGCAATCCATAGGTTTTAAGATACTTACTATTCAGGTACATTCTTAGGAGTTTAATATGGGGTGTTGAGTCCATTTCGTTGAGCAAGGAGTAGCTCTTGTCTATTCCATATTTGGCTTAAGGAACTTTATCTGTGCTCATTTCAATCTCTGGTTTTATGCAGCACCCCAACTCACCTTTCCCCTTAAGCAAGCATAAGTTGGTTTTCTAAATTTGAGACCCTGTTCTGTTTTGGAATTCAGTTCCTGTGTAGCCAAGTTTACATTCCGTGTATTAGTGATATCTTATGATGTTTCTTTTTCTGTGTGACTTATTTCAGTTAGAATCATCGTACCTGAATCCACTCATTATGCTGCTACATGCCTGATGACATAGATTTCATTGCTGAGTGATACTGCATTGTACGTAAGTACCACAAGTTCTTTATCCATTTTTCACTTTTTGTGATATTGAACTTGTACCGTAAACGAGGTTCTTGTAAACAGAGGCGTCCCAAACTTTGGGGTGGCTGTGTCTTTTTGATTTTAATTTCCCTAAACTATAGGACCATAAGTGGAATTGCCCTAGGCTCTGTTGCTTTGTTTTTTAGATGTTTCAGGAAACACCATACACTTCACCTGAGTGTCTGTTGGCAATTTACATCCCGCCCATCAGCATAACAAGGGTCCCAGTTCTCCATGGCCTGTCCTGCCTTTCTGGATTTTACACTTTTTTCAGATGGCCCTTTTGACCGGGGGGAAGTGAGACTTCATTGTAGTGCAGATTTCCTTTGCAAGCTTGCTTGGTTGGCCAAAAAGGGCGTATGCGTTTTTTCCTGAATATATTCAGGAAAAAACGCATACGCCCTTTTTGGCCAAGTGCATCATTGTGGACGTTCTGCCTCTTTTCCTATGCTTTCAATGCAATTCCAGTCTACCTCCTGAAATCGGTTTCCTGCAATTCTGCCCCGCTTTCAAGTCCTCTTGGCAGCCTTACTTCAGTATATTTTTGGACGATAGCTGACATTTATAACTCTGCAGGTTTGTGCATTACAGTGGCCCTGAGCTCCTTTCTTCAACTCGCTTTCTTTTGAGATGGCCGCAACACTGCAGGATGGCTTCAGGCACTAATCTGGTTCCGGCACGGCACGCTGAGCCTTTGGCTATTTCCTCTTCCTGGTGGGAAATGAGAGTTAAATTTGCCCGTCCAGACACCTCCAGCTAGTCTCTCATTGGTTCTCCCTATTCCTGTTCATCTTCCACAGAAATTGCAAACTGGGCCAAACAGGAGGTTAAAGGGACTGACTCTCCAAGTCGGGAGAGTGTTAGTAAAGCGTCTGGAATGTTGCACCCGAGTACCAGGGTACGAAAACTGAGACATATTTGAACACGTCTCCCGATCACATGGTTGATCATACTCTAGGTTCCACATGCATGTTTTAGCTGAAGGAAGAATACCTTAAACCTGGGTAGTTGAAACCCGTGGTATGGGTACTATGCAATATGACTTCAAAGGGTCTTCATTTGCTCACCAAACCTCTCCAATCCTATCACTGCTGCGTTTATGCCCCTGTACACATGCTTGATTCTCTTTCGGAGACATAGCAATCCATAGGTTTTAAGATACTTACTAGTCAGGTACATTTTTAGGCGTTTAATATGCGGTATTGAGTCCCTTTCGTTGAGCAAGGAGTAGCTCTTGTCTATTCCATATTTGGCTTAAGGAACTTTATCTGTGCTCATTTCAATCTCTGGTTTTATGCAGCACCCCAACTCACCTTTACCCTTAAGCAAGCATAAGTTGGTTTTCTAAATTTGAGACCCTGTTCTGTTTTGGAATTCAGTTCCTGTGTAGCCAAGTTTACATTCCGTGTATTACTGATATCTTATGATGTTTCTTTTTCTGTGTGACTTATTTCAGTTAGAATCATCATACCTGAATCCACTCATTGTGCTGCTAAGGGCCTGATGACATAGATTTCATTGCTGTGTGATATTGCTTTGTAAGTAAATACCACAACTTCTTTATCCATTTTTCACTTTCTGCGATGTTGAACTTGCACTGTAAACGAGGTTCTTGTAAACAGAGGCGTCCCAAACTTTGGGTTGGCTGTGTCTTTTTGATTTTAATTTCCCTAAGCTATAGGACCATAAGTGGAAGTGCCCTAGGCTCTGTTGCTTTGTTTCTTAGATGCTTCAGGAAACACCATACACTTCTCCCGAGTGTCTGTTGGCAATTTACATCCCGCCCATCAGCATAACAAGGCTCCCAGTTCTCCATGGCCTGTCCTGCCTTTCTGGATTTTACACTTTTTTCAGATGGCCCTTTTGACCGGGGGGAAGTGAGACTTCATTGTAGTGCAGATTTCCTTTGCAAGTTTGCTTGGTTGGCCAAAAAGGGCGTATGCGTGTTTTCCTGAATATATTCAGGAAAAAACGAATATGCCCTTTTTGGCCAAGTGCATCATTGTGGACGTTCTGCCTCTTTTCCTATGCTTTCAATGCAATTCCAGTCTACCTCCTGAAATCGGTTTCCTGCAATTCTGCCCAGCTTTCAAGTCCTCTTGGCAGCCTTACTTCAGTATATTTTTGGACGATAACTGTCATTTATAACTCTGCAGGTTTGTGCATTACAGTGCCCCTGAGCTCCTTTCTTCAACTCGCTTTATTTTGAGCTGGCCGCAACACCGCAGGATGGCTTCAGGCCCTAATCTGGTTCCGGCACGGCACGCTGAGCCTTTGGTTATTTCCTCTTCCTGGTGGGAAATGAGAGTTAAATGTGCCCGTCCAGACACCTCCAGCTAGTCTCTCATTGGTTCTCCCTATTCCTGTTCATCTTCTGCAGAAATTGCAAACTTGGCCACACAGGAGGTTAAAGGCGCTGACTCTCCAAGTGGGGAGAGTGTTAGTAAAGCATCTGGAATGTTGCACCCGAGTACCGGGGAGGAAAACTGAGACATATTTGAACACGTCTCCTGTTCACACGGTTGATCATACTCTGGGTTCAACATGCATGTTTTAGCTGAAGGAAGAATACCTTAAAACTGGAGATTTGAGACCCGTGGAATGGGTACCATGCAATATGACTTCAAAGGGTCTTCATTTGCTCACCGAACCTCTCCAATCCTATCACTGCTGCATTTATACCCCTGTACACACGCTTGATTCTCTTATGGAGACATAGCAATCCATAGGTTTTAAGATACTTACTAGTCACGTACATTCTTAGGCATTTAATTTGGGGTGTTGAGTCCATTTCGTTGAGCAAGGAGTAGCACTTTTCTATTCCATATTTGGCTTAAGGAACTTTATCTGTGCTCATTTCAATCTCTGGTTTTATGCAGCACCCCAACTCACCTTTCCCCTTAAGCAAGCATAAGTTGGTTTTCTAAATTTGAGACCCTGTTCTGTTTTGGAATTCAGTTCCTGTGTAGCCCAGTTTACATTCCGTGTATTAGTGATATCTTATGATGTTTCTTTTTCTGTGTGACTTATTTCAGTTAGAATCATCGTACCTGAATCCACTCATTATGCTGCTACGGGCCTGATGACATAGATTTCATTGCTGAGTGATACTGCATTGTACGTAAGTACCACAAGTTCTTTATCCATTTTTCACTTTCTGTGATATTGAACTTGTACGGTAAACGAGGTTCTTGTAAACAGAGGCGTCCCAAACTTTGGGGTGGCTGTGTCTTTTTGATTTTAATTTCCCTAAGCTATAGGACCATAAGTGGAAGTGCCCTAGGCTCTGTTGCTTTGTTTCTTAGATGCTTCAGGAAACACCATACACTTCTCCCTAGTGTCTGTTGGCAATTTACATCCCGCCCATCAGCATAACAAGGCTCCCAGTTCTCCATGGCCTGTCCTGCCTTTCTGGATTTTACACTTTTTTCAGATGGCCCTTTTGACCGGGGGGAAGTGAGACTTCATTGTAGTGCAGATTTCCTTTGCAAGTTTGCTTGTTTGGCCAAAAAGGGCGTATCCGTTTTTTCCTGAATATATTCAGGAAAAAACGCATACGCCCTTTTTGGCCAAGTGCATCATTGTGGACGTTCTGCCTCTTTTCCTATGCTTTCAATGCAATTCCAGTCTACCTCCTGAAATCGGTTTCCTGCAATTCTGCCCCGCTTTCAAGTCCTCTTGGCAGCCTTACTTCAGTATATTTTTGGACAATAGCTGTCATTTATAACTCTGCAGGTTTGTGCATTACAGTGGCCCTGAGCTCCTTTCTTCAACTCGCTTTCTTTTGAGCTGGCCGCAACACCGCAGGATGGCTTCAGGCCCTAATCTGGTTCCGGCACAGCACGCTGAGCCTTTGGTTAATTCCTCTTCCTGTTGGGAAATGAGAGTTAAATTTGCCCGTCCAGACACCTCCAGCTAGTCTCTCATTGGTTCTCCCTATTCCTGTTCATCTTCCGCAGAAATTGCAAACTGGTCCAAACAGGAGGTTAAAGGAACTGACTCTCCAAGTCGGGAGAGTGTTAGTAAAGCCTCTGGAATGTTGCACCCGAGTACCGGGGAGGAAAACTGAGACATATTTGAACACGTCTCCTGTTCACACGGTTGATCATACTCTGGGTTCCACATGCATGTTTTAGCTGAAGGAAGAATACCTTAAACCTGGAGAGTTGAGACCCGTGTAATGTGTACCATGCAATATGACTTCAAAGGGTCTTCATTTGCTCACCGAACCTCTCCAATCCTATCACTGCTGCGTTTATGCCCCTGTACACATGCTTGATTCTCTTTTGGAGACATAGCAATCCATAGGTTTTAAGATACTTACTAGTCAGGTACATTCTTAGGCGTTTAATATGCGGTGTTGAGTCCATTTCGTTGAGCAAGGAGTAGCTCTTGTCTATTCCATATTTGGCTTAAGGAACTTTATCTGTGCTCATTTCAATCTCTGGTTTTATGCAGCACCCCAACTCACCTTTCCCCTTAAGCAAGCATAAGTTGGTTTTCTAAATTTGAGACCCTGTTCTGTTTTGGCATTCAGTTCCTGTGTAGCCAAGTTTACATTCCGTGTATTACTGATATCTTATGATGTTTCTTTTTCTGTGTGACTTATTTCAGTTAGAATCATCATACCTGAATCCACTCATTGTGCTGCTAAGGGCCTGATGACATAGATTTCATTGCTGAGTGATATTGCTTTGTAAGTAAATACAACAACTTCTTTATCCATTTTTCACTTTCTGCGATGTTGAACTTGTACTGTAAACGAGGTTCTTGTAAACAGAGGCGTCCCAAACTTTGGGGTGGCTGTGTCTTTTTGATTTTAATTTCCCTAAGCTATAGGACCATAAGTGGAAGTTCCCTAGGCTCTGTTGCTTTGTTTTTTAGATGTTTCAGGAAACACCATACACTTCTCCCGAGTGTCTGTTGGCAATTTACATCCCGCCCATCAGCATAACAAGGCTCCCAGTTCTCCATGGCCTGTCCTGCCTTTCTGGATTTTACACTTTTTTCAGATGGCCCTTTTGACCGGGGGGAAGTGAGACTTCATTGTAGTGCAGATTTCCTTTGCAAGCTTGCTTGGTTGGCCAAAAAGGGCGTATGCGTTTTTTCCTGAATATATTCAGGAAAAAACGCATACGCCCTTTTTGGCCAAGTGCATCATTGTGGACGTTCTGCCTCTTTTCCTATGCTTTCAATGCAATTCCAGTCTATCTCCTGAAATCGGTTTCCTGCAATTCTGCCCCGCTTTCAAGTCCTCTTGGCAGCCTTACTTCAGTCTATTTTTGGACGATAGCTGTCATTTATAACTCTGCAGGTTTGTGAATTACAGTGCACCTGAGCTCCTTTCTTTAACTCGCTTTCTTTTGAGCTGGCCGCAACACCGCAGGATGGCTTCAGGCCCTAATCTGGTTCCGGCACGGCACGCTGAGCCTTTGGTTATTTCCTCTTCCTGGTGGGAAATGAGAGTTAAATTTGCCCGTCCAGACACCTCCAGCTAGTCTCTCATTGGTTCTCCCTATTCCTGTTCATCTTCCGCAGAAATTGCAAACTGGGCCAAACAGGAGGTTAAAGGGACTGACTCTCCAAGTGGGGAGAGTGTTAGTAAAGCGTCTGGAATGTTGCACCCGAGTACCAGGGGAGGAAAACTGAGACATATCTGAACACGTCTCCCGTTCACACGGTTGATCATACTCTGGATTCCACATGCATGTTTTAGCTGAAGGAAGAATACCTTAAACCTGGGTAGTTGAAACCCGTGGAATGGGTACCATGCAATATGACTTCAAAGGGTCTTCATTTGCTCACCGAACCTCTCCAATCCTATCACTGCTGCGTTTATGCCCCTGTACACATGCTTGATTCTCTTTTGGAGACATAGCAATCCATAGGTTTTAAGATACTTACTAGTCAGGTACATTCTTAGGCGTTTAATATGCGGTGTTGAGTCCATTTCGTTGAGCAAGGAGTAGCTCTTGTCTATTCCATATTTGGCTTAAGGAACTTTATCTGTGCTCATTTCAATCTCTGGTTTTATGCAGCACCCCAACTCACCTTTCCCCTTAAGCAAGCATAAGTTGGTTTTCTAAATTTGAGACCCTGTTCTGTTCTGTAATTCAGTTCCTGAGTAGCCAAGTTTACATTCCGTGTATTACTGATATCTTATGATGTTTCTTTTTCTGTGTGACTTATTTCAGTTAGAATCATCATACCTGAATCCACTCATTGTTCTGCTAAGGGCCTGATGACATAGATTTCATTGCTGAGTGATACTGCATTGTACGTAAGTACCACAAGTTCTTTATCCATTTTTCACTTTCTGTGATATTGAACTTGTACCGTAAACGAGGTTCTTGTAAACAGAGGCGTCCCAAACTTTGGGGTGGCTGTGTCTTTTTGATTTTAATTTCCCTAAGCTATAGGACCATAAGTGGAAGTGCCCTAGGCTCTGTTGGTTTGTTTTTTAGGTGTTTCAGGAAACACCATACGCTTCTCCCGAGTGTCTGTTGGCAATTTACATCCCGCCCATCAGCATAACAAGGCTCCCAGTTCTCCATGGCCTGTCCTGCCTTTCTGGATTTTACACTTTTTTCAGATGGCCCTTTTGACCGGGGGGAAGTGAGACTTCATTGTAGTGCAGATTTCCTTTGCAAGTTTGCTTGGTTGGCCAAAAAGTGCGTATGCGTTTTTTCCTGAATATATTCAGGAAAAAACGCATACGCCCTTTTTGGCCAAGTGCATCATTGTGGACGTTCTGCCTCTTTTCCTATGCTTTCAATGCAATTCCAGTCTACCTCCTGAAATCGGTTTCCTGCAATTCTGCCCCGCTTTCAAGTCCTCTTGGCAGCCTTACTTCAGTATATTTTTGGACGATAGCTGTCATTTATAACTCTGCAGGTTTGTGAATTACAGTGCACCTGAGCTCCTTTCTTCAACTCGCTTTCTTGTGACCTGGCCGCAACACCACAGGATGGCTTCAGGCCCTAATCTGGTTCCGGCACGGCACGCTGAGCCTTTGGTTATTTCCTCTTCCTGGTGGGAAATGAGAGTTAAATTTGCCCGTCCAGACACCTCCAGCTAGTCTCTCATTGGTTCTCCCTATTCCTGTTCATCTTCCGCAGAAATTGCAAACTGGGCCAAACAGGAGATTAAAGGCGCTGACTCTCCAACCGGGGAGAGTGTTAGTAAAACGTCTGGAATGTTGCACCCGAATACCAGGGGAGGAAAACTGAGACATATCTGAACACGTCTCCCGTTCACACGGTTGATCATACTCTGGGTTCCACATGCATGTTTTAGCTGAAGGAAGAATACCTTAAACCTGGAGAGTTGAGACCCGTGGAATGGGTACCATGCAATATGACTTCAAAGGGTCTTCATTTGCTCATCGAACCTCTCCAATCCTATCACTGCTGCGTTTATGCCGCTGTACAGACGCTTGATTCTCTTTTGGAGACATAGCAATCCATAGGTTTTAAGATACTTACTAGTCAGGTACATTCTTAGGCGTTTAATATGGGGTGTTGTGTCCATTTCGTTGAGCAAGGAGTAGCTCTTGTCTATTCCATATTTGGCTTAAGGAACTTTATCTGTGCTCATTTCAATCTCTGGTTTTATGCAGCACCCCAACTCACCTTTCCCCTTAAGCAAGCATAAGTTGGTTTTCTAAATTTGAGACCCTGTTCTGTTTTGGAATTCAGTTCCTGTGTAGCCAAGTTTACATTCCGTGTATTAGTGATATCTTATGATGTTTCTTTTTCTGTGTGACTTATTTCAGTTAGAATCATCGTACCTGAATCCACTCATTATGCTGCTACATGCCTGATGACATAGATTTCATTGCTGAGTGATACTGCATTGTACGTAAGTACCACAAGTTCTTTATCCATTTTTCACTTTTTGTGATATTGAACTTGTACCGTAAACGAGGTTCTTGTAAACAGAGGTGTCCCAAACTTTCGGGTGGCTGTGTCCTTTTGATTTTAATTTCCCTAATCTATAGGACCATAAGTGGAAGTGCCCTAGGCTCTGTTGCTTTGTTTTTTAGATGTTTCAGGAAACACCATACACTTCTCCCGAGTGTCTGTTGGCAATTTACATCCCGCCCATCAGCATAACAAGGCTCCCAGTTCTCCATGGCCTGTCCTGCCTTGCTGGATTTTACACTTTTTTCAGATGGCCCTTTTGACCGGGGGGAAGTGAGACTTCATTGTAGTGCAGATTTCCTTTGCAAGTTTGCTTGGTTGGCCAAAAAGCGCGTATGCGTTTTTTCCTGAATATATTCAGGAAAAAACGCATACGCCCTTTTTGGCCAAGTGCATCATTGTGGACGTTCTGCCTCTTTTCCTATGCTTTCAATGCAATTCCAGTCTACCTCCTGAAATCGGTTTCCTGCAATTCTGCCCCGCTTTCAAGTCCTCTTGGCAGCCTTACTTCAGTATATTTCTGGACGATAGCTGTCATTTATAACTCTGCAGGTTTGTGAATTACAGTGCCCCTGAGCTCCTTTCTTCAACTCGCTTTCTTGTGACCTGGCCGAAACACCACAGGATGGCTTCAGGCCCTAATCTGGTTCCGGCACGGCACGCTGAGCCTTTGGTTAATTCCTCTTCCTGGTGGGAAATGAGAGTTAAATTTGCCCGTCCAGACACCTCCAGCTAGTCTCTCATTGGTTCTCGCTATTCCTGTTCATCTTCCGCAGAAATTGCAAACTGGGCCAAACAGGAGGTTAAACGGACTGACTCTCCAAGTCGGGAGAGTGTTAGTAAAGCGTCTGGAATGTTGCACCCTAGTACCAGGGTACGAAAACTGAGACATATTTGAACACGTCTCCCGATCACATGGTTGATCATACTCTAGGTTCCACATGCATGTTTTAGCTGAAGGAAGAATACCTTAAACCTGGGTAGTTGAAACCCGTGGAATGGGGACCATGCAATATGACTTCAAAGGGTCTTCATTTGCTCATCGAACCTCTCCAATCCTATCACTGCTGCGTTTATGCCCCTGTACACATGCTTGATTCTCTTTTGGAGACATAGCCATCCATAGGTTTTAAGATACTTACTAGTCAGGTACATTCTTAGGCGTTTAATATGCGGTGTTGAGTCCATTTCGTTGAGCAAGGAGTAGCTCTTGTCTATTCCGTATTTGGCTTAAGGAACTTTATCTGTGCTCATTTCAATCTCTGGTTTTATGCAGCACCCCAACTCACCTTTACCCTTAAGCAAGCATAAGTTGGTTTTCTCAATTTGAGACCCTGTTCTGTTCTGTAATTCAGTTCCTGTGTAGCCAAGATTACATTCCGTGTATTACTGATATCTTATGATGTTTCTTTTTCTGTGTGACTTATTTCAGTTAGAATCATCATACCTGAATCCACTGATTGTGCTGCTAACGGCCTGATGAGATAGATTTCATTGCTGAGTCATATTGCTTTGTAAGTAAATACAACTTCTTTATCCATTTTTCACTTTCTGCGATGTTGAACTTGTACTGTAAACAAGGATCTTGTAAACAGAGGCGTCCCAAACTTTGGGGTGGCTGTGTCTTTTTGATTTTAATTTCCCTAAGCTATAGGACCATAAGTGGAAGTGCCCTAGGCTCTGTTGCTTTGTTTTTTAGATGTTTCAGGAAACACCATACACTTCTCCCTAGTGTCTGTTGGCAATTTACATCCCGCCCATCAGCATAACAAGGCTCCCAGTTCTCCATGGCCTGTCCTGCCTTTCTGGATTTTACACTTTTTTCAGATGGCCCTTTTGACCGGGGGGAAGTGAGACTTCATTGTAGTGCAGATTTCCTTTGCAAGCTTGCTTGGTTGGCCAAAAAGGGCGTATGCGTTTTTTCCTGAATATATTCAGGAAAAAACGCATACGCCCTTTTTGGCCAAGTGCATCATTGTGGACGTTCTGCCTCTTTTCCTATGCTTTCAATGCAATTCCAGTCTACCTCCTGAAATCGGTTTCCTGCAATTCTGCCCCGCTTTCAAGTCCTCTTGGCAGCCTTACTTCAGTATATTTTTGGACGATAGCTGTCATTTATAACTCTGCAGGTTTGTGAATTACAGTGCCCCTGAGTTCCTTTCTTCAACTCGCTTTCTTGTGACCTGGCCGCAATATCGCAGGATGGCTTCAGGCCCTAATCTGGTTCCGGCACGTCACGCTGAGCCTTTGGTTAATTCCTCTTCCTGCTGGGAAATGAGAGTGAAATTTGCCTGTCCAGACACCTCCAGCTAGTCTCTCATTGGTACTCGCTATTCCTGTTCATCTTCCGCAGAAATTGCAAACTGGGCCAAACAGGAGGTTAAAGGGACTGACTCTCCATGTCGGGAGAGTGTTAGTAAAGTGTCTGGAATGTTGCACCCGAGTACCAGGGTACGAAAACTGAGACATATTTGAACACGTCTCCCGTTCACACGGTTGATCATACTCTGTGTTCCACGTGCATATTTTAGCTGAAGGAAGAATACCTTAAACCTGGAGAGTTGAGACCCGTGGAATGGGTACCATGCAATATGACTTCAAAGGGTCTTCATTTGCTCACCGAACCTCTCCAATCCTATCACTGCTGCGTTTATGCCCCTGTACACACGCTTGATTACCTTTGTAGACATAGCAATCCATAGGTTTTAAGATACTTACTAGTCAGGTACATTCTTAGGCGTTTAATATGGGGTGTTGAGTCCATTTCGTTGAGCAAGGAGTAGCTCTTGTCTATTCCATATTTGGCTTAAGGAACTTTATCTGTGCTCATTTCAATCTCTGGTTTTATGCAGCACCCCAACTCACCTTTCCCCTTAAGCAAGCATATGTTGGTTTTCTAAATTTGAGACCCTGTTCTGTTTTGGAATTCAGTTCCTGTGTAGCCAAGTTTACATTCCGTGTATTAGTGATATCTTATGATGTTTCTTTTTCTGTGTGACTTATTTCAGTTAGAATCATCGTACCTGAATCCGCTCATTATGCTGATACGGGCCTGATGACATAGATTTCATTGCTGAGTGATACTGCATTGTACGTAAGTACGACAAGTTCTTTATCCATTTTTCACTTTCTGTGATATTGAACTTGTACGGTAAATGAGGTTCTTGTAAACAGAGGCGTCCCAAACTTTGGGGTGGCTGTGTCTTTTTGATTTTAATTTCCCTAAGCTATAGGACCATAAGTGGAAGTGCCCTAGGCTCTGTTGCTTTGTTTCTTAGATGCATCAGGAAACACCATACACTTCTCCCGAGTGTCTGTTGGCAATTTACATCCCGCCCATCAGCATAACAAGGCTCCCAGTTCTCCATGGCCTGTCCTGCCTTTCTGGATTTTACACTTTTTTCAGATGGCCCTTTTGACCGGGGGGAAGTGAGACTTCATTGTAGTGCAGATTTCCTTTGCAAGCTTGCTTGGTTGGCCAAAAAGTGCGTATGCGTTTTTTCCTGAATATATTCAGGAAAAAACGCATACGTCCTTTTTGGCCAAGTGCATCATTGTGGACGTTCTGCCTCTTTTCCTATGCTTTCAATGCAATTCCAGTCTACCTCCTGAAATCGGTTTCCTGCAATTCTGCCCCGCATTCAAGTCCTCTTGGCAGCCTTACTTCAGTATATTTTTGGATAATAGCTGTCATTTATAACTCTGCAGGTTTGTGAATTACAGTGCCCCTGAGCTCCTTTCTTCAACTCGCTTTCTTGTGACCTGGCCGCAACACCGCAGGATGGCTTCAGGCCCTAATCTGGTTCCGGCACGGCACGCTGAGCCTTTGGTTAATTCCTCTTCCTGGTGGGAAATGAGAGTGAAATTTGCCCGTCCAGACACCTCCAGCTAGTCTCTCATTGGTTCTCGCTATTCCTGTTCATCTTCCGTAGAAATTGCAAACTGGGCCAAACAGGAGGTTAAAGGCGCTGACTCTCCAAGTGGGGAGAGTGTTAGTAAAGCGTCTGGAATGTTGCACCCGAGTACCAGGGGAGGAAAACTGAGACATATTTGAACACGTCTCCCGTTCACACGGTTGATCATACTCTGGGTTCCACATGCATGTTTTAGCTGAAGGAAGAATACCTTAAACCTTGGTACTTGAAACCCGTGGAATGGGTACCATGCAATATGACTTCAAAGGGTCTTCATTTGCTCATCGAACCTCTCCAATCCTATCACTGCTGCGTTTATGCCGCTGTACAGACGCTTGATTCTCTTTTGGAGACATAGCAATCCATAGGTTTTAAGATACTTACTAGTCAGGTACATTCTTAGGCGTTTAATATGGGGTGTTGTGTCCATTTCGTTGAGCAAGGAGTAGCTCTTGTCTATTCCATATTTGGCTTAAGGAACTTTATCTGTGCGCATTTCAATCTCTGGTTTTATGCAGCACCCCAACTCACCTTTCCCCTTAAGCAAGCATAAGTTGGTTTTCTAAATTTGAGACCCTGTTCTGTTTTGGAATTCAGTTCCTGTGTAGCCAAGTTTACATTCCGTGTATTAGTGATATCTTATGATGTTTCTTTTTCTGTGTGACTTATTTCAGTTAGAATCATCGTACCTGAATCCACTCATTATGCTGCTACATGCCTGATGACATAGATTTCATTGCTGAGTGATACTGCATTGTACGTAAGTACCACAAGTTCTTTATCCATTTTTCACTTTTTGTGATATTGAACTTGTACCGTAAACGAGGTTCTTGTAAACAGAGGTGTCCCAAACTTTCGGGTGGCTGTGTCCTTTTGATTTTAATTTCCCTAATCTATAGGACCATAAGTGGAAGTGCCCTAGGCTCTGTTGCTTTGTTTTTTAGATGTTTCAGGAAACACCATACACTTCTCCCGAGTGTCTGTTGGCAATTTACATCCCGCCCATCAGCATAACAAGGCTCCCAGTTCTCCATGGCCTGTCCTGCCTTGCTGGATTTTACACTTTTTTCAGATGGCCCTTTTGACCGGGGGGAAGTGAGACTTCATTGTAGTGCAGATTTCCTTTGCAAGTTTGCTTGGTTGGCCAAAAAGCGCGTATGCGTTTTTTCCTGAATATATTCAGGAAAAAACGCATACGCCCTTTTTGGCCAAGTGCATCATTGTGGACGTTCTGCCTCTTTTCCTATGCTTTCAATGCAATTCCAGTCTACCTCCTGAAATCGGTTTCCTGCAATTCTGCCCCGCTTTCAAGTCCTCTTGGCAGCCTTACTTCAGTATATTTCTGGACGATAGCTGTCATTTATAACTCTGCAGGTTTGTGAATTACAGTGCCCCTGAGCTCCTTTCTTCAACTCGCTTTCTTGTGACCTGGCCGAAACACCACAGGATGGCTTCAGGCCCTAATCTGGTTCCGGCACGGCACGCTGAGCCTTTGGTTAATTCCTCTTCCTGGTGGGAAATGAGAGTTAAATTTGCCCGTCCAGACACCTCCAGCTAGTCTCTCATTGGTTCTCGCTATTCCTGTTCATCTTCCGCAGAAATTGCAAACTGGGCCAAACAGGAGGTTAAACGGACTGACTCTCCAAGTCGGGAGAGTGTTAGTAAAGCGTCTGGAATGTTGCACCCTAGTACCAGGGTACGAAAACTGAGACATATTTGAACACGTCTCCCGATCACATGGTTGATCATACTCTAGGTTCCACATGCATGTTTTAGCTGAAGGAAGAATAACTTAAACCTGGGTAGTTGAAACCCGTGGAATGGGGACCATGCAATATGACTTCAAAGGGTCTTCATTTGCTCATCGAACCTCTCCAATCCTATCACTGCTGCGTTTATGCCCCTGTACACATGCTTGATTCTCTTTTGGAGACATAGCCATCCATAGGTTTTAAGATACTTACTAGTCAGGTACATTCTTAGGCGTTTAATATGCGGTGTTGAGTCCATTTCGTTGAGCAAGGAGTAGCTCTTGTCTATTCCGTATTTGGCTTAAGGAACTTTATCTGTGCTCATTTCAATCTCTGGTTTTATGCAGCACCCCAACTCACCTTTACCCTTAAGCAAGCATAAGTTGGTTTTCTCAATTTGAGACCCTGTTCTGTTCTGTAATTCAGTTCCTGTGTAGCCAAGATTACATTCCGTGTATTACTGATATCTTATGATGTTTCTTTTTCTGTGTGACTTATTTCAGTTAGAATCATCATACCTGAATCCACTGATTGTGCTGCTAACGGCCTGATGAGATAGATTTCATTGCTGAGTCATATTGCTTTGTAAGTAAATACAACTTCTTTATCCATTTTTCACTTTCTGCGATGTTGAACTTGTACTGTAAACAAGGATCTTGTAAACAGAGGCGTCCCAAACTTTGGGGTGGCTGTGTCTTTTTGATTTTAATTTCCCTAAGCTATAGGACCATAAGTGGAAGTGCCCTAGGCTCTGTTGCTTTGTTTTTTAGATGTTTCAGGAAACACCATACACTTCTCCCTAGTGTCTGTTGGCAATTTACATCCCGCCCATCAGCATAACAAGGCTCCCAGTTCTCCATGGCCTGTCCTGCCTTTCTGGATTTTACACTTTTTTCAGATGGCCCTTTTGACCGGGGGGAAGTGAGACTTCATTGTAGTGCAGATTTCCTTTGCAAGCTTGCTTGGTTGGCCAAAAAGGGCGTATGCGTTTTTTCCTGAATATATTCAGGAAAAAACGCATACGCCCTTTTTGGCCAAGTGCATCATTGTGGACGTTCTGCCTCTTTTCCTATGCTTTCAATGCAATTCCAGTCTACCTCCTGAAATCGGTTTCCTGCAATTCTGCCCCGCTTTCAAGTCCTCTTGGCAGCCTTACTTCAGTATATTTTTGGACGATAGCTGTCATTTATAACTCTGCAGGTTTGTGAATTACAGTGCCCCTGAGTTCCTTTCTTCAACTCGCTTTCTTGTGACCTGGCCGCAATACCGCAGGATGGCTTCAGGCCCTAATCTGGTTCCGGCACGGCACGCTGAGCCTTTGGTTAATTCCTCTTCCTGCTGGGAAATGAGAGTGAAATTTGCCCGTCCAGACACCTCCAGCTAGTCTCTCATTGGTTCTCGCTATTCCTGTTCATCTTCCGCAGAAATTGCAAACTGGGCCAAACAGGAGGTTAAAGGGACTGACTCTCCATGTCGGGAGAGTGTTAGTAAAGTGTCTGGAATGTTGCACCCGAGTACCAGGGTACGAAAACTGAGACATATTTGAACACGTCTCCCGTTCACACGGTTGATCATACTCTGTGTTCCACGTGCATATTTTAGCTGAAGGAAGAATACCTTAAACCTGGAGAGTTGAGACCCGTGGAATGGGTACCATGCAATATGACTTCAAAGGGTCTTCATTTGCTCACCGAACCTCTCCAATCCTATCACTGCTGCGTTTATGCCCCTGTACACACGCTTGATTACCTTTGTAGACATAGCAATCCATAGGTTTTAAGATACTTACTAGTCAGGTACATTCTTAGGCGTTTAATATGGGGTGTTGAGTCCATTTCGTTGAGCAAGGAGTAGCTCTTGTCTATTCCATATTTGGCTTAAGGAACTTTATCTGTGCTCATTTCAATCTCTGGTTTTATGCAGCACCCCAACTCACCTTTCCCCTTAAGCAAGCATATGTTGGTTTTCTAAATTTGAGACCCTGTTCTGTTTTGGAATTCAGTTCCTGTGTAGCCAAGTTTACATTCCGTGTATTAGTGATATCTTATGATGTTTCTTTTTCTGTGTGACTTATTTCAGTTAGAATCATCGTACCTGAATCCGCTCATTATGCTGATACGGGCCTGATGACATAGATTTCATTGCTGAGTGATACTGCATTGTACGTAAGTACGACAAGTTCTTTATCCATTTTTCACTTTCTGTGATATTGAACTTGTACGGTAAATGAGGTTCTTGTAAACAGAGGCGTCCCAAACTTTGGGGTGGCTGTGTCTTTTTGATTTTAATTTCCCTAAGCTATAGGACCATAAGTGGAAGTGCCCTAGGCTCTGTTGCTTTGTTTCTTAGATGCATCAGGAAACACCATACACTTCTCCCGAGTGTCTGTTGGCAATTTACATCCCGCCCATCAGCATAACAAGGCTCCCAGTTCTCCATGGCCTGTCCTGCCTTTCTGGATTTTACACTTTTTTCAGATGGCCCTTTTGACCGGGGGGAAGTGAGACTTCATTGTAGTGCAGATTTCCTTTGCAAGCTTGCTTGGTTGGCCAAAAAGTGCGTATGCGTTTTTTCCTGAATATATTCAGGAAAAAACGCATACGTCCTTTTTGGCCAAGTGCATCATTGTGGACGTTCTGCCTCTTTTCCTATGCTTTCAATGCAATTCCAGTCTACCTCCTGAAATCGGTTTCCTGCAATTCTGCCCCGCATTCAAGTCCTCTTGGCAGCCTTACTTCAGTATATTTTTGGATAATAGCTGTCATTTATAACTCTGCAGGTTTGTGAATTACAGTGCCCCTGAGCTCCTTTCTTCAACTCGCTTTCTTGTGACCTGGCCGCAACACCGCAGGATGGCTTCAGGCCCTAATCTGGTTCCGGCACGGCACGCTGAGCCTTTGGTTAATTCCTCTTCCTGGTGGGAAATGAGAGTGAAATTTGCCCGTCCAGACACCTCCAGCTAGTCTCTCATTGGTTCTCGCTATTCCTGTTCATCTTCCGTAGAAATTGCAAACTGGGCCAAACAGGAGGTTAAAGGCGCTGACTCTCCAAGTGGGGAGAGTGTTAGTAAAGCGTCTGGAATGTTGCACCCGAGTACCAGGGGAGGAAAACTGAGACATATTTGAACACGTCTCCCGTTCACACGGTTGATCATACTCTGGGTTCCACATGCATGTTTTAGCTGAAGGAAGAATACCTTAAACCTTGGTACTTGAAACCCGTGGAATGGGTACCATGCAATATGACTTCAAAGGGTCTTCATTTGCTCACCGAACCTCTCCAATCCTATCACTGCTGCGTTTATGCCCCTGCACACATGCTTGATTCTCTTTCGCAGACATAGTAATCCATAGGTTTTAAGATACTTACTAGTCAGGTACATTCTTAGGCGTTTAATATGCGGTGTTGAGTCCATTTCCTTGAGCAAGGAGTAGCTCTTGTCTATTCCATATTTGGCTTAAGGAACTTTATCTGTGCTCATTTCAATCTCTGGTTTTATGCAGCACCCCAACTCACCTTTCCCCTTAAGCAAGCATAAGTTGGTTTTCTAAATTTGAGACCCTATTCTGTTCTGTAATTCAGTTCCTGTGTAGCCAAGTTTACATTCCGTGTATTACTGACATATTATGATGTTTCTTTTTCTGTGTGACTTATTTCAGTTAGAATCATCATACCTGAATCCCCTCATTGCGCTGCTAAGGGCCTGATGACATAGATTTCATTGCTGAGTGATATTGCTTTGTAAGTAAATACCACAACTTCTTTATCCATTTTTCAATTTCTGTGATGTTGAACTTGTACTGTAAACGAGGTTCTTGTAAACAGAGCCATTCCAAACTTCGGGGTGGCTGTGTCTTTTTGAATTTAATTTCCCTAAGCTATAGGACCATAAGTGGAAGTGCCCTAGGCTCTGTTTTGTTTTTTAGATGTTTCAGGAAACACCATACACTTCTCCGGAGTGGCTGTTGGCAATTTACATCCCGCCCATCAGCATAACAAGGCTCCCAGTTCTTCATGGCCTCTCCTGCCTTTCTGGATTTTACACTTTTTTCAGATGGCCCTTTTGACCGGGGGGAAGTGAGACTTTATTGTAGTGCAGATTTCCTTTGCAAGCTTGCTTGGTTGGCCAAAAAGGGCGTATGCGTTTTTTCCTGAATATATTCAGGAAGAAACGCATACGCGCTTTTTGGCCAAGTGCATCATTGTGGACGTTCTGCCTCTTTTCCTATGCTTTCAATGCAATTCCAGTCTACCTCCTGAAATCGGTTTCCTGCAATTCTGCCCCGCTTTCAAGTCCTCTTGGCAGCCTTACTTCAGTATATTTTTGGACGATAGCTGTCATTTATAACTCTGCAGGTTTGTGAATTACAGTGCCCCTGAGCTCCTTTCTTCAACTCGCTTTCTTGTGACCTGGCCGCAATACCGCAGGATGGCTTCAGGCCCTAATCTGGTTCCGGCACGGCACGCTGAGCCTTTGGTTAATTCCTCTTCCTGGTGGGAAATGAGAGTGAAATTTGCCCGTCCAGACACCTCCAGCTAGTCTCTCATTGGTTCTCACTATTCCTGTTAATCTTCCGCAGAAATTGCAAACTGGGCCAAACAGGAGGTTAAAGGGACTGACTCTCCATGTCGGGAGAGTGTTAGTAAAGTGTCTGGAATGTTGCACCCGAGTACCAGGGTACGAAAACTGAGACATATTTGAACACGTCTCCCGTTCACACGGTTGATCATACTCTGGGTTCCACGTGCATATTTTAGCTGAAGGAAGAATACCTTAAACCTGGGTACTTGAAACCCGTGGAATGGGTACCATGCAATATGACTTCAAAGGGTCTTCATTTGCTCACCGAACCTCTCCAATCCTATCACTGCTGCGTTTATGCCCCGTACACATGCTTGATTCTCTTTCGGAGACATAGCAATCCATAGGTTTTAAGATACTTACTAGTCAGGTACATTCTTAGGCGTTTAATATGCGGTGTTTAGTCCATTTCGTTGAGCAAGGAGTAGCTCTTGTCTATTCCATATTTGGCTTAAGGAACTTTATGTGTGCTCATTTCAATCTCTGGTTTTATGCAGCACCCCAACTCACCTTTCCCCTTAAGCAAGCATATGTTGGTTTTCTAAATTTGAGACCCTGTTCTGTTTTGGAATTCAGTTCCTGTGTAGCCAAGTTTACATTCCGTGTATTAGTGATATCTTATGATGTTTCTTTTTCTGTGTGACTTATTTCAGTTAGAATCATCGTACCTGAATCCGCTCATTATGCTGATACGGGCCTGATGACATAGATTTCATTGCTGAGTGATACTGCATTGTACGTAAGTACGACAAGTTCTTTATCCATTTTTCACTTTCTGTGATATTGAACTTGTACGGTAAATGAGGTTCTTGTAAACAGAGGCGTCCCAAACTTTGGGGTAGCTGTGTCTTTTTTATTTTAATTTCCCTAAGCTATAGGACCATAAGTGGAAGTGCCCTAGGCTCTGTTGCTTTGTTTCTTAGATGCATCAGGAAACACCATACACTTCTCCCGAGTGTCTGTTGGCAATTTACATCCCGCCCATCAGCATAACAAGGCTCCCAGTTCTCCATGGCCTGTCCTGCCTTTCTGGATTTTACACTTTTTTCAGATGGCCCTTTTGACCGGGGGGAAGTGAGACTTCATTGTAGTGCAGATTTCCTTTGCAAGCTTGCTTGGTTGGCCAAAAAGTGCATATGCGTTTTTTCCTGAATATATTCAGGAAAAAACGCATACGTCCTTTTTGGCCAAGTGCATCATTGTGGACGTTCTGCCTCTTTTCCTATGCTTTCAATGCAATTCCTGTCTACCTCCTGAAATCGGTTTCCTGCAATTCTGCCCCGCTTTCAAGTCCTCTTGGCAGCCTTACTTCAGTATATTTTTGGATAATAGCTGTCATTTATAACTCTGCAGGTTTGTGAATTACAGTGCCCCTGAGCTCCTTTCTTCAACTCGCTTTCTTGTGACCTGGCCGCAACACCGCAGGATGGCTTCAGGCCCTAATCTGGTTCCGGCACGGCACGCTGAGCCTTTGGTTAATTCCTCTTCCTGGTGGGAAATGAGAGTGAAATTTGCCCGTCCAGACACCTCCAGCTAGTCTCTCATTGGTTCTCGCTATTCCTGTTCATCTTCCGTAGAAATTGCAAACTGGGCCAAACAGGAGGTTAAAGGCGCTGACTCTCCAAGTGGGGAGAGTGTTAGTAAAGCGTCTGGAATGTTGCACCCGAGTACCAGGGGAGGAAAACTGAGACATATTTGAACACGTCTCCCGTTCACACGGTTGATCATACTCTGGGTTCCACATGCATGTTTTAGCTGAAGGAAGAATACCTTAAACCTGGGTACTTGAAACCCGTGGAATGGGTACCATGCAATATGACTTCAAAGGGTCTTCATTTGCTCACCGAACCTCTCCAATCCTATCACTGCTGCGTTTATGCCCCTGCACACATGCTTGATTCTCTTTCGCAGACATAGTAATCCATAGGTTTTAAGATACTTACTAGTCAGGTACATTCTTAGGCGTTTAATATGCGGTGTTGAGTCCATTTCGTTGAGCAAGGAGTAGCTCTTGTCTATTCCATATTTGGCTTAAGGAACTTTATCTGTGCTCATTTCAATCTCTGGTTTTATGCAGCACCCCAACTCACCTTTCCCCTTAAGCAAGCATAAGTTGGTTTTCTAAATTTGAGACCCTATTCTGTTCTGTAATTCAGTTCCTGTGTAGCCAAGTTTACATTCCGTGTATTACTGACATATTATGATGTTTCTTTTTCTGTGTGACTTATTTCAGTTAGAATCATCATACCTGAATCCCCTCATTGCGCTGCTAAGGGCCTGATGACATAGATTTCATTGCTGAGTGATATTGCTTTGTAAGTAAATACCACAACTTCTTTATCCATTTTTCAATTTCTGTGATGTTGAACTTGTACTGTAAACGAGGTTCTTGTAAACAGAGCCATTCCAAACATCAGGGTGGCTGTGTCTTTTTGATTTTAATTTCCCTAAGCTATAGGACCATAAGTGGAAGTGCCCTAGGCTCTGTTGCTTTGTTTTTTAGATGTTTCAGGAAACACCATACACTTCTCCGGAGTGGCTGTTGGCAATTTACATCCCGCCCATCAGCATAACAAGGCTCCCAGTTCTTCATGGCCTCTCCTGCCTTTCTGGATTTTACACTTTTTTCAGATGGCCCTTTTGACCGGGGGGAAGTGAGACTTCATTGTAGTGCAGATTTCCTTTGCAAGCTTGCTTGGTTGGCCAAAAAGGGCGTATGCGTTTTTTCCTGAATATATTCAGGAAAAAACGCATACGCCCTTTTTGGCCAAGTGCATCATTGTGGACATTCTGCCTCTTTTCCTATGCTTTCAATGCAATTCCAGTCTACCTCCTGAAATCGGTTTCCTGCAATTCTGCCCCGCTTCCAAGTCCTCTTGGCAGCCTTACTTCAGTATATTTTTGGACGATAGCTGTCATTTATAACTCTGCAGGTTTGAGAATTGCAGTGCCCCTGAGCTCCTTTCTTCAACTCGCTTTCTTGTGAGCTGGCCGCAACACCGCAGGATGGCTTCAGGCCCTAATCTGGTTCCGGCACGGCACGCTGAGCCTTTGGTTATTTCCTCTTCCTGGTGGGAAATGAGAGTTAAATTTGCCCGTCCAGACACCTCCAGCTAGTCTCTCATTGGTTCTCCCTATTCCTGTTCATCTTCCGCAGAAATTGCAAAGTGGGCCAAACAGGAGGTTAAAGGGACTGACTCTCCAAGTGGGGAGAGTGTTAGTAAAGCGTCTGCAATGTTGCACCCGAGTACCAGGGGAGGAAAACTGAGACATATTAGAACACGTCTCCCGTTCACATGGTTGATCATACTCTGGGTTCCACATGCATGTTTTAGCTGAAGGAAGAATACCTTAAACCTGGGTAGTTGAAACCCGTGAAATGGGTACCATGCAATATGACTTCAAAGGGTCTTCATTTGCTCACCGAACCTCTCCAATCCTATCACTGCTGCGTTTATGCCCCTGTACACATGCTTGATTCTCTTTTGGAGACATAGCAATCCATAGGTTTTAAGATACTTACTAGTCAAGTACATTCTTAGGAGTTTAATATGCGGTGTTGAGTCCATTTCGTTGAGCAAGGAGTAGCTCTTGTCTATTCCATATTTGCCTTAAGCAACTTTATCTGTGCTCCTTTCAATCTCTGGTTTTATGCAGCACCCCAACTCATCTTTACCCTTAAGCAAGCATAAGTTGGTTTTCTAAATTTGAGACCCTGTTCTGTTCTGTAATTCAGTTCCTGTGTAGCCAAGTTTACATTCCGTATATTAGTGATATCTTATGATGTTTCTTTTTCTGTGTGACTTATTTCAGTTAGAATCATCGTACCTGAATCCACTCATTATGCTGCTATGGGCCTGATGACATAGATTTCATTGCTGAGTGATACTGCATTGTACGTAAGTACCACAAGTTCTTTATCCATTTTTCACTTTCTGTGATATTGAACTTGTACGGTAAATGAGGTTCTTGTAAACAGAGGCGTCCCAAACTTTGGGGTGGCTGTGTCTTTTTGATTTTAATTTCCCTAAGCTATAGGACCATAAGTGGAAGTGCCCTAGGCTCTGTTGCTTTGATTTTTAGATGTTTCAGGAAACACCATACACTTCTCCTGAGTGGCTGTTGGCAATTTACATCCCGCCCATCAGCATAACAAGGCTCCCAGTTCTCCATGGCCTGTCCTGCCTTTCTGGATTTTACACTTTTTTCAGATGGCCCTTTTGACCGGGGGGAAGTGAGACTTCATCGTAGTGCAGATTTCCTTTGCAAGCTTGCTTGGTTGGCCAAAAAGGGCGTATGCGTTTTTTCCTGAATATATTCAGGAAAAAACGCATACGCCCTTTTTGGCCAAGTGCATCATTGTGGACGTTCTGCCTCTTTTCCTATGCTTTCAATGCAATTCCAGTCTACCTCCTGAAATAGGTTTCTTGCAATTCTGCCCGGCATTCAAGTCCTCTTGGCAGCCTTACTTCAGTATATTTTTGGACGATAGCTGTCATTTATAACTCTGCATGTTTGTGAATTACAGTGCCCCTGAGCGCCTTTCTTCAACTCGCTTTCTTGTGACCTGGCCGCAACACCGCAGGATGGCTTCAGGCCCTAATCTGTTTCCGGCACGGCACGCTGAGCCTTTGGTTATTTCCTCTTCCTGGTGGGAAATGAGAGTTAAATTTGCCCGTCCAGACACCTCCAGCTAGTCTCTCATTGGTTCTCCCTATTCCTGTTCATCTTCCGCAGAAATTGCAAACTGGGCCAAACAGGAGGTTAAAGGGACTGACTCTCCAAGTCGGGAGAGTGTTAGTAAAGCGTCTGGAATGTTGCACCCGAGTACCAGGGTACGAAAACTGAGACATATTTGAACACGTCTCCCGATCACATGGTTGATCATACTCTAGGTTCCACATGCATGTTTTAGCTGAAGGAAGAATACCTTAAACCTGGGTAGTTGAAACCCGTGGAATGGGTACCATGCAATATGACTTCAAAGGGTCTTCATTTGCTCACCGAACCTCTCCAATCCTATCACTGCTGCGTTTATGCCCCTGTACACACGCTTGATTCTCTTTTGGAGACATAGCAATCCATAGGTTTTAAGATACTTACTAGTCAGGTACATTCTTAGGCGTTTAATATGGGGTGTTGAGTCCATTTCGTTGAGCAAGGAGTAGCTCTTGTCTATTCCATATTTGGCTTAAGGAACTTTATCTGTGCTCATTTCAATCTCTGGTTTTATGCAGCACCCCAACTCACCTTTCCCCTTAAGCAAGCATAAGTTGGTTTTCTAAATTTGAGACCCTATTCTGTTCTGTAATTCAGTTCCTGTGTAGCCAAGTTTACATTCCGTGTATTACTGACATATTATGATGTTTCTTTTTCTGTGTGACTTATTTCAGTTAGAATCATCATACCTGAATCCCCTCATTGCGCTGCTAAGGGCCTGATGACATAGATTTCATTGCTGAGTGATATTGCTTTGTAAGTAAATACCACAACTTCTTTATCCATTTTTCAATTTCTGTGATGTTGAACTTGTACTGTAAACGAGGTTCTTGTAAACAGAGCCATTCCAAACATCGGGGTGGCTGTGTCTTTTTGATTTTAATTTCCCTAAGCTATAGGACCATAAGTGGAAGTGCCCTAGGCTCTGTTGCTTTGTTTTTTAGATGTTTCAGGAAACACCATACACTTCTCCGGAGTGGCTGTTGGCAATTTACATCCCGCCCATCAGCATAACAAGGCTCCCAGTTCTTCATGGCCTCTCCTGCCTTTCTGGATTTTACACTTTTTTCAGATGGCCCTTTTGACCGGGGGGAAGTGAGACTTCATTGTAGTGCAGATTTCCTTTGCAAGCTTGCTTGGTTGGCCAAAAAGGGCGTATGCGTTTTTTCCTGAATATATTCAGGAAAAAACGCATACGCCCTTTTTGGCCAAGTGCATCATTGTGGACATTCTGCCTCTTTTCCTATGCTTTCAATGCAATTCCAGTCTACCTCCTGAAATCGGTTTCCTGCAATTCTGCCCCGCTTTCAAGTCCTCTTGGCAGCCTTACTTCAGTATATTTTTGGACGATAGCTGTCATTTATAACTCTGCAGGTTTGAGAATTACAGTGCCCCTGAGCTCCTTTCTTCAACTCGCTTTCTTGTGAGCTGGCCGCAACACCGCAGGATGGCTTCAGGCCCTAATCTGGTTCCGGCACGGCACGCTGAGCCTTTGGTTATTTCCTCTTCCTGGTGGGAAATGAGAGTTAAATTTGCCCGTCCAGACACCTCCAGCTAGTCTCTCATTGGTTCTCGCTATTGCTGTTCATCTTCCGCAGAAATTGCAAAGTGGGCCAAACAGGAGTTTAAAGGGACTGACTCTCCAAGTGGGGAGAGTGTTAGTAAAGCGTCTGCAATGTTGCACCCGAGTACCAGGGGAGGAAAACTGAGACATATTAGAACACGTCTCCCGTTCACATGGTTGATCATACTCTGGGTTCCACATGCATGTTTTAGCTGAAGGAAGAATACCTTAAACCTGGGTAGTTGAAACCCGTGAAATGGGTACCATGCAATATGACTTCAAAGGGTCTTCATTTGCTCACCGAACCTCTCCAATCCTATCACTGCTGCGTTTATGCCCCTGTACACATGCTTGATTCTCTTTTGGAGACATAGCAATCCATAGGTTTTAAGATACTTACTAGTCAAGTTCATTCTTAGGAGTTTAATATGCGGTGTTGAGTCCATTTCGTTGAGCAAGGAGTAGCTCTTGTCTATTCCATATTTGCCTTAAGCAACTTTATCTGTGCTCCTTTCAATCTCTGGTTTTATGCAGCACCCCAACTCATCTTTACCCTTAAGCAAGCATAAGTTGGTTTTCTAAATTTGAGACCCTGTTCTGTTCTGTAATTCAGTTCCTGTGTAGCCAAGTTTACATTCCGTATATTAGTGATATCTTATGATGTTTCTTTTTCTGTGTGACTTATTTCAGTTAGAATCATCGTACCTGAATCCACTCATTATGCTGCTATGGGCCTGATGACATAGATTTCATTGCTGAGTGATACTGCATTGTACGTAAGTACCACAAGTTCTTTATCCATTTTTCACTTTCTGTGATATTGAACTTGTACGGTAAATGAGGTTCTTGTAAACAGAGGCGTCCCAAACTTTGGGGTGGCTGTGTCTTTTTGATTTTAATTTCCCTAAGCTATAGGACCATAAGTGGAAGTGCCCTAGGCTCTGTTGCTTTGATTTTTAGATGTTTCAGGAAACACCATACACTTCTCCTGAGTGGCTGTTGGCAATTTACATCCCGCCCATCAGCATAACAAGGCTCCCAGTTCTCCATGGCCTGTCCTGCCTTTCTGGATTTTACACTTTTTTCAGATGGCTCTTTTGACCGGGGGGAAGTGAGACTTCATCGTAGTGCAGATTTCCTTTGCAAGCTTGCTTGGTTGGCCAAAAAGGGCGTATGCGTTTTTTCCTGAATATATTCAGGAAAAAACGCATACGCCCTTTTTGGCCAAGTGCATCATTGTGGACGTTCTGCCTCTTTTCCTATGCTTTCAATGCAATTCCAGTCTACCTCCTGAAATCGGTTTCTTGCAATTCTGCCCTGCATTCAAGTCCTCTTGGCAGCCTTACTTCAGTATATTTTTGGACGATAGCTGTCATTTATAACTCTGCATGTTTGTGAATTACAGTGCCCCTGAGCGCCTTTCTTCAACTCGCTTTCTTGTGACCTGGCCGCAACACCGCAGGATGGCTTCAGGCCCTAATCTGTTTCCGGCACGGCACGCTGAGCCTTTGGTTATTTCCTCTTCCTGGTGGGAAATGAGAGTTAAATTTGCCCGTCCAGACACCTCCAGCTAGTCTCTCATTGGTTCTCCCTATTCCTGTTCATCTTCCGCAGAAATTGCAAACTGGGCCAAACAGGAGGTTAAAGGGACTGACTCTCCAAGTCGGGAGAGTGTTAGTAAAGCGTCTGGAATGTTGCACCCGAGTACCAGGGTACGAAAACTGAGACATATTTGAACACGTCTCCCGATCACATGGTTGATCATACTCTAGGTTCCACATGCATGTTTTAGCTGAAGGAAGAATACCTTAAACCTGGGTAGTTGAAACCCGTGGAATGGGTACCATGCAATATGACTTCAAAGGGTCTTCATTTGCTCACCGAACCTCTCCAATCCTATCACTGCTGCGTTTATGCCCCTGTACACACGCTTGATTCTCTTTTGGAGACATAGCAATCCATAGGTTTTAAGATACTTACTAGTCAGGTACATTCTTAGGCGTTTAATATGGGGTGTTGAGTCCATTTCGTTGAGCAAGGAGTAGCTCTTGTCTATTCCATATTTGGCTTAAGGAACTTTATCTGTGCTCATTTCAATCTCTGGTTTTATGCAGCACCCCAACTCACCTTTCCCCTTAAGCAAGCATAAGTTGGTTTTCTAAATTTGAGACCCTATTCTGTTCTGTAATTCAGTTCCTGTGTAGCCAAGTTTACATTCCGTGTATTACTGACATATTATGATGTTTCTTTTTCTGTGTGACTTATTTCAGTTAGAATCATCATACCTGAATCCCCTCATTGCGCTGCTAAGGGCCTGATGACATAGATTTCATTGCTGAGTGATATTGCTTTCTAAGTAAATACCACAACTTCTTTATCCATTTTTCAATTTCTGTGATGTTGAACTTGTACTGTAAACGAGGTTCTTGTAAACAGAGCCATTCCAAACATCGGGGTGGCTGTGTCTTTTTGATTTTAATTTCCCTAAGCTATAGGACCATAAGTGGAAGTGCCCTAGGCTCTGTTGCTTTGTTTTTTAGATGTTTCAGGAAACACCATACACTTCTCCGGAGTGGCTGTTGGCAATTTACATCCCGCCCATCAGCATAACAAGGCTCCCAGTTCTTCATGGCCTCTCCTGCCTTTCTGGATTTTACACTTTTTTCAGATGGCCCTTTTGACCGGGGGGAAGTGAGACTTCATTGTAGTGCAGATTTCCTTTGCAAGCTTGCTTGGTTGGCCAAAAAGGGCGTATGCGTTTTTTCCTGAATATATTCAGGAAAAAACGCATACGCCCTTTTTGGCCAAGTGCATCATTGTGGACATTCTGCCTCTTTTCCTATGCTTTCAATGCAATTCCAGTCTACCTCCTGAAATCGGTTTCCTGCAATTCTGCCCCGCTTTCAAGTCCTCTTGGCAGCCTTACTTCAGTATATTTTTGGACGATAGCTGTCATTTATAACTCTGCAGGTTTGAGAATTACAGTGCCCCTGAGCTCCTTTCTTCAACTCGCTTTCTTGTGAGCTGGCCGCAACACCGCAGGATGGCTTCAGGCCCTAATCTGGTTCCGGCACGGCACGCTGAGCCTTTGGTTATTTCCTCTTCCTGGTGGGAAATGAGAGTTAAATTTGCCCGTCCAGACACCTCCAGCTAGTCTCTCATTGGTTCTCCCTATTCCTGTTCATCTTCCGCAGAAATTGCAAACTGGGCCAAACAGGAGGTTAAAGGGACTGACTCTCCAAGTGGGGAGAGTGTTAGTAAAGCGTCTGCAATGTTGCACCCGAGTACCAGGGGAGGAAAACTGAGACATATTAGAACACGTCTCCCGTTCACATGGTTGATCATACTCTGGGTTCCACATGCATGTTTTAGCTGAAGGAAGAATACCTTAAACCTGGGTAGTTGAAACCCGTGAAATGGGTACCATGCAATATGACTTCAAAGGGTCTTCATTTGCTCACCGAACCTCTCCAATCCTATCACTGCTGCGTTTATGCCCCTGTACACATGCTTGATTCTCTTTTGGAGACATAGCAATCCATAGGTTTTAAGATACTTACTAGTCAAGTACATTCTTAGGAGTTTAATATGCGGTGTTGAGTCCATTTCGTTGAGCAAGGAGTAGCTCTTGTCTATTCCATATTTGCCTTAAGCAACTTTATCTGTGCTCCTTTCAATCTCTGGTTTTATGCAGCACCCCAACTCACCTTTACCCTTAAGCAAGCATAAGTTGGTTTTCTAAATTTGAGACCCTGTTCTGTTCTGTAATTCAGTTCCTGTGTAGCCAAGTTTACATTCCGTATATTAGTGATATCTTATGATGTTTCTTTTTCTGTGTGACTTATTTCAGTTAGAATCATCGTACCTGAATCCACTCATTATGCTGCTATGGGCCTGATGACATAGATTTCATTGCTGAGTGATACTGCATTGTACGTAAGTACCACAAGTTCTTTATCCATTTTTCACTTTCTGTGATATTGAACTTGTACGGTAAATGAGGTTCTTGTAAACAGAGGCGTCCCAAACTTTGGGGTGGCTGTGTCTTTTTGATTTTAATTTCCCTAAGCTATAGGACCATAAGTGGAAGTGCCCTAGGCTCTGTTGCTTTGTTTTTTAGATGTTTCAGGAAACACCATACACTTCTCCTGAGTGGCTGTTGGCAATTTACATCCCGCCCATCAGCATAACAAGGCTCCCAGTTCTCCATGGCCTGTCCTGCCTTTCTGGATTTTACACTTTTTTCAGATGGCCCTTTTGACCGGGGGGAAGTGAGACTTCATTGTAGTGCAGATTTCCTTTGCAAGCTTGCTTGGTTGGCCAAAAAGGGCGTATGCGTTTTTTCCTGAATATATTCAGGAAAAAACGCATACGCCCTTTTTGGCCAAGTGCATCATTGTGGACGTTCTGCCTCTTTTCCTATGCTTCAATGCAATTCCAGTCTACCTCCTGAAATCGGTTTCTTGCAATTCTGCCCGGCATTCAAGTCCTCTTGGCAGCCTTACTTCAGTATATTTTTGGACGATAGCTGTCATTTATAACTCTGCATGTTTGTGAATTACAGTGCCCCTGAGCGCCTTTCTTCAAGTCGCTTTCTTGTGACCTGGCCGCAACACCGCAGGATGGCTTCAGGCCCTAATCTGGTTCCGGCACGGCACGCTGAGCCTTTGGTTATTTCCTCTTCCTGGTGGGAAATGAGAGTTAAATTTGCCCGTCCAGACACCTCCAGCTAGTGTCTCATTGGTTCTCCCTATTCCTGTTCATCTTCCGCAGAAATTGCAAACTGGGCCAAACAGGAGGTTAAAGGGACTGACTCTCCAAGTCGGGAGAGTGTTAGTAAAGCGTCTGGAATGTTGCACCCGAGTACCAGGGTACGAAAACTGAGACATATTTGAACACGTCTCCCGATCACATGGTTGATCATACTCTAGGTTCCACATGCATGTTTTAGCTGAAGGAAGAATACCTTAAACCTGGGTAGTTGAAACCCGTGGAATGGGTACCATGCAATATGACTTCAAAGGGTCTTCATTTGCTCACCGAACCTCTCCAATCCTATCACTGCTGCGTTTATGCCCCTGTACACACGCTTGATTCTCTTTTGGAGACATAGCAATCCATAGGTTTTAAGATACTTACTAGTCAGGTACATTCTTAGGCTTTTAATATGGGGTGTTGAGTCATTTCGTTGAGCAAGGAGTAGCTCTTGTCTATTCCATATTTGGCTTAAGGAACTTTATCTGGGCTCATTTCAATCTCTGGTTTTATGCAGCACCCCAACTCACCTTTCCCCTTAAGCAAGCATAAGTTGGTTTTCTAAATTTGAGACCCTGTTCTGTTCTGTAATTCAGTTCCTGTGTAGTCCAGTTTACATTCCGTGTATTACTGATATCT
This sequence comes from Grampus griseus, assembly GCF_964374135.1. Lineage (NCBI taxonomy): Eukaryota > Metazoa > Chordata > Mammalia > Artiodactyla > Delphinidae > Grampus > Grampus griseus. The sequence goes on from NC_138997.1 coordinate 52,990,248, forward strand.
TATGATGTTTCTTTTTCTGTGTGACTTATTTCAGTTAGAATCATCGTACCTGAATCCACTCATTATTCTGCTACGGGCCTGATGACATATATTTCATTGCTGAGTGATACTGCATTGTACGTAAGTACCACAAGTTCTTTATCCATTTTTCACTTTCTGTGATATTGAACTTGTACGGTAAACGAGGTTCTTGTAAACAGAGGCGTCCCAAACTTTGGGGTGGCTGTGTCTTTTTGATTTTAATTTCCCTAAGCTATAGGACCATAAGTGGAAGTGCCCTAGGCTCTGTTGCTTTGTTTTTTAGATGTTTCAGGAAACACCATACACTTCTCCCGAGTGTCTGTTGGCAATTTACATCCCGCCCATCAGCATAACAAGGCTCCCAGTTCTCCATGGCCTGTCCTGCCTTTCTGGATTTTACACTTTTTTCAGATGGCTCTTTTGACCAGGGGGAAGTGAGACTTCATTGTAGTGCAGATTTCCTTTGCAAGCTTGCTTGGTTGGCCAAAAAGGGCGTATGCGTTTTTTCCTGAATATATTCAGGAAAAAACGCATACGCCCTTTTTGGCCAAGTGCATCATTGTGGACATTCTGCCTCTTTTCCTATGCTTTCAATGCAATTCCAGTCTACCTCCTGAAATCGGTTTCCTGCAATTCTGCCCCGCTTTCAAGTCCTCTTGGCAGCCTTACTTCAGTATATTTTTGGACGATAGCTGTCATTTATAACTCTGCAGGTTTGTGAATTACAGTGCCCCTGAGCTCCTTTCTTCAACTCGCTTTCTTGTGACCTGGCCGCAACACCGCAGGATGGCTTCAGGCCCTAATCTGGTTCCGGCACGGCACGCTGAGCCTTTGGTTAATTCCTCTTCCTGGTGGGAAATGAGAGTTAAATTTGCCCGTCCAGACACCTCCAGCTAGTCTCTCATTGGTTCTCGCTATTCCTGTTCATCTTCCGCAGAAATTGCAAACTGGGCCAAACAGGAGGTTAAAGGGACTGACACTCCAAGTCGGGAGAGTGTTAGTAAAGCGTCTGGAATGTTGCACCCGAGTACCAGGGTACGAAAACTGAGACATATTTGAACACGTCTCCCGATCACACGGTTGATCATACTCTAGGTTCCACATGCATGTTTTAGCTGAAGGAAGAATACCTTAAAACTGGGTGGTTGAAACCCGTGGAATGGGTACCATGCAATATGACTTCAAAGGGTCTTCATTTGCTCACCGAACCTCTCCAATCCTATCACTGCTGCGTTTATGCCCCTGTACACACGCTTGATTCTCTTTTGGAGACATAGCAATCCATAGGTTTTAAGATACTTACTAGTCAGGTACATTCTTAGGCGTTTAATATGGGGTGTTGAGTCCATTTCGTTGAGCAAGGAGTAGCTCTTGTCTATTCCATATTTGGCTTAAGGAACTTTATCTGTGCTCATTTCCATCTCTGGTTTTATGCAGCACCCCAACTCACCTTTCCCCTTAAGCAAGCATAAGATGGTTTTCTAAATTTGAGACCCTGTTCTGTTCTGTAATTCAGTTCCTGTGTAGCCAAGTTTACATTCCGTGTATTACTGATACCTTATGAAGTTTCTTTTTCTGTGTGACTTATTTAAGTTAGAATCATCGTACCTGAATCCACTCATTATGCTGCTACGGGCCTTATGACATAGATTTCATTGCTGAGTGATACTGCATTGTACGTAAGTACCACAAGTTCTTTATCCATTTTTCACTTTCTGTGATATTGAACTTGTATGGTAAACGAGGTTCTTGTAAACAGAGGCGTCCCAAACATTGGGGTGGCTGTGTCTTTTTGATTTTAATTTCCCTAAGCTATAGGACCATAAGTGGAATTGCCCTAGGCTCTGTTGCTTTGTTTTCTGGATGTTTCAGGAAACACCATACACTTCTCCCGAGTGGCTGTTGGCAATTTACATCCCGCCCATCAGCATAACAAGGCTCCCAGTTCTCCATGGCCTGTCCTGCCTTTCTGGATTTTACACTTTCTTCAGATGGCCCTTTTGACCGGGGGGAAGTGAGACTTCATTGTAGTGCAGATTTCCTTTGCAAGCTTGCTTGGTTGGCCAAAAAGGGCGTATGCGTTTTTTCCTGAATATATTCAGGAAAAAACGCATACGCTATTTTTGGCCAAGTGCATCATTGTGGACGTTCTGCCTCTTTTCCTATGCTTTCAATGCAATTCCAGTCTACCTCCTGATATCGGTTTCCTGCAATTCTGCCCCACTTTCAAGTCCTCTTGGCAGCCTTACTTCAGTATATTTTTGGACGATAGCTGTCATTTATAACTCTGCAGGTTTGTGAATTACAGTGTCCCTGAGCTCCTTTCTTCAACTCGCTTTCTTTTGAGCTGGCCACAACACCGCAGGATGGCTTCAGGCCCTAATCTGGTTCCGGCACGGCACGCTGAGCCTTTGGTTAGTTCCTCTTTCTGGTGGGAAATGAGAGTTAAATTTGCCCATCCAGATACCTCCAGCTAGTCTCTCATTGGTTCTCCCTATTCCTGTTCATCTTCCGCAGAAATTGCAAACTGGGCCAAACAGGAGGTTAAAGGGACTGACTCTCCAAGTGGGGAGAGTGTTAGTAAAGCGTCTGGAATGTTGCACCCGAGTACCAGGGGAGGAAAACTGAGACATATTTGAACACGTCTCCCTTTCACATGGTTGATCATACTCTGGGTTCCACATGCATGTTTTAGTTGAAGGAAGAATACCTTAAACCTGGGTAGTTGAAACCCGTGGAATGGGTACCATGCAATATGACTACAAAGGGTCTTCATTTGCTCACCGAACCTCTCCAATCCTATCACTGCTGCGTTTATGCCCCTGTACACATGCTTGATTCTCTTTCGGAGACATAGCAATCCATAGGTTTTAAGATACTTACTAGTCAGGTACATTCTTAGGCGTTTAATATGGGGTGTTGAGTCCATTTCGTTGAGCAAGGAGTAGCTCTTGTCTATTCCATATTTGGCTTAAGGAACTTTATCTGTGCTCATTTCAATCTCTGGTTTTATGCAGCACCCCAACTCACCTTTCCCCTTAAGCAAGCAGAAGTTGGTTTTCTAAATTTGAGACCCTGTTCTGTTCTGTAATTCAGTTCCTGTGTAGCCAAGTTTACATTCCATGTATTACTGATATCTTATGATGTTTCTTTTTCTGTGTGACTTATTTCAGTTAGAATCATCGTACCTGAATCCACTCATTATGCTGCTAAGGGCCTGATAACATAGATTTCATTGCTGAGTGATACTGCATTGTACGTAAGTACCACAAGTTCTTTATCCATTTTTCACTTTCTGTGATATTGAACTTGTACGGTAAACGAGGTTCTTGTAAACAGAGGCGTCCCAAACTTTGGGGTGGCTGTGTCTTTTTGATTTTAACTTCCCTAAGCTATAGGACCATAAGGAAGTGCCCTAGGCTCTGTTGCTTTGTTTCTTAGATGCTTCAGGAAACACCATACACTTCTCCAGAGTGTCTGTTGGCAATTTACATCCCACCCATCAGCATAACAAGGCTCCCGGTTCTCCATGGCCTGTCCTGCCTTTCTGGATTTTACACTTTTTTCAGATGGCCCTTTTGACCAGGGGGAAGTGAGACTTCATGTAGTGCAGATTTCCTTTGCAAGCTTGCTTGGTTGGCCAAAAAGGGCGTATGCGTTTTTTCCTGAATATATTCAGGAAAAAACGCATACGCCCTTTTTGGCCAAGTGCATCATTGTGGACGTTCTGCCTCTTTTCCTATGCTTTCAATGCAATTCCAGTCTACCTCCTGAAATCGGGTTCCTGCAATTCTGCCCCGCTTTCAAGTCCTCTTGGGAGCCTTACTTCAGTATATTTTTGGACGATAGCTGTCATTTATAACTCTGCAGGTTTGTGAATTACAGTGCCCCTGAGCTCCTTTCTTCAACTCGCTTTCATGTGAGCTGGCCGCAACACCGCAGGATGGCTTCAGGCCCTAATCTGGTTCCGGCAAGGCACGCTGAGCCTTTGGTTAATTCCTCTTCCTGGTGGGAAATGAGAGTTAAATTTGCCGGTCCAGAAACCTCCAGCTAGTCTCTCATTGGTTCTCCCTATTCCTGTTCATCTCCCGCAGAAATTGCAAAGTGGGCCAAACAGGAGGTTACAGGGACTGACTCTCCAAGTCGGGAGAGTGTTAGTAAAGCATCTGGAATGTTGTACCCGAGTACCAGGGTATGAAAACTGAGACATATTTGAACACGTCTCCCGATCACATGGGTGATCATACTCTACGTTCCACATGCATGTTTTAGCTGAATGAAGAATAACTTAAACCTGGGTAGTTGAAACCCGTGGAATGGGTACCATGCAATATAACTTCAAAGGGTCTTCATTTGCTCATCGAACCTCTCCAATCCTATCACTGCTGCGTTTATGCCCCTGTACACATGCTTGATTCTCTTTTGAAGACATAGCCATCCATAGGTTTTAAGATACTTACTAGTCAGGTACATTCTTAGGCGTTTAATATGCGGTGTTGAGTCCATTTCGTTGAGCAAGGAGTAGCTCTTGTCTATTCCGTATTTGGCTTAAGGAACTTTATCTGTGCTCATTTGAATCTCTGGTTTTATGCAGCACCCCAACTCACCTTTCCCCTTAAGCAAGCATAAGTTGGTTTTCTAAATTTGAGACCCTGTTCTGTTCTGTAATTCAGTTCCTGTGTAGCCAAGTTTACATTCCGTGTATTACTGATATCTTATGATGTTTCTTTTTCTGTGTGACTTATTTCAGTTAGAATCATCATACCTGAATCCACTCATTGTGCTGCTAAGGGCCTGATGAGATAGATTTCATTGCTGAGTCATATTGCTTTGTAAGTAAATACAACTTCTTTATCCATTTTTCACTTTCTGCAATGTTGAACTTGTACTGTAAACAAGGATCTTGTAAACAGAGGCGTCCCAAATTTTGGGGTGGCTGTGTCTTTTTGATTTTAATTTCCCTAAGCTATAGGTCCATAAGTGGAAGTGCCCTAGGCTCTGTTGCTTTGTTTTTTAGATGTTTCAGCAAACACCATACACTTTCCCGAGTTTCTGTTGGCAATTTACATCCTGCCCATCAGCATAACTAGGCTCCCAGTTCTCCATGGCCTGTCCTGCCTTTCTGGATTTTACACTTTTTTCAGATGGCCCTTTTGACCGGGGGGAAGTGAGACTTCATTGTAGTGCAGATTTCCTTTGCAAGCTTGCTTGGTTGGCCAAAAAGGGCGTATGCGTTTTTTCCTGAATATATTCAGGAAAAAACGCATACGCCCTTTTTGGCCAAGTGCATCATTGTGGACGTTCTGCCTCTTTTCCTATGCTTTCAATGCAATTCCAGTCTACCTCCTGAAATCGGTTTCCTGCAATTGTGCCCTGCTTTCAAGTCCTCTTGGCAGCCTTACTTTAGTCTATTTTTGGATGATAGCTGTCATTTATAACTGTGCAGGTTTGTGAATTACAGTGCCCCTGAGCTCCTTTCTTCAACTCGCTTTCTTGTGACCTGGCCGCAACACCGCAGGATGGCTTCAGGCCCTAATCTGGTTCCGGCATGGCACGCTGAGCCTTTGGTTATTTCCTCTTCCTGGTGGGATATGAGAGTTAAATTTGCCCGTCCAGACACCTCCAGCTAGTCTCTCATTGGTTCTCCCTATTCCTGTTCATCTTCCGCAGAAATTGCAAAGTGGGCCAAACAGGAGGTTAAAGGCGCTGACTCTCCAAGTGGGGAGAGTGTTAGTAAAGCGTCTGGAATGTTGCACCCGAGTACCAGGGGAGTAAAACTGAGACACATATGAACACGTCTCCCGTTCACACGAATGATCATACTCTGGGTTCCACGTGCATGATTTAGCTGAAGGAAGAATACCTTAAACCTGGAGAGTTGAGACCCGTGGAATGGGTACCATGCAATATGACTTCAAAGGGTCTTCATTTGCTCACCGAACCTCTCCAATCCTATCACTGCTGCGTTTATGCCCCTGTACACACGCTTGATTCTCTTTTGGAGACATAGCAATCCATAGGTTTTAAGATACTTACTAGTCAGTTACATTCTTAGGTGTTTAATATGCGGTGTTGAGTCCATTTCGTTGAGCAAGTATTAGCTCTTGTCTATTCCATATTTGGCTTAAGGAACTTTATCTGTGCTCATTTCAATCTCTGGTTTTATGCAGCACCCCAACTCACCTTTCCCCTTAAGCAAGCATAAGTTGGTTTTCTAAATTTGAGACCCTGTTCTGTTTTGGAATTCAGTTCCTGTGTAGCCAAGTTTACATTCCGTGTATTAGTGATATCTTATGATGTTTCTTTTTCTGTGTGACTTATTTCAGTTAGAATCATCGTACCTGAATCCACTCATTATGCTGCTACGGGCCTGATGACATAGATTTCATTGCTGAGTGATACTGCATTGTACGTAAGTACCACAAGTTCTTTATCCATTTTTCACTTTCTGTGATATTGAACTTGTACGGTAAACGAGGTTCTTGTAAACAGAGGCGTCCCAAACTTTGGGGTGGCTGTGTCTTTTTGATTTTAATTTCCCTAAGCTATAGGACCATAAGTGGAAGTGCCCTAGGCTCTGTTGCTTTGTTTTTTAGATGTTTCAGGAAACACCATACACTTCTCCCGAGTGTCTGTTGGCAATTTACATCCTGCCCATCAGCATAACAAGGCTCCCAGTTCTCCATGGCCTGTCCTGCCTTTCTGGACTTTACACTTTTTTCAGATGGCCCTTTTGACGGGGGGGAAGTGAGACTTCGTTGTAGTGCAGATTTCCTTTGCAAGCTTGCTTGGTTGGCCAAAAAGGGCGTATGCGTTTTTTCCTGAATATATTCAGGAAAAAACGCATACGCCCTTTTTGGCCAAGTGCATCATTGTGGACGTTCTGCCTCTTTTCCTATGCTTTCAATGCAATTCCAGTCTACCTCCTGAAATCGGTTTCCTGCAATTCTGCCCCGCTTTCAAGTCCTCTTGGCAGCCTTACTTCAGTCTATTTTTGGACGATAGCTGTCATTTATAACTCTGCAGGTTTGTGAATTACAGTGCCCCTGAGCTCCTTTCTTCAACTCGCTTTCTTGTGAACTGGCCGCAACACCGCAGGATGGCTTCAGGCCCTAATCTGGTTCCGGCACGGCACACTGAGCCTTTGGTTATTTCCTCTTCCTGGTGGGAAATGAGAGTTAAATTTGCCCGTCCAGACACCTCCAGCTAGTCTCTCATTGGTTCTCCCTATTCCTGTTCATCTTCCGCAGAAATTGCAAACTGGGCCAAACAGGAGGTTAAAGGGACTGACTCTCCATGTCAGGAGAGTGTTAGTAAAGCATCTGGAATGTTGCACCCGAGTACCAGGGTACGAGAACTGAGACATATTTGAACACTTCTCCCGTTCACACAGTTGATCATACTCTGTGTTCCACGTGCATGTTTTAGCTGAAGGAAGAATATCTTAAACCTGGAGAGTTGAGACCCGTGGAATGGGTACCATGCAATATGACTTCAAAGGGTCTTCATTTGCTCACCGAACCTCTCCAATCCTATCACTGCTGAGTTTATGCCCCTGTACACACGCTTGATTCTCTTTTGGAGACATAGCAATCCATAGGTTTTAAGATACTTACTAGTCAGGTACATTCTTAGGCGTTTAATATGGGGTGTTGAGTCCATTTCGTTGAGCAAGGAGTAGCTCTTGTCTATTCCATATTTGGCTTAAGGAACTTTATCTGTGCTCATTTCAATCTCTGGTTTTATGCAGCACCCCAACTCACCTTTCCCCTTAAGCAAGCATAAGTTGGTTTTCTAAATTTGAGACCCTGTTCTGTTTTGGAATTCAGTTCCTGTGTAGCCAAGTTTACATTCCGTGTATTAGTGATATCTTATGATGTTTCTTTTTCTGTGTGACTTATTTCAGTTAGAATCATCGTACCTAAATCCACTTATTATGCTGCTACTGGCCTGATGACATAGATTTCATTGCTGAGTGATACTGCATTGTACGTAAGTACCACAAGTTCTTTATCCATTTTTCACTTTCTGTGATATTGAAATTGTACGGTAAAGGAGGTTCTTGTAAACAGAGGCGTCCCAAACTTTGGGGTGGCTGTGTCTTTTTGATTTTAATTTCCATAAGCTATAGGACCATAAGTGGAAGTGCCCTAGGCTCTGTTGCTTTGTTTTTTAGATGTTCCAGGAAACACCATACACTTCTCCCGAGTGTCTGTTGGCAATTTACATCCCACCCATCAGCATAACAAGGCTCCCAGTTCTCCATGGCCTGTCCTGCCTTTCTGGATTTTACACTTTTTTCAGATGGCCCCTTTGATCGGGGGGAAGTGAGACTTCATTGTAGTGCAGATTGCCTTTGCAAGCTTGCTTGGTTGGCCAAAAAGGGCGTATGCGTTTTTTCCTGAATATATTCAGGAAAAAACGCATACGCCCTTTTTGGCCAAGTGCATCATTGTGGACGTTCTGCCTCTTTTCCTATGCTTTCAGTGTAATTCCAGTCTACCTCCTGAAATCGGTTTCCTGCAATTCTGCCCCGCTTTCAAGTCCTCTTGGCAGCCTTACTTTAGTATATTTTTGGACGATAGCTGTCATTTATAACTCTGCAGGTTTGTGAACTACAGTGCCCCTGAGCTCCTTTCTTCAACTCGCTTTCTTTTGAGCTGACCGCAACAACGCAGGATGGCTTCAGGCCCTAATCTGGTTCAGGCATGGCATGCTGAGCCTTTGGTTATTTCCTCTTTCTGGTGGGAAATGAGAGTTAAATTTGCCCGTCCAGACACCTCCAGCTAGTCTCTCATTGGTTCTCCCTATTCCTGTTCATCTTCCACAGAAATTGCAAACTGGGCCAAACAGGAGGTTAAAGGCGCTGACTCTCCAAGTCGGGAGAGTGTTAGTAAAGCATCTGGAATGTTGCACCCGAGTACCAGGGGCGGAAAACTGAGACATATTTGAACACGTCTCCTGTTCACACGGTTGATCATACTCTGGGTTCCACATGCATGTTTTAGCTGAAGGAAGAATACCTTAAACCTGGAGAGTTGAGACCCGTGGAATGGGTACCATGCAATATGACTTCAAAGGGTCTTCATTTGCTCACCGAACCTCTCCAATCCTATCACTGCTGCGTTTATGCCTCTGTACACACGCTTGATTCTCTTATGGAGACATAGCAATCCATAGGTTTTAAGATACTTACTAGTCAGGTACATTCTTAGGCGTTTAATATGGGGTGTTGAGTCCATTTCGTTGAGCAAGGAGTAGCTCTTGTCTATTCCATATTTGGCTTAAGGAACTTTATCTGTGCTCATTTCAATCTCTGGTTTTATGCAGCACCCCAACTCACCTTTCCCCTTAAGCAAGCATAAGTTGGTTTTCTAAATTTGAGACCCTGTTCTGTTTTGGAATTCAGTTCCTGTGTAGCCAAGTTTACATTCCGTGTATTAGTGATATCTTATGATGTTTCTTTTTCTGTGTGACTTATTTCAGTTAGAATCATCGTACCTGAATCCACTCATTATGCTGCTACGGGCCTGATGACATAGATTTCATTGCTGAGTGATACTGCATTGTACGTAAGTACCACAATTTCTTTATCCATTTTTTACTTTCTGCGTTGTTTAACTTGTACGGTAAACGAGGTTCTTGTAAACAGAGGCGTCGCAAACTTTGGGGTGGCTGTGTCTTTTTTATTTTAATTTCCCTAAGCTATAGGACCATAAGTGGAAGTGCCCTAGGCTCTGTTGCTTTGTTTTTTAGATGTTTCAGGAAACACCATACACTTCTCCCGAGTGTCTGTTGGCAATTTACATCCCGCCCATCAGCATAACAAGGCTCCCAGTTCTCCATGGCCTGTCCTGCCTGCTGGATTTTACACTTTTTTTCAGATAGCCCTTTTGACCGGAGGGAAGTGAGACTTCATTGTAGTGCAGATTTCCTTTGCAAGGTTGCTTGGTTGGCCAAAAAGGGCGTATGCGTTTTTTCCTGAATATATTCAGGAAAAAACGCATACGCCCTTTATGGCCAAGTCCATCATTGTGGAAGTTCTGCCTCTTTTCCTATGCTTTCAATGCAATTCCAGTCTACCTCCTGAAATCGGTTTCCTGCAATTCTGCCCCGCTTTCAAGTCCTCTTGGCAGCCTTACTTCGGTATATTTTTGGACGATAGCTATCATTTATAACTCTGCAGGTTTGTGAATTACAGTGCCCCTGAGCTCCTTTCTTCAACTCGCTTTCTTGTGAGCTGGCCGCAACACCGCAGGATGGCTTCAGGCTCTAATATGGTTCTGGGACGGCACGCTGAGCCTTTGGTTATTTCCTCTTCCTGGTGGGAAATGAGAGTTAAATTTGCCCGTCCAGACACCTCCAGCTAGTCTCTCATTGGTTCTCGCTAATCCTGTTCATCTTCCGCAGAAATTGCAAACTGGGCCAAACAGGAGTTTAAAGGCGCTGACTCTCCAAGTGGGGAGAGTGTTAGTAAAGCGTCTGGAATGTTGCACCCGAGTACCAGGGGAGGAAAACTGAGACATATTTGAACACGTCTCCTGTTCACACAGTTGATCATACTCTGGGTTCCACATGCATGTTTTAGCTGAAGGAAGAATACCTTAAACCTGGAGAGTTGAGACCCGTGGAATGGGTACCATGCAATATGACTTCAAAGGGTCTTCATTTGCTCACCGAACCTCTCCAATCCTATCACTGCTGCGTTTATGCCCCTGTACACACACTTGATAATCTTTTGGAGACATAGCAATCCATAGGTTTTAAGATACTTACTAATCAGGTACATTCTTAGGCGTTTAATATGCGGTGTTGAGTCCATTTCGTTGAGTAAGGAGTAGCTCTTGTCTATTCCATATTTGGCTTAAGGAACTTTATCTGTGCTCATTTCAATCTTTGGTTTTATGCAGCACCCCAACTCACCTTTCCCCTTAAGCAAGCATAAGTTGGTTTTCTAAATTTGAGACCCTGTTCTGATTTGGAATTCAGTTCCTGTGTAGCCAAGTTTACATTCCGTGTATTAGTGATATCTTATGATGTTTCTTTTTCTGTGTGACTTATTTCAGTTAGAATCATCGTACCTGAATCCACTCATTGTGCTGCTACGGGCCTGACGACATAGATTTCATTGCTGAGTGATACTGCATTGTACGTAAGTACCATAAGTTCTTTATCCATTTTTCACTTTCTGTGATATTGAACGTGTATGGGATACGAGGTTCTTGTAAACAGAGGCGTCCCAAACTTTGGGGTGGCTGTGTCTTTTTGATTTTAATTTCCCTAAGCTATAGGACCATAAGTGGAAGTGCCCTAGGCTCTGTTGCTTTGTTTTTTAGATGTTTCTGGAGACACCATACACTTCTCCCCAGTGTCTGTTGGCAATTTACATCCCGCCCATCAGCATAACAAGGCTCCCAGTTCTCCATGGCCTGTCCTGCCTTTCTGGATTTTACACTTTTTTCAGATGGCCCTTTTGACCGGGGGGAAGTGAGACTTCATTGTAGTGCAGATTTCCTTTACAAGCTTGCTTGGTTGGCCAAAAAGCGCGTATGCGTTTTTTCCTGAATATATTCAGGAAAAAACGCATACGCCCTTTTTGGCCAAGTGCATCATTGTGGTCGTTCTGCCTCTTTTCCTATGCTTTCAATGCAATTCAAGTCTACCTCCTGAAATCGGTTTCCTGCAATTCTGCCCCACTTTCAAGTCCTCTTGGCAGCCTTACTTCAGTATATTTTTGGACGATAGCTGTCATTTATAACTCTGCAGGTTTGTGAATTACAGTGCCCCTGAGCTCCTTTCTTCAACTTGCTTTCTTGTGAGCTGGCCGCAACACCGCAGGATGGCTTCAGGCCCTAATCAGGTTCGGGCACGGCACGCTGAGCCTTTGGTTAATTCCTCTTCCTGGTGGGAAATGAGAGTTAAATTTGCCCATTCCAGACACCTCCAGCTAGTCTCTCATTGGTTCTCGCTATTCCTGTTCATCTTCCGCAGAAATTGCAAAGTGGGCCAAACAGGAGGTTAAAGGGACTGACTCTCCAAGTCGGGAGAGTGTTAGTAAAGCGTCTGGAATGTTGCACCCGAGTACCAGGGGAGGAAAACTGAGACATATTTGAACACGTCTCCAGATCACATGGTTGATCATACTCTGGGTTCCGCATGCATGTTTTAGCTGAAGGAAGAATACCTTAAACCTGTGTAGTTGAAACCCGTGGAATGGGTACCATGCAATATGACTTCAAAGGGTCTTCATTTGCTCACCGAACCTCTCCAATCCTATCACTGTTGCGTTTATGCCCCTGTACTCATGCTTGATTCTCTTTCGGAGACATAGCAATCCATAGGTTTTAAGATACTTACTAGCCAGGTACATTCTTAGGCCTTTAATATGCGGTGTTGAGTCCATTTCGTTGAGCAAGGAGTAGCTCTTGTCTATTCCATATTTGGCTTAAGGAACTTTATCTGTGCTCATTTCAATCTCTGGTTTTATGCAGCACCCCAACTCACCTTTCCCCTTAAGCAAGCATAAGTTGGTTTTCTAAATTTGAGACCGTGTTCTGTTTTGGAATTCAGTTCCTGTGTAGCCAAGTTTACATTCCGTGTATTAGTGATATCTTATGATGTTTCTTTTTCTGTGTGACTTATTTCAGTTAGAATCATCGTACCTGAATCCACTCATTATGCTGCTACGGGCCTGATGACATAGATTTCATTGCTGAGTGATATTGCTTTGTAAGTAAATACCACAACTTCTTTATCCATTTTTCACTTTCTGCGATGTTGAACTTGTACCGTAAACGAGGTTCTTGTAAACAGAGGCGTCCCAAACTTTGGGGTGGCTGTGTCTTTTTGATTTTAATTTCCCTAAGCTATAGGACCATAAGTGGAAGTGCCCTAGGCTCTGTTGCTTTGTTTTTTAGCTGTTTCAGGAAACACCATACACTTCTCCCGAGTGTCTGTTGGCAATTTACATCCCGCCCATCAGCATAACAAGGCTCCCAGTTCTCCATGGCCTGTCCTGCCTTTCTGGATTTTACACTTTTTTCAGATGGCCCTTTTGACTGGGGGGAAGTGAGACTTCATTGTAGTGCAGATTTCCTTTGCAAGCTTGCTTGGTTGGCCAAAAAGGGCGTATGCGTTTTTTCCTGAATATATTCAGGAAAAAACGCATACGCCCTTTTTGGCCAAGTGCATCATTGGGGACGTTCTGCCTCTTTTCCTATGCTTTCAATGCAATTCAAGTCTACCTCCTGAAATCGGTTTCCTGCAATTCTGCCCCGATTTCAAGTCCTCTTTGCAGCCTTACTTCAGTATATTTTTGGACGATACCTGTCATTTATAACTCTGCAGGTTTGTGAATTACAGTGCCCCTGAGCTGCTTTCTTCAACTCGCTTTCTTGTGAGCTGGCCGCAACACTGCAGGATGGCTTCAGGCCCTAATCTGGTTCCGGAACGGCACGCTGAGCCTTTGGTTAATTCCTCTTCCTGGTGGGAAATGAGAGTTAAATTTCCCCGTCCAGACACCTCCAGCTAGTGTCTCATTGGTTCTCGCTATTCCTGTTCATCTTCCGCAGAAATTGCAAACTGGGCCAAACAGGAGGTTAAAGGGACTGACTCTCCAAGTCGGGAGAGTGTTAGTAAAGCATCTGGAATGGTGCACCCGAGTACCATGGGAGGAAAACTGAGACATATTTGAACACGTCTCCCGATCACATGGTTGATCATACTCTGGGTTCCACATGCATGTTTTAGCTGAAGGAAGAATACCTTAAACCTGGGTAGTTGAAACCCGTGGAATGGGTACCATGCGATATGACTTCAAAGGGTCTTCATTTGCTCACCAAAACTCTCCAATCCTATCACTGCTGCGTTTATGCCCCTGTACACATGCTTGATTCTCTTTCGGAGACATAGCAATCCATAGGTTTTAAGATACTTACTAGTCAGGTACATTCTTAGGCGTTTAATATGCGGTGTTGAGTCCATTTCGTTGAGCAAGGAGTAGCTCTTGTCTATTCCATATTTGGCTTAAGGAACTTTATCTGTGCTCATTTCAATCTCTGGTTTTATGCAGCACCCCAAATCACCTTTCCCCTTAAGCAAGCATAAGTTGGTTTTCTAAATTTGAGACCGTGTTCTGTTTTGGAATTCAGTTCCTGTGTAGCCAAGTTTACATTCCGTGTATTAGTGATATCTTATGATGTTTCTTTTTCTGTGTGACTTATTTCAGTTAGAATCATCGTACCTGAATCCACTCATTATGCTGCTACGGGCCTGATGACATAGATTTCATTGCTGAGTGATATTGCTTTGTAAGTAAATACCACAACTTCTTTATCCATTTTTCACTTTCTGTGATGTCGAACTTGTACTGTAAACGAGGTTCTTGTAAACAGAGCCATTCCAAACTTCGGGGTGGCTGTGTCTTTTTGATTTTAATTTCCCTAAGGTATAGGACCATAAGTGGAAGTGCCCTAGGCTCTGTTGCTTTGTTTTTTAGATGTTTCAGGAAACACCATACACTTCTCCCGAGTGTCTGTTGGCAATTTACATCCCGCCCATCAGCATAACAAGGCTCCCAGTTCTCCATGGCCTGTCCTGCCTTTCTGGATTTTACACTTTTTTCAGATGGCCCTTTTGACCGGGGGGAAGTGAGACTTCATTGTAGTGCAGATTTCCTTTGCAAGCTTGCTTGGTTGGCCAAAAAGTGCGTATGCGTTTTTTCCTGAATATATTCAGGAAAAAATGCATACGCCCTTTTTGGCCAAGTACATCATTGGGGACGTTCTGCCTCTTTTCCTATGCTTTCAATGCAATTCCAGTCTACCTCCTGAAATCGGTTTCCTGCAATTCTGCCCCGCTTTCAAGTCCTCTTGGTAGCCTTACTTCAGTATATTTTTGGACGATACCTGTCATTTATAACTCTGCAGGTTTGTGAATTACAGTGCCCCTGAGCTCCTTTCTTCAACTCGCTTTCTTGTGAGCTGGCCGCAACACCGCAGGATGGCTTCAGGCCCTAATCTGGTTCCGGAACGGCACGCTGAGCCTTTGGTTAATTCCACTTCCTGGTGGGAAATGAGAGTTAAATTTGCCCGTCCAGACACCTCCAGCTAGTCTCTCATTGGTTCTCCCTATTCCTGTTCATCATCCGCAGAAATTGCAAACTGGGCCAAACAGGAGGTTAAAGGGACTGACTCTCCAAGTCGGGAGAGTGTTAGTAAAGCGTCTGGAATGTTGCACACGAGTACCAGGGGAGGAAAACTGAGACATATTTGAACACGTCTCCCGATCACATGGTTGATCATACTCTGGGTTCCACATGCATGTTTTAGCTGAAGGAAGAATACCTTAAACCTGGGTAGTTGAAACCCGTGGAATGGGTACCATGCATTATGACTTCAAAGGGTCTTCATTTGCTCACCGAACCTCTCCAATCTTATCACTGCTGCGTTTATGCCCCTGTACACATGCTTGATTCTCTTTCGGAGACTTAGCAATCCATAGGTTTTAATATACTTACTAGTCAGGTACATTCTTAGGCGTTTAATATGGCGTGTTGAGTCCATTTCGTTGAGCAAGGAGTAGCTCTTGTCTATTCCATATTTGGCTTAAGGAACTTTATCTGTGCTCATTTCAATCTCTGGTTTTATGCAGCACCCCAACTCACCTTTACCCTTAAGCAAGCATAAGTTGGTTTTCTAAATTTGAGACCCTGTTCTGTTCTGTAATTCAGTTCCTGTGTAGCCAAGTTTACATTCCGTGTATTAGTGATATCTTATGATGTTTCTTTTTCTGTGTGACTTATTTCAGTTAGAATCATCGTACCTGAATCCACTCATTGTGCTGCTACGGGCCTGACGACATAGATTTCATTGCTGAGTGATACTGCATTGTACGTAAGTACCACAAGTTCTTTATCCATTTTTCACTTTCTGTGATATTGAACGTGTATGGGATACGAGGTTCTTGTAAACAGAGGCGTCCCAAACTTTGGGGTGGCTGTGTCTTTTTGATTTTAATTTCCCTAAGCTATAGGACCATAAGTGGAAGTGCCCTAGGCTCTGTTGCTTTGTTTTTTAGATGTTTCTGGAGACACCATACACTTCTCCCCAGTGTCTGTTGGCAATTTACATCCCGCCCATCAGCATAACAAGGCTCCCAGTTCTCCATGGCCTGTCCTGCCTTTCTGGATTTTACACTTTTTTCAGATGGCCCTTTTGACCGGGGGGAAGTGAGACTTCATTGTAGTGCAGATTTCCTTTACAAGCTTGCTTGGTTGGCCAAAAAGCGCGTATGCGTTTTTTCCTGAATATATTCAGGAAAAAACGCATACGCCCTTTTTGGCCAAGTGCATCATTGTGGTCGTTCTGCCTCTTTTCCTATGCTTTCAATGCAATTCAAGTCTACCTCCTGAAATCGGTTTCCTGCAATTCTGCCCCACTTTCAAGTCCTCTTGGCAGCCTTACTTCAGTATATTTTTGGACGATAGCTGTCATTTATAACTCTGCAGGTTTGTGAATTACAGTGCCCCTGAGCTCCTTTCTTCAACTTGCTTTCTTGTGAGCTGGCCGCAACACCGCAGGATGGCTTCAGGCCCTAATCAGGTTCGGGCACGGCACGCTGAGCCTTTGGTTAATTCCTCTTCCTGGTGGGAAATGAGAGTTAAATTTGCCCATTCCAGACACCTCCAGCTAGTCTCTCATTGGTTCTCGCTATTCCTGTTCATCTTCCGCAGAAATTGCAAAGTGGGCCAAACAGGAGGTTAAAGGGACTGACTCTCCAAGTCGGGAGAGTGTTAGTAAAGCGTCTGGAATGTTGCACCCGAGTACCAGGGGAGGAAAACTGAGACATATTTGAACACGTCTCCAGATCACATGGTTGATCATACTCTGGGTTCCGCATGCATGTTTTAGCTGAAGGAAGAATACCTTAAACCTGTGTAGTTGAAACCCGTGGAATGGGTACCATGCAATATGACTTCAAAGGGTCTTCATTTGCTCACCGAACCTCTCCAATCCTATCACTGTTGCGTTTATGCCCCTGTACTCATGCTTGATTCTCTTTCGGAGACATAGCAATCCATAGGTTTTAAGATACTTACTAGCCAGGTACATTCTTAGGCCTTTAATATGCGGTGTTGAGTCCATTTCGTTGAGCAAGGAGTAGCTCTTGTCTATTCCATATTTGGCTTAAGGAACTTTATCTGTGCTCATTTCAATCTCTGGTTTTATGCAGCACCCCAACTCACCTTTCCCCTTAAGCAAGCATAAGTTGGTTTTCTAAATTTGAGACCGTGTTCTGTTTTGGAATTCAGTTCCTGTGTAGCCAAGTTTACATTCCGTGTATTAGTGATATCTTATGATGTTTCTTTTTCTGTGTGACTTATTTCAGTTAGAATCATCGTACCTGAATCCACTCATTATGCTGCTACGGGCCTGATGACATAGATTTCATTGCTGAGTGATATTGCTTTGTAAGTAAATACCACAACTTCTTTATCCATTTTTCACTTTCTGCGATGTTGAACTTGTACCGTAAACGAGGTTCTTGTAAACAGAGGCGTCCCAAACTTTGGGGTGGCTGTGTCTTTTTGATTTTAATTTCCCTAAGCTATAGGACCATAAGTGGAAGTGCCCTAGGCTCTGTTGCTTTGTTTTTTAGCTGTTTCAGGAAACACCATACACTTCTCCCGAGTGTCTGTTGGCAATTTACATCCCGCCCATCAGCATAACAAGGCTCCCAGTTCTCCATGGCCTGTCCTGCCTTTCTGGATTTTACACTTTTTTCAGATGGCCCTTTTGACTGGGGGGAAGTGAGACTTCATTGTAGTGCAGATTTCCTTTGCAAGCTTGCTTGGTTGGCCAAAAAGGGCGTATGCGTTTTTTCCTGAATATATTCAGGAAAAAACGCATACGCCCTTTTTGGCCAAGTGCATCATTGGGGACGTTCTGCCTCTTTTCCTATGCTTTCAATGCAATTCAAGTCTACCTCCTGAAATCGGTTTCCTGCAATTCTGCCCCGATTTCAAGTCCTCTTTGCAGCCTTACTTCAGTATATTTTTGGACGATACCTGTCATTTATAACTCTGCAGGTTTGTGAATTACAGTGCCCCTGAGCTGCTTTCTTCAACTCGCTTTCTTGTGAGCTGGCCGCAACACTGCTGGATGGCTTCAGGCCCTAATCTGGTTCCGGAACGGCACGCTGAGCCTTTGGTTAATTCCTCTTCCTGGTGGGAAATGAGAGTTAAATTTGCCCGTCCAGACACCTCCAGCTAGTGTCTCATTGGTTCTCGCTATTCCTGTTCATCTTCCGCAGAAATTGCAAACTGGGCCAAACAGGAGGTTAAAGGGACTGACTCTCCAAGTCGGGAGAGTGTTAGTAAAGCATCTGGAATGGTGCACCCGAGTACCATGGGAGGAAAACTGAGACATATTTGAACACGTCTCCCGATCACATGGTTGATCATACTCTGGGTTCCACATGCATGTTTTAGCTGAAGGAAGAATACCTTAAACCTGGGTAGTTGAAACCCGTGGAATGGGTACCATGCGATATGACTTCAAAGGGTCTTCATTTGCTCACCAAAACTCTCCAATCCTATCACTGCTGCGTTTATGCCCCTGTACACATGCTTGATTCTCTTTCGGAGACATAGCAATCCATAGGTTTTAAGATACTTACTAGTCAGGTACATTCTTAGGCGTTTAATATGCGGTGTTGAGTCCATTTCGTTGAGCAAGGAGTAGCTCTTGTCTATTCCATATTTGGCTTAAGGAACTTTATCTGTGCTCATTTCAATCTCTGGTTTTATGCAGCACCCCAAATCACCTTTCCCCTTAAGCAAGCATAAGTTGGTTTTCTAAATTTGAGACCGTGTTCTGTTTTGGAATTCAGTTCCTGTGTAGCCAAGTTTACATTCCGTGTATTAGTGATATCTTATGATGTTTCTTTTTCTGTGTGACTTATTTCAGTTAGAATCATCGTACCTGAATCCACTCATTATGCTGCTACGGGCCTGATGACATAGATTTCATTGCTGAGTGATATTGCTTTGTAAGTAAATACCACAACTTCTTTATCCATTTTTCACTTTCTGTGATGTCGAACTTGTACTGTAAACGAGGTTCTTGTAAACAGAGCCATTCCAAACTTCGGGGTGGCTGTGTCTTTTTGATTTTAATTTCCCTAAGGTATAGGACCATAAGTGGAAGTGCCCTAGGCTCTGTTGCTTTGTTTTTTAGATGTTTCAGGAAACACCATACACTTCTCCCGAGTGTCTGTTGGCAATTTACATCCCGCCCATCAGCATAACAAGGCTCCCAGTTCTCCATGGCCTGTCCTGCCTTTCTGGATTTTACACTTTTTTCAGATGGCCCTTTTGACCGGGGGGAAGTGAGACTTCATTGTAGTGCAGATTTCCTTTGCAAGCTTGCTTGGTTGGCCAAAAAGTGCGTATGCGTTTTTTCCTGAATATATTCAGGAAAAAATGCATACGCCCTTTTTGGCCAAGTACATCATTGGGGACGTTCTGCCTCTTTTCCTATGCTTTCAATGCAATTCCAGTCTACCTCCTGAAATCGGTTTCCTGCAATTCTGCCCCGCTTTCAAGTCCTCTTGGTAGCCTTACTTCAGTATATTTTTGGACGATACCTGTCATTTATAACTCTGCAGGTTTGTGAATTACAGTGCCCCTGAGCTCCTTTCTTCAACTCGCTTTCTTGTGAGCTGGCCGCAACACCGCAGGATGGCTTCAGGCCCTAATCTGGTTCCGGAACGGCACGCTGAGCCTTTGGTTAATTCCACTTCCTGGTGGGAAATGAGAGTTAAATTTGCCCGTCCAGACACCTCCAGCTAGTCTCTCATTGGTTCTCCCTATTCCTGTTCATCATCCGCAGAAATTGCAAACTGGGCCAAACAGGAGGTTAAAGGGACTGACTCTCCAAGTCGGGAGAGTGTTAGTAAAGCGTCTGGAATGTTGCACACGAGTACCAGGGGAGGAAAACTGAGACATATTTGAACACGTCTCCCGATCACATGGTTGATCATACTCTGGGTTCCACATGCATGTTTTAGCTGAAGGAAGAATACCTTAAACCTGGGTAGTTGAAACCCGTGGAATGGGTACCATGCATTATGACTTCAAAGGGTCTTCATTTGCTCACCGAACCTCTCCAATCTTATCACTGCTGCGTTTATGCCCCTGTACACATGCTTGATTCTCTTTCGGAGACTTAGCAATCCATAGGTTTTAATATACTTACTAGTCAGGTACATTCTTAGGCGTTTAATATGGCGTGTTGAGTCCATTTCGTTGAGCAAGGAGTAGCTCTTGTCTATTCCATATTTGGCTTAAGGAACTTTATCTGTGCTCATTTCAATCTCTGGTTTTATGCAGCACCCCAACTCACCTTTACCCTTAAGCAAGCATAAGTTGGTTTTCTAAATTTGAGACCCTGTTCTGTTCTGTAATTCAGTTCCTGTGTAGCCAAGTTTACATTCCGTGTATTACTGATATCTTATGATGTTTCTTTTTATGTGTGAGTTATTTCAGTTAGAATTATCATACCTGAATCCACTCATTATGCTGCTACGGGCCTGATGACATAGATTTCATTGCTGAGTGATATTGCTTTGTAAGTAAATACCACAACTTCTTTATCCATTTTTCACTTTCTGCGATGTTGAAGTTGTACTGTAAACGAGGTTCTTGTAAACAGAGGCGTCCCAAACTTTGGGGTGGCTGTGTCTTTTTGATTTTAATTTCCCTAAGCTATAGGACCATAAGTGGAAGTGCCCTAGGCTCTGTTGCTTTGTTTTTTAGATGTTTCAGGAAACACCATACACTTCTCCCTAGTGGCTGTTGCCAATTTAGATCCCGACCATCAGCATAACAAGGCTCCCAGTTCTCCATGACCTGTCCTGCCTTTCTGGATTTTACACTTTTTTCAGATGGCCCTTTTGACCGGGAGGAAGTGAGACTTCATTGTAGTGCAGATTTCCTTTGCAAGCTTGCTTGCTTGGCCAAAAAGGGCGTATGCGTTTTTTCCTGAATATATTCAGGAAAAAACGCATACGCCCTTTTTGGCCAAGTGCATCATTGTGGACGTTCTGCCTCTTTTCCTATGCTTTCAATGCAATTCCAGTCTACCTCCTGAAATCGGTTTCCTGCAATTCTGCCCCGCTTTCAAGTCCTCTTGGCAGCCTTACTTCAGTATATTTTTGGACGATAGCTGTCATTTATAACTCTGCAGGTGTGTGAATTACAGTGCCCCTGAGCTCCTTTCTTCAACTCGCTTTCTTGTGAGCTGGCCGCAACACCACAGGATGGCTTCAGGCCCTAATCTTGTTCCGGCACGGCACGCTGAGCCTTTGGTTATTTCCTCTTCCTGGTGGGAAATGAGAGTTAAATTTGCCCGTCCAGACACCTCCAGCTAGTCTCTCATTGGTTCTCCCTATTCCTGTTCATCTTCCGCAGAAATTGCAAACTGGGCCAAACAGGAAGTTAAAGAGACTGACTCTCCATGTCGGGAGAGTGTTAGTAAAGCATCTGGAATGTTGCGCCCGAGTACCAGGGTACGAAAACTGAGACATATTTGAACACGTCTCCCGATCACATGGTTGATCATACTCTAGGATACACATGCATGTTTTAGCTGAATGAAGAATACCTTAAACCTGGAGAGTTGAGACCCGTGGAATGGGTACCATGTAATATGACTTCAAAGGGTCTTCATTTGCTCACCGAACCTCTCCAATCCTATCACTGCTGCGTTGATGCCCCTGTACACACGCTTGATTCTCTTTTGGAGACATAGCAATCCATAGGTTTTAAGATACTTACTAGTCAGGTACATTCTTAGGCGTTTAATATGGGGTGTTGAGTCCATTTCGTTGAACAAGGAGTAGCTCTTGTCTATTCCATATTTGGCTTAAGGAAGTTTATCTGTGCTCATTTTAATCTCTGGTTTTATGCAGCACCCCAACTCACCTTTCCCCTTAAGCAAGCATAAGTTGGTTTTCTAAATTTGAGACCCTGTTTTGTTTTGGAATTCAGTTCCTGTGTAGCCAAGTTTACATTCCGTGTATTAGTGATATCTTATGATGTTTCTTTTTCTGTGTGACTTATTTCAGTTAGAATCATCGTACCTGAATCCACTCATTATGCTGCTACGGGCCTGATGACATAGATTTCATTGCTGAGTGATACTGCATTGAACGTAAGTACCACAAGTTCTTTATCCATTTTTCACTTTCTGTGATATTGAACTTGTACGGTAAACGAGGTTCTTGTAAACAGAGGCGTCCCAAACTTTGGGGTGGCTGTGTCTTTTTTATTTTAATTTCCCTAAGCTATAGGACCATAAGTGGAAGTGCCCTAGGCTCTGTTGCTTTGTTTTTTAGATGTTTCAGGAAACACCATACACTTCTCCGGAGTGTCTGTTAGCAATTTACATCCCGCCCATCAGCATAACAAGGCTCCCAGTTCTCCATGGCCTGTCCTGCCTTTCTGGATTTTACACTTTTTTCAGATGGCCCTTTTGACCGGGGGAAGTCAGACTTCATTGTAGTGCAGATTTCCTTTGCAAGTTTGTTTGGTTGGACAAAAAGGGCGTATGCGTTTTTTCCTGAATATATTCAGGAAGAAACGCATACGCCCTTTTTGGCCAAGTGCATCATTGTGGACGTTCTGCCTCTTTTCCTATGCTTTCAATGCAATTCCAGTCTACCTCCTGAAATCGGTTTCCTGCAATTCTGCCCCGCTTTCAAGTCCTCTTGGCAGCCTTACTTCAGTATATTTTTGGACGATAGCTGTCATTTATAACTCTGCAGGTTTGTGAATTACAGTCCCCCTGAGCTCCTTTCTTCAAGTCGCTTTCTTGTGAGCTGGCCGCAACACCGCAGGATGGCTTCAGGCCCTAATCTGGTTCGGGCACGGCACACTGAGCCTTTGGTTAATTCCTCTTCCTGGTGGGAAATGAGAGTTAAATTTGCCCGTCCAGACACCTACAGCTAGTCTCTCATTGGTTCTCCCGATTCCTGTTCATCTTCCGCAGAAATTGCAAACTGGGCCAAACAGGAGGTTAAAGGGACTGACTCTCCAAGTCGGGAGAGTGTTAGTAAAGCGTCTGGAATGTTGCACCCGAGTACCAGGGGAGGAAAACTGAGACATATTTGAACACGTCTCCCGTTCACATGGTTGATCATACTCTGGGTTCCACATGCATGTTTTAGCTGAAGGAAGAATACCTTAAACCTGGAGAGTTGAGACCCGTGGAATGGGTACCATGCAATATGACTTCAAAGGTTCTTCATTTGCTCACCGAACCTCTCTAATCCTATCACTGCGGCGTTTATGCCCCTGTACACACGCTTGATTTTCTTATGGAGACATAGCAATCCATAGGTTTTAAGATACTTACTAGTCAGGTACATTCTTAGGCGTTTAATATGGGGTGTTGAGTCCATTTCGTTGAGCAAGGAGTAGCTCTTGTCTATTCCATATTTGGCTTAAGGAACTTTATCTGTGCTCATTTAAATCTCTGGTTTTATGCAGCACCCCAACTCACCTTTCCCCTTAAGCAAGCATAAGTTGGTTTTCTACATTTGAGACCCTGTTCTGTTTTGGAATTCAGTTCCTGTGTAGCCAAGTTTACATTCCGTGTATTAGTGATATCTTATGATGTTTCTTTTTCTGTGTGACTTATTTCATTTAGAATCATCGTACCTGAATCCACTCATTATGCTGCTACGGGCCTGATGACATAGATTTCATTGCTGAGTGATACTGAATTGTACGTAAGTACCAGAAGTTCATTATCCATTTTTCACTTTCTGTGATATTGAACTTGTACGGTAAACGAGGTTCTTGTAAACAGAGGCGTCCCAAATTTTGGGGTGGCTGTGTCTTTTTTATTTTAATTTCCCTAAGCTATAGGACCATAAGTGGAAGTGCCCTAGGCTGTGTTGCTTTGTTTCTTAGATGTTTCAGGAAACACCATACACTTCTCCCGAGTGTCTGTTGGCAATTTACATCCCGCCCATCAGCATAACAAGGCTCCCAGTTCTCCATGGCCTGTCCTGCCTTTCTGGATTTTACACTTTTTTCAGATGGCCCTTTTGACCGGGGGGAAGTCAGACTTCATTGTAGTGCAGATTTCCTTTGCAAGTTTGCTTGGTTGGACAAAAAGGGCGTATGCGTTTTTTCCTGAATATATTCAGGAAGAAACTCATACGCCCTTTTTGGCCAAGTGCATCATTGTGGACGTTCTGCCTCTTTTCCTATGCTTTCAATGCAATTCCAATCTACCTCCTGAATTCGGTTTCCTGCAATTCTGCCCCGCTTTCAAGTCCTCTTGGCAGCCTTACTTCAGTATATTTTTGGACGATAGCTGTCATTTATAACTCTGCAGGTTTGTGAATTACAGTGCCCCTGAGCTCCTTTCTTCAACTCGCTTTCTTGTGAGCTGGCCGCAACACCACAGGATGGCTTCAGGCCCTAATCTGGTTCCGGAACGGCACGCTGAGCCTTTGGTTAATTCCTCTTCCTGGTGGGAAATGAGAGTTAAATTTGCCCGTCCAGACACCTCCAGCTAGTCTCTCATTGGTTCTCCCTATTCCTGTTCATCATCCGCAGAAATTGCAAACTGGGCCAAACAGGAGGTTAAAGGGACTGACTCTCCAAGTCGGGAGAGTGTTAGTAAAGCGTCTGGAATGTTGCACACGAGTACCAGGGGAGGAAAACTGAGACATATTTGAACACGTCTCCCGATCACATGGTTGATCATACTCTGGGTTCCACATGCATGTTTTAGCTGAAGGAAGAATACCTTAAACCTGGGTAGTTGAAACCCGTGGAATGGGTACCATGCATTATGACTTCAAAGGGTCTTCATTTGCTCACCGAACCTCTCCAATCTTATCACTGCTGCGTTTATGCCCCTGTACACATGCTTGATTCTCTTTCGGAGACTTAGCAATCCATAGGTTTTAATATACTTACTAGTCAGGTACATTCTTAGGCGTTTAATATGGCGTGTTGAGTCCATTTCGTTGAGCAAGGAGTAGCTCTTGTCTATTCCATATTTGGCTTAAGGAACTTTATCTGTGCTCATTTCAATCTCTGGTTTTATGCAGCACCCCAACTCACCTTTACCCTTAAGCAAGCATAAGTTGGTTTTCTAAATTTGAGACCCTGTTCTGTTCTGTAATTCAGTTCCTGTGTAGCCAAGTTTACATTCCGTGTATTACTGATATCTTATGATGTTTCTTTTTATGTGTGAGTTATTTCAGTTAGAATTATCATACCTGAATCCACTCATTATGCTGCTACGGGCCTGATGACATAGATTTCATTGCTGAGTGATGTTGCTTTGTAAGTAAATACCACAACTTCTTTATCCATTTTTCACTTTCTGCGATGTTGAAGTTGTACTGTAAACGAGGTTCTTGTAAACAGAGGCGTCCCAAACTTTGGGGTGGCTGTGTCTTTTTGATTTTAATTTCCCTAAGCTATAGGACCATAAGTGGAAGTGCCCTAGGCTCTGTTGCTTTGTTTTTTAGATGTTTCAGGAAACACCATACACTTCTCCCTAGTGGCTGTTGCCAATTTAGATCCCGACCATCAGCATAACAAGGCTCCCAGTTCTCCATGACCTGTCCTGCCTTTCTGGATTTTACACTTTTTTCAGATGGCCCTTTTGACCGGGAGGAAGTGAGACTTCATTGTAGTGCAGATTTCCTTTGCAAGCTTGCTTGCTTGGCCAAAAAGGGCGTATGCGTTTTTTCCTGAATATATTCAGGAAAAAACGCATACGCCCTTTTTGGCCAAGTGCATCATTGTGGACGTTCTGCCTCTTTTCCTATGCTTTCAATGCAATTCCAGTCTACCTCCTGAAATCGGTTTCCTGCAATTCTGCCCCGCTTTCAAGTCCTCTTGGTAGCCTTACTTCAGTATATTTTTGGACGATAGCTGTCATTTATAACTCTGCAGGTGTGTGAATTACAGTGCCCCTGAGCTCCTTTCTTCAACTCGCTTTCTTGTGAGCTGGCCGCAACACCACAGGATGGCTTCAGGCCCTAATCTTGTTCCGGCACGGCACGCTGAGCCTTTGGTTATTTCCTCTTCCTGGTGGGAAATGAGAGTTAAATTTGCCCGTCCAGACACCTCCAGCTAGTCTCTCATTGGTTCTCCCTATTCCTGTTCATCTTCCGCAGAAATTGCAAACTGGGCCAAACAGGAAGTTAAAGAGACTGACTCTCCATGTCGGGAGAGTGTTAGTAAAGCATCTGGAATGTTGCGCCCGAGTACCAGGGTACGAAAACTGAGACATATTTGAACACGTCTCCCGATCACATGGTTGATCATACTCTAGGATACACATGCATGTTTTAGCTGAATGAAGAATACCTTAAACCTGGAGAGTTGAGACCCGTGGAATGGGTACCATGTAATATGACTTCAAAGGGTCTTCATTTGCTCACCGAACCTCTCCAATCCTATCACTGCTGCGTTGATGCCCCTGTACACACGCTTGATTCTCTTTTGGAGACATAGCAATCCATAGGTTTTAAGATACTTACTAGTCAGGTACATTCTTAGGCGTTTAATATGGGGTGTTGAGTCCATTTCGTTGAGCAAGGAGTAGCTCTTGTCTATTCCATATTTGGCTTAAGGAAGTTTATCTGTGCTCATTTTAATCTCTGGTTTTATGCAGCACCCCAACTCACCTTTCCCCTTAAGCAAGCATAAGTTGGTTTTCTAAATTTGAGACCCTGTTTTGTTTTGGAATTCAGTTCCTGTGTAGCCAAGTTTACATTCCGTGTATTAGTGATATCTTATGATGTTTCTTTTTCTGTGTGACTTATTTCAGTTAGAATCATCGTACCTGAATCCACTCATTATGCTGCTACGGGCCTGATGACATAGATTTCATTGCTGAGTGATACTGCATTGAACGTAAGTACCACAAGTTCTTTATCCATTTTTCACTTTCTGTGATATTGAACTTGTACGGTAAACGAGGTTCTTGTAAACAGAGGCGTCCCAAACTTTGGGGTGGCTGTGTCTTTTTTATTTTAATTTCCCTAAGCTATAGGACCATAAGTGGAAGTGCCCTAGGCTCTGTTGCTTTGTTTTTTAGATGTTTCAGGAAACACCATACACTTCTCCGGAGTGTCTGTTAGCAATTTACATCCCGCCCATCAGCATAACAAGGCTCCCAGTTCTCCATGGCCTGTCCTGCCTTTCTGGATTTTACACTTTTTTCAGATGGCCCTTTTGACCGGGGGAAGTCAGACTTCATTGTAGTGCAGATTTCCTTTGCAAGTTTGCTTGGTTGGACAAAAAGGGCGTATGCGTTTTTTCCTGAATATATTCAGGAAGAAACGCATACGCCCTTTTTGGCCAAGTGCATCATTGTGGACGTTCTGCCTCTTTTCCTATGCTTTCAATGCAATTCCAGTCTACCTCCTGAAATCGGTTTCCTGCAATTCTGCCCCGCTTTCAAGTCCTCTTGGCAGCCTTACTTCAGTATATTTTTGGACGATAGCTGTCATTTATAACTCTGCAGGTTTGTGAATTACAGTCCCCCTGAGCTCCTTTCTTCAAGTCGCTTTCTTGTGAGCTGGCCGCAACACCGCAGGATGGCTTCAGGCCCTAATCTGGTTCGGGCACGGCACACTGAGCCTTTGGTTAATTCCTCTTCCTGGTGGGAAATGAGAGTTAAATTTGCCCGTCCAGACACCTACAGCTAGTCTCTCATTGGTTCTCCCGATTCCTGTTCATCTTCCGCAGAAATTGCAAACTGGGCCAAACAGGAGGTTAAAGGGACTGACTCTCCAAGTCGGGAGAGTGTTAGTAAAGCGTCTGGAATGTTGCACCCGAGTACCAGGGGAGGAAAACTGAGACATATTTGAACACGTCTCCCGTTCACATGGTTGATCATACTCTGGGTTCCACATGCATGTTTTAGCTGAAGGAAGAATACCTTAAACCTGGAGAGTTGAGACCCGTGGAATGGGTACCATGCAATATGACTTCAAAGGTTCTTCATTTGCTCACCGAACCTCTCTAATCCTATCACTGCGGCGTTTATGCCCCTGTACACACGCTTGATTTTCTTATGGAGACATAGCAATCCATA
The DNA here is from genome assembly GCF_964374135.1 of Grampus griseus. Classification (NCBI taxonomy): domain Eukaryota; kingdom Metazoa; phylum Chordata; class Mammalia; order Artiodactyla; family Delphinidae; genus Grampus; species Grampus griseus. Next base: position 53,018,408 of record NC_138997.1, read on the forward strand.
GGTTTTAAGATACTTACTAGTCAGGTACATTCTTAGGCGTTTAATATGGGGTGTTGAGTCCATTTCGTTGAGCAAGGAGTAGCTCTTGTCTATTCCATATTTGGCTTAAGGAACTTTATCTGTGCTCATTTAAATCTCTGGTTTTATGCAGCACCCCAACTCACCTTTCCCCTTAAGCAAGCATAAGTTGGTTTTCTACATTTGAGACCCTGTTCTGTTTTGGAATTCAGTTCCTGTGTAGCCAAGTTTACATTCCGTGTATTAGTGATATCTTATGATGTTTCTTTTTCTGTGTGACTTATTTCATTTAGAATCATCGTACCTGAATCCACTCATTATGCTGCTACGGGCCTGATGACATAGATTTCATTGCTGAGTGATACTGAATTGTACGTAAGTACCACAAGTTCATTATCCATTTTTCACTTTCTGTGATATTGAACTTGTACGGTAAACGAGGTTCTTGTAAACAGAGGCGTCCCAAATTTTGGGGTGGCTGTGTCTTTTTTATTTTAATTTCCCTAAGCTATAGGACCATAAGTGGAAGTGCCCTAGGCTGTGTTGCTTTGTTTCTTAGATGTTTCAGGAAACACCATACACTTCTCCCGAGTGTCTGTTGGCAATTTACATCCCGCCCATCAGCATAACAAGGCTCCCAGTTCTCCATGGCCTGTCCTGCCTTTCTGGATTTTACACTTTTTTCAGATGGCCCTTTTGACCGGGGGGAAGTCAGACTTCATTGTAGTGCAGATTTCCTTTGCAAGTTTGCTTGGTTGGACAAAAAGGGCGTATGCGTTTTTTCCTGAATATATTCAGGAAGAAACTCATACGCCCTTTTTGGCCAAGTGCATCATTGTGGACGTTCTGCCTCTTTTCCTATGCTTTCAATGCAATTCCAATCTACCTCCTGAATTCGGTTTCCTGCAATTCTGCCCCGCTTTCAAGTCCTCTTGGCAGCCTTACTTCAGTATATTTTTGGACGATAGCTGTCATTTATAACTCTGCAGGTTTGTGAATTACAGTGCCCCTGAGCTCCTTTCTTCAACTCGCTTTCTTGTGAGCTGGCCGCAACACCGCAGGATGGCTTCAGGCCCTAATCTGGTTCCGGCACGGCACGCTGAGCCTTTGGTTATTTCCTCTTCCTGGTGGGAAATGAGAGTTAAATTTGCCCGTCCAGACACCTCCAGCTAGTCTCTCATTGGTTCTCCCTATTCCTGTTCATCTTCCGAAGAAATTGCAAACTGGGCCAAACAGGAGGTTAAAGGGACTGACTCTCCAAGTCGGGAGAGTGTTAGTAAAGCGTCTGGAATGTTGCACCCGAGTACCAGGGGAGGAAAACTGAGACATATTTGAACACGTCTCCTGTTCACACGGTTGATCATACTCTGGGTTCCACATGCATGTTTTAGCTGAAGGAAGAATACCTTAAACCTGGAGAGTTGAGACCCTTGGAATGGGTACCATGCAATATGACTTCAAAGGGTCTTCATTTGCTCACCGAACCTCTCCAATGCTATCACTGCTGCGTTTATGCCCCTGTACATATGCTTGATTCTCTTTCGGAGACATAGCAATCCATAGGTTTTAAGATACTTACTAGTCAGGTACATTCTTAGGCGTTTAATATGCGGTGTTGAGTCCATTTCGTTGAGCAAGGAGTAGCTCTTCTCTATTCCATATTTGGCTTAAGGAACTTTATGTGTGCTCATTTCAATCTCTGGTTTTATACAGCACCCCAACTCACCTTTCCCCTTAAGCAAGCATAAGTTGGTTTTCTACATTTGAGACCCTGTTCTGTTTTGGAATTCTGTTCCTGTGTATCCAAGTTTACATTCCGTGTATTAGTGATATCTTATGATGTTTCTTTTTCTGTGTGACTTATTTCAGTTAGAATCATCGTACCTGAATCCACTCATTATGCTGCTACGGGCCTGATGACATAGATTTCATTGCTGAGTGATACTGCATTGAACGTAAGTACCACAAGTTCTTTATCCATTTTTCACTTTCTGTGATATTGAACTTGTACGGTAAACGAGGTTCTTGTAAACAGAGGCGTCCCAAACTTTGGGGTGGCTGTGTCTTTTTGATTTTAATTTCCCTAAGCTATAGGACCATAAGTGGAAGTGCCCTAGGCTCTGTTGCTTTGTTTTTTTGATGTTTCAGGAAACACCATACACTTCTCCGGAGTGTCTGTTAGCAATTTACATCCCGCCCATCAGCATAACAAGGCTCCCAGTTCTCCATGGCCTGTCCTGCCTTTCTGGATTTTACACTTTTTTCAGATGGCCCTTTTGACCGGGGGAAGTCAAACTTCACTGTAGTGCAGATTTCCTTTGCAAGTTTGCTTGGTTGGACAAAAAGGGCGTATGCGTTTTTTCCTGAATATATTCAGGAAGAAACGCATACGCCCTTTTTGGCCAAGTGCATCATTGTGGACGTTCTGCCTCTTTTCCTATGCTTTCAATGCAATTCCAGTCTACCTCCTGAAATCGGTTTCCTGCAATTCTGCCCCGCTTTCAAGTCCTCTTGGCAGCCTTACTTCAGTATATTTTTGGACGATAGCTGTCATTTATAACTCTGCAGGTTTGTGAATTACAGTGCCCCTGAGCTCCTTTCTTCAACTCGCTTTCTTTTGAGCTGGCCGCAACACCGCAGGATGGCTTCAGGCCCTAATCTGGTTCCGGCACGGCACGCTGAGCCTTTGGTTATTTCCTCTTCCTGGTGGGAAATGAGAGTTAAATTTGCCCGTCCAGACACCTCCAGCTAGTCTCTCATTGGTTCTCCCTATTCCTGTTCATCTTCCGCAGAAATTGCAAACTGGGCCAAACAGGAGGTTAAAGGGACTGACTCTCCAAGTCGGGAGAGTGTTAGTAAAGCGTCTGGAATGTTGCACCCGAGTACCACGGGAGGAAAACTGAGACATATTTGAACACGTCTCCCGTTCACACGGTTGATCATACTCTGGGTTCCACATGCATGTTTTAGCTGAAGGAAGAATACCTTAAACCTGGAGAGTTGAGTCCCGTGGAATGGGTACCATGCAATATGACTTCAAAGGGTCTTCATTTGCTCACCGAACCTCTCTAATCCTATCACTGCTGCGTTTATGCCCCTGTACACACGCTTGATTTTCTTATGGAGACATAGCAATCCATAGGTTTTAAGATACTTACTAGTCAGGTACATTCTTAGGCGTTTAATATGGGGTGTTGAGTCCATTTCGTTGAGCAAGGAGTAGCTCTTGTCTATTCCATATTTGGCTTAAGGAACTTTATCTGTGCTCATTTCAATCTCTGGTTTTATGCAGCACCCCAACTCACCTTTCCCCTTAAGCAAGCATAAGTTGGTTTTCTACATTTGAGACCCTGTTCTGTTTTGGAATTCAGTTCCTGTGTAGCCAAGTTTACATTCCGTGTATTAGTGATATCTTATGATGTTTCTTTTTCTGTGTGACTTATTTCATTTAGAATCATCGTACCTGAATCCACTCATTATGCTGCTACGGGCCTGATGACATAGATTTCATTGCTGAGTGATACTGAATTGTACGTAAGTACCACAAGTTCTTTATCCATTTTTCACTTTCTGTGATATTGAACTTGTACGGTAAACGAGGTTCTTGTAAACAGAGGCGTCCCAAATTTTGGGGTGGCTGTGTCTTTTTGATTTTAATTTCCCTAAGCTATAGGACCATAAGTGGAAGTGCCCTAGGCTCTGTTGCTTTGTTTCTTAGATGTTTCAGGAAACACCATACACTTCTCCCGAGTGTCTGTTGGCAATTTACATCCCGCCCATCAGCATAACAAGGCTCCCAGTTCTCCATGGCCTGTCCTGCCTTTCTGGATTTTACACTTTTTTCAGATGGCCCTTTTGACCGGGGGGAAGTGAGACTTCATTGTAGTGCAGATTTCCTTTGCAAGTTTGCTTGGTTGGCCAAAAATCGCGTATGCGTTTTTTCCTGAATATATTCAGGAAAAAACGCATACGCCCTTTTTGGCCAAGTGCATCATTGTGGACGTTCTGCCTCTTTTCCTATGCTTTCAATGCAATTCCAGTCTACCTCCTGAAATCGGTTTCCTGCAATTCTGCCCCGCTTTCAAGTCCTCTTGGCAGCCTTACTTCAGTATATTTTTGGACGATAGCTGTCATTTATAACTCTGCAGGTTTGTGAATTACAGTGCCCCTGAGCTCCTTTCTTCAACTCGCTTTCTTTTGAGCTGGCCGCAACACCGCAGGATGGCTTCAGGCCCTAATCTGGTTCTGGCACGGCACGCTGAGCCTTTGGTTATTTCCTCTTCCTGGTGGGAAATGAGAGTTAAATTTGCCCGTCCAGACACCTCCAGCTAGTCTCTCATTGGTTCTCCCTATTCCTCTTCATCTTCCGCAGAAATTGCAAACTGGGCCAAACAGGAGGTTAAAGGCGCTGACTCTCCAAGTCGGGAGAGTGTTAGTAAAGCGTCTGGAATGTTGCACCCGAGTACCAGGGAAGGAAAACTGAGACATATTTAAACACGTCTCCCGTTCACATGGTTGATCATACTCTAGGTTCCACATGCATGTTTTAGCTGAAGGAAGAATACCTTAAACCTGGAGAGTTGAGACCCGTGTAATGGGTACCATGCAATATGACTTCAAAGGATCTTCGTTTGCTCACCGAACCACTCCAATCCTATCACTGCTGCGTTTATGCACCTGTACACACGCTTGATTCTCTTATGGAGACATAGCAATCCATAGGTTTTAAGATACTTACTAGTCAGGTACATTCTTAGGCGTTTAATATGGGGTGTTGAGTCCATTTCGTTGAGCAAGGAGTAGCTCTTGTCTATTCCATATTTGGCTTAAGGAACTTTATCTGTGCTCATTTCAATCTCTGGTTTTATGCAGCCCCCCAACTCAGCTTTCCCCTTAAGCAAGCATAAGTTGGTTTTCTAAATTTGAAACCCTGTTCTGTTTTGGAATTCAGTTCCTGTGTAGCCAAGTTTACATTCCGTGTATTAGTGATATCTTATGATGTTTCTTTTTCTGTGTGACTTATTTCAGTTAGAATCATCATACCTGAATCCACTCATTGTGCTGCTAAGGGGCTGATGACATAGATTTCATTGCTGAGTGATATTGTTTGTAAGTAAATACCACAACTTCTTTATCCATTTTTCACTTTCTGTGATATTGAACTTGTACGGTAAACGAAGTTCTTGTAAACAGAGGCGTCTCAAACTTTGGGGTGGCTGTGTCTTTTTGATTTTAATTTCCCTAAGCTATAGGACCATAAGTGGAATTGCCCTAGGCTCTGTTGCTTTGTTTTTTAGATGTTTCAGGAAACACCATACACTTCTCCCGAGTGTCTGTTGGCAATTTACATCCCGCCCATCAGCATAACAAGGCTCCCAGTTCTCCATGGCCTGTCCTACCTTTCTGGATTTTACACTTTTTTCAGATGGCCCTTTTGACCGGGGGAAAGTGAGACTTCATTGTAGTGCCGATTGCCATTGCAAGCTTGCTTGCTTGGCCGAAAAGGGCGTATGCGTTTTTTCCTGAATATATTCTGGAAAAAACGCATTCGCACTTTTTGGCCAAGTGCATCATTGTGGACGTTCTGCCTCTTTTCCTATGCTTTCAATGCAATTCCAGTCTACCTCCTGAAATCGGTTTCCTGCAATTCTGCCCCGCTTTCAAGTCCTCTTGGCAGCCTTACTTCAGTATATTTTTGGACGATAGCTGTCATTTATAACTCTGCAGGTTTGTGAATTACAGTGCCCCTGAGCTCCTTTCTTCAACTCGATTTCTTTTGAGCTGGCCGCAACACCGTAGGATGGCTTCAGGCTCTAATATGGTTCCGGCACGGCACGCTGAGCCTTTGGTTATTTCCTCTTCCTGGTGGGAAATGAGAGTTAAATTTGCCCGTCCAGACACCTCCAGCTAGTCTCTCATTGGTTCTCGCTATTCCTGTTCATCTTCCGCAGAAATTGCAAACTGGGCCAAACAGGAAGTTAACGGCGCTGACTCTGCAAGTGGGGAGAGTGTTAGTAAAGCGTCTCGAATGTTGCACCCGAGTACCAGGGGAGGAAAACTGAGACATATTTGAACACGTCTCCTGTTCACACAGTTGATCATACTCTGGGTTCCACATGCATGTTTTAGCTGAAGGAAGAATACCTTAAACCTGGGTAGTTGAAACCCGTGGAATGGGTACCATGCAATATGACTTCAAAGGGTCTTCATTTGCTCACCGAACCTCTCCAATCCTATCACTGCTGTGTTTATGCCCCTGTACACATGCTTGATTCTCTTTTGGAGACATAGCAATCCATAGGTTTTAAGATACTTACTAGTCAGGTACATTCTTAGGCGTTTAATATGGTGTGTTGAGTCCATTTCGTTGAGCAAGGAGTAGCTCTTGTCTATTCCATATTTGGCTTAAGGAACTTTATCTGTGCTCATTTCAATCTCTGGTTTTATGCAGCACCCCAACTCACCTTTCCCCTTAAGCAAGCATAAGTTGGTTTTCTAAATTTGAGACCCTGTTCTGTTTTGGAATTCAGTTCCTGTGTAGCCAAGTTTACATTCCGTGTATTAGTGATATCTTATGATGTTTCTTTTTCTGTGTGACTTATTTCAGTTAGAATCATCGTACCTGAATCCACTCATTGTGCTGCTACGGGCCTGATGACATAGATTTCATTGCTGAGTGATACTGCATTGTACGTAACTACCACAAGTTCTTTATCCATTTTTCACTTTCTGTGATATTGAACGTGTACAGGAAACAAGGTTCTTGTAAACAGAGGCGTCCCAAACTTTGGGGTGGCTGTGTCTTTTTGATTTTAATTTCCCTAAGCTATAGGACCATAAGTGGAAGTGCCCTAGGCTCTGTTGCTTTGTTTTTTAGATGTTTCAGGAAACACCATACACTTCTCCCGAGTGTCTGTTGGCAATTTACATCCCGCCCATCAGCATAACAAGGCTCCCAGTTCTCCATGGCCTGTCCTGCCTTTCTGGATTTTACACTTTTTTCAGATGGCCCTTTTGACCAGAGGGAAGTGAGACTTCATTGTAGTGCAGATTTCCTTTGCAAGCTTGCTTGGTTGGCCAAAAAGGGCGTATGCGTTTTTTCCTGAATATATTCAGGAAAAAACGCATACGCCCTTTTTGGCCAAGTGCATCATTGTGGACGTTCTGCCTCTTTTCCTATGCTTTCAATGCAATTCCAGTCTACCTCCTGAAATCGGTTTCCTGCAATTCTGCCCCGCTTCCAAGTCCTCTTGGCAGCCTTACTTCAGTATATTTTTCGACGATAGCTGTCATTTATAACTCTGCAGGTTTGTGAATTACAGTGCCCCTGAGCTCCTTTCTTCAACTCGCTTTCTTGTGACCTGGCCGCAACACCGCATGATGGATTCAGGCCCTAATCTGATTCCGGCACGGCACGCTAAGCCTTTGGTTAATTCCTCTTCCTGGTGGGAAATGAGAGTTAAATTTGCCCGTCCAGACACCTCCAGCTAGTCTCTCATTGGTTCTCGCTATTCCTGTTCATCTTCCGCAGAAATTGCAAACTGGGTCAAACAGGAGGTTAAAGGCGCTGACTCTCCAAGTGGGGAGAATGTTAGTAAAGCGTCTGGAATGTTGCACCCGAGTACCAGGGGAGGAAAACTGAGACATATTTGAACACGTTTCCCGTTCACACAGTTGATCATGCTCTGGGTTCCACATGCATGTTTTAGCTGAAGGAAGAATACCTTAAACCTGGGTAGTTGAAACCCGTGGAATGGGTACCATGCAATATGACTTCAAAGGGTCTTCATTTGCTCACTGAACCTCTCCAATCCTATCACTGCTGCGTTTATGCCCCTGTACACATGCTTGATTCTCTTTTGGAGACATAGCAATCCATAGGTTTTAAGATACTTACTAGTCAGGTACATTCTTAGGCGTTTAATATGCGGTGTTGAGTCCATTTCATTGAGAAGGAGTAGCTCTTGTCCATTCCATATTTGGCTTAAGGAACTTTATCTGTGCTCATTTCAATCTCTGGTTTTATGCAGCACCCCAACTCACCTTTCCCCTTAAGCAAGCATAAGTTGGTTTTCTAAATTTGAGACCCTGTTCTGTTTTGGAATTCAGTTCCTGTGTAGACAAGTTTACATTCCGTGTATTAGTGATATCTTATGATGTTTCTTTGTCTGTGTGACTTATTTCAGTTAGAATCATCGTACCTGAATCCACTCATTATGCTGCTACGGGCCTGATGACATAGATTTCATTGCTGAGTGATACTGCATTGTACGTAAGTTCCACAACTTTTTATCCATTTTTCACTTTCTGTGATATTGAACTTGTACGGTAAACGAAGTTCTTGTAAACAGAGGCATCCCAAACTTTGGGGTGGCTGTGTCTTTTTGATTTTAATTTTCCTAAGCTATAGGACCATAAGTGGAAGTGCCCTAGGCTCTGTTGCTTTGTTTTTTAGATGTTTCAGGAAACAGCATACACTTCTCCCCAGTGGCTGTTGGCAATTTACATCCCGCCCATCAGCATAACAAGGCTCCCAGTTCTCCATGGCCTGTCCTGCCTTTCTGGATTTTACACTTTTTTCAGATGGCCCTTTTGACCGGGGGGAAGTGAGACTTCATTGTAGTGCAGATTTCCTTTGCAAGCTTGCTTGGTTGGCCAAAAAGGGCGTATGCGTTTTTTCCTGAATATATTCAGGAAAAAACGCATACCCCCTTTTTGGCCAAGTGCATCATTGTGGACGTTCTGCCTCTTTTCCTATGCTTTCAATGCAATTCAAGTCTACCGCCTGAAATCGGTTTCCTGCAATTCTGACCCACTTTCAAGTCCTCTTGGCAGCCTTACTTCAGTATATTTTTGGACGATAGCTGTCATTTATAACTCTGCAGGTTTGTGAATTACAGTGCCCCTGAGCTCCTTTCTTCAACTCGCTTTCTTGTGAGCTGGCCGCAACACCGCAGGATGGCTTCAGGCCCTAATCTGGTTCCGGCACGGCACGCTGTGCCTTTGGTTAATTCCTCTTCCTGGTGGGAAATGAGAGTTAAATTTGCCCGTCCAGACACCTCCAGCTAGTCTCTCATTGGTTCTCGCTATTCCTGTTCATCTTCAGCAGAAATTGCAAACTGGGCCAAACAGGAGGTTAAAGGCGCTGACTCTCGAAGTGGGGCGAGTGTTAGTAAAGCGTCTGGAATGTTGCACCCGAGTACCAGGGGAGGAAAACTGAGACATATTTGAACACGTCTCCCGTTCACACGGTTGATCATACTCTGGGTTCCACATGCATGTTTTAGCTGAAGGAAGAATACCTTAAACCTGGAGAGTTGAGACCCGTGGAATGGGTACCATGCAATATGACTTCAAAGGGTCTTCATTTGCTCACCGAACCTCTCCAATCCTATCACTGCTGCGTTTATGCCCCTGTACACATGCTTGATTCTCTTTTGGAGACATAGCAATCCATAGGTTTTAAGATACTTACTAGTCAGGTACATTCTTAGGCGTTTAATATGCGGTGTTGAGTCCATTTCATTGAGCAAGGAGTAGCTCTTGTCCATTCCATATTTGGCTTAAGGAACTTTATCTGTGCTCATTTCAATCTCTGGTTTTATGCAGCACCCCAACTCACCTTTCCCCTTAAGCAAGCATAAGTTGGTTTTCTAAATTTGAGACCCTGTTCTGTTCTGTAATTCAGTTCCTGTGTAGCCAAGTTTACATTCCGTGTATTACTGATATCTTATGATGTTTCTTTTTCTGTGTGAGTTATTTCAGTTAGAATTATCATACCTGAATCCACTCATTGTGCTGCTACGGGCCTGATGACATAGATTTCATTGCTGAGTGATATTGCTTTGTAAGTAAATACCATAACTTCTTTATCCATTTTTCACTTTCTGCGATGTTGACCTTGTACTGTAAAAGAGGTTCTTGTAAACAGAGGCGTCCCAAACTTTGGGGTGGCTGTGTCTTTTTGATTTTAATTTCCCTAAGCTATAGGACCATAAGTGGAAGTGCCCTAGGCTCTGTTGCTTTGTTTTTTAGATGTTTCAGGAAACACCATACACTTCTCCGGAGTGTCTGTTGGCAATTTACATCCCGCCCATCAGCATAACAAGGCTCCCAGTTCTCCATGGCCTGTCCTGCCTTTCTGGATTTTACACTTTTTTCAGATGGCCCTTTTGACCGGGGGGAAGTGAGACTTCATTGTAGTGCAGATTTCCTTTGCAAGCTTGCTTGGTTGGCCAAAAAGGGCGTATGCGTTTTTTCCTGAATATATTCAGGAAAAAACGCATACGCCCTTTTTGGCCAAGTGCATCATTGTGGACGTTCTGCCTCTTTTCCTATGCTTTCAATGCAAATCCAGTCTACCTCCTGAAATCGGTTTCCTGCAATTCTGCCCCGCTTTCAAGTCCTCTTGGCAGCCTTACTTCAGTATATTTTTGGACGATAGCTGTCATTTATAACTCTGCAGGTTTGTGAATTACAGTGCCCCTAAGCTCCTTTCTTCAACTCGCTTTCTTTTGAGCTGGCCGCAACACCGCAGGATGGCTTCAGACCCTAATCTGGTTCCGGCACGGCACGCTGAGCCTTTGGTTAATTCCTCTTCCTGGTGGGAAATGAGAGTTAAATTTGCCCGTCCAGACACCTCCAGCTAGTCTCTCATTGGTTCTCGCTATTCCTGTTCATCTTCAGCAGAAATTGCAAACTGGGCCAAACAGGAGGTTAAATGGACTGACTCTCCATGTCGGGAGAGTGTTAGTAAAGTGTCTGGAATGTTGCACCCGAGTACCAGGGGAGGAAAACTGAGACATATTTGAACACGTCTCCCGTTCACACGGTTGATCATACTCTGGGTTCCACATGCATGTTTTAGCTGAAGGAAGAATACCTTAAACCTGGGTAGTTGAAACCCGTGGAATGGGTACCATGCAATATGACTTCAAAGGGTCTTCATTTGCTCACCGAACCTCTCCAATCCTATCACTGCTGCGTTTATGCCCCTGTACACATGCTTGATTCTCTTTCGGAGACATAGCAATCCATAGGTATTAGGATACTTACTAGTCAGGTACATTCTTAGGCGTTTAATATGGGGTGTTGAGTCCATTTCGTTGAGCAAGGAGTAGCTCTTGTCTATTCCATATTTGGCTTAAGGAACTTTATCTGTGCTCATTTCAATCTCTGGTTTTATGCAGCACCCCAACTCACCTTTCCCCTTAAGCAAGCATAAGTTGGTTTTCTAAATTTGAGACCCTGTTCTGTTTTGGAATTCAGTTCCTGTGTAGCCAAGTTTACATTCCGTGTATTAGTGATATCTTATGATGTTTCTTTTTCTGTGTGACTTATTTCAGTTAGAATCATCATACCTGAATCCACTCATTGTGCAGCTAAGGGCCTGATGACATAGATTTCATTGCTGAGTGATATTGCTTTGTAAGTAAATACCACAACTTCTTTATGCATTTTTCACTTTCTGTGATGTTGAACTTGTACTGTAAACGAGGTTCTTGTAAACAGAGCCGTTCCAAACATTGGGGTGGCTGTGTCTTTTTGATTTTAATTTCCCTAAGCTATAGGACCATAAGTGGAAGTGCCCTAGGCTCTGTTGCTTTGTTTTTTAGATGTTTCAGGAAACACCATACACTTCTCCCGAGTGTCTGTTGGCAGTTTACATCCCGCCCATCAGCATAACAAGGCTCCCAGTTCTCCATGGCCTGTCCTGCCTTTCTGGATTTTACACTTTTTTCAGATGGCCCTTTTGACCGGGGGGAAGTGAGACTTCATTGTAGTGCAGATTTCCTTTGCAAGCTTGCTTGGTTGGCCAAAAAGTGCGTATGCGTTTTTTCCTGAATATATTCAGGAAAAAACGCATACGCCCTTTTTGGCCAAGTGCATCATTGTGGACGTTCTGCCTCTTTTCCTATGCTTTCAATCAATTCCAGTCTACCTCCTGAAATCGGTTTCCTGCAATTCTGCCCCGCTTTCAAGTCCTCTTGGCAGCCTTACTTCAGTATATTTTTGGACGATAGCTGTCATTTATAACTCTGCAGGTTTGTGAATTACAGTGCCCCTGAGCTCCTTTCTTCAACTCGCTTTCTTGTGACCTGGCCACAACACCGCAGGATGGCTTCAGGCCCTAATCTGGTTCCGGCACGGCATGCTGAGCCTTTGGTTATTTCCTCTTCCTGGTGGGAAATGAGAGTTAAATTTGCCCGTCCAGACACCTCCAGCTAGTCTCTCATTGGTTCTCGCTATTCCTGTTCATCTTCCGCAGAAATTGCAAACTGGGCCAAACAGGAGGTTAAAGGCGCTGACTCTCCAAGTGGGGAGAGTTGTAGTAAAGCGTCTGGAATGTTGCACCCGAGTACCAGGTACGAAAACTGAGACATATTTGAACACGTCTCCCTATCACATGGTTGATTATACTCTAGGTTCCACATGCATGTTTTAGCTGAAGGAAGAATACCTTAAACCTGGGTAGTTGAAACCCATGGAATGGGTACCATGCAATATGACTTCAAAGGGTCTTCATTTGCTCACCGAAACTCTCCAATCCTATCACTGCTGCGTTTATGCCCCTGTAAACATGCTTGATTCTCTTTCGGAGACATAGCAATCCATAGGTTTTAAGATACTTACTAGTCAGGTACATTCTTAGGCGTTTAATATGCGGTGTTGAGTCCATTTCGTTGAGCAAGGAGTAGCTCTTGTCTATTCCATATTTGGCTTAAGGAACTTTATCTGTGCTCATTTCGATCTCTGGTTTTATGCAGCACCACTACTCACCTTTCCCCTTAAGCATGCATAAGTTGGTTTTCTAAATTTGAGACCCTGTTCTGTTCTGTAATTCACTTCCTGTGTAGCCAAGTTTACATTCCGTATATTACTGATATCTTATGATGTTTCTTTTTCTGTGTGACTTATTTCAGTTAGAATCATCATACCTGAATCCACTCATTGTGCTGCTAAGTGCCTGATGACATAGATTTCATTGCTGAGTGATATTGCTTTGTAAGAAAATACCACAACTTCTTTATCCATTTTTCACATTCTGCAATGTTGAACTTGTACTGTAAACGAGGTTCTTGTAAACAGAGGCGTCCCAAACTTTGGGGTGGCTGTGTCTTTTTGATTTTAATTTCCCTAAGCTATAGGACCATAAGTGGAAGTGCCCTAGGCTCTGTTGCTTTGTTTTTTAGATATTTCAGGAAACACCATACACTTCTCCCGAGTGTCTGTTGGCAATTTACATCCCGCCCATCAGCATAACAAGGCTCCCAGTTCTCCATGGCCTGTCCTGCCTTTCTGGATTTTACACTTTTTTCAGATGGCCCTTTTGACCGGGGGGAAGTGAGACTTCATTGTAGTGCCGATTTCCTTTGCAAGTTTGTTTGGTTGGCCAAAAAGGGCGTATGCGTTTTTTCCTGAATATATTCAGGAAAAATCGCATACGCCCTTTTGGGCCAAGTGCATCATTGTGGACGTTCTGCCTCTTTTCCTATGCTTTCAATGCAATTCCAGTCTACCTCCTGAAATCGGTTTCCTGCAATTCTGCCCTGCTTTCAAGTCCTCTTGGCAGCCTTACTTCAGTATATTTTTGGATGATAGCTGTCATTTATAACTCTGCAGGTTTGTGAATTACAGTGCCCCTGAGATCCATTCTTCAACTCGCTTTCTTGTGACCTGGCCGCAACACCGCAGGATGGCTTCAGGCCCTAATCTGGTTCCGGCACGGCACGCTGAGCCTTTGGTTAATTCCTCTTCCTGGTGGGAAATGAGAGTTAAATTTGCCCGTCCAGACACCTCCAGCTAGTCTCTCATTTGTTCTCGCTATTCCTGTTCATCTTCCGCAGAAATTGCAAACTGGGCCAAACAGGAGGTTAAAGGGACTGACTCTCCAAGTCGGGAGAGTGTTAGTAAAGCGTCTGGAATGTTGCACCCGTGTACCAGGGTATGAAAACTGAGACATATTTGAACACGTCTCCCGATCACATGGTTGATCATACTCTAGGTTCCACATGCATGTTTTAGCTGAAGGAAGAATACCTTAAACCTGGGTAGTTGAAACCCGTGGAATGGGGACCATGCAATATGACTTGAAAGGGTCTTCATTTGCTCACCGAACCTCTCCAATCCTATCACTGCTGGGTTTATGCCCCTGTACACATGCTTGATTCTCTTTCGGAGACATAGCAATCCATAGGTTTTAAGATACTTACTAGTCAGGTACATTCTTAGGCGTTTAATATGCGGTGTTGAGTCCATTTTGTTGAGCAAGGAGTAGCTCTTGTCTATTCCATATTTGGCTTAAGGAACTTTATCTGTGCTCATTTCAATCTCTGGTTTTATGCAGCACCCCAACTCACCTTTCCCCTTAAGCAAGCATAAGTTGGTTTTCTAAATTTGAGACCCTGTTCTGTTCTGTAATTCAGTTCCTGTGTAGCCAAGTTTACATTCCGTGTATTACTGATATCTTATGATGTTTCTTTTTCTGTGTGACTTATTTCAGTTAGAATCATCATACTTGAATCCACTCATTGTGCTGCTAAGTGGCTGATGACATAGATTTCATTGCTGAGTGATATTGTTTGTAAGTAAATAGCACAACTTCTTTATCCATTTTTCACTTTCTGTGATATTGAACTTGTACTGTAAACGAGGTTGTTGTAAACAGAGCCATCCCAAACATTGGGGTGGCTGTGTCTTTTTGATTTTAATTTCCCTAAGCTATAGGACCATAAGTGGAAGTGCCCTAGGCTCTGTTGCTTTGTTTTTTAGATGTTTCAGGAAACACCATACACTTCTCCCAAGTGGCTTTTGGCAATTTACATCCCGCCCATCAGCATAACAAGGCTCCCAGTTCTCCATGGCCTGTCCTGCCTTTCTGGATTTTACACTTTTTTCAGATGGCCCTTTTGACCGGGGGGAAGTGAGACTTCATTGTAGTGCAGATTTCCTTTGCAAGCTTGCTTGGTTGGCCAAAAAGGGCACATGCGTTTTTTCCTGAATATATTCAGGAAAAAACGCATGTGCCCTTTTTGGCCAAGTGCATCATTGAGGACGTTCTGCCTCTTTTCCTATGCTTTCAATGCAATTCCAGTCTACCTCCTGAAATCGGTTTCCTGCAATTCTGCCCCGCTTTCAACTCCTCTTGGCAGCCTTACTTCAGTATATTTTTGGACAATAGCTGTCAATTATAACTCTGCAGGTTTGTGAATTACAGTGCCCCTGAGCTCTTTTCTTCAACTCGCTTTCTTGTGAGCTGGCCGCAACACCGCAGGATTGCTTCAGGCCCTAATCTGGTTCCGGCACGGCACGCTGAGCCTTTGGTTATTTCCTCTTCCTGGTGGGAAATGAGAGTTAAATTTGCCCGTCCAGACACCTCCAGCTAGTCTCTCATTGGTTCTCGCTATTCCTGTTCATCTTCCGCAGAAATTGCAAACTGGGCCATACAGGAGGTTAAAGGCGCTGACTCTCCAAGTGGGGAGAGTGTTAGTAAAGCGTCTGGAATGTTGCACCCGAGTACCAGGGGAGGAAAACTGAGACATATTTGAACACGTCTCCCGTTCACATGGTTGATCATACTCTGGGTTCCACATGCATGTTTTAGCTGAAGGAAGAATACCTTAAACTTGGAGAGTTGAGACCCGTGGAATGGGTACCATGCAATATGACTTCAAAGGGTCTTCATTTGCTCACCGAACCTCTCCAATCCTATCACTGCTGCGTTTATGCCCCTGTACACACGCTTGATTCTCTTTTGGAGACATAGCAACCCATAGGTTTTAAGATACTTACTAGTCAGGTACATTCTTAGGCGTTTAATATGGGGTGTTGAGTCCATTTCGTTGAGCAAGGAGTAGCTCTTGTCTATTCCATATTTGGCTTAAGGAACTTTATCTGTGATCATTTCAATCTCTGGTTTTATGCAGCACCCCAACTCACCTTTCCCCTTAAGCAAGCATAAGTTGGTTTTCTCAATTTGAGACCCTGTTCTATTCTGTTATTCAGTTCTTGTGTAGCCAAGTTTACATTCCGTGTGTTAGTGATATCTTATGATGTTTCTTTTTCTGTGTGACTTATTTCAGTTAGAATCATCGTACCTAACTCCACTCATTATGCTGCTACAGGCATGATGACATAGATTTCATTGCTGAGTGATACTGCATTGTACGTGAGTTCCACAACTTCTTTATCCATTTTTCACTTTCTGTGATATTGAACTTATACTGTAAACGAGGTTGTGGTAAGAAGAGCCATCCCAAACTTTGGGGTGGCTGTGTCTTTTTGCTTTTAATTTCCCTAAGCTATAGGACCATAAGTGGAAGTGCCCTAGGCTCTGTTGCTTTGTTTTTTAGATGTTTCAGGTTACACCATACACTTCTCCCGATTGGCTGTTGGCAATTTACATCCCGCCCATCAGCATAACAAGGTTCCCAGTTCTCCATGGCCTGTCCTGCCTTTCTGGATTTTACCCTTTTTTCAGATGGCCCTTTTGACCGGGGGGAAGTGAGACTTCATTGTAGTGCAGATTTCCTTTGCAAGCTTGCTTGGTTGGCCAAAAAGTGCGTATGCGTTTTTTCCTGAATATATTCAGGAAAAAACGCATACGCCCTTTTTGGCCAAGTGCATCATTGGGGACGTTCTGCCTCTTTTCCTATGCTTTCAATGCAATTCCAGTCTACCTCCTGAAATCGGTTTCCTGCAATTCTGCCCCGCTTTCAAGTCCTCTTGGCAGCCTTACTTCAGTATATTTTTGGACGATAGCTGTCATTTATAACTCTGCAGGTTTGTGAATTACAGTGCCCCTGAGCTCCTTTCTTCAACTCGCTGTCTTTTGAGCTGGCCGCAACACCGCAGGATGGCTTCAGGCCCTAATCTGGTTCCGGCACGGCACGCTGAGCCTTTGGTTAATTCCTCTTCCTGGTGGGAAATGAGAGTTAAATTTGCCCGTCCAGACACCTCCAGCTAGTCGCTCATTGGTTCTCGCTATTCCTGTTCATCTTCCGCAGAAATTGCAAACTGGGCCAAACAGGAGGTTAAAGGGATTGACTCTCCAAGTCGGGAGAGTGTTAGTAAAGCGTCTGGAATGTTGCACCCGAGTACCAGGGTACGAAAACTGAGACATATTTGAACACGTCTCCCGATCACATGGTTGATCATACTCTAGGTTCCACATGCATGTTTTAGCTGAAGGAAGAATACCTTAAACCTGGGTAGTTGAAACCCGTGGAATGGGTACCATGCAATATGACTTCAAAGGGTCTTCATTTGCTCACCGAACCTCTCCAATCCTATCACTGCTGCGTTTATGCCCCTGTAAACACGCATGATTCTTTCAGACATAGCCATCCATACGTTTGAAGATTCTTACAAGTCAGGTATATTCTTAGGCGTTTAATATGGGGTGTTGAGTCCATTTCGTTGAGCAAGGAGTAGCTCTTGTCTATTACATATTTGGCTTAAGGAACTTTATCTGTGCTCATTTCAATCTCTGGTTGTATGCAGCACCCCAACTCACCTTTACCCTTAAGCAAGCATAAGTTGGTTTTCTAAATTTGAGACCCTGTTCTGTTCTGTAATTCAGTTCCTGAGTAGCCAAGTTTACATTCCGTGTATTACTGATATCTTATGATGTTTCTTTTTCTGTGTGACTTATTTCAGTTAGAATCATCATACCTGAATCCACTCATTGTGTTGCTAAGGGCCTGATGACATAGATTTCATTGCTGAGTGATATTGCATTGTACGTAAGTACCACAACTTCTTTATCCATTTTTCACTTTCTGCGATATTGAACTTGTACCGTAAACGAGGTTCTTGTAAACAGAGCCGTCCCAAACTTTGGGGTGGCTGTGTCTTTTTAATTTTAATTTCCCTAAGCTATAGGACCATAAGTGGAAGTGCCCTAGGCTCTGTTGCTTTGTTTTTTAGATGTTTCAGGAAACACCATACACTTCTCCAGAGTGGCTGTTGGCAATTTACATCCCGCCCATTAGCATAAGAAGGCTCCCAGTTCTCCATGCCCTGTCTTGCCTTTATGGATTTTACACTTTTTTCAGATGGCCCTTTTGACCAGGTGGAAGTGAGACTTCATTGTAGTGCAGATTTCCTTTGCAAGCTTGCTTGGTTGGCCAAAAAGTGTGTATGCGTTTTTTCCTGAATATATTCAGGAAAAAACTCATACGCCCTTTTTGGCCAAGTGCATCATTGTCGAGGTTCTGACTCTCTTCATATGTTTTCAATGCAATTCCAGTCTACCTCCTGAAATCGGTTTCCTGCAATTCTGCCTTGCTTTCAATGTCTCTTCATAGCCTTACCTCAATATATTTTTTGAAAATAGTTGGCCTTTATAACTCTGCAGGTTTTTGAATTGCAGTGGCCCTTAGCCCCACTTTTCAGCTCTTATTTTTGTGGTCTTGCCCCATAACCACAGGATTCCTTGAAGCCCTATTTTTCTTCTGTGGCACCTTGCTGTGCCTTTGGTTAATTCTTCTTACTGATGTGACATTAGAGTGACATGTGCCCATTGAAACCGCTACAGCTTGTTTCTCACTGGTTCCCCCTATTCCCATTCATCCTCTACACTAACTGCAGACTGTTCGATACCAGAACTTAAAGGCATTGACTCCATGTGGGGATGTTGTTAGTAAAGCGGCTGGAATGTCGATCCGGAGCCCCAGGAGAGGAAAAATGAGGTGCGTTTTAGAAACCTTTCCCGATCATATGGTATAGCAGTCGCTGGGTTTCCCAAGCATGGTTTAGCTGTAGGAAGATTCCCTTCAACCTGGAGTGTTGGGACCCTTGGACTGAGTAGCATGAAGTATTGCATTAAACTTTCGGCAGTTGCTCACCAAAGCTCACCAATCCTCTCAGCCCCAAGTGTCCAGCCTTATGTCTTATCCAGCTGTGGGTTTATATGTGGTCAATCCAGGTTGCATCACATCCTCTGAGCGAATTTTGTAAGAATTTTTCTCTCTTTCATTGTTTCAGCGTTTTGTTTTTAAAATTCATTTCTATAATGGGGTTTAGCTCATTTTCACTGCTGTGTTTGTGCCGCTCTGCACACACTTGATTCCCTTATGGAGATATATCAATACATGGGTTTTAAGATTCTTATTACTCAGATATATTTCTCTGCGGTGTATAGGGTGTGTTGAGGCCAGTTCATTGAGCAAGGTGTAGATCTTGTCTAATACCTATTTGGTTTATTGAACGGCATCTGTGCTAATTTCAAACTCTGGTTTTATGCATCACCCCACCTCTCCTTTCCCCTTAAGCTGACATAAGTGTGTTTTCTAAATGTGAGACACTGTTCTGTTCTGTAATTCATTTCTTGTGCAGCCATATTTACCCTCCCTCTATAAGTGATATCTTATGATATGTTTCTTTTTCTGTTTGACTTATTTCAAGTAGTATTATCGGACCTAAATCCACTCTTTATCCTTCTACTAGCCTTATTACATTGATTTCATGGTGAAGAGATATTCCATTGTACATAAGTACCACATCTTCTTTATCCATTGTTCTCTTTCCTGGGATATTTAAGGTGTACTGAAGTTGAGGTTCTTGTAAACAGAGTAGCCCTAAACTGTGGTGTGCTTGTGTCTTGTTGATTTTTAGACTTCCCTAGATATACTCCCATGATTGGAAGTGTCCTATGCTCTGTAGCTCTGTTTTTTAGATGATTTAGGAACCACCATACACTTCTCCAGAGTGGCTCTCGGCAGTTCACACACTGCCCATCAGCGTATAAAGGCTCCCTGTTCTCCATGGCCTGTCCTGCATTTCTGGTTTTTACAATTTTTTAGGATGGCCCTTTTGACCGGTGGGAAGTGAGACTTCTTTGTTGTGCACATTTGCATTGCTTGCTTGCTTCGTTGCCCATAAAGTGCGTATGCGTTTTTTCCTGGATATAATCAGGAAAAAACGCATACGCCCTTTTGGGCCAACTGCATCATTGTCGAAATTCTGCCGCTTTTCATGTGCGTTAAAGACGAGTCCAATCTATCTCTTGAAATCTGTTTCTTACAATTCTGTCTTGCATTCAGATCCTCTTCTTTGCCTTACCTCAACATATTTTTGGACGTTAGTTTTCATTTATAACTCTGCAGGTTTGTGAATTGCAGTGACCCTGAGCTCCATTTTTTAAGTTGTTCTTTTGTGAGCTGGCCTCAAACCCGCAGGATTGCTTCAGGCCCTATTTTGGCTCCGGCGAGGCAGGCTGAGCCTTTCTTTAATTCTTATTCTTAATGGGAAATTAGAGTGATATGTGCCCGTCCAAACCCCTACAACTATTCTCTCATTGGTTCCCCCTCTTCCCGTTCATCCTCCTCACAATTTGCAAAATGTGTGAAACAGAAGTTTAAATGTGCTGATTCTCCAAGTGGGGAGATTCTAAGTAGCGTGGCTGGAATGGTGAACAGGAGCACCAGGAGAGGATAAATGAGGTGCATTTTAGACACATCTCCCGATCACATGGTCTACAGTCCTCTGGGTTTTCCATGCATGTTTTAGCTGTAGGAAGATCCCTTGAACCTGCAGATTTGGGACCCATTGAATGGGTACCAGGTAGTATTACTTTAAAGGGTGTGCATTTCCTCACCCAACCTCACATTTCTCTTAGCGCAAACAGTTTCCAGCCTTATGTCTCATCCTGCTGTGGGTCTAGATGTGTTCAATCCATGTTGCATCACCGTCCCTGAGGAAAAGTTGTAAGAGGTTTTCTCTGTCTCTCTGTCGTTTATTTTTTTCAATTTATTACTATATTGGTTACAGCTGATTTTCAAAGCTCTGTTTCTTGCTGCTGTACATCCACTTGATTCACGTACAGAGAGACATCAATAAATTCTTTTTCAGATTCTTACCAGTCGTATATATTCTTTTCCGGTGACTTGAGTGTGCTGAGTGCAGTTCTTTTAGCTACCGTGTAGGCCTTGTTGATTATCAGTTTGGTATTTGGAATGGTATCTTTGCTAATTTCAACCTCCTGGATGATGCCTCACCCCTCCCCACCTTTCCCGTTTAGCAGCCTTATGCGTGTTTTCTACATATTTGACTATGTTTTTGTTTTGTAATTTATTTCATGTGTAGCCATTTTGGATTCCACCTTTAAGTGATATCTTATGATATGTGTCTTTTTCTTTTTGAATTCTGTCACTTAGAATGATCATACGTAACTCCTCCGGAGTTGTTACAACTGGCCATATTTCATTGATTTCCAGGCTGAATAATATTCCACTCTACCTAAGTACCACATCTCTATCCATTTTTTCCCTCCAGAGACATTTAAGTTATATCCTAGTCGAGGATCTTTTAAACAGAGAGGGGGTAAACATTGGGGTGCCTGTGTCCTCTCGATTTTTGTTTTTCCCAAGATATACGCCCATGAGGGCAAGTGCCCTATGCTCTGTAGCTCATTTTTTAGATGCTTTAGTAAACACAATACACTTCTCCAGAATGGCCGTTGGCAATATACATTTCCACTATAAGTCTCACAGGGCTCCCTCTTCTCGTTGCCCTGTCCTGCATTTCTGTTGTTTACGCTTTATGAGGATGGCTCTTCTGACTGATGCGAAGTGATATCTTTTGTAGTATTGACTTCCAGTGCCCACCTGTTTGGTTGGCTAAAAAAGTGTATGCCCTTTTCTTGAATATATACAGAAAAAAACGCATGCACCCTTTTTGGCCAACTGCAATGTTGGCAATGTTCAGCTCCTTTTCTTGTGCTTAATGGCGAGTCCTTTCTACCTCCTCAAATCCCTTTCCTGCCATTCTCCCTTGCTTACAAGTCCTTTTCTCTGACTTTCCTCAAGACATTTTTCAGTGATGGATATTTTCAACTCTGCAGTTTTGTGAATTTTACTGCCCCTGAGTTCCATTGTTCAACTTGTGTTTATGGGAACTGGCCACAAAGCAGCGGGATTTCCTCAAGCCCTATACTGTTTCCATGGGCAACCCTAGCCTTTGGTCAATTCGTCTTCCTGATTGGAAATTAGAGTGACATGTGCCTGTCTGAACACCTAGGACTTGTCTCTCATTGTTCCTCATCCTTCTGCTTCATCCTCTGGACAAATTCCAAACTGTACGCAACAGGATGTTGACAGTGCTGACATCTCCAAGTGGGGAGACTGTTAGTAAAGACGCTGGAGGGGTGAACCCGAGCACCAGGAGATGAGGAGATGAGATGCCTTTTCCAAACTCTTCCCGATCAGACGGTATACCATCCTCTGGGTGTGACAGACATGTTTTAGCAGTAGGAAGAGTCCCATTCATGTAAGGAGAACACCAGGGCTTTTTCAAAATCAGTGTCTCCCCGAAACCCAAACTGGGGAAGTTTTTAAGCTACGGCTACACATATGTTCATTAAGGGCCTTGGGAAGTAGGCAGAGTCCAAACTTTAGATGATTGAAGTCTTCAGGGTCAGAAGCACTCACCACCAGCTTCCCTTAGGCTACACTTTAACTATCATTGATAGATGATGTCAATAAAAATATCTATTCTTTTTCAGATTATTTCCCCTTATAGGTTATTGCAAAATGTTGAGTGTAGTTCCCTGTGCTATACAGTAGTTCCTTGTTGATGATCTATTTTATACATAGCAGTGTGTATGTGTTAATTCCAAACTGTTAATTTATCCCTCCTCCCACCTTTCCCCTTTGGTAATAATAAATTATAAGATTTTATACTTCTCAGAAATGGGGGAGCTGAAAGAGAGGTATCATTTTCAATGGAAAAGCATTTAAAACAAGATTGAAGGTTTAACCAAGATTATTAGATGTACATCCTTGGAAAGAAATCACTTCGTTTCTCTAATATTGACCTGACAAATAAGACAAACCTTTTCACTGAACTTGCTTATAAAAAGTGATGGAAATATCAAATGGAAGTGTTAGAAACATCTTATTTTACCCGAGCCTTATACACTGTTCTATGTTAACTACAGTTTGGCTCACACATCTGTTCATTGAGGTTACAATAGTCTCAATTTCTGTTACTGATCCTCCAGAGTGGACCCCAACAAGTGTCCCCCTGCCCAGTGTCATTGGGGCCAACAGATCGAGACTGAGTTTGGTTCACAAGCAAAGGAAACTTTATATTTTGATCAGAGAATGGAGAGGTGAGAGCATGCACTACCCCGTGGGCTGTGGGCTGGGCTGGGCTGCTGTGTAGAGATCCTGTCAGAGTCAGTGGGAGGGAGGGAGGCGGCGGAGCTCTCGAGGGCCGGGTTGGCTGTAGCTCAGGCTCTATATCGTGGAGTCTGCACTGGGCCCCAGGAGCTGAGGTGTCGACCCAGCCATTCTGCACTAGGAAATCTGGTCTGAAGTGCCGGGTGTGGAACCTCTGCATGCGGGACCCTAGGAGCACGTGAAATTAGACAAAGCACAAAGGATAAAAAAGGTTAGACTTGACTTTATTGCCCAGATTCTATTTTTATCTCCCAGGGATTTTTAATGGGCTTTGCTGGGGACAAACCCCTCCTCTGCCTTTTGTCCCGTTCCTCATTCTTGGAGTGCTGAGGGTGCAGACCCTTCTTCTGTAACTGCTGAGTGCTGAGTTGGGAGCCCTCATACCCTGGGGCGAGGG
Organism: Grampus griseus; assembly: GCF_964374135.1. Classification (NCBI taxonomy): domain Eukaryota; kingdom Metazoa; phylum Chordata; class Mammalia; order Artiodactyla; family Delphinidae; genus Grampus; species Grampus griseus. Next base: position 53,042,006 of record NC_138997.1, read on the forward strand.
TCAGAGCTTCTCCCCAGCAGCCTCCCGGTGACGTTGATTGTCCCCAGGCCCCCTGCCTCCCTGCTCGTCCACCTGAGCACCAGCATTGGAAGTGTTATAGATTCTAATGACCTTTAAGGGTCCAGGAAAGAGATGTGCAGAGACGCTGTGGGGGCCAGTTTCACCCCGCCCCACATTTGTTCGGCCACCTTAGGCTGACCGTTTCTTCCAGCCTAGATGCTCTGACCAGTAGTCTGCGCTTTCTTCAATTAGGCCCCTGAATTAACGTACAAACAGCACCAGGTGTCAGAGCCCTGCCCGCTCAACTCCCAGACAGTCCAGGGTCAGTGGTGATAAGGACCATGATGGCTACTGAGTCAACAGCCTTTTGAAGTAAACAGGAGTTCAGCCGGTCTTATTGGCCACCATCATCACGGTGTCTGTAGGCTTTTCTATGGTGACAGTGTGGTATACTGTTCCCCCACCAAGATTATTAGCTCCCCGCTGGGTGCAGTAAGTCCTGCAAGCAGTAGTCTACTCTTTTGGGACACACTCTTGTTGTTTTATGAGAGAAACTCCAGGTCAAGTGATGTTCACACGAGTCGTCATGGTGCCCTGTTGCCCCCGGTTATCTCTCTGGATGTTGGAGTTGGAGGGCCTCCTCACTCGAGGTCGGTGTGCCCACGGAGCGAACCCTGCAACTTCAGGGCATGGTTGGTGGTTAGGATCACCACGTGGGGTCCTTTTCCCTTAGGAGGGAGGTGGCCTTTTGGGCTGCTGATTTCCAGGTTTTTAGATACCGCCAGTATCTTGGCCAGATGTGGCAGTGGGCCAAGCCCCTTAGTGACCGTAGTTTATCCTACCTGGATGGCATTCTTGCATTGTTCCATTTCAAGTGGTCCCAGTTTTTGCACTAATTCTCCAATGGCGATTCACCTTTCACCGGGAATGTAAAGGTCAAAGGGTTTAGCTAAATTAGGGAGTTCCAGGGCAAGGGTCTGAATTGACTGCTCTTTCCATTCTTGAAAGGCCACTTCTGGATTCTATTCAAAAGGATCATCATCTTTTCCTTTCAGTGTTTCATATAGAGGCCCAGCTAGTAGACTGTAGTTAGGGATCCAGAAGCAGCAAACCCTGGCCTCCCCAGGAACCCCTAAGCTGTCTTCTAGTTTTAGAAAGGGGTAAGGCTGAAAATGGTTTCTTCCCTTTCCTGGGATGGGCTTCTCTGACCTTGTGTGAGAATGAAGCCCAGGCAGGTCACCGCAGTCTGTGATATTTGAGCTTTTTCTTGGACAACTTCTATCCTTTATTGGCTTGGTAGTTCAGAGGCCTCCTTAGTAGGGCTGGCGATCAGAATGTCGTCTGCATATTGAAGGAGGGTTTCCTTTTCCAGAGGTAGAACTTTTAGGTCTTTAGCTAAGCTTTCCCCAAAGACGGTGTGGGAATTTTTGCACCCTTGGGTCCAGACGGCCCGGAAGTATTGTTTTAGTTGTATGTTGAGTCCTGCCACTCACAAGCCAAAATTTCTTGTGACTCTGGGACTAATGGAATACAAAAGAAGGCATCATTGAAGACTAATACAGAATACCATGTCCTGGTGGTTGGTAGAATGACCAGCAGGGTGTAGGAATTAGGAGCAACTGGAGGTATATCCTCGGTGGCTTCACTGACTGTCCTGACATCCTTTACCAGGTCCCCAGCAGCCCATGGGGCTCTCGTGGTCAGACCAATCCCAGAATATGGAGCTCACCTGGGCAGGTACCCCACCCCCACCCCAGCCCACGGGGCTCTCATGGTCAGGCCCCTCCCAGGATACAGAGCTACCCTTGCAGGTACCGTGGCAGGGCTGGGCACACAGGAACCGTGCACATAGCCCTCATTGCAGAGCACCCCCAGCTCACCTGTCGCTCAGAGCTGACACAGAGCACCTCAGAACAGGACTTGAACTAACAAACAGCAGCTGCGACAGGTCTGTGACCCTGGGCATCACTCCGTGAGGCCTCCCTCCACCTGGTCTTCCAGAGACTTCCACTGCATCCGGGGCACCAGGCCTCTGTCTCCAACCACCACCCACCCCTCCTCTCCCTGACTCCTGGGTTCCTCTCATTAGGAGAGGGTTTTCTTGAAGTTGTCTCCCACTCATGGGCCAGATAAAATGATTAGAAAACAAGCCAAAGCTGCAGCCCCTTGTCTATCCTGACTCTCAGGAGCCCACACCTGTTCCTTGGACCTGGCCGGTTCAGCAAGTTCCATTTTCTGCAACTGTGAGCCCCTGAGGGGTGATGATTGGCTGACCTGGGCAGCCTTACCGTGCCGGCCAGCCCTCCCCAGGTGTGCCTGGGTTGAGATCAATATAAATACCACTCCAGGCAGCAAGAGCCCCTGCAGCCGTGCCTGACACCATTTTCTCTGCCCTGTCAGCAGTCTCGGGGCTGGGCTGGTGGGAGGGAGTGAGAGGCCACGGCTTTGTGGGTGGCCCAGTGTGAGTGGGGCTCTGCTGGACTTTCTGCAGCAGTTGCCAGGCTGCCACCTGCTAAAGAAGAGGATGTGTCACCCATACCTGCTGCTGGAATTTCTCCCTGGGCAGAGGTGAGGAAGGAAAAAAGCAGTGGGGGCAGGGACAGGACGGGTATCTCAGGCAGGGAAATGGAAATCTTCCAGAAGAGCACCCAGGGCCAGGACCATCCTGGCTGGCCTGCAGGCACCAAGTCGGCCGGCATGCTGTCACTCGTGTGGCTCTATGGCCCTTCCTCTAGGCTTTCAAGTCCTTGTATATATTCAGGTGTTTTACCTGGGACGGGTGGGAATAGTTCAGCAGCAACTGGCCTGGGGCTCAGCTCACGTTTACTCACAGATGCCTCGGCACGGTGCCTCAGCTTTGCAATGAGGACGCTTGTTGCGTGGGGGCTGCTGGCTGAATGGGAGACGATTCCCCACCACTGACCAACTTCAGAATTGTTTACAACTGGAGCAAGTGCCCTGATACGGTTTTCCTCTGTGTAACTGGTGGGTTCTGTGTTTTTTTCTCTTTTTCGTTTTTGGTTCAAGGTAGATTTTATTCCTCTTTTTTGTATTTACAGATATAAGCATGGAAATAATTTATTCATATAAATACATGTATGTGCAGGGAATAATTGTTTTTTCTGTTTTATTTTTTAAATTTTATTTCTTTTTAATTTTGAATTTTATTTTATATTTTTATACAGCAGGTTCTTATTGGTTATCTATTTTATACATATAAATGTATACATGCCAATCCCAGTCTCTCAACTCCTCCCACCACCACCCCCCCAACAGCTTTCCCCCCTTGTTGTCCATACGTTTGTTGTCTACATCTGTTGCTCTATTTATGCCTTGCAAAATGGTTAATCTGTACAGTTTTTCTAGGTTCCACATATATGCATGAATATACAAGATTTGTTTTTCTCTTTCTGACTTACTTCACTCTGTATGACAGTCTCTAGATCCATCGACGTCTCTACAAATGACCCAATTTCATTCCTTTTCATGGCTTAGTAATATTCCATTTTATATATGTACCACAGCTTTATGCATTCGTCTTCTGTGGGCATTTAGGTTGCTTCCATTACCTCGATATTGTAAATAGTGATGCAATGAACATTGCGGTGAATGACTCTTTTTGATTTACGGTTTTGTCTGGGTATATGTCCAGTACTGGGATTGCTGTATCATATGGTAATTCTATTGTTAGTTTCTTAAGAAATTCCATATTGTTCTCCATAATGACTGTATCAATTTATATTCCCAACAATAGTGGAAGAGGGTTCCTTTTCTCCACACCCTTTCCAGCATTTTTTGTTTGTAGATTTTCTATGATGCCTATTCTACCAGGTGTGAGGTGATACCTCATTGTTGAATCCATTTCGTTGAGCAAGGGGTAGGTCTTGTCTATTACATATTTGGCTTATGGAACGGTATCTGTGCTCATTTCAAACTCTGCTTTTATGCAGCACCCCAACTCACCTTCCCCCTTAAGCAAGCATAAGTTGGTTTTCTAAATTTGAGACCCTGTTCTGTTTTGTAATTCAGTTCATGTGTAGCCAAGTTCACATTCCGTGTATTAGTGATACCTTATGATGTTTCTTTTTCTGTGTGACTTCTTTCACTTAGAATCATCGTGCCTCAATCCACTCATTATGCTGGTACGGGCCTGGTGACATAGATTTCATTGCTGAGTGGTATTCTGTTGTACATAAGTACCGCAACTTCTTTATCCATTATTTGCTCTCTGGGATATTTAACTTGTGCCGCAGAAGAGATTCCTGTAAAAAGAGCCATCCCAAATTTTGGGGTGGCTGTGTCTTTTTGATTTTAATTTCACTAAACTATAGGACCATAAGTGGAAGTGCCCTAGGCTCTGTTGCTTTGTTTTTTAGATGTTTCAGGAAACACCATACACTTCTACAGAGCGGCTGTTGGTAATTTACATCCCGCCCATCAGCATAACAAGGCTCCCAGTTCTCCATGGCCTGTTCTGCCTTTCTGGATTTTACACTTTTTTCAGATGGCCCTTTAGACCGGGGGGAAGTGAGACTTCATTGTAGTGCAGATTTCATTTGCAAGCTTGCTTGGTTGGCCAAAAAGGGCGTATGATTTTTTTCCTGAATATATTCAGGAAAAAACACATACGCCCTTTTTGGCCAAGTACATCATTGTCGACGTTCTTCCTCTTTTCCTGTGTTTTAAATGCAATCCAATTCCGATTCCTCCTGAAATCGGTTTCCTGCAATTCTGCCCCGCATTCAAGTCCTCTTGGCAGCCCTACTTCAGTATATTTTCGGACAATAACTGTCATTTATAAATCTGCAGGTTTGTGAATTACAGTGCCTCTGAGCTCCTTTCTTCAACTCGCTTTCTTGTGAGCTGGCCACAACACCGCAGGATTGCTTCAGGCCCTAATCTGGTTCCGGCACGGCATGCTGAGCCTTTGGTTTATTCCTCTTCCCTGTGGGAAATGAGAGTTAAATTTGCCCGTCCAGACACCTCCAGCTAGTCTCTCATTGGTTCTCCCTATTCCTGTTCATCTTCCGCAGAAATTGCAAACTGGGCCAAACAGGAGGTTAAAGGGACTGACTCTCCAAGTGGGGAGAGTGTTAGTAACGCATCTGGAATGTTGCACCCGAGTACCAGGGAACGAAAAGTGAGACACATTTGAACACGTTTCTCGATCACAAAGTGGATCATTCTCTGGGTTCCACATGCATGTTTTAGCTGAAGGAAGAATCCCTTAAACCTGGAGAGTTGAGACCCATGGAATGGGTACCATGCAATATGACTTCAAAGGGTCTGCATTTGCTCACCGAACCTCACCAATCTTATGAGCCCCAAGTGTCCAGCCTTATGTGTCACCCAGCTCTGGGTGTAGATATGGTAAATGCAGGTTGCATCAGAAGCCTTGAATGAATTACTTAAGTATTGCTCTCTATTTCACTGTCATTGTGTTTTGTTTAAGAAATTTATTTTTAATATGGGATTTAGCTGATTTTCACTGCTTTAATGCCGCTGTACACACTCTTCATTCTCTTACAGAGATATATAAATCCATTGCTTTTATGATTCTTACTAGGCAGGTATATTCCTAGGCGTTGAATATGGGGTGTTGAGTCCATTTCGTTGAGCAAGGAGTAGCTCTTGTCTATTCCATATTTGCCTTATAGAACGTTATCTGTGCTCATTTCAATCTCTGGTTTTATGCAGCACCCTAACTCACCTTTCCCCTTAAGCAAGTATAAGTTGATTTTCTAAATTTAAGACCCTGTTCTGTTTTGGAATTCAGTTCCTGTGTAGCCAAGTTTACATTCTGTGTATTAGTGATATCTTATGATGTTTCTATTTCTGTGTAACTTATTTCAGTTAGAATCATCGTACCTGAATCCACTCATTATGCTGCTACGGGCCTGATGACATAGATTTCATTGCTGAGTGATACTGCATTGTACGTAAGTACCACAAGTTCTTTATCCATTTTTCACTTTCTGTGATATTGAACTTGTACGGTAAACGAGGTTCTTGTAAACAGAGGCGTCCCAAACTTTGGGGTGGCTGTGTCTTTTTGATTTTAATTTCCCTAAGCTATAGGACCATAAGTGGAAGTGCCCTAGGCTCTGTTGCTTTGTTTTTTAGATGTTTCAGGAAACACCATACACTTCTCCCGAGTGTCTGTTGGCAATTTACATCCCGCCCATCAGCATAACAAGGCTCCCAGTTCTCCATGGCCTGTCCTGCCTTTCTGGATTTTACACTTTTTTCAGATGGCCCTTTTGACTGGGGTGAATTGAGACTTCATTGTAGTGCAGATTTCCTTTGCAAGCTTGCTTGGTTGGCCAAAAAGGGCGTATGCTTTTTTTCCTGAATATATTCAGGAAAAAACGCATACGCCCTTTTTGGCCAAGTGCATCATTGTGGACGCTCTGCCGCTTTTCCTATGCTTTCGATGCAATTCCAGTCTACCTCCTGAAATCGGTTTCCTGCAATTCTGCCCCGCTTTCAAGTCCTCTTGGCAGCCTTACTTCAATATATTTTTGGACAATAGCTGTCATTTATAACTCTGCAGGTTTGTGAATTACAGTGACCCTGAGCTCCTTTCTTCAACTCGCTTTCTTGTGAGCTGGCCGCAACACCGCAGGATGGCTTCAGGCCCTAATCTGGTACCGGCACGGCACGCTGAGCCTTTGGTTAATTCCTCTTCCTGGTGGGAAATGAGAGTTAAATTTGCCCGTCCAGACACCTCCAGCTAGTCTCTCATTGGTTCTCCCTATTCCTGTTCATCATCCGCAGAAATTGCAAACTGGGCCAAACAGGAGGTTAAAAGGACTGACTCTCCAAGTCGGGAGAGTGTTAGTAAAGCGTCTGGAATGTTGCACCCGAATACCAGGGGAGGAAAACTGAGACATATTTGAACACGTCTCCCGTTCACACGGTTGATCATACTCTGGGTTCCACATGCATGTTTTAGCTGAAGGAAGAATACCTTAAACCTGGAGAGTTGAGACCCGTGGAATGGGTACCATGCAATATGACTTCAAAGGGTCTGCATTTGCTCACTGAACCTCTCCAATCCTATCACTGCTGCGTTTATGCCCCTGTACACACGCTTGATTCTCTTTTGGAGACATAGCAATCCATAGGTTTTAAGATACTTACTAGTCAGGTACATTCTTAGGCGTTTAATATGGGGTGTTGAGTCCATTTCGTTGAGCAAGGAGCAGCTCTTGTCTATTCCATATTTGGCTTAAGGAACTTTATCTGTGCTCATTTCAATCTTTGGTTTTATGCAGCACCCCAACTCACCTTTGCCCTTAAGCAAGCATAAGTTGGTTTTCTACATTTGAGACCCTGTTCTGTTTTGGAATTCAGTTCCTGTGTAGCCAAGTTTACATTCCGTGTATTAGTGATATCTTATGATGTTTCTTTTTCTGTGTGACTTATTTCAGTTAGAATCATCGTACCTGAATCCACTCATTATGCTGCTACGGGCCTGATGACATAGATTTCATTGCTGAGTGATACTGCATTGTACGTAAGTACCACAAGTTCTTTATCCATTTTTCACTTTCTGTGATATTGAACTTGTACGGTAAACGAGGTTCTTGTAAACAGAGGCGTCCCAAATTTTGGGGTGGCTGTGTCTTTTTGATTTTAATTTCCCTAAGCTATAGGACCATAAGTGGAAGTGCCCTAGGCTCTGTTGCTTTGTTTCTTAGATGTTTCAGGAAACACCATACACTTCTCCCGAGTGTCTGTTGGCAATTTACATCCCGCCCATCAGCATAACAAGGCTCCCAGTTCTCCATGGCTTGTCCTGCCTTTCTGGATTTTACACATTTTTCAGATGGCCCTTTTGACCGGGGGGAAGTGAGACTTCATTGTAGAGCAGATTTCCTTTGCAAGTTTTCTTGGTTGGCCAAAAAGCTGTCATTTATAACTGTCATTTATAACTCTGCAGGTTTGTGAATTACAGTGCCCCTGAGCTCCTTTCTTCAACTCGCTTTCTTGTGAGCTGGCCGCAACACTGCAGGATTGTTTCAGGCCCTAATCTGGTTCCGGCACGGCACGCTGAGCCTTTTGATAATTCCTCTTCCTGGTGGGAAATGAGAGTTAAATTTGCCCGTCCAGACACCTCCAGCTAGTCTCTCATTGGTTCTCCCTAATCCTGTTCATCTTCCTCAGATATTGCAAACTGGGCCAAACAGAAGGTTAAAGGGACTGACTCTCCAAGTCGGGAGAGTGTTAGTAAAGCGTCTGGAATGTTGCACTCGAGTATCAGGGTACGAAAACTGAGACATATTTGAACACGTCTCCCGATCACATGGTTGATCATACTCTGGGTTCCACATGCATGTTTTAGCTGTAGGAAGAATACCTTAAACCTGGGTAGTTGAAACCCGTGGAATGGGTACCATGCAATATGACTTCAAAGGGTCTTCATTTGCTCACCGAACTTCTCCAATCCTGTCACTGCTGCGTTTATGCCCCTGTACACATGCTTGATTCTCTTTCGGAGACATAGCAATCCATAGGTTTTAAGATACTTACTAGTCAGGTACATTCTTAGGCGTTTAATATGGGGTGTTGAGTCCATTTCATTGAGCAAGGAGTAGCTCTTGTCTATTCCATATTTGGCTTAAGGAAATTTATCTGTGCTCATTTCAATCTCTGGTTTTATGCAGCACCCCAACTCACCTTTCCCCTTAAGCAAGCATAAGTTGGTTTTCTACATTTGAGACCCTGTTCTGTTTTGGAATTCAGTTCCTGTGTAGCCAAGTTTACATTCCGTGTATTAGTGATATCTTATGATGTTTCTTTTTCTGTGTGACTTATTTCAGTTAGAATCATCGTACCTGAATCCACTCATTATGCTGCTACGGGCCTGATGACATAGATTTCATTGCTGAGTGATACTGCATTGTACGTAAGTACCACAAGTTCTTTATCCATTTTTCACTTTCTGTGATATTGAACTTGTACGGTAAACGAGGTTCTTGTAAACAGAGGCGTCCCAATCTTTGGGGTGGCTGTGTCTTTTGGATTTTAATTTCCCTAAGCTATAGGACCATAAGTGGAAGTGCCCTAGGCTCTGTTGCTTTGTTTTTTAGATGTTTCAGGAAACACCATACACTTCTCCCGAGTGTCTGTTGGCAATTTACATCCCGCCCATCAGCATAACAAGGCTCCCAGTTCTCCATGGCCTGTCCTGCCTTTCTGGATTTTACACTTTTTTCAGATGGCCCTTTTGACCGGGGGGAAGTGAGACTTCATTGTAGTTCAGATTTCCTTTGCAAGTTTGCTTGGTTGGACAAAAAGGGCGTATGCGTTTTTTCCTGAATATATTCAGGAAGAAACGCATACGCCCTTTTTGGCCAAGTGCATCATTGTGGACGTTCTGCCTCTTTTCCTATGCTTTCAATGCAATTCCAGTCTACCTCCTGAAATCGGTTTCCTGCAATTCTGCCCCGCATTCAAGTCCTCTTGGCAGCCTTACTTCAGTATATTTTTGGACGATAGCTGTCATTTATAACTCTGCAGGTTTGTGAATTACAGTGCCCCTGAGCTCCTTTCTTCAACTCGCTTTCTTTTGAGCTGGCCGCAACACCGCAGGATGGCTTCAGGCCCTAATCTGGTTCCGGCACGGCACGCTGAGCCTTTGGTTATTTCCTCTTCCTGGTGGGAAATGAGAGTTAAATTTGCCCGTCCAGACACCTCCAGCTAGTCTCTCATTGGTTCTCCCTATTCCTGTTCATCTTCCGCAGAAATTGCAAACTGGGCCAAACAGGAGGTTAAAGGGACTGACTCTCCAAGTCGGGAGAGTGTTAGTAAAGCATCTGGAATGTTACACCCGAGTACCAGGGGAGGAAAACTGAGACATATTTGAACACGTCTCCCATTCACACGGTTGATCATACTCTGGGTTCCACATGCATGTTTTAGCTGAAGGAAGAATACCTTAAACCTGGAGAGTTGAGACCCGTGGAATGGGTACCATGCAATATGACTTCAAAGGGTCTTCATTTTCTCACCGAAGCTCTCCAATCCTATCACTGCTGCGTTTATGCCCCTGTACACACGCTTGATTCTCTTTTGGAGACATAGCAATCCATAGGTTTTAAGATACTTACTAGTCAGGTACATTCTTAGGCGTTTAATATGGGGTGTTGAGTCCATTTCGTTGAGCAAGGAGTAGCTCTTGTCTATTCCATATTTGGCTTAAGGAACTTTATCTGTGCTCATTTCAATCTCTGGTTTTATGCAGCACCCCAACTCACCTTTCCCCTTAAGCAAGCATAAGTTGGTTTTCTAAATTTGAGACCCTGTTCTGTTTTGGAATTCAGTTCCTGTGTAGCCAAGTTTACATTCCGTGTATTAGTGATATCTTATGATGTTTCTTTTTCTGTGTGACTTATTTCATTTAGAATCATCGTACCTGAATCCACTCATTATGCTGCTACGGGCCTGATGACATAGATTTCATTGCTGAGTGATACTGCATTGTACGTAAGTACCACAAGTTCTTTATCCATTTTTCACTTTCTGCGATGTAGAACTTGTACTGTAAATGAGGTTCTTGTAAACAGAGGCGTCCCAAACTTTGGGGTGGCTGTGTCTTTTTGATTTTAATTTCCCTAAGCTATAGGACCATAAGTGGAAGTGCCCTAGGCTCTGTTGCTTTGTTTTTTAGATGTTTCAGGAAACACCATACACTTCTCCCGAGTGTCTGTTGGCAATTTACATCCCGCCCATCAGCATAACAAGGCTCCCAGTTCTCCATGGCCTGTCCTGCCTTTCTGGATTTTACACTTTTTTCAGATGGCCCTTTTGACCGGGTGGAAGTGAGACTTCATTTTAGTGCAGATTTCCTTTGCAAGCTTGCTTGGTTGGCCAAAAAGGGCGTATGCGTTTTTTCCTGAATATATTCAGGAAAAAACACATACGCCCTTTTTGGCCAAGTGCATCATTGTGGACGTTCTGCCTCTTTTCCTATGCTTTCAATGCAATTCCAGTCTACCTCCTGAAATCGGTTTCCTGCAATTCTGCCCCGCTTTCAAGTCCTCTTGGCAGCCTTACTTCAGTATATTTTTGGACGATAGCTGTCATTTATAACTCTGCAGGTTTGTGAATTACAGTGCCCCTGAGCTCCTTTCTTCAACTCGCTTTCTTGTGACCTGGCCGCAACACCACAGGATGGCTTCAGGCCCTAATCTGGTTCCGGCACGGCACGCTGAGCCTTTGGTTAATTCCTCTTCCTGGTGGGAAATGAGAGTTAAATTTGCCCGTCCAGACACCTCCAGCTAGTCTCTCATTGGTTCTCGCTATTCCTGTTCATCTTCCGCCGAAATTGCAAACTGCGCAAAACAGGAGGTTAAAGGGACTGACTCTCCAAGTCGGGAGAGTGTTAGTAAAGCGTCTGGAATGTTGCACCCGAGTACCAGGGTACGAAAACTGAGACATGTTTGAACACGTCTCCCGATGACATGGTTGATCATACTCTAGGTTCCACATGCATGTTTTAGCTGAAGGAAGAATACCTTAATCCTGGGTAGTTGAAACCCGTGGAATGGGTACCATGCAATATGACTTCAAAGGGTCTTCATTTGCTCACCGAACCTCTCCAATCCAATCACTGCTGCGTTTATGCCCCTGTACACATGCTTGATTCTCTTTCGGAGACATAGCAATCCATAGGATTTAAGATTCTTACTAGTCAGGTACATTCTTAGGCGTTTAATATGGGGTGTTGAGTCCATTTCGTTGAGCAAGGAGTAGCTCTTGTCTATTCCATATTTGGCTTAAGGATCTTTATCTGTGCTCATTTCAATCTCTGGTTTTATGCAGCACCCCAACTCACCTTTCCCCTTAAGCAAGCATAAGTTGGTTTTCTAAATTTGAGACCCTGTTCTGTTCTGTAATTCAGTTCCTGTGTAGCCAAGTTTACATTCGGTGTATTACTGATATCTTATGATGTTTGTTTTTCTGTGTGACTTATTTCAGTTAGAATCATCATACCTGAATCCACTCATTGTGCTCCTAAGGGCCTGATGACATAGATTTCATTGCTGAGTGATATTGCTTTGTAAGTAAATACAACAACTTCTTTATCCATTTTTCACTTTCTGCGATGTTGAACTTGTACTGTAAACGAGGTTCTTGTAAACAGAGGCGTCCCAAACATTGGGGTGGCTGTGTCTTTTTGATTTTAATTTCCCTAAGCTATAGGACCATAAGTGGAAGTGCCCTAGGCTCTGTTGCTTTGTTTTTTAGATGTTTCAGGAAACACCATACACTTCTCCCCAGTGTCTGTTGGCAATTTACATCCCGCCCATCAGCATAACAAGGCTCCCAGTTCTCCATGGCCTGTCCTGCCTTTCTGGATTTTACACTTTTTTCAGATGGCCCTTTTGACCGGGGGGAAGTGAGACTTCATTGTAGTGCCGATTGCCATTGCAAGCTTGCTTGGTTGGCCAAAAAGGGCGCATGCTTTTTTTCCTGAATATATTCAGGAAAAAACGCATGCGCCCTTTTTGACCAAGTGCATCATTGTGGACGTTCTGCCTCTTTTCCTATGCTTTCAATGCAATTCCAGTCTACCTCCTGAAATCGGTTTCCTGCAATTCTGCCTCGCTTTCAAGTCCTCTTGGCAGCCTTACTTCAGTATATTTTTGGACGATAGCTGTCATTTATAACTCTGCAGGTTTGTGAATTACAGTGCCCCTGAGCTCGTTTCTTCAACTCGCTTTCTTGTGAGCTGGCCGCAACACTGCAGGATTGTTTCAGGCCCTAATCTGGTTCTGGCACGGCACGCTGAGCCTTTTGATAATTCCTCTTCCTGGTGGGAAATGAGAGTTAAATTTGCCCGTCCAGACACCTCCAGCTAGTCTCTCATTGGTTCTCCCTAATCCTGTTCATCTTCCGCAGATATTGCAAACTGGGCCAAACAGGAGGTTAAAGGCGCTGACTCTCCAAGTGGGGAGAGTGTTAGTAAAGCGTCTGGAATGTTGCACTCGAGTATCAGGGTACGAAAACTGAGACATGTTTGAACACGTCTCCCGATCACATGGTTGATCATACTCTGGGTTCCACATGCATGTTTTAGCTGTAGGAAGAATACCTTAAACCTGGGTAGTTGAAACCTGTGGAATGGGTACCATGCAATATGACTTCAAAGGGTTTTCATTTGCTCACCGAACCTCTCCAATCCTGTCACTGCTGCGTTTATGCCCCTGTACACATGCTTGATTCTCTTTCGGAGACATAGCAATCCATAGGTTTTAAGATACTTACTAGTCAGGTACATTCTTAGGCGTTTAATATGGGGTGTTGAGTCCATTTCGTTGAGCAAGGAGTAGCTCTTGTCTATTCCATATTTGGCTTAAGGAAATTTATCTGTGCTCATTTCAATCTCTGGTTTTATGCAGCACCCCAACTCACCTTTCCCCTTAAGCAAGTATAAGTTGGTTTTCTACATTTGAGACCCTGTTCTGTTTTGGAATTCAGTTCCTGTGTAGCCAAGTTTACATTCCGTGTATTAGTGATATCTTATGATGTTTCTTTTTCTGTGTGACTTATTTCAGTTAGAATCATCGTACCTGAATCCACTCATTATGCTGCTACGGGCCTGATGACATAGATTTCATTGCTGAGTGATACTGCATTGTACGTAAGTACCACAAGTTCTTTATCCATTTTTCACTTTCTGTGATATTGAACTTGTACGGTAAACGAGGTTCTTGTAAACAGAGGCGTCCCAAACTTTGAGGTGGCTGTGTCTTTTTGATTTTAATTTCCCTAAGCTATAGGACCATAAGTGGAAGTGCCCTAGGCTCTGTTGCTTTGTTTTTTAGATGATTCAGGAAACACCATACACTTCTCCCGAGTGTCTGTTGGCAATTTACATCCCGCCCATCAGCATAACAAGGCTCCCAGTTCTCTATGGCCTGTCCTGCCTTTCTGGATTTTACACTTTTGTCAGATGGCCCTTTTGACCGGGGGGAAGTGAGACTTCATTGTAGTTCAGATTTCCTTTGCAAGTTTGCTTGGTTGGACAAAAAGGGCGTATGTGTTTCTTCCTGAATATATTCAGGAAGAAACGCATACGCCCTTTTTGGCCAAGTGCATCATTGTGGACGTTCTGCCTCTTTTCCTATGCTTTCAATGCAATTCCCGTCTACCTCCTGAAATCGGGTTCCTGCAATTCTGCCCCGTTTCCAAGTCCTCTTGGCAGCCTTACTTCAGTATATTTTTGGACGATAGCTGTCATTTATAACTCTGCAGGTTTGTGAATTACAGTGCCCCTGAGCTCCTTTCTTCAACTCGCTTTCTTGTGACCTGGCCGCAACACCGCAGGATGGCTTCAGGCCCTAATCTGGTTCCGGCATGGCACGCTAAGCCTTTGGTTAATTCCTCTTCCTGGTGGGAAATGAGAGTTAAATTTGCCCGTCCAGACACCTCCAGCTAGTCTCTCATTGGTTCTCGCTATTCCTGTTCATCTTCCGCAGAAATTGCAAACTGGGCCAAACAGGAGGTTAAAGGCGCTGACTCTCCAAGTGGGGAGAGTGTTAGTAAAGCGTCTGGAATGTTGCACCCGAGTACCAGGGGAGGAAAACTGAGACATATTTCAACACGTCTCCCGTTCACACAGTTGATCATGCTCTGGGTTCCACATGCATGTTTTAGCTGAAGGAAGAATACCTTAAACCTGGGTAGTTGAAACCTGTGGAATGGGTACCATGCAATATGATTTCAAAGGGTCTTCATTTGCTCACCGAACCTCTCCAATCCTATCACTGCTGCGTTTATGCCCCTGTACACACGCTTGATTCTCTTTTGGCGACATAGCAATCCATAGGTTTTAAGATACTTACTAGTCAGGTACATTCTTAGGCGTTTAATATGCAGTGTTGAGTCCATTTCGTTGAGCAAGGAGTAGCTCTTGTCTATTCCATATTTGGCTTAAGGAACTTTATCTGTGCTCATTTCAATCTCTGGTTTTATGCAGCACCCCAACTCACCTTTCCCCTTAAGCAAGCATAAGTTGGTTTTCTAAATTTGAGACCCTGTTCTGTTCTGTAATTCAGTTCCTGTGTAGCCAAGTTTACATTCCGTGTATTACTGATATCTTATGATGTTTCTTTTTCTGTGTGACTTATTTCAGTTAGAATTATCATACCTGAATCCACTCATTATGCTGCTACGGGCCTGATGACATAGATTTCATTGCTGAGTGATATTGCTTTGTAAGTAAATACCACAACTTCTTTATCCATTTTTCACTTTCTGCGATGTTGAACTTGTACTGTAAACGAGGTTCTTGTAAACAGAGGCGTCCCAAACTTTGGGGTCGCTGTGTCTTTTTGATTTTAATTTCCCTAATCTATAGGACCATAAGTGGAAGTGCCCTAGGCTCTGTTGCTTAGTTTTTTAGATGTTTCAGGAAACACCATACACTTCTCCCGAGTGTCTGTTGGCAGTTTACATCCCGCCCATCAGCATAACAAGGCTCCCAGTTCTCCATGGCCTGTCCTGCCTTTCTGGATTTTACACTTTTTTCAGATGGCCCTTTTGACCGGGGGGAAGTCAGACTTCATTGTAGTGCAGATTTCCTTTGCAAGCTTGCTTGGTTGGCCAAAAAGTGCGTATGCGTTTTTTCCTGAATATATTCAGGAAAAAACGCATACGCCCTTTTTGGCCAAGTGCATCATTGTGGACGTTCTGCCTCTTTTCCTATGCTTTCAATGCAATTCCAGTCTACCTGCTGAAATCGGTTTCCTGCAATTCTGCCCCGCTTTCAAGTCCTCTTGGCAGCCTTACTTCAGTATATTTTTGGACGATAGCTGTCATTTATAACTCTGCATGTTTGTGAATTACAGTGCCCCTGAGCTCCTTTCTTCAACTCGCTTTCTTGTGAGCTGGCCGCAACACCGCAGGATGGCTTCAGGCCCTAATCTGGTTCCGGCACGGCACGCTGAGCCTTTGGTTAATTCCTCTTCCTGGTGGGAAATGAGAGTTAAATTTGCCCGTCCAGACACCTCCAGCTAGTCTCTCATTGGTTCTCGCTATTGCTGTTCATCTTCCGCAGAAATTGCAAAGTGGGCCAAACAGGAGGTTAAAGGGACTGACTCTCCAAGTGGGGAGAGTGTTAGTAAAGCATCTGGAATGTTGCACCCGAGTACCAGGGTACAAAAACTGAGACATATTTGAATACGTCTCCCGATCATATGGTTGATCATACTCTGGGTTCCACATGCATGTTTTAGCTGAAGGAAGAATACCTTAAACCTGGGTAGTTGAAACCCGTGGAATGGGTACCATGCAATATGACTTCAAAGGGTCTTCATTTGCTCACCGAACCTCTCCAATCCTATCACTGCTGCGTTTATGCCCCTGTACACATGCTTGATTCTCTTTCGGAGACATAGTAATCCATAGGTTTTAAGATACTTACTAGTCAGGTACATTCTTAGGCGTTTAATATGGGGTGTTGAGTCCATTTCGTTGAGCAAGGAGTAGCTCTTGTCTATTCCATATTTGCCTTAAGGAACTTTATCTGTGCTCATTTCAATCTCTGGTTTTATGCAGCACCCCAACTCACCTTTCCCCTTAAGCAAGCATAAGTTGGTTTTCTAAATTTGAGACCCTGTTCTGTATTGGAATTCAGTTCCTGTGTAGCCAATTTTACATTCCGTGTATTAGTGATATCTTATGATGTTTCTTTTTCTGTGTGACTTATTTCAGTTAGAATCATCGTACCTGAATCCACTCATTATGCTGCTTCGAGCCTGATGACATAGATTTCATTGCTGAGTGATACTGCATTGTACATAAGTACCTCAAGTTCTTTATCCATTTTTCACTTTCTGTGATATTGAACTTGTACGGTAAACGAGGTTCTTGTAAACGGAGGCGTCCCAAACTTTGGGGTGGCTGTGTCTTTTTGATTTTAATTTCCCTAAGCTATAGGACCATGAGTGGAAGTGCCCTAGGCTCTGTTGCTTTGTTTTTTAGATGTTTCAGGAAACACCATACACTTCTCCCGAGTGTCTGTTGGCAATTTACATCCCGCCCATCAGCATAACAAGGCTCCCAGTTCTCCATGGCCTGTCCTGCCTTTCTGGATTTTACACTTTTTTCAGATGGCCCTTTTGACCGGGGGAAGTCAGACTTCATTGTAGTGCAGATTTCCTTTGCAAGTTTGCTTGGTTGGACAAAAAGGGCGTATGCGTTTTTTCCTGAATATATTCAGGAAGAAACGCATACGCCCTTTTTGGCCAAGTGCATCATTGTGGACGTTCTGCCTCTTTTCCTATGCTTTCAATGCAATTCCAGTCTACCTCCTGAAATCGGTTTCCTGCAATTCTGCCCCGCTTTCAAGTCCTCTTGGCAGCCTTACTTCAGTATATTTTTGGACGATAGCTGTCATTTATAACTCTGCAGGTTTGTGAATTACAGTCCCCCTGAGCTCCTTTCTTCAAGTCGCTTTCTTGTGACCTGGCCGCAACACCGCAGGATGGCTTCAGGCCCTAATCTGGTTCGGGCACGGCACACTGAGCCTTTGGTTAATTCCTCTTCCTGGTGGGAAATGAGAGTTAAATTTGCCCGTCCAGACACCTACAGCTAGTCTCTCATTGGTTCTCCCGATTCCTGTTCATCTTCCGCAGAAATTGCAAACTGGGCCAAACAGGAGGTTAAAGGGACTGACTCTCCAAGTCGGGAGAGTGTTAGTAAAGCCTCTGGAATGTTGCACCCGAGTACCAGGGGAGGAAAACTGAGACATATTTGAACACGTCTCCCGTTCACATGGTTGATCATACTCTGGGTTCCACATGCATGTTTTAGCTGAAGGAAGAATACCTTAAACCTGGAGAGTTGAGACCCGTGGAATGGGTACCATGCAATATGACTTCAAAGGTTCTTCATTTGCTCACCGAACCTCTCTAATCCTATCACTGCGGCGTTTATGCCCCTGTACACACGCTTGATTTTCTTATGGAGACATAGCAATCCATAGGTTTTAAGATACTTACTAGTCAGGTACATTCTTAGGCGTTTAATATGGGGTGTTGAGTCCATTTCGTTGAGCAAGGAGTAGCTCTTGTCTATTCCATATTTGGCTTAAGGAACTTTATCTGTGCTCATTTAAATCTCTGGTTTTATGCAGCACCCCAACTCACCTTTCCCCTTAAGCAAGCATAAGTTGGTTTTCTACATTTGAGACCCTGTTCTGTTTTGGAATTCAGTTCCTGTGTAGCCAAGTTTACATTCCGTGTATTAGTGATATCTTATGATGTTTCTTTTTCTGTGTGACTTATTTCATTTAGAATCATCGTACCTGAATCCACTCATTATGCTGCTACGGGCCTGATGACATAGATTTCATTGCTGAGTGATACTGAATTGTACGTAAGTACCACAAGTTCATTATCCATTTTTCACTTTCTGTGATATTGAACTTGTACGGTAAACGAGGTTCTTGTAAACAGAGGCGTCCCAAATTTTGGGGTGGCTGTGTCTTTTTTATTTTAATTTCCCTAAGCTATAGGACCATAAGTGGAAGTGCCCTAGGCTCTGTTGCTTTGTTTCTTAGATGTTTCAGGAAACACCATACACTTCTCCCGAGTGTCTGTTGGCAATTTACATCCCGCCCATCAGCATAACAAGGCTCCCAGTTCTCCATGGCCTGTCCTGCCTTTCTGGATTTTACACTTTTTTCAGATGGCCCTTTTGACCGGGGGGAAGTCAGACTTCATTGTAGTGCAGATTTCCTTTGCAAGTTTGCTTGGTTGGACAAAAAGGGCGTATGCGTTTTTTCCTGAATATATTCAGGAAGAAACGCATACGCCCTTTTTGGCCAAGTGCATCATTGTGGACGTTCTGCCTCTTTTCCTATGCTTTCAATGCAATTCCAATCTACCTCCTGAATTCGGTTTCCTGCAATTCTGCCCCGCTTTCAAGTCCTCTTGGCAGCCTTACTTCAGTATATTTTTGGACGATAGCTGTCATTTATAACTCTGCAGGTTTGTGAATTACAGTGCCCCTGAGCTCCTTTCTTCAACTCGCTTTCTTGTGAGCTGGCCGCAACACCGCAGGATGGCTTCAGGCCCTAATCTGGTTCCGGCACGGCACGCTGAGCCTTTGGTTATTTCCTCTTCCTGGTGGGAAATGAGAGTTAAATTTGCCCGTCCAGACACCTCCAGCTAGTCTCTCATTGGTTCTCCCTATTCCTGTTCATCTTCCGAAGAAATTGCAAACTGGGCCAAACAGGAGGTTAAAGGGACTGACTCTCCAAGTCGGGAGAGTGTTAGTAAAGCGTCTGGAATGTTGCACCCGAGTACCAGGGGAGGAAAACTGAGACATATTTGAACACGTCTCCTGTTCACACGGTTGATCATACTCTGGGTTCCACATGCATGTTTTAGCTGAAGGAAGAATACCTTAAACCTGGAGAGTTGAGACCCTTGGAATGGGTACCATGCAATATGACTTCAAAGGGTCTTCATTTGCTCACCGAACCTCTCCAATGCTATCACTGCTGCGTTTATGCCCCTGTACATATGCTTGATTCTCTTTCGGAGACATAGCAATCCATAGGTTTTAAGATACTTACTAGTCAGGTACATTCTTAGGCGTTTAATATGCGGTGTTGAGTCCATTTCGTTGAGCAAGGAGTAGCTCTTCTCTATTCCATATTTGGCTTAAGGAACTTTATGTGTGCTCATTTCAATCTCTGGTTTTATACAGCACCCCAACTCACCTTTCCCCTTAAGCAAGCATATGTTGGTTTTCTACATTTGAGACCCTGTTCTGTTTTGGAATTCTGTTCCTGTGTATCCAAGTTTACATTCCGTGTATTAGTGATATCTTATGATGTTTCTTTTTCTGTGTGACTTATTTCAGTTAGAATCATCGTACCTGAATCCACTCATTATGCTGCTACGGGCCTGATGACATAGATTTCATTGCTGAGTGATACTGCATTGAACGTAAGTACCACAAGTTCTTTATCCATTTTTCACTTTCTGTGATATTGAACTTGTACGGTAAACGAGGTTCTTGTAAACAGAGGCGTCCCAAACTTTGGGGTGGCTGTGTCTTTTTGATTTTAATTTCCCTAAGCTATAGGACCATAAGTGGAAGTGCCCTAGGCTCTGTTGCTTTGTTTTTTTGATGTTTCAGGAAACACCATACACTTCTCCGGAGTGTCTGTTGGCAATTTACATCCCGCCCATCAGCATAACAAGGCTCCCAGTTCTCCATGGCCTGTCCTGCCTTTCTGGATTTTACACTTTTTTCAGATGGCCCTTTTGACCGGGGGAAGTCAGACTTCATTGTAGTGCAGATTTCCTTTGCAAGTTTGCTTGGTTGGACAAAAAGGGCGTATGCGTTTTTTCCTGAATATATTCAGGAAGAAACGCATACGCCCTTTTTGGCCAAGTGCATCATTGTGGACGTTCTGCCTCTTTTCCTATGCTTTCAATGCAATTCCAGTCTACCTCCTGAAATCGGTTTCCTGCAATTCTGCCCCGCTTTCAAGTCCTCTTGGCAGCCTTACTTCAGTATATTTTTGGACGATAGCTGTCATTTATAACTCTGCAGGTTTGTGAATTACAGTCCCCCTGAGCTCCTTTCTTCAAGTCGCTTTCTTGTGACCTGGCCGCAACACCGCAGGATGGCTTCAGGCCCTAATCTGGTTCGGGCACGGCACACTGAGCCTTTGGTTAATTCCTCTTCCTGGTGGGAAATGAGAGTTAAATTTGCCCGTCCAGACACCTACAGCTAGTCTCTCATTGGTTCTCCCGATTCCTGTTCATCTTCCGCAGAAATTGCAAACTGGGCCAAACAGGAGGTTAAAGGGACTGACTCTCCAAGTCGGGAGAGTGTTAGTAAAGCGTCTGGAATGTTGCACCCGAGTACCAGGGGAGGAAAACTGAGACATATTTGAACACGTCTCCCGTTCACATGGTTGATCATACTCTGGGTTCCACATGCATGTTTTAGCTGAAGGAAGAATACCTTAAACCTGGAGAGTTGAGACCCGTGGAATGGGTACCATGCAATATGACTTCAAAGGTTCTTCATTTGCTCACCGAACCTCTCTAATCCTATCACTGCGGCGTTTATGCCCCTGTACACACGCTTGATTTTCTTATGGAGACATAGCAATCCATAGGTTTTAAGATACTTACTAGTCAGGTACATTCTTAGGCGTTTAATATGGGGTGTTGAGTCCATTTCGTTGAGCAAGGAGTAGCTCTTGTCTATTCCATATTTGGCTTAAGGAACTTTATCTGTGCTCATTTAAATCTCTGGTTTTATGCAGCACCCCAACTCACCTTTCCCCTTAAGCAAGCATAAGTTGGTTTTCTACATTTGAGACCCTGTTCTGTTTTGGAATTCAGTTCCTGTGTAGCCAAGTTTACATTCCGTGTATTAGTGATATCTTATGATGTTTCTTTTTCTGTGTGACTTATTTCATTTAGAATCATCGTACCTGAATCCACTCATTATGCTGCTACGGGCCTGATGACATAGATTTCATTGCTGAGTGATACTGAATTGTACGTAAGTACCACAAGTTCATTATCCATTTTTCACTTTCTGTGATATTGAACTTGTACGGTAAACGAGGTTCTTGTAAACAGAGGCGTCCCAAATTTTGGGGTGGCTGTGTCTTTTTTATTTTAATTTCCCTAAGCTATAGGACCATAAGTGGAAGTGCCCTAGGCTCTGTTGCTTTGTTTCTTAGATGTTTCAGGAAACACCATACACTTCTCCCGAGTGTCTGTTGGCAATTTACATCCCGCCCATCAGCATAACAAGGCTCCCAGTTCTCCATGGCCTGTCCTGCCTTTCTGGATTTTACACTTTTTTCAGATGGCCCTTTTGACCGGGGGGAAGTCAGACTTCATTGTAGTGCAGAGTTCCTTTGCAAGTTTGCTTGGTTGGACAAAAAGGGCGTATGCGTTTTTTCCTGAATATATTCAGGAAGAAACGCATACGCCCTTTTTGGCCAAGTGCATCATTGTGGACGTTCTGCCTCTTTTCCTATGCTTTCAATGCAATTCCAATCTACCTCCTGAATTCGGTTTCCTGCAATTCTGCCCCGCTTTCAAGTCCTCTTGGCAGCCTTACTTCAGTATATTTTTGGACGATAGCTGTCATTTATAACTCTGCAGGTTTGTGAATTACAGTGCCCCTGAGCTCCTTTCTTCAACTCGCTTTCTTGTGAGCTGGCCGCAACACCGCAGGATGGCTTCAGGCCCTAATCTGGTTCCGGCACGGCACGCTGAGCCTTTGGTTATTTCCTCTTCCTGGTGGGAAATGAGAGTTAAATTTGCCCGTCCAGACACCTCCAGCTAGTCTCTCATTGGTTCTCGCTATTGCTGTTCATCTTCCGCAGAAATTGCAAACTGGGCCAAACAGGAGGTTAAAGGGACTGACTCTCCAAGTCGGGAGAGTGTTAGTAAAGCGTCTGGAATGTTGCACCCGAGTACCAGGGGAGGAAAACTGAGACATATTTGAACACGTCTCCTGTTCACACGGTTGATCATACTCTGGGTTCCACATGCATGTTTTAGCTGAAGGAAGAATACCTTAAACCTGGAGAGTTGAGACCCTTGGAATGGGTACCATGCAATATGACTTCAAAGGGTCTTCATTTGCTCACCGAACCTCTCCAATGCTATCACTGCTGCGTTTATGCCCCTGTACATATGCTTGATTCTCTTTCGGAGACATAGCAATCCATAGGTTTTAAGATACTTACTAGTCAGGTACATTCTTAGGCGTTTAATATGCGGTGTTGAGTCCATTTCGTTGAGCAAGGAGTAGCTCTTCTCTATTCCATATTTGGCTTAAGGAACTTTATGTGTGCTCATTTCAATCTCTGGTTTTATACAGCACCCCAACTCACCTTTCCCCTTAAGCAAGCATATGTTGGTTTTCTACATTTGAGACCCTGTTCTGTTTTGGAATTCTGTTCCTGTGTAGCCAAGTTTACATTCCGTGTATTAGTGATATCTTATGATGTTTCTTTTTCTGTGTGACTTATTTCAGTTAGAATCATCGTACCTGAATCCACTCATTATGCTGCTACGGGCCTGATGACATAGATTTCATTGCTGAGTGATACTGCATTGAACGTAAGTACCACAAGTTCTTTATCCATTTTTCACTTTCTGTGATATTGAACTTGTACGGTAAACGAGGTTCTTGTAAACAGAGGCGTCCCAAACTTTGGGGTGGCTGTGTCTTTTTGATTTTAATTTCCCTAAGCTATAGGACCATAAGTGGAAGTGCCCTAGGCTCTGTTGCTTTGTTTTTTTGATGTTTCAGGAAACACCATACACTTCTCCGGAGTGTCTGTTAGCAATTTACATCCCGCCCATCAGCATAACAAGGCTCCCAGTTCTCCATGGCCTGTCCTGCCTTTCTGGATTTTACACTTTTTTCAGATGGCCCTTTTGACCGGGGGAAGTCAAACTTCACTGTAGTGCAGATTTCCTTTGCAAGTTTGCTTGGTTGGACAAAAAGGGCGTATGCGTTTTTTCCTGAATATATTCAGGAAGAAACGCATACGCCCTTTTTGGCCAAGTGCATCATTGTGGACGTTCTGCCTCTTTTCCTATGCTTTCAATGCAATTCCAGTCTACCTCCTGAAATCGGTTTCCTGCAATTCTGCCCCGCTTTCAAGTCCTCTTGGCAGCCTTACTTCAGTATATTTTTGGACGATAGCTGTCATTTATTACTCTGCAGGTTTGTGAATTACAGTGCCCCTGAGCTCCTTTCTTCAACTCGCTTTCTTTTGAGCTGGCCGCAACACCGCAGGATGGCTTCAGGCCCTAATCTGGTTCCGGCACGGCACGCTGAGCCTTTGGTTATTTCCTCTTCCTGGTGGGAAATGAGAGTTAAATTTGCCCGTCCAGACACCTCCAGCTAGTCTCTCATTGGTTCTCCCTATTCCTGTTCATCTTCCGCAGAAATTGCAAACTGGGCCAAACAGGAGGTTAAAGGGACTGACTCTCCAAGTCGGGAGAGTGTTAGTAAAGCGTCTGGAATGTTGCACCCGAGTACCAGGGGAGGAAAACTGAGACATATTTGAACACGTCTCCCGTTCACACGGTTGATCATACTCTGGGTTCCACATGCATGTTTTAGCTGAAGGAAGAATACCTTAAACCTGGAGAGTTGAGTCCCGTGGAATGGGTACCATGCAATATGACTTCAAAGGGTCTTCATTTGCTCACCGAACCTCTCTAATCCTATCACTGCTGCGTTTATGCCCCTGTACACACGCTTGATTTTCTTATGGAGACATAGCAATCCATAGGTTTTAAGATACTTACTAGTCAGGTACATTCTTAGGCGTTTAATATGGGGTGTTGAGTCCATTTCGTTGAGCAAGGAGTAGCTCTTGTCTATTCCATATTTGGCTTAAGGAACTTTATCTGTGCTCATTTCAATCTCTGGTTTTATGCAGCACCCCAACTCACCTTTCCCCTTAAGCAAGCATAAGTTGGTTTTCTACATTTGAGACCCTGTTCTGTTTTGGAATTCAGTTCCTGTGTAGCCAAGTTTACATTCCGTGTATTAGTGATATCTTATGATGTTTCTTTTTCTGTGTGACTTATTTCATTTAGAATCATCGTACCTGAATCCACTCATTATGCTGCTACGGGCCTGATGACATAGATTTCATTGCTGAGTGATACTGAATTGTACGTAAGTACCACAAGTTCTTTATCCATTTTTCACTTTCTGTGATATTGAACTTGTACGGTAAACGAGGTTCTTGTAAACAGAGGCGTCCCAAATTTTGGGGTGGCTGTGTCTTTTTGATTTTAATTTCCCTAAGCTATAGGACCATAAGTGGAAGTGCCCTAGGCTCTGTTGCTTTGTTTCTTAGATGTTTCAGGAAACACCATACACTTCTCCCGAGTGTCTGTTGGCAATTTACATCCCGCCCATCAGCATAACAAGGCTCCCAGTTCTCCATGGCCTGTCCTGCCTTTCTGGATTTTACACTTTTTTCAGATGGCCCTTTTGACCGGGGGGAAGTGAGACTTCATTGTAGTGCAGATTTCCTTTGCAAGTTTGCTTGGTTGGCCAAAAATCGCGTATGCGTTTTTTCCTGAATATATTCAGGAAAAAACGCATACGCCCTTTTTGGCCAAGTGCATCATTGTGGACGTTCTGCCTCTTTTCCTATGCTTTCAATGCAATTCCAGTCTACCTCCTGAAATCGGTTTCCTGCAATTCTGCCCCGCTTTCAAGTCCTCTTGGCAGCCTTACTTCAGTATATTTTTGGACGATAGCTGTCATTTATAACTCTGCAGGTTTGTGAATTACAGTGCCCCTGAGCTCCTTTCTTCAACTCGCTTTCTTTTGAGCTGGCCGCAACACCGCATGATGGCTTCAGGCCCTAAACTGGTTCTGGCACGGCACGCTGAGCCTTTGGTTATTTCCTCTTCCTGGTGGGAAATGAGAGTTAAATTTGCCCGTCCAGACACCTCCAGCTAGTCTCTCATTGGTTCTCCCTATTCCTCTTCATCTTCCGCAGAAATTGCAAACTGGGCCAAACAGGAGGTTAAAGGCGCTGACTCTCCAAGTCGGGAGAGTGTTAGTAAAGCGTCTGGAATGTTGCACCCGAGTACCAGGGAAGGAAAACTGAGACATATTTAAACACGTCTCCCGTTCACATGGTTGATCATACTCTAGGTTCCACATGCATGTTTTAGCTGAAGGAAGAATACCTTAAACCTGGAGAGTTGAGACCCGTGTAATGGGTACCATGCAATATGACTTCAAAGGATCTTCGTTTGCTCACCGAACCTCTCCAATCCTATCACTGCTGCGTTTATGCACCTGTACACACGCTTGATTCTCTTATGGAGACATAGCAATCCATAGGTTTTAAGATACTTACTAGTCAGGTACATTCTTAGGCGTTTAATATGGGGTGTTGAGTCCATTTCGTTGAGCAAGGAGTAGCTCTTGTCTATTCCATATTTGGCTTAAGGAACTTTATCTGTGCTCATTTCAATCTCTGGTTTTATGCAGCCCCCCAACTAAGCTTTCCCCTTAAGCAAGCATAAGTTGGTTTTCTAAATTTGAAACCCTGTTCTGTTTTGGAATTCAGTTCCTGTGTAGCCAAGTTTACATTCCGTGTATTAGTGATATCTTATGATGTTTCTTTTTCTGTGTGACTTATTTCAGTTAGAATCATCATACCTGAATCCACTCATTGTGCTGCTAAGGGGCTGATGACATAGATTTCATTGCTGAGTGATATTGTTTGTAAGTAAATACCACAACTTCTTTATCCATTTTTCACTTTCTGTGATATTGAACTTGTACGGTAAACGAAGTTCTTGTAAACAGAGGCGTCTCAAACTTTGGGGTGGCTGTGTCTTTTTGATTTTAATTTCCCTAAGCTATAGGACCATAAGTGGAAGTGCCCTAGGCTCTGTTGCTTTGTTTTTTAGATGTTTCAGGAAACACCATACACTTCTCCCGAGTGTCTGTTGGCAATTTACATCCCGCCCATCAGCATAACAAGGCTCCCAGTTCTCCATGGCCTGTCCTGCCTTTCTGGATTTTACACTTTTTTCAGATGGCCCTTTTGACCGGGGGAAAGTGAGACTTCATTGTAGTGCCGATTGCCATTGCAAGCTTGCTTGCTTGGCCGAAAAGGGCGTATGCGTTTTTTCCTGAATATATTCTGGAAAAAACGCATTCGCACTTTTTGGCCAAGTGCATCATTGTGGACGTTCTGCCTCTTTTCCTATGCTTTCAATGCAATTCCAGTCTACCTCCTGAAATCGGTTTCCTGCAATTCTGCCCCGCTTTCAAGTCCTCTAGGCAGCCTTACTTCAGTATATTTTTGGACGATAGCTGTCATTTATAACTCTGCAGGTTTGTGAATTACAGTGCCCCTGAGCTCCTTTCTTCAACTCGATTTCTTTTGAGCTGGCCGCAACACCGTAGGATGGCTTCAGGCTCTAATATGGTTCCGGCACGGCACGCTGAGCCTTTGGTTATTTCCTCTTCCTGGTGGGAAATGAGAGTTAAATTTGCCCGTCCAGACACCTCCAGCTAGTCTCTCATTGGTTCTCGCTATTCCTGTTCATCTTCCGCAGAAATTGCAAACTGGGCCAAACAGGAAGTTAACGGCGCTGACTCTGCAAGTGGGGAGAGTGTTAGTAAAGCGTCTCGAATGTTGCACCCGAGTACCAGGGGAGGAAAACTGAGACATATTTGAACACGTCTCCTGTTCACACAGTTGATCATACTCTGGGTTCCACATGCATGTTTTAGCTGAAGGAAGAATACCTTAAACCTGGGTAGTTGAAACCCGTGGAATGGGTACCATGCAATATGACTTCAAAGGGTCTTCATTTGCTCACCGAACCTCTCCAATCCTATCACTGCTGCGTTTATGCCCCTGTACACATGCTTGATTCTCTTTTGGAGACATAGCAATCCATAGGTTTTAAGATACTTACTAGTCAGGTACATTCTTAGGCGTTTAATATGGGGTGTTGAGTCCATTTCGTTGAGCAAGGAGTAGCTCTTGTCTATTCCATATTTGGCTTAAGGAACTTTATCTGTGCTCATTTCAATCTCTGGTTTTATGCAGCACCCCAACTCACCTTTCCCCTTAAGCAAGCATAAGTTGGTTTTCTAAATTTGAGACCCTGTTCTGTTCTGAAATTCAGTTCCTGTGTAGCCAAGTTTACATTCCGTGTATTAGTGATATCTTATGATGTTTCTTTTTCTGTGTGACTTATTTCAGTTAGAATCATCGTACCTGAATTCACTCATTGTGCTGCTACGGGCCTGATGACATAGATTTCATTGCTGAGTGATACTGCATTGTACGTAACTACCACAAGTTCTTTATCCATTTTTCACTTTCTGTGATATTGAACGTGTACAGGAAACAAGGTTCTTGTAAACAGAGGCGTCCCAAACTTTGGGGTGGCTGTGTCTTTTTGATTTTAATTTCCCTAAGCTATAGGACCATAAGTGGAAGTGCCCTAGGCTCTGTTGCTTTGTTTTTTAGATGTTTCAGGAAACACCATACACTTCTCCCGAGTGTCTGTTGGCAATTTACATCCCGCCCATCAGCATAACAAGGCTCCCAGTTCTCCATGGCCTGTCCTGCCTTTCTGGATTTTACACTTTTTTCAGATGGCCCTTTTGACCAGAGGGAAGTGAGACTTCATTGTAGTGCAGATTTCCTTTGCAAGCTTGCTTGGTTGGCCAAAAAGGGCGTATGCGTTTTTTCCTGAATATATTCAGGAAAAAACGCATACGCCCTTTTTGGCCAAGTGCATCATTGTGGACGTTCTGCCTCTTTTCCTATGCTTTCAATGCAATTCCAGTCTACCTCCTGAAATCGGTTTCCTGCAATTCTGCCCCGCTTCCAAGTCCTCTTGGCAGCCTTACTTCAGTCTATTTTTGGACGATAGCTGTCATTTATAACTCTGCAGGTTTGTGAATTACAGTGCCCCTGAGCTCCTTTCTTCAACTCGCTTTCTTGTGACCTGGCCGCAACACCGCATGATGGATTCAGGCCCTAATCTGATTCCGGCACGGCACGCTAAACCTTTGGTTAATTCCTCTTCCTGGTGGGAAATGAGAGTTAAATTTGCCCGTCCAGACACCTCCAGCTAGTCTCTCATTGGTTCTCGCTATTCCTGTTCATCTTCCGCAGAAATTGCAAACTGGGTCAAACAGGAGGTTAAAGGCGCTGACTCTCCAAGTGGGGAGAATGTTAGTAAAGCGTCTGGAATGTTGCACCCGAGTACCAGGGGAGGAAAACTGAGACATATTTGAACACGTTTCCCGTTCACACAGTTGATCATGCTCTGGGTTCCACATGCATGTTTTAGCTGAAGGAAGAATACCTTAAACCTGGGTAGTTGAAACCCGTGGAATGGGTACCATGCAATATGACTTCAAAGGGTCTTCATTTGCTCACTGAACCTCTCCAATCCTATCACTGCTGCGTTTATGCCCCTGTACACATGCTTGATTCTCTTTTGGAGACATAGCAATCCATAGGTTTTAAGATACTTACTAGTCAGGTACATTCTTAGGCGTTTAATATGCGGTGTTGAGTCCATTTCATTGAGAAGGAGTAGCTCTTGTCCATTCCATATTTGGCTTAAGGAACTTTATCTGTGCTCATTTCAATCTCTGGTTTTATGCAGCACCCCAACTCACCTTTCCCCTTAAGCAAGCATAAGTTGGTTTTCTAAATTTGAGACCCTGTTCTGTTTTGGAATTCAGTTCCTGTGTAGCCAAGTTTACATTCCGTGTATTAGTGATATCTTATGATGTTTCTTTGTCTGTGTGACTTATTTCAGTTAGAATCATCGTACCTGAATCCACTCATTATGCTGCTACGGGCCTGATGACATAGATTTCATTGCTGAGTGATACTGCATTGTACGTAAGTTCCACAACTTTTTATCCATTTTTCACTTTCTGTGATATTGAACTTGTACGGTAAACGAAGTTCTTGTAAACAGAGGCATCCCAAACTTTGGGGTGGCTGTGTCTTTTTGATTTTAATTTTCCTAAGCTATAGGACCATAAGTGGAAGTGCCCTAGGCTCTGTTGCTTTGTTTTTTAGATGTTTCAGGAAACAGCATACACTTCTCCCCAGTGGCTGTTGGCAATTTACATCCCGCCCATCAGCATAACAAGGCTCCCAGTTCTCCATGGCCTGTCCTGCCTTTCTGGATTTTACACTTTTTTCAGATGGCCCTTTTGACCGGGGGGAAGTGAGACTTCATTGTAGTGCAGATTTCCTTTGCAAGCTTGCTTGGTTGGCCAAAAAGGGCGTATGCGTTTTTTCCTGAATATATTCAGGAAAAAACGCATACGCCCTTTTTGGCCAAGTGCATCATTGTGGACGTTCTGCCTCTTTTCCTATGCTTTCAATGCAATTCAAGTCTACCGCCTGAAATCGGTTTCCTGCAATTCTGCCCCACTTTCAAGTCCTCTTGGCAGCCTTACTTCAGTATATTTTTGGACGATAGCTGTCATTTATAACTCTGCAGGTTTGTGAATTACAGTGCCCCTGAGCTCCTTTCTTCAACTCGCTTTCTTGTGAGCTGGCCGCAACACCGCAGGATGGCTTCAGGCCCTAATCTGGTTCCGGCACGGCACGCTGTGCCTTTGGTTAATTCCTCTTCCTGGTGGGAAATGAGAGTTAAATTTGCCCGTCCAGACACCTCCAGCTAGTCTCTCATTGGTTCTCGCTATTCCTGTTCATCTTCAGCAGAAATTGCAAACTGGGCCAAACAGGAGGTTAAAGGCGCTGACTCTCGAAGTGGGGCGAGTGTTAGTAAAGCGTCTGGAATGTTGCACCCGAGTACCAGGGGAGGAAAACTGAGACATATTTGAACACGTCTCCCGTTCACACGGTTGATCATACTCTGGGTTCCACATGCATGTTTTAGCTGAAGGAAGAATACCTTAAACCTGGAGAGTTGAGACGGGTGGAATGGGTACCATGCAATATGACTTCAAAGGGTCTTCATTTGCTCACCGAACCTCTCCAATCCTATCACTGCTGCGTTTATGCCCCTGTACACATGCTTGATTCTCTTTTGGAGACATAGCAATCCATAGGTTTTAAGATACTTACTAGTCAGGTACATTCTTAGGCGTTTAATATGCGGTGTTGAGTCCATTTCATTGAGCAAGGAGTAGCTCTTGTCCATTCCATATTTGGCTTAAGGAACTTTATCTGTGCTCATTTCAATCTCTGGTTTTATGCAGCACCCCAACTCACCTTTCCCCTTAAGCAAGCATAAGTTGGTTTTCTAAATTTGAGACCCTGTTCTGTTCTGTAATTCAGTTCCTGTGTAGCCAAGTTTACATTCCATGTATTACTGATATCTTATGATGTTTCTTTTTCTGTGTGAGTTATTTCAGTTAGAATTATCATACCTGAATCCACTCATTGTGCTGCTACGGGCCTGATGACATAGATTTCATTGCTGAGTGATATTGCTTTGTAAGTAAATACCATAACTTCTTTATCCATTTTTCACTTTCTGCGATGTTGACCTTGTACTGTAAAAGAGGTTCTTGTAAACAGAGGCGTCCCAAACTTTGGGGTGGCTGTGTCTTTTTGATTTTAATTTCCCTAAGCTATAGGACCATAAGTGGAAGTGCCCTAGGCTCTGTTGCTTTGTTTTTTAGATGTTTCAGGAAACACCATACACTTCTCCGGAGTGTCTGTTGGCAATTTACATCCCGCCCATCAGCATAACAAGGCTCCCAGTTCTCCATGGCCTGTCCTGCCTTTCTGGATTTTACACTTTTTTCAGATGGCCCTTTTGACCGGGGGGAAGTGAGACTTCATTGTAGTGCAGATTTCCTTTGCAAGCTTGCTTGGTTGGCCAAAAAGGGCGTATGCGTTTTTTCCTGAATATATTCAGGAAAAAACGCATACGCCCTTTTTGGCCAAGTGCATCATTGTGGACGTTCTGCCTCTTTTCCTATGCTTTCAATGCAAATCCAGTCTACCTCCTGAAATCGGTTTCCTGCAATTCTGCCCCGCTTTCAAGTCCTCTTGGCAGCCTTACTTCAGTATATTTTTGGACGATAGCTGTCATTTATAACTCTGCAGGTTTGTGAATTACAGTGCCCCTAAGCTCCTTTCTTCAACTCGCTTTCTTTTGAGCTGGCCGCAACACCGCAGGATGGCTTCAGACCCTAATCTGGTTCCGGCACGGCACGCTGAGCCTTTGGTTAATTCCTCTTCCTGGTGGGAAATGAGAGTTAAATTTGCCCGTCCAGACACCTCCAGCTAGTCTCTCATTGGTTCTCGCTATTCCTGTTCATCTTCAGCAGAAATTGCAAACTGGGCCAAACAGGAGGTTAAATGGACTGACTCTCCATGTCGGGAGAGTGTTAGTAAAGCGTCTGGAATGTTGCACCCGAGTACCAGGGGAGGAAAACTGAGACATATTTGAACACGTCTCCCGTTCACACGGTTGATCATACTCTGGGTTCCACATGCATGTTTTAGCTGAAGGAAGAATACCTTAAACCTGGGTAGTTGAAACCCGTGGAATGGGTACCATGCAATATGACTTCAAAGGGTCTTCATTTGCTCACCGAACCTCTCCAATCCTATCACTGCTGGGTTTATGCCCCTGTACACATGCTTGATTCTCTTTCGGAGACATAGCAATCCATAGGTTTTAAGATACTTACTAGTCAGGTACATTCTTAGGCGTTTAATATGCGGTGTTGAGTCCATTTTGTTGAGCAAGGAGTAGCTCTTGTCTATTCCATATTTGGCTTAAGGAACTTTATCTGTGCTCATTTCAATCTCTGGTTTTATGCAGCACCCCAACTCACCTTTACCCTTAAGCAAGCATAAGTTGGTTTTCTAAATTTGAGACCCTGTTCTGTTCTGTAATTCAGTTCCTGTGTAGCCAAGTTTACATTCCGTGTATTACTGATATCTTATGATGTTTCTTTTTCTGTGTGACTTATTTCAGTTAGAATCATCATACCTGAATCCACTCATTGTGCTGCTAAGGGCCTGATGACATAGATTTCATTGCTGAGTGATATTGCTTTGTAAGTAAATACCACAAATTCTTTATCCATTTTTCACTTTCTGTGATATTGAACTTGTACGGTAAACGAAGTTCTTGTAAACAGAGGCGTCTCAAACTTTGGGGTGGCTGTGTCTTTTTGATTTTAATTTCCCTAAGCTATAGGACCATAAGTGGAAGTGCCCTAGGTTCTGTTGCTTTGTTTTTTAGATGTTTCAGGAAACACCATACACTTCTCCCGAGTGTCTGTTGGCAATTTACATCCCGCCCATCAGCATAACAAGGCTACCAGTTCTCCATGGCCTGTCCTGCCTTTCTGGATTTTACACTTTTTTCAGATGGCCCTTTTGACCGGGGGGAAGTGAGACTTCATTGTAGTGCCGATTGCCATTGCAAGCTTGCTTGGTTGGCCAAAAAGGGCGCATGCTTTTTTTCCTGAATATATTCAGGAAAAAACGCATGCGCCCTTTTTGACCAAGTGCATCATTGTGGACGTTCTGCCTCTTTTCCTATGCTTTCAATGCAATTCCAGTCTACCTCCTGAAATCGGTTTCCTGCAATTCTGCCTCGCTTTCAAGTCCTCTTGGCAGCCTTACTTCAGTATATTTTTGGACGATAGCTGTCATTTATAACTCTGCAGGTTTGTGAATTACAGTGCCCCTGAGCTCGTTTCTTCAACTCGCTTTCTTGTGAGCTGGCCGCAACACTGCAGGATTGTTTCAGGCCCTAATCTGGTTCTGGCACGGCACGCTGAGCCTTTTGATAATTCCTCTTCCTGGTGGGAAATGAGAGTTAAATTTGCCCGTCCAGACACCTCCAGCTAGTCTCTCATTGGTTCTCCCTAATCCTGTTCATCTTCCGCAGATATTGCAAACTGGGCCAAACAGGAGGTTAAAGGCGCTGACTCTCCAAGTGGGGAGAGTGTTAGTAAAGCGTCTGGAATGTTGCACTCGAGTATCAGGGTACGAAAACTGAGACATATTTGAACACGTCTCCCGATCACATGGTTGATCATACTCTGGGTTCCACATGCATGTTTTAGCTGTAGGAAGAATACCTTAAACCTGGGTAGTTGAAACCTGTGGAATGGGTACCATGCAATATGACTTCAAAGGGTTTTCATTTGCTCACCGAACCTCTCCAATCCTGTCACTGCTGCGTTTATGCCCCTGTACACATGCTTGATTCTCTTTCGGAGACATAGCAATCCATAGGTTTTAAGATACTTACTAGTCAGGTACATTCTTAGGCGTTTAATATGGGGTGTTGAGTCCATTTCGTTGAGCAAGGAGTAACTCTTGTCTATTCCATATTTGGCTTAAGGAAATTTATCTGTGCTCATTTCAATCTCTGGTTTTATGCAGCACCCCAACTCACCTTTCCCCTTAAGCAAGCATAAGTTGGTTTTCTACATTTGAGACCCTGTTCTGTTTTGGAATTCAGTTCCTGTGTAGCCAAGTTTACATTCCGTGTATTAGTGATATCTTATGATGTTTCTTTTTCTGTGTGACTTATTTCAGTTAGAATCATCGTACCTGAATCCACTCATTATGCTGCTACGGGCCTGATGACATAGATTTCATTGCTGAGTGATACTGCATTGTACGTAAGTACCACAAGTTCTTTATCCATTTTTCACTTTCTGTGATATTGAACTTGTACGGTAAACGAGGTTCTTGTAAACAGAGGCGTCCCAAACTTTGAGGTGGCTGTGTCTTTTTGATTTTAATTTCCCTAAGCTATAGGACCATAAGTGGAAGTGCCCTAGGCTCTGTTGCTTTGTTTTTTAGATGATTCAGGAAACACCATACACTTCTCCCGAGTGTCTGTTGGCAATTTACATCCCGCCCATCAGCATAACAAGGCTCCCAGTTCTCTATGGCCTGTCCTGCCTTTCTGGATTTTACACTTTTGTCAGATGGCCCTTTTGACCGGGGGGAAGTGAGACTTCATTGTAGTTCAGATTTCCTTTGCAAGTTTGCTTGGTTGGACAAAAAGGGCGTATGCGTTTTTTCCTGAATATATTCAGGAAGAAACGCATACGCCCTTTTTGGCCAAGTGCATCATTGTGGACGTTCTGCCTCTTTTCCTATGCTTTCAATGCAATTCCAGTCTACCTCCTGAAATCGGGTTCCTGCAATTCTGCCCCGCTTCCAAGTCCTCTTGGCAGCCTTACTTCAGTATATTTTTGGACGATAGCTGTCATTTATAACTCTGCAGGTTTGTGAATTACAGTGCCCCTGAGCTCCTTTCTTCAACTCGCTTTCTTGTGACCTGGCCGCAACACCGCAGGATGGCTTCAGGCCCTAATCTGGTTCCGGCATGGCACGCTAAGCCTTTGGTTAATTCCTCTTCCTGGTGGGAAATGAGAGTTAAATTTGCCCGTCCAGACACCTCCAGCTAGTCTCTCATTGGTTCTCGCTATTCCTGTTCATCTTCCGCAGAAATTGCAAACTGGGCCAAACAGGAGGTTAAAGGCGCTGACTCTCCAAGTGGGGAGAGTGTTAGTAAAGCGTCTGGAATGTTGCACCCGAGTACCAGGGGAGGAAAACTGAGACATATTTGAACACGTCTCCCGTTCACACAGTTGATCATGCTCTGGGTTCCACATGCATGTTTTAGCTGAAGGAAGATTACCTTAAACCTGGGTAGTTGAAACCTGTGGAATGGGTACCATGCAATATGATTTCAAAGGGTCTTCATTTGCTCACCGAACCTCTCCAGTCCTATCACTGCTGCGTTTATGCCCCTGTACACACGCTTGATTCTCTTTTGGAGACATAGCAATCCATAGGTTTTAAGATACTTACTAGTCAGGTACATTCTTAGGCGTTTAATATGCAGTGTTGAGTCCATTTCGTTGAGCAAGGAGTAGCTCTTGTCTATTCCATATTTGGCTTAAGGAACTTTATCTGTGCTCATTTCAATCTCTGGTTTTATGCAGCACCCCAACTCACCTTTCCCCTTAAGCAAGCATAAGTTGGTTTTCTAAATTTGAGACCCTGTTCTGTTCTGTAATTCAGTTCCTGTGTAGCCAAGTTTACATTCCGTGTATTACTGATATCTTATGATGTTTCTTTTTCTGTGTGACTTATTTCAGTTAGAATTATCATACCTGAATCCACTCATTATGCTGCTACGGGCCTGATGACATAGATTTCATTGCTGAGTGATATTGCTTTGTAAGTAAATACCACAACTTCTTTATCCATTTTTCACTTTCTGCGATGTTGAACTTGTACTGTAAACGAGGTTCTTGTAAACAGAGGCGTCCCAAACTTTGGGGTCGCTGTGTCTTTTTGATTTTAATTTCCCTAATCTATAGGACCATAAGTGGAAGTGCCCTAGGCTCTGTTGCTTTGTTTTTTAGATGTTTCAGGAAACACCATACACTTCTCCCGAGTGTCTGATGGCAGTTTACATCCCGCCCATCAGCATAACAAGGCTCCCAGTTCTCCATGGCCTGTCCTGCCTTTCTGGATTTTACACTTTTTTCAGATGGCCCTTTTGACCGGGGGGAAGTGAGACTTCATTGTAGTGCAGATTTCCTTTGCAAGCTTGCTTGGTTGGCCAAAAAGTGCGTATGCGTTTTTTCCTGAATATATTCAGGAAAAAACGCATACGCCCTTTTTGGCCAAGTGCATCATTGTGGACGTTCTGCCTCTTTTCCTATGCTTTCAATGCAATTCCAGTCTACCTGCTGAAATCGGTTTCCTGCAATTCTGCCCCGCTTTCAAGTCCTCTTGGCAGCCTTACTTCAGTATATTTTTGGACGATAGCTGTCATTTATAACTCTGCATGTTTGTGAATTACAGTGCCCCTGAGCTCCTTTCTTCAACTCGCTTTCTTGTGAGCTGGCCGCAACACCGCAGGATGGCTTCAGGCCCTAATCTGGTTCCAGCACGGCACGCTGAGCCTTTGGTTAATTCCTCTTCCTGGTGGGAAATGAGAGTTAAATTTGCCCGTCCAGACACCTCCAGCTAGTCTCTCATTGGTTCTCGCTATTGCTGTTCATCTTCCGCAGAAATTGCAAAGTGGGCCAAACAGGAGGTTAAAGGGACTGACTCTCCAAGTGGGGAGAGTGTTAGTAAAGCATCTGGAATGTTGCACCCGAGTACCAGGGTACAAAAACTGAGACATATTTGAATACGTCTCCCGATCATATGGTTGATCATACTCTGGGTTCCACATGCATGTTTTAGCTGAAGGAAGAATACCTTAAACCTGGAGAGTTGAGACCCGTGTAATGGGTACCGTGCAATATGACTTCAAAGGGTCTTCATTTGCTCACCGAACCTCTCCAATCCTATCACTGCTGCGTTTATGCCCCTGTACACACGCTTGATTCTCTTTTGGAGACATAGCAATCCATAGGTTTTAAGATACTTACTAGTCAGGTACATTCTTAGGCGTTTAATATGCGGTGTTGAGTCCATTTCGTTGAGCAAGGAGTAGCTCTTGTCTATTCCATATTTGGCTTAAGGAACTTTATCTGTGCTCATTTCAATCTCTGGTTTTATGCAGCACCCCAACTCACCTTTCCCCTTAAGCAAGCATAAGTTGGTTTTCTAAATTTGAGACCCTGTTCTGTTTTGGAATTCAGTTCCTGTGTAGCCAAGTTTACATTCCGTGTATTAGTGATATCTTATGATGTTTCTTTTTCTGTGTGACTTATTTCAGTTAGAATCATCGTACCTGAATCCACTCATTCTGCTGCTACGGGCCAGATGACATAGATTTCATTGCTGAGTGATACTGCATTGTACGTAAGTACCACAAGTTCTTTATCCATTTTTCACTTTCTGTGATATTGAACTTGTACGGTAAAGGAGGTTATTGTAAACAGAGGCGTCCCAAACTTTGGGGTGGCTGTGTCTTTTTGATTTTAATTTCCCTAAGCTATAGGACCATAAGTGGAAGTGCCCTAGGCTCTGTTGCTTTGTTTTTTAGATGTTTCATGAAACACCAAACACTTCTCCCGAGTGTCTGTTGGCAATTTACATCCCGCCCATCAGCATAACAAGGCTCCCAGTTCTCCATGGCCTGTCCTGCCTTGCTGGATTTTACACTTTTCTCAGATGGCCCTTTTGACCGGGGGGAATTGAGACTTCATTGTAGTGCCGATTTCCTTTGCAAGTTTGCTTGGTTGGCCAAAAAGGGCGTATGCGTTTTTTCCTGAATATATTCAGGAAAAATCGCATACGCGCTTTTTGGCCAACTGCATCATTGTGGACGTTCTGCCTCTTTTCCTATGCTTTCAATGCAATTCCAGTCTACCTCCTGAAATCGGTTTCCTGCAATTCTGCCCTGCTTTCAAGTCCTCTTGGCAGCCTTACTTCAGTATATTTTTGGACGATAGCTGTCATTTATAACTCTGCAGGTTTGTGAATTACAGTGCCCCTGAGCTCCATTCTTCAACTCGCTTTCTTGTGACCTGGCTGCAACACCGCAGGATGGCTTCAGGCCCTAATCTGGTTCCGGCACGGCACGCTGAGCCTTTGGTTAATTCCTCTTCCTGGTGGGAAATGAGAGTTAAATTTGCCCGTCCAGACACCTCCAGCTAGTCTCTCATTTGTTCTCGCTATTCCTGTTCATCTTCCGCAGAAATTGCAAACTGGGCCAAACAGGAGGTTAAAGGGACTGACTCTCCAAGTCGGGAGAGTGTTAGTAAAGCGTCTGGAATGTTGCACTCGAGTACCAGGGTACGAAAACTGAGACATATTTGAACACGTCTCCCGATCACATGGTTGATCATACTCTAGGTTCCACATGCATGTTTTAGCTGAAGGAAGAATACCTTAAACCTGTGTAGTTGAAACCCGTGGAATGGGGACCATGCAATATGACTTCAAAGGGTCTTCATTTGCTCACCGAACCTCTCCAATCCTGTCACTGCTGGGTTTATGCCCCTGTACACATGCTTGATTCTCTTTCGGAGACATAGCAATCCATAGGTTTTAAGATACTTACTAGTCAGGTACATTCTTAGGCGTTTAATATGCGGTGTTGAGTCCATTTTGTTGAGCAAGGAGTAGCTCTTGTCTATTCCATATTTGGCTTAAGGAAATTTATCTGTGCTCATTTCAATCTCTGGTTTTATGCAGCACCCCAACTCACCTTTACCCTTAAGCAAGCATAAGTTGGTTTTCTAAATTTGAGACCCTGTTCTGTTCTGTAATTCAGTTCCTGTGTATCCAAGTTTACATTCCGTGCATTACTGATATCTTATGATGTTTCTTTTTCTGTGTGACTTATTTCAGTTAGAATCATCATACCTGAATCCACTCATTGTGCTGCTAAGGGCCTGATGACATAGATTTTATTGCTGAGTGATATTGCTTTGTAAGTAAATACCACAACTTCTTTATCCATTTTTCACTTTCTGTGATATTGAACTTGTACGGTAAACGAAGTTCTTGTAAACAGAGGCGTCTCAAACTTTGGGGTGGCTGTGTCTTTTTGATTTTAATTTCCCTAAGCTATAGGACCATAAGTGGAAGTGCCCTAGGCTCTGTTGCTTTGTTTTTTAGATGTTTCAGGAAACACCATACACTTCTCCGGAGTGTCTGTTGGCAATTTACATCCCGCCCATCAGCATAACAAGGCTACCAGTTCTCCATGGCCTGTCCTGCCTTTCTGGATTTTACACTTTTTTCAGATGGCCCTTTTGACCGGGGGGAAGTGAGACTTCATTGTAGTGCTGATTGCCATTGCAAGCTTGCTTGGTTGGCCAAAAAGGGCGCATGCTTTTTTTCCTGAATATATTCAGGAAAAAACGCATGCGCCCTTTTTGACCAAGTGCATCATTGTGGACGTTCTGCCTCTTTTCCTATGCTTTCAATGCAATTCCAGTCTACCTCCTGAAATCGGTTTCCTGCAATTCTGCCTCGCTTTCAAGTTCTCTTGGCAGCCTTACTTCAGTATATTTTTGGACGATAGCTGTCATTTATAACTCTGCAGGTTTGTGAATTACAGTGCCCCTGAGCTCCTTTCTTCAACTCGCTTTCTTGTGAGCTGGCCGCAACACCGCAGGATGGCTTCAGGCCCTAATCTGGTTCCGGCACGGCATGCTGAGCCTTTGGTTATTTCCTCTTCCTGGTGGGAAATGAGAGTTAAATTTGCCCGTCCAGACACCTCCAGCTAGTCTCTCATTGGTTCTCGCTATTCCTGTTCATCTTCCGCAGAAATTGCAAACTGGGCCAAACAGGAGGTTAAAGGGACTGACTCTCCAAGTCGGGAGAGTGTTACTAAAGCATCTTGAATGTTGCACCCGAGTACCAGGGTACAAAAACTGAGACATATTTGAACACGTCTCCTGTTCACACAGTTGATCATACTCTGAGTTCCACATGCTTGTTTTAGCTGAAGGAAGAATACCTTAAACCTGGAGAGTTGAGACCTGTGGAATGGATACCATGCAATATGACTTCAAAGGGTCTTCATTTGCTCACCGAACCTCTCCAATCCTATCACTGCTGCGTTTATGCCCCTGTACACACGCTTGATTCTCTTTTGGAGACATAGCAATCCATAGGTTTTAAGATACTTACTACTCAGGTACATTCTTAGGCGTTTAATATGGGGTGTTGAGTCCATTTCGTTGAGCAAGGAGTAGCTCTTGTCTATTCCATATTTGGCTTAAGGATCTTTATCTGTGCTCATTTCAATCTTTGGTTTTATGCAGCACCCCAACGCACCTTTCCCCTTAAGCAAGCATAAGTTGGTTTTCTAAATTTGAGACCCTGTTCTGTTTTGGAATTCAGTTCCTGTGTAGCCAAGTTTACATTCCATGTATTAGTGATATCTTATGATGTTTCTTTTTCTGTGTGACTTATTTCAGTTAGAATCATCGTACCTGAATCCACTCATTATGCTGCTACAGGCCTGATGACATAGATTTCATTGCTCAGTGATACTGCATTGTACGTAAGTACCACAAGTTCTTTATCAATTTTTCACTTTCTCTGATATTGAACGTGTATGGGAAACGAGGTTCTTGTAAACAGAGGCGTCGCAAACTTTGGGGTGGCTGTGTCTTTTTTATTTTAATTTCCCTAAGCTATAGGACCACAAGTGGAAGTGCCCTAGGCTCTGTTGCTTTGTTTTTTAGATGTTTCAGGAAACACCATACACTTCTCCTGAGTGTCTGTTGGCAATTTACATCCCGCCCATCAGCATAACAAGGCTCCCAGTTCTCCATGGCCTGTCCTGCCTTTCTGGATTTTACACTTTTTTCAGATGGCCCTTTTGACCGGGGGGAAGTGAGACTTCATTGTAGTGCAGATTTCCTTTGCAAGTTTGCTTGGTTGGCCAAAAAGTGCGTATGCGTTTTTTCCTGAATATATTCAGGAAAAGACGCATACGCCCTTTTTGGCCAAGTGCATCATTGTGGACGTTCTGCCTCTTTTCCTATGCTTTCAATGCAATTCCAGTCTACCTCCTGAAATCGGTTTCCTGCAATTCTGCCCCACTTTCAAGTCCTCTTGGCAGCCTTACTTCAGTATATTTTTGGACGATAGCTGTCATTTATAACTCTGCAGGTTTGTGAATTACAGTGCCCCTGAGCTCCATTCTTCAACTCGCTTTCTTGTGAGCTGGCCGCAACACTGCAGGATGGCTTCAGGCCCTAATCTGGTTCCGGCACGGCACGCTGAGCCTTTGGTTAATTCCTCTTCCTGGTGGGAAATGAGAGTTAAATTTGCCCGTCCAGACACCTCCAGCTAGTCTCTCATTGGTTCTCGCTATTCCTGTTCATCTTCCGCAGAAATTGCAAACTGGGCCAAACAGGAGGTTAAAGGCGCTGACTCTCCAAGTGGGGAGAGTGTTAGTAAAGCATCTGGAATTTTGCACCCGAGTACAAGGGGAGGAAAACTGAGACATATTTGAACACGTCTCCTGTTCACACAGTTGATCATGCTCTGGGTTCCACATGCATGTTTTAGCTGAAGGAAGAATACCTTAAACCTGGGTAGTTGAAACCTGTGGAATGGGTACCATGCAATATGATTTCAAAGGGTCTTCATTTGCTCACCGAACCTCTCCAATCCTATCACTGCTGCGTTTATGCCCCTGTACACACGCTTGATTCTCTTTTGGAGACATAGCAATCCATAGGTTTTAAGATACTTACTAGTCAGGTACATTCTTAGGCGTTTAATATGCAGTGTTGAGTCCATTTCGTTGAGCAAGGAGTAGCTCTTGTCTATTCCATATTTGGCTTAAGGAACTTTATCTGTGCTCATTTCAATCTCTGGTTTTATGCAGCACCCCAACTCACCTTTCCCCTTAAGCAAGCATAAGTTGGTTTTCTAAATTTGAGACCCTGTTCTGTTTTGGAATTCAGTTCCTGTGTAGCCAAGTTTACATTCCGTGTATTAGTGATATCTTATGATGTTTCTTTTTCTGTGTGACTTATTTCAGTTAGAATCATCGTACCTGAATCCACTCATTATGCTGCTACGGGCCTGATGACATAGATTTCATTGCTGAGTGATACTGCATTGTACGTAAGTACCACAAATTCTTTATCCATTTTTCACTTTCTGTGATATTGAACTTGTACGGTAAACGAGGTTCTTGTAAACAGAGGCGTCCCAAACTTTGGGGTGGCTGTGTCTTTTTGATTTTAATTTCCCTAAGCTATAGGACCATAAGTGGAAGTGCCCTAGGCTCTGTTGCTTTGTTTTTTAGATGTTTCAGGAAACACCATACACTTCTCCCGAGTGTCTGTTGGCAATTTACATCCCGCCCATCAGCATAACAAGGCTCCCAGTTCTCCATGGCCTGTCCTGCCTTTCTGGATTTTACACTTTTTTCAGATGGCCCTTTTGACCGGGGGGAAGTGAGACTTCATTGTAGTGCAGATTTCCTTTGCAAGTTTGCTTGGTTGGCCAAAAAGGGCGTATGCGTTTTTTCCTGAATATATTCAGGAAAAAACGCATACGCCCTTTTTGGCCAAGTGCATCATTGTGGACGTTCTGCCTCTTTTTCTATGCTTTCAATGCAATTCCAGTCTACCTCCTGAAATCGGTTTCCTGCAATTCTGCCCCACTTTCAAGTCCTCTTGGCAGCCTTACTTCAGTATATTTTTGGACGATAGCTGTCATTTATAACTCTGCAGGTTTGTGAATTACAGTGCCCCTGAGCTCCATTCTTCAACTCGCTTTCTTGTGAGCTGGCCGCAACACCGCAGGATGGCTTCAGGCCCTAATCTGGTTCCGGCACGGCACGCTGAGCCTTTGGTTAATTCCTCTTCCTGGTGGGAAATGAGAGTTAAATTTGCCCGTCCAGACACCTCCAGCTAGTCTCTCATTGGTTCTCGCTATTCATGTTCATCTTCCGCAGAAATTGCAAAGTGGGCCAAAGAGGAGGTTAAAGGGACTGACTCTCCAAGTCGGGAGAGTGTTAGTAAAGCATCTGGAATGTTGCACCCAAGTACCAGGGGAGGGAAACTGAGACATATTTGAACACGTCTCCCGATCACATGGTTGATCATACTCTGGGTTCCACATGCATGTTTTAGCTAAAGGAAGAATAACTTAAACCTGGGTAGTTGAAACCCGTGGAATGGGTACCATGCGATATGACTTCAAAGGGTCTTCATTTGCTCACCGAACCTCTCCCATCCTATCACTGCTGCGTTTATGCCCCTGTACACATGCTTGATTCTCTTTCGGAGACATAGCAATCCATAGGTTTTAAGATACTTACTAGTCAGGTACATTCTTAGGCATTTAATATGCAGTGTTGAGTCCATTTCGTTGAGCAAGGAGTAGCTCTTGTCTATTCCATATTTGGCTTAAGGAACTTTATCTGTGCTCATTTCAATCTCTGGTTTTATGCAGCACCCCAACTCACCTTTACCCTTAAGCAAGCATAAGTTGGTTTTCTAAGTTTGAGACCCTGTTCTGTTCTGTAATTCAGTTCCTGTGTAGCCAAGTTTACATTCCGTGTATTACTGATATCTTATGATGTTTCTTTTTCTGTGTGAGTTATTTCAGTTAGAATTATCATACCTGAATCCACTCATTATGCTGCTACGGGCCTGATGACATAGATTTCATTGCTGAGTGATATTGCTTTGTAAGTAAATA
The DNA here is from genome assembly GCF_964374135.1 of Grampus griseus. Taxonomy (NCBI): domain Eukaryota; kingdom Metazoa; phylum Chordata; class Mammalia; order Artiodactyla; family Delphinidae; genus Grampus; species Grampus griseus. The sequence goes on from NC_138997.1 coordinate 53,085,678, forward strand.
CCACAACTTCTTTATCCATTTTTCACTTTCTGCGATGTTGAACTTGTACTGTAAACGAGGTTCTTGTAAACAGAGGCGTCCCAAACTTTGGGGTCGCTGTGTCTTTTTGATTTTAATTTCCCTAAGCTATAGGACCATAAGTGGAAGTGCCCTAGGCTCTGTTGCTTTGTTTTTTAGATGTTTCAGGAAACACCATACACTTCTCCCGAGTGTCTGTTGGCAGTTTACATCCCGCCCATCAGCATAACAAGGCTCCCAGTTCTCCATGGCCTGTCCTGCCTTTCTGGATTTTACACTTTTTTCAGATGGCCCTTTTGACCGGGGGGAAGTGGGACTTCATTGTAGTGCAGATTTCCTTTGCAAACTTGCTTGGTTGGCCAAAAAGTGCGTATGCGTTTTTTCCTGAATATATTCAGGAAAAAACGCATACGCCCTTTTTGGCCAAGTGCATCATTGTGGACGTTCTGCCTCTTTTCCTATGCTTTCAATGCAATTCCAGTCTACCTGCTGAAATCGGTTTCCTGCAATTCTGCCCCGTTTTCAAGTCCTCTTGGCAGCCTTACTTCAGTATATTTTTGGACGATAGCTGTCATTTATAACTCTGCATGTTTGTGAATTACAGTGCCCCTGAGCTCCTTTCTTCAACTCGCTTTCTTGTGAGCTGGCCGCAACACTGCAGGATGGCTTCAGGCCCTAATCTGGTTCCGGCACGGCACGCTGAGCCTTTGGTTAATTCCTCTTCCTGGTGGGAAATGAGAGTTAAATTTGCCCGTCCAGACACCTCCAGCTAGTCTCTCATTGGTTCTCGCTATTGCTGTTCATCTTCCGCAGAAATTGCAAACTGGGCCAAACAGGAGGTTAAAGGGACTGACTCTCCAAGTGGGGAGAGTGTTACTAAAGCGTCTGGAATGTTGCACCCGAGTACCAGGGTACGAAAACTGAGACATATTTGAATACGTCTCCCGATCATATGGTTGATCATACTCTGGGTTCCACATGCATGTTTTAGCTGAAGGAAGAATACCTTAAACCTGGAGAGTTGAGACCCGTGTAATGGGTACCGTGCAATATGACTTCAAAGGGTCTTCATTTGCTCACCGAACCTCTACAATCCTATCACTGCTGCGTTTATGCCCCTGTACACACGCTTGATTCTCTTTTGGAGACATAGCAATCCATAGGTTTTAAGATACTTACTAGTCAGGTACATTCTTAGGCGTTTAATATGCGGTGTTGAGTCCATTTCGTTGAGCAAGGAGTAGCTCTTGTCTATTCCATATTTGGCTTAAGGAACTTTATCTGTGCTCATTTCAATCTCTGGTTTTATGCAGCACCCCAACTCACCTTTCCCCTTAAGCAAGCATAAGTTGGTTTTCTACATTTGAGACCCTGTTCTGTTTTGGAATTCAGTTCCTGTGTAGCCAAGTTTACATTCCGTGTATTAGTGATATCTTATGATGTTTCTTTTTCTGTGTGACTTATTTCAGTTAGAATCATCGTACCTGAATCCACTCATTATGCTGCTACGGGCCTGATGACATAGATTTCATTGCTGAGTGATACTGCATTGTACGTAAGTACCACAAATTCTTTATCCATTTTTCACTTTCTGTGATATTGAACTTGTACGGTAAACGAGGTTCTTGTAAACAGAGGCGTCCCAAACTTTGGGGTGGCTGTGTCTTTTTGATTTTAATTTCCCTAAGCTATAGGACCATAAGTGGAAGTGCCCTAGGCTCTGTTGCTTTGTTTTTTAGATGTTTCAGGAAACACCATACACTTCTCCCGAGTGTCTGTTGGCAATTTACATCCCGCCCATCAGCATAACAAGGCTCCCAGTTCTCCATGGCCTGTCCTGCCTTGCTGGATTTTACACTTTTTTCAGATGGCCCTTTTGACCGGGGGGAAGTGAGACTTCATTGTAGTGCAGATTTCCTTTGCAAGTTTGCTTGGTTGGCCAAAAAGTGCGTATGCGTTTTTTCCTGAATATATTCAGGAAAAAACGCATACGCCCTTTTTGGCCAAGTGCATCATTGTGGACGTTCTGCCTCTTTTCCTATGCTTTCAATGCAATTCCAGTCTACCTGCTGAAATCGGTTTCATGCAATTCTGCCCCGTTTTCAAGTCCTCTTGGCAGCCTTACTTCAGTATATTTTTGGACGATAGCTGTCATTTATAACTCTGCATGTTTGTGAATTACAGTGCCCCTGAGCTCCTTTCTTCAACTCGCTTTCTTGTGAGCTGGCCGCAACACCGCAGGATGGCTTCAGGCCCTAATCTGGTTCCGGCACGGCACGCTGAGCCTTTGGTTAATTCCTCTTCCTGGTGGGAAATGAGAGTTAAATTTGCCCGTCCAGACACCTCCAGCTAGTCTCTCATTGGTTCTCGCTATTGCTGTTCATCTTCCGCAGAAATTGCAAACTGGGCCAAACAGGAGGTTAAAGGGACTGACTCTCCAAGTGGGGAGAGTGTTACTAAAGCGTCTGGAATGTTGCACCCGAGTACCAGGGTACGAAAACTGAGACATATTTGAATACGTCTCCCGATCATATGGTTGATCATACTCTGGGTTCCACATGCATGTTTTAGCTGAAGGAAGAATACCTTAAACCTGGAGAGTTGAGACCCGTGTAATGGGTACCGTGCAATATGACTTCAAAGGGTCTTCATTTGCTCACCGAACCTCTCCAATCCTATCACTGCTGCGTTTATGCCCCTGTACACACGCTTGATTCTCTTTTGGAGACATAGCAATCCATAGGTTTTAAGATACTTACTAGTCAGGTACATTCTTAGGCGTTTAATATGCGGTGTTGAGTCCATTTCGTTGAGCAAGGAGTAGCTCTTGTCTATTCCATATTTGGCTTAAGGAACTTTATCTGTGCTCATTTCAATCTCTGGTTTTATGCAGCACCCCAACTCACCTTTCCCCTTAAGCAAGCATAAGTTGGTTTTCTACATTTGAGACCCTGTTCTGTTTTGGAATTCAGTTCCTGTGTAGCCAAGTTTACATTCCGTGTATTAGTGATATCTTATGATGTTTCTTTTTCTGTGTGACTTATTTCAGTTAGAATCATCGTACCTGAATCCACTCATTATGCTGCTACGGGCCTGATGACATAGATTTCATTGCTGAGTGATACTGCATTGTACGTAAGTACCACAAATTCTTTATCCATTTTTCACTTTCTGTGATATTGAACTTGTACGGTAAACGAGGTTCTTGTAAACAGAGGCGTCCCAAACTTTGGGGTGGCTGTGTCTTTTTGATTTTAATTTCCCTAAGCTATAGGACCATAAGTGGAAGTGCCCTAGGCTCTGTTGCTTTGTTTTTTAGATGTTTCAGGAAACACCATACACTTCTCCCGAGTGTCTGTTGGCAATTTACATCCCACCCATCAGCATAACAAGGCTCCCAGTTCTCCATGGCCTGTCCTGCCTTGCTGGATTTTACACTTTTTTCAGATGGCCCTTTTGACCGGGGAAAAGTGAGACTTCATTGTAGTGCAGATTTCCTTTGCAAGTTTGCTTGGTTGGCCAAAAAGTGCGTATGCGTTTTTTCCTGAATATATTCAGGAAAAAACGCATACGCCCTTTTTGGCCAAGTGCATCATTGTGGACGTTCTGCCTCTTTTCCTATGCTTTCAATGCAATTCCAGTCTACCTCCTGAAATCGGTTTCCTGCAATTCTGCCCCACTTTCAAGTCCTCTTGGCAGCCTTACTTCAGTATATTTTTGGACGATAGCTGTCATTTATAACTCTGCAGGTTTGTGAATTACAGTGCCCCTGAGCTCCATTCTTCAACTCGCTTTCTTGTGAGCTGGCCGCAACACCGCAGGATGGCTTCAGGCCCTAATCTGGTTCCGGCACGGCACGCTGAGCCTTTGGTTAATTCCTCTTCCTGGTGGGAAATGAGAGTTAAATTTGCCCGTCCAGACACCTCCAGCTAGTCTCTCATTGGTTCTCGCTATTCCTGTTCATCTTCCGTAGAAATTGCAAACTGGGCCAAACAGGAGGTTAAAGGCGCTGACTCTCCAAGTGGGGAGAGTGTTAGTAAAGCGTCTGGAATTTTGCACCCGAGTACCAGGGGAGGAAAACTGAGACATATTTGAACACGTCTCCCATTCACACAGTTGATCATGCTCTGGGTTCCACATGCATGTTTTAGCTGAAGGAAGAATACCTTAAACCTGGGTAGTTGAAACCTGTGGAATGGGTACCATGCAATATGATTTCAAAGGGTCTTCATTTGCTCACCGAACCTCTCCAATCCTATCACTGCTGCGTTTATGCCCCTGTACACACGCTTGATTCTCTTTTGGAGACATAGCAATCCATAGGTTTTAAGATACTTACTAGTCAGGTACATTCTTAGGCGTTTAATATGCAGTGTTGAGTCCATTTCGTTGAGCAAGGAGTAGCTCTTGTCTATTCCATATTTGGCTTAAGGAACTTTATCTGTGCTCATTTCAATCTCTGGTTTTATGCAGCACCCCAACTCACCTTTCCCCTTAAGCAAGCATAAGTTGGTTTTCTACATTTGAGACCCTGTTCTGTTTTGGAATTCAGTTCCTGTGTAGCCAAGTTTACATTCCGTGTATTAGTGATATCTTATGATGTTTCTTTTTCTGTGTGACTTATTTCAGTTAGAATCATCGTACCTGAATCCACTCATTATGCTGCTACGGGCCTGATGACATAGATTTCATTGCTGAGTGATACTGCATTGTACGTAAGTACCACAAATTCTTTATCCATTTTTCACTTTCTGTGATATTGAACTTGTACGGTAAACGAGGTTCTTGTAAACAGAGGCGTCCCAAACTTTGGGGTGGCTGTGTCTTTTTGATTTTAATTTCCCTAAGCTATAGGACCATAAGTGGAAGTGCCCTAGGCTCTGTTGCTTTGTTTTTTAGATGTTTCAGGAAACACCATACACTTCTCCCGAGTGTCTGTTGGCAATTTACATCCCGCCCATCAGCATAACAAGGCTCCCAGTTCTCCATGGCCTGTCCTGCCTTTCTGGATTTTACACTTTTTTCAGATGGCCCTTTTGACCGGGGGGAAGTGAGACTTCATTGTAGTGCAGATTTCCTTTGCAAGTTTGCTTGGTTGGCCAAAAAGTGCGTATGCGTTTTTTCCTGAATATATTCAGGAAAAAACGCATACGCCCTTTTTGGCCAAGTGCATCATTGTGGACGTTCTGCCTCTTTTCCTATGCTTTCAATGCAATTCCAGTCTACCTCCTGAAATCGGTTTCCTGCAATTCTGCCCCACTTTCAAGTCCTCTTGGCAGCCTTACTTCAGTATATTTTTGGACGATAGCTGTCATTTATAACTCTGCAGGTTTGTGAATTACAGTGCCCCTGAGCTCCATTCTTCAACTCGCTTTCTTGTGAGCTGGCCGCAACACCGCAGGATGGCTTCAGGCCCTAATCTGGTTCCGGCACGGCACGCTGAGCCTTTGGTTAATTCCTCTTCCTGGTGGGAAATGAGAGTTAAATTTGCCCGTCCAGACACCTCCAGCTAGTCTCTCATTGGTTCTCGCTATTCATGTTCATCTTCCGCAGAAATTGCAAACTGGGCCAAACAGGAGGTTAAAGGGACTGACTCTCCAAGTCGGGAGAGTGTTTGTAAAGCATCTGGAATGTTGCACCCAAGTACCAGGGGAGGGAAACTGAGACATATTTGAACACGTCTCCCGATCACATGGTTGATCATACTCTGGGTTCCACATGCATGTTTTAGCTGAAGGAAGAATAAATTAAACCTGGGTAGTTGAAACCCGTGGAATGGGTACCATGCAATATGACTTCAAAGGGTCTTCATTTGCTCACCGAACCTCTCCCATCCTATCACTGCTGCGTTTATGCCCCTGTACACATGCTTGATTCTCTTTCGGAGACATAGCAATCCATAGGTTTTAAGATACTTACTAGTCAGGTACATTCTTAGGCGTTTAATATGCAGTGTTGAGTCCATTTCGTTGAGCAAGGAGTAGCTCTTGTCTATTCCATATTTGGCTTAAGGAACTTTATCTGTGCTCATTTCAATCTCTGGTTTTATGCAGCACCCCAACTCACCTTTCCCCTTAAGCAAGCATAAGTTGGTTTTCTAAATTTGAGACCCTGTTCTGTTCTGTAATTCAGTTCCTGTGTAGCCAAGTTTACATTCCGTGTATTACTGATATCTTATGATGTTTCTTTTTCTGTGTGAGTTATTTCAGTTAGAATTCTCATACCTGAATCCACTCATTATGCTGCTACGGGCCTGATGACATAGATTTCATTGCTGAGTGACATTGCTTTGTAAGTAAATACCACAACTTCTTTATCCATTTTTCACTTTCTGCGATGTTGAACTTGTACGGTAAACGAGGTTCTTGTAAACAGAGGCGTCCCAAACTTTGGGGTCGCTGTGTCTTTTTGATTTTAATTTCCCTAAGCTATAGGACCATAAGTGGAAGTGCCCTAGGCTCTGTTGCTTTGTTTTTTAGATGTTTCAGGAAACACCATACACTTCTCCCGAGTGTCTGTTGGCAATTTACATCCCGCCCATCAGCATAACAAGGCTCCCAGTTCTCCATGGCCTGTCCTGCCTTTCTGGATTTTACACTTTTTTCAGATGGCCCTTTTGACCGGGGGGAAGTGAGACTTCATTGTAGTGCAGATTTCCTTTGCAAACTTGCTTGGTTGGCCAAAAAGGGCGTATGCGTTTTTTCCTGAATATATTCAGGAAAAAACGCATACGCCCTTTTTGGCCAAGTGCATCATTGTGGACGTTCTGCCTCTTTTCCTATGCTTTCAATGCAATTCCAGTCTACCTGCTGAAATCGGGTTCCTGCAATTCTGCCCTGCTTTCAAGTCCTCTTGGCAGCCTTACTTCAGTATATTTTTGAACGATAGCTGTCATTTATAACTCTGCATGTTTGTGAATTACAGTGCCCCTGAGCTCCTTTCTTCAACTCGCTTTCTTGTGAGCTGGCCGCAACACCGCAGGATGGCTTCAGGCCCTAATCTGGTTCCGGCACGGCACGCTGAGCCTTTGGTTAATTCCTCTTCCTGGTGGGAAATGAGAGTTAAATTTGCCCGTCCAGACACCTCCAGCTAGTCTCTCATTGGTTCTCGCTATTGCTGTTCATCTTCCGCAGAAATTGCAAACTGGGCCAAACAGGAGGTTAAAGGGACTGACTCTCCAAGTGGGGAGAGTGTTACTAAAGCGTCTGGAATGTTGCACCCGAGTACCAGGGTACAAAAACTGAGACATATTTGAATACGTCTCCCGATCATATGGTTGATCATACTCTGGGTTCCACATGCATGTTTTAGCTGAAGGAAGAATACCTTAAACCTGGAGAGTTGAGACCCGTGTAATGGGTACCGTGCAATATGACTTCAAAGGGTCTTCATTTGCTCACCGAACCTCTCCAATCCTATCACTGCTGCGTTTATGCCCCTGTACACACGCTTGATTCTCTTTTGGAGACATAGCAATCCATAGGTTTTAAGATACTTACTAGTCAGGTACATTCTTAGGCGTTTAATATGCGGTGTTGAGTCCATTTCGTTGAGCAAGGAGTAGCTCTTGTCTATTCCATATTTGGCTTAAGGAACTTTATGTGTGCTCATTTCAATCTCTGGTTTTATGCAGCACCCCAACTCACCTTTCCCCTTAAGCAAGCATAAGTTGGTTTTCTAAATTTGAGACCCTGTTCTGTTTTGGAATTCAGTTCCTGTGTAGCCAAGTTTACATTCCGTGTATTAGTGATATCTTATGATGTTTCTTTTTCTGTGTGACTTATTTCAGTTAGAATCATCGTACCTGAATCCACTCATTATGCTGCTACGGGCCAGATGACATAGATTTCATTGCTGAGTGATACTGCATTGTACGTAAGTACCACAAGTTCTTTATCCATTTTTCACTTTCTGTGATATTGAACTTGTACGGTAAACGAGGTTCTTGTAAACAGAGGCGTCCCAAACTTTGGGGTGGCTGTGTCTTTTTGATTTTAATTTCCCTAAGCTATAGGACCATAAGTGGAAGTGCCCTAGGCTCTGTTGCTTTGTTTTTTAGATGTTTCAGGAAACACCATACACTTCTCCAGAGTGTCTGTTGGCAATTTACATCCCGCCCATCAGCATAACAAGGCTCCCAGTTCTCCATGGCCTGTCCTGCCTTTCTGGATTTTACACTTTTTTCAGATGGCCCTTTTGACCGGGGGGAAGTGAGACTTCATTGTAGTGCCGATTTCCTTTGCAAGTTTGCTTGGTTGGCCAAAAAGTGCGTATGCGTTTTTTCCTGAATATATTCAGGAAAAATCGCATACGCGCTTTTTGGCCAACTGCATCATTGTGGACGTTCTGCCTCTTTTCCTATGCTTTCAATGCAATTCCAGTCTACCTCCTGAAATCGGTTTCCTGCAATTCTGCCCTGCTTTCAAGTCCTCTTGGCAGCCTTACTTCAGTATATTTTTGGACGATAGCTGTCATTTATAACTCTGCAGGTTTGTGAATTACAGTGCCCCTGAGCTCCATTCTTCAACTCGCTTTCTTGTGAGCTGGCCGCAACACCGCAGGATGGCTTCAGGCCCTAATCTGGTTCCGGCACGGCACGCTGAGCCTTTGGTTAATTCCTCTTCCTGGTGGGAAATGAGAGTTAAATTTGCCCGTCCAGACACCTCCAGCTAGTCTCTCATTGGTTCTCGCTATTGCTGTTCATCTTCCGCAGAAATTGCAAACTGGGCCAAACAGGAGGTTAAAGGGACTGACTCTCCAAGTGGGGAGAGTGTTACTAAAGCGTCTGGAATGTTGCACCCGAGTACCAGGGTACGAAAACTGAGACATATTTGAATACGTCTCCCGATCATATGGTTGATCATACTCTGGGTTCCACATGCATGTTTTAGCTGAAGGAAGAATACCTTAAACCTGGAGAGTTGAGACCCGTGTAATGGGTACCGTGCAATATGACTTCAAAGGGTCTTCATTTGCTCACCGAACCTCTCCAATCCTATCACTGCTGCGTTTATGCCCCTGTACACACGCTTGATTCTCTTTTGGAGACATAGCAATCCATAGGTTTTAAGATACTTACTAGTCAGGTACATTCTTAGGCGTTTAATATGCGGTGTTGAGTCCATTTCGTTGAGCAAGGAGTAGCTCTTGTCTATTCCATATTTGGCTTAAGGAACTTTATCTGTGCTCATTTCAATCTCTGGTTTTATGCAGCACCCCAACTCACCTTTCCCCTTAAGCAAGCATAAGTTGGTTTTCTACATTTGAGACCCTGTTCTGTTTTGGAATTCAGTTCCTGTGTAGCCAAGTTTACATTCCGTGTATTAGTGATATCTTATGATGTTTCTTTTTCTGTGTGACTTATTTCAGTTAGAATCATCGTACCTGAATCCACTCATTATGCTGCTACGGGCCTGATGACATAGATTTCATTGCTGAGTGATACTGCATTGTACGTAAGTACCACAAATTCTTTATCCATTTTTCACTTTCTGTGATATTGAACTTGTACGGTAAACGAGGTTCTTGTAAACAGAGGCGTCCCAAACTTTGGGGTGGCTGTGTCTTTTTGATTTTAATTTCCCTAAGCTATAGGACCATAAGTGGAAGTGCCCTAGGCTCTGTTGCTTTGTTTTTTAGATGTTTCAGGAAACACCATACACTTCTCCCGAGTGTCTGTTGGCAATTTACATCCCACCCATCAGCATAACAAGGCTCCCAGTTCTCCATGGCCTGTCCTGCCTTGCTGGATTTTACACTTTTTTCAGATGGCCCTTTTGACCGGGGGGAAGTGAGACTTCATTGTAGTGCAGATTTCCTTTGCAAGTTTGCTTGGTTGGCCAAAAAGTGCGTATGCGTTTTTTCCTGAATATATTCAGGAAAAAACGCATACGCCCTTTTTGGCCAAGTGCATCATTGTGGACGTTCTGCCTCTTTTCCTATGCTTTCAATGCAATTCCAGTCTACCTCCTGAAATCGGTTTCCTGCAATTCTGCCCCACTTTCAAGTCCTCTTGGCAGCCTTACTTCAGTATATTTTTGGACGATAGCTGTCATTTATAACTCTGCAGGTTTGTGAATTACAGTGCCCCTGAGCTCCATTCTTCAACTCGCTTTCTTGTGAGCTGGCCGCAACACCGCAGGATGGCTTCAGGCCCTAATCTGGTTCCGGCACGGCACGCTGAGCCTTTGGTTAATTCCTCTTCCTGGTGGGAAATGAGAGTTAAATTTGCCCGTCCAGACACCTCCAGCTAGTCTCTCATTGGTTCTCGCTATTCATGTTCATCTTCCGCAGAAATTGCAAACTGGGCCAAACAGGAGGTTAAAGGGACTGACTCTCCAAGTCGAGAGAGTGTTAGTAAAGCATCTGGAATGTTGCACCCAAGTACCAGGGGAGGGAAACTGAGACATATTTGAACACGTCTCCCGATCACATGGTTGATCATACTCTGGGTTCCACATGCATGTTTTAGCTGAAGGAAGAATAACTTAAACCTTGGTAGTTGAAACCCGTGGAATGGGTACCATGCAATATGACTTCAAAGGGTCTTCATTTGCTCACCGAACCTCTCCCATCCTATCACTGCTGCGTTTATGCCCCTGTACACATGCTTGATTCTCTTTCGGAGACATAGCAATCCATAGGTTTTAAGATACTTACTAGTCAGGTACATTCTTAGGCGTTTAATATGCAGTGTTGAGTCCATTTCGTTGAGCAAGGAGTAGCTCTTGTCTATTCCATATTTGGCTTAAGGAACTTTATCTGTGCTCATTTCAATCTCTGGTTTTATGCAGCACCCCAACTCACCTTTCCCCTTAAGCAAGCATAAGTTGGTTTTCTAAATTTGAGACCCTGTTCTGTTCTGTAATTCAGTTCCTGTGTAGCCAAGTTTACATTCCGTGTATTACTGATATCTTATGATGTTTCTTTTTCTGTGTGAGTTATTTCAGTTAGAATTATCATACCTGAATCCACTCATTATGCTGCTACGGGCCTGATGACATAGATTTCATTGCTGAGTGACATTGCTTTGTAAGTAAATACCACAACTTCTTTATCCATTTTTCACTTTCTGCGATGTTGAACTTGTACTGTAAACGAGGTTCTTGTAAACAGAGGCGTCCCAAACTTTGGGGTCGCTGTGTCTTTTTGATTTTAATTTCCCTAAGCTATAGGACCATAAGTGGAAGTGCCCTAGGCTCTGTTGCTTTGTTTTTTAGATGTTTCAGGAAACACCATACACTTCTCCCGAGTGTCTGTTGGCAATTTACATCCCGCCCATCAGCATAACAAGGCTCCCAGTTCTCCATGGCCTGTCCTGCCTTTCTGGATTTTACACTTTTTTCAGATGGCCCTTTTGACCGGGGGGAAGTGAGACTTCATTGTAGTGCAGATTTCCTTTGCAAACTTGCTTGGTTGGCCAAAAAGGGCGTATGCGTTTTTTCCTGAATATATTCAGGAAAAAACGCATACGCCCTTTTTGGCCAAGTGCATCATTGTGGACGTTCTGCCTCTTTTCCTATGCTTTCAATGCAATTCCAGTCTACCTGCTGAAATCGGGTTCCTGCAATTCTGCCCTGCTTTCAAGTCCTCTTGGCAGCCTTACTTCAGTATATTTTTGAACGATAGCTGTCATTTATAACTCTGCATGTTTGTGAATTACAGTGCCCCTGAGCTCCTTTCTTCAACTCGCTTTCTTGTGAGCTGGCCGCAACACCGCAGGATGGCTTCAGGCCCTAATCTGGTTCCGGCACGGCACGCTGAGCCTTTGGTTAATTCCTCTTCCTGGTGGGAAATGAGAGTTAAATTTGCCCGTCCAGACACCTCCAGCTAGTCTCTCATTGGTTCTCGCTATTGCTGTTCATCTTCCGCAGAAATTGCAAACTGGGCCAAACAGGAGGTTAAAGGGACTGACTCTCCAAGTGGGGAGAGTGTTACTAAAGCGTCTGGAATGTTGCACCCGAGTACCAGGGTACGAAAACTGAGACATATTTGAATACGTCTCCCGATCATATGGTTGATCATACTCTGGGTTCCACATGCATGTTTTAGCTGAAGGAAGAATACCTTAAACCTGGAGAGTTGAGACCCGTGTAATGGGTACCGTGCAATATGACTTCAAAGGGTCTTCATTTGCTCACCGAACCTCTCCAATCCTATCACTGCTGCGTTTATGCCCCTGTACACACGCTTGATTCTCTTTTGGAGACATAGCAATCCATAGGTTTTAAGATACTTACTAGTCAGGTACATTCTTAGGCGTTTAATATGCGGTGTTGAGTCCATTTCGTTGAGCAAGGAGTAGCTCTTGTCTATTCCATATTTGGCTTAAGGAACTTTATCTGTGCTCATTTCAATCTCTGGTTTTATGCAGCACCCCAACTCACCTTTCCCCTTAAGCAAGCATAAGTTGGTTTTCTACATTTGAGACCCTGTTCTGTTTTGGAATTCAGTTCCTGTGTAGCCAAGTTTACATTCCGTGTATTAGTGATATCTTATGATGTTTCTTTTTCTGTGTGACTTATTTCAGTTAGAATCATCGTACCTGAATCCACTCATTATGCTGCTACGGGCCTGATGACATAGATTTCATTGCTGAGTGATACTGCATTGTACGTAAGTACCACAAATTCTTTATCCATTTTTCACTTTCTGTGATATTGAACTTGTACGGTAAACGAGGTTCTTGTAAACAGAGGCGTCCCAAACTTTGGGGTGGCTGTGTCTTTTTGATTTTAATTTCCCTAAGCTATAGGACCATAAGTGGAAGTGCCCTAGGCTCTGTTGCTTTGTTTTTTAGATGTTTCAGGAAACACCATACACTTCTCCCGAGTGTCTGTTGGCAATTTACATCCCGCCCATCAGCATAACAAGGCTCCCAGTTCTCCATGGCCTGTCCTGCCTTTCTGGATTTTACACTTTTTTCAGATGGCCCTTTTGACCGGGGGGAAGTGAGACTTCATTGTAGTGCAGATTTCCTTTGCAAGTTTGCTTGGTTGGCCAAAAAGTGCGTATGCGTTTTTTCCTGAATATATTCAGGAAAAAACGCATACGCCCTTTTTGGCCAAGTGCATCATTGTGGACGTTCTGCCTCTTTTCCTATGCTTTCAATGCAATTCCAGTCTACCTCCTGAAATCGGTTTCCTGCAATTCTGCCCCACTTTCAAGTCCTCTTGGCAGCCTTACTTCAGTATATTTTTGGACGATAGCTGTCATTTATAACTCTGCAGGTTTGTGAATTACAGTGCCCCTGAGCTCCATTCTTCAACTCGCTTTCTTGTGAGCTGGCCGCAACACCGCAGGATGGCTTCAGGCCCTAATCTGGTTCCGGCACGGCACGCTGAGCCTTTGGTTAATTCCTCTTCCTGGTGGGAAATGAGAGTTAAATTTGCCCGTCCAGACACCTCCAGCTAGTCTCTCATTGGTTCTCGCTATTCATGTTCATCTTCCGCAGAAATTGCAAACTGGGCCAAACAGGAGGTTAAAGGGACTGACTCTCCAAGTCGGGAGAGTGTTAGTAAAGCATCTGGAATGTTGCACCCAAGTACCAGGAGAGGGAAACTGAGACATATTTGAACACGTCTCCCGATCACATGGTTGATCATACTCTGGGTTCCACATGCATGTTTTAGCTGAAGGAAGAATAACTTAAACCTGGGTAGTTGAAACCCGTGGAATGGGTACCATGCAATATGACTTCAAAGGGTCTTCATTTGCTCACCGAACCTCTCCCATCCTATCACTGCTGCGTTTATGCCCCTGTACACATGCTTGATTCTCTTTCGGAGACATAGCAATCCATAGGTTTTAAGATACTTACTAGTCAGGTACATTCTTAGGCGTTTAATATGCAGTGTTGAGTCCATTTCGTTGAGCAAGGAGTAGCTCTTGTCTATTCCATATTTGGCTTAAGGAACTTTATCTGTGCTCATTTCAATCTCTGGTTTTATGCAGCACCCCAACTCACCTTTCCCCTTAAGCAAGCATAAGTTGGTTTTCTAAATTTGAGACCCTGTTCTGTTCTGTAATTCAGTTCCTGTGTAGCCAAGTTTACATTCCGTGTATTACTGATATCTTATGATGTTTCTTTTTCTGTGTGAGTTATTTCAGTTAGAATTATCATACCTGAATCCACTCATTATGCTGCTACGGGCCTGATGACATAGATTTCATTGCTGAGTGACATTGCTTTGTAAGTAAATACCACAACTTCTTTATCCATTTTTCACTTTCTGCGATGTTGAACTTGTACTGTAAACGAGGTTCTTGTAAACAGAGGCGTCCCAAACTTTGGGGTCGCTGTGTCTTTTTGATTTTAATTTCCCTAAGCTATAGGACCATAAGTGGAAGTGCCCTAGGCTCTGTTGCTTTGTTTTTTAGATGTTTCAGGAAACACCATACACTTCTCCCGAGTGTCTGTTGGCAATTTACATCCCGCCCATCAGCATAACAAGGCTCCCAGTTCTCCATGGCCTGTCCTGCCTTTCTGGATTTTACACTTTTTTCAGATGGCCCTTTTGACCGGGGGGAAGTGAGACTTCATTGTAGTGCAGATTTCCTTTGCAAACTTGCTTGGTTGGCCAAAAAGGGCGTATGCGTTTTTTCCTGAATATATTCAGGAAAAAACGCATACGCCCTTTTTGGCCAAGTGCATCATTGTGGACGTTCTGCCTCTTTTCCTATGCTTTCAATGCAATTCCAGTCTACCTGCTGAAATCGGGTTCCTGCAATTCTGCCCTGCTTTCAAGTCCTCTTGGCAGCCTTACTTCAGTATATTTTTGAACGATAGCTGTCATTTATAACTCTGCATGTTTGTGAATTACAGTGCCCCTGAGCTCCTTTCTTCAACTCGCTTTCTTGTGAGCTGGCCGCAACACCGCAGGATGGCTTCAGGCCCTAATCTGGTTCCGGCACGGCACGCTGAGCCTTTGGTTAATTCCTCTTCCTGGTGGGAAATGAGAGTTAAATTTGCCCGTCCAGACACCTCCAGCTAGTCTCTCATTGGTTCTCGCTATTGCTGTTCATCTTCCGCAGAAATTGCAAACTGGGCCAAACAGGAGGTTAAAGGGACTGACTCTCCAAGTCGGGAGAGTGTTACTAAAGCGTCTGGAATGTTGCACCCGAGTACCAGGGTACGAAAACTGAGACATATTTGAATACGTCTCCCGATCATATGGTTGATCATACTCTGGGTTCCACATGCATGTTTTAGCTGAAGGAAGAATACCTTAAACCTGGAGAGTTGAGACCCGTGTAATGGGTACCGTGCAATATGACTTCAAAGGGTCTTCATTTGCTCCCCGAACCTCTCCAATCCTATCACTGCTGCGTTTATGCCCCGGTACACACGCTTGATTCTCTTTTGGAGACATAGCAATCCATAGGTTTTAAGATACTTAGTAGTCAGGTACATTCTTAGGCGTTTAATATGCGGTGTTGAGTCCATTTCGTTGAGCAAGGAGTAGCTCTTGTCTATTCCATATTTGGCTTAAGGAACTTTATCTGTGCTCATTTCAATCTCTGGTTTTATGCAGCACCCCAACTCACCTTTCCCCTTAAGCAAGCATAAGTTGGTTTTCTAAATTTGAGACCCTGTTCTGTTTTGGAATTCAGTTCCTGTGTAGCCAAGTTTACATTCCGTGTATTAGTGATATCTTATGATGTTTCTTTTTCTGTGTGACTTATTTCAGTTAGAATCATCGTACCTGAATCCACTCATTATGCTGCTACGGGCCAGATGACATAGATTTCATTGCTGAGTGATACTGCATTGTACGTAAGTACCACAAGTTCTTTATCCATTTTTCACTTTCTGTGATATTGAACTTGTACGGTAAACGAGGTTCTTGTAAACAGAGGCGTCCCAAACTTTGGGGTGGCTGTGTCTTTTTGATTTTAATTTCCCTAAGCTATAGGACCATAAGTGGAAGTGCCCTAGGCTCTGTTGCTTTGTTTTTTAGATGTTTCAGGAAACACCATACACTTCTCCCGAGTGTCTGTTGGCAATTTACATCCCGCCCATCAGCATAACAAGGCTCCCAGTTCTCCATGGCCTGTCCTGCCTTTCTGGATTTTACACTTTTTTCAGATGGCCCTTTTGACCGGGGGGAAGTGAGACTTCATTGTAGTGCCGATTTCCTTTGCAAGTTTGCTTGGTTGGCCAAAAAGTGCGTATGCGTTTTTTCCTGAATATATTCAGGAAAAATCGCATACGTGCTTTTTGGCCAACTGCATCATTGTGGACGTTCTGCCTCTTTTCCTATGCTTTCAATGCAATTCCAGTCTACCTCCTGAAATCGGTTTCCTGCAATTCTGCCCTGCTTTCAAGTCCTCTTGGCAGCCTTACTTCAGTATATTTTTGGACGATAGCTGTCATTTATAACTCTGCAGGTTTGTGAATTACAGTGCCCCTGAGCTCCATTCTTCAACTCGCTTTCTTGTGACCTGGCTGCAACACCGCAGGATGGCTTCAGGCCCTAATCTGGTTCTGGCACGGCACGCTGAGCCTTTGGTTAATTCCTCTTCCTGGTGGGAAATGAGAGTTAAATTTGCCCGTCCAGACACCTCCAGCTTGTCTCTCATTTGTTCTCGCTATTCCTGTTCATCTTCCGCAGAAATTGCAAACTGGGCCAAACAGGAGGTTAAAGGGACTGACTCTCCAAGTTGGGAGAGTGTTAGTAAAGTGTCTGGAATGTTGCACTCGAGTACCAGGGTACGAAAACTGAGACATATTTGAACACGTCTCCCGATCACATAGTTGATCATACTCTAGGTTCCACATGCATGTTTTAGCTGAAGGAAGAATACCTTAAACCTGTGTAGTTGAAACCCGTGGAATGGGGACCATGCAATATGACTTCAAAGGGTCTTCATTTGCTCACCGAACCTCTCCAATCCTATCACTGCTGGGTTTATGCCCCTGTACACATGCTTGATTCTCTTTCGGAGACATAGCAATCCATAGGTTTTAAGATACTTACTAGTCAGGTACATTCTTAGGCGTTTAATATGCGGTGTTGAGTCCATTTTGTTGAGCAAGGAGTACCTCTTGTCTATTCCATATTTTGCTTAAGGAACTTTATCTGTGCTCATTTCAATCTCTGGTTTTATGCAGCACCCCAACTCACCTTTACCCTTAAGCAAGCATAAGTTGGTTTTCTAAATTTGAGATCCTGTTCTGTTCTGTAATTCAGTTCCTGTGTAGCCAAGTTTACATTCCGTGTATTACTGATATCTTATGATGTTTCTTTTTCTGTGTGACTTATTTCAGTTAGAATCATCATACCTGAATCCACTCATTGTGCTGCTAAGGGCCTGATGACATAGATTTTATTGCTGAGTGATATTGCTTTGTAAGTAAATACCACAACTTCTTTATCCATTTTTCACTTTCTGTGATATTGAACTTGTACGGTAAACGAAGTTCTTGTAAACAGAGGCGTCTCAAACTTTGGGGTGGCTGTGTCTTTTTGATTTTAATTTCCCTAAGCTATAGGACCATAAGTGGAAGTGCCCTAGGCTCTGTTGCTTTGTTTTTTAGATGTTTCAGGAAACACCATACACTTCTCCCGAGTGTCTGTTGGCAATTTACATCCCGCCCATCAGCATAACAAGGCTACCAGTTCTCCATGGCCTGTCCTGCCTTTCTGGATTTTACACTTTTTTCAGATGGCCCTTTTGACCGGGGGGAAGTGAGACTTCATTGTAGTGCCGATTGCCATTGCAAGCTTGCTTGGTTGGCCAAAAAGGGCGCATGCTTTTTTTCCTGAATATATTCAGGAAAAAACGCATGCGCCCTTTTTGACCAAGTGCATCATTGTGGACGTTCTGCCTCTTTTCCTATGCTTTCAATGCAATTCCAGTCTACCTCCTGAAATCGGTTTCCTGCAATTCTGCCTCGCTTTCAAGTTCTCTTGGCAGCCTTACTTCAGTATATTTTTGGACGATAGCTGTCATTTATAACTCTGCATGTTTGTGAATTACAGTGCCCCTGAGCTCCTTTCTTCAACTCGCTTTCTTGTGAGCTGGCCGCAACACCGCAGGATGGCTTCAGGCCCTAATCTGGTTCCGGCACGGCACGCTGAGCCTTTGGTTAATTCCTCTTCCTGGTGGGAAATGAGAGTTAAATTTGCCCGTCCAGACACCTCCAGCTAGTCTCTCATTGGTTCTCGCTATTGCTGTTCATCTTCCGCAGAAATTGCAAACTGGGCCAAACAGGAGGTTAAAGGGACTGACTCTCCAAGTGGGGAGAGTGTTACTAAAGCGTCTGGAATGTTGCACCCGAGTACCAGGGTACGAAAACTGAGACATATTTGAATACGTCTCCCGATCATATGGTTGATCATACTCTGGGTTCCACATGCATGTTTTAGCTGAAGGAAGAATACCTTAAACCTGGAGAGTTGAGACCCGTGTAATGGGTACCGTGCAATATGACTTCAAAGGGTCTTCATTTGCTCACCGAAGCTCTCCAATCCTATCACTGCTGCGTTTATGCCCCTGTACACACGCTTGATTCTCTTTTGGAGACATAGCAATCCATAGGTTTTAAGATACTTACTAGTCAGGTACATTCTTAGGCGTTTAATATGTGGTGTTGAGTCCATTTCGTTGAGCAAGGAGTAGCTCTTGTCTATTCCATATTTGGCTTAAGGAACATTATCTGTGCTCATTTCAATCTCTGGTTTTATGCAGCACCCCAACTCACCTTTCCCCTTAAGCAAGCATAAGTTGGTTTTCTAAATTTGAGACCCTGTTCTGTTTTGGAATTCAGTTCCTGTGTAGCCAAGTTTACATTCCGTGTATTAGTGATATCTTATGATGTTTCTTTTTCTGTGTGACTTATTTCAGTTAGAATCATCGTACCTGAATCCACTCATTATGCTGCTACGGGCCAGATGACATAGATTTCATTGCTGAGTGATACTGCATTGTACGTAAGTACCACAAGTTCTTTATCCATTTTTCACTTTCTGTGATATTGAACTTGTACGGTAAACGAGGTTCTTGTAAAGAGAGGCGTCCCAAACTTTGGGGTGGCTGTGTCTTTTTGATTTTAATTTCCCTAAGCTATAGGACCATAAGTGGAAGTGCCCTAGGCTCTGTTGCTTTGTTTTTTAGATGTTTCAGGAAACACCATACACTTCTCCAGAGTGTCTGTTGGCAATTTACATCCCGCCCATCAGCATAACAAGGCTCCCAGTTCTCCATGGCCTGTCCTGCCTTTCTGGATTTTACACTTTTTTCAGATGGCCCTTTTGACCGGGGGGAAGTGAGACTTCATTGTAGTGCCGATTTCCTTTGCAAGTTTGCTTGGTTGGCCAAAAAGTGCGTATGCGTTTTTTCCTGAATATATTCAGGAAAAATCGCATACGCGCTTTTTGGCCAACTGCATCATTGTGGACGTTCTGCCTCTTTTCCTATGCTTTCAATGCAATTCCAGTCTACCTCCTGAAATCGGTTTCCTGCAATTCTGCCCTGCTTTCAAGTCCTCTTGGCAGCCTTACTTCAGTATATTTTTGGACGATAGCTGTCATTTATAACTCTGCAGGTTTGTGAATTACAGTGCCCCTGAGCTCCATTCTTCAACTCGCTTTCTTGTGACCTGGCTGCAACACCGCAGGATGGCTTCAGGCCCTAATCTGGTTCCGGCACGGCACGCTGAGCCTTTGGTTAATTCCTCTTCCTGGTGGGAAATGAGAGTTAAATTTGCCCGTCCAGACACCTCCAGCTTGTCTCTCATTTGTTCTCGCTATTCCTGTTCATCTTCCGCAGAAATTGCAAACTGGGCCAAACAGGAGGTTAAAGGGACTGACTCTCCAAGTCGGGAGAGTGTTAGTAAAGCGTCTGGAATGTTGCACTCGAGTACCAGGGTACGAAAACTGAGACATATTTGAACACGTCTCCCGTTTACACAGTTGATCATGCTCTGGGTTCCACATGCATGTTTTAGCTGAAGGAAGAATACCTTAAACCTGGAGAGTTGAGACCCGTGGAATGGGTACCATGCAATATGACTTCAAAGGGTCTTCATTTGCTCACCGAACCTCTCCAATCCTATCACTGCTGCGTTTATGCCCCTGTACACATGCTTGATTCTCTTTCGGAGACATAGCAATCCATAGGCTTTAAGATACTTACTAGTCAGGTACATTCTTAGGCGTTTAATATGCGGTGTTGAGTCCATTTCGTTGAGCAAGGAGTAGCTCTTGTCTATTCCATATTTGGCTTAAGGAACTTTATCTGTGCTCATTTCAATCTCTGGTTTTATGCAGCACCCCAACTCACCTTTCCCCTTAAGCAAGCATAAGTTGGTTTTCTAAATTTGAGACCCTGTTCTGTTCTGTAATTCAGTTCCTGTGTAGCCAAGTTTACATTCCGTGTATTACTGATATCTTATGATGTTTCTTTTTCTGTGTGACTTATTTCAGTTAGAATCATCATACCTGAATCCACTCATTGTGCTGCTAAGGGCCTGATGACATAGATTTCATTGCTGAGTGATATTGCTTTGTAAGTAAATACCACAACTTCTTTATCCATTTTTCACTTTCTGCGATGTTGAACTTGTACTGTAAATGAGGTTCTTGTAAACAGAGGCGTTCCAAACTTTGGGGTGGCTGTGTCTTTTTGATTATAATTTCCCTAAGCTATAGGAACATAAGTGGAAGTGCCCTAGGCTCTGTTGCTTTGTTTTTTAGATGTTTCATGACACACCATACACTTCTCCCGAGTGTCTGTTGGCAATTTACATCCCGCCCATCAGCATAACAAGGCTCCCAGTTCTCCATGGCCTGTCCTGCCTTTCTGGATTTTACACTTTTTTCAGATGGCCCTTTTGACCGGGGGGAAGTGAGACTTCATTGTAGTGCAGATTTCCTTTGCAAGCTTGCTTGGTTGGCCAAAAAGGGCGTATGCGTTTTTTCCTGAATATATTCAGGAAAAAACGCATACGCCCTTTTTGGCCAAGTGCATCATTGTGGACGTTCTGCCTCTTTTCCTATGATTTCAATGCAATTCCAGTCTACCTCCTGAAATCGGTTTCCTGCAATTCTGCCCCGCTTTCAAGTCCTCTTGGCAGCCTTACTTCAGTATATTTTTGGATGATAGATGTCATTTATAACTCTGCAGGTTTGTGAATTACAGTGCCCCTGAGCTCCTTTCTTCAACTCGATTTATTTTGAGCTGGCCGCAACACCGCAGGATGGCTTCAGGCTCTAATATGGTTCCGGCATGGCACGCTGAGCCTTTGGTTATTTCCTCTTCCTGGTGGGAAATGAGAGTTAAATTTGCCCGTCCAGACACCTCCAGCTAGTCCCTCATTGGTTCTCCCTATTCCTGTTCATCTTCCGCAGAAATTGCAAACTGGGCCAAACAGGAGGTTAAAGGCGCTGACTCTCCAAGTGGGGAGAGTGTTAGTAAAGCGTCTGGAATGTTGCACCCGAGTACCAGGGGAGGAAAACTGAGACATATTTGAACACGTCTCCTGTTCACACAGTTGATCATACTCTGGGTTCCACATGCATGTTTTAGCTGAAGGAAGAATACCTTAAACCTGGAGAGTTGAGACCCGTGGAATGGGTACCATGAAATATGACTTCAAAGGGTCTTCATTTGCTCACTGAACCTCTCCAATCCTATCACTGCTCTGTTTATGCCCCTGTACACACGCTTGATTCTCTTTTGGAGACATAGCAATCCATAGGTTTTAAGATACTTACTAGTCAGGTACATTCTTAGGCGTTTAATATGGGGTGTTGAGTCCATTTCGTTGAGCAAGGAGTAGCTCTTGTCTATTCCATATTTGGCTTAAGGAACTTTATCTGTGCTCATTTCAATCTTTGGTTTTATGCAGCACCCCAACTCACCTTTCCCCTTAAGCAAGCATAAGTTGGTTTTCTAAATTTGAGACCCTGTTCTGTTTTGGAATTCAGTTCCTGTGTAGCCAAGTTTACATTCCGTGTATTAGTGATATCTTATGATGTTTCTTTTTCTGTGTGACTTATTTCAGTTAGAATCATCGTACCTGAATCCACTCATTATGCTGCTACGGGCCTGATGACATAGATTTCATTGCTGAGTGATACTGCATTGTACGTAAGTACCACAAGTTCTTTATCCATTTTTCACTTTCTCTGATATTGAACGTGTATGGGAAACGAGGTTCTTGTAAACAGAGGCGTCCCAAACTTTGGGGTGGCTGTGTCTTTTTGATTTTAATTTCCCTAAGCTATAGGACCACAAGTGGAAGTGCCCTAGCCTCTGTTGCTTTGTTTTTTAGATGTTTCAGGAAACACCATACACTTCTCCCGAGTGTCTGTTGGCAATTTACATCCCGCCCACCAGCATAACAAGGCTCCCAGTTCTCCATGGCCTGTCCTGCCTTGCTGGATTTTACACTTTTTTCAGATGGCCCTTTTGACCGGGGGGAAGTGAGACTTCATTGTAGTGCAGATTGCCATTGCAAGCTTGCTTGGTTGGCCAAAAAGTGCGTATGCGTTTTTTCCTGAATATATTCAGGAAAAAACTCATACGCCCTTTTTGGCCAAGTGCATCATTGTGGACGTTCTGCCTCTTTTCCTATGCTTTCAATGCAATTCCAGTCTACCTCCTGAAATCGGTTTCCTGCAATTCTGCCTCGCTTTCAAGTCCTCTTGGCAGCCTTACTTCAGTATATTTTTGGACGATAGCTGTCATTTATAACTCTGCAGGTTTGTGAATTACAGTGCCCCTGAGCTCCTTTCTTCAACTCGCTTTCTTGTGAGCTGGCCGCAACACCGCAGGATGGCTTCAGGCCCTAATCTGGTTCCGGCATGGCACGCTGAGCCTTTGGTTATTTCCTCTTCCTGGTGGGAAATGAGAGTTAAATTTGCCCGTCCAGACACCTCCAGCTAGTCTCTCATTGGTTCTCGCTATTCCTGTTCATCTTCCGCAGAAATTGCAAACTGGGCCAAACAGGAGGTTAGAGGGACTGACTCTCCAAGTCGGGAGAGTGTTACTAAAGCATCTGGAATATTGCACCCGAGTACCAGGGTACGAAAACTGAGACATATTTGAACACGTCTCCCGATCACATGGTTGATCATACTCTGAGTTCCACATGCTTGTTTTAGCTGAAGGAAGAATACCTTAAATCTGTGTAGTTGAAACGCGTGGAATGGGTACCATGCAATATGACTTCAAAGGGTCTTCATTTGCTCACCTAACCTCTCCAATCCTATCACTGCTGCGTTTATGCCCCTGTACACATGCTTGATTCTCTTTCGGAGACATAGCAATCCATAGGCTTTAAGATACTTACTAGTCAGGTACATTCTTAGGCGTTTAATATGCGGTGTTGAGTCCATTTCGTTGAGCAAGGAGTAGCTCTTGTCTATTCCATATTTGGCTTAAGGAACTTTATCTGTGCTCATTTCAATCTCTGGTTTTATGCAGCACCCCAACTCACCTTTCCCCTTAAGCAAGCATAAGTTGGTTTTCTAAATTTGAGACCCTGTTCTGTTCTGTAATTCAGTTCCTGTGTAGCCAAGTTTACATTCCGTGTATTACTGATATCTTATGATGTTTCTTTTTCTGTGTGACTTATTTCAGTTAGAATCATCATACCTGAATCCACTCATTGTGCTGCTAAGGGCCTGATGACATAGATTTCATTGCTGAGTGATATTGCTTTGTAAGTAAATACCACAACTTCTTTATCCATTTTTCACTTTCTGCGATGTTGAACTTGTACTCTAAACGAGGTTCTTGTAAACAGAGCCGTTCCAAACTTTGGGGTGGCTGTGTCTTTTTGATTATAATTTCCCTAAGCTATAGGAACATAAGTGGAAGTGCCCTAGGCTCTGTTGCTTTGTTTTTTAGATGTTTCAGGAAACACCATACACTTCTCCCGAGTGTCTGTTGGCAATTTACATCCCGCCCATCAGCATAACAAGGCTCCCAGTTCTCCATGGCCTGTCCTGCCTTTCTGGATTTTACACTTTTTTCAGATGTCCCTTTTGACCAGGGGGAAGTGAGACTTCATTGTAGTGCAGATTTCCTTTGCAAGCTTGCTTGGTTGGCCAAAAAGTGTGCATGCGTTTTTTCCTGAATATATTCAGGAAAAAACGCATGTGCCCTTTTTGGCCAAGTGCATCATTGTGGACGTTCTGCCTCTTTTCCTATGCTTTCAATGCAATTCCATTCTACCTCCTGAAATCGGTTTCCTGCAATTGTGCCCCGCTTTCAAGTCCTCTTGGCAGCCTTACTTCAGTATATTTTTGGACGTTAGCTGTCATTTATAACTCTGCAGGTTTGTGAATTACAGTGTCCCTGAGCTCCTTTCTTCAACTCGCTTTCTTTTGAGCTGGCCGCAACACCGAATGATGGCTTCAGGCCCTAATCTGGTTCCGGCACGGCACGCTGAGCCTTTGGTTATTTCCTCTTCCTGGTGGGAAATGAGAGTTAAATTTGCCCGTCCAGACACCTCCAGCTAGTCTCTCATTGGTTCTCGCTATTCCTGTTCATCTTCCGCAGAAATTGCAAACTGGGCCAAACAGGAGGTTAAAGGCGCTGACTCTCCAAGTGGGGAGAGTGTTAGTAAAGCGTCTGCAATGTTGCACCCGAGTACCAGGGGAGGAAAACTGAGACATATTTGAACACCTCTCCCGTTCACACAGTTGATCATGCTCTGGGTTCCACATGCATGTTTTAGCTGAAGGAAGAATACCTTAAACCTGGGTAGTTGAAACCCGTGGAATGGGTACCATGCAATATGATTTCAAAGGGTCTTCATTTGCTCACCGAACCTCTCCAATCCTATCACTGCTGCGTTTATGCCCCTGTACACATGCTTGATTCTCTTTTGGAGACATAGCAATCCATAGGTTTTAAGATACTTACTAGTCAGGTACATTCTTAGGCGTTTTATATGCGGTTTTCAGTCCATTTCATTGAGCAAGGAGTAGCTCTTGTCTATTCCATATTTGGCTTAAGGAACTTTATCTGTGCTCATTTCAATCTCTGGTTTTATGCAGCACCCCAACTCACCTTTCCCCTTAAGCAAGCATAAGTTGGTTTTCTAAATTTGAGACCCTGTTCTGTTTTGGAATTCAGTTCCTGTGTAGCCAAGTTTACATTCCGTGTATTAGTGATATCTTATGATGTTTCTTTTTCTGTGTGACTTATTTCAGTTAGAATCATCGTACCTGAATCCACTCATTATGCTGCTACGGGCCTGATGACATAGATTTCATTGCTGAGTGATACTGCATTGTACGTAAGTACCACAAGCTCTTTATCCATTTTTCACTTTCTGTGATATTGAACTTCTACGGTAAACGAAGTTCTTGTAAACAGAGGCGTCCCAAACTTTGGGGTCGCTGTGTCTTTTTGATTTTAATTTCCCTAAGCTATAGGACCATAAGTGGAAGTGCCCTAGGCTCTGTTGCTTTGTTTTTTAGATGTTTCAGGAAACACCATACACTTCTCCCGAGTGTCTGTTGGCAATTTACATCCCGCCCATCAGCATAACAAGGCTCCCAGTTCTCCATGGCCTGTCCTGCCTTGCTGGATTTTACACTTTTTTCAGATGGCCCTTTTGACCGGGGGGAAGTGAGACTTCATTGTAGTGCAGATTTCCTTTGCAAGCTTGCTTGGTTGGCCAAAAAGGGCGTATGCATTTTTTCCTGAATATATTCAGGAAAAAACGCATACGCCCTTCTTGGCCAAGTGCATCATTGGGGACGTTCTGCCTCTTTTCCTATGCTTTCAATGCAATTCCAGTCTACCTCCTGAAATCGGTTTCCTGCAATTCTGCCCCGCTTTCAAGTCCTCTTGGCAGCCTTACTTCAGTATATTTTTGGACGATAGCTGTCATTTATAACTCTGCAGGTTTGTGAGTTACAGTGCCCCTGAGCTCCTTTCTTCAACTCGCTTTCTTTTGAGCTGGCCGCAACACCGCAGGCTGGCTTCAGGCCCTAATCTGGTTCGGGCACGGCACGCTGAGCCTTTGGTTAATTCCTCTTCCTGGTGGGAAATGAGAGTTAAATTTGCCCGTCCAGACACCTCCAGCTAGTCTCTCATTGGTTCTCGCTATTCCTGTTCATCTTCCGCAGAAATTGCAAACTGGGCCAAACAGGAGGTTAAAGGGACTGACTCTCCAAGTCGGGAGAGTGTTAGTAAAGCATCTGGAATGTTGCACCCGAGTACCAGGGGAGGAAAACTGAGACATATTTGAACACGTCTCCCGATCACATGGTTGATCATACTCTGGGTTCCACATGCATGTTTTAGCTGAAGGAAGAATACCTTAAACTTGGGTAGTTGAAACCTGTGGAATGGGTACCATGCAATATGACTTCAAAGGGTCTTCATTTGCTCACCGAACCTCTCCAATCCTATCACTGCTGCGTTTATGCCCCTGTACACATGCTTGATTCTCTTTCGGAGACATAGCAATCCATAGGTTTTAAGATACTTACTAGTCAGGTACATTCTTAGGCGTTTAATATGCGGTGTTGAGTCCATTTCGTTGAGCAAGGAGTAGCTCTTGTCTATTCCATATTTGGCTTAAGGAACTTTATCTGTGCTCATTTCAATCTCTGGTTTTATGCAGCACCCCAACTCACCTTTCCCCTTAAGCAAGCATAAGTTGGCTTTCTAAATTTGAGACCCCGTTCTGTACTGTAATTCAGTTCCTGTGTAGCCAAGTTTACATTCCGTGTATTACTGATATCTTATGATGTTTCTTTTTCTGTGTGAGTTATTTCAGTTAGAATTATCATACCTGAATCCACTCATTATGCTGCTACGGGCCTGATGACATAGATTTCATTGCTGAGTGATATTGCTTTGTAAGTAAATACCACAACTTCTTTATCTATTTTTCACTTTCTGCGATGTTGAACTTGTACTGTAAACGAGGTTCTTGTAAACAGAGGCGTCCCAAACTTTGGGGTCGCTGTGTCTTTTTGATTTTAATTTCCCTAAGCTATAGGACCATAAGTGGAAGTGCCCTAGGCTCTGTTGCTTTGTTTTTTAGATGTTTCAGGAAACACCATACACTTCTCCCGAGTGTCTGTTGGCAATTTACATCCCACCCATCAGCATAACAAGGCTCCCAGTTCTCCATGGCCTGTCCTGACTTGCTGGATTTTACACTTTTTTCACATGGCCCTTTTGACCGGGGGGAAGTGAGACTTCATTGTAGTGCAGATTTCCTTTGCAAGCTTGCTTGGTTGGCCAAAAAGGGCATATGCGTTTTTTCCTGAATATATTCAGGAAAAAACGCATACGCCCTTTTTGGCCAAGTGCATCATTGTGGACGTTCTGCCTCTTTTCCTATGCTTTCAATGCAATTCAAGTCTACCTCCTGAAATCGGTTTCCTGCAATTCTGCCCCGCTTTCAAGTCCTCTTGGCAGCCTTACTTCAGTATATTTTTGGACGATAGCTGTCATTTATAACTCTGCATGTTTGTGAATTACAGTGCCCCTGAGCTCCTTTCTTCAACTCGCTTTCTTGTGAGCTGGCCGCAACACCGCAGGATGGCTTCAGGCCCTAATCTGGTTCCGGCACGGCACGCTGAGCCTTTGGTTAATTCCTCTTCCTGGTGGGAAATGAGAGTTAAATTTGCCCGTCCAGACACCTCCAGCTAGTCTCTCATTGGTTCTCGCTATTGCTGTTCATCTTCCGCAGAAATTGCAAACTGGGCCAAACAGGAGGTTAAAGGGACTGACTCTCCAAGTGGGGAGAGTGTTACTAAAGCGTCTGGAATGTTGCACCCGAGTACCAGGGTACGAAAACTGAGACATATTTGAATACGTCTCCCGATCATATGGTTGATCATACTCTGGGTTCCACATGCATGTTTTAGCTGAAGGAAGAATACCTTAAACCTGGAGAGTTGAGACCCGTGTAATGGGTACCGTGCAATATGACTTCAAAGGGTCTTCATTTGCTCACCGAACCTCTCCAATCCTATCACTGCTGCGTTTATGCCCCTGTACACACGCTTGATTCTCTTTTGGAGACATAGCAATCCATAGGTTTTAAGATACTTACTAGTCAGGTACATTCTTAGGCGTTTAATATGCGGTGTTGAGTCCATTTCGTTGAGCAAGGAGTAGCTCTTGTCTATTCCATATTTGGCTTAAGGAACTTTATGTGTGCTCATTTCAATCTCTGGTTTTATGCAGCACCCCAACTCACCTTTCCCCTTAAGCAAGCATAAGTTGGTTTTCTAAATTTGAGACCCTGTTCTGTTTTGGAATTCAGTTCCTGTGTAGCCAAGTTTACATTCCGTGTATTAGTGATATCTTATGATGTTTCTTTTTCTGTGTGACTTATTTCAGTTAGAATCATCGTACCTGAATCCACTCATTATGCTGCTACGGGCCAGATGACATAGATTTCATTGCTGAGTGATACTGCATTGTACGTAAGTACCACAAGTTCTTTATCCATTTTTCACTTTCTGTGATATTGAACTTGTACGGTAAACGAGGTTCTTGTAAACAGAGGCGTCCCAAACTTTGGGGTGGCTGTGTCTTTTTGATTTTAATTTCCCTAAGCTATAGGACCATAAGTGGAAGTGCCCTAGGCTCTGTTGCTTTGTTTTTTAGATGTTTCAGGAAACACCATACACTTCTCCAGAGTGTCTGTTGGCAATTTACATCCCGCCCATCAGCATAACAAGGCTCCCAGTTCTCCATGGCCTGTCCTGCCTTTCTGGATTTTACACTTTTTTCAGATGGCCCTTTTGACCGGGGGGAAGTGAGACTTCATTGTAGTGCCGATTTCCTTTGCAAGTTTGCTTGGTTAGCCAAAAAGTGCGTATGCGTTTTTTCCTGAATATATTCAGGAAAAATCGCATACGCGCTTTTTGGCCAACTGCATCATTGTGGACGTTCTGCCTCTTTTCCTATGCTTTCAATGCAATTCCAGTCTACCTCCTGAAATCGGTTTCCTGCAATTCTGCCCTGCTTTCAAGTCCTCTTGGCAGCCTTACTTCAGTATATTTTTGGACGATAGCTGTCATTTATAACTCTGCAGGTTTGTGAATTACAGTGCCCCTGAGCTCCATTCTTCAACTCGCTTTCTTGTGAGCTGGCCGCAACACCGCAGGATGGCTTCAGGCCCTAATCTGGTTCCGGCACGGCACGCTGAGCCTTTGGTTAATTCCTCTTCCTGGTGGGAAATGAGAGTTAAATTTGCCCGTCCAGACACCTCCAGCTAGTCTCTCATTGGTTCTCGCTATTGCTGTTCATCTTCCGCAGAAATTGCAAAGTGGGCCAAACAGGAGGTTAAAGGGACTGACTCTCCAAGTGGGGAGAGTGTTAGTAAAGCATCTGGAATGTTGCACCCGAGTACCAGGGTACAAAAACTGAGACATATTTGAATACGTCTCCCGATCATATGGTTGATCATACTCTGGGTTCCACATGCATGTTTTAGCTGAAGGAAGAATACCTTAAACCTGGAGAGTTGAGACCCGTGTAATGGGTACCGTGCAATATGACTTCAAAGGGTCTTCATTTGCTCACCGAACCTCTCCAATCCTATCACTGCTGCGTTTATGCCCCTGTACACACGCTTGATTCTCTTTTGGAGACATAGCAATCCATAGGTTTTAAGATACTTACTAGTCAGGTACATTCTTAGGCGTTTAATATGCGGTGTTGAGTCCATTTCGTTGAGCAAGGAGTAGCTCTTGTCTATTCCATATTTGGCTTAAGGAACTTTATCTGTGCTCATTTCAATCTCTGGTTTTATGCAGCACCCCAACTCACCTTTCCCCTTAAGCAAGCATAAGTTGGTTTTCTAAATTTGAGACCCTGTTCTGTTTTGGAATTCAGTTCCTGTGTAGCCAAGTTTACATTCCGTGTATTAGTGATATCTTATGATGTTTCTTTTTCTGTGTGACTTATTTCAGTTAGAATCATCGTACCTGAATCCACTCATTCTGCTGCTACGGGCCAGATGACATAGATTTCATTGCTGAGTGATACTGCATTGTACGTAAGTACCACAAGTTCTTTATCCATTTTTCACTTTCTGTGATATTGAACTTGTACGGTAAAGGAGGTTATTGTAAACAGAGGCGTCCCAAACTTTGGGGTGGCTGTGTCTTTTTGATTTTAATTTCCCTAAGCTATAGGACCATAAGTGGAAGTGCCCTAGGCTCTGTTGCTTTGTTTTTTAGATGTTTCATGAAACACCAAACACTTCTCCCGAGTGTCTGTTGGCAATTTACATCCCGCCCATCAGCATAACAAGGCTCCCAGTTCTCCATGGCCTGTCCTGCCTTGCTGGATTTTACACTTTTTTCAGATGGCCCTTTTGACCGGGGGGAATTGAGACTTCATTGTAGTGCCGATTTCCTTTGCAAGTTTGCTTGGTTGGCCAAAAAGGGCGTATGCGTTTTTTCCTGAATATATTCAGGAAAAATCGCATACGCGCTTTTTGGCCAACTGCATCATTGTGGACGTTCTGCCTCTTTTCCTATGCTTTCAATGCAATTCCAGTCTACCTCCTGAAATCGGTTTCCTGCAATTCTGCCCTGCTTTCAAGTCCTCTTGGCAGCCTTACTTCAGTATATTTTTGGACGATAGCTGTCATTTATAACTCTGCAGGTTTGTGAATTACAGTGCCCCTGAGCTCCATTCTTCAACTCGCTTTCTTGTGACCTGGCTGCAACACCGCAGGATGGCTTCAGGCCCTAATCTGGTTCCGGCACGGCACGCTGAGCCTTTGGTTAATTCCTCTTCCTGGTGGGAAATGAGAGTTAAATTTGCCCGTCCAGACACCTCCAGCTAGTCTCTCATTTGTTCTCGCTATTCCTGTTCATCTTCCGCAGAAATTGCAAACTGGGCCAAACAGGAGGTTAAAGGGACTGACTCTCCAAGTCGGGAGAGTGTTAGTAAAGCGTCTGGAATGTTGCACTCGAGTACCAGGGTACGAAAACTGAGACATATTTGAACACGTCTCCCGATCACATGGTTGATCATACTCTAGGTTCCACATGCATGTTTTAGCTGAAGGAAGAATACCTTAAACCTGTGTAGTTGAAACCCGTGGAATGGGGACCATGCAATATGACTTCAAAGGGTCTTCATTTGCTCACCGAACCTCTCCAATCCTGTCACTGCTGGGTTTATGCCCCTGTACACATGCTTGATTCTCTTTCGGAGACATAGCAATCCATAGGTTTTAAGATACTTACTAGTCAGGTACATTCTTAGGCGTTTAATATGCGGTGTTGAGTCCATTTTGTTGAGCAAGGAGTAGCTCTTGTCTACTCCATATTTGGCTTAAGGAAATTTATCTGTGCTCATTTCAATCTCTGGTTTTATGCAGCACCCCAACTCACCTTTACCCTTAAGCAAGCATAAGTTGGTTTTCTAAATTTGAGACCCTGTTCTGTTCTGTAATTCAGTTCCTGTGTATCCAAGTTTACATTCCGTGCATTACTGATATCTTATGATGTTTCTTTTTCTGTGTGACTTATTTCAGTTAGAATCATCATACCTGAATCCACTCATTGTGCTGCTAAGGGCCTGATGACATAGATTTTATTGCTGAGTGATATTGCTTTGTAAGTAAATACCACAACTTCTTTATCCATTTTTCACTTTCTGTGATATTGAACTTGTACGGTAAACGAAGTTCTTGTAAACAGAGGCGTCTCAAACTTTGGGGTGGCTGTGTCTTTTTGATTTTAATTTCCCTAAGCTATAGGACCATAAGTGGAAGTGCCCTAGGCTCTGTTGCTTTGTTTTTTAGATGTTTCAGGAAACACCATACACTTCTCCGGAGTGTCTGTTGGCAATTTACATCCCGCCCATCAGCATAACAAGGCTACCAGTTCTCCATGGCCTGTCCTGCCTTTCTGGATTTTACACTTTTTTCAGATGGCCCTTTTGACCGGGGGGAAGTGAGACTTCATTGTAGTGCTGATTGCCATTGCAAGCTTGCTTGGTTGGCCAAAAAGGGCGCATGCTTTTTTTCCTGAATATATTCAGGAAAAAACGCATGCGCCCTTTTTGACCAAGTGCATCATTGTGGACGTTCTGCCTCTTTTCCTATGCTTTCAATGCAATTCCAGTCTACCTCCTGAAATCGGTTTCCTGCAATTCTGCCTCGCTTTCAAGTTCTCTTGGCAGCCTTACTTCAGTATATTTTTGGACGATAGCTGTCATTTATAACTCTGCAGGTTTGTGAATTACAGTGCCCCTGAGCTCCTTTCTTCAACTCGCTTTCTTGTGAGCTGGCCGCAACACCGCAGGATGGCTTCAGGCCCTAATCTGGTTCCGGCACGGCATGCTGAGCCTTTGGTTATTTCCTCTTCCTGGTGGGAAATGAGAGTTAAATTTGCCCGTCCAGACACCTCCAGCTAGTCTCTCATTGGTTCTCGCTATTCCTGTTCATCTTCCGCAGAAATTGCAAACTGGGCCAAACAGGAGGTTAAAGGGACTGACTCTCCAAGTCGGGAGAGTGTTACTAAAGCATCTTGAATGTTGCACCCGAGTACCAGGGTACAAAAACTGAGACATATTTGAACACGTCTCCTGTTCACACAGTTGATCATACTCTGAGTTCCACATGCTTGTTTTAGCTGAAGGAAGAATACCTTAAACCTGGAGAGTTGAGACCTGTGGAATGGATACCATGCAATATGACTTCAAAGGGTCTTCATTTGCTCACCGAACCTCTCCAATCCTATCACTGCTGCGTTTATGCCCCTGTACACACGCTTGATTCTCTTTTGGAGACATAGCAATCCATAGGTTTTAAGATACTTACTACTCAGGTACATTCTTAGGCGTTTAATATGGGGTGTTGAGTCCATTTCGTTGAGCAAGGAGTAGCTCTTGTCTATTCCATATTTGGCTTAAGGATCTTTATCTGTGCTCATTTCAATCTTTGGTTTTATGCAGCACCCCAACGCACCTTTCCCCTTAAGCAAGCATAAGTTGGTTTTCTAAATTTGAGACCCTGTTCTGTTTTGGAATTCAGTTCCTGTGTAGCCAAGTTTACATTCCATGTATTAGTGATATCTTATGATGTTTCTTTTTCTGTGTGACTTATTTCAGTTAGAATCATCGTACCTGAATCCACTCATTATGCTGCTACAGGCCTGATGACATAGATTTCATTGCTCAGTGATACTGCATTGTACGTAAGTACCACAAGTTCTTTATCAATTTTTCACTTTCTCTGATATTGAACGTGTATGGGAAACGAGGTTCTTGTAAACAGAGGCGTCGCAAACTTTGGGGTGGCTGTGTCTTTTTTATTTTAATTTCCCTAAGCTATAGGACCACAAGTGGAAGTGCCCTAGGCTCTGTTGCTTTGTTTTTTAGATGTTTCAGGAAACACCATACACTTCTCCTGAGTGTCTGTTGGCAATTTACATCCCGCCCATCAGCATAACAAGGCTCCCAGTTCTCCATGGCCTGTCCTGCCTTTCTGGATTTTACACTTTTTTCAGATGGCCCTTTTGACCGGGGGGAAGTGAGACTTCATTGTAGTGCAGATTTCCTTTGCAAGTTTGCTTGGTTGGCCAAAAAGTGCGTATGCGTTTTTTCCTGAATATATTCAGGAAAAGACGCATACGCCCTTTTTGGCCAAGTGCATCATTGTGGACGTTCTGCCTCTTTTCCTATGCTTTCAATGCAATTCCAGTCTACCTCCTGAAATCGGTTTCCTGCAATTCTGCCCCACTTTCAAGTCCTCTTGGCAGCCTTACTTCAGTATATTTTTGGACGATAGCTGTCATTTATAACTCTGCAGGTTTGTGAATTACAGTGCCCCTGAGCTCCATTCTTCAACTCGCTTTCTTGTGAGCTGGCCGCAACACTGCAGGATGGCTTCAGGCCCTAATCTGGTTCCGGCACGGCACGCTGAGCCTTTGGTTAATTCCTCTTCCTGGTGGGAAATGAGAGTTAAATTTGCCCGTCCAGACACCTCCAGCTAGTCTCTCATTGGTTCTCGCTATTCCTGTTCATCTTCCGCAGAAATTGCAAACTGGGCCAAACAGGAGGTTAAAGGCGCTGACTCTCCAAGTGGGGAGAGTGTTAGTAAAGCATCTGGAATTTTGCACCCGAGTACAAGGGGAGGAAAACTGAGACATATTTGAACACGTCTCCTGTTCACACAGTTGATCATGCTCTGGGTTCCACATGCATGTTTTAGCTGAAGGAAGAATACCTTAAACCTGGGTAGTTGAAACCTGTGGAATGGGTACCATGCAATATGATTTCAAAGGGTCTTCATTTGCTCACCGAACCTCTCCAATCCTATCACTGCTGCGTTTATGCCCCTGTACACACGCTTGATTCTCTTTTGGAGACATAGCAATCCATAGGTTTTAAGATACTTACTAGTCAGGTACATTCTTAGGCGTTTAATATGCAGTGTTGAGTCCATTTCGTTGAGCAAGGAGTAGCTCTTGTCTATTCCATATTTGGCTTAAGGAACTTTATCTGTGCTCATTTCAATCTCTGGTTTTATGCAGCACCCCAACTCACCTTTCCCCTTAAGCAAGCATAAGTTGGTTTTCTAAATTTGAGACCCTGTTCTGTTTTGGAATTCAGTTCCTGTGTAGCCAAGTTTACATTCCGTGTATTAGTGATATCTTATGATGTTTCTTTTTCTGTGTGACTTATTTCAGTTAGAATCATCGTACCTGAATCCACTCATTATGCTGCTACGGGCCTGATGACATAGATTTCATTGCTGAGTGATACTGCATTGTACGTAAGTACCACAAATTCTTTATCCATTTTTCACTTTCTGTGATATTGAACTTGTACGGTAAACGAGGTTCTTGTAAACAGAGGCGTCCCAAACTTTGGGGTGGCTGTGTCTTTTTGATTTTAATTTCCCTAAGCTATAGGACCATAAGTGGAAGTGCCCTAGGCTCTGTTGCTTTGTTTTTTAGATGTTTCAGGAAACACCATACACTTCTCCCGAGTGTCTGTTGGCAATTTACATCCCGCCCATCAGCATAACAAGGCTCCCAGTTCTCCATGGCCTGTCCTGCCTTGCTGGATTTTACACTTTTTTCAGATGGCCCTTTTGACCGGGGGGAAGTGAGACTTCATTGTAGTGCAGATTTCCTTTGCAAGTTTGCTTGGTTGGCCAAAAAGTGCGTATGCGTTTTTTCCTGAATATATTCAGGAAAAAACGCATACGCCCTTTTTGGCCAAGTGCATCATTGTGGACGTTCTGCCTCTTTTCCTATGCTTTCAATGCAATTCCAGTCTACCTGCTGAAATCGGTTTCATGCAATTCTGCCCCGTTTTCAAGTCCTCTTGGCAGCCTTACTTCAGTATATTTTTGGACGATAGCTGTCATTTATAACTCTGCATGTTTGTGAATTACAGTGCCCCTGAGCTCCTTTCTTCAACTCGCTTTCTTGTGAGCTGGCCGCAACACCGCAGGATGGCTTCAGGCCCTAATCTGGTTCCGGCACGGCACGCTGAGCCTTTGGTTAATTCCTCTTCCTGGTGGGAAATGAGAGTTAAATTTGCCCGTCCAGACACCTCCAGCTAGTCTCTCATTGGTTCTCGCTATTGCTGTTCATCTTCCGCAGAAATTGCAAACTGGGCCAAACAGGAGGTTAAAGGGACTGACTCTCCAAGTGGGGAGAGTGTTACTAAAGCGTCTGGAATGTTGCACCCGAGTACCAGGGTACGAAAACTGAGACATATTTGAATACGTCTCCCGATCATATGGTTGATCATACTCTGGGTTCCACATGCATGTTTTAGCTGAAGGAAGAATACCTTAAACCTGGAGAGTTGAGACCCGTGTAATGGGTACCGTGCAATATGACTTCAAAGGGTCTTCATTTGCTCACCGAACCTCTCCAATCCTATCACTGCTGCGTTTATGCCCCTGTACTCATGCTTGATTCTCTTTTGGAGACATAGCAATCCATAGGTTTTAAGATACTTACTAGTCAGGTACATTCTTAGGCGTTTAATATGCGGTGTTGAGTCCATTTCGTTGAGCAAGGAGTAGCTCTTGTCTATTCCATATTTGGCTTAAGGAACTTTATCTGTGCTCATTTCAATCTCTGGTTTTATGCAGCACCCCAACTCACCTTTCCCCTTAAGCAAGCATAAGTTGGTTTTCTACATTTGAGACCCTGTTCTGTTTTGGAATTCAGTTCCTGTGTAGCCAAGTTTACATTCCGTGTATTAGTGATATCTTATGATGTTTCTTTTTCTGTGTGACTTATTTCAGTTAGAATCATCGTACCTGAATCCACTCATTATGCTGCTACGGGCCTGATGACATAGATTTCATTGCTGAGTGATACTGCATTGTACGTAAGTACCACAAATTCTTTATCCATTTTTCACTTTCTGTGATATTGAACTTGTACGGTAAACGAGGTTCTTGTAAACAGAGGCGTCCCAAACTTTGGGGTGGCTGTGTCTTTTTGATTTTAATTTCCCTAAGCTATAGGACCATAAGTGGAAGTGCCCTAGGCTCTGTTGCTTTGTTTTTTAGATGTTTCAGGAAACACCATACACTTCTCCCGAGTGTCTGTTGGCAATTTACATCCCACCCATCAGCATAACAAGGCTCCCAGTTCTCCATGGCCTGTCCTGCCTTGCTGGATTTTACACTTTTTTCAGATGGCCCTTTTGACCGGGGAAAAGTGAGACTTCATTGTAGTGCAGATTTCCTTTGCAAGTTTGCTTGGTTGGCCAAAAAGTGCGTATGCGTTTTTTCCTGAATATATTCAGGAAAAAACGCATACGCCCTTTTTGGCCAAGTGCATCATTGTGGACGTTCTGCCTCTTTTCCTATGCTTTCAATGCAATTCCAGTCTACCTCCTGAAATCGGTTTCCTGCAATTCTGCCCCACTTTCAAGTCCTCTTGGCAGCCTTACTTCAGTATATTTTTGGACGATAGCTGTCATTTATAACTCTGCAGGTTTGTGAATTACAGTGCCCCTGAGCTCCATTCTTCAACTCGCTTTCTTGTGAGCTGGCCGCAACACCGCAGGATGGCTTCAGGCCCTAATCTGGTTCCGGCACGGCACGCTGAGCCTTTGGTTAATTCCTCTTCCTGGTGGGAAATGAGAGTTAAATTTGCCCGTCCAGACACCTCCAGCTAGTCTCTCATTGGTTCTCGCTATTCCTGTTCATCTTCCGTAGAAATTGCAAACTGGGCCAAACAGGAGGTTAAAGGCGCTGACTCTCCAAGTGGGGAGAGTGTTAGTAAAGCGTCTGGAATTTTGCACCCGAGTACCAGGGGAGGAAAACTGAGACATATTTGAACACGTCTCCCATTCACACAGTTGATCATGCTCTGGGTTCCACATGCATGTTTTAGCTGAAGGAAGAATACCTTAAACCTGGGTAGTTGAAACCTGTGGAATGGGTACCATGCAATATGATTTCAAAGGGTCTTCATTTGCTCACCGAACCTCTCCAATCCTATCACTGCTGCGTTTATGCCCCTGTACACACGCTTGATTCTCTTTTGGAGACATAGCAATCCATAGGTTTTAAGATACTTACTAGTCAGGTACATTCTTAGGCGTTTAATATGCAGTGTTGAGTCCATTTCGTTGAGCAAGGAGTAGCTCTTGTCTATTCCATATTTGGCTTAAGGAACTTTATCTGTGCTCATTTCAATCTCTGGTTTTATGCAGCACCCCAACTCACCTTTCCCCTTAAGCAAGCATAAGTTGGTTTTCTACATTTGAGACCCTGTTCTGTTTTGGAATTCAGTTCCTGTGTAGCCAAGTTTACATTCCGTGTATTAGTGATATCTTATGATGTTTCTTTTTCTGTGTGACTTATTTCAGTTAGAATCATCGTACCTGAATCCACTCATTATGCTGCTACGGGCCTGATGACATAGATTTCATTGCTGAGTGATACTGCATTGTACGTAAGTACCACAAATTCTTTATCCATTTTTCACTTTCTGTGATATTGAACTTGTACGGTAAACGAGGTTCTTGTAAACAGAGGCGTCCCAAACTTTGGGGTGGCTGTGTCTTTTTGATTTTAATTTCCCTAAGCTATAGGACCATAAGTGGAAGTGCCCTAGGCTCTGTTGCTTTGTTTTTTAGATGTTTCAGGAAACACCATACACTTCTCCCGAGTGTCTGTTGGCAATTTACATCCCGCCCATCAGCATAACAAGGCTCCCAGTTCTCCATGGCCTGTCCTGCCTTTCTGGATTTTACACTTTTTTCAGATGGCCCTTTTGACCGGGGGGAAGTGAGACTTCATTGTAGTGCAGATTTCCTTTGCAAGTTTGCTTGGTTGGCCAAAAAGTGCGTATGCGTTTTTTCCTGAATATATTCAGGAAAAAACGCATACGCCCTTTTTGGCCAAGTGCATCATTGTGGACGTTCTGCCTCTTTTCCTATGCTTTCAATGCAATTCCAGTCTACCTCCTGAAATCGGTTTCCTGCAATTCTGCCCCACTTTCAAGTCCTCTTGGCAGACTTACTTCAGTATATTTTTGGACGATAGCTGTCATTTATAACTCTGCAGGTTTGTGAATTACAGTGCCCCTGAGCTCCATTCTTCAACTCGCTTTCTTGTGAGCTGGCCGCAACACCGCAGGATGGCTTCAGGCCCTAATCTGGTTCCGGCACGGCACGCTGAGCCTTTGGTTAATTCCTCTTCCTGGTGGGAAATGAGAGTTAAATTTGCCCGTCCAGACACCTCCAGCTAGTCTCTCATTGGTTCTCGCTATTCATGTTCATCTTCCGCAGAAATTGCAAACTGGGCCAAACAGGAGGTTAAAGGGACTGACTCTCCAAGTCGGGAGAGTGTTTGTAAAGCATCTGGAATGTTGCACCCAAGTACCAGGGGAGGGAAACTGAGACATATTTGAACACGTCTCCCGATCACATGGTTGATCATACTCTGGGTTCCACATGCATGTTTTAGCTGAAGGAAGAATAAATTAAACCTGGGTAGTTGAAACCCGTGGAATGGGTACCATGCAATATGACTTCAAAGGGTCTTCATTTGCTCACCGAACCTCTCCCATCCTATCACTGCTGCGTTTATGCCCCTGTACACATGCTTGATTCTCTTTCGGAGACATAGCAATCCATAGGTTTTAAGATACTTACTAGTCAGGTACATTCTTAGGCGTTTAATATGCAGTGTTGAGTCCATTTCGTTGAGCAAGGAGTAGCTCTTGTCTATTCCATATTTGGCTTAAGGAACTTTATCTGTGCTCATTTCAATCTCTGGTTTTATGCAGCACCCCAACTCACCTTTCCCCTTAAGCAAGCATAAGTTGGTTTTCTAAATTTGAGACCCTGTTCTGTTCTGTAATTCAGTTCCTGTGTAGCCAAGTTTACATTCCGTGTATTACTGATATCTTATGATGTTTCTTTTTCTGTGTGAGTTATTTCAGTTAGAATTCTCATACCTGAATCCACTCATTATGCTGCTACGGGCCTGATGACATAGATTTCATTGCTGAGTGACATTGCTTTGTAAGTAAATACCACAACTTCTTTATCCATTTTTCACTTTCTGCGATGTTGAACTTGTACGGTAAACGAGGTTCTTGTAAACAGAGGCGTCCCAAACTTTGGGGTCGCTGTGTCTTTTTGATTTTAATTTCCCTAAGCTATAGGACCATAAGTGGAAGTGCCCTAGGCTCTGTTGCTTTGTTTTTTAGATGTTTCAGGAAACACCATACACTTCTCCCGAGTGTCTGTTGGCAATTTACATCCCGCCCATCAGCATAACAAGGCTCCCAGTTCTCCATGGCCTGTCCTGCCTTTCTGGATTTTACACTTTTTTCAGATGGCCCTTTTGACCGGGGGGAAGTGAGACTTCATTGTAGTGCAGATTTCCTTTGCAAACTTGCTTGGTTGGCCAAAAAGGGCGTATGCGTTTTTTCCTGAATATATTCAGGAAAAAACGCATACGCCCTTTTTGGCCAAGTGCATCATTGTGGACGTTCTGCCTCTTTTCCTATGCTTTCAATGCAATTCCAGTCTACCTGCTGAAATCGGGTTCCTGCAATTCTGCCCTGCTTTCAAGTCCTCTTGGCAGCCTTACTTCAGTATATTTTTGAACGATAGCTGTCATTTATAACTCTGCATGTTTGTGAATTACAGTGCCCCTGAGCTCCTTTCTTCAACTCGCTTTCTTGTGAGCTGGCCGCAACACCGCAGGATGGCTTCAGGCCCTAATCTGGTTCCGGCACGGCACGCTGAGCCTTTGGTTAATTCCTCTTCCTGGTGGGAAATGAGAGTTAAATTTGCCCGTCCAGACACCTCCAGCTAGTCTCTCATTGGTTCTCGCTATTGCTGTTCATCTTCCGCAGAAATTGCAAACTGGGCCAAACAGGAGGTTAAAGGGACTGACTCTCCAAGTCGGGAGAGTGTTACTAAAGCGTCTGGAATGTTGCACCCGAGTACCAGGGTACGAAAACTGAGACATATTTGAATACGTCTCCCGATCATATGGTTGATCATACTCTGGGTTCCACATGCATGTTTTAGCTGAAGGAAGAATACCTTAAACCTGGAGAGTTGAGACCCGTGTAATGGGTACCGTGCAATATGACTTCAAAGGGTCTTCATTTGCTCACCGAACCTCTCCAATCCTATCACTGCTGCGTTTATGCCCCTGTACACACGCTTGATTCTCTTTTGGAGACATAGCAATCCATAGGTTTTAAGATACTTACTAGTCAGGTACATTCTTAGGCGTTTAATATGCAGTGTTGAGTCCATTTCGTTGAGCAAGGAGTAGCTCTTGTCTATTCCATATTTGGCTTAAGGAACTTTATCTGTGCTCATTTCAATCTCTGGTTTTATGCAGCACCCCAACTCACCTTTCCCCTTAAGCAAGCATAAGTTGGTTTTCTAAATTTGAGACCCTGTTCTGTTCTGTAATTCAGTTCCTGTGTAGCCAAGTTTACATTCCGTGTATTACTGATATCTTATGATGTTTCTTTTTCTGTGTGAGTTATTTCAGTTAGAATTATCATACCTGAATCCACTCATTATGCTGCTACGGGCCTGATGACATAGATTTCATTGCTGAGTGACATTGCTTTGTAAGTAAATACCACAACTTCTTTATCCATTTTTCACTTTCTGCGATGTTGAACTTGTACTGTAAACGAGGTTCTTGTAAACAGAGGCGTCCCAAACTTTGGGGTCGCTGTGTCTTTTTGATTTTAATTTCCCTAAGCTATAGGACCATAAGTGGAAGTGCCCTAGGCTCTGTTGCTTTGTTTTTTAGATGTTTCAGGAAACACCATACACTTCTCCCGAGTGTCTGTTGGCAATTTACATCCCGCCCATCAGCATAACAAGGCTCCCAGTTCTCCATGGCCTGTCCTGCCTTTCTGGATTTTACACTTTTTTCAGATGGCCCTTTTGACCGGGGGGAAGTGAGACTTCATTGTAGTGCAGATTTCCTTTGCAAACTTGCTTGGTTGGCCAAAAAGGGCGTATGCGTTTTTTCCTGAATATATTCAGGAAAAAACGCATACGCCCTTTTTGGCCAAGTGCATCATTGTGGACGTTCTGCCTCTTTTCCTATGCTTTCAATGCAATTCCAGTCTACCTGCTGAAATCGGGTTCCTGCAATTCTGCCCTGCTTTCAAGTCCTCTTGGCAGCCTTACTTCAGTATATTTTTGAACGATAGCTGTCATTTATAACTCTGCATGTTTGTGAATTACAGTGCCCCTGAGCTCCTTTCTTCAACTCGCTTTCTTGTGAGCTGGCCGCAACACCGCAGGATGGCTTCAGGCCCTAATCTGGTTCCGGCACGGCACGCTGAGCCTTTGGTTAATTCCTCTTCCTGGTGGGAAATGAGAGTTAAATTTGCCCGTCCAGACACCTCCAGCTAGTCTCTCATTGGTTCTCGCTATTGCTGTTCATCTTCCGCAGAAATTGCAAACTGGGCCAAACAGGAGGTTAAAGGGACTGACTCTCCAAGTGGGGAGAGTGTTACTAAAGCGTCTGGAATGTTGCACCCGAGTACCAGGGTACGAAAACTGAGACATATTTGAATACGTCTCCCGATCATATGGTTGATCATACTCTGGGTTCCACATGCATGTTTTAGCTGAAGGAAGAATACCTTAAACCTGGAGAGTTGAGACCCGTGTAATGGGTACCGTGCAATATGACTTCAAAGGGTCTTCATTTGCTCACCGAACCTCTCCAATCCTATCACTGCTGCGTTTATGCCCCTGTACACACGCTTGATTCTCTTTTGGAGACATAGCAATCCATAGGTTTTAAGATACTTACTAGTCAGGTACATTCTTAGGCGTTTAATATGCGGTGTTGAGTCCATTTCGTTGAGCAAGGAGTAGCTCTTGTCTATTCCATATTTGGCTTAAGGAACTTTATCTGTGCTCATTTCAATCTCTGGTTTTATGCAGCACCCCAACTCACCTTTCCCCTTAAGCAAGCATAAGTTGGTTTTCTACATTTGAGACCCTGTTCTGTTTTGGAATTCAGTTCCTGTGTAGCCAAGTTTACATTCCGTGTATTAGTGATATCTTATGATGTTTCTTTTTCTGTGTGACTTATTTCAGTTAGAATCATCGTACCTGAATCCACTCATTATGCTGCTACGGGCCTGATGACATAGATTTCATTGCTGAGTGATACTGCATTGTACGTAAGTACCACAAATTCTTTATCCATTTTTCACTTTCTGTGATATTGAACTTGTACGGTAAACGAGGTTCTTGTAAACAGAGGCGTCCCAAACTTTGGGGTGGCTGTGTCTTTTTGATTTTAATTTCCCTAAGCTATAGGACCATAAGTGGAAGTGCCCTAGGCTCTGTTGCTTTGTTTTTTAGATGTTTCAGGAAACACCATACACTTCTCCCGAGTGTCTGTTGGCAATTTACATCCCGCCCATCAGCATAACAAGGCTCCCAGTTCTCCATGGCCT
This sequence comes from Grampus griseus, assembly GCF_964374135.1. Taxonomy (NCBI): domain Eukaryota; kingdom Metazoa; phylum Chordata; class Mammalia; order Artiodactyla; family Delphinidae; genus Grampus; species Grampus griseus. The sequence continues at coordinate 53,128,610 of NC_138997.1, forward strand.
GTCCTGCCTTTCTGGATTTTACACTTTTTTCAGATGGCCCTTTTGACCGGGGGGAAGTGAGACTTCATTGTAGTGCAGATTTCCTTTGCAAGTTTGCTTGGTTGGCCAAAAAGTGCGTATGCGTTTTTTCCTGAATATATTCAGGAAAAAACGCATACGCCCTTTTTGGCCAAGTGCATCATTGTGGACGTTCTGCCTCTTTTCCTATGCTTTCAATGCAATTCCAGTCTACCTCCTGAAATCGGTTTCCTGCAATTCTGCCCCACTTTCAAGTCCTCTTGGCAGCCTTACTTCAGTATATTTTTGGACGATAGCTGTCATTTATAACTCTGCAGGTTTGTGAATTACAGTGCCCCTGAGCTCCATTCTTCAACTCGCTTTCTTGTGAGCTGGCCGCAACACCGCAGGATGGCTTCAGGCCCTAATCTGGTTCCGGCACGGCACGCTGAGCCTTTGGTTAATTCCTCTTCCTGGTGGGAAATGAGAGTTAAATTTGCCCGTCCAGACACCTCCAGCTAGTCTCTCATTGGTTCTCGCTATTCATGTTCATCTTCCGCAGAAATTGCAAACTGGGCCAAACAGGAGGTTAAAGGGACTGACTCTCCAAGTCGGGAGAGTGTTAGTAAAGCATCTGGAATGTTGCACCCAAGTACCAGGAGAGGGAAACTGAGACATATTTGAACACGTCTCCCGATCACATGGTTGATCATACTCTGGGTTCCACATGCATGTTTTAGCTGAAGGAAGAATAACTTAAACCTGGGTAGTTGAAACCCGTGGAATGGGTACCATGCAATATGACTTCAAAGGGTCTTCATTTGCTCACCGAACCTCTCCCATCCTATCACTGCTGCGTTTATGCCCCTGTACACATGCTTGATTCTCTTTCGGAGACATAGCAATCCATAGGTTTTAAGATACTTACTAGTCAGGTACATTCTTAGGCGTTTAATATGCAGTGTTGAGTCCATTTCGTTGAGCAAGGAGTAGCTCTTGTCTATTCCATATTTGGCTTAAGGAACTTTATCTGTGCTCATTTCAATCTCTGGTTTTATGCAGCACCCCAACTCACCTTTCCCCTTAAGCAAGCATAAGTTGGTTTTCTAAATTTGAGACCCTGTTCTGTTCTGTAATTCAGTTCCTGTGTAGCCAAGTTTACATTCCGTGTATTACTGATATCTTATGATGTTTCTTTTTCTGTGTGAGTTATTTCAGTTAGAATTCTCATACCTGAATCCACTCATTATGCTGCTACGGGCCTGATGACATAGATTTCATTGCTGAGTGACATTGCTTTGTAAGTAAATACCACAACTTCTTTATCCATTTTTCACTTTCTGCGATGTTGAACTTGTACTGTAAACGAGGTTCTTGTAAACAGAGGCGTCCCAAACTTTGGGGTCGCTGTGTCTTTTTGATTTTAATTTCCCTAAGCTATAGGACCATAAGTGGAAGTGCCCTAGGCTCTGTTGCTTTGTTTTTTAGATGTTTCAGGAAACACCATACACTTCTCCCGAGTGTCTGTTGGCAATTTACATCCCGCCCATCAGCATAACAAGGCTCCCAGTTCTCCATGGCCTGTCCTGCCTTTCTGGATTTTACACTTTTTTCAGATGGCCCTTTTGACCGGGGGGAAGTGAGACTTCATTGTAGTGCAGATTTCCTTTGCAAACTTGCTTGGTTGGCCAAAAAGGGCGTATGCGTTTTTTCCTGAATATATTCAGGAAAAAACGCATACGCCCTTTTTGGCCAAGTGCATCATTGTGGACGTTCTGCCTCTTTTCCTATGCTTTCAATGCAATTCCAGTCTACCTGCTGAAATCGGGTTCCTGCAATTCTGCCCTGCTTTCAAGTCCTCTTGGCAGCCTTACTTCAGTATATTTTTGAACGATAGCTGTCATTTATAACTCTGCATGTTTGTGAATTACAGTGCCCCTGAGCTCCTTTCTTCAACTCGCTTTCTTGTGAGCTGGCCGCAACACCGCAGGATGGCTTCAGGCCCTAATCTGGTTCCGGCACGGCACGCTGAGCCTTTGGTTAATTCCTCTTCCTGGTGGGAAATGAGAGTTAAATTTGCCCGTCCAGACACCTCCAGCTAGTCTCTCATTGGTTCTCGCTATTGCTGTTCATCTTCCGCAGAAATTGCAAACTGGGCCAAACAGGAGGTTAAAGGGACTGACTCTCCAAGTGGGGAGAGTGTTACTAAAGCGTCTGGAATGTTGCACCCGAGTACCAGGGTACGAAAACTGAGACATATTTGAATACGTCTCCCGATCATATGGTTGATCATACTCTGGGTTCCACATGCATGTTTTAGCTGAAGGAAGAATACCTTAAACCTGGAGAGTTGAGACCCGTGTAATGGGTACCGTGCAATATGACTTCAAAGGGTCTTCATTTGCTCCCCGAACCTCTCCAATCCTATCACTGCTGCGTTTATGCCCCGGTACACACGCTTGATTCTCTTTTGGAGACATAGCAATCCATAGGTTTTAAGATACTTAGTAGTCAGGTACATTCTTAGGCGTTTAATATGCGGTGTTGAGTCCATTTCGTTGAGCAAGGAGTAGCTCTTGTCTATTCCATATTTGGCTTAAGGAACTTTATCTGTGCTCATTTCAATCTCTGGTTTTATGCAGCACCCCAACTCACCTTTCCCCTTAAGCAAGCATAAGTTGGTTTTCTAAATTTGAGACCCTGTTCTGTTTTGGAATTCAGTTCCTGTGTAGCCAAGTTTACATTCCGTGTATTAGTGATATCTTATGATGTTTCTTTTTCTGTGTGACTTATTTCAGTTAGAATCATCGTACCTGAATCCACTCATTATGCTGCTACGGGCCAGATGACATAGATTTCATTGCTGAGTGATACTGCATTGTACGTAAGTACCACAAGTTCTTTATCCATTTTTCACTTTCTGTGATATTGAACTTGTACGGTAAACGAGGTTCTTGTAAACAGAGGCGTCCCAAACTTTGGGGTGGCTGTGTCTTTTTGATTTTAATTTCCCTAAGCTATAGGACCATAAGTGGAAGTGCCCTAGGCTCTGTTGCTTTGTTTTTTAGATGTTTCAGGAAACACCATACACTTCTCCAGAGTGTCTGTTGGCAATTTACATCCCGCCCATCAGCATAACAAGGCTCCCAGTTCTCCATGGCCTGTCCTGCCTTTCTGGATTTTACACTTTTTTCAGATGGCCCTTTTGACCGGGGGGAAGTGAGACTTCATTGTAGTGCCGATTTCCTTTGCAAGTTTGCTTGGTTGGCCAAAAAGTGCGTATGCGTTTTTTCCTGAATATATTCAGGAAAAATCGCATACGTGCTTTTTGGCCAACTGCATCATTGTGGACGTTCTGCCTCTTTTCCTATGCTTTCAATGCAATTCCAGTCTACCTCCTGAAATCGGTTTCCTGCAATTCTGCCCTGCTTTCAAGTCCTCTTGGCAGCCTTACTTCAGTATATTTTTGGACGATAGCTGTCATTTATAACTCTGCAGGTTTGTGAATTACAGTGCCCCTGAGCTCCATTCTTCAACTCGCTTTCTTGTGACCTGGCTGCAACACCGCAGGATGGCTTCAGGCCCTAATCTGGTTCTGGCACGGCACGCTGAGCCTTTGGTTAATTCCTCTTCCTGGTGGGAAATGAGAGTTAAATTTGCCCGTCCAGACACCTCCAGCTTGTCTCTCATTTGTTCTCGCTATTCCTGTTCATCTTCCGCAGAAATTGCAAACTGGGCCAAACAGGAGGTTAAAGGGACTGACTCTCCAAGTTGGGAGAGTGTTAGTAAAGCGTCTGGAATGTTGCACTCGAGTACCAGGGTACGAAAACTGAGACATATTTGAACACGTCTCCCGATCACATAGTTGATCATACTCTAGGTTCCACATGCATGTTTTAGCTGAAGGAAGAATACCTTAAACCTGTGTAGTTGAAACCCGTGGAATGGGGACCATGCAATATGACTTCAAAGGGTCTTCATTTGCTCACCGAACCTCTCCAATCCTATCACTGCTGGGTTTATGCCCCTGTACACATGCTTGATTCTCTTTCGGAGACATAGCAATCCATAGGTTTTAAGATACTTACTAGTCAGGTACATTCTTAGGCGTTTAATATGCGGTGTTGAGTCCATTTTGTTGAGCAAGGAGTACCTCTTGTCTATTCCATATTTTGCTTAAGGAACTTTATCTGTGCTCATTTCAATCTCTGGTTTTATGCAGCACCCCAACTCACCTTTACCCTTAAGCAAGCATAAGTTGGTTTTCTAAATTTGAGACCCTGTTCTGTTCTGTAATTCAGTTCCTGTGTAGCCAAGTTTACATTCCGTGTATTACTGATATCTTATGATGTTTCTTTTTCTGTGTGACTTATTTCAGTTAGAATCATCATACCTGAATCCACTCATTGTGCTGCTAAGGGCCTGATGACATAGATTTTATTGCTGAGTGATATTGCTTTGTAAGTAAATACCACATCTTCTTTATCCATTTTTCTCTTTCTGTGATATTGAACTTGTACGGTAAACGAAGTTCTTGTAAACAGAGGCGTCTCAAACTTTGGGGTGGCTGTGTCTTTTTGATTTTAATTTCCCTAAGCTATAGGACCATAAGTGGAAGTGCCCTAGGCTCTGTTGCTTTGTTTTTTAGATGTTTCAGGAAACACCATACACTTCTCCCGAGTGTCTGTTGGCAATTTACATCCCGCCCATCAGCATAACAAGGCTACCAGTTCTCCATGGCCTGTCCTGCCTTTCTGGATTTTACACTTTTTTCAGATGGCCCTTTTGACCGGGGGGAAGTGAGACTTCATTGTAGTGCCGATTGCCATTGCAAGCTTGCTTGGTTGGCCAAAAAGGGCGCATGCTTTTTTTCCTGAATATATTCAGGAAAAAACGCATGCGCCCTTTTTGACCAAGTGCATCATTGTGGACGTTCTGCCTCTTTTCCTATGCTTTCAATGCAATTCCAGTCTACCTCCTGAAATCGGTTTCCTGCAATTCTGCCTCGCTTTCAAGTTCTCTTGGCAGCCTTACTTCAGTATATTTTTGGACGACAGCTGTCATTTATAACTCTGCATGTTTGTGAATTACAGTGCCCCTGAGCTCCTTTCTTCAACTCGCTTTCTTGTGAGCTGGCCGCAACACCGCAGGATGGCTTCAGGCCCTAATCTGGTTCCGGCACGGCACGCTGAGCCTTTGGTTAATTCCTCTTCCTGGTGGGAAATGAGAGTTAAATTTGCCCGTCCAGACACCTCCAGCTAGTCTCTCATTGGTTCTCGCTATTGCTGTTCATCTTCCGCAGAAATTGCAAACTGGGCCAAACAGGAGGTTAAAGGGACTGACTCTCCAAGTGGGGAGAGTGTTACTAAAGCGTCTGGAATGTTGCACCCGAGTACCAGGGTACGAAAACTGAGACATATTTGAATACGTCTCCCGATCATATGGTTGATCATACTCTGGGTTCCACATGCATGTTTTAGCTGAAGGAAGAATACCTTAAACCTGGAGAGTTGAGACCCGTGTAATGGGTACCGTGCAATATGACTTCAAAGGGTCTTCATTTGCTCACCGAAGCTCTCCAATCCTATCACTGCTGCGTTTATGCCCCTGTACACACGCTTGATTCTCTTTTGGAGACATAGCAATCCATAGGTTTTAAGATACTTACTAGTCAGGTACATTCTTAGGCGTTTAATATGTGGTGTTGAGTCCATTTCGTTGAGCAAGGAGTAGCTCTTGTCTATTCCATATTTGGCTTAAGGAACATTATCTGTGCTCATTTCAATCTCTGGTTTTATGCAGCACCCCAACTCACCTTTCCCCTTAAGCAAGCATAAGTTGGTTTTCTAAATTTGAGACCCTGTTCTGTTTTGGAATTCAGTTCCTGTGTAGCCAAGTTTACATTCCGTGTATTAGTGATATCTTATGATGTTTCTTTTTCTGTGTGACTTATTTCAGTTAGAATCATCGTACCTGAATCCACTCATTATGCTGCTACGGGCCAGATGACATAGATTTCATTGCTGAGTGATACTGCATTGTACGTAAGTACCACAAGTTCTTTATCCATTTTTCACTTTCTGTGATATTGAACTTGTACGGTAAACGAGGTTCTTGTAAACAGAGGCGTCCCAAACTTTGGGGTGGCTGTGTCTTTTTGATTTTAATTTCCCTAAGCTATAGGACCATAAGTGGAAGTGCCCTAGGCTCTGTTGCTTTGTTTTTTAGATGTTTCAGGAAACACCATACACTTCTCCAGAGTGTCTGTTGGCAATTTACATCCCGCCCATCAGCATAACAAGGCTCCCAGTTCTCCATGGCCTGTCCTGCCTTTCTGGATTTTACACTTTTTTCAGATGGCCCTTTTGACCGGGGGGAAGTGAGACTTCATTGTAGTGCCGATTTCCTTTGCAAGTTTGCTTGGTTGGCCAAAAAGTGCGTATGCGTTTTTTCCTGAATATATTCAGGAAAAATCGCATACGCGCTTTTTGGCCAACTGCATCATTGTGGACGTTCTGCCTCTTTTCCTATGCTTTCAATGCAATTCCAGTCTACCTCCTGAAATCGGTTTCCTGCAATTCTGCCCTGCTTTCAAGTCCTCTTGGCAGCCTTACTTCAGTATATTTTTGGACGATAGCTGTCATTTATAACTCTGCAGGTTTGTGAATTACAGTGCCCCTGAGCTCCATTCTTCAACTCGCTTTCTTGTGACCTGGCTGCAACACCGCAGGATGGCTTCAGGCCCTAATCTGGTTCCGGCACGGCACGCTGAGCCTTTGGTTAATTCCTCTTCCTGGTGGGAAATGAGAGTTAAATTTGCCCGTCCAGACACCTCCAGCTTGTCTCTCATTTGTTCTCGCTATTCCTGTTCATCTTCCGCAGAAATTGCAAACTGGGCCAAACAGGAGGTTAAAGGGACTGACTCTCCAAGTCGGGAGAGTGTTAGTAAAGCGTCTGGAATGTTGCACTCGAGTACCAGGGTACGAAAACTGAGACATATTTGAACACGTCTCCCGTTTACACAGTTGATCATGCTCTGGGTTCCACATGCATGTTTTAGCTGAAGGAAGAATACCTTAAACCTGGAGAGTTGAGACCCGTGGAATGGGTACCATGCAATATGACTTCAAAGGGTCTTCATTTGCTCACCGAACCTCTCCAATCCTATCACTGCTGCGTTTATGCCCCTGTACACATGCTTGATTCTCTTTCGGAGACATAGCAATCCATAGGCTTTAAGATACTTACTAGTCAGGTACATTCTTAGGCGTTTAATATGCGGTGTTGAGTCCATTTCGTTGAGCAAGGAGTAGCTCTTGTCTATTCCATATTTGGCTTAAGGAACTTTATCTGTGCTCATTTCAATCTCTGGTTTTATGCAGCACCCCAACTCACCTTTCCCCTTAAGCAAGCATAAGTTGGTTTTCTAAATTTGAGACCCTGTTCTGTTCTGTAATTCAGTTCCTGTGTAGCCAAGTTTACATTCCGTGTATTACTGATATCTTATGATGTTTCTTTTTCTGTGTGACTTATTTCAGTTAGAATCATCATACCTGAATCCACTCATTGTGCTGCTAAGGGCCTGATGACATAGATTTCATTGCTGAGTGATATTGCTTTGTAAGTAAATACCACAACTTCTTTATCCATTTTTCACTTTCTGCGATGTTGAACTTGTACTCTAAACGAGGTTCTTGTAAACAGAGCCGTTCCAAACTTTGGGGTGGCTGTGTCTTTTTGATTATAATTTCCCTAAGCTATAGGAACATAAGTGGAAGTGCCCTAGGCTCTGTTGCTTTGTTTTTTAGATGTTTCAGGAAACACCATACACTTCTCCCGAGTGTCTGTTGGCAATTTACATCCCGCCCATCAGCATAACAAGGCTCCCAGTTCTCCATGGCCTGTCCTGCCTTTCTGGATTTTACACTTTTTTCAGATGTCCCTTTTGACCAGGGGGAAGTGAGACTTCATTGTAGTGCAGATTTCCTTTGCAAGCTTGCTTGGTTGGCCAAAAAGTGTGCATGCGTTTTTTCCTGAATATATTCAGGAAAAAACGCATGTGCCCTTTTTGGCCAAGTGCATCATTGTGGACGTTCTGCCTCTTTTCCTATGCTTTCAATGCAATTCCATTCTACCTCCTGAAATCGGTTTCCTGCAATTGTGCCCCGCTTTCAAGTCCTCTTGGCAGCCTTACTTCAGTATATTTTTGGACGTTAGCTGTCATTTATAACTCTGCAGGTTTGTGAATTACAGTGTCCCTGAGCTCCTTTCTTCAACTCGCTTTCTTTTGAGCTGGCCGCAACACCGAATGATGGCTTCAGGCCCTAATCTGGTTCCGGCACGGCACGCTGAGCCTTTGGTTATTTCCTCTTCCTGGTGGGAAATGAGAGTTAAATTTGCCCGTCCAGACACCTCCAGCTAGTCTCTCATTGGTTCTCGCTATTCCTGTTCATCTTCCGCAGAAATTGCAAACTGGGCCAAACAGGAGGTTAAAGGCGCTGACTCTCCAAGTGGGGAGAGTGTTAGTAAAGCGTCTGCAATGTTGCACCCGAGTACCAGGGGAGGAAAACTGAGACATATTTGAACACCTCTCCCGTTCACACAGTTGATCATGCTCTGGGTTCCACATGCATGTTTTAGCTGAAGGAAGAATACCTTAAACCTGGGTAGTTGAAACCCGTGGAATGGGTACCATGCAATATGATTTCAAAGGGTCTTCATTTGCTCACCGAACCTCTCCAATCCTATCACTGCTGCGTTTATGCCCCTGTACACATGCTTGATTCTCTTTTGGAGACATAGCAATCCATAGGTTTTAAGATACTTACTAGTCAGGTACATTCTTAGGCGTTTTATATGCGGTGTTCAGTCCATTTCATTGAGCAAGGAGTAGCTCTTGTCTATTCCATATTTGGCTTAAGGAACTTTATCTGTGCTCATTTCAATCTCTGGTTTTATGCAGCACCCCAACTCACCTTTCCCCTTAAGCAAGCATAAGTTGGTTTTCTACATTTGAGACCCTGTTCTGTTTTGGAATTCAGTTCCTGTGTAGCCAAGTTTACATTCCGTGTATTAGTGATATCTTATGATGTTTCTTTTTCTGTGTGACTTATTTCAGTTAGAATCATCGTACCTGAATCCACTCATTATGCTGCTACGGGCCTGATGACATAGATTTCATTGCTGAGTGATACTGCATTGTACGTAAGTACCACAAGCTCTTTATCCATTTTTCACTTTCTGTGATATTGAACTTCTACGGTAAACGAAGTTCTTGTAAACAGAGGCGTCCCAAACTTTGGGGTGGCTGTGTCTTTTTGATTTTAATTTCCCTAAGCTATAGGACCATAAGTGGAAGTGCCCTAGGCTCTGTTGCTTTGTTTTTTAGATGTTTCAGGACACACCATACACTTCTCCCGAGTGTCTGTTGGCAATTTACATCCCGCCCATCAGCATAACAAGGCTCCCAGTTCTCCATGGCCTGTCCTGCCTTGCTGGATTTTACACTTTTTTCAGATGGCCCTTTTGACCGGGGGGAAGTGAGACTTCATTGTAGTGCAGATTTCCTTTGCAAGCTTGCTTGGTTGGCCAAAAAGGGCGTATGCATTTTTTCCTGAATATATTCAGGAAAAAACGCATACGCCCTTCTTGGCCAAGTGCATCATTGGGGACGTTCTGCCTCTTTTCCTATGCTTTCAATGCAATTCCAGTCTACCTCCTGAAATCGGTTTCCTGCAATTCTGCCCCGCTTTCAAGTCCTCTTGGCAGCCTTACTTCAGTATATTTTTGGACGATAGCTGTCATTTATAACTCTGCAGGTTTGTGAGTTACAGTGCCCCTGAGCTCCTTTCTTCAACTCGCTTTCTTTTGAGCTGGCCGCAACACCGCAGGCTGGCTTCAGGCCCTAATCTGGTTCGGGCACGGCACGCTGAGCCTTTGGTTAATTCCTCTTCCTGGTGGGAAATGAGAGTTAAATTTGCCCGTCCAGACACCTCCAGCTAGTCTCTCATTGGTTCTCGCTATTCCTGTTCATCTTCCGCAGAAATTGCAAACTGGGCCAAACAGGAGTTTAAAGGGACTGACTCTCCAAGTCGGGAGAGTGTTAGTAAAGCATCTGGAATGTTGCACCCGAGTACCAGGGGAGGAAAACTGAGACATATTTGAACACGTCTCCCGATCACATGGTTGATCATACTCTGGGTTCCACATGCATGTTTTAGCTGAAGGAAGAATACCTTAAACTTGGGTAGTTGAAACCTGTGGAATGGGTACCATGCAATATGACTTCAAAGGGTCTTCATTTGCTCACCGAACCTCTCCAATCCTATCACTGCTGCGTTTATGCCCCTGTACACATGCTTGATTCTCTTTCGGAGACATAGCAATCCATAGGTTTTAAGATACTTACTAGTCAGGTACATTCTTAGGCGTTTAATATGCGGTGTTGAGTCCATTTCGTTGAGCAAGGAGTAGCTCTTGTCTATTCCATATTTGGCTTAAGGAACTTTATCTGTGCTCATTTCAATCTCTGGTTTTATGCAGCACCCCAACTCACCTTTCCCCTTAAGCAAGCATAAGTTGGCTTTCTAAATTTGAGACCCCGTTCTGTACTGTAATTCAGTTCCTGTGTAGCCAAGTTTACATTCCGTGTATTACTGATATCTTATGATGTTTCTTTTTCTGTGTGAGTTATTTCAGTTAGAATTATCATACCTGAATCCACTCATTATGCTACTACGGGCCTGATGACATAGATTTCATTGCTGAGTGATATTGCTTTGTAAGTAAATACCACAACTTCTTTATCTATTTTTCACTTTCTGTGATGTTGAACTTGTACTGTAAACGAGGTTCTTGTAAACAGAGGCGTCCCAAACTTTGGGGTGGCTGTGTCTTTTTGATTTTAATTTCCCTAAGCTATAGGACCATAAGTGGAAGTGCCCTAGGCTCTGTTGCTTTGTTTTTTAGATGTTTCAGGAAACACCATACACTTCTCCCGAGTGTCTGTTGGCAATTTACATCCCACCCATCAGCATAACAAGGCTCCCAGTTCTCCATGGCCTGTCCTGACTTGCTGGATTTTACACTTTTTTCACATGGCCCTTTTGACCGGGGGGAAGTGAGACTTCATTGTAGTGCAGATTTCCTTTGCAAGCTTGCTTGGTTGGCCAAAAAGGGCGTATGCGTTTTTTCCTGAATATATTCAGGAAAAAACGCATACGCCCTTTTTGGCCAAGTGCATCATTGTGGACGTTCTGCCTCTTTTCCTATGCTTTCAATGCAATTCAAGTCTACCTCCTGAAATCGGTTTCCTGCAATTCTGCCCCGCTTTCAAGTCCTCTTGGCAGCCTTACTTCAGTATATTTTTGGACGATAGCTGTCATTTATAACTCTGCATGTTTGTGAATTACAGTGCCCCTGAGCTCCTTTCTTCAACTCGCTTTCTTGTGAGCTGGCCGCAACACCGCAGGATGGCTTCAGGCCCTAATCTGGTTCCGGCACGGCACGCTGAGCCTTTGGTTAATTCCTCTTCCTGGTGGGAAATGAGAGTTAAATTTGCCCGTCCAGACACCTCCAGCTAGTCTCTCATTGGTTCTCGCTATTGCTGTTCATCTTCCGCAGAAATTGCAAACTGGGCCAAACAGGAGGTTAAAGGGACTGACTCTCCAAGTGGGGAGAGTGTTACTAAAGCGTCTGGAATGTTGCACCCGAGTACCAGGGTACGAAAACTGAGACATATTTGAATACGTCTCCCGATCATATGGTTGATCATACTCTGGGTTCCACATGCATGTTTTAGCTGAAGGAAGAATACCTTAAACCTGGAGAGTTGAGACCCGTGTAATGGGTACCGTGCAATATGACTTCAAAGGGTCTTCATTTGCTCACCGAACCTCTCCAATCCTATCACTGCTGCGTTTATGCCCCTGTACACACGCTTGATTCTCTTTTGGAGACATAGCAATCCATAGGTTTTAAGATACTTACTAGTCAGGTACATTCTTAGGCGTTTAATATGCGGTGTTGAGTCCATTTCGTTGAGCAAGGAGTAGCTCTTGTCTATTCCATATTTGGCTTAAGGAACTTTATGTGTGCTCATTTCAATCTCTGGTTTTATGCAGCACCCCAACTCACCTTTCCCCTTAAGCAAGCATAAGTTGGTTTTCTAAATTTGAGACCCTGTTCTGTTTTGGAATTCAGTTCCTGTGTAGCCAAGTTTACATTCCGTGTATTAGTGATATCTTATGATGTTTCTTTTTCTGTGTGACTTATTTCAGTTAGAATCATCGTACCTGAATCCACTCATTATGCTGCTACGGGCCAGATGACATAGATTTCATTGCTGAGTGATACTGCATTGTACGTAAGTACCACAAGTTCTTTATCCATTTTTCACTTTCTGTGATATTGAACTTGTACGGTAAACGAGGTTCTTGTAAACAGAGGCGTCCCAAACTTTGGGGTGGCTGTGTCTTTTTGATTTTAATTTCCCTAAGCTATAGGACCATAAGTGGAAGTGCCCTAGGCTCTGTTGCTTTGTTTTTTAGATGTTTCAGGAAACACCATACACTTCTCCAGAGTGTCTGTTGGCAATTTACATCCCGCCCATCAGCATAACAAGGCTCCCAGTTCTCCATGGCCTGTCCTGCCTTTCTGGATTTTACACTTTTTTCAGATGGCCCTTTTGACCGGGGGGAAGTGAGACTTCATTGTAGTGCCGATTTCCTTTGCAAGTTTGCTTGGTTGGCCAAAAAGTGCGTATGCGTTTTTTCCTGAATATATTCAGGAAAAATCGCATACGCGCTTTTTGGCCAACTGCATCATTGTGGACGTTCTGCCTCTTTTCCTATGCTTTCAATGCAATTCCAGTCTACCTCCTGAAATCGGTTTCCTGCAATTCTGCCCTGCTTTCAAGTCCTCTTGGCAGCCTTACTTCAGTATATTTTTGGACGATAGCTGTCATTTATAACTCTGCAGGTTTGTGAATTACAGTGCCCCTGAGCTCCATTCTTCAACTCGCTTTCTTGTGAGCTGGCCGCAACACCGCAGGATGGCTTCAGGCCCTAATCTGGTTCCGGCACGGCACGCTGAGCCTTTGGTTAATTCCTCTTCCTGGTGGGAAATGAGAGTTAAATTTGCCCGTCCAGACACCTCCAGCTAGTCTCTCATTGGTTCTCGCTATTGCTGTTCATCTTCCGCAGAAATTGCAAACTGGGCCAAACAGGAGGTTAAAGGGACTGACTCTCCAAGTGGGGAGAGTGTTACTAAAGCGTCTGGAATGTTGCACCCGAGTACCAGGGTACGAAAACTGAGACATATTTGAATACGTCTCCCGATCATATGGTTGATCATACTCTGGGTTCCACATGCATGTTTTAGCTGAAGGAAGAATACCTTAAACCTGGAGAGTTGAGACCCGTGTAATGGGTACCGTGCAATATGACTTCAAAGGGTCTTCATTTGCTCACCGAACCTCTCCAATCCTATCACTGCTGCGTTTATGCCCCTGTACACACGCTTGATTCTCTTTTGGAGACATAGCAATCCATAGGTTTTAAGATACTTACTAGTCAGGTACATTCTTAGGCGTTTAATATGCGGTGTTGAGTCCATTTCGTTGAGCAAGGAGTAGCTCTTGTCTATTCCATATTTGGCTTAAGGAACTTTATCTGTGCTCATTTCAATCTCTGGTTTTATGCAGCACCCCAACTCACCTTTCCCCTTAAGCAAGCATAAGTTGGTTTTCTACATTTGAGACCCTGTTCTGTTTTGGAATTCAGTTCCTGTGTAGCCAAGTTTACATTCCGTGTATTAGTGATATCTTATGATGTTTCTTTTTCTGTGTGACTTATTTCAGTTAGAATCATCGTACCTGAATCCACTCATTATGCTGCTACGGGCCTGATGACATAGATTTCATTGCTGAGTGATACTGCATTGTACGTAAGTACCACAAATTCTTTATCCATTTTTCACTTTCTGTGATATTGAACTTGTACGGTAAACGAGGTTCTTGTAAACAGAGGCGTCCCAAACTTTGGGGTGGCTGTGTCTTTTTGATTTTAATTTCCCTAAGCTATAGGACCATAAGTGGAAGTGCCCTAGGCTCTGTTGCTTTGTTTTTTAGATGTTTCAGGAAACACCATACACTTCTCCCGAGTGTCTGTTGGCAATTTACATCCCACCCATCAGCATAACAAGGCTCCCAGTTCTCCATGGCCTGTCCTGCCTTGCTGGATTTTACACTTTTTTCAGATGGCCCTTTTGACCGGGGGGAAGTGAGACTTCATTGTAGTGCAGATTTCCTTTGCAAGTTTGCTTGGTTGGCCAAAAAGTGCGTATGCGTTTTTTCCTGAATATATTCAGGAAAAAACGCATACGCCCTTTTTGGCCAAGTGCATCATTGTGGACGTTCTGCCTCTTTTCCTATGCTTTCAATGCAATTCCAGTCTACCTCCTGAAATCGGTTTCCTGCAATTCTGCCCCACTTTCAAGTCCTCTTGGCAGCCTTACTTCAGTATATTTTTGGACGATAGCTGTCATTTATAACTCTGCAGGTTTGTGAATTACAGTGCCCCTGAGCTCCATTCTTCAACTCGCTTTCTTGTGAGCTGGCCGCAACACCGCAGGATGGCTTCAGGCCCTAATCTGGTTCCGGCACGGCACGCTGAGCCTTTGGTTAATTCCTCTTCCTGGTGGGAAATGAGAGTTAAATTTGCCCGTCCAGACACCTCCAGCTAGTCTCTCATTGGTTCTCGCTATTCATGTTCATCTTCCGCAGAAATTGCAAACTGGGCCAAACAGGAGGTTAAAGGGACTGACTCTCCAAGTCGAGAGAGTGTTAGTAAAGCATCTGGAATGTTGCACCCAAGTACCAGGGGAGGGAAACTGAGACATATTTGAACACGTCTCCCGATCACATGGTTGATCATACTCTGGGTTCCACATGCATGTTTTAGCTGAAGGAAGAATAACTTAAACCTTGGTAGTTGAAACCCGTGGAATGGGTACCATGCAATATGACTTCAAAGGGTCTTCATTTGCTCACCGAACCTCTCCCATCCTATCACTGCTGCGTTTATGCCCCTGTACACATGCTTGATTCTCTTTCGGAGACATAGCAATCCATAGGTTTTAAGATACTTACTAGTCAGGTACATTCTTAGGCGTTTAATATGCAGTGTTGAGTCCATTTCGTTGAGCAAGGAGTAGCTCTTGTCTATTCCATATTTGGCTTAAGGAACTTTATCTGTGCTCATTTCAATCTCTGGTTTTATGCAGCACCCCAACTCACATTTCCCCTTAAGCAAGCATAAGTTGGTTTTCTAAATTTGAGACCCTGTTCTGTTCTGTAATTCAGTTCCTGTGTAGCCAAGTTTACATTCCGTGTATTACTGATATCTTATGATGTTTCTTTTTCTGTGTGAGTTATTTCAGTTAGAATTATCATACCTGAATCCACTCATTATGCTGCTACGGGCCTGATGACATAGATTTCATTGCTGAGTGACATTGCTTTGTAAGTAAATACCACAACTTCTTTATCCATTTTTCACTTTCTGCGATGTTGAACTTGTACTGTAAACGAGGTTCTTGTAAACAGAGGCGTCCCAAACTTTGGGGTCGCTGTGTCTTTTTGATTTTAATTTCCCTAAGCTATAGGACCATAAGTGGAAGTGCCCTAGGCTCTGTTGCTTTGTTTTTTAGATGTTTCAGGAAACACCATACACTTCTCCCGAGTGTCTGTTGGCAATTTACATCCCGCCCATCAGCATAACAAGGCTCCCAGTTCTCCATGGCCTGTCCTGCCTTTCTGGATTTTACACTTTTTTCAGATGGCCCTTTTGACCGGGGGGAAGTGAGACTTCATTGTAGTGCAGATTTCCTTTGCAAACTTGCTTGGTTGGCCAAAAAGGGCGTATGCGTTTTTTCCTGAATATATTCAGGAAAAAACGCATACGCCCTTTTTGGCCAAGTGCATCATTGTGGACGTTCTGCCTCTTTTCCTATGCTTTCAATGCAATTCCAGTCTACCTGCTGAAATCGGGTTCCTGCAATTCTGCCCTGCTTTCAAGTCCTCTTGGCAGCCTTACTTCAGTATATTTTTGAACGATAGCTGTCATTTATAACTCTGCATGTTTGTGAATTACAGTGCCCCTGAGCTCCTTTCTTCAACTCGCTTTCTTGTGAGCTGGCCGCAACACCGCAGGATGGCTTCAGGCCCTAATCTGGTTCCGGCACGGCACGCTGAGCCTTTGGTTAATTCCTCTTCCTGGTGGGAAATGAGAGTTAAATTTGCCCGTCCAGACACCTCCAGCTAGTCTCTCATTGGTTCTCGCTATTGCTGTTCATCTTCCGCAGAAATTGCAAACTGGGCCAAACAGGAGGTTAAAGGGACTGACTCTCCAAGTGGGGAGAGTGTTACTAAAGCGTCTGGAATGTTGCACCCGAGTACCAGGGTACGAAAACTGAGACATATTTGAATACGTCTCCCGATCATATGGTTGATCATACTCTGGGTTCCACATGCATGTTTTAGCTGAAGGAAGAATACCTTAAACCTGGAGAGTTGAGACCCGTGTAATGGGTACCGTGCAATATGACTTCAAAGGGTCTTCATTTGCTCACCGAACCTCTCCAATCCTATCACTGCTGCGTTTATGCCCCTGTACACACGCTTGATTCTCTTTTGGAGACATAGCAATCCATAGGTTTTAAGATACTTACTAGTCAGGTACATTCTTAGGCGTTTAATATGCGGTGTTGAGTCCATTTCGTTGAGCAAGGAGTAGCTCTTGTCTATTCCATATTTGGCTTAAGGAACTTTATCTGTGCTCATTTCAATCTCTGGTTTTATGCAGCACCCCAACTCACCTTTCCCCTTAAGCAAGCATAAGTTGGTTTTCTACATTTGAGACCCTGTTCTGTTTTGGAATTCAGTTCCTGTGTAGCCAAGTTTACATTCCGTGTATTAGTGATATCTTATGATGTTTCTTTTTCTGTGTGACTTATTTCAGTTAGAATCATCGTACCTGAATCCACTCATTATGCTGCTACGGGCCTGATGACATAGATTTCATTGCTGAGTGATACTGCATTGTACGTAAGTACCACAAATTCTTTATCCATTTTTCACTTTCTGTGATATTGAACTTGTACGGTAAACGAGGTTCTTGTAAACAGAGGCGTCCCAAACTTTGGGGTGGCTGTGTCTTTTTGATTTTAATTTCCCTAAGCTATAGGACCATAAGTGGAAGTGCCCTAGGCTCTGTTGCTTTGTTTTTTAGATGTTTCAGGAAACACCATACACTTCTCCCGAGTGTCTGTTGGCAATTTACATCCCGCCCATCAGCATAACAAGGCTCCCAGTTCTCCATGGCCTGTCCTGCCTTTCTGGATTTTACACTTTTTTCAGATGGCCCTTTTGACCGGGGGGAAGTGAGACTTCATTGTAGTGCAGATTTCCTTTGCAAGTTTGCTTGGTTGGCCAAAAAGTGCGTATGCGTTTTTTCCTGAATATATTCAGGAAAAAACGCATACGCCCTTTTTGGCCAAGTGCATCATTGTGGACGTTCTGCCTCTTTTCCTATGCTTTCAATGCAATTCCAGTCTACCTCCTGAAATCGGTTTCCTGCAATTCTGCCCCACTTTCAAGTCCTCTTGGCAGCCTTACTTCAGTATATTTTTGGACGATAGCTGTCATTTATAACTCTGCAGGTTTGTGAATTACAGTGCCCCTGAGCTCCATTCTTCAACTCGCTTTCTTGTGAGCTGGCCGCAACACCGCAGGATGGCTTCAGGCCCTAATCTGGTTCTGGCACGGCACGCTGAGCCTTTGGTTAATTCCTCTTCCTGGTGGGAAATGAGAGTTAAATTTGCCCGTCCAGACACCTCCAGCTAGTCTCTCATTGGTTCTCGCTATTCATGTTCATCTTCCGCAGAAATTGCAAACTGGGCCAAACAGGAGGTTAAAGGGACTGACTCTCCAAGTCGGGAGAGTGTTAGTAAAGCATCTGGAATGTTGCACCCAAGTACCAGGAGAGGGAAACTGAGACATATTTGAACACGTCTCCCGATCACATGGTTGATCATACTCTGGGTTCCACATGCATGTTTTAGCTGAAGGAAGAATAACTTAAACCTGGGTAGTTGAAACCCGTGGAATGGGTACCATGCAATATGACTTCAAAGGGTCTTCATTTGCTCACCGAACCTCTCCCATCCTATCACTGCTGCGTTTATGCCCCTGTACACATGCTTGATTCTCTTTCGGAGACATAGCAATCCATAGGTTTTAAGATACTTACTAGTCAGGTACATTCTTAGGCGTTTAATATGCAGTGTTGAGTCCATTTCGTTGAGCAAGGAGTAGCTCTTGTCTATTCCATATTTGGCTTAAGGAACTTTATCTGTGCTCATTTCAATCTCTGGTTTTATGCAGCACCCCAACTCACCTTTCCCCTTAAGCAAGCATAAGTTGGTTTTCTAAATTTGAGACCCTGTTCTGTTCTGTAATTCAGTTCCTGTGTAGCCAAGTTTACATTCCGTGTATTACTGATATCTTATGATGTTTCTTTTTCTGTGTGACTTATTTCAGTTAGAATCATCATACCTGAATCCACTCATTGTGCTGCTAAGGGCCTGATGACATAGATTTTATTGCTGAGTGATATTGCTTTGTAAGTAAATACCACAACTTCTTTATCCATTTTTCACTTTCTGTGATATTGAACTTGTACGGTAAACGAAGTTCTTGTAAACAGAGGCGTCTCAAACTTTGGGGTGGCTGTGTCTTTTTGATTTTAATTTCCCTAAGCTATAGGACCATAAGTGGAAGTGCCCTAGGCTCTGTTGCTTTGTTTTTTAGATGTTTCAGGAAACACCATACACTTCTCCCGAGTGTCTGTTGGCAATTTACATCCCGCCCATCAGCATAACAAGGCTACCAGTTCTCCATGGCCTGTCCTGCCTTTCTGGATTTTACACTTTTTTCAGATGGCCCTTTTGACCGGGGGGAAGTGAGACTTCATTGTAGTGCCGATTGCCATTGCAAGCTTGCTTGGTTGGCCAAAAAGGGCGCATGCTTTTTTTCCTGAATATATTCAGGAAAAAACGCATGCGCCCTTTTTGACCAAGTGCATCATTGTGGACGTTCTGCCTCTTTTCCTATGCTTTCAATGCAATTCCAGTCTACCTCCTGAAATCGGTTTCCTGCAATTCTGCCTCGCTTTCAAGTTCTCTTGGCAGCCTTACTTCAGTATATTTTTGGACGATAGCTGTCATTTATAACTCTGCATGTTTGTGAATTACAGTGCCCCTGAGCTCCTTTCTTCAACTCGCTTTCTTGTGAGCTGGCCGCAACACCGCAGGATGGCTTCAGGCCCTAATCTGGTTCCGGCACGGCACGCTGAGCCTTTGGTTAATTCCTCTTCCTGGTGGGAAATGAGAGTTAAATTTGCCCGTCCAGACACCTCCAGCTAGTCTCTCATTGGTTCTCGCTATTGCTGTTCATCTTCCGCAGAAATTGCAAACTGGGCCAAACAGGAGGTTAAAGGGACTGACTCTCCAAGTGGGGAGAGTGTTACTAAAGCGTCTGGAATGTTGCACCCGAGTACCAGGGTACGAAAACTGAGACATATTTGAATACGTCTCCCGATCATATGGTTGATCATACTCTGGGTTCCACATGCATGTTTTAGCTGAAGGAAGAATACCTTAAACCTGGAGAGTTGAGACCCGTGTAATGGGTACCGTGCAATATGACTTCAAAGGGTCTTCATTTGCTCACCGAAGCTCTCCAATCCTATCACTGCTGCGTTTATGCCCCTGTACACACGCTTGATTCTCTTTTGGAGACATAGCAATCCATAGGTTTTAAGATACTTACTAGTCAGGTACATTCTTAGGCGTTTAATATGTGGTGTTGAGTCCATTTCGTTGAGCAAGGAGTAGCTCTTGTCTATTCCATATTTGGCTTAAGGAACATTATCTGTGCTCATTTCAATCTCTGGTTTTATGCAGCACCCCAACTCACCTTTCCCCTTAAGCAAGCATAAGTTGGTTTTCTAAATTTGAGACCCTGTTCTGTTTTGGAATTCAGTTCCTGTGTAGCCAAGTTTACATTCCGTGTATTAGTGATATCTTATGATGTTTCTTTTTCTGTGTGACTTATTTCAGTTAGAATCATCATACCTGAATCCACTCATTGTGCTGCTACGGGCCAGATGACATAGATTTCATTGCTGAGTGATACTGCATTGTACGTAAGTACCACAAGTTCTTTATCCATTTTTCACTTTCTGTGATATTGAACTTGTACGGTAAACGAGGTTCTTGTAAACAGAGGCGTCCCAAACTTTGGGGTGGCTGTGTCTTTTTGATTTTAATTTCCCTAAGCTATAGGACCATAAGTGGAAGTGCCCTAGGCTCTGTTGCTTTGTTTTTTAGATGTTTCAGGAAACACCATACACTTCTCCAGAGTGTCTGTTGGCAATTTACATCCCGCCCATCAGCATAACAAGGCTCCCAGTTCTCCATGGCCTGTCCTGCCTTTCTGGATTTTACACTTTTTTCAGATGGCCCTTTTGACCGGGGGGAAGTGAGACTTCATTGTGGTGCCGATTTCCTTTGCAAGTTTGCTTGGTTGGCCAAAAAGTGCGTATGCGTTTTTTCCTGAATATATTCAGGAAAAATCGCATACGCGCTTTTTGGCCAACTGCATCATTGTGGACGTTCTGCCTCTTTTCCTATGCTTTCAATGCAATTCCAGTCTACCTCCTGAAATCGGTTTCCTGCAATTCTGCCCTGCTTTCAAGTCCTCTTGGCAGCCTTACTTCAGTATATTTTTGGACGATAGCTGTCATTTATAACTCTGCAGGTTTGTGAATTACAGTGCCCCTGAGCTCCATTCTTCAACTCGCTTTCTTGTGACCTGGCTGCAACACCGCAGGATGGCTTCAGGCCCTAATCTGGTTCCGGCACGGCACGCTGAGCCTTTGGTTAATTCCTCTTCCTGGTGGGAAATGAGAGTTAAATTTGCCCGTCCAGACACCTCCAGCTTGTCTCTCATTTGTTCTCGCTATTCCTGTTCATCTTCCGCAGAAATTGCAAACTGGGCCAAACAGGAGGTTAAAGGGACTGACTCTCCAAGTCGGGAGAGTGTTAGTAAAGCGTCTGGAATGTTGCACTCGAGTACCAGGGTACGAAAACTGAGACATATTTGAACACGTCTCCCGTTTACACAGTTGATCATGCTCTGGGTTCCACATGCATGTTTTAGCTGAAGGAAGAATACCTTAAACCTGGAGAGTTGAGACCCGTGGAATGGGTACCATGCAATATGACTTCAAAGGGTCTTCATTTGCTCACCGAACCTCTCCAATCCTATCACTGCTGCGTTTATGCCCCTGTACACATGCTTGATTCTCTTTCGGAGACATAGCAATCCATAGGCTTTAAGATACTTACTAGTCAGGTACATTCTTAGGCGTTTAATATGCGGTGTTGAGTCCATTTCGTTGAGCAAGGAGTAGCTCTTGTCTATTCCATATTTGGCTTAAGGAACTTTATCTGTGCTCATTTCAATCTCTGGTTTTATGCAGCACCCCAACTCACCTTTCCCCTTAAGCAAGCATAAGTTGGTTTTCTAAATTTGAGACCCTGTTCTGTTCTGTAATTCAGTTCCTGTGTAGCCAAGTTTACATTCCGTGTATTACTGATATCTTATGATGTTTCTTTTTCTGTGTGACTTATTTCAGTTAGAATCATCATACCTGAATCCACTCATTGTGCTGCTAAGGGCCTGATGACATAGATTTCATTGCTGAGTGATATTGCTTTGTAAGTAAATACCACAACTTCTTTATCCATTTTTCACTTTCTGCGATGTTGAACTTGTACTGTAAATGAGGTTCTTGTAAACAGAGGCGTTCCAAACTTTGGGGTGGCTGTGTCTTTTTGATTATAATTTCCCTAAGCTATAGGAACATAAGTGGAAGTGCCCTAGGCTCTGTTGCTTTGTTTTTTAGATGTTTCATGACACACCATACACTTCTCCCGAGTGTCTGTTGGCAATTTACATCCCGCCCATCAGCATAACAAGGCTCCCAGTTCTCCATGGCCTGTCCTGCCTTTCTGGATTTTACACTTTTTTCAGATGGCCCTTTTGACCGGGGGGAAGTGAGACTTCATTGTAGTGCAGATTTCCTTTGCAAGCTTGCTTGGTTGGCCAAAAAGGGCGTATGCGTTTTTTCCTGAATATATTCAGGAAAAAACGCATACGCCCTTTTTGGCCAAGTGCATCATTGTGGACGTTCTGCCTCTTTTCCTATGATTTCAATGCAATTCCAGTCTACCTCCTGAAATCGGTTTCCTGCAATTCTGCCCCGCTTTCAAGTCCTCTTGGCAGCCTTACTTCAGTATATTTTTGGATGATAGATGTCATTTATAACTCTGCAGGTTTGTGAATTACAGTGCCCCTGAGCTCCTTTCTTCAACTCGATTTATTTTGAGCTGGCCGCAACACCGCAGGATGGCTTCAGGCTCTAATATGGTTCCGGCATGGCACGCTGAGCCTTTGGTTATTTCCTCTTCCTGGTGGGAAATGAGAGTTAAATTTGCCCGTCCAGACACCTCCAGCTAGTCCCTCATTGGTTCTCCCTATTCCTGTTCATCTTCCGCAGAAATTGCAAACTGGGCCAAACAGGAGGTTAAAGGCGCTGACTCTCCAAGTGGGGAGAGTGTTAGTAAAGCGTCTGGAATGTTGCACCCGAGTACCAGGGGAGGAAAACTGAGACATATTTGAACACGTCTCCTGTTCACACAGTTGATCATACTCTGGGTTCCACATGCATGTTTTAGCTGAAGGAAGAATACCTTAAACCTGGAGAGTTGAGACCCGTGGAATGGGTACCATGAAATATGACTTCAAAGGGTCTTCATTTGCTCACTGAACCTCTCCAATCCTATCACTGCTCTGTTTATGCCCCTGTACACACGCTTGATTCTCTTTTGGAGACATAGCAATCCATAGGTTTTAAGATACTTACTAGTCAGGTACATTCTTAGGCGTTTAATATGGGGTGTTGAGTCCATTTCGTTGAGCAAGGAGTAGCTCTTGTCTATTCCATATTTGGCTTAAGGAACTTTATCTGTGCTCATTTCAATCTTTGGTTTTATGCAGCACCCCAACTCACCTTTCCCCTTAAGCAAGCATAAGTTGGTTTTCTAAATTTGAGACCCTGTTCTGTTTTGGAATTCAGTTCCTGTGTAGCCAAGTTTACATTCCGTGTATTAGTGATATCTTATGATGTTTCTTTTTCTGTGTGACTTATTTCAGTTAGAATCATCGTACCTGAATCCACTCATTATGCTGCTACGGGCCTGATGACATAGATTTCATTGCTGAGTGATACTGCATTGTACGTAAGTACCACAAGTTCTTTATCCATTTTTCACTTTCTCTGATATTGAACGTGTATGGGAAACGAGGTTCTTGTAAACAGAGGCGTCCCAAACTTTGGGGTGGCTGTGTCTTTTTGATTTTAATTTCCCTAAGCTATAGGACCACAAGTGGAAGTGCCCTAGCCTCTGTTGCTTTGTTTTTTAGATGTTTCAGGAAACACCATACACTTCTCCCGAGTGTCTGTTGGCAATTTACATCCCGCCCACCAGCATAACAAGGCTCCCAGTTCTCCATGGCCTGTCCTGCCTTGCTGGATTTTACACTTTTTTCAGATGGCCCTTTTGACCGGGGGGAAGTGAGACTTCATTGTAGTGCAGATTGCCATTGCAAGCTTGCTTGGTTGGCCAAAAAGTGCGTATGCGTTTTTTCCTGAATATATTCAGGAAAAAACTCATACGCCCTTTTTGGCCAAGTGCATCATTGTGGACGTTCTGCCTCTTTTCCTATGCTTTCAATGCAATTCCAGTCTACCTCCTGAAATCGGTTTCCTGCAATTCTGCCTCGCTTTCAAGTCCTCTTGGCAGCCTTACTTCAGTATATTTTTGGACGATAGCTGTCATTTATAACTCTGCAGGTTTGTGAATTACAGTGCCCCTGAGCTCCTTTCTTCAACTCGCTTTCTTGTGAGCTGGCCGCAACACCGCAGGATGGCTTCAGGCCCTAATCTGGTTCCGGCATGGCACGCTGAGCCTTTGGTTATTTCCTCTTCCTGGTGGGAAATGAGAGTTAAATTTGCCCGTCCAGACACCTCCAGCTAGTCTCTCATTGGTTCTCGCTATTCCTGTTCATCTTCCGCAGAAATTGCAAACTGGGCCAAACAGGAGGTTAGAGGGACTGACTCTCCAAGTCGGGAGAGTGTTACTAAAGCATCTGGAATATTGCACCCGAGTACCAGGGTACGAAAACTGAGACATATTTGAACACGTCTCCCGATCACATGGTTGATCATACTCTGAGTTCCACATGCTTGTTTTAGCTGAAGGAAGAATACCTTAAATCTGTGTAGTTGAAACGCGTGGAATGGGTACCATGCAATATGACTTCAAAGGGTCTTCATTTGCTCACCTAACCTCTCCAATCCTATCACTGCTGCGTTTATGCCCCTGTACACATGCTTGATTCTCTTTCGGAGACATAGCAATCCATAGGCTTTAAGATACTTACTAGTCAGGTACATTCTTAGGCGTTTAATATGCGGTGTTGAGTCCATTTCGTTGAGCAAGGAGTAGCTCTTGTCTATTCCATATTTGGCTTAAGGAACTTTATCTGTGCTCATTTCAATCTCTGGTTTTATGCAGCACCCCAACTCACCTTTCCCCTTAAGCAAGCATAAGTTGGTTTTCTAAATTTGAGACCCTGTTCTGTTCTGTAATTCAGTTCCTGTGTAGCCAAGTTTACATTCCGTGTATTACTGATATCTTATGATGTTTCTTTTTCTGTGTGACTTATTTCAGTTAGAATCATCATACCTGAATCCACTCATTGTGCTGCTAAGGGCCTGATGACATAGATTTCATTGCTGAGTGATATTGCTTTGTAAGTAAATACCACAACTTCTTTATCCATTTTTCACTTTCTGCGATGTTGAACTTGTACTCTAAACGAGGTTCTTGTAAACAGAGCCGTTCCAAACTTTGGGGTGGCTGTGTCTTTTTGATTATAATTTCCCTAAGCTATAGGAACATAAGTGGAAGTGCCCTAGGCTCTGTTGCTTTGTTTTTTAGATGTTTCAGGAAACACCATACACTTCTCCCGAGTGTCTGTTGGCAATTTACATCCCGCCCATCAGCATAACAAGGCTCTCAGTTCTCCATGGCCTGTCCTGCCTTTCTGGATTTTACACTTTTTTCAGATGTCCCTTTTGACCAGGGGGAAGTGAGACTTCATTGTAGTGCAGATTTCCTTTGCAAGCTTGCTTGGTTGGCCAAAAAGTGTGCATGCGTTTTTTCCTGAATATATTCAGGAAAAAACGCATGTGCCCTTTTTGGCCAAGTGCATCATTGTGGACGTTCTGCCTCTTTTCCTATGCTTTCAATGCAATTCCATTCTACCTCCTGAAATCGGTTTCCTGCAATTGTGCCCCGCTTTCAAGTCCTCTTGGCAGCCTTACTTCAGTATATTTTTGGACGTTAGCTGTCATTTATAACTCTGCAGGTTTGTGAATTACAGTGTCCCTGAGCTCCTTTCTTCAACTCGCTTTCTTTTGAGCTGGCCGCAACACCGAATGATGGCTTCAGGCCCTAATCTGGTTCCGGCACGGCACGCTGAGCCTTTGGTTATTTCCTCTTCCTGGTGGGAAATGAGAGTTAAATTTGCCCGTCCAGACACCTCCAGCTAGTCTCTCATTGGTTCTCGCTATTCCTGTTCATCTTCCGCAGAAATTGCAAACTGGGCCAAACAGGAGGTTAAAGGCGCTGACTCTCCAAGTGGGGAGAGTGTTAGTAAAGCGTCTGCAATGTTGCACCCGAGTACCAGGGGAGGAAAACTGAGACATATTTGAACACCTCTCCCGTTCACACAGTTGATCATGCTCTGGGTTCCACATGCATGTTTTAGCTGAAGGAAGAATACCTTAAACCTGGGTAGTTGAAACCCGTGGAATGGGTACCATGCAATATGATTTCAAAGGGTCTTCATTTGCTCACCGAACCTCTCCAATCCTATCACTGCTGCGTTTATGCCCCTGTACACATGCTTGATTCTCTTTTGGAGACATAGCAATCCATAGGTTTTAAGATACTTACTAGTCAGGTACATTCTTAGGCGTTTTATATGCGGTGTTCAGTCCATTTCATTGAGCAAGGAGTAGCTCTTGTCTATTCCATATTTGGCTTAAGGAACTTTATCTGTGCTCATTTCAATCTCTGGTTTTATGCAGCACCCCAACTCACCTTTCCCCTTAAGCAAGCATAAGTTGGTTTTCTAAATTTGAGACCCTGTTCTGTTTTGGAATTCAGTTCCTGTGTAGCCAAGTTTACATTCCGTGTATTAGTGATATCTTATGATGTTTCTTTTTCTGTGTGACTTATTTCAGTTAGAATCATCGTACCTGAATCCACTCATTATGCTGCTACGGGCCTGATGACATAGATTTCATTGCTGAGTGATACTGCATTGTACGTAAGTACCACAAGCTCTTTATCCATTTTTCACTTTCTGTGATATTGAACTTCTACGGTAAACGAAGTTCTTGTAAACAGAGGCGTCCCAAACTTTGGGGTGGCTGTGTCTTTTTGATTTTAATTTCCCTAAGCTATAGGACCATAAGTGGAAGTGCCCTAGGCTCTGTTGCTTTGTTTTTTAGATGTTTCAGGACACACCATACACTTCTCCCGAGTGTCTGTTGGCAATTTACATCCCGCCCATCAGCATAACAAGGCTCCCAGTTCTCCATGGCCTGTCCTGCCTTGCTGGATTTTACACTTTTTTCAGATGGCCCTTTTGACCGGGGGGAAGTGAGACTTCATTGTAGTGCAGATTTCCTTTGCAAGCTTGCTTGGTTGGCCAAAAAGGGCGTATGCGTTTTTTCCTGAATATATTCAGGAAAAAACGCATACGCCCTTCTTGGCCAAGTGCATCATTGGGGACGTTCTGCCTCTTTTCCTATGCTTTCAATGCAATTCCAGTCTACCTCCTGAAATCGGTTTCCTGCAATTCTGCCCCGCTTTCAAGTCCTCTTGGCAGCCTTACTTCAGTATATTTTTGGACGATAGCTGTCATTTATAACTCTGCAGGTTTGTGAGTTACAGTGCCCCTGAGCTCCTTTCTTCAACTCGCTTTCTTGTGAGCTGGCCGCAACACCGCAGGCTGGCTTCAGGCCCTAATCTGGTTCGGGCACGGCACGCTGAGCCTTTGGTTAATTCCTCTTCCTGGTGGGAAATGAGAGTTAAATTTGCCCGTCCAGACACCTCCAGCTAGTCTCTCATTGGTTCTCGCTATTCCTGTTCATCTTCCGCAGAAATTGCAAACTGGGCCAAACAGGAGGTTAAAGGGACTGACTCTCCAAGTCGGGAGAGTGTTAGTAAAGCATCTGGAATGTTGCACCCGAGTACCAGGGGAGGAAAACTGAGACATATTTGAACACGTCTCCCGATCACATGGTTGATCATACTCTGGGTTCCACATGCATGTTTTAGCTGAAGGAAGAATACCTTAAACTTGGGTAGTTGAAACCTGTGGAATGGGTACCATGCAATATGACTTCAAAGGGTCTTCATTTGCTCACCGAACCTCTCCAATCCTATCACTGCTGCGTTTATGCCCCTGTACACATGCTTGATTCTCTTTCGGAGACATAGCAATCCATAGGTTTTAAGATACTTACTAGTCAGGTACATTCTTAGGCGTTTAATATGCGGTGTTGAGTCCATTTCGTTGAGCAAGGAGTAGCTCTTGTCTATTCCATATTTGGCTTAAGGAACTTTATCTGTGCTCATTTCAATCTCTGGTTTTATGCAGCACCCCAACTCACCTTTCCCCTTAAGCAAGCATAAGTTGGCTTTCTAAATTTGAGACCCCGTTCTGTACTGTAATTCAGTTCCTGTGTAGCCAAGTTTACATTCCGTGTATTACTGATATCTTATGATGTTTCTTTTTCTGTGTGAGTTATTTCAGTTAGAATTATCATACCTGAATCCACTCATTATGCTGCTACGGGCCTGATGACATAGATTTCATTGCTGAGTGATATTGCTTTGTAAGTAAATACCACAACTTCTTTATCTATTTTTCACTTTCTGTGATGTTGAACTTGTACTGTAAACGAGGTTCTTGTAAACAGAGGCGTCCCAAACTTTGGGGTGGCTGTGTCTTTTTGATTTTAATTTCCCTAAGCTATAGGACCATAAGTGGAAGTGCCCTAGGCTCTGTTGCTTTGTTTTTTAGATGTTTCAGGAAACACCATACACTTCTCCCGAGTGTCTGTTGGCAATTTACATCCCACCCATCAGCATAACAAGGCTCCCAGTTCTCCATGGCCTGTCCTGACTTGCTGGATTTTACACTTTTTTCACATGGCCCTTTTGACCGGGGGGAAGTGAGACTTCATTGTAGTGCAGATTTCCTTTGCAAGCTTGCTTGGTTGGCCAAAAAGGGCGTATGCGTTTTTTCCTGAATATATTCAGGAAAAAACGCATACGCCCTTTTTGGCCAAGTGCATCATTGTGGACGTTCTGCCTCTTTTCCTATGCTTTCAATGCAATTCAAGTCTACCTCCTGAAATCGGTTTCCTGCAATTCTGCCCCGCTTTCAAGTCCTCTTGGCAGCCTTACTTCAGTATATTTTTGGACGATAGCTGTCATTTATAACTCTGCAGGTTTGTGAATTACAGTGCCCCTGAGCTCCTTTCTTCAACTCGCTTTCTTGTGAGCTGGCCGCAAGACCGCAGGATGGCTTCAGGCCCTAATCTGGTTCCGGCACGGCACGCTGAGCCTTTGGTTAATTCCTCTTCCTGGTGGGTAATGAGAGTTAAATTTGCCCGTCCAGAAACCTCCAGCTAGTCTCTCATTGGTTCTCGCTATTCCTGTTCATCTTCCGCAGAAATTGCAAACTGGGCCAAACAGGAGGTTAAAGGGACTGACTCTCCAAGTCGGGAGAGTGTTAGTAAAGCATCTGGAATGGTGCACCGGAGTACCATGGGAGGAAAAGTGAGACATATTTGAACACGTCTCCCGATCACGTGGTTGGTCATACTCTGGGTTCCACATGCATGTTTTAGCTGAAGGAAGAATACCTTAAACCTGGGTAGTTGAAACCCGTGGAATGGGTACCATGCGATATGACTTCAAAGGGTCTTTATTTGCTCCCCGAACCTCTCCAATCCTATCACTGCTGCGTTTATGCCCCTGTACACATGCTTGATTCTCTTTCGAGACATAGCAATCCATAGGTTTTAAGATACTTACTAGTCAGGTACATTCTTAGGCGTTTAAAATGCGGTGTTGAGTCCATTTTGTTGAGCAAGGAGTAGCTCTTGTCTATTCCATATTTGGCTTAAGGAACTTTATCTGTGCTCATTTCAATCTCTGGTTTTATGCAACACCCCAACTCACCTTTCCCCTTAAGCAAGCATAAGTTAGTTTTCTAAATTTGAGACCCTGTTCTGTTCTGTAATTCAGTTCCTGTGTAGCCAAGTTTACATTCCGTGTATTACTGATATCTTATGATGTTTCTTTTTCTGTGTGAGTTATTTCAGTTACAATTATCATACCTGAATCCACTCATTATGCTGCTACGGGCCTGATGACATAGATTTCATTGCTGAGTGATATTGCTTTGTAAGTAAATACCACAACTTCTTTATCTATTTTTCACTTTCTGTGATGTTGAACTTGTACTGTAAACGAGGTTCTTGTAAACAGAGGCGTCCCAAACTTTGGGGTGGCTGTGTCTTTTTGATTTTAATTTCCCTAAGCTATAGGACCATAAGTGGAAGTGCCCTAGGCTCTGTTGCTTTGTTTTTTAGATGTTTCAGGAAACACCATACACTTCTCCCGAGTGTCTGTTGGCAATTTACATCCCGCCCATCAGCATAACAAGGCTCCCAGTTCTCCATGGCCTGTCCTGACTTGCTGGATTTTACACTTTTTTCACATGGCCCTTTTGACCGGGGGGAAGTGAGACTTCATTGTAGTGCAGATTTCCTTTGCAAGCTTGCTTGGTTGGCCAAAAAGGGCGTATGCGTTTTTTCCTGAATATATTCAGGAAAAAACGCATACGCCCTTTTTGGCCAAGTGCATCATTGTGGACGTTCTGCCTCTTTTCCTATGCTTTCAATGCAATTCAAGTCTACCTCCTGAAATCGGTTTCCTGCAATTCTGCCCCGCTTTCAAGTCCTCTTGGCAGCCTTACTTCAGTATATTTTTGGACGATAGCTGTCATTTATAACTCTGCAGGTTTGTGAATTACAGTGCCCCTGAGCTCCTTTCTTCAACTCGCTTTCTTGTGAGCTGGCCGCAAGACCGCAGGATGGCTTCAGGCCCTAATCTGGTTCCGGCACGGCACGCTGAGCCTTTGGTTAATTCCTCTTCCTGGTGGGTAATGAGAGTTAAATTTGCCCGTCCAGAAACCTCCAGCTAGTCTCTCATTGGTTCTCGCTATTCCTGTTCATCTTCCGCAGAAATTGCAAACTGGGCCAAACAGGAGGTTAAAGGGACTGACTCTCCAAGTCGGGAGAGTGTTAGTAAAGCATCTGGAATGGTGCACCGGAGTACCATGGGAGGAAAACTGAGACATATTTGAACACGTCTCCCGATCACGTGGTTGGTCATACTCTGGGTTCCACATGCATGTTTTAGCTGAAGGAAGAATACCTTAAACCTGGGTAGTTGAAACCCGTGGAATGGGTACCATGCGATATGACTTCAAAGGGTCTTTATTTGCTCCCCGAACCTCTCCAATCCTATCACTGCTGCGTTTATGCCCCTGTACACATGCTTGATTCTCTTTCGGAGACATAGCAATCCATAGGTTTTAAGATACTTACTAGTCAGGTACATTCTTAGGCGTTTAAAATGCGGTGTTGAGTCCATTTTGTTGAGCAAGGAGTAGCTCTTGTCTATTCCATATTTGGCTTAAGGAACTTTATCTGTGCTCATTTCAATCTCTGGTTTTATGCAACACCCCAACTCACCTTTCCCCTTAAGCAAGCATAAGTTAGTTTTCTAAATTTGAGACACTGTTCTGTTCTGTAATTCAGTTCCTGTGTAGCCAAGTTTACATTCCGTGTATTACTGATATCTTATGATGTTTCTTTTTCTGTGTGACTTATTTCAGTTAGAATCATCATACCTGAATCCAATCATTATTCTGCTAAGTGCCTGTTGACATAGATTTCAGTGCTGAGTGATATTGCTTTGTAAGTAAATACCACAACTTCTTTATCCATTTTTCACTTTCTGTGATGTTGAACTTGTACTGTAAACGAGGTTCTTGTAAACAGAGGCATCCCAAACTTTGGGGTCGCTGTGTCTTTTTGATTTTAATTTCCCTAAGCTATAGGACCATAAGTGGAAGTGCCCTAGGCTCTGTTGCTTTGTTTTTAGATGTTTCAGGAAACACCATACACTTCTCCCGAGTGTCTGTTGGCCATTTACATCCCACCCATCAGCATAACAAGGCTCCCAGTTCTCCATGGCCTGTCCTGCCTTTCTGGATTTTACACTTTTTTCAGATGGCCCTTTTGACCGGGGGGAAGTGAGACTTCATTGTAGTGCAGATTTCCTTTGCAAGCTTGCTTGGTTGGCCAAAAAGGGCGTATGCGTTTTTTCCTGAATATATTCAGGAAAAAACGCATACGCCCTTTTTGGCCATGTGCATCATTGGGGACGTTCTGCCTCTTTTCCTATGCTTTCAATGCAATTCCAGTCTACCTGCTGAAATCGGTTTCCTGCAATTCTGCCCCGCTTTCAAGTCCTCTTGGCAGCCTTACTTCAGTATATTTTTGGACGATAGCTGTCATTTATAACTCTGCAGGTTTGTGAATTACAGTGCCCCTGAGCTCCTTTCTTCAACTCGCTTTCTTGTGAGCTGGCCGCAACACCGCAGGATGGCTTCAGGCCCTAATCTGGTTCCGGCACGGCACGCTGAGCCTTTGGTTAATTCCTCTTCCTGGTGGGAAATGAGAGTTAAATTTGCCCGTCCAGACACCTCCAGCTAGTCTCTCATTGGTTCTCGCTATTCCTGTTCATCTTCCGCAGAAATTGCAAACTGGGCCAAACAGGAGGTTAAAGGCGCTGACTCTCCAAGTGGGGAGAGTGTTAGTAAAGCGTCTGGTATTTTGCTCCCGAGTACCAGGGGAGGAAATCTGAGACATATTTGAACACGTCTCCCGTTTACACAGTTGATCATGCTCTGGGTTCCACATGCATGTTTTAGCTGAAGGAAGAATACCTTAAACCTGGGTAGTTGAAACCCGTGGAATGGGTACCATGCAATATGATTTCAAAGGGTCTTCATTTGCTCACCGAACCTCTCCAATCCTATCACTGCTGCGTTTATGCCCCTGTACACACGCTTGATTCTCTTTTGGAGACATAGCAATCCATAGGTTTTAAGATACTTACTAGTCAGGTACATTCTTAGGCGTTTAATATGCAGTGTTGAGTCCATTTCGTTGAGCAAGGAGTAGCTCTTGTCTATTCCATATTTGGCTTAAGGAACTTTATCTGTGCTCATTTCAATCTCTGGTTTTATGCAGCACCCCAACTCACCTTTCCCCTTAAGCAAGCATAAGTTGGTTTTCTAAATTTGAGACCCTGTTCTGTTTTGGAATTCAGTTCCTGTGTAGCCAAGTTTACATTCCGTGTATTAGTGATATCTTATGATGTTTCTTTTTCTGTGTGACTTATTTCAGTTAGAATCATCGTACCTGAATCCACTCATTATGCTGCTACGGGCCTGATGACATAGATTTCATTGCTGAGTGATATTGCTTTGTACGTAAGTACCACAAATTCTTTATCCATTTTTCACTTTCTGCGATGTTGAACTTGTACTGTAAACGAGGTTCTTGTAAACAGAGGCGTCCCAAACTTTGGGGTCGCTGTGTCTTTTTGATTTTAATTTCCCTAGGCTATAGGACCATAAGTGGAAGTGCCCTAGGCTCTGTTGCTTTGTTTTTTAGATGTTTCAGGACACACCATACACTTCTCCCGAGTGTCTGTTGGCAATTTACATCCCGCCCATCAGCATAACAAGGCTCCCAGTTCTCCATGGCCTGTCCTGCCTTTCTGGATTTTACACTTTTTTCAGATGGCCCTTTTGACCGGGGGGAAGTGAGACTTCATTGTAGTGCAGATTTCCTTTGCAAACTTGCTTGGTTGGCCAAAAAGGGCGTATGCGTTTTTTCCTGAATATATTCAGGAAAAAACGCATACGCCCTTTTTGGCCAAGTGCATCATTGTGGACGTTCTGCCTCTTTTCCTATGCTTTCAATGCAATTCCAGTCTACCTCCTGAAATCGGTTTCCTGCAATTCTGCCCCGCTTTCAAGTCCTCTTGGCAGCCTTACTTCAGTATATTTTTGGACGATAGCTGTCATTTATAACTCTGCATGTTTGTGAATTACAGTGCCCCTGAGCTCCTTTCTTCAACTCGCTTTCTTGTGAGCTGGCCGCAACACCGCAGGATGGCTTCAGGCCCTAATCTGGTTCCGGCACGGCACGCTGAGCCTTTGGTTAATTCCTCTTCCTGGTGGGAAATGAGAGTTAAATTTGCCCGTCCAGACACCTCCAGCTAGTCTCTCATTGGTTCTCGCTATTGCTGTTCATCTTCCGCAGAAATTGCAAACTGGGCCAAACAGGAGGTTAAAGGGACTGACTCTCCAAGTGGGGAGAGTGTTAGTAAAGCGTCTGGAATGTTGCACCCGAGTACCAGGGTACGAAAACTGAGACATATTTGAATACGTCTCCCGATCATATGGTTGATCATACTCTGGGTTCCACATGCATGTTTTAGCTGAAGGAAGAATACCTTAAACCTGGAGAGTTGAGACCCGTGTAATGGGTACCGTGCAATATGACTTCAAAGGGTCTTCATTTGCTCACCGAACCTCTCCAATCCTATCACTGTTGCGTTTATGCCCCTGTACACACGCTTGATTCTCTTTTGGAGACATAGCAATCCATAGGTTTTAAGATACTTACTAGTCAGGTACATTCTTAGGCGTTTAATATGCGGTGTTGAGTCCATTTCGTTGAGCAAGGAGTAGCTCTTGTCTATTCCATATTTGGCTTAAGGAACTTTATCTGTGCTCATTTCAATCTCTGGTTTTATGCAGCACCCCAACTCACCTTTCCCCTTAAGCAAGCATAAGTTGGTTTTCTAAATTTGAGACCCTGTTCTGTTTTGGAATTCAGTTCCTGTGTAGCCAAGTTTACATTCCGTGTATTAGTGATATCTTATGATGTTTCTTTTTCTGTGTGACTTATTTCAGTTAGAATCATCGTACCTGAATCCACTCATTATGCTGCTACGGGCCAGATGACATAGATTTCATTGCTGAGTGATACTGCATTGTACGTAAGTACCACAAGTTCTTTATCCATTTTTCACTTTCTGTGATATTGAACTTGTACGGTAAACGAGGTTCTTGTAAACAGAGGCGTCCCAAACTTTGGGGTGGCTGTGTCTTTTTGATTTTAATTTCCCTAAGCTATAGGACCATAAGTGGAAGTGCCCTAGGCTCTGTTGCTTTGTTTTTTAGATGTTTCAGGAAACACCATACACTTCTCCGGAGTGTCTGTTGGCAATTTACATCCCGCCCATCAGCATAACAAGGCTCCCAGTTCTCCATGGCCTGTCCTGCCTTTCTGGATTTTACACTTTTTTCAGATGGCCCTTTTGACCGGGGGGAAGTGAGACTTCATTGTAGTGCCGATTGCCATTGCAAGCTTTCTTGGTTGGCCAAAAAGGGCTCATGCTTTTTTTCCTGAATATATTCAGGAAAAAACGCATGCGCCCTTTTTGACCAAGTGCATCATTGTGGACTTTCTGCCTCTTTTCCTATGCTTTCAATGCAATTCCAGTCTACCTCCTGAAATCGGTTTCCTGCAATTCTGCCTCGCTTTCAAGTCCTCTTGGCAGCCTTACTTCAGTATATTTTTGGACGATAGCTGTCATTTATAACTCTGCAGGTTTGTGAATTAGTGCCCCTGAGCTCCTTTCTTCAACTCGCTTTCTTGTGAGCTGGCCGCAACACCGCAGGATGGCTTCAGGCCCTAATCTGGTTCCGGCATGGCACGCTGAGCCTTTGGTTATTTCCTCTTCCTGGTGGGAAATGAGAGTTAAATTTGCCCGTCCAGACACCTCCAGCTAGTCTCTCATTGGTTCTCGCTATTCCTGTTCATCTTCCGCAGAAATTGCAAACTGGGCCAAACAGGAGGTTAGAGGGACTGACTCTCCAAGTCGGGAGAGTGTTACTAAAGCATCTGGAATATTGCACCCGAGTACCAGGGTACGAAAACTGAGATATATTTGAACACGTCTCCCGATCACATGGTTGATCATACTCTGAGTTCCACATGCTTGTTTTAGCTGAAGGAAGAATACCTTAAACCTGGGTAGTTGAAACCCGTGGAATGGGTACCATGCAATATGACTTCAAAGGGTCTTCATTTGCTCACCTAACCTCTCCAATCCTATCACTGCTGCGTTTATGCCCCTGTACACATGCTTGATTCTCTTTCGGAGACATAGCAATCCATAGGCTTTAAGATACTTACTAGTCAGGTACATCCTTAGGCGTTTAATATGCGGTGTTGAGTCCATTTCGTTGAGCAAGGAGTAGCTCTTGTCTATTCCATATTTGGCTTAAGGAACTTTATCTGTGCTCATTTCAATCTCTGGTTTTATGCAGCACCCCAACTCACCTTTCCCCTTAAGCAAGCATAAGTTGGTTTTCTAAATTTGAGACCCTGTTCTGTTCTGTAATTCAGTTCCTGTGTAGCCAAGTTTACATTCCGTGTATTACTGATATCTTATGATGTTTCTTTTTCTGTGTGACTTATTTCAGTTAGAATCATCATACCTGAATCCACTCATTGTGCTGCTAAGGGCCTGATGACATAGATTTCATTGCTGAGTGATATTGCTTTGTAAGTAAATACCACAACTTCTTTATGCATTTTTCACTTTCTGCGATGTTGAACTTGTACTGTAAATGAGGTTCTTGTAAACAGAGGCGTTCCAAACTTTGGGGTGGCTGTGTCTTTTTTATTATAATTTCCCTAAGTAATAGGAACATAAGTGGAAGTGCCCTAGGCTCTGTTGCTTTGTTTTTTAGATGTTTCAGGACACACCATACACTTCTCCCGAGTGTCTGTTGGCAATTTACATCCCGCCCATCAGCATAACAAGGCTCCCAGTTCTCCATGGCCTGTCCTGCCTTTCTGGATTTTACACTTTTTTCAGATGGCCCTTTTGACCGGGGGGAAGTGAGACTTCATTGTAGTGCAGATTTCCTTTTCAAGCTTGCTTGGTTGGCCAAAAAGGGCGTATGCGTTTTTTCCTGAATATATTCAGGAAAAAACGCATACGCCCTTTTTGGCCAAGTGCATCATTGTGGACGTTCTGCCTCTTTTCCTATGATTTCAATGCAATTCCAGTCTACCTCCTGAAATCGGTTTCCTGCAATTCTGCCCCGCTTTCAAGTCCTCTTGGCAGCCTTACTTCAGTATATTTTTGGATGATAGATGTCATTTATAACTCTGCAGGTTTGTGAATTACAGTGCCCCTGAGCTCCTTTCTTCAACTCGATTTCTTTTGAGCTGGCCGCAACACCGCAGGATGGCTTCAGGCTCTAATATGGTTCCGGCATGGCACGCTGAGCCTTTGGTTATTTCCTCTTCCTGGTGGGAAATGAGAGTTAAATTTGCCCGTCCAGACACCTCCAGCTAGTCTCTCATTGGTTCTCCCTATTCCTGTTCATCTTCCGCAGAAATTGTAAACTGGGCCAAACAGGAGGTTAAAGGCGCTGACTCTCCAAGTGGGGAGAGTGTTAGTAAAGCGTCTGGAATGTTGCACCCGAGTACCAGGGTACGAAAACTGAGACATATTTGAATACGTCTCCCGATCATATGGTTGATCATACTCTGGGTTCCACATGCATGTTTTAGCTGAAGGAAGAATACCTTAAACCTGGAGAGTTGAGACCCGTGGAATGGGTACCATGCAATATGACTTCAAAGTGTCTTCATTTGCTCACCTAACCTCTCCAATCCTATCACTGCTGCGTTTATGCCCCTGTACACATGCTTGATTCTCTTTCGGAGACATAGCAATCCATAGGCTTTAAGATACTTAGTAGTCAGGTACATTCTTAGGCGTTTAATATGCGGTGTTGAGTCCATTTCGTTGAGCAAGGAGTAGCTCTTGTCTATTCCATATTTGGCTTAAGGAACTTTATCTGTGCTCATTTCAATCTCTGGTTTTATGAAGCACCCCAACTCACCTTTCCCCTTAAGCAAGCATAAGTTGGTTTTCTAAATTTGAGACCCTGTTCTGTTCTGTAATTCAGTTCCTGTGTAGCCAAGTTTACATTCCGTGTATTACTGATATCTTATGATGTTTCTTTTTCTGTGTGACTTATTTCAGTTAGAATCATCATACCTTAATCCACTCATTGTGCTGCTAAGGGCCTGATGACATAGATTTCATTGCTGAGTGATATTGCTTTGTAAGTAAATACCACAACTTCTTTATCCATTTTTCACTTTCTGCGATGTTGAACTTGTACTGTAAACGAGGTTCTTGTAAACAGAGCCGTTCCAAACTTTGGGGTGGCTGTTTCTTTTTGATTATAATTTCCCTAAGTAATAGGAACATAAGTGGAAGTGCCCTAGGCTCTGTTGCTTTGTTTTTTAGATGTTTCAGGACACACCATACACTTCTCCCGAGTGTCTGTTGGCAATTTACATCCCGCCCATCAGCATAACAAGGCTCCCAGTTCTCCATGGCCTGTCCTGCCTTTCTGGATTTTACACTTTTTTCAGATGGCCCTTTTGACCAGGGGGAAGTGAGACTTCATTGTAGTGCAGATTTCCTTTGCAAGCTTGCTTGGTTGGCCAAATAGTGTGCATGCGTTTCTTCCTGAATATATTCAGGAAAAAACGCATGTGCCCTTTTTGGCCAAGTGCATCATTGTGGACGTTCTGCCTCTTTTCCTATGCTTTCAATGCAATTCCAGTCTACCTCCTGAAATCGGTTTCCTGCAATTTTGCCCCGCTTTCAAGTCCTCTTGGCAGCCTTACTTCAGTATATTTTTGCACGATAGCTGTCATTTATAACTCTGCAGGTTTGTGAATTACAGTGTCCCTGAGCTCCTTTCTTCAACTCGCTTTCTTTTGAGCTGGCCGCAACACCGAATGATGGCTTCAGGCCCTAATCTGGTTCCGGCACGGCACGCTGAGCCTTTGGTTATTTCCTCTTCCTGGTGGGAAATGAGAGTTAAATTTGCCCGTCCAGACACCTCCAGCTAGTCTCTCATTGGTTCTCCCTATTCCTGTTCATCTTCCGCAGAAATTGCAAACTGGGCCAAACAGGAGTTTAAAGGCGCTGACTCTCCAAGTGGGGAGAGTGTTAGTAAAGCGACTGGAATGTTGAACCCGAGTACCAGGGGAGGAAAACTGAGACATATTTGAACACGTCTCCCATTCACACGGTTGATCATACTCTGGGTTCCACATGCATGTTTTAGCTGAAGGAAGAATACCTTAAACCTGGAGAGTTGAGACCCGTGGAATGGGTACCATGCAATATGACTTCAAAGGGTCTTCATTTGCTCACCGAACCTCTCCAATGCTATCACTGCTGCGTTTATGCCCCTGTACACACGCTTGATTCTCTTATGGAGACATAGCAATCCATAGGTTTTAAGATACTTACTAGTCAGGTACATTCTTAGGCGTTTAATATGCGGTGTTGAGTCCATTTCGTTGAGCAAGGAGTAGCTCTTGTCTATTCCATATTTGGCTTAAGGAAGTTTATCTGTGCTCATTTCAATCTCTGGTTTTATGCAGCACCCCAACTCACCTTTCCCCTTAAGCAAGCATAAGTTGGTTTTCTAAATTTGAGACCCTGTTCTGTTTTGGAATTCAGTTCCTGTGTAGCCAAGTTTACATTCCGTGTATTAGTGATATCTTATGATGTTTCTTTTTCTGTGTGACTTATTTCAGTTAGAATCATCATACCTGAATCCACTCATTGTGCTGCTAAGGGCCTGATGACATAGATTTCATTGCTGAGTGATACTGCATTGTACGTAAGTACCACAAGTTCTTTATCCATTTTTCACTTTCTGTGATATTGAACTTGTACGCTAAACGAGGTTCTTGTAAACAGAGGCGTCCGAAACTTTTGAGTGGCTGTGTCTTTTTGATTTTAATTTCCCTAAGCTATAGGACCATAAGTGGAAGTGCCCTAGGCTCTGTTGCTTTGTTTTTTAGATGTTTCAGGAAACACCATACACTTCTCCCAAGTGTCTGTTGGCAATTTACATCCCGCCCATCAGCATAACAAGGCTCCCAGTTCTCCATGGCCTGTCCTGCCTTTCTGGATTTTACACTTTTTTCAGATGGCCCTTTTGACCAGGGGGAAGTGAGACTTCATGTAGTGCAGATTTCCTTTGCAAGCTTGCTTGGTTGGCCAAAAAGGGCGTATGCGTTTTTTCCTGAATATATTCAGGAAAAAACGCATACGCCCTTTTTGGCCAAGTGCATCATTGTGGACGTTCTGCCTCTTTTCCTATGCTTTCAATGCAATTCCAGTCTACCTCCTGAAATCGGTTTCCTGCAATTCTGCCCTGCTTTCAAGTCCTCTTGGCAGCCTTACTTCAGTATATTTTTGGACGATAGCTGTCATTTATAACTCTGCAGGTTTGTGAATTACAGTGCCCCTGAGCTCCATTCTTCAACTCGCTTTCTTGTGACCTGGCTGCAACACCGCAGGATGGCTTCAGGCCCTAATCTGGTTCCGGCACGGCACGCTGAGCCTTTGGTTAATTCCTCTTCCTGGTGGGAAATGAGAGTTAAATTTGCCCGTCCAGACACCTCCAGCTTGTCTCTCATTTGTTCTCGCTATTCCTGTTCATCTTCCGCAGAAATTGCAAACTGGGCCAAACAGGAGGTTAAAGGGACTGACTCTCCAAGTCGGGAGAGTGTTAGTAAAGCGTCTGGAATGTTGCACTCGAGTACCAGGGTACGAAAACTGAGACATATTTGAACACATCTCCCGTTTACACAGTTGATCATGCTCTGGGTTCCACATGCATGTTTTAGCTGAAGGAAGAATACCTTAAACCTGGAGAGTTGAGACCCGTGGAATGGGTACCATGCAATATGACTTCAAAGGGTCTTCATTTGCTCACCGAACCTCTCCAATCCTATCACTGCTGCGTTTATGCCCCTGTACACATGCTTGATTCTCTTTCGGAGACATAGCAATCCATAGGCTTTAAGATACTTACTAGTCAGGTACATTCTTAGGCGTTTAATATGCGGTGTTGAGTCCATTTCGTTGAGCAAGGAGTAGCTCTTGTCTATTCCATATTTGGCTTAAGGAACTTTATCTGTGCTCATTTCAATCTCTGGTTTTATGCAGCACCCCAACTCACCTTTCCCCTTAAGCAAGCATAAGTTGGTTTTCTAAATTTGAGACCCTGTTCTGTTCTGTAATTCAGTTCCTGTGTAGCCAAGTTTACATTCCGTGTATTACTGATATCTTATGATGTTTCTTTTTCTGTGTGACTTATTTCAGTTAGAATCATCATACCTGAATCCACTCATTGTGCTGCTAAGGGCCTGATGACATAGATTTCATTGCTGAGTGATATTGCTTTGTAAGTAAATACCACAACTTCTTTATCCATTTTTCACTTTCTGCGATGTTGAACTTGTACTGTAAATGAGGTTCTTGTAAACAGAGGCGTTCCAAACTTTGGGGTGGCTGTGTCTTTTTGATTATAATTTCCCTAAGCTATAGGAACATAAGTGGAAGTGCCCTAGGCTCTGTTGCTTTGTTTTTTAGATGTTTCATGACACACCATACACTTCTCCCGAGTGTCTGTTGGCAATTTACATCCCGCCCATCAGCATAACAAGGCTCCCAGTTCTCCATGGCCTGTCCTGCCTTTCTGGATTTTACACTTTTTTCAGATGGCCCTTTTGACCGGGGGGAAGTGAGACTTCATTGTAGTGCAGATTTCCTTTGCAAGCTTGCTTGGTTGGCCAAAAAGGGCGTATGCGTTTTTTCCTGAATATATTCAGGAAAAAACGCATACGCCCTTTTTGGCCAAGTGCATCATTGTGGACGTTCTGCCTCTTTTCCTATGATTTCAATGCAATTCCAGTCTACCTCCTGAAATCGGTTTCCTGCAATTCTGCCCCGCTTTCAAGTCCTCTTGGCAGCCTTACTTCAGTATATTTTTGGATGATAGATGTCATTTATAACTCTGCAGGTTTGTGAATTACAGTGCCCCTGAGCTCCTTTCTTCAACTCGATTTATTTTGAGCTGGCCGCAACACCGCAGGATGGCTTCAGGCTCTAATATGGTTCTGGCATGGCACGCTGAGCCTTTGGTTATTTCCTCTTCCTGGTGGGAAATGAGAGTTAAATTTGCCCGTCCAGACACCTCCAGCTAGTCCCTCATTGGTTCTCCCTATTCCTGTTCATCTTCCGCAGAAATTGCAAACTGGGCCAAACAGGAGGTTAAAGGCGCTGACTCTCCAAGTGGGGAGAGTGTTAGTAAAGCGTCTGGAATGTTGCACCCGAGTACCAGGGGAGGAAAACTGAGACATATTTGAACACGTCTCCTGTTCACACAGTTGATCATACTCTGGGTTCCACATGCATGTTTTAGCTGAAGGAAGAATACCTTAAACCTGGAGAGTTGAGACCCGTGGAATGGGTACCATGAAATATGACTTCAAAGGGTCTTCATTTGCTCACTGAACCTCTCCAATCCTATCACTGCTCTGTTTATGCCCCTGTACACACGCTTGATTCTCTTTTGGAGACATAGCAATCCATAGGTTTTAAGATACTTACTAGTCAGGTACATTCTTAGGCGTTTAATATGGGGTGTTGAGTCCATTTCGTTGAGCAAGGAGTAGCTCTTGTCTATTCCATATTTGGCTTAAGGAACTTTATCTGTGCTCATTTCAATCTTTGGTTTTATGCAGCACCCCAACTCACCTTTCCCCTTAAGCAAGCATAAGTTGGTTTTCTAAATTTGAGACCCTGTTCTGTTTTGGAATTCAGTTCCTGTGTAGCCAAGTTTACATTCCGTGTATTAGTGATATCTTATGATGTTTCTTTTTCTGTGTGACTTATTTCAGTTAGAATCATCGTACCTGAATCCACTCATTATGCTGCTACGGGCCTGATGACATAGATTTCATTGCTTAGTGATACTGCATTGTACGTAAGTACCACAAGTTCTTTATCCATTTTTCACTTTCTCTGATATTGAACGTGTATGGGAAACGAGGTTCTTGTAAACAGAGGCGTCCCAAACTTTGGGGTGGCTGTGTCTTTTTGATTTTAATTTCCCTAAGCTATAGGACCACAAGTGGAAGTGCCCTAGGCTCTGTTGCTTTGTTTTTTAGATGTTTCAGGAAACACCATACACTTCTCCCGAGTGTCTGTTGGCAATTTACATCCCGCCCACCAGCATAACAAGGCTCCCAGTTCTCCATGGCCTGTCCTGCCTTGCTGGATTTTACACTTTTTTCAGATGGCCCTTTTGACCGGGGGGAAGTGAGACTTCATTGTAGTGCAGATTGCCATTGCAAGCTTGCTTGGTTGGCCAAAAAGTGCGTATGCGTTTTTTCCTGAATATATTCAGGAAAAAACTCATACGCCCTTTTTGGCCAAGTGCATCATTGTGGACGTTCTGCCTCTTTTCCTATGCTTTCAATGCAATTCCAGTCTACCTCCTGAAATCGGTTTCCTGCAATTCTGCCTCGCTTTCAAGTCCTCTTGGCAGCCTTACTTCAGTATATTTTTGGACGATAGCTGTCATTTATAACTCTGCAGGTTTGTGAATTACAGTGCCCCTGAGCTCCTTTCTTCAACTCGCTTTCTTGTGAGCTGGCCGCAACACCGCAGGATGGCTTCAGGCCCTAATCTGGTTCCGGCATGGCACGCTGAGCCTTTGGTTATTTCCTCTTCCTGGTGGGAAATGAGAGTTAAATTTGCCCGTCCAGACACCTCCAGCTAGTCTCTCATTGGTTCTCGCTATTCCTGTTCATCTTCCGCAGAAATTGCAAACTGGGCCAAACAGGAGGTTAGAGGGACTGACTCTCCAAGTCGGGAGAGTGTTACTAAAGCATCTGGAATATTGCACCCGAGTACCAGGGTACGAAAACTGAGACATATTTGAACACGTCTCCCGATCACATGGTTGATCATACTCTGAGTTCCACATGCTTGTTTTAGCTGAAGGAAGAATACCTTAAATCTGTGTAGTTGAAACGCGTGGAATGGGTACCATGCAATATGACTTCAAAGGGTCTTCATTTGCTCACCTAACCTCTCCAATCCTATCACTGCTGCGTTTATGCCCCTGTACACATGCTTGATTCTCTTTCGGAGACATAGCAATCCATAGGCTTTAAGATACTTACTAGTCAGGTACATTCTTAGGCGTTTAATATGCGGTGTTGAGTCCATTTCGTTGAGCAAGGAGTAGCTCTTGTCTATTCCATATTTGGCTTAAGGAACTTTATCTGTGCTCATTTCAATCTCTGGTTTTATGCAGCACCCCAACTCACCTTTCCCCTTAAGCAAGCATAAGTTGGTTTTCTAAA
The DNA here is from genome assembly GCF_964374135.1 of Grampus griseus. Lineage (NCBI taxonomy): Eukaryota > Metazoa > Chordata > Mammalia > Artiodactyla > Delphinidae > Grampus > Grampus griseus. The sequence goes on from NC_138997.1 coordinate 53,172,373, forward strand.
TTTGAGACCCTGTTCTGTTCTGTAATTCAGTTCCTGTGTAGCCAAGTTTACATTCCGTGTATTACTGATATCTTATGATGTTTCTTTTTCTGTGTGACTTATTTCAGTTAGAATCATCATACCTGAATCCACTCATTGTGCTGCTAAGGGCCTGATGACATAGATTTCATTGCTGAGTGATATTGCTTTGTAAGTAAATACCACAACTTCTTTATCCATTTTTCACTTTCTGCGATGTTGAACTTGTACTCTAAACGAGGTTCTTGTAAACAGAGCCGTTCCAAACTTTGGGGTGGCTGTGTCTTTTTGATTATAATTTCCCTAAGCTATAGGAACATAAGTGGAAGTGCCCTAGGCTCTGTTGCTTTGTTTTTTAGATGTTTCAGGAAACACCATACACTTCTCCCGAGTGTCTGTTGGCAATTTACATCCCGCCCATCAGCATAACAAGGCTCCCAGTTCTCCATGGCCTGTCCTGCCTTTCTGGATTTTACACTTTTTTCAGATGTCCCTTTTGACCAGGGGGAAGTGAGACTTCATTGTAGTGCAGATTTCCTTTGCAAGCTTGCTTGGTTGGCCAAAAAGTGTGCATGCGTTTTTTCCTGAATATATTCAGGAAAAAACGCATGTGCCCTTTTTGGCCAAGTGCATCATTGTGGACGTTCTGCCTCTTTTCCTATGCTTTCAATGCAATTCCATTCTACCTCCTGAAATCGGTTTCCTGCAATTGTGCCCCGCTTTCAAGTCCTCTTGGCAGCCTTACTTCAGTATATTTTTGGACGTTAGCTGTCATTTATAACTCTGCAGGTTTGTGAATTACAGTGTCCCTGAGCTCCTTTCTTCAACTCGCTTTCTTTTGAGCTGGCCGCAACACCGAATGATGGCTTCAGGCCCTAATCTGGTTCCGGCACGGCACGCTGAGCCTTTGGTTATTTCCTCTTCCTGGTGGGAAATGAGAGTTAAATTTGCCCGTCCAGACACCTCCAGCTAGTCTCTCATTGGTTCTCGCTATTCCTGTTCATCTTCCGCAGAAATTGCAAACTGGGCCAAACAGGAGGTTAAAGGCGCTGACTCTCCAAGTGGGGAGAGTGTTAGTAAAGCGTCTGCAATGTTGCACCCGAGTACCAGGGGAGGAAAACTGAGACATATTTGAACACCTCTCCCGTTCACACAGTTGATCATGCTCTGGGTTCCACATGCATGTTTTAGCTGAAGGAAGAATACCTTAAACCTGGGTAGTTGAAACCCGTGGAATGGGTACCATGCAATATGATTTCAAAGGGTCTTCATTTGCTCACCGAACCTCTCCAATCCTATCACTGCTGCGTTTATGCCCCTGTACACATGCTTGATTCTCTTTTGGAGACATAGCAATCCATAGGTTTTAAGATACTTACTAGTCAGGTACATTCTTAGGCGTTTTATATGCGGTGTTCAGTCCATTTCATTGAGCAAGGAGTAGCTCTTGTCTATTCCATATTTGGCTTAAGGAACTTTATCTGTGCTCATTTCAATCTCTGGTTTTATGCAGCACCCCAACTCACCTTTCCCCTTAAGCAAGCATAAGTTGGTTTTCTAAATTTGAGACCCTGTTCTGTTTTGGAATTCAGTTCCTGTGTAGCCAAGTTTACATTCCGTGTATTAGTGATATCTTATGATGTTTCTTTTTCTGTGTGACTTATTTCAGTTAGAATCATCGTACCTGAATCCACTCATTATGCTGCTACGGGCCTGATGACATAGATTTCATTGCTGAGTGATACTGCATTGTACGTACGTACCACAAGCTCTTTATCCATTTTTCACTTTCTGTGATGTTGAACTTGTACTGTAAACGAGGTTCTTGTAAACAGAGGCATCCCAAACTTTGGGGTCGCTGTGTCTTTTTGATTTTAATTTCCCTAAGCTATAGGACCATAAGTGGAAGTGCCCTAGGCTCTGTTGCTTTGTTTTTAGATGTTTCAGGAAACACCATACACTTCTCCCGAGTGTCTGTTGGCCATTTACATCCCACCCATCAGCATAACAAGGCTCCCAGTTCTCCATGGCCTGTCCTGCCTTTCTGGATTTTACACTTTTTTCAGATGGCCCTTTTGACCGGGGGGAAGTGAGACTTCATTGTAGTGCAGATTTCCTTTGCAAGCTTGCTTGGTTGGCCAAAAAGGGCGTATGCGTTTTTTCCTGAATATATTCAGGAAAAAACGCATACGCCCTTTTTGGCCATGTGCATCATTGGGGACGTTCTGCCTCTTTTCCTATGCTTTCAATGCAATTCCAGTCTACCTGCTGAAATCGGTTTCCTGCAATTCTGCCCCGCTTTCAAGTCCTCTTGGCAGCCTTACTTCAGTATATTTTTGGACGATAGCTGTCATTTATAACTCTGCAGGTTTGTGAATTACAGTGCCCCTGAGCTCCTTTCTTCAACTCGCTTTCTTGTGAGCTGGCCGCAACACCGCAGGATGGCTTCAGGCCCTAATCTGGTTCCGGCACGGCACGCTGAGCCTTTGGTTAATTCCTCTTCCTGGTGGGAAATGAGAGTTAAATTTGCCCGTCCAGACACCTCCAGCTAGTCTCTCATTGGTTCTCGCTATTCCTGTTCATCTTCCGCAGAAATTGCAAACTGGGCCAAACAGGAGGTTAAAGGCGCTGACTCTCCAAGTGGGGAGAGTGTTAGTAAAGCGTCTGGTATTTTGCTCCCGAGTACCAGGGGAGGAAATCTGAGACATATTTGAACACGTCTCCCGTTTACACAGTTGATCATGCTCTGGGTTCCACATGCATGTTTTAGCTGAAGGAAGAATACCTTAAACCTGGGTAGTTGAAACCCGTGGAATGGGTACCATGCAATATGATTTCAAAGGGTCTTCATTTGCTCACCGAACCTCTCCAATCCTATCACTGCTGCGTTTATGCCCCTGTACACACGCTTGATTCTCTTTTGGAGACATAGCAATCCATAGGTTTTAAGATACTTACTAGTCAGGTACATTCTTAGGCGTTTAATATGCAGTGTTGAGTCCATTTCGTTGAGCAAGGAGTAGCTCTTGTCTATTCCATATTTGGCTTAAGGAACTTTATCTGTGCTCATTTCAATCTCTGGTTTTATGCAGCACCCCAACTCACCTTTCCCCTTAAGCAAGCATAAGTTGGTTTTCTAAATTTGAGACCCTGTTCTGTTTTGGAATTCAGTTCCTGTGTAGCCAAGTTTACATTCCGTGTATTAGTGATATCTTATGATGTTTCTTTTTCTGTGTGACTTATTTCAGTTAGAATCATCGTACCTGAATCCACTCATTATGCTGCTACGGGCCTGATGACATAGATTTCATTGCTGAGTGATATTGCTTTGTACGTAAGTACCACAAATTCTTTATCCATTTTTCACTTTCTGCGATGTTGAACTTGTACTGTAAACGAGGTTCTTGTAAACAGAGGCGTCCCAAACTTTGGGGTCGCTGTGTCTTTTTGATTTTAATTTCCCTAGGCTATAGGACCATAAGTGGAAGTGCCCTAGGCTCTGTTGCTTTGTTTTTTAGATGTTTCAGGACACACCATACACTTCTCCCGAGTGTCTGTTGGCAATTTACATCCCGCCCATCAGCATAACAAGGCTCCCAGTTCTCCATGGCCTGTCCTGCCTTTCTGGATTTTACACTTTTTTCAGATGGCCCTTTTGACCGGGGGGAAGTGAGACTTCATTGTAGTGCAGATTTCCTTTGCAAACTTGCTTGGTTGGCCAAAAAGGGCGTATGCGTTTTTTCCTGAATATATTCAGGAAAAAACGCATACGCCCTTTTTGGCCAAGTGCATCATTGTGGACGTTCTGCCTCTTTTCCTATGCTTTCAATGCAATTCCAGTCTACCTCCTGAAATCGGTTTCCTGCAATTCTGCCCCGCTTTCAAGTCCTCTTGGCAGCCTTACTTCAGTATATTTTTGGACGATAGCTGTCATTTATAACTCTGCATGTTTGTGAATTACAGTGCCCCTGAGCTCCTTTCTTCAACTCGCTTTCTTGTGAGCTGGCCGCAACACCGCAGGATGGCTTCAGGCCCTAATCTGGTTCCGGCACGGCACGCTGAGCCTTTGGTTAATTCCTCTTCCTGGTGGGAAATGAGAGTTAAATTTGCCCGTCCAGACACCTCCAGCTAGTCTCTCATTGGTTCTCGCTATTGCTGTTCATCTTCCGCAGAAATTGCAAACTGGGCCAAACAGGAGGTTAAAGGGACTGACTCTCCAAGTGGGGAGAGTGTTAGTAAAGCGTCTGGAATGTTGCACCCGAGTACCAGGGTACGAAAACTGAGACATATTTGAATACGTCTCCCGATCATATGGTTGATCATACTCTGGGTTCCACATGCATGTTTTAGCTGAAGGAAGAATACCTTAAACCTGGAGAGTTGAGACCCGTGTAATGGGTACCGTGCAATATGACTTCAAAGGGTCTTCATTTGCTCACCGAACCTCTCCAATCCTATCACTGTTGCGTTTATGCCCCTGTACACACGCTTGATTCTCTTTTGGAGACATAGCAATCCATAGGTTTTAAGATACTTACTAGTCAGGTACATTCTTAGGCGTTTAATATGCGGTGTTGAGTCCATTTCGTTGAGCAAGGAGTAGCTCTTGTCTATTCCATATTTGGCTTAAGGAACTTTATCTGTGCTCATTTCAATCTCTGGTTTTATGCAGCACCCCAACTCACCTTTCCCCTTAAGCAAGCATAAGTTGGTTTTCTAAATTTGAGACCCTGTTCTGTTTTGGAATTCAGTTCCTGTGTAGCCAAGTTTACATTCCGTGTATTAGTGATATCTTATGATGTTTCTTTTTCTGTGTGACTTATTTCAGTTAGAATCATCGTACCTGAATCCACTCATTATGCTGCTACGGGCCAGATGACATAGATTTCATTGCTGAGTGATACTGCATTGTACGTAAGTACCACAAGTTCTTTATCCATTTTTCACTTTCTGTGATATTGAACTTGTACGGTAAACGAGGTTCTTGTAAACAGAGGCGTCCCAAACTTTGGGGTGGCTGTGTCTTTTTGATTTTAATTTCCCTAAGCTATAGGACCATAAGTGGAAGTGCCCTAGGCTCTGTTGCTTTGTTTTTTAGATGTTTCAGGAAACACCATACACTTCTCCGGAGTGTCTGTTGGCAATTTACATCCCGCCCATCAGCATAACAAGGCTCCCAGTTCTCCATGGCCTGTCCTGCCTTTCTGGATTTTACACTTTTTTCAGATGGCCCTTTTGACCGGGGGGAAGTGAGACTTCATTGTAGTGCCGATTGCCATTGCAAGCTTTCTTGGTTGGCCAAAAAGGGCTCATGCTTTTTTTCCTGAATATATTCAGGAAAAAACGCATGCGCCCTTTTTGACCAAGTGCATCATTGTGGACTTTCTGCCTCTTTTCCTATGCTTACAATGCAATTCCAGTCTACCTCCTGAAATCGGTTTCCTGCAATTCTGCCTCGCTTTCAAGTCCTCTTGGCAGCCTTACTTCAGTATATTTTTGGACGATAGCTGTCATTTATAACTCTGCAGGTTTGTGAATTACAGTGCCCCTGAGCTCCTTTCTTCAACTCGCTTTCTTGTGAGCTGGCCGCAACACCGCAGGATGGCTTCAGGCCCTAATCTGGTTCCGGCATGGCACGCTGAGCCTTTGGTTATTTCCTCTTCCTGGTGGGAAATGAGAGTTAAATTTGCCCGTCCAGACACCTCCAGCTAGTCTCTCATTGGTTCTCGCTATTCCTGTTCATCTTCCGCAGAAATTGCAAACTGGGCCAAACAGGAGGTTAGAGGGACTGACTCTCCAAGTCGGGAGAGTGTTACTAAAGCATCTGGAATATTGCACCCGAGTACCAGGGTACGAAAACTGAGATATATTTGAACACGTCTCCCGATCACATGGTTGATCATACTCTGAGTTCCACATGCTTGTTTTAGCTGAAGGAAGAATACCTTAAACCTGGGTAGTTGAAACCCGTGGAATGGGTACCATGCAATATGACTTCAAAGGGTCTTCATTTGCTCACCTAACCTCTCCAATCCTATCACTGCTGCGTTTATGCCCCTGTACACATGCTTGATTCTCTTTCGGAGACATAGCAATCCATAGGCTTTAAGATACTTACTAGTCAGGTACATCCTTAGGCGTTTAATATGCGGTGTTGAGTCCATTTCGTTGAGCAAGGAGTAGCTCTTGTCTATTCCATATTTGGCTTAAGGAACTTTATCTGTGCTCATTTCAATCTCTGGTTTTATGCAGCACCCCAACTCACCTTTCCCCTTAAGCAAGCATAAGTTGGTTTTCTAAATTTGAGACCCTGTTCTGTTCTGTAATTCAGTTCCTGTGTAGCCAAGTTTACATTCCGTGTATTACTGATATCTTATGATGTTTCTTTTTCTGTGTGACTTATTTCAGTTAGAATCATCATACCTGAATCCACTCATTGTGCTGCTAAGGGCCTGATGACATAGATTTCATTGCTGAGTGATATTGCTTTGTAAGTAAATACCACAACTTCTTTATGCATTTTTCACTTTCTGCGATGTTGAACTTGTACTGTAAATGAGGTTCTTGTAAACAGAGGCGTTCCAAACTTTGGGGTGGCTGTGTCTTTTTTATTATAATTTCCCTAAGTAATAGGAACATAAGTGGAAGTGCCCTAGGCTCTGTTGCTTTGTTTTTTAGATGTTTCAGGACACACCATACACTTCTCCCGAGTGTCTGTTGGCAATTTACATCCCGCCCATCAGCATAACAAGGCTCCCAGTTCTCCATGGCCTGTCCTGCCTTTCTGGATTTTACACTTTTTTCAGATGGCCCTTTTGACCGGGGGGAAGTGAGACTTCATTGTAGTGCAGATTTCCTTTTCAAGCTTGCTTGGTTGGCCAAAAAGGGCGTATGCGTTTTTTCCTGAATATATTCAGGAAAAAACGCATACGCCCTTTTTGGCCAAGTGCATCATTGTGGACGTTCTGCCTCTTTTCCTATGATTTCAATGCAATTCCAGTCTACCTCCTGAAATCGGTTTCCTGCAATTCTGCCCCGCTTTCAAGTCCTCTTGGCAGCCTTACTTCAGTATATTTTTGGATGATAGATGTCATTTATAACTCTGCAGGTTTGTGAATTACAGTGCCCCTGAGCTCCTTTCTTCAACTCGATTTCTTTTGAGCTGGCCGCAACACCGCAGGATGGCTTCAGGCTCTAATATGGTTCCGGCATGGCACGCTGAGCCTTTGGTTATTTCCTCTTCCTGGTGGGAAATGAGAGTTAAATTTGCCCGTCCAGACACCTCCAGCTAGTCTCTCATTGGTTCTCCCTATTCCTGTTCATCTTCCGCAGAAATTGTAAACTGGGCCAAACAGGAGGTTAAAGGCGCTGACTCTCCAAGTGGGGAGAGTGTTAGTAAAGCGTCTGGAATGTTGCACCCGAGTACCAGGGTACGAAAACTGAGACATATTTGAATACGTCTCCCGATCATATGGTTGATCATACTCTGGGTTCCACATGCATGTTTTAGCTGAAGGAAGAATACCTTAAACCTGGAGAGTTGAGACCCGTGGAATGGGTACCATGCAATATGACTTCAAAGTGTCTTCATTTGCTCACCTAACCTCTCCAATCCTATCACTGCTGCGTTTATGCCCCTGTACACATGCTTGATTCTCTTTCGGAGACATAGCAATCCATAGGCTTTAAGATACTTAGTAGTCAGGTACATTCTTAGGCGTTTAATATGCGGTGTTGAGTCCATTTCGTTGAGCAAGGAGTAGCTCTTGTCTATTCCATATTTGGCTTAAGGAACTTTATCTGTGCTCATTTCAATCTCTGGTTTTATGAAGCACCCCAACTCACCTTTCCCCTTAAGCAAGCATAAGTTGGTTTTCTAAATTTGAGACCCTGTTCTGTTCTGTAATTCAGTTCCTGTGTAGCCAAGTTTACATTCCGTGTATTACTGATATCTTATGATGTTTCTTTTTCTGTGTGACTTATTTCAGTTAGAATCATCATACCTGAATCCACTCATTGTGCTGCTAAGGGCCTGATGACATAGATTTCATTGCTGAGTGATATTGCTTTGTAAGTAAATACCACAACTTCTTTATCCATTTTTCACTTTCTGCGATGTTGAACTTGTACTGTAAACGAGGTTCTTGTAAACAGAGCCGTTCCAAACTTTGGGGTGGCTGTTTCTTTTTGATTATAATTTCCCTAAGTAATAGGAACATAAGTGGAAGTGCCCTAGGCTCTGTTGCTTTGTTTTTTAGATGTTTCAGGACACACCATACACTTCTCCCGAGTGTCTGTTGGCAATTTACATCCCGCCCATCAGCATAACAAGGCTCCCAGTTCTCCATGGCCTGTCCTGCCTTTCTGGATTTTACACTTTTTTCAGATGGCCCTTTTGACCAGGGGGAAGTGAGACTTCATTGTAGTGCAGATTTCCTTTGCAAGCTTGCTTGGTTGGCCAAATAGTGTGCATGCGTTTTTTCCTGAATATATTCAGGAAAAAACGCATGTGCCCTTTTTGGCCAAGTGCATCATTGTGGACGTTCTGCCTCTTTTCCTATGCTTTCAATGCAATTCCAGTCTACCTCCTGAAATCGGTTTCCTGCAATTTTGCCCCGCTTTCAAGTCCTCTTGGCAGCCTTACTTCAGTATATTTTTGCACGATAGCTGTCATTTATAACTCTGCAGGTTTGTGAATTACAGTGTCCCTGAGCTCCTTTCTTCAACTCGCTTTCTTTTGAGCTGGCCGCAACACCGAATGATGGCTTCAGGCCCTAATCTGGTTCCGGCACGGCACGCTGAGCCTTTGGTTATTTCCTCTTCCTGGTGGGAAATGAGAGTTAAATTTGCCCGTCCAGACACCTCCAGCTAGTCTCTCATTGGTTCTCCCTATTCCTGTTCATCTTCCGCAGAAATTGCAAACTGGGCCAAACAGGAGTTTAAAGGCGCTGACTCTCCAAGTGGGGAGAGTGTTAGTAAAGCGACTGGAATGTTGAACCCGAGTACCAGGGGAGGAAAACTGAGACATATTTGAACACGTCTCCCATTCACACGGTTGATCATACTCTGGGTTCCACATGCATGTTTTAGCTGAAGGAAGAATACCTTAAACCTGGAGAGTTGAGACCCGTGGAATGGGTACCATGCAATATGACTTCAAAGGGTCTTCATTTGCTCACCGAACCTCTCCAATGCTATCACTGCTGCGTTTATGCCCCTGTACACACGCTTGATTCTCTTATGGAGACATAGCAATCCATAGGTTTTAAGATACTTACTAGTCAGGTACATTCTTAGGCGTTTAATATGCGGTGTTGAGTCCATTTCGTTGAGCAAGGAGTAGCTCTTGTCTATTCCATATTTGGCTTAAGGAAGTTTATCTGTGCTCATTTCAATCTCTGGTTTTATGCAGCACCCCAACTCACCTTTCCCCTTAAGCAAGCATAAGTTGGTTTTCTAAATTTGAGACCCTGTTCTGTTTTGGAATTCAGTTCCTGTGTAGCCAAGTTTACATTCCGTGTATTAGTGATATCTTATGATGTTTCTTTTTCTGTGTGACTTATTTCAGTTAGAATCATCATACCTGAATCCACTCATTGTGCTGCTAAGGGCCTGATGACATAGATTTCATTGCTGAGTGATACTGCATTGTACGTAAGTACCACAAGTTCTTTATCCATTTTTCACTTTCTGTGATATTGAACTTGTACGCTAAACGAGGTTCTTGTAAACAGAGGCGTCCGAAACTTTTGAGTGGCTGTGTCTTTTTGATTTTAATTTCCCTAAGCTATAGGACCATAAGTGGAAGTGCCCTAGGCTCTGTTGCTTTGTTTTTTAGATGTTTCAGGAAACACCATACACTTCTCCCAAGTGTCTGTTGGCAATTTACATCCCGCCCATCAGCATAACAAGGCTCCCAGTTCTCCATGGCCTGTCCTGCCTTTCTGGATTTTACACTTTTTTCAGATGGCCCTTTTGACCAGGGGGAAGTGAGACTTCATGTAGTGCAGATTTCCTTTGCAAGCTTGCTTGGTTGGCCAAAAAGGGCGTATGCGTTTTTTCCTGAATATATTCAGGAAAAAACGCATACGCCCTTTTTGGCCAAGTGCATCATTGTGGACGTTCTGACTCTTTTCCTATGCTTTCAATGCAATTCCAGTCTACCTCCTGAAATCGGTTTCCTGCAATTCTGCCCTGCTTTCAAGTCCTCTTGGCAGCCTTACTTCAGTATATTTTTGGACGATAGCTGTCATTTATAACTCTGCAGGTTTGTGAATTACAGTGCCCCTGAGCTCCATTCTTCAACTCGCTTTCTTGTGACCTGGCTGCAACACCGCAGGATGGCTTCAGGCCCTAATCTGGTTCCGGCACGGCACGCTGAGCCTTTGGTTAATTCCTCTTCCTGGTGGGAAATGAGAGTTAAATTTGCCCGTCCAGACACCTCCAGCTTGTCTCTCATTTGTTCTCGCTATTCCTGTTCATCTTCCGCAGAAATTGCAAACTGGGCCAAACAGGAGGTTAAAGGGACTGACTCTCCAAGTCGGGAGAGTGTTAGTAAAGCGTCTGGAATGTTGCACTCGAGTACCAGGGTACGAAAACTGAGACATATTTGAACACGTCTCCCGTTTACACAGTTGATCATGCTCTGGGTTCCACATGCATGTTTTAGCTGAAGGAAGAATACCTTAAACCTGGAGAGTTGAGACCCGTGGAATGGGTACCATGCAATATGACTTCAAAGGGTCTTCATTTGCTCACCGAACCTCTCCAATCCTATCACTGCTGCGTTTATGCCCCTGTACACATGCTTGATTCTCTTTCGGAGACATAGCAATCCATAGGCTTTAAGATACTTACTAGTCAGGTACATTCTTAGGCGTTTAATATGCGGTGTTGAGTCCATTTCGTTGAGCAAGGAGTAGCTCTTGTCTATTCCATATTTGGCTTAAGGAACTTTATCTGTGCTCATTTCAATCTCTGGTTTTATGCAGCACCCCAACTCACCTTTCCCCTTAAGCAAGCATAAGTTGGTTTTCTAAATTTGAGACCCTGTTCTGTTCTGTAATTCAGTTCCTGTGTAGCCAAGTTTACATTCCGTGTATTACTGATATCTTATGATGTTTCTTTTTCTGTGTGACTTATTTCAGTTAGAATCATCATACCTGAATCCACTCATTGTGCTGCTAAGGGCCTGATGACATAGATTTCATTGCTGAGTGATATTGCTTTGTAAGTAAATACCACAACTTCTTTATCCATTTTTCACTTTCTGCGATGTTGAACTTGTACTGTAAATGAGGTTCTTGTAAACAGAGGCGTTCCAAACTTTGGGGTGGCTGTGTCTTTTTGATTATAATTTCCCTAAGCTATAGGAACATAAGTGGAAGTGCCCTAGGCTCTGTTGCTTTGTTTTTTAGATGTTTCATGACACACCATACACTTCTCCCGAGTGTCTGTTGGCAATTTACATCCCGCCCATCAGCATAACAAGGCTCCCAGTTCTCCATGGCCTGTCCTGCCTTTCTGGATTTTACACTTTTTTCAGATGGCCCTTTTGACCGGGGGGAAGTGAGACTTCATTGTAGTGCAGATTTCCTTTGCAAGCTTGCTTGGTTGGCCAAAAAGGGCGTATGCGTTTTTTCCTGAATATATTCAGGAAAAAACGCATACGCCCTTTTTGGCCAAGTGCATCATTGTGGACGTTCTGCCTCTTTTCCTATGCTTTCAATGCAATTCCAGTCTACCTCCTGAAATCGGTTTCCTGCAATTCTGCCCCGCTTTCAAGTCCTCTTGGCAGCCTTACTTCAGTATATTTTTGGATGATAGATGTCATTTATAACTCTGCAGGTTTGTGAATTACAGTGCCCCTGAGCTCCTTTCTTCAACTCGATTTATTTTGAGCTGGCCGCAACACCGCAGGATGGCTTCAGGCTCTAATATGGTTCTGGCATGGCACGCTGAGCCTTTGGTTATTTCCTCTTCCTGGTGGGAAATGAGAGTTAAATTTGCCCGTCCAGACACCTCCAGCTAGTCCCTCATTGGTTCTCCCTATTCCTGTTCATCTTCCGCAGAAATTGCAAACTGGGCCAAACAGGAGGTTAAAGGCGCTGACTCTCCAAGTGGGGAGAGTGTTAGTAAAGCGTCTGGAATGTTGCACCCGAGTACCAGGGGAGGAAAACTGAGACATATTTGAACACGTCTCCTGTTCACACAGTTGATCATACTCTGGGTTCCACATGCATGTTTTAGCTGAAGGAAGAATACCTTAAACCTGGAGAGTTGAGACCCGTGGAATGGGTACCATGAAATATGACTTCAAAGGGTCTTCATTTGCTCACTGAACCTCTCCAATCCTATCACTGCTCTGTTTATGCCCCTGTACACACGCTTGATTCTCTTTTGGAGACATAGCAATCCATAGGTTTTAAGATACTTACTAGTCAGGTACATTCTTAGGCGTTTAATATGGGGTGTTGAGTCCATTTCGTTGAGCAAGGAGTAGCTCTTGTCTATTCCATATTTGGCTTAAGGAACTTTATCTGTGCTCATTTCAATCTTTGGTTTTATGCAGCACCCCAACTCACCTTTCCCCTTAAGCAAGCATAAGTTGGTTTTCTAAATTTGAGACCCTGTTCTGTTTTGGAATTCAGTTCCTGTGTAGCCAAGTTTACATTCCGTGTATTAGTGATATCTTATGATGTTTCTTTTTCTGTGTGACTTATTTCAGTTAGAATCATCGTACCTGAATCCACTCATTATGCTGCTACGGGCCTGATGACATAGATTTCATTGCTGAGTGATACTGCATTGTACGTAAGTACCACAAGTTCTTTATCCATTTTTCACTTTCTCTGATATTGAACGTGTAAGGGAAACGAGGTTCTTGTAAACAGAGGCGTCCCAAACTTTGGGGTGGCTGTGTCTTTTTGATTTTAATTTCCCTAAGCTATAGGACCACAAGTGGAAGTGCCCTAGGCTCTGTTGCTTTGTTTTTTAGATGTTTCAGGAAACACCATACACTTCTCCCGAGTGTCTGTTGGCAATTTACATCCCGCCCACCAGCATAACAAGGCTCCCAGTTCTCCATGGCCTGTCCTGCCTTGCTGGATTTTACACTTTTTTCAGATGGCCCTTTTGACCGGGGGGAAGTGAGACTTCATTGTAGTGCAGATTGCCATTGCAAGCTTGCTTGGTTGGCCAAAAAGTGCGTATGCGTTTTTTCCTGAATATATTCAGGAAAAAACTCATACGCCCTTTTTGGCCAAGTGCATCATTGTGGACGTTCTGCCTCTTTTCCTATGCTTTCAATGCAATTCCAGTCTACCTCCTGAAATCGGTTTCCTGCAATTCTGCCTCGCTTTCAAGTCCTCTTGGCAGCCTTACTTCAGTATATTTTTGGACGATAGCTGTCATTTATAACTCTGCAGGTTTGTGAATTACAGTGCCCCTGAGCTCCTTTCTTCAACTCGCTTTCTTGTGAGCTGGCCGCAACACCGCAGGATGGCTTCAGGCCCTAATCTGGTTCCGGCATGGCACGCTGAGCCTTTGGTTATTTCCTCTTCCTGGTGGGAAATGAGAGTTAAATTTGCCCGTCCAGACACCTCCAGCTAGTCTCTCATTGGTTCTCGCTATTCCTGTTCATCTTCCGCAGAAATTGCAAACTGGGCCAAACAGGAGGTTAGAGGGACTGACTCTCCAAGTCGGGAGAGTGTTACTAAAGCATCTGGAATATTGCACCCGAGTACCAGGGTACGAAAACTGAGACATATTTGAACACGTCTCCCGATCACATGGTTGATCATACTCTGAGTTCCACATGCTTGTTTTAGCTGAAGGAAGAATACCTTAAATCTGTGTAGTTGAAACGCGTGGAATGGGTACCATGCAATATGACTTCAAAGGGTCTTCATTTGCTCACCTAACCTCTCCAATCCTATCACTGCTGCGTTTATGCCCCTGTACACATGCTTGATTCTCTTTCGGAGACATAGCAATCCATAGGCTTTAAGATACTTACTAGTCAGGTACATTCTTAGGCGTTTAATATGCGGTGTTGAGTCCATTTCGTTGAGCAAGGAGTAGCTCTTGTCTATTCCATATTTGGCTTAAGGAACTTTATCTGTGCTCATTTCAATCTCTGGTTTTATGCAGCACCCCAACTCACCTTTCCCCTTAAGCAAGCATAAGTTGGTTTTCTAAATTTGAGACCCTGTTCTGTTCTGTAATTCAGTTCCTGTGTAGCCAAGTTTACATTCCGTGTATTACTGATATCTTATGATGTTTCTTTTTCTGTGTGACTTATTTCAGTTAGAATCATCATACCTGAATCCACTCATTGTGCTGCTAAGGGCCTGATGACATAGATTTCATTGCTGAGTGATATTGCTTTGTAAGTAAATACCACAACTTCTTTATCCATTTTTCACTTTCTGCGATGTTGAACTTGTACTCTAAACGAGGTTCTTGTAAACAGAGCCGTTCCAAACTTTGGGGTGGCTGTGTCTTTTTGATTATAATTTCCCTAAGCTATAGGAACATAAGTGGAAGTGCCCTAGGCTCTGTTGCTTTGTTTTTTAGATGTTTCAGGAAACACCATACACTTCTCCCGAGTGTCTGTTGGCAATTTACATCCCGCCCATCAGCATAACAAGGCTCCCAGTTCTCCATGGCCTGTCCTGCCTTTCTGGATTTTACACTTTTTTCAGATGTCCCTTTTGACCAGGGGGAAGTGAGACTTCATTGTAGTGCAGATTTCCTTTGCAAGCTTGCTTGGTTGGCCAAAAAGTGTGCATGCGTTTTTTCCTGAATATATTCAGGAAAAAACGCATGTGCCCTTTTTGGCCAAGTGCATCATTGTGGACGTTCTGCCTCTTTTCCTATGCTTTCAATGCAATTCCATTCTACCTCCTGAAATCGGTTTCCTGCAATTGTGCCCCGCTTTCAAGTCCTCTTGGCAGCCTTACTTCAGTATATTTTTGGACGTTAGCTGTCATTTATAACTCTGCAGGTTTGTGAATTACAGTGTCCCTGAGCTCCTTTCTTCAACTCGCTTTCTTTTGAGCTGGCCGCAACACCGAATGATGGCTTCAGGCCCTAATCTGGTTCCGGCACGGCACGCTGAGCCTTTGGTTATTTCCTCTTCCTGGTGGGAAATGAGAGTTAAATTTGCCCGTCCAGACACCTCCAGCTAGTCTCTCATTGGTTCTCGCTATTCCTGTTCATCTTCCGCAGAAATTGCAAACTGGGCCAAACAGGAGGTTAAAGGCGCTGACTCTCCAAGTGGGGAGAGTGTTAGTAAAGCGTCTGCAATGTTGCACCCGAGTACCAGGGGAGGAAAACTGAGACATATTTGAACACCTCTCCCGTTCACACAGTTGATCATGCTCTGGGTTCCACATGCATGTTTTAGCTGAAGGAAGAATACCTTAAACCTGGGTAGTTGAAACCCGTGGAATGGGTACCATGCAATATGATTTCAAAGGGTCTTCATTTGCTCACCGAACCTCTCCAATCCTATCACTGCTGCGTTTATGCCCCTGTACACATGCTTGATTCTCTTTTGGAGACATAGCAATCCATAGGTTTTAAGATACTTACTAGTCAGGTACATTCTTAGGCGTTTTATATGCGGTGTTCAGTCCATTTCATTGAGCAAGGAGTAGCTCTTGTCTATTCCATATTTGGCTTAAGGAACTTTATCTGTGCTCATTTCAATCTCTGGTTTTATGCAGCACCCCAACTCACCTTTCCCCTTAAGCAAGCATAAGTTGGTTTTCTAAATTTGAGACCCTGTTCTGTTTTGGAATTCAGTTCCTGTGTAGCCAAGTTTACATTCCGTGTATTAGTGATATCTTATGATGTTTCTTTTTCTGTGTGACTTATTTCAGTTAGAATCATCGTACCTGAATCCACTCATTATGCTGCTACGGGCCTGATGACATAGATTTCATTGCTGAGTGATACTGCATTGTACGTAAGTACCACAAGCTCTTTATCCATTTTTCACTTTCTGTGATATTGAACTTCTACGGTAAACGAAGTTCTTGTAAACAGAGGCGTCCCAAACTTTGGGGTGGCTGTGTCTTTTTGATTTTAATTTCCCTAAGCTATAGGACCATAAGTGGAAGTGCCCTAGGCTCTGTTGCTTTGTTTTTTAGATGTTTCAGGACACACCATACACTTCTCCCGAGTGTCTGTTGGCAATTTACATCCCGCCCATCAGCATAACAAGGCTCCCAGTTCTCCATGGCCTGTCCTGCCTTGCTGGATTTTACACTTTTTTCAGATGGCCCTTTTGACCGGGGGGAAGTGAGACTTCATTGTAGTGCAGATTTCCTTTGCAAGCTTGCTTGGTTGGCCAAAAAGGGCGTATGCGTTTTTTCCTGAATATATTCAGGAAAAAACGCATACGCCCTTCTTGGCCAAGTGCATCATTGGGGACGTTCTGCCTCTTTTCCTATGCTTTCAATGCAATTCCAGTCTACCTCCTGAAATCGGTTTCCTGCAATTCTGCCCCGCTTTCAAGTCCTCTTGGCAGCCTTACTTCAGTATATTTTTGGACGATAGCTGTCATTTATTACTCTGCAGGTTTGTGAGTTACAGTGCCCCTGAGCTCCTTTCTTCAACTCGCTTTCTTGTGAGCTGGCCGCAACACCGCAGGCTGGCTTCAGGCCCTAATCTGGTTCGGGCACGGCACGCTGAGCCTTTGGTTAATTCCTCTTCCTGGTGGGAAATGAGAGTTAAATTTGCCCGTCCAGACACCTCCAGCTAGTCTCTCATTGGTTCTCGCTATTCCTGTTCATCTTCCGCAGAAATTGCAAACTGGGCCAAACAGGAGGTTAAAGGGACTGACTCTCCAAGTCGGGAGAGTGTTAGTAAAGCATCTGGAATGTTGCACCCGAGTACCAGGGGAGGAAAACTGAGACATATTTGAACACGTCTCCCGATCACATGGTTGATCATACTCTGGGTTCCACATGCATGTTTTAGCTGAAGGAAGAATACCTTAAACTTGGGTAGTTGAAACCTGTGGAATGGGTACCATGCAATATGACTTCAAAGGGTCTTCATTTGCTCACCGAACCTCTCCAATCCTATCACTGCTGCGTTTATGCCCCTGTACACATGCTTGATTCTCTTTCGGAGACATAGCAATCCATAGGTTTTAAGATACTTACTAGTCAGGTACATTCTTAGGCGTTTAATATGCGGTGTTGAGTCCATTTCGTTGAGCAAGGAGTAGCTCTTGTCTATTCCATATTTGGCTTAAGGAACTTTATCTGTGCTCATTTCAATCTCTGGTTTTATGCAGCACCCCAACTCACCTTTCCCCTTAAGCAAGCATAAGTTGGCTTTCTAAATTTGAGACCCCGTTCTGTACTGTAATTCAGTTCCTGTGTAGCCAAGTTTACATTCCGTGTATTACTGATATCTTATGATGTTTCTTTTTCTGTGTGAGTTATTTCAGTTAGAATTATCATACCTGAATCCACTCATTATGCTGCTACGGGCCTGATGACATAGATTTCATTGCTGAGTGATATTGCTTTGTAAGTAAATACCACAACTTCTTTATCTATTTTTCACTTTCTGTGATGTTGAACTTGTACTGTAAACGAGGTTCTTGTAAACAGAGGCGTCCCAAACTTTGGGGTGGCTGTGTCTTTTTGATTTTAATTTCCCTAAGCTATAGGACCATAAGTGGAAGTGCCCTAGGCTCTGTTGCTTTGTTTTTTAGATGTTTCAGGAAACACCATACACTTCTCCCGAGTGTCTGTTGGCAATTTACATCCCACCCATCAGCATAACAAGGCTCCCAGTTCTCCATGGCCTGTCCTGACTTGCTGGATTTTACACTTTTTTCACATGGCCCTTTTGACCGGGGGGAAGTGAGACTTCATTGTAGTGCAGATTTCCTTTGCAAGCTTGCTTGGTTGGCCAAAAAGGGCGTATGCGTTTTTTCCTGAATATATTCAGGAAAAAACGCATACGCCCTTTTTGGCCAAGTGCATCATTGTGGACGTTCTGCCTCTTTTCCTATGCTTTCAATGCAATTCAAGTCTACCTCCTGAAATCGGTTTCCTGCAATTCTGCCCCGCTTTCAAGTCCTCTTGGCAGCCTTACTTCAGTATATTTTTGGACGATAGCTGTCATTTATAACTCTGCAGGTTTGTGAATTACAGTGCCCCTGAGCTCCTTTCTTCAACTCGCTTTCTTGTGAGCTGGCCGCAAGACCGCAGGATGGCTTCAGGCCCTAATCTGGTTCCGGCACGGCACGCTGAGCCTTTGGTTAATTCCTCTTCCTGGTGGGTAATGAGAGTTAAATTTGCCCGTCCAGAAACCTCCAGCTAGTCTCTCATTGGTTCTCGCTATTCCTGTTCATCTTCCGCAGAAATTGCAAACTGGGCCAAACAGGAGGTTAAAGGGACTGACTCTCCAAGTCGGGAGAGTGTTAGTAAAGCATCTGGAATGGTGCACCGGAGTACCATGGGAGGAAAACTGAGACATATTTGAACACGTCTCCCGATCACGTGGTTGGTCATACTCTGGGTTCCACATGCATGTTTTAGCTGAAGGAAGAATACCTTAAACCTGGGTAGTTGAAACCCGTGGAATGGGTACCATGCGATATGACTTCAAAGGGTCTTTATTTGCTCCCCGAACCTCTCCAATCCTATCACTGCTGCGTTTATGCCCCTGTACACATGCTTGATTCTCTTTCGGAGACATAGCAATCCATAGGTTTTAAGATACTTACTAGTCAGGTACATTCTTAGGCGTTTAAAATGCGGTGTTGAGTCCATTTTGTTGAGCAAGGAGTAGCTCTTGTCTATTCCATATTTGGCTTAAGGAACTTTATCTGTGCTCATTTCAATCTCTGGTTTTATGCAACACCCCAACTCACCTTTCCCCTTAAGCAAGCATAAGTTAGTTTTCTAAATTTGAGACCCTGTTCTGTTCTGTAATTCAGTTCCTGTGTAGCCAAGTTTACATTCCGTGTATTACTGATATCTTATGATGTTTCTTTTTCTGTGTGAGTTATTTCAGTTACAATTATCATACCTGAATCCACTCATTATGCTGCTACGGGCCTGATGACATAGATTTCATTGCTGAGTGATATTGCTTTGTAAGTAAATACCACAACTTCTTTATCTATTTTTCACTTTCTGTGATGTTGAACTTGTACTGTAAACGAGGTTCTTGTAAACAGAGGCGTCCCAAACTTTGGGGTGGCTGTGTCTTTTTGATTTTAATTTCCCTAAGCTATAGGACCATAAGTGGAAGTGCCCTAGGCTCTGTTGCTTTGTTTTTTAGATGTTTCAGGAAACACCATACACTTCTCCCGAGTGTCTGTTGGCAATTTACATCCCGCCCATCAGCATAACAAGGCTCCCAGTTCTCCATGGCCTGTCCTGACTTGCTGGATTTTACACTTTTTTCACATGGCCCTTTTGACCGGGGGGAAGTGAGACTTCATTGTAGTGCAGATTTCCTTTGCAAGCTTGCTTGGTTGGCCAAAAAGGGCGTATGCGTTTTTTCCTGAATATATTCAGGAAAAAACGCATACGCCCTTTTTGGCCAAGTGCATCATTGTGGACGTTCTGCCTCTTTTCCTATGCTTTCAATGCAATTCAAGTCTACCTCCTGAAATCGGTTTCCTGCAATTCTGCCCCGCTTTCAAGTCCTCTTGGCAGCCTTACTTCAGTATATTTTTGGACGATAGCTGTCATTTATAACTCTGCAGGTTTGTGAATTACAGTGCCCCTGAGCTCCTTTCTTCAACTCGCTTTCTTGTGAGCTGGCCGCAAGACCGCAGGATGGCTTCAGGCCCTAATCTGGTTCCGGCACGGCACGCTGAGCCTTTGGTTAATTCCTCTTCCTGGTGGGTAATGAGAGTTAAATTTGCCCGTCCAGAAACCTCCAGCTAGTCTCTCATTGGTTCTCGCTATTCCTGTTCATCTTCCGCAGAAATTGCAAACTGGGCCAAACAGGAGGTTAAAGGGACTGACTCTCCAAGTCGGGAGAGTGTTAGTAAAGCATCTGGAATGGTGCACCGGAGTACCATGGGAGGAAAACTGAGACATATTTGAACACGTCTCCCGATCACGTGGTTGGTCATACTCTGGGTTCCACATGCATGTTTTAGCTGAAGGAAGAATACCTTAAACCTGGGTAGTTGAAACCCGTGGAATGGGTACCATGCGATATGACTTCAAAGGGTCTTTATTTGCTCCCCGAACCTCTCCAATCCTATCACTGCTGCGTTTATGCCCCTGTACACATGCTTGATTCTCTTTCGGAGACATAGCAATCCATAGGTTTTAAGATACTTACTAGTCAGGTACATTCTTAGGTGTTTAAAATGCGGTGTTGAGTCCATTTTGTTGAGCAAGGAGTAGCTCTTGTCTATTCCATATTTGGCTTAAGGAACTTTATCTGTGCTCATTTCAATCTCTGGTTTTATGCAACACCCCAACTCACCTTTCCCCTTAAGCAAGCATAAGTTAGTTTTCTAAATTTGAGACCCTGTTCTGTTCTGTAATTCAGTTCCTGTGTAGCCAAGTTTACATTCCGTGTATTACTGATATCTTATGATGTTTCTTTTTCTGTGTGACTTATTTCAGTTAGAATCATCATACCTGAATCCAATCATTATTCTGCTAAGTGCCTGTTGACATAGATTTCAGTGCTGAGTGATATTGCTTTGTAAGTAAATACCACAACTTCTTTATCCATTTTTCACTTTCTGTGATGTTGAACTTGTACTGTAAACGAGGTTCTTGTAAACAGAGGCATCCCAAACTTTGGGGTCGCTGTGTCTTTTTGATTTTAATTTCCCTAAGCTATAGGACCATAAGTGGAAGTGCCCTAGGCTCTGTTGCTTTGTTTTTAGATGTTTCAGGAAACACCATACACTTCTCCCGAGTGTCTGTTGGCCATTTACATCCCACCCATCAGCATAACAAGGCTCCCAGTTCTCCATGGCCTGTCCTGCCTTTCTGGATTTTACACTTTTTTCAGATGGCCCTTTTGACCGGGGGGAAGTGAGACTTCATTGTAGTGCAGATTTCCTTTGCAAGCTTGCTTGGTTGGCCAAAAAGGGCGTATGCGTTTTTTCCTGAATATATTCAGGAAAAAACGCATACGCCCTTTTTGGCCATGTGCATCATTGGGGACGTTCTGCCTCTTTTCCTATGCTTTCAATGCAATTCCAGTCTACCTGCTGAAATCGGTTTCCTGCAATTCTGCCCCGCTTTCAAGTCCTCTTGGCAGCCTTACTTCAGTATATTTTTGGACGATAGCTGTCATTTATAACTCTGCAGGTTTGTGAATTACAGTGCCCCTGAGCTCCTTTCTTCAACTCGCTTTCTTGTGAGCTGGCCGCAACACCGCAGGATGGCTTCAGGCCCTAATCTGGTTCCGGCACGGCACGCTGAGCCTTTGGTTAATTCCTCTTCCTGGTGGGAAATGAGAGTTAAATTTGCCCGTCCAGACACCTCCAGCTAGTCTCTCATTGGTTCTCGCTATTCCTGTTCATCTTCCGCAGAAATTGCAAACTGGGCCAAACAGGAGGTTAAAGGCGCTGACTCTCCAAGTGGGGAGAGTGTTAGTAAAGCGTCTGGTATTTTGCTCCCGAGTACCAGGGGAGGAAATCTGAGACATATTTGAACACGTCTCCCGTTTACACAGTTGATCATGCTCTGGGTTCCACATGCATGTTTTAGCTGAAGGAAGAATACCTTAAACCTGGGTAGTTGAAACCCGTGGAATGGGTACCATGCAATATGATTTCAAAGGGTCTTCATTTGCTCACCGAACCTCTCCAATCCTATCACTGCTGCGTTTATGCCCCTGTACACACGCTTGATTCTCTTTTGGAGACATAGCAATCCATAGGTTTTAAGATACTTACTAGTCAGGTACATTCTTAGGCGTTTAATATGCAGTGTTGAGTCCATTTCGTTGAGCAAGGAGTAGCTCTTGTCTATTCCATATTTGGCTTAAGGAACTTTATCTGTGCTCATTTCAATCTCTGGTTTTATGCAGCACCCCAACTCACCTTTCCCCTTAAGCAAGCATAAGTTGGTTTTCTAAATTTGAGACCCTGTTCTGTTTTGGAATTCAGTTCCTGTGTAGCCAAGTTTACATTCCGTGTATTAGTGATATCTTATGATGTTTCTTTTTCTGTGTGACTTATTTCAGTTAGAATCATCGTACCTGAATCCACTCATTATGCTGCTACGGGCCTGATGACATAGATTTCATTGCTGAGTGATATTGCTTTGTACGTAAGTACCACAAATTCTTTATCCATTTTTCACTTTCTGCGATGTTGAACTTGTACTGTAAACGAGGTTCTTGTAAACAGAGGCGTCCCAAACTTTGGGGTCGCTGTGTCTTTTTGATTTTAATTTCCCTAGGCTATAGGACCATAAGTGGAAGTGCCCTAGGCTCTGTTGCTTTGTTTTTTAGATGTTTCAGGACACACCATACACTTCTCCCGAGTGTCTGTTGGCAATTTACATCCCGCCCATCAGCATAACAAGGCTCCCAGTTCTCCATGGCCTGTCCTGCCTTTCTGGATTTTACACTTTTTTCAGATGGCCCTTTTGACCGGGGGGAAGTGAGACTTCATTGTAGTGCAGATTTCCTTTGCAAACTTGCTTGGTTGGCCAAAAAGGGCGTATGCGTTTTTTCCTGAATATATTCAGGAAAAAACGCATACGCACTTTTTGGCCAAGTGCATCATTGTGGACGTTCTGCCTCTTTTCCTATGCTTTCAATGCAATTCCAGTCTACCTCCTGAAATCGGTTTCCTGCAATTCTGCCCCGCTTTCAAGTCCTCTTGGCAGCCTTACTTCAGTATATTTTTGGACGATAGCTGTCATTTATAACTCTGCATGTTTGTGAATTACAGTGCCCCTGAGCTCCTTTCTTCAACTCGCTTTCTTGTGAGCTGGCCGCAACACCGCAGGATGGCTTCAGGCCCTAATCTGGTTCCGGCACGGCACGCTGAGCCTTTGGTTAATTCCTCTTCCTGGTGGGAAATGAGAGTTAAATTTGCCCGTCCAGACACCTCCAGCTAGTCTCTCATTGGTTCTCGCTATTGCTGTTCATCTTCCGCAGAAATTGCAAACTGGGCCAAACAGGAGGTTAAAGGGACTGACTCTCCAAGTGGGGAGAGTGTTAGTAAAGCGTCTGGAATGTTGCACCCGAGTACCAGGGTACGAAAACTGAGACATATTTGAATACGTCTCCCGATCATATGGTTGATCATACTCTGGGTTCCACATGCATGTTTTAGCTGAAGGAAGAATACCTTAAACCTGGAGAGTTGAGACCCGTGTAATGGGTACCGTGCAATATGACTTCAAAGGGTCTTCATTTGCTCACCGAACCTCTCCAATCCTATCACTGTTGCGTTTATGCCCCTGTACACACGCTTGATTCTCTTTTGGAGACATAGCAATCCATAGGTTTTAAGATACTTACTAGTCAGGTACATTCTTAGGCGTTTAATATGCGGTGTTGAGTCCATTTCGTTGAGCAAGGAGTAGCTCTTGTCTATTCCATATTTGGCTTAAGGAACTTTATCTGTGCTCATTTCAATCTCTGGTTTTATGCAGCACCCCAACTCACCTTTCCCCTTAAGCAAGCATAAGTTGGTTTTCTAAATTTGAGACCCTGTTCTGTTTTGGAATTCAGTTCCTGTGTAGCCAAGTTTACATTCCGTGTATTAGTGATATCTTATGATGTTTCTTTTTCTGTGTGACTTATTTCAGTTAGAATCATCGTACCTGAATCCACTCATTATGCTGCTACGGGCCAGATGACATAGATTTCATTGCTGAGTGATACTGCATTGTACGTAAGTACCACAAGTTCTTTATCCATTTTTCACTTTCTGTGATATTGAACTTGTACGGTAAACGAGGTTCTTGTAAACAGAGGCGTCCCAAACTTTGGGGTGGCTGTGTCTTTTTGATTTTAATTTCCCTAAGCTATAGGACCATAAGTGGAAGTGCCCTAGGCTCTGTTGCTTTGTTTTTTAGATGTTTCAGGAAACACCATACACTTCTCCGGAGTGTCTGTTGGCAATTTACATCCCGCCCATCAGCATAACAAGGCTCCCAGTTCTCCATGGCCTGTCCTGCCTTTCTGGATTTTACACTTTTTTCAGATGGCCCTTTTGACCGGGGGGAAGTGAGACTTCATTGTAGTGCCGATTGCCATTGCAAGCTTTCTTGGTTGGCCAAAAAGGGCTCATGCTTTTTTTCCTGAATATATTCAGGAAAAAACGCATGCGCCCTTTTTGACCAAGTGCATCATTGTGGACTTTCTGCCTCTTTTCCTATGCTTTCAATGCAATTCCAGTCTACCTCCTGAAATCGGTTTCCTGCAATTCTGCCTCGCTTTCAAGTCCTCTTGGCAGCCTTACTTCAGTATATTTTTGGACGATAGCTGTCATTTATAACTCTGCAGGTTTGTGAATTACAGTGCCCCTGAGCTCCTTTCTTCAACTCGCTTTCTTGTGAGCTGGCCGCAACACCGCAGGATGGCTTCAGGCCCTAATCTGGTTCCGGCATGGCACGCTGAGCCTTTGGTTATTTCCTCTTCCTGGTGGGAAATGAGAGTTAAATTTGCCCGTCCAGACACCTCCAGCTAGTCTCTCATTGGTTCTCGCTATTCCTGTTCATCTTCCGCAGAAATTGCAAACTGGGCCAAACAGGAGGTTAGAGGGACTGACTCTCCAAGTCGGGAGAGTGTTACTAAAGCATCTGGAATATTGCACCCGAGTACCAGGGTACGAAAACTGAGATATATTTGAACACGTCTCCCGATCACATGGTTGATCATACTCTGAGTTCCACATGCTTGTTTTAGCTGAAGGAAGAATACCTTAAACCTGGGTAGTTGAAACCCGTGGAATGGGTACCATGCAATATGACTTCAAAGGGTCTTCATTTGCTCACCTAACCTCTCCAATCCTATCACTGCTGCGTTTATGCCCCTGTACACATGCTTGATTCTCTTTCGGAGACATAGCAATCCATAGGCTTTAAGATACTTACTAGTCAGGTACATCCTTAGGCGTTTAATATGCGGTGTTGAGTCCATTTCGTTGAGCAAGGAGTAGCTCTTGTCTATTCCATATTTGGCTTAAGGAACTTTATCTGTGCTCATTTCAATCTCTGGTTTTATGCAGCACCCCAACTCACCTTTCCCCTTAAGCAAGCATAAGTTGGTTTTCTAAATTTGAGACCCTGTTCTGTTCTGTAATTCAGTTCCTGTGTAGCCAAGTTTACATTCCGTGTATTACTGATATCTTATGATGTTTCTTTTTCTGTGTGACTTATTTCAGTTAGAATCATCATACCTGAATCCACTCATTGTGCTGCTAAGGGCCTGATGACATAGATTTCATTGCTGAGTGATATTGCTTTGTAAGTAAATACCACAACTTCTTTATGCATTTTTCACTTTCTGCGATGTTGAACTTGTACTGTAAATGAGGTTCTTGTAAACAGAGGCGTTCCAAACTTTGGGGTGGCTGTGTCTTTTTTATTATAATTTCCCTAAGTAATAGGAACATAAGTGGAAGTGCCCTAGGCTCTGTTGCTTTGTTTTTTAGATGTTTCAGGACACACCATACACTTCTCCCGAGTGTCTGTTGGCAATTTACATCCCGCCCATCAGCATAACAAGGCTCCCAGTTCTCCATGGCCTGTCCTGCCTTTCTGGATTTTACACTTTTTTCAGATGGCCCTTTTGACCGGGGGGAAGTGAGACTTCATTGTAGTGCAGATTTCCTTTTCAAGCTTGCTTGGTTGGCCAAAAAGGGCGTATGCGTTTTTTCCTGAATATATTCAGGAAAAAACGCATACGCCCTTTTTGGCCAAGTGCATCATTGTGGACGTTCTGCCTCTTTTCCTATGATTTCAATGCAATTCCAGTCTACCTCCTGAAATCGGTTTCCTGCAATTCTGCCCCGCTTTCAAGTCCTCTTGGCAGCCTTACTTCAGTATATTTTTGGATGATAGATGTCATTTATAACTCTGCAGGTTTGTGAATTACAGTGCCCCTGAGCTCCTTTCTTCAACTCGATTTCTTTTGAGCTGGCCGCAACACCGCAGGATGGCTTCAGGCTCTAATATGGTTCCGGCATGGCACGCTGAGCCTTTGGTTATTTCCTCTTCCTGGTGGGAAATGAGAGTTAAATTTGCCCGTCCAGACACCTCCAGCTAGTCTCTCATTGGTTCTCCCTATTCCTGTTCATCTTCCGCAGAAATTGTAAACTGGGCCAAACAGGAGGTTAAAGGCGCTGACTCTCCAAGTGGGGAGAGTGTTAGTAAAGCGTCTGGAATGTTGCACCCGAGTACCAGGGTACGAAAACTGAGACATATTTGAATACGTCTCCCGATCATATGGTTGATCATACTCTGGGTTCCACATGCATGTTTTAGCTGAAGGAAGAATACCTTAAACCTGGAGAGTTGAGACCCGTGGAATGGGTACCATGCAATATGACTTCAAAGTGTCTTCATTTGCTCACCTAACCTCTCCAATCCTATCACTGCTGCGTTTATGCCCCTGTACACATGCTTGATTCTCTTTCGGAGACATAGCAATCCATAGGCTTTAAGATACTTAGTAGTCAGGTACATTCTTAGGCGTTTAATATGCGGTGTTGAGTCCATTTCGTTGAGCAAGGAGTAGCTCTTGTCTATTCCATATTTGGCTTAAGGAACTTTATCTGTGCTCATTTCAATCTCTGGTTTTATGAAGCACCCCAACTCACCTTTCCCCTTAAGCAAGCATAAGTTGGTTTTCTAAATTTGAGACCCTGTTCTGTTCTGTAATTCAGTTCCTGTGTAGCCAAGTTTACATTCCGTGTATTACTGATATCTTATGATGTTTCTTTTTCTGTGTGACTTAT
Organism: Grampus griseus; assembly: GCF_964374135.1. Taxonomy (NCBI): domain Eukaryota; kingdom Metazoa; phylum Chordata; class Mammalia; order Artiodactyla; family Delphinidae; genus Grampus; species Grampus griseus. Next base: position 53,199,332 of record NC_138997.1, read on the forward strand.
TTCAGTTAGAATCATCATACCTTAATCCACTCATTGTGCTGCTAAGGGCCTGATGACATAGATTTCATTGCTGAGTGATATTGCTTTGTAAGTAAATACCACAACTTCTTTATCCATTTTTCACTTTCTGCGATGTTGAACTTGTACTGTAAACGAGGTTCTTGTAAACAGAGCCGTTCCAAACTTTGGGGTGGCTGTTTCTTTTTGATTATAATTTCCCTAAGTAATAGGAACATAAGTGGAAGTGCCCTAGGCTCTGTTGCTTTGTTTTTTAGATGTTTCAGGACACACCATACACTTCTCCCGAGTGTCTGTTGGCAATTTACATCCCGCCCATCAGCATAACAAGGCTCCCAGTTCTCCATGGCCTGTCCTGCCTTTCTGGATTTTACACTTTTTTCAGATGGCCCTTTTGACCAGGGGGAAGTGAGACTTCATTGTAGTGCAGATTTCCTTTGCAAGCTTGCTTGGTTGGCCAAATAGTGTGCATGCGTTTTTTCCTGAATATATTCAGGAAAAAACGCATGTGCCCTTTTTGGCCAAGTGCATCATTGTGGACGTTCTGCCTCTTTTCCTATGCTTTCAATGCAATTCCAGTCTACCTCCTGAAATCGGTTTCCTGCAATTTTGCCCCGCTTTCAAGTCCTCTTGGCAGCCTTACTTCAGTATATTTTTGCACGATAGCTGTCATTTATAACTCTGCAGGTTTGTGAATTACAGTGTCCCTGAGCTCCTTTCTTCAACTCGCTTTCTTTTGAGCTGGCCGCAACACCGAATGATGGCTTCAGGCCCTAATCTGGTTCCGGCACGGCACGCTGAGCCTTTGGTTATTTCCTCTTCCTGGTGGGAAATGAGAGTTAAATTTGCCCGTCCAGACACCTCCAGCTAGTCTCTCATTGGTTCTCCCTATTCCTGTTCATCTTCCGCAGAAATTGCAAACTGGGCCAAACAGGAGTTTAAAGGCGCTGACTCTCCAAGTGGGGAGAGTGTTAGTAAAGCGACTGGAATGTTGAACCCGAGTACCAGGGGAGGAAAACTGAGACATATTTGAACACGTCTCCCATTCACACGGTTGATCATACTCTGGGTTCCACATGCATGTTTTAGCTGAAGGAAGAATACCTTAAACCTGGAGAGTTGAGACCCGTGGAATGGGTACCATGCAATATGACTTCAAAGGGTCTTCATTTGCTCACCGAACCTCTCCAATGCTATCACTGCTGCGTTTATGCCCCTGTACACACGCTTGATTCTCTTATGGAGACATAGCAATCCATAGGTTTTAAGATACTTACTAGTCAGGTACATTCTTAGGCGTTTAATATGCGGTGTTGAGTCCATTTCGTTGAGCAAGGAGTAGCTCTTGTCTATTCCATATTTGGCTTAAGGAAGTTTATCTGTGCTCATTTCAATCTCTGGTTTTATGCAGCACCCCAACTCACCTTTCCCCTTAAGCAAGCATAAGTTGGTTTTCTAAATTTGAGACCCTGTTCTGTTTTGGAATTCAGTTCCTGTGTAGCCAAGTTTACATTCCGTGTATTAGTGATATCTTATGATGTTTCTTTTTCTGTGTGACTTATTTCAGTTAGAATCATCATACCTGAATCCACTCATTGTGCTGCTAAGGGCCTGATGACATAGATTTCATTGCTGAGTGATACTGCATTGTACGTAAGTACCACAAGTTCTTTATCCATTTTTCACTTTCTGTGATATTGAACTTGTACGCTAAACGAGGTTCTTGTAAACAGAGGCGTCCGAAACTTTTGAGTGGCTGTGTCTTTTTGATTTTAATTTCCCTAAGCTATAGGACCATAAGTGGAAGTGCCCTAGGCTCTGTTGCTTTGTTTTTTAGATGTTTCAGGAAACACCATACACTTCTCCCAAGTGTCTGTTGGCAATTTACATCCCGCCCATCAGCATAACAAGGCTCCCAGTTCTCCATGGCCTGTCCTGCCTTTCTGGATTTTACACTTTTTTCAGATGGCCCTTTTGACCAGGGGGAAGTGAGACTTCATGTAGTGCAGATTTCCTTTGCAAGCTTGCTTGGTTGGCCAAAAAGGGCGTATGCGTTTTTTCCTGAATATATTCAGGAAAAAACGCATACGCCCTTTTTGGCCAAGTGCATCATTGTGGACGTTCTGCCTCTTTTCCTATGCTTTCAATGCAATTCCAGTCTACCTCCTGAAATCGGTTTCCTGCAATTCTGCCCCGCTTTCAAGTCCTCTTGGCAGCCTTACTTCAGTATATTTTTGGACGATAGCTGTCATTTATAACTCTGCAGGTTTGTGAATTACAGTGCCCCTGAGCTCCTTTCTTCAACTCGCTTTCATGTGAGCTGGCCGCAACACCGCAGGATGGCTTCAGGCCCTAATCTGGTTCCGGCACGGCACGCTGAGCCTTTGGTTAATTCCTCTTCCTGGTGGGAAATGAGAGTTAAATTTGCCCGTCCAGACACCTCCAGCTAGTCTCTCATTGGTTCTCCCTATTCCTGTTCATCTCCCGCAGAAATTGCAAAGTGGGCCAAACAGGAGGTTACAGGGACTGACTCTCCAAGTCGGGAGAGTGTTAGTAAAGCATCTGGAATGTTGCACCCGAGTACCAGGGTATGAAAACTGAGACATATTTGAACACGTCTCCCGATCACATGGGTGATCATACTCTACGTTCCACATGCATGTTTTAGCTGAATGAAGAATAACTTAAACCTGGGTAGTTGAAACCCGTGGAATGGGTACCATGCAATATAACTTCAAAGGGTCTTCATTTGCTCATCGAACCTCTCCAATCCTATCACTGCTGCGTTTATGCCCCTGTACACATGCTTGATTCTCTTTTGAAGACATAGCCATCCATAGGTTTTAAGATACTTACTAGTCAGGTACATTCTTAGGCGTTTAATATGCGGTGTTGAGTCCATTTCGTTGAGCAAGGAGTAGCTCTTGTCTATTCCGTATTTGGCTTAAGGAACTTTATCTGTGCTCATTTGAATCTCTGGTTTTATGCAGCACCCCAACTCACCTTTCCCCTTAAGCAAGCATAAGTTGGTTTTCTAAATTTGAGACCCTGTTCTGTTCTGTAATTCAGTTCCTGTGTAGCCAAGTTTACATTCCGTGTATTACTGATATCTTATGATGTTTCTTTTTCTGTGTGACTTATTTCAGTTAGAATCATCATACCTGAATCCACTCATTGTGCTGCTAAGGGCCTGATGAGATAGATTTCATTGCTGAGTCATATTGCTTTGTAAGTAAATACAACTTCTTTATCCATTTTTCACTTTCTGCAATGTTGAACTTGTACTGTAAACAAGGATCTTGTAAACAGAGGCGTCCCAAATTTTGGGGTGGCTGTGTCTTTTTGATTTTAATTTCCCTAAGCTATAGGTCCATAAGTGGAAGTGCCCTAGGCTCTGTTGCTTTGTTTTTTAGATGTTTCAGCAAACACCATACACTTTCCCGAGTTTCTGTTGGCAATTTACATCCTGCCCATCAGCATAACTAGGCTCCCAGTTCTCCATGGCCTGTCCTGCCTTTCTGGATTTTACACTTTTTTCAGATGGCCCTTTTGACCGGGGGGAAGTGAGACTTCATTGTAGTGCAGATTTCCTTTGCAAGCTTGCTTGGTTGGCCAAAAAGGGCGTATGCGTTTTTTCCTGAATATATTCAGGAAAAAACGCATACGCCCTTTTTGGCCAAGTGCATCATTGTGGACGTTCTGCCTCTTTTCCTATGCTTTCAATGCAATTCCAGTCTACCTCCTGAAATCGGTTTCCTGCAATTGTGCCCTGCTTTCAAGTCCTCTTGGCAGCCTTACTTTAGTCTATTTTTGGATGATAGCTGTCATTTATAACTGTGCAGGTTTGTGAATTACAGTGCCCCTGAGCTCCTTTCTTCAACTCGCTTTCTTGTGACCTGGCCGCAACACCGCAGGATGGCTTCAGGCCCTAATCTGGTTCCGGCATGGCACGCTGAGCCTTTGGTTATTTCCTCTTCCTGGTGGGATATGAGAGTTAAATTTGCCCGTCCAGACACCTCCAGCTAGTCTCTCATTGGTTCTCCCTATTCCTGTTCATCTTCCGCAGAAATTGCAAAGTGGGCCAAACAGGAGGTTAAAGGCGCTGACTCTCCAAGTGGGGAGAGTGTTAGTAAAGCGTCTGGAATGTTGCACCCGAGTACCAGGGGAGTAAAACTGAGACACATATGAACACGTCTCCCGTTCACACGATTGATCATACTCTGGGTTCCACGTGCATGATTTAGCTGAAGGAAGAATACCTTAAACCTGGAGAGTTGAGACCCGTGGAATGGGTACCATGCAATATGACTTCAAAGGGTCTTCATTTGCTCACCGAACCTCTCCAATCCTATCACTGCTGCGTTTATGCCCCTGTACACACGCTTGATTCTCTTTTGGAGACATAGCAATCCATAGGTTTTAAGATACTTACTAGTCAGTTACATTCTTAGGTGTTTAATATGCGGTGTTGAGTCCATTTCGTTGAGCAAGTATTAGCTCTTGTCTATTCCATATTTGGCTTAAGGAACTTTATCTGTGCTCATTTCAATCTCTGGTTTTATGCAGCACCCCAACTCACCTTTCCCCTTAAGCAAGCATAAGTTGGTTTTCTAAATTTGAGACCCTGTTCTGTTTTGGAATTCAGTTCCTGTGTAGCCAAGTTTACATTCCGTGTATTAGTGATATCTTATGATGTTTCTTTTTCTGTGTGACTTATTTCAGTTAGAATCATCGTACCTGAATCCACTCATTATGCTGCTACGGGCCTGATGACATAGATTTCATTGCTGAGTGATACTGCATTGTACGTAAGTACCACAAGTTCTTTATCCATTTTTCACTTTCTGTGATATTGAACTTGTACGGTAAACGAGGTTCTTGTAAACAGAGGCGTCCCAAACTTTGGGGTGGCTGTGTCTTTTTGATTTTAATTTCCCTAAGCTATAGGACCATAAGTGGAAGTGCCCTAGGCTCTGTTGCTTTGTTTTTTAGATGTTTCAGGAAACACCATACACTTCTCCCGAGTGTCTGTTGGCAATTTACATCCTGCCCATCAGCATAACAAGGCTCCCAGTTCTTCATGGCCTGTCCTGCCTTTCTGGACTTTACACTTTTTTCAGATGGCCCTTTTGACGGGGGGGAAGTGAGACTTCGTTGTAGTGCAGATTTCCTTTGCAAGCTTGCTTGGTTGGCCAAAAAGGGCGTATGCGTTTTTTCCTGAATATATTCAGGAAAAAACGCATACGCCCTTTTTGGCCAAGTGCATCATTGTGGACGTTCTGCCTCTTTTCCTATGCTTTCAATGCAATTCCAGTCTACCTCCTGAAATCGGTTTCCTGCAATTCTGCCCCGCTTTCAAGTCCTCTTGGCAGCCTTACTTCAGTCTATTTTTGGACGATAGCTGTCATTTATAACTCTGCAGGTTTGTGAATTACAGTGCCCCTGAGCTCCTTTCTTCAACTCGCTTTCTTGTGAACTGGCCGCAACACCGCAGGATGGCTTCAGGCCCTAATCTGGTTCCGGCACGGCACACTGAGCCTTTGGTTATTTCCTCTTCCTGGTGGGAAATGAGAGTTAAATTTGCCCGTCCAGACACCTCCAGCTAGTCTCTCATTGGTTCTCCCTATTCCTGTTCATCTTCCGCAGAAATTGCAAACTGGGCCAAACAGGAGGTTAAAGGGACTGACTCTCCATGTCAGGAGAGTGTTAGTAAAGCATCTGGAATGTTGCACCCGAGTACCAGGGTACGAGAACTGAGACATATTTGAACACTTCTCCCGTTCACACAGTTGATCATACTCTGTGTTCCACGTGCATGTTTTAGCTGAAGGAAGAATATCTTAAACCTGGAGAGTTGAGACCCGTGGAATGGGTACCATGCAATATGACTTCAAAGGGTCTTCATTTGCTCACCGAACCTCTCCAATCCTATCACTGCTGAGTTTATGCCCCTGTACACACGCTTGATTCTCTTTTGGAGACATAGCAATCCATAGGTTTTAAGATACTTACTAGTCAGGTACATTCTTAGGCGTTTAATATGGGGTGTTGAGTCCATTTCGTTGAGCAAGGAGTAGCTCTTGTCTATTCCATATTTGGCTTAAGGAAGTTTATCTGTGCTCATTTCAATCTCTGGTTTTATGCAGCACCCCAACTCACCTTTCCCCTTAAGCAAGCATAAGTTGGTTTTCTAAATTTGAGACCCTGTTCTGTTTTGGAATTCAGTTCCTGTGTAGCCAAGTTTACATTCCGTGTATTAGTGATATCTTATGATGTTTCTTTTTCTGTGTGACTTATTTCAGTTAGAATCATCGTACCTAAATCCACTTATTATGCTGCTACTGGCCTGATGACATAGATTTCATTGCTGAGTGATACTGCATTGTACGTAAGTACCACAAGTTCTTTATCCATTTTTCACTTTCTGTGATATTGAAATTGTACGGTAAAGGAGGTTCTTGTAAACAGAGGCGTCCCAAACTTTGGGGTGGCTGTGTCCTTTTGATTTTAATTTCCCTAAGCTATAGGACCATAAGTGGAAGTGCCCTAGGCTCTGTTGCTTTGTTTTTTAGATGTTTCAGGAAACACCATACACTTCTCCCGAGTGTCTGTTGGCAATTTACATCCCGCCCATCAGCATAACAAGGCTCCCAGTTCTCCATGGCCTGTCCTGCCTGCTGGATTTTACACTTTTTTTCAGATAGCCCTTTTGACCGGGGGGAAGTGAGACTTCATTGTAGTGCAGATTTCCTTTGCAAGGTTGCTTGGTTGGCCAAAAAGGGCGTATGCGTTTTTTCCTGAATATATTCAGGAAAAAACGCATACGCCCTTTATGGCCAAGTCCATCATTGTGGAAGTTCTGCCTCTTTTCCTATGCTTTCAATGCAATTCCAGTCTACCTCCTGAAATCGGTTTCCTGCAATTCTGCCCCGCTTTCAAGTCCTCTTGGCAGCCTTACTTCGGTATATTTTTGGACGATAGCTATCATTTATAACTCTGCAGGTTTGTGAATTACAGTGCCCCTGAGCTCCTTTCTTCAACTCGCTTTCTTGTGACCTGGCCGCAACACCGCAGGATGGCTTCAGGCCCTAATCTGGTTCCAGCACGGCACGCTGAGCCTTTGGTTAATTCCTCTTCCTGGTGGGAAATGAGAGTTAAATTTGCCCGTCCAGACACCTCCAGCTAGTCTCTCATTGGTTCTCCCTATTCCTGTTCATCTTCTGCAGAAATTGCAAACTGGGCCAAACAGGAGGTTAAAGGGACTGACTCTCCAAGTCGGGAGAGTGTTAGTAAAGCGTCTGGAATGTTGCACCCGAGTACCAGGGGAGGAAAACTGAGACATATTTGAACACGTCTCCTGTTCACACAGTTGATCATACTCTGGGTTCCACATGCATGTTTTAGCTGAAGGAAGAATACCTTAAACCTGGAGAGTTGAGACCCGTGGAATGGGTACCATGCAATATGACTTCAAAGGGTCTTCATTTGCTCACCGAACCTCTCCAATCCTATCACTGCTGCGTTTATGCCCCTGTACACACACTTGATAATCTTTTGGAGACATAGCAATCCATAGGTTTTAAGATACTTACTAGTCAGGTACATTCTTAGGCGTTTAATATGCGGTGTTGAGTCCATTTCGTTGAGTAAGGAGTAGCTCTTGTCTATTCCATATTTGGCTTAAGGAACTTTATCTGTGCTCATTTCAATCTTTGGTTTTATGCAGCACCCCAACTCACCTTTCCCCTTAAGCAAGCATAAGTTGGTTTTCTAAATTTGAGACCCTGTTCTGATTTGGAATTCAGTTCCTGTGTAGCCAAGTTTACATTCCGTGTATTAGTGATATCTTATGATGTTTCTTTTTCTGTGTGACTTATTTCAGTTAGAATCATCGTACCTGAATCCACTCATTGTGCTGCTACGGGCCTGACGACATAGATTTCATTGCTGAGTGATACTGCATTGTACGTAAGTACCACAAGTTCTTTATCCATTTTTCACTTTCTGTGATATTGAACGTGTATGGGATACGAGGTTCTTGTAAACAGAGGCGTCCCAAACTTTGGGGTGGCTGTGTCTTTTTGATTTTAATTTCCCTAAGCTATAGGACCATAAGTGGAAGTGCCCTAGGCTCTGTTGCTTTGTTTTTTAGATGTTTCTGGAGACACCATACACTTCTCCCGAGTGTCTGTTGGCAATTTACATCCCGCCCATCAGCATAACAAGGCTCCCAGTTCTCCATGGCCTGTCCTGCCTTTCTGGATTTTACACTTTTTTCAGATGGCCCTTTTGACCGAGGGGAAGTGAGACTTCATTGTAGTGCAGATTTCCTTTACAAGCTTGCTTGGTTGGCCAAAAAGCGCGTATGCGTTTTTTCCTGAATATATTCAGGAAAAAACGCATACGCCCTTTTTGGCCAAGTGCATCATTGTGGTCGTTCTGCCTCTTTTCCTATGCTTTCAATGCAATTCAAGTCTACCTCCTGAAATCGGTTTCCTGCAATTCTGCCCCACTTTCAAGTCCTCTTGGCAGCCTTACTTCAGTATATTTTTGGACGATAGCTGTCATTTATAACTCTGCAGGTTTGTGAATTACAGTGCCCCTGAGCTCCTTTCTTCAACTTGCTTTCTTGTGAGCTGGCCGCAACACCGCAGGATGGCTTCAGGCCCTAATCAGGTTCGGGCACGGCACGCTGAGCCTTTGGTTAATTCCTCTTCCTGGTGGGAAATGAGAGTTAAATTTGCCCATTCCAGACACCTCCAGCTAGTCTCTCATTGGTTCTCGCTATTCCTGTTCATCTTCCGCAGAAATTGCAAAGTGGGCCAAACAGGAGGTTAAAGGGACTGACTCTCCAAGTCGGGAGAGTGTTAGTAAAGCGTCTGGAATGTTGCACCCGAGTACCAGGGGAGGAAAACTGAGACATATTTGAACACGTCTCCAGATCACATGGTTGATCATACTCTGGGTTCCGCATGCATGTTTTAGCTGAAGGAAGAATACCTTAAACCTGTGTAGTTGAAACCCGTGGAATGGGTACCATGCAATATGACTTCAAAGGGTCTTCATTTGCTCACCGAACCTCTCCAATAGTATCACTGTTGCGTTTATGCCCCTGTACTCATGCTTGATTCTCTTTCGGAGACATAGCAATCCATAGGTTTTAAGATACTTACTAGCCAGGTACATTCTTAGGCCTTTAATATGCGGTGTTGAGTCCATTTCGTTGAGCAAGGAGTAGCTCTTGTCTATTCCATATTTGGCTTAAGGAACTTTATCTGTGCTCATTTCAATCTCTGGTTTTATGCAGCACCCCAACTCACCTTTCCCCTTAAGCAAGCATAAGTTGGTTTTCTAAATTTGAGACCGTGTTCTGTTTTGGAATTCAGTTCCTGTGTAGCCAAGTTTACATTCCGTGTATTAGTGATATCTTATGATGTTTCTTTTTCTGTGTGACTTATTTCAGTTAGAATCATCGTACCTGAATCCACTCATTATGCTGCTACGGGCCTGATGACATAGATTTCATTGCTGAGTGATATTGCTTTGTAAGTAAATACCACAACTTCTTTATCCATTTTTCACTTTCTGCGATGTTGAACTTGTACCGTAAACGAGGTTCTTGTAAACAGAGGCGTCCCAAACTTTGGGGTGGCTGTGTCTTTTTGATTTTAATTTCCCTAAGCTATAGGACCATAAGTGGAAGTGCCCTAGGCTCTGTTGCTTTGTTTTTTAGCTGTTTCAGGAAACACCATACACTTCTCCCGAGTGTCTGTTGGCAATTTACATCCCGCCCATCAGCATAACAAGGCTCCCAGTTCTCCATGGCCTGTCCTGCCTTTCTGGATTTTACACTTTTTTCAGATGGCCCTTTTGACTGGGGGGAAGTGAGACTTCATTGTAGTGCAGATTTCCTTTGCAAGCTTGCTTGGTTGGCCAAAAAGGGCGTATGCGTTTTTTCCTGAATATATTCAGGAAAAAACGCATACGCCCTTTTTGGCCAAGTGCATCATTGGGGACGTTCTGCCTCTTTTCCTATGCTTTCAATGCAATTCAAGTCTACCTCCTGAAATCGGTTTCCTGCAATTCTGCCCCGATTTCAAGTCCTCTTTGCAGCCTTACTTCAGTATATTTTTGGACGATACCTGTCATTTATAACTCTGCAGGTTTGTGAATTACAGTGCCCCTGAGCTGCTTTCTTCAACTCGCTTTCTTGTGAGCTGGCCGCAACACTGCAGGATGGCTTCAGGCCCTAATCTGGTTCCGGAACGGCACGCTGAGCCTTTGGTTAATTCCTCTTCCTGGTGGGAAATGAGAGTTAAATTTGCCCGTCCAGACACCTCCAGCTAGTGTCTCATTGGTTCTCGCTATTCCTGTTCATCTTCCGCAGAAATTGCAAACTGGGCCAAACAGGAGGTTAAAGGGACTGACTCTCCAAGTCGGGAGAGTGTTAGTAAAGCATCTGAATGGTGCACCCGAGTACCATGGGAGGAAAACTGAGACATATTTGAACACGTCTCCCGATCACATGGTTGATCATACTCTGGGTTCCACATGCATGTTTTAGCTGAAGGAAGAATACCTTAAACCTGGGTAGTTGAAACCCGTGGAATGGGTACCATGCGATATGACTTCAAAGGGTCTTCATTTGCTCACCAAAACTCTCCAATCCTATCACTGTTGCGTTTATGCCCCTGTACACATGCTTGATTCTCTTTCGGAGACATAGCAATCCATAGGTTTTAAGATACTTACTAGTCAGGTACATTCTTAGGCGTTTAATATCCGGTGTTGAGTCCATTTCGTTGAGCAAGGAGTAGCTCTTGTCTATTCCATATTTGGCTTAAGGAACTTTATCTGTGCTCATTTCAATCTCTGGTTTTATGCAGCACCCCAAATCACCTTTCCCCTTAAGCAAGCATAAGTTGGTTTTCTAAATTTGAGACCGTGTTCTGTTTTGGAATTCAGTTCCTGTGTAGCCAAGTTTACATTCCGTGTATTAGTGATATCTTATGATGTTTCTTTTTCTGTGTGACTTATTTCAGTTAGAATCATCGTACCTGAATCCACTCATTATGCTGCTACGGGCCTGATGACATAGATTTCATTGCTGAGTGATATTGCTTTGTAAGTAAATACCACAACTTCTTTATCCATTTTTCACTTTCTGTGATGTCGAACTTGTACTGTAAACGAGGTTCTTGTAAACAGAGCCATTCCAAACTTCGGGGTGGCTGTGTCTTTTTGATTTTAATTTCCCTAAGGTATAGGACCATAAGTGGAAGTGCCCTAGGCTCTGTTGCTTTGTTTTTTAGATGTTTCAGGAAACACCATACACTTCTCCCGAGTGTCTGTTGGCAATTTACATCCCGCCCATCAGCATAACAAGGCTCCCAGTTCTCCATGGCCTGTCCTGCCTTTCTGGATTTTACACTTTTTTCAGATGGCCCTTTTGACCGGGGGGAAGTGAGACTTCATTGTAGTGCAGATTTCCTTTGCAAGCTTGCTTGGTTGGCCAAAAAGTGCGTATGCGTTTTTTCCTGAATATATTCAGGAAAAAATGCATACGCCCTTTTTGGCCAAGTACATCATTGGGGACGTTCTGCCTCTTTTCCTATGCTTTCAATGCAATTCCAGTCTACCTCCTGAAATCGGTTTCCTGCAATTCTGCCCCGCTTTCAAGTCCTCTTGGTAGCCTTACTTCAGTATATTTTTGGACGATACCTGTCATTTATAACTCTGCAGGTTTGTGAATTACAGTGCCCCTGAGCTCCTTTCTTCAACTCGCTTTTTTGTGAGCTGGCCGCAACACCGCAGGATGGCTTCAGGCCCTAATCTGGTTCCGGAACGGCACGCTGAGCCTTTGGTTAATTCCACTTCCTGGTGGGAAATGAGAGTTAAATTTGCCCGTCCAGACACCTCCAGCTAGTCTCTCATTGGTTCTCCCTATTCCTGTTCATCATCCGCAGAAATTGCAAACTGGGCCAAACAGGAGGTTAAAGGGACTGACTCTCCAAGTCGGGAGAGTGTTAGTAAAGCGTCTGGAATGTTGCACACGAGTACCAGGGGAGGAAAACTGAGACATATTTGAACACGTCTCCCGATCACATGGTTGATCATACTCTGGGTTCCACATGCATGTTTTAGCTGAAGGAAGAATACCTTAAACCTGGGTAGTTGAAACCCGTGGAATGGGTACCATGCATTATGACTTCAAAGGGTCTTCATTTGCTCACCGAACCTCTCCAATCTTATCACTGCTGCGTTTATGCCCCTGTACACATGCTTGATTCTCTTTTGGAGACTTAGCAATCCATAGGTTTTAATATACTTACTAGTCAGGTACATTCTTAGGCGTTTAATATGGCGTGTTGAGTCCATTTCGTTGAGCAAGGAGTAGCTCTTGTCTATTCCATATTTGGCTTAAGGAACTTTATCTGTGCTCATTTCAATCTCTGGTTTTATGCAGCACCCCAACTCACCTTTACCCTTAAGCAAGCATAAGTTGGTTTTCTAAATTTGAGACCCTGTTCTGTTCTGTAATTCAGTTCCTGTGTAGCCAAGTTTACATTCCGTGTATTACTGATATCTTATGATGTTTCTTTTTATGTGTGAGTTATTTCAGTTAGAATTATCATACCTGAATCCACTCATTATGCTGCTACGGGCCTGATGACATAGATTTCATTGCTGAGTGATATTGCTTTGTAAGTAAATACCACAACTTCTTTATCCATTTTTCACTTTCTGCGATGTTGAAGTTGTACTGTAAACGAGGTTCTTGTAAACAGAGGCGTCCCAAACTTTGGGGTGGCTGTGTCTTTTTGATTTTAATTTCCCTAAGCTATAGGACCATAAGTGGAAGTGCCCTAGGCTCTGTTGCTTTGTTTTTTAGATGTTTCAGGAAACACCATACACTTCTCCCTAGTGGCTGTTGCCAATTTAGATCCCGACCATCAGCATAACAAGGCTCCCAGTTCTCCATGACCTGTCCTGCCTTTCTGGATTTTACACTTTTTTCAGATGGCCCTTTTGACCGGGAGGAAGTGAGACTTCATTGTAGTGCAGATTTCCTTTGCAAGCTTGCTTGCTTGGCCAAAAAGGGCGTATGCGTTTTTTCCTGAATATATTCAGGAAAAAACGCATACGCCCTTTTTGGCCAAGTGCATCATTGTGGACGTTCTGCCTCTTTTCCTATGCTTTCAATGCAATTCCAGTCTACCTCCTGAAATCGGTTTCCTGCAATTCTGCCCCGCTTTCAAGTCCTCTTGGCAGCCTTACTTCAGTATATTTTTGGACGATAGCTGTCATTTATAACTCTGCAGGTGTGTGAATTACAGTGCCCCTGAGCTCCTTTCTTCAACTCGCTTTCTTGTGAGCTGGCCGCAACACCACAGGATGGCTTCAGGCCCTAATCTTGTTCCGGCACGGCACGCTGAGCCTTTGGTTATTTCCTCTTCCTGGTGGGAAATGAGAGTTAAATTTGCCCGTCCAGACACCTCCAGCTAGTCTCTCATTGGTTCTCCCTATTCCTGTTCATCTTCCGCAGAAATTGCAAACTGGGCCAAACAGGAAGTTAAAGAGACTGACTCTCCATGTCGGGAGAGTGTTAGTAAAGCATCTGGAATGTTGCGCCCGAGTACCAGGGTACGAAAACTGAGACATATTTGAACACGTCTCCCGATCACATGGTTGATCATACTCTAGGATACACATGCATGTTTTAGCTGAATGAAGAATACCTTAAACCTGGAGAGTTGAGACCCGTGGAATGGGTACCATGTAATATGACTTCAAAGGGTCTTCATTTTCTCACCGAACCTCTCCAATCCTATCACTGCTGCGTTGATGCCCCTGTACACACGCTTGATTCTCTTTTGGAGACATAGCAATCCATAGGTTTTAAGATACTTACTAGTCAGGTACATTCTTAGGCGTTTAATATGGGGTGTTGAGTCCATTTCGTTGAACAAGGAGTAGCTCTTGTCTATTCCATATTTGGCTTAAGGAAGTTTATCTGTGCTCATTTTAATCTCTGGTTTTATGCAGCACCCCAACTCACCTTTCCCCTTAAGCAAGCATAAGTTGGTTTTCTAAATTTGAGACCCTGTTTTGTTTTGGAATTCAGTTCCTGTGTAGCCAAGTTTACATTCCGTGTATTAGTGATATCTTATGATGTTTCTTTTTCTGTGTGACTTATTTCAGTTAGAATCATCGTACCTGAATCCACTCATTATGCTGCTACGGGCCTGATGACATAGATTTCATTGCTGAGTGATACTGCATTGAACGTAAGTACCACAAGTTCTTTATCCATTTTTCACTTTCTGTGATATTGAACTTGTACGGTAAACGAGGTTCTTGTAAACAGAGGCGTCCCAAACTTTGGGGTGGCTGTGTCTTTTTTATTTTAATTTCCCTAAGCTATAGGACCATAAGTGGAAGTGCCCTAGGCTCTGTTGCTTTGTTTTTTAGATGTTTCAGGAAACACCATACACTTCTCCGGAGTGTCTGTTAGCAATTTACATCCCGCCCATCAGCATAACAAGGCTCCCAGTTCTCCATGGCCTGTCCTGCCTTTCTGGATTTTACACTTTTTTCAGATGGCCCTTTTGACCGGGGGAAGTCAGACTTCATTGTAGTGCAGATTTCCTTTGCAAGTTTGCTTGGTTGGACAAAAAGGGCGTATGCGTTTTTTCCTGAATATATTCAGGAAGAAACGCATACGCCCTTTTTGGCCAAGTGCATCATTGTGGACGTTCTGCCTCTTTTCCTATGCTTTCAATGCAATTCCAGTCTACCTCCTGAAATCGGTTTCCTGCAATTCTGCCCCGCTTTCAAGTCCTCTTGGCAGCCTTACTTCAGTATATTTTTGGACGATAGCTGTCATTTATAACTCTGCAGGTTTGTGAATTACAGTCCCCCTGAGCTCCTTTCTTCAACTCGCTTTCTTGTGAGCTGGCCGCAACACCGCAGGATGGCTTCAGGCCCTAATCTGGTTCGGGCACGGCACACTGAGCCTTTGGTTAATTCCTCTTCCTGGTGGGAAATGAGAGTTAAATTTGCCCGTCCAGACACCTACAGCTAGTCTCTCATTGGTTCTCCCTATTCCTGTTCATCTCCCGCAGAAATTGCAAAGTGGGCCAAACAGGAGGTTACAGGGACTGACTCTCCAAGTCGGGAGAGTGTTAGTAAAGCATCTGGAATGTTGCACCCGAGTACCAGGGTATGAAAACTGAGACATATTTGAACACGTCTCCCGATCACATGGGTGATCATACTCTACGTTCCACATGCATGTTTTAGCTGAATGAAGAATAACTTAAACCTGGGTAGTTGAAACCCGTGGAATGGGTACCATGCAATATAACTTCAAAGGGTCTTCATTTGCTCATCGAACCTCTCCAATCCTATCACTGCTGCGTTTATGCCCCTGTACACATGCTTGATTCTCTTTTGAAGACATAGCCATCCATAGGTTTTAAGATACTTACTAGTCAGGTACATTCTTAGGCGTTTAATATGCGGTGTTGAGTCCATTTCGTTGAGCAAGGAGTAGCTCTTGTCTATTCCGTATTTGGCTTAAGGAACTTTATCTGTGCTCATTTGAATCTCTGGTTTTATGCAGCACCCCAACTCACCTTTCCCCTTAAGCAAGCATAAGTTGGTTTTCTAAATTTGAGACCCTGTTCTGTTCTGTAATTCAGTTCCTGTGTAGCCAAGTTTACATTCCGTGTATTACTGATATCTTATGATGTTTCTTTTTCTGTGTGACTTATTTCAGTTAGAATCATCATACCTGAATCCACTCATTGTGCTGCTAAGGGCCTGATGAGATAGATTTCATTGCTGAGTCATATTGCTTTGTAAGTAAATACAACTTCTTTATCCATTTTTCACTTTCTGCAATGTTGAACTTGTACTGTAAACAAGGATCTTGTAAACAGAGGCGTCCCAAATTTTGGGGTGGCTGTGTCTTTTTGATTTTAATTTCCCTAAGCTATAGGTCCATAAGTGGAAGTGCCCTAGGCTCTGTTGCTTTGTTTTTTAGATGTTTCAGCAAACACCATACACTTTCCCGAGTTTCTGTTGGCAATTTACATCCTGCCCATCACCATAACTAGGCTCCCAGTTCTCCATGGCCTGTCCTGCCTTTCTGGATTTTACACTTTTTTCAGATGGCCCTTTTGACCGGGGGGAAGTGAGACTTCATTGTAGTGCAGATTTCCTTTGCAAGCTTGCTTGGTTGGCCAAAAAGGGCGTATGCGTTTTTTCCTGAATATATTCAGGAAAAAACGCATACGCCCTTTTTGGCCAAGTGCATCATTGTGGACGTTCTGCCTCTTTTCCTATGCTTTCAATGCAATTCCAGTCTACCTCCTGAAATCGGTTTCCTGCAATTGTGCCCTGCTTTCAAGTCCTCTTGGCAGCCTTACTTTAGTCTATTTTTGGATGATAGCTGTCATTTATAACTGTGCAGGTTTGTGAATTACAGTGCCCCTGAGCTCCTTTCTTCAACTCGCTTTCTTGTGACCTGGCCGCAACACCGCAGGATGGCTTCAGGCCCTAATCTGGTTCCGGCATGGCACGCTGAGCCTTTGGTTATTTCCTCTTCCTGGTGGGATATGAGAGTTAAATTTGCCCGTCCAGACACCTCCAGCTAGTCTCTCATTGGTTCTCCCTATTCCTGTTCATCTTCCGCAGAAATTGCAAAGTGGGCCAAACAGGAGGTTAAAGGCGCTGACTCTCCAAGTGGGGAGAGTGTTAGTAAAGCGTCTGGAATGTTGCACCCGAGTACCAGGGGAGTAAAACTGAGACACATATGAACACGTCTCCCGTTCACACGATTGATCATACTCTGGGTTCCACGTGCATGATTTAGCTGAAGGAAGAATACCTTAAACCTGGAGAGTTGAGACCCGTGGAATGGGTACCATGCAATATGACTTCAAAGGGTCTTCATTTGCTCACCGAACCTCTCCAATCCTATCACTGCTGCGTTTATGCCCCTGTACACACGCTTGATTCTCTTTTGGAGACATAGCAATCCATAGGTTTTAAGATACTTACTAGTCAGTTACATTCTTAGGTGTTTAATATGCGGTGTTGAGTCCATTTCGTTGAGCAAGTATTAGCTCTTGTCTATTCCATATTTGGCTTAAGGAACTTTATCTGTGCTCATTTCAATCTCTGGTTTTATGCAGCACCCCAACTCACCTTTCCCCTTAAGCAAGCATAAGTTGGTTTTCTAAATTTGAGACCCTGTTCTGTTTTGGAATTCAGTTCCTGTGTAGCCAAGTTTACATTCCGTGTATTAGTGATATCTTATGATGTTTCGTTTTCTGTGTGACTTATTTCAGTTAGAATCATCGTACCTGAATCCACTCATTATGCTGCTACGGGCCTGATGACATAGATTTCATTGCTGAGTGATACTGCATTGTACGTAAGTACCACAAGTTCTTTATCCATTTTTCACTTTCTGTGATATTGAACTTGTACGGTAAACGAGGTTCTTGTAAACAGAGGCGTCCCAAACTTTGGGGTGGCTGTGTCTTTTTGATTTTAATTTCCCTAAGCTATAGGACCATAAGTGGAAGTGCCCTAGGCTCTGTTGCTTTGTTTTTTAGATGTTTCAGGAAACACCATACACTTCTCCCGAGTGTCTGTTGGCAATTTACATCCTGCCCATCAGCATAACAAGGCTCCCAGTTCTTCATGGCCTGTCCTGCCTTTCTGGACTTTACACTTTTTTCAGATGGCCCTTTTGACGGGGGGGAAGTGAGACTTCGTTGTAGTGCAGATTTCCTTTGCAAGCTTGCTTGGTTGGCCAAAAAGGGCGTATGCGTTTTTTCCTGAATATATTCAGGAAAAAACGCATACGCCCTTTTTGGCCAAGTGCATCATTGTGGACGTTCTGCCTCTTTTCCTATGCTTTCAATGCAATTCCAGTCTACCTCCTGAAATCGGTTTCCTGCAATTCTGCCCCGCTTTCAAGTCCTCTTGGCAGCCTTACTTCAGTCTATTTTTGGACGATAGCTGTCATTTATAACTCTGCAGGTTTGTGAATTACAGTGCCCCTGAGCTCCTTTCTTCAACTCGCTTTCTTGTGAACTGGCCGCAACACCGCAGGATGGCTTCAGGCCCTAATCTGGTTCCGGCACGGCACACTGAGCCTTTGGTTATTTCCTCTTCCTGGTGGGAAATGAGAGTTAAATTTGCCCGTCCAGACACCTCCAGCTAGTCTCTCATTGGTTCTCCCTATTCCTGTTCATCTTCCGCAGAAATTGCAAACTGGGCCAAACAGGAGGTTAAAGGGACTGACTCTCCATGTCAGGAGAGTGTTAGTAAAGCATCTGGAATGTTGCACCCGAGTACCAGGGTACGAGAACTGAGACATATTTGAACACTTCTCCCGTTCACACAGTTGATCATACTCTGTGTTCCACGTGCATGTTTTAGCTGAAGGAAGAATATCTTAAACCTGGAGAGTTGAGACCCGTGGAATGGGTACCATGCAATATGACTTCAAAGGGTCTTCATTTGCTCACCGAACCTCTCCAATCCTATCACTGCTGAGTTTATGCCCCTGTACACACGCTTGATTCTCTTTTGGAGACATAGCAATCCATAGGTTTTAAGATACTTACTAGTCAGGTACATTCTTAGGCGTTTAATATGGGGTGTTGAGTCCATTTCGTTGAGCAAGGAGTAGCTCTTGTCTATTCCATATTTGGCTTAAGGAAGTTTATCTGTGCTCATTTCAATCTCTGGTTTTATGCAGCACCCCAACTCACCTTTCCCCTTAAGCAAGCATAAGTTGGTTTTCTAAATTTGAGACCCTGTTCTGTTTTGGAATTCAGTTCCTGTGTAGCCAAGTTTACATTCCGTGTATTAGTGATATCTTATGATGTTTCTTTTTCTGTGTGACTTATTTCAGTTAGAATCATCGTACCTAAATCCACTTATTATGCTGCTACTGGCCTGATGACATAGATTTCATTGCTGAGTGATACTGCATTGTACGTAAGTACCACAAGTTCTTTATCCATTTTTCACTTTCTGTGATATTGAAATTGTACGGTAAAGGAGGTTCTTGTAAACAGAGGCGTCCCAAACTTTGGGGTGGCTGTGTCCTTTTGATTTTAATTTCCCTAAGCTATAGGACCATAAGTGGAAGTGCCCTAGGCTCTGTTGCTTTGTTTTTTAGATGTTTCAGGAAACACCATACACTTCTCCCGAGTGTCTGTTGGCAATTTACATCCCGCCCATCAGCATAACAAGGCTCCCAGTTCTCCATGGCCTGTCCTGCCTGCTGGATTTTACACTTTTTTTCAGATAGCCCTTTTGACCGGGGGGAAGTGAGACTTCATTGTAGTGCAGATTTCCTTTGCAAGGTTGCTTGGTTGGCCAAAAAGGGCGTATGCGTTTTTTCCTGAATATATTCAGGAAAAAACGCATACGCCCTTTATGGCCAAGTCCATCATTGTGGAAGTTCTGCCTCTTTTCCTATGCTTTCAATGCAATTCCAGTCTACCTCCTGAAATCGGTTTCCTGCAATTCTGCCCCGCTTTCAAGTCCTCTTGGCAGCCTTACTTCGGTATATTTTTGGACGATAGCTATCATTTATAACTCTGCAGGTTTGTGAATTACAGTGCCCCTGAGCTCCTTTCTTCAACTCGCTTTCTTGTGACCTGGCCGCAACACCGCAGGATGGCTTCAGGCCCTAATCTGGTTCCAGCACGGCACGCTGAGCCTTTGGTTAATTCCTCTTCCTGGTGGGAAATGAGAGTTAAATTTGCCCGTCCAGACACCTCCAGCTAGTCTCTCATTGGTTCTCCCTATTCCTGTTCATCTTCTGCAGAAATTGCAAACTGGGCCAAACAGGAGGTTAAAGGGACTGACTCTCCAAGTCGGGAGAGTGTTAGTAAAGCGTCTGGAATGTTGCACCCGAGTACCAGGGGAGGAAAACTGAGACATATTTGAACACGTCTCCTGTTCACACAGTTGATCATACTCTGGGTTCCACATGCATGTTTTAGCTGAAGGAAGAATACCTTAAACCTGGAGAGTTGAGACCCGTGGAATGGGTACCATGCAATATGACTTCAAAGGGTCTTCATTTGCTCACCGAACCTCTCCAATCCTATCACTGCTGCGTTTATGCCCCTGTACACACACTTGATAATCTTTTGGAGACATAGCAATCCATAGGTTTTAAGATACTTACTAGTCAGGTACATTCTTAGGCGTTTAATATGCGGTGTTGAGTCCATTTCGTTGAGTAAGGAGTAGCTCTTGTCTATTCCATATTTGGCTTAAGGAACTTTATCTGTGCTCATTTCAATCTTTGGTTTTATGCAGCACCCCAACTCACCTTTCCCCTTAAGCAAGCATAAGTTGGTTTTCTAAATTTGAGACCCTGTTCTGATTTGGAATTCAGTTCCTGTGTAGCCAAGTTTACATTCCGTGTATTAGTGATATCTTATGATGTTTCTTTTTCTGTGTGACTTATTTCAGTTAGAATCATCGTACCTGAATCCACTCATTGTGCTGCTACGGGCCTGACGACATAGATTTCATTGCTGAGTGATACTGCATTGTACGTAAGTACCACAAGTTCTTTATCCATTTTTCACTTTCTGTGATATTGAACGTGTATGGGATACGAGGTTCTTGTAAACAGAGGCGTCCCAAACTTTGGGGTGGCTGTGTCTTTTTGATTTTAATTTCCCTAAGCTATAGGACCATAAGTGGAAGTGCCCTAGGCTCTGTTGCTTTGTTTTTTAGATGTTTCTGGAGACACCATACACTTCTCCCGAGTGTCTGTTGGCAATTTACATCCCGCCCATCAGCATAACAAGGCTCCCAGTTCTCCATGGCCTGTCCTGCCTTTCTGGATTTTACACTTTTTTCAGATGGCCCTTTTGACCGAGGGGAAGTGAGACTTCATTGTAGTGCAGATTTCCTTTACAAGCTTGCTTGGTTGGCCAAAAAGCGCGTATGCGTTTTTTCCTGAATATATTCAGGAAAAAACGCATACGCCCTTTTTGGCCAAGTGCATCATTGTGGTCGTTCTGCCTCTTTTCCTATGCTTTCAATGCAATTCAAGTCTACCTCCTGAAATCGGTTTCCTGCAATTCTGCCCCACTTTCAAGTCCTCTTGGCAGCCTTACTTCAGTATATTTTTGGACGATAGCTGTCATTTATAACTCTGCAGGTTTGTGAATTACAGTGCCCCTGAGCTCCTTTCTTCAACTTGCTTTCTTGTGAGCTGGCCGCAACACCGCAGGATGGCTTCAGGCCCTAATCAGGTTCGGGCACGGCACGCTGAGCCTTTGGTTAATTCCTCTTCCTGGTGGGAAATGAGAGTTAAATTTGCCCATTCCAGACACCTCCAGCTAGTCTCTCATTGGTTCTCGCTATTCCTGTTCATCTTCCGCAGAAATTGCAAAGTGGGCCAAACAGGAGGTTAAAGGGACTGACTCTCCAAGTCGGGAGAGTGTTAGTAAAGCGTCTGGAATGTTGCACCCGAGTACCAGGGGAGGAAAACTGAGACATATTTGAACACGTCTCCAGATCACATGGTTGATCATACTCTGGGTTCCGCATGCATGTTTTAGCTGAAGGAAGAATACCTTAAACCTGTGTAGTTGAAACCCGTGGAATGGGTACCATGCAATATGACTTCAAAGGGTCTTCATTTGCTCACCGAACCTCTCCAATCCTATCACTGTTGCGTTTATGCCCCTGTACTCATGCTTGATTCTCTTTCGGAGACATAGCAATCCATAGGTTTTAAGATACTTACTAGCCAGGTACATTCTTAGGCCTTTAATATGCGGTGTTGAGTCCATTTCGTTGAGCAAGGAGTAGCTCTTGTCTATTCCATATTTGGCTTAAGGAACTTTATCTGTGCTCATTTCAATCTCTGGTTTTATGCAGCACCCCAACTCACCTTTCCCCTTAAGCAAGCATAAGTTGGTTTTCTAAATTTGAGACCGTGTTCTGTTTTGGAATTCAGTTCCTGTGTAGCCAAGTTTACATTCCGTGTATTAGTGATATCTTATGATGTTTCTTTTTCTGTGTGACTTATTTCAGTTAGAATCATCGTACCTGAATCCACTCATTATGCTGCTACGGGCCTGATGACATAGATTTCATTGCTGAGTGATATTGCTTTGTAAGTAAATACCACAACTTCTTTATCCATTTTTCACTTTCTGCGATGTTGAACTTGTACCGTAAACGAGGTTCTTGTAAACAGAGGCGTCCCAAACTTTGGGGTGGCTGTGTCTTTTTGATTTTAATTTCCCTAAGCTATAGGACCATAAGTGGAAGTGCCCTAGGCTCTGTTGCTTTGTTTTTTAGCTGTTTCAGGAAACACCATACACTTCTCCCGAGTGTCTGTTGGCAATTTACATCCCGCCCATCAGCATAACAAGGCTCCCAGTTCTCCATGGCCTGTCCTGCCTTTCTGGATTTTACACTTTTTTCAGATGGCCCTTTTGACTGGGGGGAAGTGAGACTTCATTGTAGTGCAGATTTCCTTTGCAAGCTTGCTTGGTTGGCCAAAAAGGGCGTATGCGTTTTTTCCTGAATATATTCAGGAAAAAACGCATACGCCCTTTTTGGCCAAGTGCATCATTGGGGACGTTCTGCCTCTTTTCCTATGCTTTCAATGCAATTCAAGTCTACCTCCTGAAATCGGTTTCCTGCAATTCTGCCCCGATTTCAAGTCCTCTTTGCAGCCTTACTTCAGTATATTTTTGGACGATACCTGTCATTTATAACTCTGCAGGTTTGTGAATTACAGTGCCCCTGAGCTGCTTTCTTCAACTCGCTTTCTTGTGAGCTGGCCGCAACACTGCAGGATGGCTTCAGGCCCTAATCTGGTTCCGGAACGGCACGCTGAGCCTTTGGTTAATTCCTCTTCCTGGTGGGAAATGAGAGTTAAATTTGCCCGTCCAGACACCTCCAGCTAGTGTCTCATTGGTTCTCGCTATTCCTGTTCATCTTCCGCAGAAATTGCAAACTGGGCCAAACAGGAGGTTAAAGGGACTGACTCTCCAAGTCGGGAGAGTGTTAGTAAAGCATCTGAATGGTGCACCCGAGTACCATGGGAGGAAAACTGAGACATATTTGAACACGTCTCCCGATCACATGGTTGATCATACTCTGGGTTCCACATGCATGTTTTAGCTGAAGGAAGAATACCTTAAACCTGGGTAGTTGAAACCCGTGGAATGGGTACCATGCGATATGACTTCAAAGGGTCTTCATTTGCTCACCAAAACTCTCCAATCCTATCACTGCTGCGTTTATGCCCCTGTACACATGCTTGATTCTCTTTCGGAGACATAGCAATCCATAGGTTTTAAGATACTTACTAGTCAGGTACATTCTTAGGCGTTTAATATCCGGTGTTGAGTCCATTTCGTTGAGCAAGGAGTAGCTCTTGTCTATTCCATATTTGGCTTAAGGAACTTTATCTGTGCTCATTTCAATCTCTGGTTTTATGCAGCACCCCAAATCACCTTTCCCCTTAAGCAAGCATAAGTTGGTTTTCTAAATTTGAGACCGTGTTCTGTTTTGGAATTCAGTTCCTGTGTAGCCAAGTTTACATTCCGTGTATTAGTGATATCTTATGATGTTTCTTTTTCTGTGTGACTTATTTCAGTTAGAATCATCGTACCTGAATCCACTCATTATGCTGCTACGGGCCTGATGACATAGATTTCATTGCTGAGTGATATTGCTTTGTAAGTAAATACCACAACTTCTTTATCCATTTTTCACTTTCTGTGATGTCGAACTTGTACTGTAAACGAGGTTCTTGTAAACAGAGCCATTCCAAACTTCGGGGTGGCTGTGTCTTTTTGATTTTAATTTCCCTAAGGTATAGGACCATAAGTGGAAGTGCCCTAGGCTCTGTTGCTTTGTTTTTTAGATGTTTCAGGAAACACCATACACTTCTCCCGAGTGTCTGTTGGCAATTTACATCCCGCCCATCAGCATAACAAGGCTCCCAGTTCTCCATGGCCTGTCCTGCCTTTCTGGATTTTACACTTTTTTCAGATGGCCCTTTTGACCGGGGGGAAGTGAGACTTCATTGTAGTGCAGATTTCCTTTGCAAGCTTGCTTGGTTGGCCAAAAAGTGCGTATGCGTTTTTTCCTGAATATATTCAGGAAAAAATGCATACGCCCTTTTTGGCCAAGTACATCATTGGGGACGTTCTGCCTCTTTTCCTATGCTTTCAATGCAATTCCAGTCTACCTCCTGAAATCGGTTTCCTGCAATTCTGCCCCGCTTTCAAGTCCTCTTGGTAGCCTTACTTCAGTATATTTTTGGACGATACCTGTCATTTATAACTCTGCAGGTTTGTGAATTACAGTGCCCCTGAGCTCCTTTCTTCAACTCGCTTTTTTGTGAGCTGGCCGCAACACCGCAGGATGGCTTCAGGCCCTAATCTGGTTCCGGAACGGCACGCTGAGCCTTTGGTTAATTCCACTTCCTGGTGGGAAATGAGAGTTAAATTTGCCCGTCCAGACACCTCCAGCTAGTCTCTCATTGGTTCTCCCTATTCCTGTTCATCATCCGCAGAAATTGCAAACTGGGCCAAACAGGAGGTTAAAGGGACTGACTCTCCAAGTCGGGAGAGTGTTAGTAAAGCGTCTGGAATGTTGCACACGAGTACCAGGGGAGGAAAACTGAGACATATTTGAACACGTCTCCCGATCACATGGTTGATCATACTCTGGGTTCCACATGCATGTTTTAGCTGAAGGAAGAATACCTTAAACCTGGGTAGTTGAAACCCGTGGAATGGGTACCATGCATTATGACTTCAAAGGGTCTTCATTTGCTCACCGAACCTCTCCAATCTTATCACTGCTGCGTTTATGCCCCTGTACACATGCTTGATTCTCTTTTGGAGACTTAGCAATCCATAGGTCTTAATATACTTACTAGTCAGGTACATTCTTAGGCGTTTAATATGGCGTGTTGAGTCCATTTCGTTGAGCAAGGAGTAGCTCTTGTCTATTCCATATTTGGCTTAAGGAACTTTATCTGTGCTCATTTCAATCTCTGGTTTTATGCAGCACCCCAACTCACCTTTACCCTTAAGCAAGCATAAGTTGGTTTTCTAAATTTGAGACCCTGTTCTGTTCTGTAATTCAGTTCCTGTGTAGCCAAGTTTACATTCCGTGTATTACTGATATCTTATGATGTTTCTTTTTATGTGTGAGTTATTTCAGTTAGAATTATCATACCTGAATCCACTCATTATGCTGCTACGGGCCTGATGACATAGATTTCATTGCTGAGTGATATTGCTTTGTAAGTAAATACCACAACTTCTTTATCCATTTTTCACTTTCTGCGATGTTGAAGTTGTACTGTAAACGAGGTTCTTGTAAACAGAGGCGTCCCAAACTTTGGGGTGGCTGTGTCTTTTTGATTTTAATTTCCCTAAGCTATAGGACCATAAGTGGAAGTGCCCTAGGCTCTGTTGCTTTGTTTTTTAGATGTTTCAGGAAACACCATACACTTCTCCCTAGTGGCTGTTGCCAATTTAGATCCCGACCATCAGCATAACAAGGCTCCCAGTTCTCCATGACCTGTCCTGCCTTTCTGGATTTTACACTTTTTTCAGATGGCCCTTTTGACCGGGAGGAAGTGAGACTTCATTGTAGTGCAGATTTCCTTTGCAAGCTTGCTTGCTTGGCCAAAAAGGGCGTATGCGTTTTTTCCTGAATATATTCAGGAAAAAACGCATACGCCCTTTTTGGCCAAGTGCATCATTGTGGACGTTCTGCCTCTTTTCCTATGCTTTCAATGCAATTCCAGTCTACCTCCTGAAATCGGTTTCCTGCAATTCTGCCCCGCTTTCAAGTCCTCTTGGCAGCCTTACTTCAGTATATTTTTGGACGATAGCTGTCATTTATAACTCTGCAGGTGTGTGAATTACAGTGCCCCTGAGCTCCTTTCTTCAACTCGCTTTCTTGTGAGCTGGCCGCAACACCACAGGATGGCTTCAGGCCCTAATCTTGTTCCGGCACGGCACGCTGAGCCTTTGGTTATTTCCTCTTCCTGGTGGGAAATGAGAGTTAAATTTGCCCGTCCAGACACCTCCAGCTAGTCTCTCATTGGTTCTCCCTATTCCTGTTCATCTTCCGCAGAAATTGCAAACTGGGCCAAACAGGAAGTTAAAGAGACTGACTCTCCATGTCGGGAGAGTGTTAGTAAAGCATCTGGAATGTTGCGCCCGAGTACCAGGGTACGAAAACTGAGACATATTTGAACACGTCTCCCGATCACATGGTTGATCATACTCTAGGATACACATGCATGTTTTTGCTGAATGAAGAATACCTTAAACCTGGAGAGTTGAGACCCGTGGAATGGGTACCATGTAATATGACTTCAAAGGGTCTTCATTTTCTCACCGAACCTCTCCAATCCTATCACTGCTGCGTTGATGCCCCTGTACACACGCTTGATTCTCTTTTGGAGACATAGCAATCCATAGGTTTTAAGATACTTACTAGTCAGGTACATTCTTAGGCGTTTAATATGGGGTGTTGAGTCCATTTCGTTGAACAAGGAGTAGCTCTTGTCTATTCCATATTTGGCTTAAGGAAGTTTATCTGTGCTCATTTTAATCTCTGGTTTTATGCAGCACCCCAACTCACCTTTCCCCTTAAGCAAGCATAAGTTGGTTTTCTAAATTTGAGACCCTGTTTTGTTTTGGAATTCAGTTCCTGTGTAGCCAAGTTTACATTCCGTGTATTAGTGATATCTTATGATGTTTCTTTTTCTGTGTGACTTATTTCAGTTAGAATCATCGTACCTGAATCCACTCATTATGCTGCTACGGGCCTGATGACATAGATTTCATTGCTGAGTGATACTGCATTGAACGTAAGTACCACAAGTTCTTTATCCATTTTTCACTTTCTGTGATATTGAACTTGTACGGTAAACGAGGTTCTTGTAAACAGAGGCGTCCCAAACTTTGGGGTGGCTGTGTCTTTTTTATTTTAATTTCCCTAAGCTATAGGACCATAAGTGGAAGTGCCCTAGGCTCTGTTGCTTTGTTTTTTAGATGTTTCAGGAAACACCATACACTTCTCCGGAGTGTCTGTTAGCAATTTACATCCCGCCCATCAGCATAACAAGGCTCCCAGTTCTCCATGGCCTGTCCTGCCTTTCTGGATTTTACACTTTTTTCAGATGGCCCTTTTGACCGGGGGAAGTCAGACTTCATTGTAGTGCAGATTTCCTTTGCAAGTTTGCTTGGTTGGACAAAAAGGGCGTATGCGTTTTTTCCTGAATATATTCAGGAAGAAACGCATACGCCCTTTTTGGCCAAGTGCATCATTGTGGACGTTCTGCCTCTTTTCCTATGCTTTCAATGCAATTCCAGTCTACCTCCTGAAATCGGTTTCCTGCAATTCTGCCCCGCTTTCAAGTCCTCTTGGCAGCCTTACTTCAGTATATTTTTGGACGATAGCTGTCATTTATAACTCTGCAGGTTTGTGAATTACAGTCCCCCTGAGCTCCTTTCTTCAAGTCGCTTTCTTGTGAGCTGGCCGCAACACCGCAGGATGGCTTCAGGCCCTAATCTGGTTCGGGCACGGCACACTGAGCCTTTGGTTAATTCCTCTTCCTGGTGGGAAATGAGAGTTAAATTTGCCCGTCCAGACACCTACAGCTAGTCTCTCATTGGTTCTCCCGATTCCTGTTCATCTTCCGCAGAAATTGCAAACTGGGCCAAACAGGAGGTTAAAGGGACTGACTCTCCAAGTCGGGAGAGTGTTAGTAAAGCGTCTGGAATGTTGCACCCGAGTACCAGGGGAGGAAAACTGAGACATATTTGAACACGTCTCCCGTTCACATGGTTGATCATACTCTGGGTTCCACATGCATGTTTTAGCTGAAGGAAGAATACCTTAAACCTGGAGAGTTGAGACCCGTGGAATGGGTACCATGCAATATGACTTCAAAGGTTCTTCATTTGCTCACCGAACCTCTCTAATCCTATCACTGCGGCGTTTATGCCCCTGTACACACGCTTGATTTTCTTATGGAGACATAGCAATCCATAGGTTTTAAGATACTTACTAGTCAGGTACATTCTTAGGCGTTTAATATGGGGTGTTGAGTCCATTTCGTTGAGCAAGGAGTAGCTCTTGTCTATTCCATATTTGGCTTAAGGAACTTTATCTGTGCTCATTTAAATCTCTGGTTTTATGCAGCACCCCAACTCACCTTTCCCCTTAAGCAAGCATAAGTTGGTTTTCTACATTTGAGACCCTGTTCTGTTTTGGAATTCAGTTCCTGTGTAGCCAAGTTTACATTCCGTGTATTAGTGATATCTTATGATGTTTCTTTTTCTGTGTGACTTATTTCATTTAGAATCATCGTACCTGAATCCACTCATTATGCTGCTACGGGCCTGATGACATAGATTTCATTGCTGAGTGATACTGAATTGTACGTAAGTACCACAAGTTCATTATCCATTTTTCACTTTCTGTGATATTGAACTTGTACGGTAAACGAGGTTCTTGTAAACAGAGGCGTCCCAAATTTTGGGGTGGCTGTGTCTTTTTTATTTTAATTTCCCTAAGCTATAGGACCATAAGTGGAAGTGCCCTAGGCTCTGTTGCTTTGTTTCTTAGATGTTTCAGGAAACACCATACACTTCTCCCGAGTGTCTGTTGGCAATTTACATCCCGCCCATCAGCATAACAAGGCTCCCAGTTCTCCATGGCCTGTCCTGCCTTTCTGGATTTTACACTTTTTTCAGATGGCCCTTTTGACCGGGGGGAAGTCAGACTTCATTGTAGTGCAGATTTCCTTTGCAAGTTTGCTTGGTTGGACAAAAAGGGTGTATGCGTTTTTTCCTGAATATATTCAGGAAGAAACTCATACGCCCTTTTTGGCCAAGTGCATCATTGTGGACGTTCTGCCTCTTTTCCTATGCTTTCAATGCAATTCCAATCTACCTCCTGAATTCGGTTTCCTGCAATTCTGCCCCGCTTTCAAGTCCTCTTGGCAGCCTTACTTCAGTATATTTTTGGACGATAGCTGTCATTTATAACTCTGCAGGTTTGTGAATTACAGTGCCCTTGAGCTCCTTTCTTCAACTCGCTTTCTTGTGAGCTGGCCGCAACACCGCAGGATGGCTTCAGGCCCTAATCTGGTTCCGGCACGGCACGCTGAGCCTTTGGTTATTTCCTCTTCCTGGTGGGAAATGAGAGTTAAATTTGCCCGTCCAGACACCTCCAGCTAGTCTCTCATTGGTTCTCCCTATTCCTGTTCATCTTCCGAAGAAATTGCAAACTGGGCCAAACAGGAGGTTAAAGGGACTGACTCTCCAAGTCGGGAGAGTGTTAGTAAAGCGTCTGGAATGTTGCACCCGAGTACCAGGGGAGGAAAACTGAGACATATTTGAACACGTCTCCTGTTCACGCGGTTGATCATACTCTGGGTTCCACATGCATGTTTTAGCTGAAGGAAGAATACCTTAAACCTGGAGAGTTGAGACCCTTGGAATGGGTACCATGCAATATGACTTCAAAGGGTCTTCATTTGCTCACCGAACCTCTCCAATGCTATCACTGCTGCGTTTATGCCCCTGTACATATGCTTGATTCTCTTTCGGAGACATAGCAATCCATAGGTTTTAAGATACTTACTAGTCAGGTACATTCTTAGGCGTTTAATATGCAGTGTTGAGTCCATTTCGTTGAGCAAGGAGTAGCTCTTCTCTATTCCATATTTGGCTTAAGGAACTTTATGTGTGCTCATTTCAATCTCTGGTTTTATACAGCACCCCAACTCACCTTTCCCCTTAAGCAAGCATAAGTTGGTTTTCTACATTTGAGACCCTGTTCTGTTTTGGAATTCTGTTCCTGTGTATCCAAGTTTACATTCCGTGTATTAGTGATATCTTATGATGTTTCTTTTTCTGTGTGACTTATTTCAGTTAGAATCATCGTACCTGAATCCACTCATTATGCTGCTACGGGCCTGATGACATAGATTTCATTGCTGAGTGATACTGCATTGAACGTAAGTACCACAAGTTCTTTATCCATTTTTCACTTTCTGTGATATTGAACTTGTACGGTAAACGAGGTTCTTGTAAACAGAGGCGTCCCAAACTTTGGGGTGGCTGTGTCTTTTTGATTTTAATTTCCCTAAGCTATAGGACCATAAGTGGAAGTGCCCTAGGCTCTGTTGCTTTGTTTTTTTGATGTTTCAGGAAACACCATACACTTCTCCGGAGTGTCTGTTAGCAATTTACATCCCGCCCATCAGCATAACAAGGCTCCCAGTTCTCCATGGCCTGTCCTGCCTTTCTGGATTTTACACTTTTTTCAGATGGCCCTTTTGACCGGGGGAAGTCAAACTTCACTGTAGTGCAGATTTCCTTTGCAAGTTTGCTTGGTTGGACAAAAAGGGCGTATGCGTTTTTTCCTGAATATATTCAGGAAGAAACGCATACGCCCTTTTTGGCCAAGTGCATCATTGTGGACGTTCTGCCTCTTTTCCTATGCTTTCAATGCAATTCCAGTCTACCTCCTGAAATCGGTTTCCTGCAATTCTGCCCCGCTTTCAAGTCCTCTTGGCAGCCTTACTTCAGTATATTTTTGGACGATAGCTGTCATTTATAACTCTGCAGGTTTGTGAATTACAGTGCCCCTGAGCTCCTTTCTTCAACTCGCTTTCTTTTGAGCTGGCCGCAACACCGCAGGATGGCTTCAGGCCCTAATCTGGTTCCGGCACGGCACGCTGAGCCTTTGGTTATTTCCTCTTCCTGGTGGGAAATGAGAGTTAAATTTGCCCGTCCAGACACCTCCAGCTAGTCTCTCATTGGTTCTCCCTATTCCTGTTCATCTTCCGCAGAAATTGCAAACTGGGCCAAACAGGAGGTTAAAGGGACTGACTCTCCAAGTCGGGAGAGTGTTAGTAAAGCGTCTGGAATGTTGCACCCGAGTACCAGGGGAGGAAAACTGAGACATATTTGAACACGTCTCCCGTTCACACGGTTGATCATACTCTGGGTTCCACATGCATGTTTTAGCTGAAGGAAGAATACCTTAAACCTGGAGAGTTGAGTCCCGTGGAATGGGTACCATGCAATATGACTTCAAAGGGTCTTCATTTGCTCACCGAACCTCTCTAATCCTATCACTGCTGCGTTTATGCCCCTGTACACACGCTTGATTTTCTTATGGAGACATAGCAATCCATAGGTTTTAAGATACTTACTAGTCAGGTACATTCTTAGGCGTTTAATATGGGGTGTTGAGTCCATTTCGTTGAGCAAGGAGTAGCTCTTGTCTATTCCATATTTGGCTTAAGGAACTTTATCTGTGCTCATTTCAATCTCTGGTTTTATGCAGCACCCCAACTCACCTTTCCCCTTAAGCAAGCATAAGTTGGTTTTCTACATTTGAGACCCTGTTCTGTTTTGGAATTCAGTTCCTGTGTAGCCAAGTTTACATTCCGTGTATTAGTGATATCTTATGATGTTTCTTTTTCTGTGTGACTTATTTCATTTAGAATCATCGTACCTGAATCCACTCATTATGCTGCTACGGGCCTGATGACATAGATTTCATTGCTGAGTGATACTGAATTGTACGTAAGTACCACAAGTTCTTTATCCATTTTTCACTTTCTGTGATATTGAACTTGTACGGTAAACGAGGTTCTTGTAAACAGAGGCGTCCCAAATTTTGGGGTGGCTGTGTCTTTTTGATTTTAATTTCCCTAAGCTATAGGACCATAAGTGGAAGTGCCCTAGGCTCTGTTGCTTTGTTTCTTAGATGTTTCAGGAAACACCATACACTTCTCCCGAGTGTCTGTTGGCAATTTACATCCCGCCCATCAGCATAACAAGGCTCCCAGTTCTCCATGGCCTGTCCTGCCTTTCTGGATTTTACACTTTTTTCAGATGGCCCTTTTGACCGGGGGGAAGTGAGACTTCATTGTAGTGCAGATTTCCTTTGCAAGTTTGCTTGGTTGGCCAAAAATCGCGTATGCGTTTTTTCCTGAATATATTCAGGAAAAAACGCATACGCCCTTTTTGGCCAAGTGCATCATTGTGGACGTTCTGCCTCTTTTCCTATGCTTTCAATGCAATTCCAGTCTACCTCCTGAAATCGGTTTCCTGCAATTCTGCCCCGCTTTCAAGTCCTCTTGGCAGCCTTACTTCAGTATATTTTTGGACGATAGCTGTCATTTATAACTCTGCAGGTTTGTGAATTACAGTGCCCCTGAGCTCCTTTCTTCAACTCGCTTTCTTTTGAGCTGGCCGCAACACCGCAGGATGGCTTCAGGCCCTAATCTGGTTCTGGCACGGCACGCTGAGCCTTTGGTTATTTCCTCTTCCTGGTGGGAAATGAGAGTTAAATTTGCCCGTCCAGACACCTCCAGCTAGTCTCTCATTGGTTCTCCCTATTCCTCTTCATCTTCCGCAGAAATTGCAAACTGGGCCAAACAGGAGGTTAAAGGCGCTGACTCTCCAAGTCGGGAGAGTGTTAGTAAAGCGTCTGGAATGTTGCACCCGAGTACCAGGGAAGGAAAACTGAGACATATTTAAACACGTCTCCCGTTCACATGGTTGATCATACTCTAGGTTCCACATGCATGTTTTAGCTGAAGGAAGAATACCTTAAACCTGGAGAGTTGAGACCCGTGTAATGGGTACCATGCAATATGACTTCAAAGGATCTTCGTTTGCTCACCGAACCTCTCCAATCCTATCACTGCTGCGTTTATGCACCTGTACACACGCTTGATTCTCTTATGGAGACATAGCAATCCATAGGTTTTAAGATACTTACTAGTCAGGTACATTCTTAGGCGTTTAATATGGGGTGTTGAGTCCATTTCGTTGAGCAAGGAGTAGCTCTTGTCTATTCCATATTTGGCTTAAGGAACTTTATCTGTGCTCATTTCAATCTCTGGTTTTATGCAGCCCCCCAACTCAGCTTTCCCCTTAAGCAAGCATAAGTTGGTTTTCTAAATTTGAAACCCTGTTCTGTTTTGGAATTCAGTTCCTGTGTAGCCAAGTTTACATTCCGTGTATTAGTGATATCTTATGATGTTTCTTTTTCTGTGTGACTTATTTCAGTTAGAATCATCATACCTGAATCCACTCATTGTGCTGCTAAGGGGCTGATGACATAGATTTCATTGCTGAGTGATATAGTTTGTAAGTAAATACCACAACTTCTTTATCCATTTTTCACTTTCTGTGATATTGAACTTGTACGGTAAACGAAGTTCTTGTAAACAGAGGCGTCTCAAACTTTGGGGTGGCTGTGTCTTTTTGATTTTAATTTCCCTAAGCTATAGGACCATAAGTGGAATTGCCCTAGGCTCTGTTGCTTTGTTTTTTAGATGTTTCAGGAAACACCATACACTTCTCCCGAGTGTCTGTTGGCAATTTACATCCCGCCCATCAGCATAACAAGGCTCCCAGTTCTCCATGGCCTGTCCTGCCTTTCTGGATTTTACACTTTTTTCAGATGGCCCTTTTGACCGGGGGAAAGTGAGACTTCATTGTAGTGCCGATTGCCATTGCAAGCTTGCTTGCTTGGCCGAAAAGGGCGTATGCGTTTTTTCCTGAATATATTCTGGAAAAAACGCATTCGCACTTTTTGGCCAAGTGCATCATTGTGGACGTTCTGCCTCTTTTCCTATGCTTTCAATGCAATTCCAGTCTACCTCCTGAAATCGGTTTCCTGCAATTCTGCCCCGCTTTCAAGTCCTCTTGGCAGCCTTACTTCAGTATATTTTTGGACGATAGCTGTCATTTATAACTCTGCAGGTTTGTGAATTACAGTGCCCCTGAGCTCCTTTCTTCAACTCGATTTCTTTTGAGCTGGCCGCAACACCGTAGGATGGCTTCAGGCTCTAATATGGTTCCGGCACGGCACGCTGAGCCTTTGGTTATTTCCTCTTCCTGGTGGGAAATGAGAGTTAAATTTGCCCGTCCAGACACCTCCAGCTAGTCTCTCATTGGTTCTCGCTATTCCTGTTCATCTTCCGCAGAAATTGCAAACTGGGCCAAACAGGAAGTTAACGGCGCTGACTCTGCAAGTGGGGAGAGTGTTAGTAAAGCGTCTCGAATGTTGCACCCGAGTACCAGGGGAGGAAAACTGAGACATATTTGAACACGTCTCCTGTTCACACAGTTGATCATACTCTGGGTTCCACATGCATGTTTTAGCTGAAGGAAGAATACCTTAAACCTGGGTAGTTGAAACCCGTGGAATGGGTACCATGCAATATGACTTCAAAGGGTCTTCATTTGCTCACCGAACCTCTCCAATCCTATCACTGCTGTGTTTATGCCCCTGTACACATGCTTGATTCTCTTTTGGAGACATAGCAATCCATAGGTTTTAAGATACTTACTAGTCAGGTACATTCTTAGGCGTTTAATATGGTGTGTTGAGTCCATTTCGTTGAGCAAGGAGTAGCTCTTGTCTATTCCATATTTGGCTTAAGGAACTTTATCTGTGCTCATTTCAATCTCTGGTTTTATGCAGCACCCCAACTCACCTTTCCCCTTAAGCAAGCATAAGTTGGTTTTCTAAATTTGAGACCCTGTTCTGTTTTGGAATTCAGTTCCTGTGTAGCCAAGTTTACATTCCGTGTATTAGTGATATCTTATGATGTTTCTTTTTCTGTGTGACTTATTTCAGTTAGAATCATCGTACCTGAATCCACTCATTGTGCTGCTACGGGCCTGATGACATAGATTTCATTGCTGAGTGATACTGCATTGTACGTAACTACCACAAGTTCTTTATCCATTTTTCACTTTCTGTGATATTGAACGTGTACAGGAAACAAGGTTCTTGTAAACAGAGGCGTCCCAAACTTTGGGGTGGCTGTGTCTTTTTGATTTTAATTTCCCTAAGCTATAGGACCATAAGTGGAAGTGCCCTAGGCTCTGTTGCTTTGTTTTTTAGATGTTTCAGGAAACACCATACACTTCTCCCGAGTGTCTGTTGGCAATTTACATCCTGCCCATCAGCATAACAAGGCTCCCAGTTCTCCATGGCCTGTCCTGCCTTTCTGGATTTTACACTTTTTTCAGATGGCCCTTTTGACCAGAGGGAAGTGAGACTTCATTGTAGTGCAGATTTCCTTTGCAAGCTTGCTTGGTTGGCCAAAAAGGGCGTATGCGTTTTTTCCTGAATATATTCAGGAAAAAACGCATACGCCCTTTTTGGCCAAGTGCATCATTGTGGACGTTCTGCCTCTTTTCCTATGCTTTCAATGCAATTCCAGTCTACCTCCTGAAATCGGTTTCCTGCAATTCTGCCCCGCTTCCAAGTCCTCTTGGCAGCCTTACTTCAGTATATTTTTGGACGATAGCTGTCATTTATAACTCTGCAGGTTTGTGAATTACAGTGCCCCTGAGCTCCTTTCTTCAACTCGCTTTCTTGTGACCTGGCCGCAACACCGCATGATGGATTCAGGCCCTAATCTGATTCCGGCACGGCACGCTAAGCCTTTGGTTAATTCCTCTTCCTGGTGGGAAATGAGAGTTAAATTTGCCCGTCCAGACACCTCCAGCTAGTCTCTCATTGGTTCTCGCTATTCCTGTTCATCTTCCGCAGAAATTGCAAACTGGGTCAAACAGGAGGTTAAAGGCGCTGACTCTCCAAGTGGGGAGAATGTTAGTAAAGCGTCTGGAATGTTGCACCCGAGTACCAGGGGAGGAAAACTGAGACATATTTGAACACGTTTCCCGTTCACACAGTTGATCATGCTCTGGGTTCCACATGCATGTTTTAGCTGAAGGAAGAATACCTTAAACCTGGGTAGTTGAAACCCGTGGAATGGGTACCATGCAATATGACTTCAAAGGGTCTTCATTTGCTCACTGAACCTCTCCAATCCTATCACTGCTGCGTTTATGCCCCTGTACACATGCTTGATTCTCTTTTGGAGACATAGCAATCCATAGGTTTTAAGATACTTACTAGTCAGGTACATTCTTAGGCGTTTAATATGCGGTGTTGAGTCCATTTCATTGAGAAGGAGTAGCTCTTGTCCATTCCATATTTGGCTTAAGGAACTTTATCTGTGCTCATTTCAATCTCTGGTTTTATGCAGCACCCCAACTCACCTTTCCCCTTAAGCAAGCATAAGTTGGTTTTCTAAATTTGAGACCCTGTTCTGTTTTGGAATTCAGTTCCTGTGTAGCCAAGTTTACATTCCGTGTATTAGTGATATCTTATGATGTTTCTTTGTCTGTGTGACTTATTTCAGTTAGAATCATCGTACCTGAATCCACTCATTATGCTGCTACGGGCCTGATGACATAGATTTCATTGCTGAGTGATACTGCATTGTACGTAAGTTCCACAACTTTTTATCCATTTTTCACTTTCTGTGATATTGAACTTGTACGGTAAACGAAGTTCTTGTAAACAGAGGCATCCCAAACTTTGGGGTGGCTGTGTCTTTTTGATTTTAATTTTCCTAAGCTATAGGACCATAAGTGGAAGTGCCCTAGGCTCTGTTGCTTTGTTTTTTAGATGTTTCAGGAAACAGCATACACTTCTCCCCAGTGGCTGTTGGCAATTTACATCCCGCCCATCAGCATAACAAGGCTCCCAGTTCTCCATGGCCTGTCCTGCCTTTCTGGATTTTACACTTTTTTCAGATGGCCCTTTTGACCGGGGGGAAGTGAGACTTCATTGTAGTGCAGATTTCCTTTGCAAGCTTGCTTGGTTGGCCAAAAAGGGCGTATGCGTTTTTTCCTGAATATATTCAGGAAAAAACGCATACCCCCTTTTTGGCCAAGTGCATCATTGTGGACGTTCTGCCTCTTTTCCTATGCTTTCAATGCAATTCAAGTCTACCGCCTGAAATCGGTTTCCTGCAATTCTGCCCCACTTTCAAGTCCTCTTGGCAGCCTTACTTCAGTATATTTTTGGACGATAGCTGTCATTTATAACTCTGCAGGTTTGTGAATTACAGTGCCCCTGAGCTCCTTTCTTCAACTCGCTTTCTTGTGAGCTGGCCGCAACACCGCAGGATGGCTTCAGGCCCTAATCTGGTTCCGGCACGGCACGCTGTGCCTTTGGTTAATTCCTCTTCCTGGTGGGAAATGAGAGTTAAATTTGCCCGTCCAGACACCTCCAGCTAGTCTCTCATTGGTTCTCGCTATTCCTGTTCATCTTCAGCAGAAATTGCAAACTGGGCCAAACAGGAGGTTAAAGGCGCTGACTCTCGAAGTGGGGCGAGTGTTAGTAAAGCGTCTGGAATGTTGCACCCGAGTACCAGGGGAGGAAAACTGAGACATATTTGAACACGTCTCCCGTTCACACGGTTGATCATACTCTGGGTTCCACATGCATGTTTTAGCTGAAGGAAGAATACCTTAAACCTGGAGAGTTGAGACCCGTGGAATGGGTACCATGCAATATGACTTCAAAGGGTCTTCATTTGCTCACCGAAACTCTCCAATCCTATCACTGCTGCGTTTATGCCCCTGTACACATGCTTGATTCTCTTTTGGAGACATAGCAATCCATAGGTTTTAAGATACTTACTAGTCAGGTACATTCTTAGGCGTTTAATATGCGGTGTTGAGTCCATTTCATTGAGCAAGGAGTAGCTCTTGTCCATTCCATATTTGGCTTAAGGAACTTTATCTGTGCTCATTTCAATCTCTGGTTTTATGCAGCACCCCAACTCACCTTTCCCCTTAAGCAAGCATAAGTTGGTTTTCTAAATTTGAGACCCTGTTCTGTTCTGTAATTCAGTTCCTGTGTAGCCAAGTTTACATTCCGTGTATTACTGATATCTTATGATGTTTCTTTTTCTGTGTGAGTTATTTCAGTTAGAATTATCATACCTGAATCCACTCATTGTGCTGCTACGGGCCTGATGACATAGATTTCATTGCTGAGTGATATTGCTTTGTAAGTAAATACCATAACTTCTTTATCCATTTTTCACTTTCTGCGATGTTGACCTTGTACTGTAAAAGAGGTTCTTGTAAACAGAGGCGTCCCAAACTTTGGGGTGGCTGTGTCTTTTTGATTTTAATTTCCCTAAGCTATAGGACCATAAGTGGAAGTGCCCTAGGCTCTGTTGCTTTGTTTTTTAGATGTTTCAGGAAACACCATACACTTCTCCGGAGTGTCTGTTGGCAATTTACATCCCGCCCATCAGCATAACAAGGCTCCCAGTTCTCCATGGCCTGTCCTGCCTTTCTGGATTTTACACTTTTTTCAGATGGCCCTTTTGACCGGGGGGAAGTGAGACTTCATTGTAGTGCAGATTTCCTTTGCAAGCTTGCTTGGTTGGCCAAAAAGGGCGTATGCGTTTTTTCCTGAATATATTCAGGAAAAAACGCATACGCCCTTTTTGGCCAAGTGCATCATTGTGGACGTTCTGCCTCTTTTCCTATGCTTTCAATGCAAATCCAATCTACCTCCTGAAATCGGTTTCCTGCAATTCTGCCCCGCTTTCAAGTCCTCTTGGCAGCCTTACTTCAGTATATTTTTGGACGATAGCTGTCATTTATAACTCTGCAGGTTTGTGAATTACAGTGCCCCTAAGCTCCTTTCTTCAACTCGCTTTCTTTTGAGCTGGCCGCAACACCGCAGGATGGCTTCAGACCCTAATCTGGTTCCGGCACGGCACGCTGAGCCTTTGGTTAATTCCTCTTCCTGGTGGGAAATGAGAGTTAAATTTGCCCGTCCAGCCACCTCCAGCTAGTCTCTCATTGGTTCTCGCTATTCCTGTTCATCTTCAGCAGAAATTGCAAACTGGGCCAAACAGGAGGTTAAATGGACTGACTCTCCATGTCGGGAGAGTGTTAGTAAAGCGTCTGGAATGTTGCACCCGAGTACCAGGGGAGGAAAACTGAGACCTATTTGAACACGTCTCCCGTTCACACGGTTGATCATACTCTGGGTTCCACATGCATGTTTTAGCTGAAGGAAGAATACCTTAAACCTGGGTAGTTGAAACCCGTGGAATGGGTACCATGCAATATGACTTCAAAGGGTCTTCATTTGCTCACCGAACCTCTCCAATCCTATCACTGCTGCGTTTATGCCCCTGTACACACGCTTGATTCTCTTTT
Source organism: Grampus griseus (assembly GCF_964374135.1). Lineage (NCBI taxonomy): Eukaryota > Metazoa > Chordata > Mammalia > Artiodactyla > Delphinidae > Grampus > Grampus griseus. The sequence goes on from NC_138997.1 coordinate 53,238,496, forward strand.
GGAGACATAGCAACCCATAGGTTTTAAGATACTTACTAGTCAGGTACATTCTTAGGCGTTTAATATGGGGTGTTGAGTCCATTTCGTTGAGCAAGGAGTAGCTCTTGTCTATTCCATATTTGGCTTAAGGAACTTTATCTGTGATCATTTCAATCTCTGGTTTTATGCAGCACCCCAACTCACCTTTCCCCTTAAGCAAGCATAAGTTGGTTTTCTCAATTTGAGACCCTGTTCTATTCTGTTATTCAGTTCTTGTGTAGCCAAGTTTACATTCCGTGTGTTAGTGATATCTTATGATGTTTCTTTTTCTGTGTGACTTATTTCAGTTAGAATCATCGTACCTAACTCCACTCATTATGCTGCTACAGGCATGATGACATAGATTTCATTGCTGAGTGATACTGCATTGTACGTGAGTTCCACAACTTCTTTATCCATTTTTCACTTTCTGTGATATTGAACTTATACTGTAAACGAGGTTGTGGTAAGAAGAGCCATCCCAAACTTTGGGGTGGCTGTGTCTTTTTGCTTTTAATTTCCCTAAGCTATAGGACCATAAGTGGAAGTGCCCTAGGCTCTGTTGCTTTGTTTTTTAGATGTTTCAGGTTACACCATACACTTCTCCCGATTGGCTGTTGGCAATTTACATCCCGCCCATCAGCATAACAAGGTTCCCAGTTCTCCATGGCCTGTCCTGCCTTTCTGGATTTTACCCTTTTTTCAGATGGCCCTTTTGACCGGGGGGAAGTGAGACTTCATTGTAGTGCAGATTTCCTTTGCAAGCTTGCTTGGTTGGCCAAAAAGTGCGTATGCGTTTTTTCCTGAATATATTCAGGAAAAAACGCATACGCCCTTTTTGGCCAAGTGCATCATTGGGGACGTTCTGCCTCTTTTCCTATGCTTTCAATGCAATTCCAGTCTACCTCCTGAAATCGGTTTCCTGCAATTCTGCCCCGCTTTCAAGTCCTCTTGGCAGCCTTACTTCAGTATATTTTTGGACGATAGCTGTCATTTATAACTCTGCAGGTTTGTGAATTACAGTGCCCCTGAGCTCCTTTCTTCAACTCGCTGTCTTTTGAGCTGGCCGCAACACCGCAGGATGGCTTCAGGCCCTAATCTGGTTCCGGCACGGCACGCTGAGCCTTTGGTTAATTCCTCTTCCTGGTGGGAAATGAGAGTTAAATTTGCCCGTCCAGACACCTCCAGCTAGTCGCTCATTGGTTCTCGCTATTCCTGTTCATCTTCCGCAGAAATTGCAAACTGGGCCAAACAGGAGGTTAAAGGGATTGACTCTCCAAGTCGGGAGAGTGTTAGTAAAGCGTCTGGAATGTTGCACCCGAGTACCAGGTTACGAAAACTGAGACATATTTGAACACGTCTCCCGATCACATGGTTGATCATACTCTAGGTTCCACATGCATGTTTTAGCTGAAGGAAGAATACCTTAAACTTGGGTAGTTGAAACCCGTGGAATGGGTACCATGCAATATGACTTCAAAGGGTCTTCATTTGCTCACCGAACCTCTCCAATCCTATCACTGCTGCGTTTATGCCCCTGTAAACACGCATGATTCTTTCAGACATAGCCATCCATACGTTTGAAGATTCTTACAAGTCAGGTATATTCTTAGGCGTTTAATATGGGGTGTTGAGTCCATTTCGTTGAGCAAGGAGTAGCTCTTGTCTATTACATATTTGGCTTAAGGAACTTTATCTGTGCTCATTTCAATCTCTGGTTGTATGCAGCACCCCAACTCACCTTTACCCTTAAGCAAGCATAAGTTGGTTTTCTAAATTTGAGACCCTGTTCTGTTCTGTAATTCAGTTCCTGAGTAGCCAAGTTTACATTCCGTGTATTACTGATATCTTATGATGTTTCTTTTTCTGTGTGACTTATTTCAGTTAGAATCATCATACCTGAATCCACTCATTGTGTTGCTAAGGGCCTGATGACATAGATTTCATTGCTGAGTGATATTGCATTGTACGTAAGTACCACAACTTCTTTATCCATTTTTCACTTTCTGCGATATTGAACTTGTACCGTAAACGAGGTTCTTGTAAACAGAGCCGTCCCAAACTTTGGGGTGGCTGTGTCTTTTTAATTTTAATTTCCCTAAGCTATAGGACCATAAGTGGAAGTGCCCTAGGCTCTGTTGCTTTGTTTTTTAGATGTTTCAGGAAACACCATACACTTCTCCAGAGTGGCTGTTGGCAATTTACATCCCGCCCATTAGCATAAGAAGGCTCCCAGTTCTCCATGCCCTGTCTTGCCTTTATGGATTTTACACTTTTTTCAGATGGCCCTTTTGACCAGGTGGAAGTGAGACTTCATTGTAGTGCAGATTTCCTTTGCAAGCTTGCTTGGTTGGCCAAAAAGTGTGTATGCGTTTTTTCCTGAATATATTCAGGAAAAAACTCATACGCCCTTTTTGGCCAAGTGCATCATTGTCGAGGTTCTGACTCTCTTCATATGTTTTCAATGCAATTCCAGTCTACCTCCTGAAATCGGTTTCCTGCAATTCTGCCTTGCTTTCAATGTCTCTTCATAGCCTTACCTCAATATATTTTTTGAAAATAGTTGGCCTTTATAACTCTGCAGGTTTTTGAATTGCAGTGGCCCTTAGCCCCACTTTTCAGCTCTTATTTTTGTGGTCTTGCCCCATAACCACAGGATTCCTTGAAGCCCTATTTTTCTTCTGTGGCACCTTGCTGTGCCTTTGGTTAATTCTTCTTACTGATGTGACATTAGAGTGACATGTGCCCATTGAAACCGCTACAGCTTGTTTCTCACTGGTTCCCCCTATTCCCATTCATCCTCTACACTAACTGCAGACTGTTCGATACCAGAACCTAAAGGCATTGACTCCATGTGGGGATGTTGTTAGTAAAGGGGCTGGAATGTCGATCCGGAGCCCCAGGAGAGGAAAAATGAGGTGTGTTTTAGAAACCTTTCCCGATCATATGGTATACCAGTCGCTGGGTTTCCCAAGCATAGTTTAGCTGTAGGAAGATTCCCTTCAACCTGGAGTGTTGGGACCCTTGGACTGAGTAGCATGAAGTATTGCATTAAACTTTCGGCAGTTGCTCACCAAAGCTCACCAATCCTCTCAGCCCCAAGTGTCCAGCCTTATGTCTTATCCAGCTGTGGGTTTATATGTGGTCAATCCAGGTTGCATCACATCCTCTGAGCGAATTTTGTAAGAATTTTTCTCTCTTTCATTGTTTCAGCGTTTTGTTTTTAAAATTCATTTCTATAATGGGGTTTAGCTCATTTTCACTGCTGTGTTTGTGCCGCTCTGCACACACTTGATTCCCTTATGGAGATATATCAATACATGGGTTTTAAGATTCTTATTACTCAGATATATTTCTCTGCGGTGTATAGGGTGTGTTGAGGCCAGTTCATTGAGCAAGGTGTAGATCTTGTCTAATACCTATTTGGTTTATTGAACGGCATCTGTGCTAATTTCAAACTCTGGTTTTATGCATCACCCCACCTCTCCTTTCCCCTTAAGCTGACATAAGTGTGTTTTCTAAATGTGAGACACTGTTCTGTTCTGTAATTCATTTCTTGTGCAGCCATATTTACCCTCCCTCTATAAGTGATATCTTATGATATGTTTCTTTTTCTGTTTGACTTATTTCAAGTAGTATTATCGGACCTAAATCCACTCTTTATCCTTCTACTAGCCTTATTACATTGATTTCATGGTGAAGAGATATTCCATTGTACATAAGTACCACATCTTCTTTATCCATTGTTCTCTTTCCTGGGATATTTAAGGTGTACTGAAGTTGAGGTTCTTGTAAACAGAGTAGCCCTAAACTGTGGTGTGCTTGTGTCTTGTTGATTTTTAGACTTCCCTAGATATACTCCCATGATTGGAAGTGTCCTATGCTCTGTAGCTCTGTTTTTTAGATGATTTAGGAACCACCATACACTTCTCCAGAGTGGCTCTCGGCAGTTCACACACTGCCCATCAGCGTATAAAGGCTCCCTGTTCTCCATGGCCTGTCCTGCATTTCTGGTTTTTACAATTTTTTAGGATGGCCCTTTTGACCGGTGGGAAGTGAGACTTCTTTGTTGTGCACATTTGCATTGCTTGCTTGCTTCGTTGCCCATAAAGTGCGTATGCGTTTTTTCCTGGATATAATCAGGAAAAAACGCATACGCCCTTTTGGGCCAACTGCATCATTGTCGAAATTCTGCCGCTTTTCATGTGCGTTAAAGACGAGTCCAATCTATCTCTTGAAATCTGTTTCTTACAATTCTGTCTTGCATTCAGATCCTCTTCTTTGCCTTACCTCAACATATTTTTGGACGTTAGTTTTCATTTATAACTCTGCAGGTTTGTGAATTGCAGTGACCCTGAGCTCCATTTTTTAAGTTGTTCTTTTGTGAGCTGGCCTCAAACCCGCAGGATTGCTTCAGGCCCTATTTTGGCTCCGGCGAGGCAGGCTGAGCCTTTCTTTAATTCTTATTCTTAATGGGAAATTAGAGTGATATGTGCCCGTCCAAACCCCTACAACTATTCTCTCATTGGTTCCCCCTCTTCCCGTTCATCCTCCTCACAATTTGCAAAATGTGTGAAACAGAAGTTTAAATGTGCTGATTCTCCAAGTGGGGAGATTCTAAGTAGCGTGGCTGGAATGGTGAACAGGAGCACCAGGAGAGGATAAATGAGGTGCATTTTAGACACATCTCCCGATCACATGGTGTACAGTCCTCTGGGTTTTCCATGCATGTTTTAGCTGTAGGAAGATCCCTTGAACCTGCAGATTTGGGACCCATTGAATGGGTACCAGGTAGTATTACTTTAAAGGGTGTGCATTTCCTCACCCAACCTCACATTTCTCTTAGCGCAAACAGTTTCCAGCCTTATGTCTCATCCTGCTGTGGGTCTAGATGTGTTCAATCCATGTTGCATCACCGTCCCTGAGGAAAAGTTGTAAGAGGTTTTCTCTGTCTCTCTGTCGTTTATTTTTTTCAATTTATTACTATATTGGTTACAGCTGATTTTCAAAGCTCTGTTTCTTGCTGCTGTACATCCACTTGATTCACGTACAGAGAGACATCAATAAATTCTTTTTCAGATTCTTACCAGTCGTATATATTCTTTTCCGGTGACTTGAGTGTGCTGAGTGCAGTTCTTTTAGCTACCGTGTAGGCCTTGTTGATTATCAGTTTGGTATTTGGAATGGTATCTTTGCTAATTTCAACCTCCTGGATGATGCCTCACCCCTCCCCACCTTTCCCGTTTAGCAGCCTTATGCGTGTTTTCTACATATTTGACTATGTTTTTGTTTTGTAATTTATTTCATGTGTAGCCATTTTGGATTCCACCTTTAAGTGATATCTTATGATATGTGTCTTTTTCTTTTTGAATTCTGTCACTTAGAATGATCATACGTAACTCCTCCGGAGTTGTTACAACTGGCCATATTTCATTGATTTCCAGGCTGAATAATATTCCACTCTACCTAAGTACCACATCTCTATCCATTTTTTCCCTCCAGAGACATTTAAGTTATATCCTAGTCGAGGATCTTTTAAACAGAGAGGGGGTAAACATTGGGGTGCCTGTGTCCTCTCGATTTTTGTTTTTCCCAAGATATACGCCCATGAGGGCAAGTGCCCTATGCTCTGTAGCTCATTTTTTAGATGCTTTAGTAAACACAATACACTTCTCCAGAATGGCCGTTGGCAATATACATTTCCACTATAAGTCTCACAGGGCTCCCTCTTCTCGTTGCCCTGTCCTGCATTTCTGTTGTTTACGCTTTATGAGGATGGCTCTTCTGACTGATGCGAAGTGATATCTTTTGTAGTATTGACTTCCAGTGCCCACCTGTTTGGTTGGCTAAAAAAGTGTATGCCCTTTTCTTGAATATATACAGAAAAAAACGCATGCACCCTTTTTGGCCAACTGCAATGTTGGCAATGTTCAGCTCCTTTTCTTGTGCTTAATGGCGAGTCCTTTCTACCTCCTCAAATCCCTTTCCTGCCATTCTCCCTTGCTTACAAGTCCTTTTCTCTGACTTTCCTCAAGACATTTTTCAGTGATGGATATTTTCAACTCTGCAGTTTTGTGAATTTTACTGCCCCTGAGTTCCATTGTTCAACTTGTGTTTATGGGAACTGGCCACAAAGCAGCGGGATTTCCTCAAGCCCTATACTGTTTCCATGGGCAACCCTAGCCTTTGGTCAATTCGTCTTCCTGATTGGAAATTAGAGTGACATGTGCCTGTCTGAACACCTAGGACTTGTCTCTCATTGTTCCTCATCCTTCCGCTTCATCCTCTGGACAAATTCCAAACTGTACGCAACAGGATGTTGACAGTGCTGACATCTCCAAGTGGGGAGACTGTTAGTAAAGACGCTGGAGGGGTGAACCCGAGCACCAGGAGATGAGGAGATGAGATGCCTTTTCCAAACTCTTCCCGATCAGACGGTATACCATCCTCTGGGTGTGACAGACATGTTTTAGCAGTAGGAAGAGTCCCATTCATGTAAGGAGAACACCAGGGCTTTTTCAAAATCAGTGTCTCCCCGAAACCCAAACTGGGGAAGTTTTTAAGCTACGGCTACACATATGTTCATTAAGGGCCTTGGGAAGTAGGCAGAGTCCAAACTTTAGATGATTGAAGTCTTCAGGGTCAGAAGCACTCACCACCAGCTTCCCTTAGGCTACACTTTAACTATCATTGATAGATGATGTCAATAAAAATATCTATTCTTTTTCAGATTATTTCCCCTTATAGGTTATTGCAAAATGTTGAGTGTAGTTCCCTGTGCTATACAGTAGTTCCTTGTTGATGATCTATTTTATACATAGCAGTGTGTATGTGTTAATTCCAAACTGTTAATTTATCCCTCCTCCCACCTTTCCCCTTTGGTAATAATAAATTATAAGATTTTATACTTCTCAGAAATGGGGGAGCTGAAAGAGAGGTATCATTTTCAATGGAAAAGCATTTAAAACAAGATTGAAGGTTTAACCAAGATTATTAGATGTACATCCTTGGAAAGAAATCACTTCGTTTCTCTAATATTGACCTGACAAATAAGACAAACCTTTTCACTGAACTTGCTTATAAAAAGTGATGGAAATATCAAATGGAAGTGTTAGAAACATCTTATTTTACCCGAGCCTTATACACTGTTCTATGTTAACTACAGTTTGGCTCACACATCTGTTCATTGAGGTTACAATAGTCTCAATTTCTGTTACTGATCCTCCAGAGTGGACCCCAACAAGTGTCCCCCTGCCCAGTGTCATTGGGGCCAACAGATCGAGACTGAGTTTGGTTCACAAGCAAAGGAAACTTTATATTTTGATCAGAGAATGGAGAGGTGAGAGCATGCACTACCCCGTGGGCTGTGGGCTGGGCTGGGCTGCTGTGTAGAGATCCTGTCAGAGTCAGTGGGAGGGAGGGAGGCGGCGGAGCTCTCGAGGGCCGGGTTGGCTGTAGCTCAGGCTCTATATCGTGGAGTCTGCACTGGGCCCCAGGAGCTGAGGTGTCGACCCAGCCATTCTGCACTAGGAAATCTGGTCTGAAGTGCCGGGTGTGGAACCTCTGCATGCGGGACCCTAGGAGCACGTGAAATTAGACAAAGCACAAAGGATAAAAAAGGTTAGACTTGACTTTATTGCCCAGATTCTATTTTTATCTCCCAGGGATTTTTAATGGGCTTTGCTGGGGACAAACCCCTCCTCTGCCTTTTGTCCCGTTCCTCATTCTTGGAGTGCTGAGGGTGCAGACCCTTCTTCTGTAACTGCTGAGTGCTGAGTTGGGAGCCCTCATACCCTGGGGCGAGGGTCAGAGCTTCTCCCCAGCAGCCTCCCGGTGACGTTGATTGTCCCCAGGCCCCCTGCCTCCCTGCTCGTCCACCTGAGCACCAGCATTGGAAGTGTTATAGATTCTAATGACCTTTAAGGGTCCAGGAAAGAGATGTGCAGAGACGCTGTGGGGGCCGGTTTCACCCCGCCCCACATTTGTTCGGCCACCTTAGGCTGACCGTTTCTGCCAGCCTAGATGCTCTGACCAGTAGTCTGCGCTTTCTTCAATTAGGCCCCTGAATTAACGTACAAACAGCACCAGGTGTCAGAGCCCTGCCCGCTCAACTCCCAGACAGTCCAGGGTCAGTGGTGATAAGGACCATGATGGCTACTGAGTCAACAGCCTTTTGAAGTAAACAGGAGTTCAGCCGGTCTTATTGGCCACCATCATCACGGTGTCTGTAGGCTTTTCTATGGTGACAGTGTGGTATACTGTTCCCCCACCAAGATTATTAGCTCCCCGCTGGGTGCAGTAAGTCCTGCAAGCAGTAGTCTACTCTTTTGGGACACACTCTTGTTGTTTTATGAGAGAAACTCCAGGTCAAGTGATGTTCACACGAGTCGTCATGGTGCCCTGTTGCCCCCGGTTATCTCTCTGGATGTTGGAGTTGGAGGGCCTCCTCACTCGAGGTCGGTGTGCCCACGGAGCGAACCCTGCAACTTCAGGGCATGGTTGGTGGTTAGGATCACCACGTGGGGTCCTTTTCCCTTAGGAGGGAGGTGGCCTTTTGGGCTGCTGATTTCCAGGTTTTTAGATACCGCCAGTATCTTGGCCAGATGTGGCAGTGGGCCAAGCCCCTTAGTGACCGTAGTTTATCCTACCTGGATGGCATTCTTGCATTGTTCCATTTCAAGTGGTCCCAGTTTTTGCACTAATTCTCCAATGGCGATTCACCTTTCACCGGGAATGTAAAGGTCAAAGGGTTTAGCTAAATTAGGGAGTTCCAGGGCAAGGGTCTGAATTGACTGCTCTTTCCATTCTTGAAAGGCCACTTCTGGATTCTATTCAAAAGGATCATCATCTTTTCCTTTCAGTGTTTCATATAGAGGCCCAGCTAGTAGACTGTAGTTAGGGATCCAGAAGCAGCAAACCCTGGCCTCCCCAGGAACCCCTAAGCTGTCTTCTAGTTTTAGAAAGGGGTAAGGCTGAAAATGGTTTCTTCCCTTTCCTGGGATGGGCTTCTCTGACCTTGTGTGAGAATGAAGCCCAGGCAGGTCACCGCAGTCTGTGATATTTGAGCTTTTTCTTGGACAACTTCTATCCTTTATTGGCTTGGTAGTTCAGAGGCCTCCTTAGTAGGGCTGGCGATCAGAATGTCGTCTGCATATTGAAGGAGGGTTTCCTTTTCCAGAGGTAGAACTTTTAGGTCTTTAGCTAAGCTTTCCCCAAAGACGGTGTGGGAATTTTTGCACCCTTGGGTCCAGACGGCCCGGAAGTATTGTTTTAGTTGTATGTTGAGTCCTGCCACTCACAAGCCAAAATTTCTTGTGACTCTGGGACTAATGGAATACAAAAGAAGGCATCATTGAAGACTAATACAGAATACCATGTCCTGGTGGTTGGTAGAATGACCAGCAGGGTGTAGGAATTAGGAGCAACTGGAGGTATATCCTCGGTGGCTTCACTGACTGTCCTGACATCCTTTACCAGGTCCCCAGCAGCCCATGGGGCTCTCGTGGTCAGACCAATCCCAGAATATGGAGCTCACCTGGGCAGGTACCCCACCCCCACCCCAGCCCACGGGGCTCTCATGGTCAGGCCCCTCCCAGGATACAGAGCTACCCTTGCAGGTACCGTGGCAGGGCTGGGCACACAGGAACCGTGCACATAGCCCTCATTGCAGAGCACCCCCAGCTCACCTGTCGCTCAGAGCTGACACAGAGCACCTCAGAGCAGGACTTGAACTAACAAACAGCAGCTGCGACAGGTCTGTGACCCTGGGCATCACTCCGTGAGGCCTCCCTCCACCTGGTCTTCCAGAGACTTCCACTGCATCCGGGGCACCAGGCCTCTGTCTCCAACCACCACCCACCCCTCCTCTCCCTGACTCCTGGGTTCCTCTCATTAGGAGAGGGTTTTCTTGAAGTTGTCTCCCACTCATGGGCCAGATAAAATGATTAGAAAACAAGCCAAAGCTGCAGCCCCTTGTCTATCCTGACTCTCAGGAGCCCACACCTGTTCCTTGGACCTGGCCGGTTCAGCAAGTTCCATTTTCTGCAACTGTGAGCCCCTGAGGGGTGATGATTGGCTGACCTGGGCAGCCTTACCGTGCCGGCCAGCCCTCCCCAGGTGTGCCTGGGTTGAGATCAATATAAATACCACTCCAGGCAGCAAGAGCCCCTGCAGCCGTGCCTGACACCATTTTCTCTGCCCTGTCAGCAGTCTCGGGGCTGGGCTGGTGGGAGGGAGTGAGAGGCCACGGCTTTGTGGGTGGCCCAGTGTGAGTGGGGCTCTGCTGGACTTTCTGCAGCAGTTGCCAGGCTGCCACCTGCTAAAGAAGAGGATGTGTCACCCATACCTGCTGCTGGAATTTCTCCCTGGGCAGAGGTGAGGAAGGAAAAAAGCAGTGGGGGCAGGGACAGGACGGGTATCTCAGGCAGGGAAATGGAAATCTTCCAGAAGAGCACCCAGGGCCAGGACCATCCTGGCTGGCCTGCAGGCACCAAGTCGGCCGGCATGCTGTCACTCGTGTGGCTCTATGGCCCTTCCTCTAGGCTTTCAAGTCCTTGTATATATTCAGGTGTTTTACCTGGGACGGGTGGGAATAGTTCAGCAGCAACTGGCCTGGGGCTCAGCTCACGTTTACTCACAGATGCCTCGGCACGGTGCCTCAGCTTTGCAATGAGGACGCTTGTTGCGTGGGGGCTGCTGGCTGAATGGGAGACGATTCCCCACCACTGACCAACTTCAGAATTGTTTACAACTGGAGCAAGTGCCCTGATACGGTTTTCCTCTGTGTAACTGGTGGGTTCTGTGTTTTTTTCTCTTTTTCGTTTTTGGTTCAAGGTAGATTTTATTCCTCTTTTTTGTATTTACAGATATAAGCATGGAAATAATTTATTCATATAAATACATGTATGTGCAGGGAATAATTGTTTTTTCTGTTTTATTTTTTAAATTTTATTTCTTTTTAATTTTGAATTTTATTTTATATTTTTATACAGCAGGTTCTTATTGGTTATCTATTTTATACATATAAATGTATACATGCCAATCCCAGTCTCTCAACTCCTCCCACCACCACCCCCCCAACAGCTTTCCCCCCTTGTTGTCCATACGTTTGTTGTCTACATCTGTTGCTCTATTTATGCCTTGCAAAATGGTTAATCTGTACAGTTTTTCTAGGTTCCACATATATGCATGAATATACAAGATTTGTTTTTCTCTTTCTGACTTACTTCACTCTGTATGACAGTCTCTAGATCCATCGACGTCTCTACAAATGACCCAATTTCATTCCTTTTCATGGCTTAGTAATATTCCATTTTATATATGTACCACAGCTTTATGCATTCGTCTTCTGTGGGCATTTAGGTTGCTTCCATTACCTCGATATTGTAAATAGTGATGCAATGAACATTGCGGTGAATGACTCTTTTTGATTTACGGTTTTGTCTGGGTATATGTCCAGTACTGGGATTGCTGTATCATATGGTAATTCTATTGTTAGTTTCTTAAGAAATTCCATATTGTTCTCCATAATGACTGTATCAATTTATATTCCCAACAATAGTGGAAGAGGGTTCCTTTTCTCCACACCCTTTCCAGCATTTTTTGTTTGTAGATTTTCTATGATGCCTATTCTACCAGGTGTGAGGTGATACCTCATTGTTGAATCCATTTCGTTGAGCAAGGGGTAGGTCTTGTCTATTACATATTTGGCTTATGGAACGGTATCTGTGCTCATTTCAAACTCTGCTTTTATGCAGCACCCCAACTCACCTTCCCCCTTAAGCAAGCATAAGTTGGTTTTCTAAATTTGAGACCCTGTTCTGTTTTGTAATTCAGTTCATGTGTAGCCAAGTTCACATTCCGTGTATTAGTGATACCTTATGATGTTTCTTTTTCTGTGTGACTTCTTTCACTTAGAATCATCGTGCCTCAATCCACTCATTATGCTGGTACGGGCCTGGTGACATAGATTTCATTGCTGAGTGGTATTCTGTTGTACATAAGTACCGCAACTTCTTTATCCATTATTTGCTCTCTGGGATATTTAACTTGTGCCGCAGAAGAGATTCCTGTAAAAAGAGCCATCCCAAATTTTGGGGTGGCTGTGTCTTTTTGATTTTAATTTCACTAAACTATAGGACCATAAGTGGAAGTGCCCTAGGCTCTGTTGCTTTGTTTTTTAGATGTTTCAGGAAACACCATACACTTCTACAGAGCGGCTGTTGGTAATTTACATCCCGCCCATCAGCATAACAAGGCTCCCAGTTCTCCATGGCCTGTTCTGCCTTTCTGGATTTTACACTTTTTTCAGATGGCCCTTTAGACCGGGGGGAAGTGAGACTTCATTGTAGTGCAGATTTCATTTGCAAGCTTGCTTGGTTGGCCAAAAAGGGCGTATGATTTTTTTCCTGAATATATTCAGGAAAAAACACATACGCCCTTTTTGGCCAAGTACATCATTGTCGACGTTCTTCCTCTTTTCCTGTGTTTTAAATGCAATCCAATTCCGATTCCTCCTGAAATCGGTTTCCTGCAATTCTGCCCCGCATTCAAGTCCTCTTGGCAGCCCTACTTCAGTATATTTTCGGACAATAACTGTCATTTATAAATCTGCAGGTTTGTGAATTACAGTGCCTCTGAGCTCCTTTCTTCAACTCGCTTTCTTGTGAGCTGGCCACAACACCGCAGGATTGCTTCAGGCCCTAATCTGGTTCCGGCACGGCATGCTGAGCCTTTGGTTTATTCCTCTTCCCTGTGGGAAATGAGAGTTAAATTTGCCCGTCCAGACACCTCCAGCTAGTCTCTCATTGGTTCTCCCTATTCCTGTTCATCTTCCGCAGAAATTGCAAACTGGGCCAAACAGGAGGTTAAAGGGACTGACTCTCCAAGTGGGGAGAGTGTTAGTAACGCATCTGGAATGTTGCACCCGAGTACCAGGGAACGAAAAGTGAGACACATTTGAACACGTTTCTCGATCACAAAGTGGATCATTCTCTGGGTTCCACATGCATGTTTTAGCTGAAGGAAGAATCCCTTAAACCTGGAGAGTTGAGACCCATGGAATGGGTACCATGCAATATGACTTCAAAGGGTCTGCATTTGCTCACCGAACCTCACCAATCTTATGAGCCCCAAGTGTCCAGCCTTATGTGTCACCCAGCTCTGGGTGTAGATATGGTAAATGCAGGTTGCATCAGAAGCCTTGAATGAATTACTTAAGTATTGCTCTCTATTTCACTGTCATTGTGTTTTGTTTAAGAAATTTATTTTTAATATGGGATTTAGCTGATTTTCACTGCTTTAATGCCGCTGTACACACTCTTCATTCTCTTACAGAGATATATAAATCCATTGCTTTTATGATTCTTACTAGGCAGGTATATTCCTAGGCGTTGAATATGGGGTGTTGAGTCCATTTCGTTGAGCAAGGAGTAGCTCTTGTCTATTCCATATTTGCCTTATAGAACGTTATCTGTGCTCATTTCAATCTCTGGTTTTATGCAGCACCCTAACTCACCTTTCCCCTTAAGCAAGTATAAGTTGATTTTCTAAATTTAAGACCCTGTTCTGTTTTGGAATTCAGTTCCTGTGTAGCCAAGTTTACATTCTGTGTATTAGTGATATCTTATGATGTTTCTATTTCTGTGTAACTTATTTCAGTTAGAATCATCGTACCTGAATCCACTCATTATGCTGCTACGGGCCTGATGACATAGATTTCATTGCTGAGTGATACTGCATTGTACGTAAGTACCACAAGTTCTTTATCCATTTTTCACTTTCTGTGATATTGAACTTGTACGGTAAACGAGGTTCTTGTAAACAGAGGCGTCCCAAACTTTGGGGTGGCTGTGTCTTTTTGATTTTAATTTCCCTAAGCTATAGGACCATAAGTGGAAGTGCCCTAGGCTCTGTTGCTTTGTTTTTTAGATGTTTCAGGAAACACCATACACTTCTCCCGAGTGTCTGTTGGCAATTTACATCCCGCCCATCAGCATAACAAGGCTCCCAGTTCTCCATGGCCTGTCCTGCCTTTCTGGATTTTACACTTTTTTCAGATGGCCCTTTTGACTGGGGTGAATTGAGACTTCATTGTAGTGCAGATTTCCTTTGCAAGCTTGCTTGGTTGGCCAAAAAGGGCGTATGCTTTTTTTCCTGAATATATTCAGGAAAAAACGCATACGCCCTTTTTGGCCAAGTGCATCATTGTGGACGCTCTGCCGCTTTTCCTATGCTTTCGATGCAATTCAAGTCTACCTCCTGAAATCGGTTTCCTGCAATTCTGCCCCGCTTTCAAGTCCTCTTGGCAGCCTTACTTCAATATATTTTTGGACAATAGCTGTCATTTGTAACTCTGCAGGTTTGTGAATTACAGTGACCCTGAGCTCCTTTCTTCAACTCGCTTTCTTGTGAGCTGGCCGCAACACCGCAGGATGGCTTCAGGCCCTAATCTGGTACCGGCACGGCACGCTGAGCCTTTGGTTAATTCCTCTTCCTGGTGGGAAATGAGAGTTAAATTTGCCCGTCCAGACACCTCCAGCTAGTCTCTCATTGGTTCTCCCTATTCCTGTTCATCATCCGCAGAAATTGCAAACTGGGCCAAACAGGAGGTTAAAAGGACTGACTCTCCAAGTCGGGAGAGTGTTAGTAAAGCGTCTGGAATGTTGCACCCGAATACCAGGGGAGGAAAACTGAGACATATTTGAACACGTCTCCCGTTCACACGGTTGATCATACTCTGGGTTCCACATGCATGTTTTAGCTGAAGGAAGAATACCTTAAACCTGGAGAGTTGAGACCCGTGGAATGGGTACCATGCAATATGACTTCAAAGGGTCTGCATTTGCTCACTGAACCTCTCCAATCCTATCACTGCTGCGTTTATGCCCCTGTACACACGCTTGATTCTCTTTTGGAGACATAGCAATCCATAGGTTTTAAGATACTTACTAGTCAGGTACATTCTTAGGCGTTTAATATGGGGTGTTGAGTCCATTTCGTTGAGCAAGGAGCAGCTCTTGTCTATTCCATATTTGGCTTAAGGAACTTTATCTGTGCTCATTTCAATCTTTGGTTTTATGCAGCACCCCAACTCACCTTTGCCCTTAAGCAAGCATAAGTTGGTTTTCTACATTTGAGACCCTGTTCTGTTTTGGAATTCAGTTCCTGTGTAGCCAAGTTTACATTCCGTGTATTAGTGATATCTTATGATGTTTCTTTTTCTGTGTGACTTATTTCAGTTAGAATCATCGTACCTGAATCCACTCATTATGCTGCTACGGGCCTGATGACATAGATTTCATTGCTGAGTGATACTGCATTGTACGTAAGTACCACAAGTTCTTTATCCATTTTTCACTTTCTGTGATATTGAACTTGTACGGTAAACGAGGTTCTTGTAAACAGAGGCGTCCCAAACTTTGGGGTGGCTGTGTCTTTTTGATTTTAATTTCCCTAAGCTATAGGACCATAAGTGGAAGTGCCCTAGGCTCTGTTGCTTTGTTTCTTAGATGTTTCAGGAAACACCATACACTTCTCCCGAGTGTCTGTTGGCAATTTACATCCCGCCCAGCAGCATAACAAGGCTCCCAGTTCTCCATGGCTTGTCCTGCCTTTCTGGATTTTACACATTTTTCAGATGGCCCTTTTGACCGGGGGGAAGTGAGACTTCATTGTAGAGCAGATATCCTTTGCAAGTTTTCTTGGTTGGCCAAAAAGCTGTCATTTATAACTGTCATTTATAACTCTGCAGGTTTGTGAATTACAGTGCCCCTGAGCTCCTTTCTTCAACTCGCTTTCTTGTGAGCTGGCCGCAACACTGCAGGATTGTTTCAGGCCCTAATCTGGTTCCGGCACGGCACGCTGAGCCTTTTGATAATTCCTCTTCCTGGTGGGAAATGAGAGTTAAATTTGCCCGTCCAGACACCTCCAGCTAGTCTCTCATTGGTTCTCCCTAATCCTGTTCATCTTCCTCAGATATTGCAAACTGGGCCAAACAGAAGGTTAAAGGGACTGACTCTCCAAGTCGGGAGAGTGTTAGTAAAGCGTCTGGAATGTTGCACTCGAGTATCAGGGTACGAAAACTGAGACATATTTGAACACGTCTCCCGATCACATGGTTGATCATACTCTGGGTTCCACATGCATGTTTTAGCTGTAGGAAGAATACCTTAAACCTGGGTAGTTGAAACCCGTGGAATGGGTACCATGCAATATGACTTCAAAGGGTCTTCATGTGCTCACCGAACTTCTCCAATCCTGTCACTGCTGCGTTTATGCCCCTGTACACATGCTTGATTCTCTTTCGGAGACATAGCAATCCATAGGTTTTAAGATACTTACTAGTCAGGTACATTCTTAGGCGTTTAATATGGGGTGTTGAGTCCATTTCATTGAGCAAGGAGTAGCTCTTGTCTATTCCATATTTGGCTTAAGGAAATTTATCTGTGCTCATTTCAATCTCTGGTTTTATGCAGCACCCCAACTCACCTTTCCCCTTAAGCAAGCATAAGTTGGTTTTCTACATTTGAGACCCTGTTCTGTTTTGGAATTCAGTTCCTGTGTAGCCAAGTTTACATTCCGTGTATTAGTGATATCTTATGATGTTTCTTTTTCTGTGTGACTTATTTCAGTTAGAATCATCGTACCTGAATCCACTCATTATGCTGCTACGGGCCTGATGACATAGATTTCATTGCTGAGTGATACTGCATTGTACGTAAGTACCACAAGTTCTTTATCCATTTTTCACTTTCTGTGATATTGAACTTGTACGGTAAACGAGGTTCTTGTAAACAGAGGCGTCCCAATCTTTGGGGTGGCTGTGTCTTTTTGATTTTAATTTCCCTAAGCTATAGGACCATAAGTGGAAGTGCCCTAGGCTCTGTTGCTTTGTTTTTTAGATGTTTCAGGAAACACCATACACTTCTCCCGAGTGTCTGTTGGCAATTTACATCCCGCCCATCAGCATAACAAGGCTCCCAGTTCTCCATGGCCTGTCCTGCCTTTCTGGATTTTACACTTTTTTCAGATGGCCCTTTTGACCAGAGGGAAGTGAGACTTCATTGTAGTGCAGATTTCCTTTGCAAGCTTGCTTGGTTGGCCAAAAAGGGCGTATGCGTTTTTTCCTGAATATATTCAGGAAAAAACGCATACGCCCTTTTTGGCCAAGTGCATCATTGTGGACGTTCTGCCTCTTTTCCTATTCTTTCAATGCAATTCCAGTCTACCTCCTGAAATCGGTTTCCTGCAATTCTGCCCCGCATTCAAGTCCTCTTGGCAGCCTTACTTCAGTATATTTTTGGACGATAGCTGTCATTTATAACTCTGCAGGTTTGTGAATTACAGTGCCCCTGAGCTCCTTTCTTCAACTCGCTTTCTTTTGAGCTGGCCGCAACACCGCAGGATGGCTTCAGGCCCTAATCTGGTTCCGGCACGGCACGCTGAGCCTTTGGTTATTTCCTCTTCCTGGTGGGAAATGAGAGTTAAATTTGCCCGTCCAGACACCTCCAGCTAGTCTCTCATTGGTTCTCCCTATTCCTGTTCATCTTCCGCAGAAATTGCAAACTGGGCCAAACAGGAGGTTAAAGGGACTGACTCTCCAAGTCGGGAGAGTGTTAGTAAAGCATCTGGAATGTTACACCCGAGTACCAGGGGAGGAAAACTGAGACATATTTGAACACGTCTCCCATTCACACGGTTGATCATACTCTGGGTTCCACATGCATGTTTTAGCTGAAGGAAGAATACCTTAAACCTGGAGAGTTGAGACCCGTGGAATGGGTACCATGCAATATGACTTCAAAGGGTCTTCATTTTCTCACCGAAGCTCTCCAATCCTATCACTGCTGCGTTTATGCCCCTGTACACACGCTTGATTCTCTTTTGGAGACATAGCAATCCATAGGTTTTAAGATACTTACTAGTCAGGTACATTCTTAGGCGTTTAATATGGGGTGTTGAGTCCATTTCGTTGAGCAAGGAGTAGCTCTTGTCTATTCCATATTTGGCTTAAGGAACTTTATCTGTGCTCATTTCAATCTCTGGTTTTATGCAGCACCCCAACTCACCTTTCCCCTTAAGCAAGCATAAGTTGGTTTTCTAAATTTGAGACCCTGTTCTGTTTTGGAATTCAGTTCCTGTGTAGCCAAGTTTACATTCCGTGTATTAGTGATATCTTATGATGTTTCTTTTTCTGTGTGACTTATTTCATTTAGAATCATCGTACCTGAATCCACTCATTATGCTGCTACGGGCCTGATGACATAGATTTCATTGCTGAGTGATACTGCATTGTACGTAAGTACCACAAGTTCTTTATCCATTTTTCACTTTCTGCGATGTAGAACTTGTACTGTAAATGAGGTTCTTGTAAACAGAGGTGTCCCAAACTTTGGGGTGGCTGTGTCTTTTTGATTTTAATTTCCCTAAGCTATAGGACCATAAGTGGAAGTGCCCTAGGCTCTGTTGCTTTGTTTTTTAGATGTTTCAGGAAACACCATACACTTCTCCCGAGTGTCTGTTGGCAATTTACATCCCGCCCATCAGCATAACAAGGCTCCCAGTTCTCCATGGCCTGTCCTGCCTTTCTGGATTTTACACTTTTTTCAGATGGCCCTTTTGACCGGGTGGAAGTGAGACTTCATTTTAGTGCAGATTTCCTTTGCAAGCTTGCTTGGTTGGCCAAAAAGGGCGTATGCGTTTTTTCCTGAATATATTCAGGAAAAAACGCATACGCCCTTTTTGGCCAAGTGCATCATTGTGGACGTTCTGCCTCTTTTCCTATGCTTTCAATGCAATTCCAGTCTACCTCCTGAAATCGGTTTCCTGCAATTCTGCCCCGCTTTCAAGTCCTCTTGGCAGCCTTACTTCAGTATATTTTTGGACGATAGCTGTCATTTATAACTCTGCAGGTTTGTGAATTACAGTGCCCCTGAGCTCCTTTCTTCAACTCGCTTTCTTGTGACCTGGCCGCAACACCACAGGATGGCTTCAGGCCCTAATCTGGTTCCGGCACGGCACACTGAGCCTTTGGTTAATTCCTCTTCCTGGTGGGAAATGAGAGTTAAATTTGCCCGTCCAGACACCTCCAGCTAGTCTCTCATTGGTTCTCGCTATTCCTGTTCATCTTCCGCCGAAATTGCAAACTGCGCAAAACAGGAGGTTAAAGGGACTGACTCTCCAAGTCGGGAGAGTGTTAGTAAAGCGTCTGGAATGTTGCACCCGAGTACCAGGGTACGAAAACTGAGACATGTTTGAACACGTCTCCCGATGACATGGTTGATCATACTCTAGGTTCCACATGCATGTTTTAGCTGAAGGAAGAATACCTTAATCCTGGGTAGTTGAAACCCGTGGAATGGGTACCATGCAATATGACTTCAAAGGGTCTTCATTTGCTCACCGAACCTCTCCAATCCAATCACTGCTGCGTTTATGCCCCTGTACACATGCTTGATTCTCTTTCGGAGACATAGCAATCCATAGGATTTAAGATTCTTACTAGTCAGGTACATTCTTAGGCGTTTAATATGGGGTGTTGAGTCCATTTCGTTGAGCAAGGAGTAGCTCTTGTCTATTCCATATTTGGCTTAAGGATCTTTATCTGTGCTCATTTCAATCTCTGGTTTTATGCAGCACCCCAACTCACCTTTCCCCTTAAGCAAGCATAAGTTGGTTTTCTAAATTTGAGACCCTGTTCTGTTCTGTAATTCAGTTCCTGTGTAGCCAAGTTTACATTCGGTGTATTACTGATATCTTATGATGTTTGTTTTTCTGTGTGACTTATTTCAGTTAGAATCATCATACCTGAATCCACTCATTGTGCTCCTAAGGGCCTGATGACATAGATTTCATTGCTGAGTGATATTGCTTTGTAAGTAAATACAACAACTTCTTTATCCATTTTTCACTTTCTGCGATGTTGAACTTGTACTGTAAACGAGGTTCTTGTAAACAGAGGCGTCCCAAACATTGGGGTGGCTGTGTCTTTTTGATTTTAATTTCCCTAAGCTATAGGACCATAAGTGGAAGTGCCCTAGGCTCTGTTGCTTTGTTTTTTAGATGTTTCAGGAAACACCATACACTTCTCCCCAGTGTCTGTTGGCAATTTACATCCCGCCCATCAGCATAACAAGGCTCCCAGTTCTCCATGGCCTGTCCTGCCTTTCTGGATTTTACACTTTTTTCAGATGGCCCTTTTGACCGGGGGGAAGTGAGACTTCATTGTAGTGCAGATTTCCTTTGCAAGCTTGCTTGGTTGGCCAAAAAGTGCGTATGCGTTTTTTCCTGAATATATTCAGGAAAAAACGCATACGCCCTTTTTGGCCAAGTGCATCATTGTGGACGTTCTGCCTCTTTTCCTATGCTTTCAATGCAATTCCAGTCTACCTCCTGAAATCGGTTTCCTGCAATTCTGCCCCGCTTTCGAGTCCTCTTGGCAGCCTTACTTCAGTATATTTTTGGACGATAGCTGTCATTTATAACTCTGCATGTTTGTGAATTACAGTGCCCCTGAGCTCCTTTCTTCAACTCGCTTTCTTGTGACCTGGCCGCAACACCGCAGGATGGCTTCAGGCCCTAATCTTGTTCTGGCACGGCACGCTGAGCCTTTGGTTAATTCCTCTTCCTGGTGGGAAATGAAAGTTAAATTTGCCCGTCCAGACACCTCCAGCTAGTCTCTCATTGGTTCTCCCTATTCCTGTTCATCTTCTGCAGAAATTGCAAACTGGGCCAAACAGGAGGTTAAAGGCGCTGACTCTCCAAGTGGGGAGAGTGTTAGTAAAGAGTCTGGAATGTTGCACCCGAGTACCAGGGTACGAAAACTGAGACATATTTGAACACGTCTCCCGATCACATGGTTGATCATACTCTAGGTTCCACATGCATGTTTTAGCTGAAGGAAGAATACCTTAAACCTGGGTAGTTGAAACCCGTGGAATGGGGACCATGCAATATGACTTCAAAGGGTCTTCATTTGCTCACCAAACCTCTCCAATCCTATCACTGCTGGGTTTATGCCCCTGTACACATGCTTGATTCTCTTTCGGAGACATAGCAATCCATAGGTTTTAAGATACTTACTAGTCAGGTACATTCTTAGGCGTTTAATATGCGGTGTTGAGTCCATTTTGTTGAGCAAGGAGTAGCTCTTGTCTATTCCATATTTGGCTTAAGGAACTTTATCTGTGCTCATTTCAATCTCTGGTTTTATGCAGCACCCCAACTCACCTTTACCCTTAAGCAAGCATAAGTTGGTTTTCTAAATTTGAGACCCTGTTCTGTTCTGTAATTCAGTTCCTGTGTAGCCAAGTTTACATTCCGTGTATTACTGATATCTTATGATGTTTCTTTTTCTGTGTGACTTATTTCAGTTAGAATCATCATACCTGAATCCACTCATTGTGCTGCTAAGGGCCTGATGACATAGATTTCATTGCTGAGTGATATTGCTTTGTAAGTAAATACCACAACTTCTTTATCCATTTTTCACTTTCTGTGATATTGAACTTGTACGGTAAACGAAGTTGTTGTAAACAGAGGCGTCTCAAACTTTGGGGTGGCTGTGTCTTTTTGATTTTAATTTCCCTAAGCTATAGGACCATAAGTGGAAGTGCCCTAGGTTCTGTTGCTTTGTTTTTTAGATGTTTCAGGAAACACCATACACTTCTCCCGAGTGTCTGTTGGCAATTTACATCCCGCCCATCAGCATAACAAGGCTACCAGTTCTCCATGGCCTGTCCTGCCTTTCTGGATTTTACACTTTTTTCAGATGGCCCTTTTGACCGGGGGGAAGTGAGACTTCATTGTAGTGCCGATTGCCATTGCAAGCTTGCTTGGTTGGCCAAAAAGGGCGCATGCTTTTTTTCCTGAATATATTCAGGAAAAAACGCATGCGCCCTTTTTGACCAAGTGCATCATTGTGGACGTTCTGCCTCTTTTCCTATGCTTTCAATGCAATTCCAGTCTACCTCCTGAAATCGGTTTCCTGCAATTCTGCCTCGCTTTCAAGTCCTCTTGGCAGCCTTACTTCAGTATATTTTTGGACGATAGCTGTCATTTATAACTCTGCAGGTTTGTGAATTACAGTGCCCCTGAGCTCGTTTCTTCAACTCGCTTTCTTGTGAGCTGGCCGCAACACTGCAGGATTGTTTCAGGCCCTAATCTGGTTCTGGCACGGCACGCTGAGCCTTTTGATAATTCCTCTTCCTGGTGGGAAATGAGAGT
Organism: Grampus griseus; assembly: GCF_964374135.1. Taxonomy (NCBI): domain Eukaryota; kingdom Metazoa; phylum Chordata; class Mammalia; order Artiodactyla; family Delphinidae; genus Grampus; species Grampus griseus. The sequence goes on from NC_138997.1 coordinate 53,260,738, forward strand.
TAAATTTGCCCGTCCAGACACCTCCAGCTAGTCTCTCATTGGTTCTCCCTAATCCTGTTCATCTTCCGCAGATATTGCAAACTGGGCCAAACAGGAGGTTAAAGGCGCTGACTCTCCAAGTGGGGAGAGTGTTAGTAAAGCGTCTGGAATGTTGCACTCGAGTATCAGGGTACGAAAACTGAGACATATTTGAACACGTCTCCCGATCACATGGTTGATCATACTCTGGGTTCCACATGCATGTTTTAGCTGTAGGAAGAATACCTTAAACCTGGGTAGTTGAAACCTGTGGAATGGGTACCATGCAATATGACTTCAAAGGGTTTTCATTTGCTCACCGAACCTCTCCAATCCTGTCACTGCTGCGTTTATGCCCCTGTACACATGCTTGATTCTCTTTCGGAGACATAGCAATCCATAGGTTTTAAGATACTTACTAGTCAGGTACATTCTTAGGCGTTTAATATGGGGTGTTGAGTCCATTTCGTTGAGCAAGGAGTAGCTCTTGTCTATTCCATATTTGGCTTAAGGAAATTTATCTGTGCTCATTTCAATCTCTGGTTTTATGCAGCACCCCAACTCACCTTTCCCCTTAAGCAAGTATAAGTTGGTTTTCTACATTTGAGACCCTGTTCTGTTTTGGAATTCAGTTCCTGTGTAGCCAAGTTTACATTCCGTGTATTAGTGATATCTTATGATGTTTCTTTTTCTGTGTGACTTATTTCAGTTAGAATCATCGTACCTGAATCCACTCATTATGCTGCTACGGGCCTGATGACATAGATTTCATTGCTGAGTGATACTGCATTGTACGTAAGTACCACAAGTTCTTTATCCATTTTTCACTTTCTGTGATATTGAACTTGTACGGTAAACGAGGTTCTTGTAAACAGAGGCGTCCCAAACTTTGAGGTGGCTGTGTCTTTTTGATTTTAATTTCCCTAAGCTATAGGACCATAAGTGGAAGTGCCCTAGGCTCTGTTGCTTTGTTTTTTAGATGATTCAGGAAACACCATACACTTCTCCCGAGTGTCTGTTGGCAATTTACATCCCGCCCATCAGCATAACAAGGCTCCCAGTTCTCCATGGCCTGTCCTGCCTTTCTGGATTTTACACTTTTTTCAGATGGCCCTTTTGACCGGGGGAAGTCAGACTTCATTGTAGTGCAGATTTCCTTTGCAAGTTTGCTTGGTTGGACAAAAAGGGCGTATGCGTTTTTTCCTGAATATATTCAGGAAGAAACGCATACGCCCTTTTTGGCCAAGTGCATCATTGTGGACGTTCTGCCTCTTTTCCTATGCTTTCAATGCAATTCCAGTCTACCTCCTGAAATCGGTTTCCTGCAATTCTGCCCCGCTTTCAAGTCCTCTTGGCAGCCTTACTTCAGTATATTTTTGGACGATAGCTGTCATTTATAACTCTGCAGGTTTGTGAATTACAGTCCCCCTGAGCTCCTTTCTTCAAGTCGCTTTCTTGTGACCTGGCCGCAACACCGCAGGATGGCTTCAGGCCCTAATCTGGTTCGGGCACGGCACACTGAGCCTTTGGTTAATTCCTCTTCCTGGTGGGAAATGAGAGTTAAATTTGCCCGTCCAGACACCTACAGCTAGTCTCTCATTGGTTCTCCCGATTCCTGTTCATCTTCCGCAGAAATTGCAAACTGGGCCAAACAGGAGGTTAAAGGGACTGACTCTCCAAGTCGGGAGAGTGTTAGTAAAGCGTCTGGAATGTTGCACCCGAGTACCAGGGGAGGAAAACTGAGACATATTTGAACACGTCTCCCGTTCACATGGTTGATCATACTCTGGGTTCCACATGCATGTTTTAGCTGAAGGAAGAATACCTTAAACCTGGAGAGTTGAGACCCGTGGAATGGGTACCATGCAATATGACTTCAAAGGTTCTTCATTTGCTCACCGAACCTCTCTAATCCTATCACTGCGGCATTTATGCCCCTGTACACACGCTTGATTTTCTTATGGAGACATAGCAATCCATAGGTTTTAAGATACTTACTAGTCAGGTACATTCTTAGGCGTTTAATATGGGGTGTTGAGTCCATTTCGTTGAGCAAGGAGTAGCTCTTGTCTATTCCATATTTGGCTTAAGGAACTTTATCTGTGCTCATTTAAATCTCTGGTTTTATGCAGCACCCCAACTCACCTTTCCCCTTAAGCAAGCATAAGTTGGTTTTCTACATTTGAGACCCTGTTCTGTTTTGGAATTCAGTTCCTGTGTAGCCAAGTTTACATTCCGTGTATTAGTGATATCTTATGATGTTTCTTTTTCTGTGTGACTTATTTCATTTAGAATCATCGTACCTGAATCCACTCATTATGCTGCTACGGGCCTGATGACATAGATTTCATTGCTGAGTGATACTGAATTGTACGTAAGTACCACAAGTTCATTATCCATTTTTCACTTTCTGTGATATTGAACTTGTACGGTAAACGAGGTTCTTGTAAACAGAGGCGTCCCAAATTTTGGGGTGGCTGTGTCTTTTTTATTTTAATTTCCCTAAGCTATAGGACCATAAGTGGAAGTGCCCTAGGCTCTGTTGCTTTGTTTCTTAGATGTTTCAGGAAACACCATACACTTCTCCCGAGTGTCTGTTGGCAATTTACATCCCGCCCATCAGCATAACAAGGCTCCCAGTTCTCCATGGCCTGTCCTGCCTTTCTGGATTTTACACTTTTTTCAGATGGCCCTTTTGACCGGGGGGAAGTCAGACTTCATTGTAGTGCAGATTTCCTTTGCAAGTTTGCTTGGTTGGACAAAAAGGGCGTATGCGTTTTTTCCTGAATATATTCAGGAAGAAACGCATACGCCCTTTTTGGCCAAGTGCATCATTGTGGACGTTCTGCCTCTTTTCCTATGCTTTCAATGCAATTCCAATCTACCTCCTGAATTCGGTTTCCTGCAATTCTGCCCCGCTTTCAAGTCCTCTTGGCAGCCTTACTTCAGTATATTTTTGGACGATAGCTGTCATTTATAACTCTGCAGGTTTGTGAATTACAGTGCCCCTGAGCTCCTTTCTTCAACTCGCTTTCTTGTGAGCTGGCCGCAACACCGCAGGATGGCTTCAGGCCCTAATCTGGTTCCGGCACGGCACGCTGAGCCTTTGGTTATTTCCTCTTCCTGGTGGGAAATGAGAGTTAAATTTGCCCGTCCAGACACCTCCAGCTAGTCTCTCATTGGTTCTCCCTATTCCTGTTCATCTTCCGAAGAAATTGCAAACTGGGCCAAACAGGAGGTTAAAGGGACTGACTCTCCAAGTCGGGAGAGTGTTAGTAAAGCGTCTGGAATGTTGCACCCGAGTACCAGGGGAGGAAAACTGAGACATATTTGAACACGTCTCCTGTTCACACGGTTGATCATACTCTGGGTTCCACATGCATGTTTTAGCTGAAGGAAGAATACCTTAAACCTGGAGAGTTGAGACCCTTGGAATGGGTACCATGCAATATGACTTCAAAGGGTCTTCATTTGCTCACCGAACCTCTCCAATGCTATCACTGCTGCGTTTATGCCCCTGTACATATGCTTGATTCTCTTTCGGAGACATAGCAATCCATAGGTTTTAAGATACTTACTAGTCAGGTACATTCTTAGGCGTTTAATATGGGGTGTTGAGTCCATTTCGTTGAGCAAGGAGTAGCTCTTGTCTATTCCATATTTGGCTTAAGGAACTTTATCTGTGCTCATTTCAATCTCTGGTTTTATGCAGCCCCCCAACTAAGCTTTCCCCTTAAGCAAGCATAAGTTGGTTTTCTAAATTTGAAACCCTGTTCTGTTTTGGAATTCAGTTCCTGTGTAGCCAAGTTTACATTCCGTGTATTAGTGATATCTTATGATGTTTCTTTTTCTGTGTGACTTATTTCAGTTAGAATCATCATACCTGAATCCACTCATTGTGCTGCTAAGGGGCTGATGACATAGATTTCATTGCTGAGTGATATTGTTTGTAAGTAAATACCACAACTTCTTTATCCATTTTTCACTTTCTGCGATATTGAACTTGTACGGTAAACGAAGTTCTTGTAAACAGAGGCGTCTCAAACTTTGGGGTGGCTGTGTCTTTTTGATTTTAATTTCCCTAAGCTATAGGACCATAAGTGGAAGTGCCCTAGGCTCTGTTGCTTTGTTTTTTAGATGTTTCAGGAAACACCATACACTTCTCCCGAGTGTCTGTTGGCAATTTACATCCCGCCCATCAGCATAACAAGGCTCCCAGTTCTCCATGGCCTGTCCTGCCTTTCTGGATTTTACACTTTTTTCAGATGGCCCTTTTGACCGGGGGAAAGTGAGACTTCATTGTAGTGCCGATTGCCATTGCAAGCTTGCTTGCTTGGCCGAAAAGGGCGTATGCGTTTTTTCCTGAATATATTCTGGAAAAAACGCATTCGCACTTTTTGGCCAAGTGCATCATTGTGGACGTTCTGCCTCTTTTCCTATGCTTTCAATGCAATTCCAGTCTACCTCCTGAAATCGGTTTCCTGCAATTCTGCCCCGCTTTCAAGTCCTCTAGGCAGCCTTACTTCAGTATATTTTTGGACGATAGCTGTCATTTATAACTCTGCAGGTTTGTGAATTACAGTGCCCCTGAGCTCCTTTCTTCAACTCGATTTCTTTTGAGCTGGCCGCAACACCGTAGGATGGCTTCAGGCTCTAATATGGTTCCGGCACGGCACGCTGAGCCTTTGGTTATTTCCTCTTCCTGGTGGGAAATGAGAGTTAAATTTGCCCGTCCAGACACCTCCAGCTAGTCTCTCATTGGTTCTCGCTATTCCTGTTCATCTTCCGCAGAAATTGCAAACTGGGCCAAACAGGAAGTTAACGGCGCTGACTCTGCAAGTGGGGAGAGTGTTAGTAAAGCGTCTCGAATGTTGCACCCGAGTACCAGGGGAGGAAAACTGAGACATATTTGAACACGTCTCCTGTTCACACAGTTGATCATACTCTGGGTTCCACATGCATGTTTTAGCTGAAGGAAGAATACCTTAAACCTGGGTAGTTGAAACCCGTGGAATGGGTACCATGCAATATGACTTCAAAGGGTCTTCATTTGCTCACCGAACCTCTCCAATCCTATCACTGCTGTGTTTATGCCCCTGTACACATGCTTGATTCTCTTTTGGAGACATAGCAATCCATAGGTTTTAAGATACTTACTAGTCAGGTACATTCTTAGGCGTTTAATATGGGGTGTTGAGTCCATTTCGTTGAGCAAGGAGTAGCTCTTGTCTATTCCATATTTGGCTTAAGGAACTTTATCTGTGCTCATTTCAATCTCTGGTTTTATGCAGCACCCCAACTCACCTTTCCCCTTAAGCAAGCATAAGTTGGTTTTCTAAATTTGAGACCCTGTTCTGTTCTGAAATTCAGTTCCTGTGTAGCCAAGTTTACATTCCGTGTATTAGTGATATCTTATGATGTTTCTTTTTCTGTGTGACTTATTTCAGTTAGAATCATCGTACCTGAATCCACTCATTGTGCTGCTACGGGCCTGATGACATAGATTTCATTGCTGAGTGATACTGCATTGTACGTAACTACCACAAGTTCTTTATCCATTTTTCACTTTCTGTGATATTGAACGTGTACAGGAAACAAGGTTCTTGTAAACAGAGGCGTCCCAAACTTTGGGGTGGCTGTGTCTTTTTGATTTTAATTTCCCTAAGCTATAGGACCATAAGTGGAAGTGCCCTAGGCTCTGTTGCTTTGTTTTTTAGATGTTTCAGGAAACACCATACACTTCTCCCGAGTGTCTGTTGGCAATTTACATCCCGCCCATCAGCATAACAAGGCTCCCAGTTCTCCATGGCCTGTCCTGCCTTTCTGGATTTTACACTTTTTTCAGATGGCCCTTTTGACCAGAGGGAAGTGAGACTTCATTGTAGTGCAGATTTCCTTTGCAAGCTTGCTTGGTTGGCCAAAAAGGGCGTATGCGTTTTTTCCTGAATATATTCAGGAAAAAACGCATACGCCCTTTTTGGCCAAGTGCATCATTGTGGACGTTCTGCCTCTTTTCCTATGCTTTCAATGCAATTCCAGTCTACCTCCTGAAATCGGTTTCCTGCAATTCTGCCCCGCTTCCAAGTCCTCTTGGCAGCCTTACTTCAGTATATTTTTCGACGATAGCTGTCATTTATAACTCTGCAGGTTTGTGAATTACAGTGCCCCTGAGCTCCTTTCTTCAACTCGCTTTCTTGTGACCTGGCCGCAACACCGCAAGATGGATTCAGGCCCTAATCTGATTCCGGCACGGCACGCTAAGCCTTTGGTTAATTCCTCTTCCTGGTGGGAAATGAGAGTTAAATTTGCCCGTCCAGACACCTCCAGCTAGTCTCTCATTGGTTCTCGCTATTCCTGTTCATCTTCCGCAGAAATTGCAAACTGGGTCAAACAGGAGGTTAAAGGCGCTGACTCTCCAAGTGGGGAGAATGTTAGTAAAGCGTCTGGAATGTTGCACCCGAGTACCAGGGGAGGAAAACTGAGACATATTTGAACACGTTTCCCGTTCACACAGTTGATCATGCTCTGGGTTCCACATGCATGTTTTAGCTGAAGGAAGAATACCTTAAACCTGGGTAGTTGAAACCCGTGGAATGGGTACCATGCAATATGACTTCAAAGGGTCTTCATTTGCTCACTGAACCTCTCCAATCCTATCACTGCTGCGTTTATGCCCCTGTACACATGCTTGATTCTCTTTCGGAGACATAGCAATCCATAGGTTTTAAGATACTTACTAGTCAGGTACATTCTTAGGCGTTTAATATGCGGTGTTGAGTCCATTTTGTTGAGCAAGGAGTAGCTCTTGTCTATTCCATATTTGGCTTAAGGAAATTTATCTGTGCTCATTTCAATCTCTGGTTTTATGCAGCACCCCAACTCACCTTTCCCCTTAAGCAAGCATAAGTTGGTTTTCTAAATTTGAGACCCTGTTCTGTTCTGTAATTCAGTTCCTGTGTATCCAAGTTTACATTCCGTGCATTACTGATATCTTATGATGTTTCTTTTTCTGTGTGACTTATTTCAGTTAGAATCATCATACCTGAATCCACTCATTGTGCTGCTAAGGGCCTGATGACATAGATTTTATTGCTGAGTGATATTGCTTTGTAAGTAAATACCACAACTTCTTTATCCATTTTTCACTTTCTGTGATATTGAACTTGTACAGTAAACGAAGTTCTTGTAAACAGAGGCATCCCAAACTTTGGGGTGGCTGTGTCTTTTTGATTTTAATTTTCCTAAGCTATAGGACCATAAGTGGAAGTGCCCTAGGCTCTGTTGCTTTGTTTTTTAGATGTTTCAGGAAACAGCATACACTTCTCCCCAGTGGCTGTTGGCAATTTACATCCCGCCCATCAGCATAACAAGGCTCCCAGTTCTCCATGGCCTGTCCTGCCTTTCTGGATTTTACACTTTTTTCAGATGGCCCTTTTGACCGGGGGGAAGTGAGACTTCATTGTAGTGCAGATTTCCTTTGCAAGCTTGCTTGGTTGGCCAAAAAGGGCGTATGCGTTTTTTCCTGAATATATTCAGGAAAAAACGCATACCCCCTTTTTGGCCAAGTGCATCATTGTGGACGTTCTGCCTCTTTTCCTATGCTTTCAATGCAATTCAAGTCTACCGCCTGAAATCGGTTTCCTGCAATTCTGCCCCACTTTCAAGTCCTCTTGGCAGCCTTACTTCAGTATATTTTTGGACGATAGCTGTCATTTATAACTCTGCAGGTTTGTGAATTACAGTGCCCCTGAGCTCCTTTCTTCAACTCGCTTTCTTGTGAGCTGGCCGCAACACCGCAGGATGGCTTCAGGCCCTAATCTGGTTCCGGCACGGCACGCTGTGCCTTTGGTTAATTCCTCTTCCTGGTGGGAAATGAGAGTTAAATTTGCCCGTCCAGACACCTCCAGCTAGTCTCTCATTGGTTCTCGCTATTCCTGTTCATCTTCAGCAGAAATTGCAAACTGGGCCAAACAGGAGGTTAAAGGCGCTGACTCTCGAAGTGGGGCGAGTGTTAGTAAAGCGTCTGGAATGTTGCACCCGAGTACCAGGGGAGGAAAACTGAGACATATTTGAACACGTCTCCCGTTCACACGGTTGATCATACTCTGGGTTCCACATGCATGTTTTAGCTGAAGGAAGAATACCTTAAACCTGGAGAGTTGAGACCCGTGGAATGGGTACCATGCAATATGACTTCAAAGGGTCTTCATTTGCTCACCGAACCTCTCCAATCCTATCACTGCTGCGTTTATGCCCCTGTACACATGCTTGATTCTCTTTTGGAGACATAGCAATCCATAGGTTTTAAGATACTTACTAGTCAGGTACATTCTTAGGCGTTTAATATGCGGTGTTGAGTCCATTTCATTGAGCAAGGAGTAGCTCTTGTCCATTCCATATTTGGCTTAAGGAACTTTATCTGTGCTCATTTCAATCTCTGGTTTTATGCAGCACCCCAACTCACCTTTCCCCTTAAGCAAGCATAAGTTGGTTTTCTAAATTTGAGACCCTGTTCTGTTCTGTAATTCAGTTCCTGTGTAGCCAAGTTTACATTCCATGTATTACTGATATCTTATGATGTTTCTTTTTCTGTGTGAGTTATTTCAGTTAGAATTATCATACCTGAATCCACTCATTGTGCTGCTACGGGCCTGATGACATAGATTTCATTGCTGAGTGATATTGCTTTGTAAGTAAATACCATAACTTCTTTATCCATTTTTCACTTTCTGCGATGTTGACCTTGTACTGTAAAAGAGGTTCTTGTAAACAGAGGCGTCCCAAACTTTGGGGTGGCTGTGTCTTTTTGATTTTAATTTCCCTAAGCTATAGGACCATAAGTGGAAGTGCCCTAGGCTCTGTTGCTTTGTTTTTTAGATGTTTCAGGAAACACCATACACTTCTCCGGAGTGTCTGTTGGCAATTTACATCCCGCCCATCAGCATAACAAGGCTCCCAGTTCTCCATGGCCTGTCCTGCCTTTCTGGATTTTACACTTTATTCAGATGGCCCTTTTGACCGGGGGGAAGTGAGACTTCATTGTAGTGCAGATTTCCTTTGCAAGCTTGCTTGGTTGGCCAAAAAGGGCGTATGCGTTTTTTCCTGAATATATTCAGGAAAAAACGCATACGCCCTTTTTGGCCAAGTGCATCATTGTGGACGTTCTGCCTCTTTTCCTATGCTTTCAATGCAAATCCAGTCTACCTCCTGAAATCGGTTTCCTGCAATTCTGCCCCGCTTTCAAGTCCTCTTGGCAGCCTTACTTCAGTATATTTTTGGACGATAGCTGTCATTTATAACTCTGCAGGTTTGTGAATTACAGTGCCCCTAAGCTCCTTTCTTCAACTCGCTTTCTTTTGAGCTGGCCGCAACACCGCAGGATGGCTTCAGACCCTAATCTTGTTCCGGCACGGCACGCTGAGCCTTTGGTTAATTCCTCTTCCTGGTGGGAAATGAGAGTTAAATTTGCCCGTCCAGACACCTCCAGCTAGTCTCTCATTGGTTCTCGCTATTCCTGTTCATCTTCAGCAGAAATTGCAAACTGGGCCAAACAGGAGGTTAAATGGACTGACTCTCCATGTCGGGAGAGTGTTAGTAAAGCGTCTGGAATGTTGCACCCGAGTACCAGGGGAGGAAAACTGAGACATATTTGAACACGTCTCCCGTTCACACGGTTGATCATACTCTGGGTTCCACATGCATGTTTTAGCTGAAGGAAGAATACCTTAAACCTGGGTAGTTGAAACCCGTGGAATGGGTACCATGCAATATGACTTCAAAGGGTCTTCATTTGCTCACCGAACCTCTCCAATCCTATCACTGCTGGGTTTATGCCCCTGTACACATGCTTGATTCTCTTTCGGAGACATAGCAATCCATAGGTTTTAAGATACTTACTAGTCAGGTACATTCTTAGGCGTTTAATATGCGGTGTTGAGTCCATTTTGTTGAGCAAGGAGTAGCTCTTGTCTATTCCATATTTGGCTTAAGGAACTTTATCTGTGCTCATTTCAATCTCTGGTTTTATGCAGCACCCCAACTCACCTTTACCCTTAAGCAAGCATAAGTTGGTTTTCTAAATTTGAGACCCTGTTCTGTTCTGTAATTCAGTTCCTGTGTAGCCAAGTTTACATTCCGTGTATTACTGATATCTTATGATGTTTCTTTTTCTGTGTGACTTATTTCAGTTAGAATCATCATACCTGAATCCACTCATTGTGCTGCTAAGGGCCTGATGACATAGATTTCATTGCTGAGTGATATTGCTTTGTAAGTAAATACCACAAATTCTTTATCCATTTTTCACTTTCTGTGATATTGAACTTGTACGGTAAACGAAGTTCTTGTAAACAGAGGCGTCTCAAACTTTGGGGTGGCTGTGTCTTTTTGATTTTAATTTCCCTAAGCTATAGGACCATAAGTGGAAGTGCCCTAGGTTCTGTTGCTTTGTTTTTTAGATGTTTCAGGAAACACCATACACTTCTCCCGAGTGTCTGTTGGCAATTTACATCCCGCCCATCAGCATAACAAGGCTACCAGTTCTCCATGGCCTGTCCTGCCTTTCTGGATTTTACACTTTTTTCAGATGGCCCTTTTGACCGGGGGGAAGTGAGACTTCATTGTAGTGCCGATTGCCATTGCAAGCTTGCTTGGTTGGCCAAAAAGGGCGCATGCTTTTTTTCCTGAATATATTCAGGAAAAAACGCATGCGCCCTTTTTGACCAAGTGCATCATTGTGGACGTTCTGCCTCTTTTCCTATGCTTTCAATGCAATTCCAGTCTACCTCCTGAAATCGGTTTCCTGCAATTCTGCCTCGCTTTCAAGTCCTCTTGGCAGCCTTACTTCAGTATATTTTTGGACGATAGCTGTCATTTATAACTCTGCAGGTTTGTGAATTACAGTGCCCCTGAGCTCGTTTCTTCAACTCGCTTTCTTGTGAGCTGGCCGCAACACTTCAGGATTGTTTCAGGCCCTAATCTGTTTCTGGCACGGCACGCTGAGCCTTTTGATAATTCCTCTTCCTGGTGGGAAATGAGAGTTAAATTTGCCCGTCCAGACACCTCCAGCTAGTCTCTCATTGGTTCTCCCTAATCCTGTTCATCTTCCGCAGATATTGCAAACTGGGCCAAACAGGAGGTTAAAGGCGCTGACTCTCCAAGTGGGGAGAGTGTTAGTAAAGCGTCTGGAATGTTGCACTCGAGTATCAGGGTACGAAAACTGAGACATATTTGAACACGTCTCCCGATCACATGGTTGATCATACTCTGGGTTCCACATGCATGTTTTAGCTGTAGGAAGAATACCTTAAACCTGGGTAGTTGAAACCTGTGGAATGGGTACCATGCAATATGACTTCAAAGGGTTTTCATTTGCTCACCGAACCTCTCCAATCCTGTCACTGCTGCGTTTATGCCCCTGTACACATGCTTGATTCTCTTTCGGAGACATAGCAATCCATAGGTTTTAAGATACTTACTAGTCAGGTACATTCTTAGGCGTTTAATATGGGGTGTTGAGTCCATTTCGTTGAGCAAGGAGTAGCTCTTGTCTATTCCATATTTGGCTTAAGGAAATTTATCTGTGCTCATTTCAATCTCTGGTTTTATGCAGCACCCCAACTCACCTTTCCCCTTAAGCAAGCATAAGTTGGTTTTCTACATTTGAGACCCTGTTCTGTTTTGGAATTCAGTTCCTGTGTAGCCAAGTTTACATTCCGTGTATTAGTGATATCTTATGATGTTTCTTTTTCTGTGTGACTTATTTCAGTTAGAATCATCGTACCTGAATCCACTCATTATGTTGCTACGGGCCTGATGACATAGATTTCATTGCTGAGTGATACTGCATTGTACGTAAGTACCACAAGTTCTTTATCCATTTTTCACTTTCTGTGATATTGAACTTGTACGGTAAACGAGGTTCTTGTAAACAGAGGCGTCCCAAACTTTGAGGTGGCTGTGTCTTTTTGATTTTAATTTCCCTAAGCTATAGGACCATAAGTGGAAGTGCCCTAGGCTCTGTTGCTTTGTTTTTTAGATGATTCAGGAAACACCATACACTTCTCCCGAGTGTCTGTTGGCAATTTACATCCCGCCCATCAGCATAACAAGGCTCCCAGTTCTCTATGGCCTGTCCTGCCTTTCTGGATTTTACACTTTTGTCAGATGGCCCTTTTGACCGGGGAGAAGTGAGACTTCATTGTAGTTCAGATTTCCTTTGCAAGTTTGTTTGGTTGGACAAAAAGGGCGTATGCGTTTTTTCCTGAATATATTCAGGAAGAAACGCATACGCCCTTTTTGGCCAAGTGCATCATTGTGGACGTTCTGCCTCTTTTCCTATGCTTTCAATGCAATTCCAGTCTACCTCCTGAAATCGGGTTCCTGCAATTCTGCCCCGCTTCCAAGTCCTCTTGGCAGCCTTACTTCAGTATATTTTTGGACGATAGCTGTCATTTATAACTCTGCAGGTTTGTGAATTACAGTGCCCCTGAGCTCCTTTCTTCAACTCGCTTTCTTGTGACCTGGCCGCAACACCGCAGGATGGCTTCAGGCCCTAATCTGGTTCCGGCACGGCACGCTAAGCCTTTGGTTAATTCCTCTTCCTGGTGGGAAATGAGAGTTAAATTTGCCCGTCCAGACACCTCCAGCTAGTCTCTCATTGGTTCTCGCTATTCCTGTTCATCTTCCGCAGAAATTGCAAACTGGGCCAAACAGGAGGTTAAAGGCGCTGACTCTCCAAGTGGGGAGAGTGTTAGTAAAGCGTCTGGAATGTTGCACCCGAGTACCAGGGGAGGAAAACTGAGACATATTTGAACACGTCTCCCGTTCACACAGTTGATCATGCTCTGGGTTCCACATGCATGTTTTAGCTGAAGGAAGATTACCTTAAACCTGGGTAGTTGAAACCTGTGGAATGGGTACCATGCAATATGATTTCAAAGGGTCTTCATTTGCTCACCGAACCTCTCCAATCCTATCACTGCTGCGTTTATGCCCCTGTACACACGCTTGATTCTCTTTTGGAGACATAGCAATCCATAGGTTTTAAGATACTTACTAGTCAGGTACATTCTTAGGCGTTTAATATGCAGTGTTGAGTCCATTTCGTTGAGCAAGGAGTAGCTCTTGTCTATTCCATATTTGGCTTAAGGAACTTTATCTGTGCTCATTTCAATCTCTGGTTTTATGCAGCACCCCAACTCACCTTTCCCCTTAAGCAAGCATAAGTTGGTTTTCTAAATTTGAGACCCTGTTCTGTTCTGTAATTCAGTTCCTGTGTAGCCAAGTTTACATTCCGTGTATTACTGATATCTTATGATGTTTCTTTTTCTGTGTGACTTATTTCAGTTAGAATTATCATACCTGAATCCACTCATTATGCTGCTACGGGCCTGATGACATAGATTTCATTGCTGAGTGATATTGCTTTGTAAGTAAATACCACAACTTCTTTATCCATTTTTCACTTTCTGCGATGTTGAACTTGTACTGTAAACGAGGTTCTTGTAAACAGAGGCGTCCCAAACTTTGGGGTGGCTGTGTCTTTTTGATTTTAATTTCCCTAATCTATAGGACCATAAGTGGAAGTGCCCTAGGCTCTGTTGCTTTGTTTTTTAGATGTTTCAGGAAACACCATACACTTCTCCCGAGTGTCTGATGGCAGTTTACATCCCGCCCATCAGCATAACAAGGCTCCCAGTTCTCCATGGCCTGTCCTGCCTTTCTGGATTTTACACTTTTTTCAGATGGCCCTTTTGACCGGGGGGAAGTGAGACTTCATTGTAGTGCAGATTTCCTTTGCAAGCTTGCTTGGTTGGCCAAAAAGTGCGTATGCGTTTTTTCCTGAATATATTCAGGAAAAAACGCATACGCCCTTTTTGGCCAAGTGCATCATTGTGGACGTTCTGCCTCTTTTCCTATGCTTTCAATGCAATTCCAGTCTACCTGCTGAAATCGGTTTCCTGCAATTCTGCCCCGCTTTCAAGTCCTCTTGGCAGCCTTACTTCAGTATATTTTTGGACGATAGCTGTCATTTATAACTCTGCATGTTTGTGAATTACAGTGCCCCTGAGCTCCTTTCTTCAACTCGCTTTCTTGTGAGCTGGCCGCAACACCGCAGGATGGCTTCAGGCCCTAATCTGGTTCCGGCATGGCACGCTGAGCCTTTGGTTAATTCCTCTTCCTGGTGGGAAATGAGAGTTAAATTTGCCCGTCCAGACACCTCCAGCTAGTCTCTCATTGGTTCTCGCTATTGCTGTTCATCTTCCGCAGAAATTACAAAGTGGGCCAAACAGGAGGTTAAAGGGACTGACTCTCCAAGTGGGGAGAGTGTTAGTAAAGCATCTGGAATGTTGCACCCGAGTACCAGGGTACAAAAACTGAGACATATTTGAATACGTCTCCCGATCATATGGTTGATCATACTCTGGGTTCCACATGCATGTTTTAGCTGAAGGAAGAATACCTTAAACCTGGAGAGTTGAGACCCGTGGAATGGGTACCGTGCAATATGACTTCAAAGGGTCTTCATTTGCTCACCGAACCTCTCCAATCCTATCACTGCTGCGTTTATGCCCCTGTACACACGCTTGATTCTCTTTTGGAGACATAGCAATCCATAGGTTTTAAGATACTTACTAGTCAGGTACATTCTTAGGCGTTTAATATGCGGTGTTGAGTCCATTTCGTTGAGCAAGGAGTAGCTCTTGTCTATTCCATATTTGGCTTAAGGAACTTTATCTGTGCTCATTTCAATCTCTGGTTTTATGCAGCACCCCAACTCACCTTTCCCCTTAAGCAAGCATAAGTTGGTTTTCTAAATTTGAGACCCTGTTCTGTTTTGGAATTCAGTTCCTGTGTAGCCAAGTTTACATTCCGTGTATTAGTGATATCTTATGATGTTTCTTTTTCTGTGTGACTTATTTCAGTTAGAATCATCGTACCTGAATCCACTCATTCTGCTGCTACGGGCCAGATGACATAGATTTCATTGCTGAGTGATACTGCATTGTACGTAAGTACCACAAGTTCTTTATCCATTTTTCACTTTCTGTGATATTGAACTTGTACGGTAAAGGAGGTTATTGTAAACAGAGGCGTCCCAAACTTTGGGGTGGCTGTGTCTTTTTGATTTTAATTTCCCTAAGCTATAGGACCATAAGTGGAAGTGCCCTAGGCTCTGTTGCTTTGTTTTTTAGATGTTTCATGAAACACCAAACACTTCTCCCGAGTGTCTGTTGGCAATTTACATCCCGCCCATCAGCATAACAAGGCTCCCAGTTCTCCATGGCCTGTCCTGTCTTGCTGGATTTTACACTTTTTTCAGATGGCCCTTTTGACCGGGGGGAATTGAGACTTCATTGTAGTGCCGATTTCCTTTGCAAGTTTGCTTGGTTGGCCAAAAAGGGCGTATGCGTTTTTTCCTGAATATATTCAGGAAAAATCGCATACGCGCTTTTTGGCCAACTGCATCATTGTGGACGTTCTGCCTCTTTTCCTATGCTTTCAATGCAATTCCAGTCTACCTCCTGAAATCGGTTTCCTGCAATTCTGCCCTGCTTTCAAGTCCTCTTGGCAGCCTTACTTCAGTATATTTTTGGACGATAGCTGTCATTTATAACTCTGCAGGTTTGTGAATTACAGTGCCCCTGAGCTCCATTCTTCAACTCGCTTTCTTGTGACCTGGCTGCAACACCGCAGGATGGCTTCAGGCCCTAATCTGGTTCCGGCACGGCACGCTGAGCCTTTGGTTAATTCCTCTTCCTGGTGGGAAATGAGAGTTAAATTTGCCCGTCCAGACACCTCCAGCTAGTCTCTCATTTGTTCTCGCTATTCCTGTTCATCTTCCGCAGAAATTGCAAACTGGGCCAAACAGGAGGTTAAAGGGACTGACTCTCCAAGTCGGGAGAGTGTTAGTAAAGCGTCTGGAATGTTGCACTCGAGTACCAGGGTACGAAAACTGAGACATATTTGAACACGTCTCCCGATCACATGGTTGATCATACTCTAGGTTCCACATGCATGTTTTAGCTGAAGGAAGAATACCTTAAACCTGTGTAGTTGAAACCCGTGGAATGGGGACCATGCAATATGACTTCAAAGGGTCTTCATTTGCTCACCGAAACTCTCCAATCCTGTCACTGCTGGGTTTATGCCCCTGTACACATGCTTGATTCTCTTTCGGAGACATAGCAATCCATAGGTTTTAAGATACTTACTAGTCAGGTACATTCTTAGGCGTTTAATATGCGGTGTTGAGTCCATTTTGTTGAGCAAGGAGTAGCTCTTGTCTATTCCATATTTGGCTTAAGGAAATTTATCTGTGCTCATTTCAATCTCTGGTTTTATGCAGCACCCCAACTCACCTTTCCCCTTAAGCAAGCATAAGTTGGTTTTCTAAATTTGAGACCCTGTTCTGTTCTGTAATTCAGTTCCTGTGTATCCAAGTTTACATTCCGTGCATTACTGATATCTTATGATGTTTCTTTTTCTGTGTGACTTATTTCAGTTAGAATCATCATACCTGAATCCACTCATTGTGCTGCTAAGGGCCTGATGACATAGATTTTATTGCTGAGTGATATTGCTTTGTAAGTAAATACCACAACTTCTTTATCCATTTTTCACTTTCTGTGATATTGAACTTGTACGGTAAACGAAGTTCTTGTAAACAGAGGCGTCTCAAACTTTGGGGTGGCTGTGTCTTTTTGATTTTAATTTCCCTAAGCTATAGGACCATAAGTGGAAGTGCCCTAGGCTCTGTTGCTTTGTTTTTTAGATGTTTCAGGAAACACCATACACTTCTCCGGAGTGTCTGTTGGCAATTTACATCCCGCCCATCAGCATAACAAGGCTACCAGTTCTCCATGGCCTGTCCTGCCTTTCTGGATTTTACACTTTTTTCAGATGGCCCTTTTGACTGGGGGGAAGTGAGACTTCATTGTAGTGCTGATTGCCATTGCAAGCTTGCTTGGTTGGCCAAAAAGGGCGCATGCTTTTTTTCCTGAATATATTCAGGAAAAAACGCATGCGCCCTTTTTGACCAAGTGCATCATTGTGGACGTTCTGCCTCTTTTCCTATGCTTTCAATGCAATTCCAGTCTACCTCCTGAAATCGGTTTCCTGCAATTCTGCCTCGCTTTCAAGTTCTCTTGGCAGCCTTACCTCAGTATATTTTTGGACGATAGCTGTCATTTATAACTCTGCAGGTTTGTGAATTACAGTGCCCCTGAGCTCCTTTCTTCAACTCGCTTTCTTGTGAGCTGGCCGCAACACCGCATGATGGCTTCAGGCCCTAATCTGGTTCCGGCACGGCATGCTGAGCCTTTGGTTATTTCCTCTTCCTGGTGGGAAATGAGAGTTAAATTTGCCCGTCCAGACACCTCCAGCTAGTCTCTCATTGGTTCTCGCTATTCCTGTTCATCTTCCGCAGAAATTGCAAACTGGGCCAAACAGGAGGTTAAAGGGACTGACTCTCCAAGTCGGGAGAGTGTTACTAAAGCATCTTGAATGTTGCACCCGAGTACCAGGGTACAAAAACTGAGACATATTTGAACACGTCTCCTGTTCACACAGTTGATCATACTCTGAGTTCCACATGCTTGTTTTAGCTGAAGGAAGAATACCTTAAACCTGGAGAGTTGAGACCTGTGGAATGGATACCATGCAATATGACTTCAAAGGGTCTTCATTTGCTCACCGAACCTCTCCAATCCTATCACTGCTGCGTTTATGCCCCTGTACACACGCTTGATTCTCTTTTGGAGACATAGCAATCCATAGGTTTTAAGATACTTACTACTCAGGTACATTCTTAGGCGTTTAATATGGGGTGTTGAGTCCATTTCGTTGAGCAAGGAGTAGCTCTTGTCTATTCCATATTTGGCTTAAGGATCTTTATCTGTGCTCATTTCAATCTTTGGTTTTATGCAGCACCCCAACTCACCTTTCCCCTTAAGCAAGCATAAGTTGGTTTTCTAAATTTGAGACCCTGTTCTGTTTTGGAATTCAGTTCCTGTGTAGCCAAGTTTACATTCCATGTATTAGTGATATCTTATGATGTTTCTTTTTCTGTGTGACTTATTTCAGTTAGAATCATCGTACCTGAATCCACTCATTATGCTGCTACAGGCCTGATGACATAGATTTCATTGCTCAGTGATACTGCATTGTACGTAAGTACCACAAGTTCTTTATCAATTTTTCACTTTCTCTGATATTGAACGTGTATGGGAAAAGAGGTTCTTGTAAACAGAGGCGTCGCAAACTTTGGGGTGGCTGTGTCTTTTTTATTTTAATTTCCCTAAGCTATAGGACCACAAGTGGAAGTGCCCTAGGCTCTGTTGCTTTGTTTTTTAGATGTTTCAGGAAACACCATACACTTCTCCTGAGTGTCTGTTGGCAATTTACATCCCGCCCATCAGCATAACAACGCTCCCAGTTCTCCATGGCCTGTCCTGCCTTTCTGGATTTTACACTTTTTTCAGATGGCCCTTTTGACCGGGGGGAAGTGAGACTTCATTGTAGTGCAGATTTCCTTTGCAAGTTTGCTTGGTTGGCCAAAAAGTGCGTATGCGTTTTTTCCTGAATATATTCAGGAAAAGACGCATACGCCCTTTTTGGCCAAGTGCATCATTGTGGACGTTCTGCCTCTTTTCCTATGCTTTCAATGCAATTCCAGTCTACCTCCTGAAATCGGTTTCCTGCAATTCTGCCCCACTTTCAAGTCCTCTTGGCAGCCTTACTTCAGTATATTTTTGGACGATAGCTGTCATTTATAACTCTGCAGGTTTGTGAATTACAGTGCCCCTGAGCTCCATTCTTCAACTCGCTTTCTTGTGAGCTGGCCGCAACACTGCAGGATGGCTTCAGGCCCTAATCTGGTTCCGGCACGGCACGCTGAGCCTTTGGTTAATTCCTCTTCCTGGTGGGAAATGAGAGTTAAATTTGCCCGTCCAGACACCTCCAGCTAGTCTCTCATTGGTTCTCGCTATTCCTGTTCATCTTCCGCAGAAATTGCAAACTGGGCCAAACAGGAGGTTAAAGGCGCTGACTCTCCAAGTGGGGAGAGTGTTAGTAAAGCATCTGGAATTTTGCACCCGAGTACAAGGGGAGGAAAACTGAGACATATTTGAACACGTCTCCTGTTCACACAGTTGATCATGCTCTGGGTTCCACATGCATGTTTTAGCTGAAGGAAGAATACCTTAAACCTGGGTAGTTGAAACCTGTGGAATGGGTACCATGCAATATGATTTCAAAGGGTCTTCATTTGCTCACCGAACCTCTCCAATCCTATCACTGCTGCGTTTATGCCCCTGTACACACGCTTGATTCTCTTTTGGAGACATAGCAATCCATAGGTTTTAAGATACTTACTAGTCAGGTACATTCTTAGGCGTTTAATATGCAGTGTTGAGTCCATTTCGTTGAGCAAGGAGTAGCTCTTGTCTATTCCATATTTGGCTTAAGGAACTTTATCTGTGCTCATTTCAATCTCTGGTTTTATGCAGCACCCCAACTCACCTTTACCCTTAAGCAAGCATAAGTTGGTTTTCTAAGTTTGAGACCCTGTTCTGTTCTGTAATTCAGTTCCTGTGTAGCCAAGTTTACATTCCGTGTATTACTGATATCTTATGATGTTTCTTTTTCTGTGTGAGTTATTTCAGTTAGAATTATCATACCTGAATCCACTCATTATGCTGCTACGGGCCTGATGACATAGATTTCATTGCTGAGTGATATTGCTTTGTAAGTAAATACCACAACTTCTTTATCCATTTTTCACTTTCTGCGATGTTGAACTTGTACTGTAAACGAGGTTCTTGTAAACAGAGGTGTCCCAAACTTTGGGGTCGCTGTGTCTTTTTGATTTTAATTTCCCTAAGCTATAGGACCATAAGTGGAAGTGCCCTAGGCTCTGTTGCTTTGTTTTTTAGATGTTTCAGGAAACACCATACACTTCTCCCCAGTGTCTGTTGGCAGTTTACATCCCGCCCATCAGCATAACAAGGCTCCCAGTTCTCCATGGCCTGTCCTGCCTTTCTGGATTTTACACTTTTTTCAGATGGCCCTTTTGACCGGGGGGAAGTGGGACTTCATTGTAGTGCAGATTTCCTTTGCAAACTTGCTTGGTTGGCCAAAAAGTGCGTATGCGTTTTTTCCTGAATATATTCAGGAAAAAACGCATACGCCCTTTTTGGCCAAGTGCATCATTGTGGACGTTCTGCCTCTTTTCCTATGCTTTCAATGCAATTCCAGTCTACCTGCTGAAATCGGTTTCCTGCAATTCTGCCCCGTTTTCAAGTCCTCTTGGCAGCCTTACTTCAGTATATTTTTGGACGATAGCTGTCATTTATAACTCTGCATGTTTGTGAACTACAGTGCCCCTGAGCTCCTTTCTTCAACTCGCTTTCTTGTGAGCTGGCCGCAACACCGCAGGATGGCTTCAGGCCCTAATCTGGTTCCGGCACGGCACGCTGAGCCTTTGGTTAATTCCTCTTCCTGGTGGGAAATGAGAGTTAAATTTGCCCGTCCAGACACCTCCAGCTAGTCTCTCATTGGTTCTCGCTATTGCTGTTCATCTTCCGCAGAAATTGCAAACTGGGCCAAACAGGAGGTTAAAGGGACTGACTCTCCAAGTGGGGAGAGTGTTACTAAAGCGTCTGGAATGTTGCACCCGAGTACCAGGGTACGAAAACTGAGACATATTTGAATACGTCTCCCGATCATATGGTTGATCATACTCTGGGTTCCACATGCATGTTTTAGCTGAAGGAAGAATACCTTAAACCTGGAGAGTTGAGACCCGTGTAATGGGTACCGTGCAATATGACTTCAAAGGGTCTTCATTTGCTCACCGAACCTCTACAATCCTATCACTGCTGCGTTTATGCCCCTGTACACACGCTTGATTCTCTTTTGGAGACATAGCAATCCATAGGTTTTAAGATACTTACTAGTCAGGTACATTCTTAGGCGTTTAATATGCGGTGTTGAGTCCATTTCGTTGAGCAAGGAGTAGCTCTTGTCTATTCCATATTTGGCTTAAGGAACTTTATCTGTGCTCATTTCAATCTCTGGTTTTATGCAGCACCCCAACTCACCTTTCCCCTTAAGCAAGCATAAGTTGGTTTTCTACATTTGAGACCCTGTTCTGTTTTGGAATTCAGTTCCTGTGTAGCCAAGTTTACATTCCGTGTATTAGTGATATCTTATGATGTTTCTTTTTCTGTGTGACTTATTTCAGTTAGAATCATCGTACCTGAATCCACTCATTATGCTGCTACGGGCCTGATGACATAGATTTCATTGCTGAGTGATACTGCATTGTACGTAAGTACCACAAATTCTTTATCCATTTTTCACTTTCTGTGATATTGAACTTGTACGGTAAACGAGGTTCTTGTAAACAGAGGCGTCCCAAACTTTGGGGTGGCTGTGTCTTTTTGATTTTAATTTCCCTATGCTATAGGACCATAAGTGGAAGTGCCCTAGGCTCTGTTGCTTTGTTTTTTAGATGTTTCAGGAAACACCATACACTTCTCCCGAGTGTCTGTTGGCAATTTACATCCCGCCCATCAGCATAACAAGGCTCCCAGTTCTCCATGGCCTGTCCTGCCTTGCTGGATTTTACACTTTTTTCAGATGGCCCTTTTGACCGGGGGGAAGTGAGACTTCATTGTAGTGCAGATTTCCTTTGCAAGTTTGCTTGGTTGGCCAAAAAGTGCGTATGCGTTTTTTCCTGAATATATTCAGGAAAAAACGCATACGCCCTTTTTGGCCAAGTGCATCATTGTGGACGTTCTGCCTCTTTTCCTATGCTTTCAATGCAATTCCAGTCTACCTGCTGAAATCGGTTTCCTGCAATTCTGCCCCGTTTTCAAGTCCTCTTGGCAGCCTTACTTCAGTATATTTTTGGACGATAGCTGTCATTTATAACTCTGCATGTTTGTGAATTACAGTGCCCCTGAGCTCCTTTCTTCAACTCGCTTTCTTGTGAGCTGGCCGCAACACCGCAGGATGGCTTCAGGCCCTAATCTGGTTCCGGCACGGCACGCTGAGCCTTTGGTTAATTCCTCTTCCTGGTGGGAAATGAGAGTTAAATTTGCCCGTCCAGACACCTCCAGCTAGTCTCTCATTGGTTCTCGCTATTGCTGTTCATCTTCCGCAGAAATTGCAAACTGGGCCAAACAGGAGGTTAAAGGGACTGACTCTCCAAGTGGGGAGAGTGTTACTAAAGCGTCTGGAATGTTGCACCCGAGTACCAGGGTACGAAAACTGAGACATATTTGAATACGTCTCCCGATCATATGGTTGATCATACTCTGGGTTCCACATGCATGTTTTAGCTGAAGGAAGAATACCTTAAACCTGGAGAGTTGAGACCCGTGTAATGGGTACCGTGCAATATGACTTCAAAGGGTCTTCATTTGCTCACCGAACCTCTCCAATCCTATCACTGCTGCGTTTATGCCCCTGTACACACGCTTGATTCTCTTTTGGAGACATAGCAATCCATAGGTTTTAAGATACTTACTAGTCAGGTACATTCTTAGGCGTTTAATATGCGGTGTTGAGTCCATTTCGTTGAGCAAGGAGTAGCTCTTGTCTATTCCATATTTGGCTTAAGGAACTTTATCTGTGCTCATTTCAATCTCTGGTTTTATGCAGCACCCCAACTCACCTTTCCCCTTAAGCAAGCATAAGTTGGTTTTCTACATTTGAGACCCTGTTCTGTTTTGGAATTCAGTTCCTGTGTAGCCAAGTTTACATTCCGTGTATTAGTGATATCTTATGATGTTTCTTTTTCTGTGTGACTTATTTCAGTTAGAATCATCGTACCTGAATCCACTCATTATGCTGCTACGGGCCTGATGACATAGATTTCATTGCTGAGTGATACTGCATTGTACGTAAGTACCACAAATTCTTTATCCATTTTTCACTTTCTGTGATATTGAACTTGTACGGTAAACGAGGTTCTTGTAAACAGAGGCGTCCCAAACTTTGGGGTGGCTGTGTCTTTTTGATTTTAATTTCCCTATGCTATAGGACCATAAGTGGAAGTGCCCTAGGCTCTGTTGCTTTGTTTTTTAGATGTTTCAGGAAACACCATACACTTCTCCCGAGTGTCTGTTGGCAATTTACATCCCGCCCATCAGCATAACAAGGCTCCCAGTTCTCCATGGCCTGTCCTGCCTTGCTGGATTTTACACTTTTTTCAGATGGCCCTTTTGACCGGGGGGAAGTGAGACTTCATTGTAGTGCAGATTTCCTTTGCAAGTTTGCTTGGTTGGCCAAAAAGTGCGTATGCGTTTTTTCCTGAATATATTCAGGAAAAAACGCATACGCCCTTTTTGGCCAAGTGCATCATTGTGGACGTTCTGCCTCTTTTCCTATGCTTTCAATGCAATTCCAGTCTACCTGCTGAAATCGGTTTCATGCAATTCTGCCCCGTTTTCAAGTCCTCTTGGCAGCCTTACTTCAGTATATTTTTGGACGATAGCTGTCATTTATAACTCTGCATGTTTGTGAATTACAGTGCCCCTGAGCTCCTTTCTTCAACTCGCTTTCTTGTGAGCTGGCCGCAACACCGCAGGATGGCTTCAGGCCCTAATCTGGTTCCGGCACGGCACGCTGAGCCTTTGGTTAATTCCTCTTCCTGGTGGGAAATGAGAGTTAAATTTGCCCGTCCAGACACCTCCAGCTAGTCTCTCATTGGTTCTCGCTATTGCTGTTCATCTTCCGCAGAAATTGCAAACTGGGCCAAACAGGAGGTTAAAGGGACTGACTCTCCAAGTGGGGAGAGTGTTACTAAAGCGTCTGGAATGTTGCACCCGAGTACCAGGGTACGAAAACTGAGACATATTTGAATACGTCTCCCGATCATATGGTTGATCATACTCTGGGTTCCACATGCATGTTTTAGCTGAAGGAAGAATACCTTAAACCTGGAGAGTTGAGACCCGTGTAATGGGTACCGTGCAATATGACTTCAAAGGGTCTTCATTTGCTCACCGAACCTCTCCAATCCTATCACTGCTGCGTTTATGCCCCTGTACACACGCTTGATTCTCTTTTGGAGACATAGCAATCCATAGGTTTTAAGATACTTACTAGTCAGGTACATTCTTAGGCGTTTAATATGCGGTGTTGAGTCCATTTCGTTGAGCAAGGAGTAGCTCTTGTCTATTCCATATTTGGCTTAAGGAACTTTATCTGTGCTCATTTCAATCTCTGGTTTTATGCAGCACCCCAACTCACCTTTCCCCTTAAGCAAGCATAAGTTGGTTTTCTACATTTGAGACCCTGTTCTGTTTTGGAATTCAGTTCCTGTGTAGCCAAGTTTACATTCCGTGTATTAGTGATATCTTATGATGTTTCTTTTTCTGTGTGACTTATTTCAGTTAGAATCATCGTACCTGAATCCACTCATTATGCTGCTACGGGCCTGATGACATAGATTTCATTGCTGAGTGATACTGCATTGTACGTAAGTACCACAAATTCTTTATCCATTTTTCACTTTCTGTGATATTGAACTTGTACGGTAAACGAGGTTCTTGTAAACAGAGGCGTCCCAAACTTTGGGGTGGCTGTGTCTTTTTGATTTTAATTTCCCTAAGCTATAGGACCATAAGTGGAAGTGCCCTAGGCTCTGTTGCTTTGTTTTTTAGATGTTTCAGGAAACACCATACACTTCTCCCGAGTGTCTGTTGGCAATTTACATCCCACCCATCAGCATAACAAGGCTCCCAGTTCTCCATGGCCTGTCCTGCCTTGCTGGATTTTACACTTTTTTCAGATGGCCCTTTTGACCGGGGAAAAGTGAGACTTCATTGTAGTGCAGATTTCCTTTGCAAGTTTGCTTGGTTGGCCAAAAAGTGCGTATGCGTTTTTTCCTGAATATATTCAGGAAAAAACGCATACGCCCTTTTTGGCCAAGTGCATCATTGTGGACGTTCTGCCTCTTTTCCTATGCTTTCAATGCAATTCCAGTCTACCTCCTGAAATCGGTTTCCTGCAATTCTGCCCCACTTTCAAGTCCTCTTGGCAGCCTTACTTCAGTATATTTTTGGACGATAGCTGTCATTTATAACTCTGCAGGTTTGTGAATTACAGTGCCCCTGAGCTCCATTCTTCAACTCGCTTTCTTGTGAGCTGGCTGCAACACCGCAGGATGGCTTCAGGCCCTAATCTGGTTCCGGCACGGCACGCTGAGCCTTTGGTTAATTCCTCTTCCTGGTGGGAAATGAGAGTTAAATTTGCCCGTCCAGACACCTCCAGCTAGTCTCTCATTGGTTCTCGCTATTCCTGTTCATCTTCCGTAGAAATTGCAAACTGGGCCAAACAGGAGGTTAAAGGCGCTGACTCTCCAAGTGGGGAGAGTGTTAGTAAAGCGTCTGGAATTTTGCACCCGAGTACCAGGGGAGGAAAACTGAGACATATTTGAACACGTCTCCCGTTCACACAGTTGATCATGCTCTGGGTTCCACATGCATGTTTTAGCTGAAGGAAGAATACCTTAAACCTGGGTAGTTGAAACCTGTGGAATGGGTACCATGCAATATGATTTCAAAGGGTCTTCATTTGCTCACCGAACCTCTCCAATCCTATCACTGCTGCGTTTATGCCCCTGTACACACGCTTGATTCTCTTTTGGAGACATAGCAATCCATAGGTTTTAAGATACTTACTAGTCAGGTACATTCTTAGGCGTTTAATATGCAGTGTTGAGTCCATTTCGTTGAGCAAGGAGTAGCTCTTGTCTATTCCATATTTGGCTTAAGGAACTTTATCTGTGCTCATTTCAATCTCTGGTTTTATGCAGCACCCCAACTCACCTTTCCCCTTAAGCAAGCATAAGTTGGTTTTCTACATTTGAGACCCTGTTCTGTTTTGGAATTCAGTTCCTGTGTAGCCAAGTTTACATTCCGTGTATTAGTGATATCTTATGATGTTTCTTTTTCTGTGTGACTTATTTCAGTTAGAATCATCGTACCTGAATCCACTCATTATGCTGCTACGGGCCTGATGACATAGATTTCATTGCTGAGTGATACTGCATTGTACGTAAGTACCACAAATTCTTTATCCATTTTTCACTTTCTGTGATATTGAACTTGTACGGTAAACGAGGTTCTTGTAAACAGAGGCGTCCCAAACTTTGGGGTGGCTGTGTCTTTTTGATTTTAATTTCCCTAAGCTATAGGACCATAAGTGGAAGTGCCCTAGGCTCTGTTGCTTTGTTTTTTAGATGTTTCAGGAAACACCATACACTTCTCCCGAGTGTCTGTTGGCAATTTACATCCCGCCCATCAGCATAACAAGGCTCCCAGTTCTCCATGGCCTGTCCTGCCTTTCTGGATTTTACACTTTTTTCAGATGGCCCTTTTGACCGGGGGGAAGTGAGACTTCATTGTAGTGCAGATTTCCTTTGCAAGTTTGCTTGGTTGGCCAAAAAGTGCGTATGCGTTTTTTCCTGAATATATTCAGGAAAAAACGCATACGCCCTTTTTGGCCAAGTGCATCATTGTGGACGTTCTGCCTCTTTTCCTATGCTTTCAATGCAATTCCAGTCTACCTCCTGAAATCGGTTTCCTGCAATTCTGCCCCACTTTCAAGTCCTCTTGGCAGCCTTACTTCAGTATATTTTTGGATGATAGCTGTCATTTATAACTCTGCAGGTTTGTGAATTACAGTGCCCCTGAGCTCCATTCTTCAACTCGCTTTCTTGTGAGCTGGCCGCAACACCGCAGGATGGCTTCAGGCCCTAATCTGGTTCCGGCACGGCACGCTGAGCCTTTGGTTAATTCCTCTTCCTGGTGGGAAATGAGAGTTAAATTTGCCCGTCCAGACACCTCCAGCTAGTCTCTCATTGGTTCTCGCTATTCATGTTCATCTTCCGCAGAAATTGCAAACTGGGCCAAACAGGAGGTTAAAGGGACTGACTCTCCAAGTCGGGAGAGTGTTTGTAAAGCATCTGGAATGTTGCACCCAAGTACCAGGGGAGGGAAACTGAGACATATTTGAACACGTCTCCCGATCACATGGTTGATCATACTCTGGGTTTCACATGCATGTTTTAGCTGAAGGAAGAATAAATTAAACCTGGGTAGTTGAAACCCGTGGAATGGGTACCATGCAATATGACTTCAAAGGGTCTTCATTTGCTCACCGAACCTCTCCCATCCTATCACTGCTGCGTTTATGCCCCTGTACACATGCTTGATTCTCTTTCGGAGACATAGCAATCCATAGGTTTTAAGATACTTACTAGTCAGGTACATTCTTAGGCGTTTAATATGCAGTGTTGAGTCCATTTCGTTGAGCAAGGAGTAGCTCTTGTCTATTCCATATTTGGCTTAAGGAACTTTATCTGTGCTCATTTCAATCTCTGGTTTTATGCAGCACCCCAACTCACCTTTCCCCTTAAGCAAGCATAAGTTGGTTTTCTAAATTTGAGACCCTGTTCTGTTCTGTAATTCAGTTCCTGTGTAGCCAAGTTTACATTCCGTGTATTACTGATATCTTATGATGTTTCTTTTTCTGTGTGAGTTATTTCAGTTAGAATTCTCATACCTGAATCCACTCATTATGCTGCTACGGGCCTGATGACATAGATTTCATTGCTGAGTGACATTGCTTTGTAAGTAAATACCACAACTTCTTTATCCATTTTTCACTTTCTGCGATGTTGAACTTGTACGGTAAACGAGGTTCTTGTAAACAGAGGCGTCCCAAACTTTGGGGTCGCTGTGTCTTTTTGATTTTAATTTCCCTAAGCTATAGGACCATAAGTGGAAGTGCCCTAGGCTCTGTTGCTTTGTTTTTTAGATGTTTCAGGAAACACCATACACTTCTCCCGAGTGTCTGTTGGCAATTTACATCCCGCCCATCAGCATAACAAGGCTCCCAGTTCTCCATGGCCTGTCCTGCCTTTCTGGATTTTACACTTTTTTCAGATGGCCCTTTTGACCGGGGGGAAGTGAGACTTCATTGTAGTGCAGATTTCCTTTGCAAACTTGCTTGGTTGGCCAAAAAGGGCGTATGCGTTTTTTCCTGAATATATTCAGGAAAAAACGCATACGCCCTTTTTGGCCAAGTGCATCATTGTGGACGTTCTGCCTCTTTTCCTATGCTTTCAATGCAATTCCAGTCTACCTGCTGAAATCGGGTTCCTGCAATTCTGCCCTGCTTTCAAGTCCTCTTGGCAGCCTTACTTCAGTATATTTTTGAACGATAGCTGTCATTTATAACTCTGCATGTTTGTGAATTACAGTGCCCCTGAGCTCCTTTCTTCAACTCGCTTTCTTGTGAGCTGGCCGCAACACCGCAGGATGGCTTCAGGCCCTAATCTGGTTCCGGCACGGCACGCTGAGCCTTTGGTTAATTCCTCTTCCTGGTGGGAAATGAGAGTTAAATTTGCCCGTCCAGACACCTCCAGCTAGTCTCTCATTGGTTCTCGCTATTGCTGTTCATCTTCCGCAGAAATTGCAAACTGGGCCAAACAGGAGGTTAAAGGGACTGACTCTCCAAGTGGGGAGAGTGTTACTAAAGCGTCTGGAATGTTGCACCCGAGTACCAGGGTACGAAAACTGAGACATATTTGAATACGTCTCCCGATCATATGGTTGATCATACTCTGGGTTCCACATGCATGTTTTAGCTGAAGGAAGAATACCTTAAACCTGGAGAGTTGAGACCCGTGTAATGGGTACCGTGCAATATGACTTCAAAGGGTCTTCATTTGCTCACCGAACCTCTCCAATCCTATCACTGCTGCGTTTATGCCCCTGTACACACGCTTGATTCTCTTTTGGAGACATAGCAATCCATAGGTTTTAAGATACTTACTAGTCAGGTACATTCTTAGGCGTTTAATATGCGGTGTTGAGTCCATTTCGTTGAGCAAGGAGTAGCTCTTGTCTATTCCATATTTGGCTTAAGGAACTTTATGTGTGCTCATTTCAATCTCTGGTTTTATGCAGCACCCCAACTCACCTTTCCCCTTAAGCAAGCATAAGTTGGTTTTCTAAATTTGAGACCCTGTTCTGTTTTGGAATTCAGTTCCTGTGTAGCCAAGTTTACATTCCGTGTATTAGTGATATCTTATGATGTTTCTTTTTCTGTGTGACTTATTTCAGTTAGAATCATCGTACCTGAATCCACTCATTATGCTGCTACGGGCCTGATGACATAGATTTCATTGCTGAGTGATACTGCATTGTACGTAAGTACCACAAATTCTTTATCCATTTTTCACTTTCTGTGATATTGAACTTGTACGGTAAACGAGGTTCTTGTAAACAGAGGCGTCCCAAACTTTGGGGTGGCTGTGTCTTTTTGATTTTAATTTCCCTATGCTATAGGACCATAAGTGGAAGTGCCCTAGGCTCTGTTGCTTTGTTTTTTAGATGTTTCAGGAAACACCATACACTTCTCCCGAGTGTCTGTTGGCAATTTACATCCCGCCCATCAGCATAACAAGGCTCCCAGTTCTCCATGGCCTGTCCTGCCTTGCTGGATTTTACACTTTTTTCAGATGGCCCTTTTGACCGGGGGGAAGTGAGACTTCATTGTAGTGCAGATTTCCTTTGCAAGTTTGCTTGGTTGGCCAAAAAGTGCGTATGCGTTTTTTCCTGAATATATTCAGGAAAAAACGCATACGCCCTTTTTGGCCAAGTGCATCATTGTGGACGTTCTGCCTCTTTTCCTATGCTTTCAATGCAATTCCAGTCTACCTGCTGAAATCGGTTTCATGCAATTCTGCCCCGTTTTCAAGTCCTCTTGGCAGCCTTACTTCAGTATATTTTTGGACGATAGCTGTCATTTATAACTCTGCATGTTTGTGAATTACAGTGCCCCTGAGCTCCTTTCTTCAACTCGCTTTCTTGTGAGCTGGCCGCAACACCGCAGGATGGCTTCAGGCCCTAATCTGGTTCCGGCACGGCACGCTGAGCCTTTGGTTAATTCCTCTTCCTGGTGGGAAATGAGAGTTAAATTTGCCCGTCCAGACACCTCCAGCTAGTCTCTCATTGGTTCTCGCTATTGCTGTTCATCTTCCGCAGAAATTGCAAACTGGGCCAAACAGGAGGTTAAAGGGACTGACTCTCCAAGTGGGGAGAGTGTTACTAAAGCGTCTGGAATGTTGCACCCGAGTACCAGGGTACGAAAACTGAGACATATTTGAATACGTCTCCCGATCATATGGTTGATCATACTCTGGGTTCCACATGCATGTTTTAGCTGAAGGAAGAATACCTTAAACCTGGAGAGTTGAGACCCGTGTAATGGGTACCGTGCAATATGACTTCAAAGGGTCTTCATTTGCTCACCGAACCTCTCCAATCCTATCACTGCTGCGTTTATGCCCCTGTACACACGCTTGATTCTCTTTTGGAGACATAGCAATCCATAGGTTTTAAGATACTTACTAGTCAGGTACATTCTTAGGCGTTTAATATGCGGTGTTGAGTCCATTTCGTTGAGCAAGGAGTAGCTCTTGTCTATTCCATATTTGGCTTAAGGAACTTTATCTGTGCTCATTTCAATCTCTGGTTTTATGCAGCACCCCAACTCACCTTTCCCCTTAAGCAAGCATAAGTTGGTTTTCTACATTTGAGACCCTGTTCTGTTTTGGAATTCAGTTCCTGTGTAGCCAAGTTTACATTCCGTGTATTAGTGATATCTTATGATGTTTCTTTTTCTGTGTGACTTATTTCAGTTAGAATCATCGTACCTGAATCCACTCATTATGCTGCTACGGGCCTGATGACATAGATTTCATTGCTGAGTGATACTGCATTGTACGTAAGTACCACAAATTCTTTATCCATTTTTCACTTTCTGTGATATTGAACTTGTACGGTAAACGAGGTTCTTGTAAACAGAGGCGTCCCAAACTTTGGGGTGGCTGTGTCTTTTTGATTTTAATTTCCCTAAGCTATAGGACCATAAGTGGAAGTGCCCTAGGCTCTGTTGCTTTGTTTTTTAGATGTTTCAGGAAACACCATACACTTCTCCCGAGTGTCTGTTGGCAATTTACATCCCACCCATCAGCATAACAAGGCTCCCAGTTCTCCATGGCCTGTCCTGCCTTGCTGGATTTTACACTTTTTTCAGATGGCCCTTTTGACCGGGGAAAAGTGAGACTTCATTGTAGTGCAGATTTCCTTTGCAAGTTTGCTTGGTTGGCCAAAAAGTGCGTATGCGTTTTTTCCTGAATATATTCAGGAAAAAACGCATACGCCCTTTTTGGCCAAGTGCATCATTGTGGACGTTCTGCCTCTTTTCCTATGCTTTCAATGCAATTCCAGTCTACCTCCTGAAATCGGTTTCCTGCAATTCTGCCCCACTTTCAAGTCCTCTTGGCAGCCTTACTTCAGTATATTTTTGGACGATAGCTGTCATTTATAACTCTGCAGGTTTGTGAATTACAGTGCCCCTGAGCTCCATTCTTCAACTCGCTTTCTTGTGAGCTGGCTGCAACACCGCAGGATGGCTTCAGGCCCTAATCTGGTTCCGGCACGGCACGCTGAGCCTTTGGTTAATTCCTCTTCCTGGTGGGAAATGAGAGTTAAATTTGCCCGTCCAGACACCTCCAGCTAGTCTCTCATTGGTTCTCGCTATTCCTGTTCATCTTCCGTAGAAATTGCAAACTGGGCCAAACAGGAGGTTAAAGGCGCTGACTCTCCAAGTGGGGAGAGTGTTAGTAAAGCGTCTGGAATTTTGCACCCGAGTACCAGGGGAGGAAAACTGAGACATATTTGAACACGTCTCCCGTTCACACAGTTGATCATGCTCTGGGTTCCACATGCATGTTTTAGCTGAAGGAAGAATACCTTAAACCTGGGTAGTTGAAACCTGTGGAATGGGTACCATGCAATATGATTTCAAAGGGTCTTCATTTGCTCACCGAACCTCTCCAATCCTATCACTGCTGCGTTTATGCCCCTGTACACACGCTTGATTCTCTTTTGGAGACATAGCAATCCATAGGTTTTAAGATACTTACTAGTCAGGTACATTCTTAGGCGTTTAATATGCAGTGTTGAGTCCATTTCGTTGAGCAAGGAGTAGCTCTTGTCTATTCCATATTTGGCTTAAGGAACTTTATCTGTGCTCATTTCAATCTCTGGTTTTATGCAGCACCCCAACTCACCTTTCCCCTTAAGCAAGCATAAGTTGGTTTTCTACATTTGAGACCCTGTTCTGTTTTGGAATTCAGTTCCTGTGTAGCCAAGTTTACATTCCGTGTATTAGTGATATCTTATGATGTTTCTTTTTCTGTGTGACTTATTTCAGTTAGAATCATCGTACCTGAATCCACTCATTATGCTGCTACGGGCCTGATGACATAGATTTCATTGCTGAGTGATACTGCATTGTACGTAAGTACCACAAATTCTTTATCCATTTTTCACTTTCTGTGATATTGAACTTGTACGGTAAACGAGGTTCTTGTAAACAGAGGCGTCCCAAACTTTGGGGTGGCTGTGTCTTTTTGATTTTAATTTCCCTAAGCTATAGGACCATAAGTGGAAGTGCCCTAGGCTCTGTTGCTTTGTTTTTTAGATGTTTCAGGAAACACCATACACTTCTCCCGAGTGTCTGTTGGCAATTTACATCCCGCCCATCAGCATAACAAGGCTCCCAGTTCTCCATGGCCTGTCCTGCCTTTCTGGATTTTACACTTTTTTCAGATGGCCCTTTTGACCGGGGGGAAGTGAGACTTCATTGTAGTGCAGATTTCCTTTGCAAGTTTGCTTGGTTGGCCAAAAAGTGCGTATGCGTTTTTTCCTGAATATATTCAGGAAAAAACGCATACGCCCTTTTTGGCCAAGTGCATCATTGTGGACGTTCTGCCTCTTTTCCTATGCTTTCAATGCAATTCCAGTCTACCTCCTGAAATCGGTTTCCTGCAATTCTGCCCCACTTTCAAGTCCTCTTGGCAGCCTTACTTCAGTATATTTTTGGATGATAGCTGTCATTTATAACTCTGCAGGTTTGTGAATTACAGTGCCCCTGAGCTCCATTCTTCAACTCGCTTTCTTGTGAGCTGGCCGCAACACCGCAGGATGGCTTCAGGCCCTAATCTGGTTCCGGCACGGCACGCTGAGCCTTTGGTTAATTCCTCTTCCTGGTGGGAAATGAGAGTTAAATTTGCCCGTCCAGACACCTCCAGCTAGTCTCTCATTGGTTCTCGCTATTCATGTTCATCTTCCGCAGAAATTGCAAACTGGGCCAAACAGGAGGTTAAAGGGACTGACTCTCCAAGTCGGGAGAGTGTTTGTAAAGCATCTGGAATGTTGCACCCAAGTACCAGGGGAGGGAAACTGAGACATATTTGAACACGTCTCCCGATCACATGGTTGATCATACTCTGGGTTTCACATGCATGTTTTAGCTGAAGGAAGAATAAATTAAACCTGGGTAGTTGAAACCCGTGGAATGGGTACCATGCAATATGACTTCAAAGGGTCTTCATTTGCTCACCGAACCTCTCCCATCCTATCACTGCTGCGTTTATGCCCCTGTACACATGCTTGATTCTCTTTCGGAGACATAGCAATCCATAGGTTTTAAGATACTTACTAGTCAGGTACATTCTTAGGCGTTTAATATGCAGTGTTGAGTCCATTTCGTTGAGCAAGGAGTAGCTCTTGTCTATTCCATATTTGGCTTAAGGAACTTTATCTGTGCTCATTTCAATCTCTGGTTTTATGCAGCACCCCAACTCACCTTTCCCCTTAAGCAAGCATAAGTTGGTTTTCTAAATTTGAGACCCTGTTCTGTTCTGTAATTCAGTTCCTGTGTAGCCAAGTTTACATTCCGTGTATTACTGATATCTTATGATGTTTCTTTTTCTGTGTGAGTTATTTCAGTTAGAATTCTCATACCTGAATCCACTCATTATGCTGCTACGGGCCTGATGACATAGATTTCATTGCTGAGTGACATTGCTTTGTAAGTAAATACCACAACTTCTTTATCCATTTTTCACTTTCTGCGATGTTGAACTTGTACGGTAAACGAGGTTCTTGTAAACAGAGGCGTCCCAAACTTTGGGGTCGCTGTGTCTTTTTGATTTTAATTTCCCTAAGCTATAGGACCATAAGTGGAAGTGCCCTAGGCTCTGTTGCTTTGTTTTTTAGATGTTTCAGGAAACACCATACACTTCTCCCGAGTGTCTGTTGGCAATTTACATCCCGCCCATCAGCATAACAAGGCTCCCAGTTCTCCATGGCCTGTCCTGCCTTTCTGGATTTTACACTTTTTTCAGATGGCCCTTTTGACCGGGGGGAAGTGAGACTTCATTGTAGTGCAGATTTCCTTTGCAAACTTGCTTGGTTGGCCAAAAAGGGCGTATGCGTTTTTTCCTGAATATATTCAGGAAAAAACGCATACGCCCTTTTTGGCCAAGTGCATCATTGTGGACGTTCTGCCTCTTTTCCTATGCTTTCAATGCAATTCCAGTCTACCTGCTGAAATCGGGTTCCTGCAATTCTGCCCTGCTTTCAAGTCCTCTTGGCAGCCTTACTTCAGTATATTTTTGAACGATAGCTGTCATTTATAACTCTGCATGTTTGTGAATTACAGTGCCCCTGAGCTCCTTTCTTCAACTCGCTTTCTTGTGAGCTGGCCGCAACACCGCAGGATGGCTTCAGGCCCTAATCTGGTTCCGGCACGGCACGCTGAGCCTTTGGTTAATTCCTCTTCCTGGTGGGAAATGAGAGTTAAATTTGCCCGTCCAGACACCTCCAGCTAGTCTCTCATTGGTTCTCACTATTGCTGTTCATCTTCCGCAGAAATTGCAAACTGGGCCAAACAGGAGGTTAAAGGGACTGACTCTCCAAGTGGGGAGAGTGTTACTAAAGCGTCTGGAATGTTGCACCCGAGTACCAGGGTACGAAAACTGAGACATATTTGAATACGTCTCCCGATCATATGGTTGATCATACTCTGGGTTCCACATGCATGTTTTAGCTGAAGGAAGAATACCTTAAACCTGGAGAGTTGAGACCCGTGTAATGGGTACCGTGCAATATGACTTCAAAGGGTCTTCATTTGCTCACCGAACCTCTCCAATCCTATCACTGCTGCGTTTATGCCCCTGTACACACGCTTGATTCTCTTTTGGAGACATAGCAATCCATAGGTTTTAAGATACTTACTAGTCAGGTACATTCTTAGGCGTTTAATATGCGGTGTTGAGTCCATTTCGTTGAGCAAGGAGTAGCTCTTGTCTATTCCATATTTGGCTTAAGGAACTTTATGTGTGCTCATTTCAATCTCTGGTTTTATGCAGCACCCCAACTCACCTTTCCCCTTAAGCAAGCATAAGTTGGTTTTCTAAATTTGAGACCCTGTTCTGTTTTGGAATTCAGTTCCTGTGTAGCCAAGTTTACATTCCGTGTATTAGTGATATCTTATGATGTTTCTTTTTCTGTGTGACTTATTTCAGTTAGAATCATCGTACCTGAATCCACTCATTATGCTGCTACGGGCCTGATGACATAGATTTCATTGCTGAGTGATACTGCATTGTACGTAAGTACCACAAATTCTTTATCCATTTTTCACTTTCTGTGATATTGAACTTGTACGGTAAACGAGGTTCTTGTAAACAGAGGCGTCCCAAACTTTGGGGTGGCTGTGTCTTTTTGATTTTAATTTCCCTATGCTATAGGACCATAAGTGGAAGTGCCCTAGGCTCTGTTGCTTTGTTTTTTAGATGTTTCAGGAAACACCATACACTTCTCCCGAGTGTCTGTTGGCAATTTACATCCCGCCCATCAGCATAACAAGGCTCCCAGTTCTCCATGGCCTGTCCTGCCTTGCTGGATTTTACACTTTTTTCAGATGGCCCTTTTGACCGGGGGGAAGTGAGACTTCATTGTAGTGCAGATTTCCTTTGCAAGTTTGCTTGGTTGGCCAAAAAGTGCGTATGCGTTTTTTCCTGAATATATTCAGGAAAAAACGCATACGCCCTTTTTGGCCAAGTGCATCATTGTGGACGTTCTGCCTCTTTTCCTATGCTTTCAATGCAATTCCAGTCTACCTGCTGAAATCGGTTTCATGCAATTCTGCCCCGTTTTCAAGTCCTCTTGGCAGCCTTACTTCAGTATATTTTTGGACGATAGCTGTCATTTATAACTCTGCATGTTTGTGAATTACAGTGCCCCTGAGCTCCTTTCTTCAACTCGCTTTCTTGTGAGCTGGCCGCAACACCGCAGGATGGCTTCAGGCCCTAATCTGGTTCCGGCACGGCACGCTGAGCCTTTGGTTAATTCCTCTTCCTGGTGGGAAATGAGAGTTAAATTTGCCCGTCCAGACACCTCCAGCTAGTCTCTCATTGGTTCTCGCTATTGCTGTTCATCTTCCGCAGAAATTGCAAACTGGGCCAAACAGGAGGTTAAAGGGACTGACTCTCCAAGTGGGGAGAGTGTTACTAAAGCGTCTGGAATGTTGCACCCGAGTACCAGGGTACGAAAACTGAGACATATTTGAATACGTCTCCCGATCATATGGTTGATCATACTCTGGGTTCCACATGCATGTTTTAGCTGAAGGAAGAATACCTTAAACCTGGAGAGTTGAGACCCGTGTAATGGGTACCGTGCAATATGACTTCAAAGGGTCTTCATTTGCTCACCGAACCTCTCCAATCCTATCACTGCTGCGTTTATGCCCCTGTACACACGCTTGATTCTCTTTTGGAGACATAGCAATCCATAGGTTTTAAGATACTTACTAGTCAGGTACATTCTTAGGCGTTTAATATGCGGTGTTGAGTCCATTTCGTTGAGCAAGGAGTAGCTCTTGTCTATTCCATATTTGGCTTAAGGAACTTTATCTGTGCTCATTTCAATCTCTGGTTTTATGCAGCACCCCAACTCACCTTTCCCCTTAAGCAAGCATAAGTTGGTTTTCTACATTTGAGACCCTGTTCTGTTTTGGAATTCAGTTCCTGTGTAGCCAAGTTTACATTCCGTGTATTAGTGATATCTTATGATGTTTCTTTTTCTGTGTGACTTATTTCAGTTAGAATCATCGTACCTGAATCCACTCATTATGCTGCTACGGGCCTGATGACATAGATTTCATTGCTGAGTGATACTGCATTGTACGTAAGTACCACAAATTCTTTATCCATTTTTCACTTTCTGTGATATTGAACTTGTACGGTAAACGAGGTTCTTGTAAACAGAGGCGTCCCAAACTTTGGGGTGGCTGTGTCTTTTTGATTTTAATTTCCCTAAGCTATAGGACCATAAGTGGAAGTGCCCTAGGCTCTGTTGCTTTGTTTTTTAGATGTTTCAGGAAACACCATACACTTCTCCCGAGTGTCTGTTGGCAATTTACATCCCACCCATCAGCATAACAAGGCTCCCAGTTCTCCATGGCCTGTCCTGCCTTGCTGGATTTTACACTTTTTTCAGATGGCCCTTTTGACCGGGGAAAAGTGAGACTTCATTGTAGTGCAGATTTCCTTTGCAAGTTTGCTTGGTTGGCCAAAAAGTGCGTATGCGTTTTTTCCTGAATATATTCAGGAAAAAACGCATACGCCCTTTTTGGCCAAGTGCATCATTGTGGACGTTCTGCCTCTTTTCCTATGCTTTCAATGCAATTCCAGTCTACCTCCTGAAATCGGTTTCCTGCAATTCT
Source organism: Grampus griseus (assembly GCF_964374135.1). Lineage (NCBI taxonomy): Eukaryota > Metazoa > Chordata > Mammalia > Artiodactyla > Delphinidae > Grampus > Grampus griseus. Next base: position 53,298,427 of record NC_138997.1, read on the forward strand.
GCCCCACTTTCAAGTCCTCTTGGCAGCCTTACTTCAGTATATTTTTGGACGATAGCTGTCATTTATAACTCTGCAGGTTTGTGAATTACAGTGCCCCTGAGCTCCATTCTTCAACTCGCTTTCTTGTGAGCTGGCTGCAACACCGCAGGATGGCTTCAGGCCCTAATCTGGTTCCGGCACGGCACGCTGAGCCTTTGGTTAATTCCTCTTCCTGGTGGGAAATGAGAGTTAAATTTGCCCGTCCAGACACCTCCAGCTAGTCTCTCATTGGTTCTCGCTATTCCTGTTCATCTTCCGTAGAAATTGCAAACTGGGCCAAACAGGAGGTTAAAGGCGCTGACTCTCCAAGTGGGGAGAGTGTTAGTAAAGCGTCTGGAATTTTGCACCCGAGTACCAGGGGAGGAAAACTGAGACATATTTGAACACGTCTCCCGTTCACACAGTTGATCATGCTCTGGGTTCCACATGCATGTTTTAGCTGAAGGAAGAATACCTTAAACCTGGGTAGTTGAAACCTGTGGAATGGGTACCATGCAATATGATTTCAAAGGGTCTTCATTTGCTCACCGAACCTCTCCAATCCTATCACTGCTGCGTTTATGCCCCTGTACACACGCTTGATTCTCTTTTGGAGACATAGCAATCCATAGGTTTTAAGATACTTACTAGTCAGGTACATTCTTAGGCGTTTAATATGCAGTGTTGAGTCCATTTCGTTGAGCAAGGAGTAGCTCTTGTCTATTCCATATTTGGCTTAAGGAACTTTATCTGTGCTCATTTCAATCTCTGGTTTTATGCAGCACCCCAACTCACCTTTCCCCTTAAGCAAGCATAAGTTGGTTTTCTACATTTGAGACCCTGTTCTGTTTTGGAATTCAGTTCCTGTGTAGCCAAGTTTACATTCCGTGTATTAGTGATATCTTATGATGTTTCTTTTTCTGTGTGACTTATTTCAGTTAGAATCATCGTACCTGAATCCACTCATTATGCTGCTACGGGCCTGATGACATAGATTTCATTGCTGAGTGATACTGCATTGTACGTAAGTACCACAAATTCTTTATCCATTTTTCACTTTCTGTGATATTGAACTTGTACGGTAAACGAGGTTCTTGTAAACAGAGGCGTCCCAAACTTTGGGGTGGCTGTGTCTTTTTGATTTTAATTTCCCTAAGCTATAGGACCATAAGTGGAAGTGCCCTAGGCTCTGTTGCTTTGTTTTTTAGATGTTTCAGGAAACACCATACACTTCTCCCGAGTGTCTGTTGGCAATTTACATCCCGCCCATCAGCATAACAAGGCTCCCAGTTCTCCATGGCCTGTCCTGCCTTTCTGGATTTTACACTTTTTTCAGATGGCCCTTTTGACCGGGGGGAAGTGAGACTTCATTGTAGTGCAGATTTCCTTTGCAAGTTTGCTTGGTTGGCCAAAAAGTGCGTATGCGTTTTTTCCTGAATATATTCAGGAAAAAACGCATACGCCCTTTTTGGCCAAGTGCATCATTGTGGACGTTCTGCCTCTTTTCCTATGCTTTCAATGCAATTCCAGTCTACCTCCTGAAATCGGTTTCCTGCAATTCTGCCCCACTTTCAAGTCCTCTTGGCAGCCTTACTTCAGTATATTTTTGGATGATAGCTGTCATTTATAACTCTGCAGGTTTGTGAATTACAGTGCCCCTGAGCTCCATTCTTCAACTCGCTTTCTTGTGAGCTGGCCGCAACACCGCAGGATGGCTTCAGGCCCTAATCTGGTTCCGGCACGGCACGCTGAGCCTTTGGTTAATTCCTCTTCCTGGTGGGAAATGAGAGTTAAATTTGCCCGTCCAGACACCTCCAGCTAGTCTCTCATTGGTTCTCGCTATTCATGTTCATCTTCCGCAGAAATTGCAAACTGGGCCAAACAGGAGGTTAAAGGGACTGACTCTCCAAGTCGGGAGAGTGTTTGTAAAGCATCTGGAATGTTGCACCCAAGTACCAGGGGAGGGAAACTGAGACATATTTGAACACGTCTCCCGATCACATGGTTGATCATACTCTGGGTTTCACATGCATGTTTTAGCTGAAGGAAGAATAAATTAAACCTGGGTAGTTGAAACCCGTGGAATGGGTACCATGCAATATGACTTCAAAGGGTCTTCATTTGCTCACCGAACCTCTCCCATCCTATCACTGCTGCGTTTATGCCCCTGTACACATGCTTGATTCTCTTTCGGAGACATAGCAATCCATAGGTTTTAAGATACTTACTAGTCAGGTACATTCTTAGGCGTTTAATATGCAGTGTTGAGTCCATTTCGTTGAGCAAGGAGTAGCTCTTGTCTATTCCATATTTGGCTTAAGGAACTTTATCTGTGCTCATTTCAATCTCTGGTTTTATGCAGCACCCCAACTCACCTTTCCCCTTAAGCAAGCATAAGTTGGTTTTCTAAATTTGAGACCCTGTTCTGTTCTGTAATTCAGTTCCTGTGTAGCCAAGTTTACATTCCGTGTATTACTGATATCTTATGATGTTTCTTTTTCTGTGTGAGTTATTTCAGTTAGAATTCTCATACCTGAATCCACTCATTATGCTGCTACGGGCCTGATGACATAGATTTCATTGCTGAGTGACATTGCTTTGTAAGTAAATACCACAACTTCTTTATCCATTTTTCACTTTCTGCGATGTTGAACTTGTACGGTAAACGAGGTTCTTGTAAACAGAGGCGTCCCAAACTTTGGGGTCGCTGTGTCTTTTTGATTTTAATTTCCCTAAGCTATAGGACCATAAGTGGAAGTGCCCTAGGCTCTGTTGCTTTGTTTTTTAGATGTTTCAGGAAACACCATACACTTCTCCCGAGTGTCTGTTGGCAATTTACATCCCGCCCATCAGCATAACAAGGCTCCCAGTTCTCCATGGCCTGTCCTGCCTTTCTGGATTTTACACTTTTTTCAGATGGCCCTTTTGACCGGGGGGAAGTGAGACTTCATTGTAGTGCAGATTTCCTTTGCAAACTTGCTTGGTTGGCCAAAAAGGGCGTATGCGTTTTTTCCTGAATATATTCAGGAAAAAACGCATACGCCCTTTTTGGCCAAGTGCATCATTGTGGACGTTCTGCCTCTTTTCCTATGCTTTCAATGCAATTCCAGTCTACCTGCTGAAATCGGGTTCCTGCAATTCTGCCCTGCTTTCAAGTCCTCTTGGCAGCCTTACTTCAGTATATTTTTGAACGATAGCTGTCATTTATAACTCTGCATGTTTGTGAATTACAGTGCCCCTGAGCTCCTTTCTTCAACTCGCTTTCTTGTGAGCTGGCCGCAACACCGCAGGATGGCTTCAGGCCCTAATCTGGTTCCGGCACGGCACGCTGAGCCTTTGGTTAATTCCTCTTCCTGGTGGGAAATGAGAGTTAAATTTGCCCGTCCAGACACCTCCAGCTAGTCTCTCATTGGTTCTCGCTATTGCTGTTCATCTTCCGCAGAAATTGCAAACTGGGCCAAACAGGAGGTTAAAGGGACTGACTCTCCAAGTGGGGAGAGTGTTACTAAAGCGTCTGGAATGTTGCACCCGAGTACCAGGGTACGAAAACTGAGACATATTTGAATACGTCTCCCGATCATATGGTTGATCATACTCTGGGTTCCACATGCATGTTTTAGCTGAAGGAAGAATACCTTAAACCTGGAGAGTTGAGACCCGTGTAATGGGTACCGTGCAATATGACTTCAAAGGGTCTTCATTTGCTCACCGAACCTCTCCAATCCTATCACTGCTGCGTTTATGCCCCTGTACACACGCTTGATTCTCTTTTGGAGACATAGCAATCCATAGGTTTTAAGATACTTACTAGTCAGGTACATTCTTAGGCGTTTAATATGCGGTGTTGAGTCCATTTCGTTGAGCAAGGAGTAGCTCTTGTCTATTCCATATTTGGCTTAAGGAACTTTATGTGTGCTCATTTCAATCTCTGGTTTTATGCAGCACCCCAACTCACCTTTCCCCTTAAGCAAGCATAAGTTGGTTTTCTAAATTTGAGACCCTGTTCTGTTTTGGAATTCAGTTCCTGTGTAGCCAAGTTTACATTCCGTGTATTAGTGATATCTTATGATGTTTCTTTTTCTGTGTGACTTATTTCAGTTAGAATCATCGTACCTGAATCCACTCATTATGCTGCTACGGGCCAGATGACATAGATTTCATTGCTGAGTGATACTGCATTGTACGTAAGTACCACAAGTTCTTTATCCATTTTTCACTTTCTGTGATATTGAACTTGTACGGTAAACGAGGTTCTTGTAAACAGAGGCGTCCCAAACTTTGGGGTGGCTGTGTCTTTTTGATTTTAATTTCCCTAAGCTATAGGACCATAAGTGGAAGTGCCCTAGGCTCTGTTGCTTTGTTTTTTAGATGTTTCAGGAAACACCATACACTTCTCCAGAGTGTCTGTTGGCAATTTACATCCCGCCCATCAGCATAACAAGGCTCCCAGTTCTCCATGGCCTGTCCTGCCTTTCTGGATTTTACACTTTTTTCAGATGGCCCTTTTGACCGGGGGGAAGTGAGACTTCATTGTAGTGCCGATTTCCTTTGCAAGTTTGCTTGGTTGGCCAAAAAGTGCGTATGCGTTTTTTCCTGAATATATTCAGGAAAAATCGCATACGCGCTTTTTGGCCAACTGCATCATTGTGGACGTTCTGCCTCTTTTCCTATGCTTTCAATGCAATTCCAGTCTACCTCCTGAAATCGGTTTCCTGCAATTCTGCCCTGCTTTCAAGTCCTCTTGGCAGCCTTACTTCAGTATATTTTTGGACGATAGCTGTCATTTATAACTCTGCAGGTTTGTGAATTACAGTGCCCCTGAGCTCCATTCTTCAACTCGCTTTCTTGTGAGCTGGCCGCAACACCGCAGGATGGCTTCAGGCCCTAATCTGGTTCCGGCACGGCACGCTGAGCCTTTGGTTAATTCCTCTTCCTGGTGGGAAATGAGAGTTAAATTTGCCCGTCCAGACACCTCCAGCTAGTCTCTCATTGGTTCTCGCTATTGCTGTTCATCTTCCGCAGAAATTGCAAACTGGGCCAAACAGGAGGTTAAAGGGACTGACTCTCCAAGTGGGGAGAGTGTTACTAAAGCGTCTGGAATGTTGCACCCGAGTACCAGGGTACGAAAACTGAGACATATTTGAATACGTCTCCCGATCATATGGTTGATCATACTCTGGGTTCCACATGCATGTTTTAGCTGAAGGAAGAATACCTTAAACCTGGAGAGTTGAGACCCGTGTAATGGGTACCGTGCAATATGACTTCAAAGGGTCTTCATTTGCTCACCGAACCTCTCCAATCCTATCACTGCTGCGTTTATGCCCCTGTACACACGCTTGATTCTCTTTTGGAGACATAGCAATCCATAGGTTTTAAGATACTTACTAGTCAGGTACATTCTTAGGCGTTTAATATGCGGTGTTGAGTCCATTTCGTTGAGCAAGGAGTAGCTCTTGTCTATTACATATTTGGCTTAAGGAACTTTATCTGTGCTCATTTCAATCTCTGGTTTTATGCAGCACCCCAACTCACCTTTCCCCTTAAGCAAGCATAAGTTGGTTTTCTACATTTGAGACCCTGTTCTGTTTTGGAATTCAGTTCCTGTGTAGCCAAGTTTACATTCCGTGTATTAGTGATATCTTATGATGTTTCTTTTTCTGTGTGACTTATTTCAGTTAGAATCATCGTACCTGAATCCACTCATTATGCTGCTACGGGCCTGATGACATAGATTTCATTGCTGAGTGATACTGCATTGTACGTAAGTACCACAAATTCTTTATCCATTTTTCACTTTCTGTGATATTGAACTTGTACGGTAAACGAGGTTCTTGTAAACAGAGGCGTCCCAAACTTTGGGGTGGCTGTGTCTTTTTGATTTTAATTTCCCTAAGCTATAGGACCATAAGTGGAAGTGCCCTAGGCTCTGTTGCTTTGTTTTTTAGATGTTTCAGGAAACACCATACACTTCTCCCGAGTGTCTGTTGGCAATTTACATCCCACCCATCAGCATAACAAGGCTCCCAGTTCTCCATGGCCTGTCCTGCCTTGCTGGATTTTACACTTTTTTCAGATGGCCCTTTTGACCGGGGGGAAGTGAGACTTCATTGTAGTGCAGATTTCCTTTGCAAGTTTGCTTGGTTGGCCAAAAAGTGCGTATGCGTTTTTTCCTGAATATATTCAGGAAAAAACGCATACGCCCTTTTTGGCCAAGTGCATCATTGTGGACGTTCTGCCTCTTTTCCTATGCTTTCAATGCAATTCCAGTCTACCTCCTGAAATCGGTTTCCTGCAATTCTGCCCCACTTTCAAGTCCTCTTGGCAGCCTTACTTCAGTATATTTTTGGACGATAGCTGTCATTTATAACTCTGCAGGTTTGTGAATTACAGTGCCCCTGAGCTCCATTCTTCAACTCGCTTTCTTGTGAGCTGGCCGCAACACCGCAGGATGGCTTCAGGCCCTAATCTGGTTCCGGCACGGCACGCTGAGCCTTTGGTTAATTCCTCTTCCTGGTGGGAAATGAGAGTTAAATTTGCCCGTCCAGACACCTCCAGCTAGTCTCTCATTGGTTCTCGCTATTCATGTTCATCTTCCGCAGAAATTGCAAACTGGGCCAAACAGGAGGTTAAAGGGACTGACTCTCCAAGTCGAGAGAGTGTTAGTAAAGCATCTGGAATGTTGCACCCAAGTACCAGGGGAGGGAAACTGAGACATATTTGAACACGTCTCCCGATCACATGGTTGATCATACTCTGGGTTCCACATGCATGTTTTAGCTGAAGGAAGAATAACTTAAACCTGGGTAGTTGAAACCCGTGGAATGGGTACCATGCAATATGACTTCAAAGGGTCTTCATTTGCTCACCGAACCTCTCCCATCCTATCACTGCTGCGTTTATGCCCCTGTACACATGCTTGATTCTCTTTCGGAGACATAGCAATCCATAGGTTTTAAGATACTTACTAGTCAGGTACATTCTTAGGCGTTTAATATGCAGTGTTGAGTCCATTTCGTTGAGCAAGGAGTAGCTCTTGTCTATTCCATATTTGGCTTAAGGAACTTTATCTGTGCTCATTTCAATCTCTGGTTTTATGCAGCACCCCAACTCACCTTTCCCCTTAAGCAAGCATAAGTTGGTTTTCTAAATTTGAGACCCTGTTCTGTTCTGTAATTCAGTTCCTGTGTAGCCAAGTTTACATTCCGTGTATTACTGATATCTTATGATGTTTCTTTTTCTGTGTGAGTTATTTCAGTTAGAATTATCATACCTGAATCCACTCATTATGCTGCTACGGGCCTGATGACATAGATTTCATTGCTGAGTGACATTGCTTTGTAAGTAAATACCACAACTTCTTTATCCATTTTTCACTTTCTGCGATGTTGAACTTGTACTGTAAACGAGGTTCTTGTAAACAGAGGCGTCCCAAACTTTGGGGTCGCTGTGTCTTTTTGATTTTAATTTCCCTAAGCTATAGGACCATAAGTGGAAGTGCCCTAGGCTCTGTTGCTTTGTTTTTTAGATGTTTCAGGAAACACCATACACTTCTCCCGAGTGTCTGTTGGCAATTTACATCCCGCCCATCAGCATAACAAGGCTCCCAGTTCTCCATGGCCTGTCCTGCCTTTCTGGATTTTACACTTTTTTCAGATGGCCCTTTTGACCGGGGGGAAGTGAGACTTCATTGTAGTGCAGATTTCCTTTGCAAACTTGCTTGGTTGGCCAAAAAGGGCGTATGCGTTTTTTCCTGAATATATTCAGGAAAAAACGCATACGCCCTTTTTGGCCAAGTGCATCATTGTGGACGTTCTGCCTCTTTTCCTATGCTTTCAATGCAATTCCAGTCTACCTGCTGAAATCGGGTTCCTGCAATTCTGCCCTGCTTTCAAGTCCTCTTGGCAGCCTTACTTCAGTATATTTTTGAACGATAGCTGTCATTTATAACTCTGCATGTTTGTGAATTACAGTGCCCCTGAGCTCCTTTCTTCAACTCGCTTTCTTGTGAGCTGGCCGCAACACCGCAGGATGGCTTCAGGCCCTAATCTGGTTCCGGCACGGCACGCTGAGCCTTTGGTTAATTCCTCTTCCTGGTGGGAAATGAGAGTTAAATTTGCCCGTCCAGACACCTCCAGCTAGTCTCTCATTGGTTCTCGCTATTGCTGTTCATCTTCCGCAGAAATTGCAAACTGGGCCAAACAGGAGGTTAAAGGGACTGACTCTCCAAGTGGGGAGAGTGTTACTAAAGCGTCTGGAATGTTGCACCCGAGTACCAGGGTACGAAAACTGAGACATATTTGAATACGTCTCCCGATCATATGGTTGATCATACTCTGGGTTCCACATGCATGTTTTAGCTGAAGGAAGAATACCTTAAACCTGGAGAGTTGAGACCCGTGTAATGGGTACCGTGCAATATGACTTCAAAGGGTCTTCATTTGCTCACCGAACCTCTCCAATCCTATCACTGCTGCGTTTATGCCCCTGTACACACGCTTGATTCTCTTTTGGAGACATAGCAATCCATAGGTTTTAAGATACTTACTAGTCAGGTACATTCTTAGGCGTTTAATATGCGGTGTTGAGTCCATTTCGTTGAGCAAGGAGTAGCTCTTGTCTATTCCATATTTGGCTTAAGGAACTTTATCTGTGCTCATTTCAATCTCTGGTTTTATGCAGCACCCCAACTCACCTTTCCCCTTAAGCAAGCATAAGTTGGTTTTCTAAATTTGAGACCCTGTTCTGTTTTGGAATTCAGTTCCTGTGTAGCCAAGTTTACATTCCGTGTATTAGTGATATCTTATGATGTTTCTTTTTCTGTGTGACTTATTTCAGTTAGAATCATCGTACCTGAATCCACTCATTATGCTGCTACGGGCCAGATGACATAGATTTCATTGCTGAGTGATACTGCATTGTACGTAAGTACCACAAGTTCTTTATCCATTTTTCACTTTCTGTGATATTGAACTTGTACGGTAAACGAGGTTCTTGTAAACAGAGGCGTCCCAAACTTTGGGGTGGCTGTGTCTTTTTGATTTTAATTTCCCTAAGCTATAGGACCATAAGTGGAAGTGCCCTAGGCTCTGTTGCTTTGTTTTTTAGATGTTTCAGGAAACACCATACACTTCTCCAGAGTGTCTGTTGGCAATTTACATCCCGCCCATCAGCATAACAAGGCTCCCAGTTCTCCATGGCCTGTCCTGCCTTTCTGGATTTTACACTTTTTTCAGATGGCCCTTTTGACCGGGGGGAAGTGAGACTTCATTGTAGTGCCGATTTCCTTTGCAAGTTTGCTTGGTTGGCCAAAAAGTGCGTATGCGTTTTTTCCTGAATATATTCAGGAAAAATCGCATACGCGCTTTTTGGCCAACTGCATCATTGTGGACGTTCTGCCTCTTTTCCTATGCTTTCAATGCAATTCCAGTCTACCTCCTGAAATCGGTTTCCTGCAATTCTGCCCTGCTTTCAAGTCCTCTTGGCAGCCTTACTTCAGTATATTTTTGGACGATAGCTGTCATTTATAACTCTGCAGGTTTGTGAATTACAGTGCCCCTGAGCTCCATTCTTCAACTCGCTTTCTTGTGACCTGGCTGCAACACCGCAGGATGGCTTCAGGCCCTAATCTGGTTCTGGCACGGCACGCTGAGCCTTTAGTTAATTCCTCTTCCTGGTGGGAAATGAGAGTTAAATTTGCCCGTCCAGACACCTCCAGCTTGTCTCTCATTTGTTCTCGCTATTCCTGTTCATCTTCCGCAGAAATTGCAAACTGGGCCAAATAGGAGGTTAAAGGGACTGACTCTCCAAGTTGGGAGAGTGTTAGTAAAGCGTCTGGAATGTTGCACTCGAGTACCAGGGTACGAAAACTGAGACATATTTGAACACGTCTCCCGATCACATAGTTGATCATACTCTAGGTTCCACATGCATGTTTTAGCTGAAGGAAGAATACCTTAAACCTGTGTAGTTGAAACCCGTGGAATGGGGACCATGCAATATGACTTCAAAGGGTCTTCATTTGCTCACCGAACCTCTCCAATCCTATCACTGCTGGGTTTATGCCCCTGTACACATGCTTGATTCTCTTTCGGAGACATAGCAATCCATAGGTTTTAAGATACTTACTAGTCAGGTACATTCTTAGGCGTTTAATATGCGGTGTTGAGTCCATTTTGTTGAGCAAGGAGTACCTCTTGTCTATTCCATATTTTGCTTAAGGAACTTTATCTGTGCTCATTTCAATCTCTGGTTTTATGCAGCACCCCAACTCACCTTTCCCCTTAAGCAAGCATAAGTTGGTTTTCTAAATTTGAGACCCTGTTCTGTTCTGTAATTCAGTTCCTGTGTAGCCAAGTTTACATTCCGTGTATTACTGATATCTTATGATGTTTCTTTTTCTGTGTGACTTATTTCAGTTAGAATCATCATACCTGAATCCACTCATTGTGCTGCTAAGGGCCTGATGACATAGATTTTATTGCTGAGTGATATTGCTTTGTAAGTAAATACCACAACTTCTTTATCCATTTTTCACTTTCTGTGATATTGAACTTGTACGGTAAACGAAGTTCTTGTAAACAGAGGCGTCTTAAACTTTGGGGTGGCTGTGTCTTTTTGATTTTAATTTCCCTAAGCTATAGGACCATAAGTGGAAGTGCCCTAGGCTCTGTTGCTTTGTTTTTTAGATGTTTCAGGAAACACCATACACTTCTCCCGAGTGTCTGTTGGCAATTTACATCCCGCCCATCAGCATAACAAGGCTACCAGTTCTCCATGGCCTGTCCTGCCTTTCTGGATTTTACACTTTTTTCAGATGGCCCTTTTGACCGGGGGGAAGTGAGACTTCATTGTAGTGCCGATTGCCATTGCAAGCTTGCTTGGTTGGCCAAAAAGGGCGCATGCTTTTTTTCCTGAATATATTCAGGAAAAAACGCATGCGCCCTTTTTGACCAAGTGCATCATTGTGGACGTTCTGCCTCTTTTCCTATGCTTTCAATGCAATTCCAGTCTACCTGCTGAAATCGGTTTCCTGCAATTCTGCCTCGCTTTCAAGTTCTCTTGGCAGCCTTACTTCAGTATATTTTTGGACGATAGCTGTCATTTATAACTCTGCATGTTTGTGAATTACAGTGCCCCTGAGCTCCTTTCTTCAACTCGCTTTCTTGTGAGCTGGCCGCAACACCGCAGGATGGCTTCAGGCCCTAATCTGGTTCCGGCACGGCACGCTGAGCCTTTGGTTAATTCCTCTTCCTGGTGGGAAATGAGAGTTAAATTTGCCCGTCCAGACACCTCCAGCTAGTCTCTCATTGGTTCTCGCTATTGCTGTTCATCTTCCGCAGAAATTGCAAACTGGGCCAAACAGGAGGTTAAAGGGACTGACTCTCCAAGTGGGGAGAGTGTTACTAAAGCGTCTGGAATGTTGCACCCGAGTACCAGGGTACGAAAACTGAGACATATTTGAATACGTCTCCCGATCATATGGTTGATCATACTCTGGGTTCCACATGCATGTTTTAGCTGAAGGAAGAATACCTTAAACCTGGAGAGTTGAGACCCGTGTAATGGGTACCGTGCAATATGACTTCAAAGGGTCTTCATTTGCTCACCGAAGCTCTCCTATCCTATCACTGCTGCGTTTATGCCCCTGTACACACGCTTGATTCTCTTTTGGAGACATAGCAATCCATAGGTTTTAAGATACTTACTAGTCAGGTACATTCTTAGGCGTTTAATATGTGGTGTTGAGTCCATTTCGTTGAGCAAGGAGTAGCTCTTGTCTATTCCATATTTGGCTTAAGGAACTTTATCTGTGCTCATTTCAATCTCTGGTTTTATGCAGCACCCCAACTCACCTTTCCCCTTAAGCAAGCATAAGTTGGTTTTCTAAATTTGAGACCCTGTTCTGTTTTGGAATTCAGTTCCTGTGTAGCCAAGTTTACATTCCGTGTATTAGTGATATCTTATGATGTTTCTTTTTCTGTGTGACTTATTTCAGTTAGAATCATCGTACCTGAATCCACTCATTATGCTGCTACGGGCCAGATGACATACATTTCATTGCTGAGTGATACTGCATTGTACGTAAGTACCACAAGTTCTTTATCCATTTTTCACTTTCTGTGATATTGAACTTGTACGGTAAACGAGGTTCTTGTAAACAGAGGCGTCCCAAACTTTGGGGTGGCTGTGTCTTTTTGATTTTAATTTCCCTAAGCTATAGGACCATAAGTGGAAGTGCCCTAGGCTCTGTTGCTTTGTTTTTTAGATGTTTCAGGAAACACCATACACTTCTCCAGAGTGTCTGTTGGCAATTTACATCCCGCCCATCAGCATAACAAGGCTCCCAGTTCTCCATGGCCTGTCCTGCCTTTCTGGATTTTACACTTTTTTCAGATGGCCCTTTTGACCGGGGGGAAGTGAGACTTCATTGTAGTGCCGATTTCCTTTGCAAGTTTGCTTGGTTGGCCAAAAAGTGCGTATGCGTTTTTTCCTGAATATATTCAGGAAAAATCGCATACGCGCTTTTTGGCCAACTGCATCATTGTGGACGTTCTGCCTCTTTTCCTATGCTTTCAATGCAATTCCAGTCTACCTCCTGAAATCGGTTTCCTGCAATTCTGCCCTGCTTTCAAGTCCTCTTGGCAGCCTTACTTCAGTATATTTTTGGACGATAGCTGTCATTTATAACTCTGCAGGTTTGTGAATTACAGTGCCCCTGAGCTCCATTCTTCAACTCGCTTTCTTGTGACCTGGCTGCAACACCGCAGGATGGCTTCAGGCCCTAATCTGGTTCCGGCACGGCACGCTGAGCCTTTGGTTAATTCCTCTTCCTGGTGGGAAATGAGAGTTAAATTTGTCCGTCCAGACACCTCCAGCTTGTCTCTCATTTGTTCTCGCTATTCCTGTTCATCTTCCGCAGAAATTGCAAACTGGGCCAAACAGGAGGTTAAAGGGACTGACTCTCCAAGTCGGGAGAGTGTTAGTAAAGCGTCTGGAATGTTGCACTCGAGTACCAGGGTACGAAAACTGAGACATATTTGAACACGTCTCCCGTTTACACAGTTGATCATGCTCTGGGTTCCACATGCATGTTTTAGCTGAAGGAAGAATACCTTAAACCTGGAGAGTTGAGACCCGTGGAATGGGTACCATGAAATATGACTTCAAAGGGTCTTCATTTGCTCACCGAACCTCTCCAATCCTATCACTGCTGCGTTTATGCCCCTGTACACATGCTTGATTCTCTTTCGGAGACATAGCAATCCATAGGCTTTAAGATACTTACTAGTCAGGTACATTCTTAGGCGTTTAATATGCGGTGTTGAGTCCATTTCGTTGAGCAAGGAGTAGCTCTTGTCTATTCCATATTTGGCTTAAGGAACTTTATCTGTGCTCATTTCAATCTCTGGTTTTATGCAGCACCCCAACTCACCTTTCCCCTTAAGCAAGCATAAGTTGGTTTTCTAAATTTGAGACCCTGTTCTGTTCTGTAATTCAGTTCCTGTGTAGCCAAGTTTACATTCCGTGTATTACTGATATCTTATGATGTTTCTTTTTCTGTGTGACTTATTTCAGTTAGAATCATCATACCTGAATCCACTCATTGTGCTGCTAAGGGCCTGATGACATAGATTTCATTGCTGAGTGATATTGCTTTGTAAGTAAATACCACAACTTCTTTATCCATTTTTCACTTTCTGCGATGTTGAACTTGTACTGTAAATGAGGTTCTTGTAAACAGAGGCGTTCCAAACTTTGGGGTGGCTGTGTCTTTTTGATTATAATTTCCCTAAGCTATAGGAACATAAGTGGAAGTGCCCTAGGCTCTGTTGCTTTGTTTTTTAGATGTTTCATGACACACCATACACTTCTCCCGAGTGTCTGTTGGCAATTTACATCCCGCCCATCAGCATAACAAGGCTCCCAGTTCTCCATGGCCTGTCCTGCCTTTCTGGATTTTACACTTTTTTCACATGGCCCTTTTGACCGGGGGGAAGTGAGACTTCATTGTAGTGCAGATTTCCTTTGCAAGCTTGCTTGGTTGGCCAAAAAGGGCGTATGCGTTTTTTCCTGAATATATTCAGGAAAAAACGCATACGCCCTTTTTGGCCAAGTGCATCATTGTGGACGTTCTGCCTCTTTTCCTATGATTTCAATGCAATTCCAGTCTACCTCCTGAAATCGGTTTCCTGCAATTCTGCCCCGCTTTCAAGTCCTCTTGGCAGCCTTACTTCAGTATATTTTTGGATGATAGATGTCATTTATAACTCTGCAGGTTTGTGAATTACAGTGCCCCTGAGCTCCTTTCTTCAACTCGATTTATTTTGAGCTGGCCGCAACACCGCAGGATGGCTTCAGGCTCTAATATGGTTCCGGCATGGCACGCTGAGCCTTTGGTTATTTCCTCTTCCTGGTGGGAAATGAGAGTTAAATTTGCCCGTCCAGACACCTCCAGCTAGTCACTCATTGGTTCTCCCTATTCCTGTTCATCTTCCGCAGAAATTGCAAACTGGGCCAAACAGGAGGTTAAAGGCGCTGACTCTCCAAGTGGGGAGAGTGTTAGTAAAGCGTCTGGAATGTTGCACCCGAGTACCAGGGGAGGAAAACTGAGACATATTTGAACACGTCTCCTGTTCACACAGTTGATCATACTCTGGGTTCCACATGCATGTTTTAGCTGAAGGAAGAATACCTTAAACCTGGAGAGTTGAGACCCGTGGAATGGGTACCATGAAATATGACTTCAAAGGGTCTTCATTTGCTCACTGAACCTCTCCAATCCTATCACTGCTCTGTTTATGCCCCTGTACACATGCTTGATTCTCTTTTGGAGACATAGCAATCCATAGGTTTTAAGATACTTACTAGTCAGGTACATTCTTAGGCGTTTTATATGCGGTGTTCAGTCCATTTCATTGAGCAAGGAGTAGCTCTTGTCTATTCCATATTTGGCTTAAGGAACTTTATCTGTGCTCATTTCAATCTCTGGTTTTATGCAGCACCCCAACTCACCTTTCCCCTTAAGCAAGCATAAGTTGGTTTTCTAAATTTGAGACCCTGTTCTGTTTTGGAATTCAGTTCCTGTGTAGCCAAGTTTACATTCCGTGTATTAGTGATATCTTATGATGTTTCTTTTTCTGTGTGACTTATTTCAGTTAGAATCATCGTACCTGAATCCACTCATTATGCTGCTACGGGCCTGATGACATAGATTTCATTGCTGAGTGATACTGCATTGTACGTAAGTACCACAAGCTCTTTATCCATTTTTCACTTTCTGTGATATTGAACTTCTACGGTAAACGAAGTTCTTGTAAACAGAGGCGTCCCAAACTTTGGGGTGGCTGTGTCTTTTTGATTTTAATTTCCCTAAGCTATAGGACCATAAGTGGAAGTGCCCTAGGCTCTGTTGCTTTGTTTTTTAGATGTTTCAGGACACACCATACACTTCTCCCGAGTGTCTGTTGGCAATTTACATCCCGCCCATCAGCATAACAAGGCTCCCAGTTCTCCATGGCCTGTCCTGCCTTGCTGGATTTTACACTTTTTTCAGATGGCCCTTTTGACCGGGGGGAAGTGAGACTTCATTGTAGTGCAGATTTCCTTTGCAAGCTTGCTTGGTTGGCCAAAAAGGGCGTATGCGTTTTTTCCTGAATATATTCAGGAAAAAACGCATACGCCCTTTTTGGCCAAGTGCATCATTGGGGACGTTCTGCCTCTTTTCCTATGCTTTCAATGCAATTCCAGTCTACCTCCTGAAATCGGTTTCCTGCAATTCTGCCCCGCTTTCAAGTCCTCTTGGCAGCCTTACTTCAGTATATTTTTGGACGATAGCTGTCATTTATAACTCTGCAGGTTTGTGAGTTACAGTGCCCCTGAGCTCCTTTCTTCAACTCGCTTTCTTTTGAGCTGGCCGCAACACCGCAGGCTGGCTTCAGGCCCTAATCTGGTTCGGGCACGGCACGCTGAGCCTTTGGTTAATTCCTCTTCCTGGTGGGAAATGAGAGTTAAATTTGCCCGTCCAGACACCTCCAGCTAGTCTCTCATTGGTTCTCGCTATTCCTGTTCATCTTCCGCAGAAATTGCAAACTGGGCCAAACAGGAGGTTAAAGGGACTGACTCTCCAAGTCGGGAGAGTGTTAGTAAAGCATCTGGAATGTTGCACCCGAGTACCAGGGGAGGAAAACTGAGACATATTTGAACACGTCTCCCGATCACATGGTTGATCATACTCTGGGTTCCACATGCATGTTTTAGCTGAAGGAAGAATACCTTAAACTTGGGTAGTTGAAACCTGTGGAATGGGTACCATGCAATATGACTTCAAAGGGTCTTCATTTGCTCACCGAACCTCTCCAATCCTATCACTGCTGCGTTTATGCCCCTGTACACATGCTTGATTCTCTTTCGGAGACATAGCAATCCATAGGTTTTAAGATACTTAGTAGTCAGGTACATTCTTAGGCGTTTAATATGCGGTGTTGAGTCCATTTCGTTGAGCAAGGAGTAGCTCTTGTCTATTCCATATTTGGCTTAAGGAACTTTATCTGTGCTCATTTCAATCTCTGGTTTTATGCAGCACCCCAACTCACCTTTCCCCTTAAGCAAGCATAAGTTGGCTTTCTAAATTTGAGACCCTGTTCTGTTCTGTAATTCAGTTCCTGTGTAGCCAAGTTTACATTCCGTGTATTACTGATATCTTATGATGTTTCTTTTTCTGTGTGAGTTATTTCAGTTAGAATTATCATACCTGAATCCACTCATTATGCTGCTACGGGCCTGATGACATAGATTTCATTGCTGAGTGATATTGCTTTGTAAGTAAATACCACAACTTCTTTATCTATTTTTCACTTTCTGTGATGTTGAACTTGTACTGTAAACGAGGTTCTTGTAAACAGAGGCGTCCCAAACTTTGGGGTGGCTGTGTCTTTTTGATTTTAATTTCCCTAAGCTATAGGACCATAAGTGGAAGTGCCCTAGGCTCTGTTGCTTTGTTTTTTAGATGTTTCAGGAAACACCATACACTTCTCCCGAGTGTCTGTTGGCAATTTACATCCCGCCCATCAGCATAACAAGGCTCCCAGTTCTCCATGGCCTGTCCTGACTTGCTGGATTTTACACTTTTTTCACATGGCCCTTTTGACCGGGGGGAAGTGAGACTTCATTGTAGTGCAGATTTCCTTTGCAAGCTTGCTTGGTTGGCCAAAAAGGGCGTATGCGTTTTTTCCTGAATATATTCAGGAAAAAACGCATACGCCCTTTTTGGCCAAGTGCATCATTGTGGACGTTCTGCCTCTTTTCCTATGCTTTCAATGCAATTCAAGTCTACCTCCTGAAATCGGTTTCCTGCAATTCTGCCCCGCTTTCAAGTCCTCTTGGCAGCCTTACTTCAGTATATTTTTGGACGATAGCTGTCATTTATAACTCTGCAGGTTTGTGAATTACAGTGCCCCTGAGCTCCTTTCTTCAACTCGCTTTCTTGTGAGCTGGCCGCAAGACCGCAGGATGGCTTCAGGCCCTAATCTGGTTCCGGCACGGCACGCTGAGCCTTTGGTTAATTCCTCTTCCTGGTGGGTAATGAGAGTTAAATTTGCCCGTCCAGAAACCTCCAGCTAGTCTCTCATTGGTTCTCGCTATTCCTGTTCATCTTCCGCAGAAATTGCAAACTGGGCCAAACAGGAGGTTAAAGGGACTGACTCTCCAAGTCGGGAGAGTGTTAGTAAAGCATCTGGAATGGTGCACCGGAGTACCATGGGAGGAAAACTGAGACATATTTGAACACGTCTCCCGATCACGTGGTTGGTCATACTCTGGGTTCCACATGCATGTTTTAGCTGAAGGAAGAATACCTTAAACCTGGGTAGTTGAAACCCGTGGAATGGGTACCATGCGATATGACTTCAAAGGGTCTTTATTTGCTCCCCGAACCTCTCCAATCCTATCACTGCTGCGTTTATGCCCCTGTACACATGCTTGATTCTCTTTCGGAGACATAGCAATCCATAGGTTTTAAGATACTTACTAGTCAGGTACATTCTTAGGCGTTTAAAATGCGGTGTTGAGTCCATTTTGTTGAGCAAGGAGTAGCTCTTGTCTATTCCATATTTGGCTTAAGGAACTTTATCTGTGCTCATTTCAATCTCTGGTTTTATGCAACACCCCAACTCACCTTTCCCCTTAAGCAAGCATAAGTTAGTTTTCTAAATTTGAGACCCTGTTCTGTTCTGTAATTCAGTTCCTGTGTAGCCAAGTTTACATTCCGTGTATTACTGATATCTTATGATGTTTCTTTTTCTGTGTGAGTTATTTCAGTTAGAATTATCATACCTGAATCCACTCATTATGCTGCTACGGGCCTGATGACATAGATTTCATTGCTGAGTGATATTGCTTTGTAAGTAAATACCACAACTTCTTTATCTATTTTTCACTTTCTGTGATGTTGAACTTGTACTGTAAACGAGGTTCTTGTAAACAGAGGCATCCCAAACTTTGGGGTGGCTGTGTCTTTTTTATTTTAATTTCCCTAAGCTATAGGACCATAAGTGGAAGTGCCCTAGGCTCTGTTGCTTTGTTTTTTAGATGTTTCAGGAAACACCATACACTTCTCCCGAGTGTCTGTTGGCAATTTACATCCCGCCCATCAGCATAACAAGGCTCCCAGTTCTCCATGGCCTGTCCTGACTTGCTGGATTTTACACTTTTTTCACATGGCCCTTTTGACCGGGGGGAAGTGAGACTTCATTGTAGTGCAGATTTCCTTTGCAAGCTTGCTTGGTTGGCCAAAAAGGGCGTATGCGTTTTTTCCTGAATATATTCAGGAAAAAACGCATACGCCCTTTTTGGCCAAGTGCATCATTGTGGACGTTCTGCCTCTTTTCCTATGCTTTCAATGCAATTCAAGTCTACCTCCTGAAATCGGTTTCCTGCAATTCTGCCCCGCTTTCAAGTCCTCTTGGCAGCCTTACTTCAGTATATTTTTGGACGATAGCTGTCATTTATAACTCTGCAGGTTTGTGAATTACAGTGCCCCTGAGCTCCTTTCTTCAACTCGCTTTCTTGTGAGCTGGCCGCAAGACCGCAGGATGGCTTCAGGCCCTAATCTGGTTCCGGCACGGCACGCTGAGCCTTTGGTTAATTCCTCTTCCTGGTGGGTAATGAGAGTTAAATTTGCCCGTCCAGAAACCTCCAGCTAGTCTCTCATTGGTTCTCGCTATTCCTGTTCATCTTCCGCAGAAATTGCAAACTGGGCCAAACAGGAGGTTAAAGGGACTGACTCTCCATGTCGGGAGAGTGTTAGTAAAGCATCTGGAATGGTGCACCGGAGTACCATGGGAGGAAAACTGAGACATATTTGAACACGTCTCCCGATCACGTGGTTGGTCATACTCTGGGTTCCACATGCATGTTTTAGCTGAAGGAAGAATACCTTAAACCTGGGTAGTTGAAACCCGTGGAATGGGTACCATGCGATATGACTTCAAAGGGTCTTTATTTGCTCCCCGAACCTCTCCAATCCTATCACTGCTGCTTTTATGCCCCTGTACACATGCTTGATTCTCTTTCGGAGACATAGCAATCCATAGGTTTTAAGATACTTACTAGTCAGGTACATTCTTAGGCGTTTAAAATGCGGTGTTGAGTCCATTTTGTTGAGCAAGGAGTAGCTCTTGTCTATTCCATATTTGGCTTAAGGAACTTTATCTGTGCTCATTTCAATCTCTGGTTTTATGCAACACCCCAACTCACCTTTCCCCTTAAGCAAGCATAAGTTAGTTTTCTAAATTTGAGACCCTGTTCTGTTCTGTAATTCAGTTCCTGTGTAGCCAAGTTTACATTCCGTGTATTACTGATATCTTATGATGTTTCTTTTTCTGTGTGACTTATTTCAGTTAGAATCATCATACCTGAATCCAATCATTATTCTGCTAAGTGCCTGTTGACATAGATTTCAGTGCTGAGTGATATTGCTTTGTAAGTAAATACCACAACTTCTTTATCCATTTTTCACTTTCTGTGATGTTGAACTTGTACTGTAAACGAGGTTCTTGTAAACAGAGGCGTCCCAAACTTTGGGGTCGCTGTGTCTTTTTGATTTTAATTTCCCTAAGCTATAGGACCATAAGTGGAAGTGCCCTAGGCTCTGTTGCTTTGTTTTTAGATGTTTCAGGAAACACCATACACTTCTCCCGAGTGTCTGTTGGCAATTTACATCCCACCCATCAGCATAACAAGGCTCCCAGTTCTCCATGGCCTGTCCTGCCTTTCTGGATTTTACACTTTTTTCAGATGGCCCTTTTGACCGGGGGGAAGTGAGACTTCATTGTAGTGCAGATTTCCTTTGCAAGCTTGCTTGGTTGGCCAAAAAGGGCGTATGCGTTTTTTCCTGAATATATTCAGGAAAAAACGCATACGCCCTTTTTGGCCATGTGCATCATTGGGGACGTTCTGCCTCTTTTCCTATGCTTTCAATGCAATTCCAGTCTACCTGCTGAAATCGGTTTCCTGCAATTCTGCCCCGCTTTCAAGTCCTCTTGGCAGCCTTACTTCAGTATATTTTTGGACGATAGCTGTCATTTATAACTCTGCAGGTTTGTGAATTACAGTGCCCCTGAGCTCCTTTCTTCAACTCGCTTTCTTGTGAGCTGGCCGCAACACCGCAGGATGGCTTCAGGCCCTAATCTGGTTCCGGCACGGCACGCTGAGCCTTTGGTTAATTCCTCTTCCTGGTGGGAAATGAGAGTTAAATTTGCCCGTCCAGACACCTCCAGCTAGTCTCTCATTGGTTCTCGCTATTCCTGTTCATCTTCCGCAGAAATTGCAAACTGGGCCAAACAGGAGGTTAAAGGCGCTGACTCTCCAAGTGGGGAGAGTGTTAGTAAAGCGTCTGGTATTTTGCTCCCGAGTACCAGGGGAGGAAATCTGAGACATATTTGAACACGTCTCCCGTTTACACAGTTGATCATGCTCTGGGTTCCACATGCATGTTTTAGCTGAAGGAAGAATACCTTAAACCTGGGTAGTTGAAACCCGTGGAATGGGTACCATGCAATATGATTTCAAAGGGTCTTCATTTGCTCACCGAACCTCTCCAATCCTATCACTGCTGCGTTTATGCCCCTGTACACACGCTTGATTCTCTTTTGGAGACATAGCAATCCATAGGTTTTAAGATACTTACTAGTCAGGTACATTCTTAGGCGTTTAATATGCAGTGTTGAGTCCATTTCGTTGAGCAAGGAGTAGCTCTTGTCTATTCCATATTTGGCTTAAGGAACTTTATCTGTGCTCATTTCAATCTCTGGTTTTATGCAGCACCCCAACTCACCTTTCCCCTTAAGCAAGCATAAGTTGGTTTTCTAAATTTGAGACCCTGTTCTGTTTTGGAATTCAGTTCCTGTGTAGCCAAGTTTACATTCCGTGTATTAGTGATATCTTATGATGTTTCTTTTTCTGTGTGACTTATTTCAGTTAGAATCATCGTACCTGAATCCACTCATTATGCTGCTACGGGCCTGATGACATAGATTTCATTGCTGAGTGATATTGCTTTGTACGTAAGTACCACAAATTCTTTATCCATTTTTCACTTTCTGCGATGTTGAACTTGTACTGTAAACGAGGTTCTTGTAAACAGAGGCGTCCCAAACTTTGGGGTCGCTGTGTCTTTTTGATTTTAATTTCCCTAGGCTATAGGACCATAAGTGGAAGTGCCCTAGGCTCTGTTGCTTTGTTTTTTAGATGTTTCAGGACACACCATACACTTCTCCCGAGTGTCTGTTGGCAATTTACATCCCGCCCATCAGCATAACAAGGCTCCCAGTTCTCCATGGCCTGTCCTGCCTTTCTGGATTTTACACTTTTTTCAGATGGCCCTTTTGACCGGGGGGAAGTGAGACTTCATTGTAGTGCAGATTTCCTTTGCAAACTTGCTTGGTTGGCCAAAAAGGGCGTATGCGTTTTTTCCTGAATATATTCAGGAAAAAACGCATACGCCCTTTTTGGCCAAGTGCATCATTGTGGACGTTCTGCCTCTTTTCCTATGCTTTCAATGCAATTCCAGTCTACCTCCTGAAATCGCTTTCCTGCAATTCTGCCCCGCTTTCAAGTCCTCTTGGCAGCCTTACTTCAGTATATTTTTGGACGATAGCTGTCATTTATAACTCTGCATGTTTGTGAATTACAGTGCCCCTGAGCTCCTTTCTTCAACTCGCTTTCTTGTGACCTGGCCGCAACACCGCAGGATGGCTTCAGGCCCTAATCTGCTTCCGGCACGGCACGCTGAGCCTTTGGTTAATTCCTCTTCCTGGTGGGAAATGAGAGTTAAATTTGCCCGTCCAGACACCTCCAGCTAGTCTCTCATTGGTTCTCGCTATTGCTGTTCATCTTCCGCAGAAATTGCAAACTGGGCCAAACAGGAGGTTAAAGGGACTGACTCTCCAAGTGGGGAGAGTGTTAGTAAAGCGTCTGGAATGTTGCACCCGAGTACCAGGGTACGAAAACTGAGACATATTTGAATACGTCTCCCGATCATATGGTTGATCATACTCTGGGTTCCACATGCATGTTTTAGCTGAAGGAAGAATACCTTAAACCTGGAGAGTTGAGACCCGTGTAATGGGTACCGTGCAATATGACTTCAAAGGGTCTTCATTTGCTCACCGAACCTCTCCAATCCTATCACTGTTGCGTTTATGCCCCTGTACACACGCTTGATTCTCTTTTGGAGACATAGCAATCCATAGGTTTTAAGATACTTACTAGTCAGGTACATTCTTAGGCGTTTAATATGCGGTGTTGAGTCCATTTCGTTGAGCAAGGAGTAGCTCTTGTCTATTCCATATTTGGCTTAAGGAACTTTATCTGTGCTCATTTCAATCTCTGGTTTTATGCAGCACCCCAACTCACCTTTCCCCTTAAGCAAGCATAAGTTGGTTTTCCAAATTTGAGACCCTGTTCTGTTTTGGAATTCAGTTCCTGTGTAGCCAAGTTTACATTCCGTGTATTAGTGATATCTTATGATGTTTCTTTTTCTGTGTGACTTATTTCAGTTAGAATCATCGTACCTGAATCCACTCATTATGCTGCTACGGGCCAGATGACATAGATTTCATTGCTGAGTGATACTGCATTGTACGTAAGTACCACAAGTTCTTTATCCATTTTTCACTTTCTGTGATATTGAACTTGTACGGTAAACGAGGTTCTTGTAAACAGAGGCGTCCCAAACTTTGGGGTGGCTGTGTCTTTTTGATTTTAATTTCCCTAAGCTATAGGACCATAAGTGGAAGTGCCCTAGGCTCTGTTGCTTTGTTTTTTAGATGTTTCAGGAAACACCATACACTTCTCCGGAGTGTCTGTTGGCAATTTACATCCCGCCCATCAGCATAACAAGGCTCCCAGTTCTCCATGGCCTGTCCTGCCTTTCTGGATTTTACACTTTTTTCAGATGGCCCTTTTGACCGGGGGGAAGTGAGACTTCATTGTAGTGCCGATTGCCATTGCAAGCTTTCTTGGTTGGCCAAAAAGGGCTCATGCTTTTTTTCCTGAATATATTCAGGAAAAAACGCATGCGCCCTTTTTGACCAAGTGCATCATTGTGGACTTTCTGCCTCTTTTCCTATGCTTTCAATGCAATTCCAGTCTACCTCCTGAAATCGGTTTCCTGCAATTCTGCCTCGCTTTCAAGTCCTCTTGGCAGCCTTACTTCAGTATATTTTTGGACGATAGCTGTCATTTATAACTCTGCAGGTTTGTGAATTACAGTGCCCCTGAGCTCCTTTCTTCAACTCGCTTTCTTGTGAGCTGGCCGCAACACCGCAGGATGGCTTCAGGCCCTAATCTGGTTCCGGCATGGCACGCTGAGCCTTTGGTTATTTCCTCTTCCTGGTGGGAAATGAGAGTTAAATTTGCCCGTCCAGACACCTCCAGCTAGTCTCTCATTGGTTCTCGCTATTCCTGTTCATCTTCCGCAGAAATTGCAAACTGGGCCAAACAGGAGGTTAGAGGGACTGACTCTCCAAGTCGGGAGAGAGTTACTAAAGCATCTGGAATATTGCACCCGAGTACCAGGGTACGAAAACTGAGATATATTTGAACACGTCTCCCGATCACATGGTTGATCATACTCTGAGTTCCACATGCTTGTTTTAGCTGAAGGAAGAATACCTTAAACCTGGGTAGTTGAAACCCGTGGAATGGGTACCATGCAATATGACTTCAAAGGGTCTTCATTTGCTCACCTAACCTCTCCAATCCTATCACTGCTGCGTTTATGCCCCTGTACACATGCTTGATTCTCTTTCGGAGACATAGCAATCCATAGGCTTTAAGATACTTACTAGTCAGGTACATCCTTAGGCGTTTAATATGCGGTGTTGAGTCCATTTCGTTGAGCAAGGAGTAGCTCTTGTCTATTCCATATTTGGCTTA
Source organism: Grampus griseus (assembly GCF_964374135.1). Classification (NCBI taxonomy): domain Eukaryota; kingdom Metazoa; phylum Chordata; class Mammalia; order Artiodactyla; family Delphinidae; genus Grampus; species Grampus griseus. The sequence goes on from NC_138997.1 coordinate 53,322,883, forward strand.
AGGAACTTTATCTGTGCTCATTTCAATCTCTGGTTTTATGCAGCACCCCAACTCACCTTTCCCCTTAAGCAAGCATAAGTTGGTTTTCTAAATTTGAGACCCTGTTCTGTTCTGTAATTCAGTTCCTGTGTAGCCAAGTTTACATTCCGTGTATTACTGATATCTTATGATGTTTCTTTTTCTGTGTGACTTATTTCAGTTAGAATCATCATACCTGAATCCACTCATTGTGCTGCTAAGGGCCTGATGACATAGATTTCATTGCTGAGTGATATTGCTTTGTAAGTAAATACCACAACTTCTTTATGCATTTTTCACTTTCTGCGATGTTGAACTTGTACTGTAAATGAGGTTCTTGTAAACAGAGGCGTTCCAAACTTTGGGGTGGCTGTGTCTTTTTTATTATAATTTCCCTAAGTAATAGGAACATAAGTGGAAGTGCCCTAGGCTCTGTTGCTTTGTTTTTTAGATGTTTCAGGACACACCATACACTTCTCCCGAGTGTCTGTTGGCAATTTACATCCCGCCCATCAGCATAACAAGGCTCCCAGTTCTCCATGGCCTGTCCTGCCTTTCTGGATTTTACACTTTTTTCAGATGGCCCTTTTGACCGGGGGGAAGTGAGACTTCATTGTAGTGCAGATTTCCTTTTCAAGCTTGCTTGGTTGGCCAAAAAGGGCGTATGCGTTTTTTCCTGAATATATTCAGGAAAAAACGCATACGCCCTTTTTGGCCAAGTGCATCATTGTGGACGTTCTGCCTCTTTTCCTATGATTTCAATGCAATTCCAGTCTACCTCCTGAAATCGGTTTCCTGCAATTCTGCCCCGCTTTCAAGTCCTCTTGGCAGCCTTACTTCAGTATATTTTTGGATGATAGATGTCATTTATAACTCTGCAGGTTTGTGAATTACAGTGCCCCTGAGCTCCTTTCTTCAACTCGATTTCTTTTGAGCTGGCCGCAACACCGCAGGATGGATTCAGGCTCTAATATGGTTCCGGCATGGCACGCTGAGCCTTTGGTTATTTCCTCTTCCTGGTGGGAAATGAGAGTTAAATTTGCCCGTCCAGACACCTCCAGCTAGTCTCTCATTGGTTCTCCCTATTCCTGTTCATCTTCCGCAGAAATTGCAAACTGGGCCAAACAGGAGGTTAAAGGCGCTGACTCTCCAAGTGGGGAGAGTGTTAGTAAAGCGTCTGGAATGTTGCACCCGAGTACCAGGGTACGAAAACTGAGACATATTTGAATACGTCTCCCGATCATATGGATGATCATACTCTGGGTTCCACATGCATGTTTTAGCTGAAGGAAGAATACCTTAAACCTGGAGAGTTGAGACCCGTGGAATGGGTACCATGCAATATGACTTCAAAGTGTCTTCATTTGCTCACCTAACCTCTCCAATCCTATCACTGCTGCGTTTATGCCCCTGTACACATGCTTGATTCTCTTTCGGAGACATAGCAATCCATAGGCTTTAAGATACTTAGTAGTCAGGTACATTCTTAGGCGTTTAATATGCGGTGTTGAGTCCATTTCGTTGAGCAAGGAGTAGCTCTTGTCTATTCCATATTTGGCTTAAGGAACTTTATCTGTGCTCATTTCAATCTCTGGTTTTATGAAGCACCCCAACTCACCTTTCCCCTTAAGCAAGCATAAGTTGGTTTTCTAAATTTGAGACCCTGTTCTGTTCTGTAATTCAGTTCCTGTGTAGCCAAGTTTACATTCTGTGTATTACTGATATCTTATGATGTTTCTTTTTCTGTGTGACTTATTTCAGTTAGAATCATCATACCTTAATCCACTCATTGTGCTGCTAAGGGCCTGATGACATAGATTTCATTGCTGAGTGATATTGCTTTGTAAGTAAATACCACAACTTCTTTATCCATTTTTCACTTTCTGCGATGTTGAACTTGTACTGTAAACGAGGTTCTTGTAAACAGAGCCGTTCCAAACTTTGGGGTGGCTGTGTCTTTTTGATTATAATTTCCCTAAGTAATAGGAACATAAGTGGAAGTGCCCTAGGCTCTGTTGCTTTGTTTTTTAGATGTTTCAGGACACACCATACACTTCTCCCGAGTGTCTGTTGGCAATTTACATCCCGCCCATCAGCATAACAAGGCTCCCAGTTCTCCATGGCCTGTCCTGCCTTTCTGGATTTTACACTTTTTTCAGATGGCCCTTTTGACCAGGGGGAAGTGAGACTTCATTGTAGTGCAGATTTCCTTTGCAAGCTTGCTTGGTTGGCCAAATAGTGTGCATGCGTTTTTTCCTGAATATATTCAGGAAAAAACGCATACGCCCTTTTTGGCCAAGTGCATCATTGTGGACGTTCTGCCTCTTTTCCTATGCTTTCAATGCAATTCCAGTCTACCTCCTGAAATCGGTTTCCTGCAATTTTGCCGCGCTTTCAAGTCCTCTTGGCAGCCTTACTTCAGTATATTTTTGCACGATAGCTGTCATTTATAACTCTGCAGGTTTGTGAATTACAGTGTCCCTGAGCTCCTTTCTTCAACTCGCTTTCTTTTGAGCTGGCCGCAACACCGAATGATGGCTTCAGGCCCTAATCTGGTTCCGGCACGGCACGCTGAGCCTTTGGTTATTTCCTCTTCCTGGTGGGAAATGAGAGTTAAATTTGCCCGTCCAGACACCTCCAGCTAGTCTCTCATTGGTTCTCGCTATTCCTGTTCATCTTCCGCAGAAATTGCAAACTGGGCCAAACAGGAGGTTAAAGGCGCTGACTCTCCAAGTGGGGAGAGTGTTAGTAAAGCGTCTGGAATGTTGCACCCGAGTACCAGGGGAGGAAAACTGAGACATATTTGAACACCTCTCCCGTTCACACAGTTGATCATGCTCTGGGTTCCACATGCATGTTTTAGCTGAAGGAAGAATACCTTAAACCTGGGTAGTTGAAACCCGTGGAATGGGTACCATGCAATATGATTTCAAAGGGTCTTCATTTGCTCACCGAACCTCTCCAATCCTATCACTGCTGCGTTTATGCCCCTGTACACATGCTTGATTCTCTTTTGGAGACATAGCAATCCATAGGTTTTAAGATAATTACTAGTCAGGTACATTCTTAGGCGTTTTATATGCGGTGTTGAGTCCATTTCATTGAGCAAGGAGTAGCTCTTGTCTATTCCATATTTGGCTTAAGGAACTTTATCTGTGCTCATTTCAATCTCTGGTTTTATGCAGCACCCCAACTCACCTTTCCCCTTAAGCAAGCATAAGTTGGTTTTCTAAATTTGAGACCCTGTTCTGTTTTGGAATTCAGTTCCTGTGTAGCCAAGTTTACATTCCGTGTATTAGTGATATCTTATGATGTTTCTTTTTCTGTGTGACTTATTTCAGTTAGAATCATCGTACCTGAATCCACTCATTATGCTGCTACGGGCCTGATGACATAGATTTCATTGCTGAGTGATACTGCATTGTACGTAAGTACCACAAGTTCTTTATCCATTTTTCACTTTCTGTGATATTGAACTTGTACGGTAAATGAAGTTCTTGTAAACAGAGGCGTCCCAAACTTTGGGGTGGCTGTGTCTTTTTGATTTTAATTTCCCTAAGCTATAGGACCATAAGTGGAAGTGCCCTAGGCTCTGTTGCTTTGTTTTTTAGATGTTTCAGGAAACACCATACACTTCTCCCGTGTGTCTGTTGGCAATTTACATCCCGCCCATCAGCATAACAAGGCTCCCAGTTCTCCCTGGCCTGTCCTGCCTTGCTGGATTTTACACTTTTTTCAGATGGCCCTTTTGACCGGGGGAAGTCAGACTTCATTGTAGTGCAGATTTCCTTTGCAAGCTTGCTTGGTTGGCCAAAAAGGGCGTATGCGTTTTTTCCTGAATATATTCAGGAAAAAACGCATACGCCCTTTTTGGCCAAGTGCATCATTGGGGACGTTCTGCCTCTTTTCCTATGCTTTCAATGCAATTCCAGTCTACCTCCTGAAATCGGTTTCCTGCAATTCTGCCCCGCTTTCAAGTCCTCTTGGCAGCCTTACTTCAGTATATTTTTGGACGATAGCTGTCATTTATAACTCTGCAGGTTTGTGAGTTACAGTGCCCCTGAGCTCCTTTCTTCAACTCGCTTTCTTTTGAGCTGGCCGCAACACCGCAGGCTGGCTTCAGGCCCTAATCTGGTTCGGGCACGGCACGCTGAGCCTTTGGTTAATTCCTCTTCCTGGTGGGAAATGAGAGTTAAATTTGCCCGTCCAGACACCTCCAGCTAGTCTCTCATTGGTTCTCGCTATTCCTGTTCATCTTCCGCAGAAATTGCAAACTGGGCCAAACAGGAGGTTAAAGGGACTGACTCTCCAAGTCGGGAGAGTGTTAGTAAAGCATCTGGAATGTTGCACCCGAGTACCAGGGGAGGAAAACTGAGACATATTTGAACACGTCTCCCGATCACATGGTTGATCATACTCTGGGTTCCACATGCATGTTTTAGCTGAAGGAAGAATACCTTAAACTTGGGTAGTTGAAACCCGTGGAATGGGTACCATGCAATATGACTTCAAAGGGTCTTCGTTTGCTCACCGAACCTCTCCAATCCTATCACTGCTGCGTTTATGCCCCTGTACACATGCTTGATTCTCTTTCGGAGACATAGCAATCCATAGGTTTTAAGATACTTACTAGTCAGGTACATTCTTAGGCGTTTAATATGCGGTGTTGAGTCCATTTCGTTGAGCAAGGAGTAGCTCTTGTCTATTCCATATTTGGCTTAAGGAACTTTATCTGTGCTCATTTCAATCTCTGGTTTTATGCAGCACCCCAACTCACCTTTCCCCTTAAGCAAGCATAAGTTGGTTTTCTAAATTTGAGACCCTGTTCTGTTCTGTAATTCAGTTCCTGTGTAGCCAAGTTTACATTCCGTGTATTACTGATATCTTATGATGTTTCTTTTTCTGTGTGACTTATTTCAGTTAGAATCATCATACCTGAATCCACTCATTATTCTGCTACGGGCCTGATGACATAGATTTCAGTGCTGAGTGATATTGCTTTGTAAGTAAATACCACAACTTCTTTATCCATTTTTCACTTTCTGTGATGTTGAACTTGAACTGTAAACGAGGTTCTTGTAAACAGAGGCGTCCCAAACTTTGGGGTGGCTGTGTCTTTTTGATTTTAATTTCCCTAAGCTATGGGACCATAAGTGGAAGTGCCCTAGGCTCTGTTGCTTTGTTTTTTAGATGTTTCAGGAAACACCATACACTTCTCCCGAGTGTCTGTTGGCAATTTACATCCCGCCCATCAGCATAACAAGGCTCCCATTTCTCCATGGCCTGTCCTGCCTTTCTGGATTTTACACTTTTTTCAGATGGCCCTTTTGAGCGGGGGGAAGTGAGACTTCATTGTAGTGCAGATTTCCTTTGCAAGCTTGCTTGGTTGGCCAAAAAGTGCGTATGCGTTTTTTCCTGAATATATTCAGGAAAAAACGCATACGCCCTTTTTGGCCAAGTGCATCATTGTGGACGTTCTGCCTCTTTTCCTATGCTTTCAATGCAATTCCAGTCTACCTCCTGAAATCGGTTTCCTGCAATTCTGCCCCGCTTTCAAGTCCTCTTGGCAGCCTTACTTCAGTATATTTTTGGACGATAGCTGTCATTTATAACTCTGCAGGTTTGTGAATTACAGTGCCCCTGAGCTCCTTTCTTCAACTCGCTTTCTTTTGAGCTGGCCGCAACACCACATGATGGCTTCAGGCCCTAATCTGGTTCTGGCATGGCACGCTGAGCCTTTGGTTAATTCCTCTTCCTGGTGGGAAATGAGAGTTAAATTTGCCCGTCCAGACACCTCCAGCTAGTCTCTCATTGGTTCTACCTATTCCTGTTCATCTTCCGCAGAAATTGCAAACTGGGCCAAACAGGAGGTTAAAGGCGCTGACTCTCCAAGTGGGGAGAGTGTTAGTAAAGCGTCTGGAATGTTGCACCCGAGTACCAGGGGAGGAAAACTGAGACATATTTGAACATGTCTCCCGTTCACACGGTTGATCATACTCTGGGTTCCACATGCATGTTTTAGCTGAAGGAAGAATACCTTAAACATAGAGAGTTGAGACCCGTGGAATGGGTACCATGCAATATGTCTTCAAAGGGTCTTCATTTGCTCACCGAACCTCTCCAATCCTATCACTGCTGCGTTTATGCCCCTGTACACACGCTTGATTCTCTTTTGTAGACATAGCCACCCATACGTTTTAAGATACTTACTAGTCAGGTACATTCTTAGGCGTTTAATATGGGGTGTTGAGTCCATTTCGTTGAGCAAGGAGTAGCTCTTGTCTATTCCATATTTGGCTTAAGGAACTTTATCTGTGCTCATTTCAATCTCTGGTTTTATGCAGCACCCCAACTCAACTTTCCCCTTAAGCAAGCATAAGTTGGTTTTCTCAATTTGAGACCCTGTTCTGTTCTGCAAGTCAGTTCTTGTGTAGCCAAGTTTACATTCCGTGTGTTAGTGATATCTTATGATGTTTCTTTTTCTGTGTGACTTATTTCAGTTAGAATCATCATATGTAACTCTACTCATTATGCTGCTACAGGCCTGATGACATAGATTTCATTGCTGAGTGATACTGCATTGTACGAGAGTTCCACAACTTATTTATCCATTTTTCACTTTCTGTGATATTGAACTTGTATGGTAAACGAGGTTGTGGTAAACAGAGCCGTCCCAAACTTTGGGGTGGCTGTGTCTTTTTGATTTTAATTTCCCTAAGCTATAGGACCATAAGTGGAAGTGCCCTAGGCTCTGTTGCTTTGTTTTTTAGATGTTTCAGGAAACACCATACACTTCTCCCGAGTGTCTGTTGGCAATTTACATCCCGCCCATCAGCATAACAAGGTTCCCAGTTCTCCATGGCCTGTCCTGCCTTTCTGGATTTTACACATTTTTCAGATGGCCCTTTTGACCGGGGGGAAGTGAGACTTCATTGTAGTGCAGATTTCCTTTGCAAGCTTGCTTGGTTGGCCAAAAAGGGCGTATGCGTTTTTTCCTGAATATATTCAGGAAAAAACGCATACGCCCTTTTTGGCCAAGTGCATCATTGTGGACGTTCTGCCTCTTTTCCTATGCTTTCAATGCAATTCCAGTCTACCTCCTGAAATCGGTTTCCTGCAATTCTGCCCCGCTTTCAAGTCCTCTTGGCAGCCTTACTTCAGTATATTTTTGGACGATAGCTGTCATTTATAACTCTGCAGGTTTGTGAATTACAGTGCCCCTGAGCTCCTTTCTTCAACTCGCTTTCTTGTGAGCTGGCCGCAACACCACAGGATGGCTTCAGGCCCTAATCTTGTTCCGGCACGGCACGCTGAGCCTTTGGTTATTTCCTCTTCCTGGTGGGAAATGAGAGTTAAATTTGCCCGTCCAGACACCTCCAGCTAGTCTCTCATTGGTTCTCCCTATTCCTGTTCATCTTCCGCAGAAATTGCAAACTGGGCCAAACAGGAGGTTAAAGGCGCTGACTATCCAAGTCGGGAAAGTGTTAGTAAAGCGTCTGGAATGTTGCACCCGAGTACCAGGGGAGGAAAACTGAGACATATTTGAACACGTCTCCCGATCACATGGTTGATCATACTCTGGGTTCCACATGCATGTTTTAGCTGAAGGAAGAATACCTTAAACCTGGGTAGTTGAAACCCGTGGAATGGGTACCATGCAATATGACTTCAAAGGGTCTTCATTTGCTCACCGAACCTCTCCAATCCTATCACTGCTGCGTTTATGCCCCTGTACACATGCTTGATTCTCTTTCGGAGACATAGCAATCCATAGGTTTTCAGATACTTACTAGTCAGGTACATTCTTAGGCGTTTAATATGCGGTGTTGAGTCCATTTCGTTGAGCAAGGAGTAGCTCTTGTCTATTCCATATTTGGCTTAAGGAACTTTATCTGTGCTCATTTCAATCTCTGGTTTTATGCAGCACCCCAACTCACCTTTACCCTTAAGCAAGCATAAGTTGGTTTTCTAAATTTGAGACCCTGTTCTGTTCTGTAATTCAGTTCCTGTGTAGCCAAGTTTACATTCCGTGTATTACTGATATCTTATGATATTTCTTTTTCTGTGTGAGTTATTTCAGTTAGAATTATCATACCTGAATCCACTCATTATGCTGCTATGGGCCTGATGACATAGATTTCATTGCTGAGTGATATTGCTTTGTAAGTAAATACCACAACTTCTTTATCCATTTTTCACTTTCTGCGATGTTGAACTTGTATTGTAAACGAGGTTCTTGTAAACAGAGGCGTCCCAAACTTTGGGGTGGCTGTGTCTTTTTGATTTTAATTTCCCTAAGCTATAGGACCATAAGTGGAAGTGCCCTAGGCTCTGTTGCTTTGTTTTTTAGATGTTTCAGGAAACACCATACACTTCTCCCAAGTGTCTGTTGGCAATTTACATCCCGCCCATCAGCATAACAAGGCTCCCAGTTCTCCATGGCCTGTCCTGCCTTTCTGGATTTTACACTTTTTTCAGATGGCCCTTTTGACCGGGGGGAAGTGAGACTTCATTGTAGTGCAGATTTCCTTTGCAAGCTTGCTTGGTTGGCCAAAAAGTGCGTATGCGTTTTTTCCTGAATATATTCAGGAAAAAACGCATACGCCCTTTTTGGCCAAGTGCATCATTGTGGACGTTCTGCCTCTTTTCCTATGCTTTCAATGCAATTCCAGTCTACCTCCTGAAATCGGTTTCCTGCAATTCTGCCCCGCTTTCAAGTCCTCTTGGCAGCCTTACTTCAGTATATTTTTGGACGATAGCTGTCATTTATAACTCTGCAGGTTTGTGAATTACAGTGCCCCTGAGCTCCTTTCTTCAACTCGCTTTCTTTTGAGCTGGCCGCAACACCACATGATGGCTTCAGGCCCTAATCTGGTTCCGGCACGGCACGCTGAGCCTTTGGTTAATTCCTCTTCCTGGTGGGAAATGAGAGTTAAATTTGCCCGTCCAGACACCTCCAGCTAGTCTCTCATTGGTTCTCCCTATTCCTGTTCATCTTCCGCAGAAATTGCAAACTGGGCCAAACAGGAGGTTAAAGGCGCTGACTCTCCAAGTGGGGAGAGTGTTAGTAAAGCGTCTGGAATGTTGCACCCGAGTACCAGGGGAGGAAAACTGAGACATATTTGAACATGTCTCCCGTTCACACGGTTGATCATACTCTGGGTTCCACATGCATGTTTTAGCTGAAGGAAGAATACCTTAAACATAGAGAGTTGAGACCCGTGGAATGGGTACCATGCAATATGTCTTCAAAGGGTCTTCATTTGCTCACCGAACCTCTCCAATCCTATCACTGCTGCGTTTATGCCCCTGTACACACGCTTGATGCTCTTTTGTAGACATAGCCACCCATACGTTTTAAGATACTTACTAGTCAGGTACATTCTTAGGCGTTTAATATGGGGTGTTGAGTCCATTTCGTTGAGCAAGGAGTAGCTCTTGTCTATTCCATATTTGGCTTAAGGAACTTTATCTGTGCTCATTTCAATCTCTGGTTTTATGCAGCACCCCAACTCAACTTTCCCCTTAAGCAAGCATAAGTTGGTTTTCTCAATTTGAGACCCTGTTCTGTTCTGCAAGTCAGTTCTTGTGTAGCCAAGTTTACATTCCGTGTGTTAGTGATATCTTATGATGTTTCTTTTTCTGTGTGACTTATTTCAGTTAGAATCATCATATGTAACTCTACTCATTATGCTGCTACAGGCCTGATGACATAGATTTCATTGCTGAGTGATACTGCATTGTACGAGAGTTCCACAACTTATTTATCCATTTTTCACTTTCTGTGATATTGAACTTGTATGGTAAACGAGGTTGTGGTAAACAGAGCCGTCCCAAACTTTGGGGTGGCTGTGTCTTTTTGATTTTAATTTCCCTAAGCTATAGGACCATAAGTGGAAGTGCCCTAGGCTCTGTTGCTTTGTTTTTTAGATGTTTCAGGAAACACCATACACTTCTCCCGAGTGTCTGTTGGCAATTTACATCCCGCCCATCAGCATAACAAGGTTCCCAGTTCTCCATGGCCTGTCCTGCCTTTCTGGATTTTACACATTTTTCAGATGGCCCTTTTGACCGGGGGGAAGTGAGACTTCATTGTAGTGCAGATTTCCTTTGCAAGCTTGCTTGGTTGGCCAAAAAGGGCGTATGCGTTTTTTCCTGAATATATTCAGGAAAAAACGCATACGCCCTTTTTGGCCAAGTGCATCATTGTGGACGTTCTGCCTCTTTTCCTATGCTTTCAATGCAATTCCAGTCTACCTCCTGAAATCGGTTTCCTGCAATTCTGCCCCGCTTTCAAGTCCTCTTGGCAGCCTTACTTCAGTATATTTTTGGACGATAGCTGTCATTTATAACTCTGCAGGTTTGTGAATTACAGTGCCCCTGAGCTCCTTTCTTCAACTCGCTTTCTTGTGAGCTGGCCGCAACACCGCAGGATGGCTTCAGGCCCTAATCTTGTTCCGGCACGGCACGCTGAGCCTTTGGTTATTTCCTCTTCCTGGTGGGAAATGAGAGTTAAATTTGCCCGTCCAGACACCTCCAGCTAGTCTCTCATTGGTTCTCCCTATTCCTGTTCATCTTCCGCAGAAATTGCAAACTGGGCCAAACAGGAGGTTAAAGGCGCTGACTATCCAAGTCGGGAGAGTGTTAGTAAAGCGTCTGGAATGTTGCACCCGAGTACCAGGGGAGGAAAACTGAGACATATTTGAACACGTCTCCCGATCACATGGTTGATCATACTCTGGGTTCCACATGCATGTTTTAGCTGAAGGAAGAATACCTTAAACCTGGGTAGTTGAAACCCGTGGAATGGGTACCATGCAATATGACTTCAAAGGGTCTTCATTTGCTCACCGAACCTCTCCAATCCTATCACTGCTGCGTTTATGCCCCTGTACACATGCTTGATTCTCTTTCGGAGACATAGCAATCCATAGGTTTTCAGATACTTACTAGTCAGGTACATTCTTAGGCGTTTAATATGCGGTGTTGAGTCCATTTCGTTGAGCAAGGAGTAGCTCTTGTCTATTCCATATTTGGCTTAAGGAACTTTATCTGTGCTCATTTCAATCTCTGGTTTTATGCAGCACCCCAACTCACCTTTACCCTTAAGCAAGCATAAGTTGGTTTTCTAAATTTGAGACCCTGTTCTGTTCTGTAATTCAGTTCCTGTGTAGCCAAGTTTACATTCCGTGTATTACTGATATCTTATGATATTTCTTTTTCTGTGTGAGTTATTTCAGTTAGAATTATCATACCTGAATCCACTCATTATGCTGCTATGGGCCTGATGACATAGATTTCATTGCTGAGTGATATTGCTTTGTAAGTAAATACCACAACTTCTTTATCCATTTTTCACTTTCTGCGATGTTGAACTTGTATTGTAAACGAGGTTCTTGTAAACAGAGGCGTCCCAAACTTTGGGGTGGCTGTGTCTTTTTGATTTTAATTTCCCTAAGCTATAGGACCATAAGTGGAAGTGCCCTAGGCTCTGTTGCTTTGTTTTTTAGATGTTTCAGGAAACACCATACACTTCTCCCAAGTGTCTGTTGGCAATTTACATCCCGCCCATCAGCATAACAAGGCTCCCAGTTCTCCATGGCCTGTCCTGCCTTTCTGGATTTTACACTTTTTTCAGATGGCCCTTTTGACCGGGGGGAAGTGAGACTTCATTGTAGTGCAGATTTCCTTTGCAAGCTTGCTTGGTTGGCCAAAAAGTGCGTATGCGTTTTTTCCTGAATATATTCAGGAAAAAACGCATACGCCCTTTTTGGCCAAGTGCATCATTGTGGACGTTCTGCCTCTTTTCCTATGCTTTCAATGCAATTCCAGTCTACCTCCTGAAATCGGTTTCCTGCAATTCTGCCCCGCTTTCAAGTCCTCTTGGCAGCCTTACTTCAGTATATTTTTGGACGATAGCTGTCATTTATAACTCTGCAGGTTTGTGAATTACAGTGCCCCTGAGCTCCTTTCTTCAACTCGCTTTCTTTTGAGCTGGCCGCAACACCACATGATGGCTTCAGGCCCTAATCTGGTTCCGGCACGGCACGCTGAGCCTTTGGTTAATTCCTCTTCCTGGTGGGAAATGAGAGTTAAATTTGCCCGTCCAGACACCTCCAGCTAGTCTCTCATTGGTTCTCCCTATTCCTGTTCATCTTCCGCAGAAATTGCAAACTGGGCCAAACAGGAGGTTAAAGGCGCTGACTCTCCAAGTGGGGAGAGTGTTAGTAAAGCGTCTGGAATGTTGCACCCGAGTACCAGGGGAGGAAAACTGAGACATATTTGAACATGTCTCCCGTTCACACGGTTGATCATACTCTGGGTTCCACATGCATGTTTTAGCTGAAGGAAGAATACCTTAAACATAGAGAGTTGAGACCCGTGGAATGGGTACCATGCAATATGTCTTCAAAGGGTCTTCATTTGCTCACCGAACCTCTCCAATCCTATCACTGCTGCGTTTATGCCCCTGTACACACGCTTGATGCTCTTTTGTAGACATAGCCACCCATACGTTTTAAGATACTTACTAGTCAGGTACATTCTTAGGCGTTTAATATGGGGTGTTGAGTCCATTTCGTTGAGCAAGGAGTAGCTCTTGTCTATTCCATATTTGGCTTAAGGAACTTTATCTGTGCTCATTTCAATCTCTGGTTTTATGCAGCACCCCAACTCAACTTTCCCCTTAAGCAAGCATAAGTTGGTTTTCTCAATTTGAGACCCTGTTCTGTTCTGCAAGTCAGTTCTTGTGTAGCCAAGTTTACATTCCGTGTGTTAGTGATATCTTATGATGTTTCTTTTTCTGTGT